>NC_090924.1:1114376398-1115626398 GCF_040938575.1 Ambystoma mexicanum | reverse complement strand
TCGTGGATGGTTGTTTGTCAGAAACTTTCTTGTATTATGATTAATCAATTTCAGATTTTCTGCTTTTTCCAATATTTCTTCAAGGTTGGTTTTAATCTGGCTCGTTGGGTCTAGGTCCAGTTTGGCATACGTGTTAGTGTTGTTAAATTGTCTTTCACATTCCTGCTCATAGTCAACACTGTTGAGTAATAGCAATGTTATTGTAACTGATCCATCGCTGTACACATTCTTGATAAGTTGCAGTTCATGCGGTTTCATGTTTCAATGTCCTGTTTGCTTAAATTGTATCTTCTCTAGATCCCTTGTAACCTGATTTTGAAAAATATCCACTGACGGAACTGTAATTGGTGGAATGAAATTGCTTTTGCTTCTGAATTCTCTAAAGCCGGAGTCATCTGTTCTTTCTGTTTGTTCATTCTCCAGTTCATGACGGCCCGTAGTGTCTCCATGACAATGCTCAAAAAGAAAGCAAAGCTGCGCGTCCCAGCAGCTTCACTTACAGAAGTACAGTTGAGAACTTGCAAGGTAAGATATTGCAGCGCACACAGACACATGATTAGCAGTAGATAATCCATGAAATACAAATCTAGTTATATAGGTGCCGCTTCTATTATGAATGCAAGACACTTGTCGGCATTCGAAGACACGCACTCCACGTGGCAAATGACGGCAAACAAACAGACAGAGGTAGGATTTCCATAGATGCTTACACATCAGTGTGCGTAAATACTAGAATTATATTTTCCGGACATTGAGAATGATTATAATTTCCTTTTCTTTCTCCTATCGTGCAACTTTGATGACACCAAATTTGCATATTGTTGGCGCGCAGTGGTATGTTTTATCATTCTTTTTGTAAATGGATGTTCATTTGTTGGACCTATCTTGAAATCAAAATTTGGAATCAATACTCATTGAATATACTTTGATAACTCATGATTGTAATGCAGTTAATTGTACAGCCCTGAAGATGGTGCAAATAGGCACCGAAATGGATTGACTGACGTACATTGGATAGTCCCCTGTATTGGACATCTGTCTCATTACTTGCCATTTGAAGAAATATCAACACAGGAATGTGCATTAAACAGTTCCTGCACTTTTCATAAGCTTCATTGGATTGTGTTCTAATTAAGAATAGAGTATCTAAAATTAAATGATCAACTAATCATTACAGCTCCATTTGGGGCCAACTGAGAGCGCCAGATCTAATGTGGTGGTATCACGTCATTTTTTTCGCTGAACACCAGTATACTATTGCCATTGATAATGAAAGATTTGTAGAGCTGGGGGAGATTACTAAGTTTCTTTTTGTTTCCAATGATGCTAAGTTTGGTCTTGTCATCATTGAGGCATAGTTTGTTGATGGCCATCCACGTTTGGACTGCATGGTATATTTTGTTGAGATTATTGGAGTCTGTAATATAGCAGCCAGTGATAGGTATTAATATTTGAGTGTCATCCGCATAATTTGTATGCGAGATACCCATATTATCAAGTTTATCGAACAAGAGCTTAGTGAATACATTACAGAGTGTGTGTGAAACACACAAGCTTTGCGGGACACAACAGGTCACTGTGACAGGATTGGCTGCTGCTGTGTTCGAGAAGACCCTCATGGTCCTGTTATACAGAAATTATTTGATCAATTTGATAGACTCTTGGGAGAATTGGGCAGCAGTCTGTAGGTGTTGGCATAGTATGTCATGTTTGACCAGATCGAACGCTGCTGAAAGATCAAGCAGAAAGAGGATGCATAGTTCTCCTTTGTCTTTATATTGGTCAATTTGCATTTTCAGGTCGAGTAAGGCTGTTTCAGTGCCTTGGCTTGGCCTGAAACATGATTGTCTTAAGCCTTGTAGATGATTGTCTTCCAAATGTTTTTGGATCTGCAGATAGGCTGTGCGATCGAGATTTTTAAGTAAGAAAGGAACTGTAGTAATAGGGCAAGCATTGGTCAGGATGTTTTAAAGGATCTCTATCTAGTAAGGAGTCCTGGGGCATTGGTTGGGCTTATTTGGTTAATAAACTCAATTGTAATTTCCGGGGGATGTCTCTGAGCTTTTATGTGGCATAATGGCTCCAATCAAGAATTGTGCCAATAAGGAAAGAAACACCAGCCCTTGAGCATGAAGTTGGAGCGAAAGTATGGTTGTCTAACCACTACTTAGGTAGTGATGGGCTTTGTTGAAAAATGTGCCCCGCCTTTGGTAAAACCCTTTGACAGTGTTATAGTAATTAATATGGTGGCCAATACAATGTAGGCTCTCATAATAGTGAAGTGCTCAAGTGGTGCTGAAGTACAGAAACTCTTAGACTGTACAAACAGCAGAGGGACAGTATTTTTCAGCGTCCTTACACCGTGTTAGGGAGAATTCTCTGTTTAGGCTGAATTTCCTAACCTAGTGAGTCCCCCAGCAGCTTTGCTGGATTTTTGGGGTTTATTTTTTTCTCCTGCCAAGAGTGAGACTCTTTTACCCTCACTCTTGGGCATGATTTGAGTGTGTTTCTTTGAATCTAGATGTGTTTAATGGGCTATGGGGTCTTTTTACTCCATAGGGCTTCATGTGTTTTTGTGATGTGTGTTACACAGCACCCTCAGTGCAGTGACACAGGGGTGTCATAGTGACCCCCCAGTATAGACTCCATACCCTGGGACTGACTACTGTCTCCCAGGGCATGTAAAGTCACCATTGACTTTACTAGTCTTAAATTCTGAACAGAACCAGTACAAACCATCATATTGTGGACGTACTGGCTGGGGCAATTCAATTGCCCCGGGGTCTGTTAGTCGAGGGGGCACGTTTCCGTCCCCCCATATCGAGTTTTGGCTGGTGGCAGTGGATACTACTTTTTATATTCAATCGCGAATATTTCCTATGGGATTTCCCATTGTTTTAGGCTACTATCTTTATTTAATTATTTACGGTAGCCTCGAACATACCGCCAGTTTATTTAATTAATATTAATTCTCCGGTTGGTATTTTTTGCCAAAACTTGATTCTAAAATGGCGTTTGTGTTCTCTTCTGTGACTCCAACCCAAGTCGAGCCCTTTGTTCCACTTTTTGGCGGGCTTCTCCACAGAAGCCCTCCAAAGTGGTGCCACTATGTCTGGGGTACTTAGGAGGGGTGGAGGGAAATTTAGGCACCCTGGACTGAGTTGCCTAGGCAACTCAAGTCGCACTCCATCCTGATTGGCCCAAGTGGTGAGCCGACCGGCTCACCACTTAGCATGTTTGAGTGACAGCTAGGCTGAGTGAATGGGGGTTTGCTGCATAAAAGCAGGGCTTTGGGGACTGGAACTTCAGAAGTCGGCACAGGACCTAAGAATCCGACGAGGGAGAAGCTGAGCCGACATGCCACGACACCACGACCAGTGGAGCCCTGCTGGACCGTCTCACCACTTTTTCCCAACGACAGAGGAGATCTCCCGCCGGAGAGTCTTCTTCCTTTAACTGGTGGGGATAACCAGTTTCACCGTCTTTTCGCTTTCCCGACGTATCTCGTGGCCGCCTTGCCCGTGCCAAGCACCCCGGCAACCGGGATACCACATTTTACCACGACCGCGAAACCAAGGTACCACCTTTAACCGGAAAACTCTGCAGCTGGTCTCTGCCATGGTAGTGCAACGACCTTCATCTTTCCACCAAGTCGAGATCTTCTCTTCCCCTGGACAACAACGCAACTTGCACCCACTACCAGGAACAACTGCCACCACTGGAGGATCCTTCCCACTTAAGGTACCGTTTCCCGCCTGGCTTCCCTTGCTACCGACTGTACGGGGTAGATTTAGTCCCCGGCTTTCGAACCTGGGTTAGCCTGGGACACCTTGGCTAAACTTTTCTAAGCCTCTCTAAACGCTTTGCTGAACCCTCTGCAAGACTTTCTAAGCCTAGTGTAACTTGGTGATCTTGGGCGCATTTGTGCTCTGCTCTCTCTAAGAGTGGGCCCAGCCTTTGGACTTTGGCTCACCAGTGACTTTTTGCTCTCTGCCTTGCTAACAGTGTTCTGGAATCGTAGAGTGGTGTACCTCTGCTTATTCTGTCTTTTTTCCCTCCCTTTTTCACAAACTTATTAGAGTGCAATCTAGTTAAGCACTCACCTCTGTATGACAATAAGTGGTGTTTTACTGTGATTTTCTAATAGGGAAAAAGGGGTGTATATATCATAATAGTAACTGTGTTTAGAATATTTTACAATAAGAGTGCTGGAGTGTTTCAACTGTGTGTTTTTAAATAAATAATTATATACTTTGACACCAAAGCTCTGGTCAGTGTTTGCTTGTATTATTGTATCTGAGTGCCTATTGAGTATACTTTGCATACTGCCTAACTCTTCTTGAGGGAAGTCTGACTGCTCAGCCACAGCTACCAGGTAAATCTGGGTGGTGCAGACTGCTACCAAGTGGGTTTACTGCCAACACCTGTAGTCTTAAATCTTTTGCAGTGGTCCCTAAGGGAACTGCACAGGTTTCTGCCTTGCACACCGTCTGAATGAACATCAAGCAATAATCTTAGATACTGCAGGACTCATCACACACCACAGCTACCTCAGCTAATTGTCATGCCCATGCACATAATGGCTTCTATAATTATTATTGTGATACATCTTAGGGCCTGATATGCAAAAATGCTTTCAATGGGACCTTCCCATGTTAAACCATGTTTGTAAAACAGGCCCTTAGTGTCTTATCCTGTATATCATTGTTGTAAGGACGTTCAGGTTATCTACACAGACCAAAGTGATCATAACTGGTTAAATGATTCCTTTATCAATGAATTAGCTCCACAGAGAGTCTAAGATAGCCTTGAATGCACAGTGACATTTAGTGCTAATCATTTAATGTGACAACCAAAGAGCATACAACATTATAATTCAAATCTTAATGAGATCCTTTGTGCTTTGGATACTGGTGAATTGTTAGTTCTATTTTCAACACACAACTGTAATAGGTTTATTTGGGAAGCACCTGCTGTTTTTCTAAATCTGTAACAGCTTCCACTTCAGTTACTAAGAAGCACTGCTATGAACCCCTCGTTGATGAGAAAAAAAAAGAGCTCCAAGCCAACACTGGCTCTTCGAGTAGTTCTTCACTATCAGGCTGATAGAGCATACGCAATCTGTCTCTCGACTTAAATTGCAGTATACAAACTGTCTGAAATATCATAGTCATCAGATGTTGAATAATTATAACCTATTTTGGAAATCCTACTGTGTAGGCAGGGCAGTGATTTCTGCCCATTGCTAAATAAGGACTGTCCATCAGCGTTCCATGCATCCCAAAAGCAGAGACGTTTGGTATAATAATTTTTCTCAATTATTTGGCATATTGCCCCAACACTCTGTAGCCTAGGTGCCCAGTTGGTTTTTGCCCCTAATACAAAACCTGGTGTGTACATAGCAGGCTAATCTTGGCAGTGAACAACAGAACGGAGCCAAGGTACAATTGGTGTTCCATTCTCTCCATTTACCGTGGCTGATTCTCCCATTTGTCACCCAGAAAGATCATGCGCTTGTGGTCAGAGAACTGATCAATTCCAGAATTGATTATGGTAACAGCCCCCTTGCAGGTATCGGTGATAGACAATTGACCCATCTTCAGAAAGCACAGAACACAGCAATATGACTTATTTTTAAAGACTCTAAAGCTGTAGCAATATGGTTCCTTTGCAGATCTCTTCAATAACTGCCCATAAAGCCGAGAATCGAAAAAGAGTTAAATAAGAATTAAGTATACAATCTGGATATGTACTTAGAGGGGAGCGCTTATTGGTACGGAAGGAAATGAAAGTGGTGGTGGTCATGTTAGGTCATGAAGATCACATGGGTGTATCCAGAACCAAGTCCATAATCAAAACTGATTTTTGGTGGCCAGAAATGAATGTTTTCATTCAGTAACAAGGAAGGATTGTGAGCTTTGTCAGAATAGTGATAACGTGTTAAAAATCATTCCTGAGGCACCCAAGATGGCAGTTGAAGCTTTGGCAGTGAATAAACTAGGTCTGCTAAATGTTTCTGGAGCAAGTGACATGTGCGTAATTGTTGCTATAGACATGCTGTCTAAGTGTCCCAAGGTAGGAATTATTTATTAAATCACTTCGACCAATTTAATAACAATGTAATAACATTTTTGGAAGAAATATATTGGCGGGAAGGTCTGCCCTGTTAATTGTCAGTGACATGTGAAAGAAACAATGCTGGTCCAGGAATATCCGCTATGGGAATGGTGTTGTCTTGCAATTGTCTTGTAATTTCCAACTCACAGTGACAAATGCAATGTAAAATGTCTGTTTGTACTCCGTGTGTCTACCTCAAATACATTTAATTTGTGCCTCACATGCCACAATATTCAAGATCCTCACGGAGCCCCAAACTCAAAGTGATCCCGACATCAACCGGGGCATACAAAGACACCTGGGGTCCTTTGAGACGTCGCAGGCACAACCACACATCATTGAATGCCAATTGGACACAGAAGAGCTAATAGAGTGTCCAAGGATCCAACTCCCACAACTGACACAACTCCACAGTACCTCCACAGCAGTCAAACAAATGCAGCTTTAACTTATGCTACTCCGTTAATGGATTATCCAAAATGTTGGTTCCTCTGTGAGGCTATCACCTCTCCACTGCAGTCAGGACAATACTGGCCCTTGCAAATTCTTTATTGTGGTCTCAAGCTTAAAACAATAACTGCATTTTCTCTCCAGGCTTTCTATCTTTCTTCTGTTTAGGCTCCAACCTTACAATCATAACAGATCTATTACCAAGGAAGCATGTTCCAAATAAGAATGCAACTGTGGCAAACGGGAATGGAAGGATTAAC
Organism: Ambystoma mexicanum; assembly: GCF_040938575.1. Lineage (NCBI taxonomy): Eukaryota > Metazoa > Chordata > Amphibia > Caudata > Ambystomatidae > Ambystoma > Ambystoma mexicanum. Next base: position 1,115,619,571 of record NC_090924.1, on the reverse strand, counting down.
CTGCTTGTAAGTCAATATAAAGAGAATGCACTTTACAACATAAATCGCCATTAAATGATTGGCCTATAACTCTTCTAGACAATTTTAGTAAGACCTTTACATTTATAATCTTAACAGATTACTTAGTTGGGCTAAAGCATCTGGTAGACTGGTATGACAGCAATCTGGGTTCAAGAAAATGTGAGCTGTCAATTGACGACTATGTAGTAACTTGCCTTCAGAAGCAAGCTTGGTCTAAAGAAAACACTGATATATAAATGACCAGCATAGACCTCTGGGCAGCATTTGACTATGTCAACTGCTCCTGTCTTTGGTTGAAGTGTGCTGTGTGGGGTTTGAATGCTGGTCTTTTGAGTGTCTCCACAATTTGACCTCAGTGCATATTAACTTGTCACACATTGCTCTTTTTAGCCCAAATTTGACCAACAGGGTCATTGAGCTTTGGCAGTAATGTATTAGTTCTCCTGTCATTTTAATATTTATCCGATGTAGATTTACAGACATCAATTATGTTCCTCTTTGCCTTAGTTGCTCACATGTTCATTAGCTGGCATATGCAAATTTCCTCATCCTACTTGACCAGACACCCATTGGTTTACAGAGGGCCCTACATGCTCTTATGTGTACCTGTCTATACATGAATTGGAAATGAATAGGCTAACAACGAAGGTAATTTACTTTTCGGGGGAACTAAAAAGATCCACAGATTTAATTGAGGCCTCATTGGATCCAAATTGGAGGAAACTTCCCATCTATGTTATTTAAAATTGAAGATCTTTAATAAAAGGAATTTTACTCTTCTAGCAAAAAAGAGGGTTGTGTTCCATGATGCTCATATGAAACAGTGAAAAATAAAACAATGTTCTGTTGCTTCTCTCTGTTTATTTAATAATATAAAGCCAACGCTTCTCCTGCAATTCTGTATGGCTTGGAATTTTGGCCTTTGGATGATCAGGCTGCTCCTATTGCATTAGAAGGCCTTTTGAGGAAAACGGCACTCTCTCTACCCATTCCCTTCCGACTTCTTGTATTAGATTCATGCTAGCTCTCTTTTAATTGGGAGAGTGGATACAATGGAAAATGCTTACTTTGTATACTAAAATTCTATCTCACCTTGCAAATCCCATGTTTGAAGTTCTCAATGCATGGCTGCTTAATCATCTTTGTGCACATCTAAATGAAGTAGAGAGTAAGTGCACTGATGTATTGAACAATTTGATTCTCTTTCTTTAAGGCCAATCTGTATATGGCAAAAGATAAATAGCCAGATGCGGGTTGGATTATGACAATATACTCTAATTTGAATTATAGGTTACATAAAAATATCCACAATTCATAGGAAGTGGGGAACTCTTCTGACATATTTAGTAAGATTTCCCTGCTCAGTTTATCATGATACTTGATGTTTCTTGAATGTACTCCGGAACAGTGAAATCTGTGGGATTTGCTATGTGTCTCCTTCATGTCCTACTCCTGCAGATTCTGCAATTGAGTGGGGCAGCAACACTCTTGGGAATTGTGCCGGCACATTCCAGCTAAGAATAGCTTATTTAAATGTGTTCAAGATAATTCCTTACTATTGTCTGGACATTCTTGCCACTGGCTGGCTCAGAAACCTCATTAACTAATACAATGATCAGAATTATTAAAATAATCTTTGCTAAAAAATACTAATGATTTATTTTTCCTTTTCTTTTTTCTTTCTTCTTTTATGGAAAAGATTACATGATTCTTATATTATTGTTTTGTTAATGTTAAATTGTAATCAAATGCTGAATGTAGGACCTGCTATTTTTAGAAATTTGGAATTGTGAAAGGTTTTGGTTCATTTAACCAAAAACACAATACAAAAAAGAAAAAGAAAACTGCCTTAGCTTGGTATCATCTTTTGTCCTCTGCTAAATCTTTGGTGTTCACTCTTGACTTTAATCTTAGCTTAAGTTGCATGTTTCTCACTTGGACCAGTCTTGTTAGTTCAGCTGTCTCTTCTTAGGAAAATGTTCCTCCTTTGAACTTTCTCACCACCATTCAGACCTTAGTTCTTGCTTGCCTGAATGGCAGAAATGCCATCTTAATGGATCTTCCCTCTTCTACCTTTTCCCGCTCTGAAGAATGTTTTGTATCTGGCCACACATTTGATGTCTGCTGAACGTAAGTGCAAAAACATCACTCCTGCATCAATAGAAAGGCAGTAGTGTTGGGGAAACCAGCTTATCTCCAGGTAAGCCATATCAACATTCCTGTGGGCTGTCGCTCTTCCAGGAGTACTGAAATTCTGCCTTTTGAATGAGTCCCCATTTTAAGTTTATATGCTTCTCAACATGGGCCACTTTCGTGGCTAACCCAGTACTTGGAATGGGATGCCCGCCTCCATTCTGTTTTGCAACAACTAATATGGAGCTCTGTGCGGTCCTCAAAACTCATTTGTTGAGATGTGCATATCCTTCATTTCAGTTGAATGCCTTCTGTGTGCCTGATTCCAGATCAACTTTAAATGCTTATTACCTCAGTACAAAGATTCTCTTTCCAGGGCAGGAGCCCCGCCTCCATCAATATAGCCTCAGGAACAGCTATACTCCCGGAGCACCATCATCGCCTCAGCTGCAAGAGCAGCGTTACCTCTGCTAAGTACTTCAGCCATCACAACGAGCAATCTGCTTCTGCCACTAACTGCCTGATTATCCGTGTTTGCCCTGGTATCTCCCTCTAAATTTGCAGCTGCGTTCCCACCAGCTGGCCCACACCACGTGGAGAGTGCACTCTGTGGTCTTTCAGCGCAAGTCTGGTGACAAAAGATGGCCGCCACCCCGAAGAGCCGTACAATTTTGTTTGTTCAGGTTGCTTAACAACCTGTCCACACTAGGCCTTTTTAGCCTATCAGGAAACACCAGAGGTGGAAGCCGGCCCCAACACCCAAGCCCCTTTAGCCCAAGGCCCCACTGTCTGTGCCCTCAGTCCCAACATTCTCTTTTCAGTGCAGGAGACCCCCCGCCATCACCATAGCTGCAGGATCAGCTATACTCCCAGAGCACAATCAATGCCTCAGCTTCAGGAGCAGCGTGCTCTCTGCTCAGTACTTCAGCCACTGCAACAAGTGATCTGCTGCAGCCACTATCTGCCTGATTGTCCATGCTTGTCCAGGTCTCCCCCTCCAAATATGCTGCTGCGTTCCCACCAGCTAGCCCACATCACATGGAGCAAGCACTCTGTGGTCTTTTAGAGCGAGTTTGTGCAAAAAAAGATGGCCGCCACACTGAAGAGCTGTGCAATTTCGTTTATTCAGGTCCTTAGCAACCTGTCCACACTAGGCCTCTTTAGCCTATCAGGACACACCAGAGGCGGAAGCCGGCCCCCCTCGCCTAAGGCCCCTTAGACAAGGCCCACAAGTCTGTGCCCTCAGTCCCGAAATACTCTTTCCATGGCAGGAGCCCGATCGCCGTCACAATAGCTGCATGTGCAGCTATAATCCCGAAGCACTATCACCGCCTCAGCTGCAGGAGCACCGTTACCTCTGCTCAGTACTTCAGCCACCACAACAAGCAATCTGATGCTGCCACTATCTGCCTGATTGTCCATGCTTGCCCAGGTTTCCCCCTCTAAATATGCCGCTGTGTTCCCACCAGCTAGCCCACATCACATGGAGCAAGCACTCTGTGGTCTTTTAGAGCGAGTTTGTGCAAAAAAAGATGGCCGCCACACTGAAGAGCTGTGCAATTTCGTTTATTCAGGTCCTTAGCAACCTGTCCACACTAGGCCTCTTTAGCCTATCAGGACACACCAGAGGCGGAAGCCGGCCCCCCTCGCCTAAGGCCCCTTAGACAAGGCCCACAAGTCTGTGCCCTCAGTCCCGAAATACTCTTTCCATGGCAGGAGCCCGATCGCCGTCACAATAGCTGCATGTGCAGCTATAATCCCGAAGCACTATCACCGCCTCAGCTGCAGGAGCACCGTTACCTCTGCTCAGTACTTCAGCCACCACAACAAGCAATCTGATGCTGCCACTATCTGCCTGATTGTCCATGCTTGCCCAGGTTTCCCCCTCTAAATATGCCGCTGTGTTCCCACCAGCTGGCCCACACCACATGGAGCAAGCACTCTGCGGTCTTTTAGAGCGAGTTTGCGCAAAAAAAGATGGCTGTCGCACCGAAGATATGTGCAATTTTGTTTATTCAGGTTGCTTAGCAACCTGTCCGTACCAGGCATTTTTAGCCTCTCAGGACACACCGGAGGTGGAAGCCAGCCCCCATACCTAAGGCCCTTTAGCCCAAGTCCCCCTGTCTGTGCCTGTCCATGCCGCCAGCCTTCGGCCTAAACACTCTGTCCCCTTCCTCTGCTTGACTGGCCTCCTCCATATACGTCTATCCACTTCTCGCCAGGGCACATAGCCCCCTCTACCAACACTGCTTTCAACATCGATCAACAAGCTGCCACACTTCCACTCGAGTGTACCGCTGTGGTTAGCACAACCCCAGTTCTACTGTACCAGAACTATCCTCCGTAAAGTAAGGCCTTTTCCTTCACTGCTATTACCATATGCTCAGCCATATTTGTCACAACGTACTCTATCATGTATTCTGCCTATTGTCTCGAGACTGTCTATTGTGCTACAACCTACCCATCTTGCTTTCCTGGTTTCATTCTGCACTGCTATGCCTCACGTTACTGTAGGCTGGCTGCCAGTGTTTGCTAATATTTGCACTGATACATGCACTTGCGGGTTATTGTCTGCCAGTTTTTGCAATACCTGCATTGATCCATGCGCTTTTGCCCCTAATTCGCACTGCATTAGGCTACCTCATTCACTGCCGGTCGTCAAGCCAGAGTGCATAATAACTAAATACTAACTCCTCCTGCTTCCCGTTATGCCGGTTACCATGACTGCAACACTGCCTGCTGAGCCCTTACTTCGCTAAACTGCCTGACTCTCTGTGGCCTGCCGTTTACTGCCGCTTCACTACCCCTGCCCTTGATGCATATCAACTCGCTGCCTCCATCCACGTACATTAGTTCTAGTTACCTTATGAAATGCATGCTTTTTATCTTCAGCTCTATTTCACGAGTCATAACCTATCTACTGCACTGAATCAAGACTTAGCCCAAAGTTCGCCCTACTGATTTCAAACAAAAGTCTTGCCTCCACACTAGTCTGAGCGGTTACTCAGTCTAATCTGTGTGTGAAAGTGCATTAGGAGTGTTACTCTGCTGCCTTTTTCAGCCTAAAGCAAAAGCAACCATTACTGCCTTTCAATGTCACTGCAGAAAACCAAACAAGGCCAGCAACTGGCTAGATTCAGCCATGGCCCCTGGACTGCCCATATCTGAAGACATTCCTCCCACCCTCTTCCTACCCCCATTTTTCAGTCACCACTCCAATCCACAAAGCCACAAACATCTTGCCAATGATCACATGAGAGATTACTTAGCTCTCAGACTATCCAGGCTCAGGCATCAAACTAAGCCCCACAGCTCCAAACCTGTCCATGGCCAACTCTTCAGGGAAATCAAATGCTAGGCATGCACCCATCACACCCTGCAGCCCTATCTAAACTAAAACCTGACACACCATCCTCTCTCCCTAGTAATAATTCCCTCCCTGCATCGCCTGCGCCCAACAGTATTCAACCGAACCAAAAGCCCAGGACACCTTATGCAAAGGCAAACACTTCTCCCATCTCACTTCAATGTGCTCTCATAAATGCATGTTTGCTCCCAGCCCATGCCAAGGAGATCTGTGACCTACTCACCAAATTGGACCTTGCCATTCTCAACATCACAGAATCCTGGTTGCATGAAGCAGTTGGGCCAGCTATCTCCCTAGCCTTTCCACCAGGCTACACCCTTTTCCGACAAGACAGATTGCTCAACAAAGGGGTGGGGGTAGCACTCATAATAAAGGATTCACTATCACTCAGGCAAATCAACATGCCACTAGGTAGCAATGCATACACCCTGACTGTAAAATTCTCCCTATCCCCTAACTGCACCATTACCATCCACATTGTCTACCAGCCCCCAGGCCGTTTACTCAACTTTCAGGAAAACCTTCTCCATCTTCTAAGTACAAACTTATCCATCCTGCTGGATAACCTAAACCTTGGCCTTAATGATCCTACAGATAAGCAAGCAAAATCTCTTGCCAAAGCTCTTCTGGACCTAGGATTCATACAAAGAGTTACTAACCCCACTCATGCTAGAGGTCGTATTCAATATTGAGTAGCAGACCACAACTGCTCAGCTGACATCAGCTCCAACTCCCCACGCCCTTCGACAGACCACCATTTTATTCATTTTTCCATCCCCACCGCCATGAAACTCATCAAACCTATTAATTCCTCACCACCAGCACTAGCCAGAAGTACCCGCAACCTTACCAAAGACAAGATCCTACCCTTCCTTGAAGTCCCAGCCCTCAAGCCACCACTCTCCAAAGACCCCCTTGTTTTGGTACAGTTATACAATCTCACCATCAAGAAAGCAGTCGACTCCATTGCACCTCTAGAAAAAAAGAACTCTAAAGGGAAGAAACACATAAACTATTGGTACACAAAAGAACTCCAGGAACTATGCACCCTCAAGAGGACTGCGCTTTCCAAATGGTAATCTGATCCCCTGCACTCCACTCTAGAAACCTACAAAAAATGTGCTCCACACAATATAAAAAAAAATCACTATAGCAAAATCCTCATCGTACAACACCAGAATATCAAATGCAAATAGAAATATTTGCCATTTTCAAACAATTAGCTACCCCAGCACCGATCACCCAAGAGCTTGTGAAAGACGATTGTGGTGCTCGAGAATCCAAATGGCCATGCTCAAGGCAATAGATATCCTGCGGAGCAAAATTAAAGCCCACTTCGATGCCCTGCCTAAAACTGACCACACTAACTCCCCCACAACAAACTCCCACTATAAGGAGAAGACACGCGTCTCCTTTTGGGAAGTGTCAGAAACTGAAGTACTAGCTCTCCTGCAACACTTAAAACCATCCAATTGCAAAGGGGATACATGCCCGGCCAGCCTCATTAAGGATTGCACAGACATCCTAGCACCTTTCCTAACAGCCCTCATAGCCTCTTTTGCCACAGGCATTGTCCCACTGTGTTTGAAAGAAGCCTGTGTGCGCCCACTCTTTAAAAAACCATCACTAGACCCAGCTTCTCCCAATAACTACAGACATATTACAACTGTGCCTTTTCTCTTAAAAATTCTAGACAAAGCTGCCTACACACAGATCCAACAATTCCTGGAAAATAACAGCATCCTAGGCAAGAAGTAATCTGGATTCTGCCCTGGCCATGAGACAGAATCTGCCCTACTGGATTTAAAAAATCAACTAGGGGAAATAATGCACAAAGGCAAGCCAGAGCTGTTCCTCCTCCTCGACCTGTCTGCGCAGACAACTCATCAACTCAGCCCCATTTACACCTGAAGCTACCTCTTGGATCACCTCCTTCTTGGAAGGGAGATCAACAAATGTTTTTTCAGAACAGGCCTGCGCGGCGCCAACCACCATCCACTTCGGAGTTCCACAAGGCTCCTGCACATCACCAACGCTATAAAATATTTGTACCCTCCCTCTCTTCAACAAACGGGACAATCTCAGCATTGCTTACACAAACTATTCAGATGACACAGGGGTTCCTACGAAAAAGACGCATAAACACTAAGTAAAATATATGCCATCATCCAAGCTTGGATGGCAGCAAATGGGCTGTGCCTCAATGATGAAAAAACCGAGATCCTTCTAGTATGTCCTAAGGAAAGGCTTAATAAAATTGACAAACAGTACAGTTCCTTTAACATAGATAACACCCAGATCATGGTCTCACCATCAAGCAAAACCTTAGGAGTATACATCGACTCCATGCTCTCCATGTCGCGCAAAGTCAGCACCAATGCCTCTGCTGCGGCATTCACGAGCAAACTAATAAATGCAGTCAAACCCTATCTATCCCCACAGAACTGTCTCGCTATAGCCAGAGCCACTATTGGGGTCAAATTGGACTACTGCAACGTCCTAATTGCCGGCACTTCAACCAAAAATCTGAACAGATTGCAAACAATTGAGAATAATACGCTTACGGCAGTTCTGAGCATCCTCAAAAGGGAACACATCTCAGAGGCAAGGTGTCTTGCCCACTGGCTCCCGGTAAAAGAAGGCATACCATTCAAGACCCTTGCCATAACACACAAGTGCCTCTCACTTGCAGCCCCATCTTATCTATCAGAAAAAACAGTTTGGGCCATGTCCTCCAGACCCAGGCGTTTGCATCTTGCAAATCAGCTCTATGTCCCTACCTACAAGAGAACCAAAGCTGGAGACTCAAGCTTCATATTCGTAGTTCATAAATAGTGGAACTGTTGTAGACTCATAAGATGTAAGTGGAGAATGCCCTCCATGGTGTTTTCTCCTGTGTGCTGAATCCCAAGTATGATGTCATGGAATGTTGATGACAGTGTTCCTGGTTGGGGTTATCTAAGTGTTCTAATGTTGTCAGTTGGAGAAAGAGCTGAAGGAGAGGAGTCTCTACATGTTGGGGGTCTTCTTCCTTTATTAAATACTAATTAAAACTTTAATATCACTTACCTGTCTGTGCCAGCCTCTTCATAACAATGGCGACGAGGATGGGATGAGGTGGCCACAGCGGACAGGCGAAAGGAGACCTCCAACAGCCAGCCGTAACTGTTTTGCTCCTGAAGGCCGCTGAGTGACCCCAGAGCCCGGGCGAAGAGGAGCGGCGGTCCCACCCTAGTCAGCAGGAGCCGCGGTTCGCCGTGGGCTGCTCCGCATCATCTGTGCGTTGAGCGGCCCCCTAGTGCGAATGACAGGACGACCGTCGAGGTCCATCGGCGTGGAGTGGCCCGCAGAGGCACAATCGGTAATGCCCCAGAGCCCGTGTGAATAGAAGCGGCCCAGCCAGGAGGAGCCGTGGGTCGCCGTGGGCTGATCCGCACCTTCCGTGCGTTGAGCGGTTTCCCCATTGCGAAAGACGAGACGACCGTCGAGCGGCCGCCTACCCTTATAAGTGTCGCCTGGAGACGTGCTGGACAGGCGCCATCAGCGCGGGGGGAGGTTGCTCCGCTGGTCCCTGGCGTTGAGTGGCCATCATACCCCGCTACCAAGTAAGTGTACATTTTGTGTCACGCCGCCGCGGATTCCCACACGGCCATCCCCACGGTTTTCTTTACTTCAAGCAGGAAGGAACACTGTTCGAGCCGAATTACCGTGTTCCTCATAATAGAGGGACAGGTTGCATCAGGAGGGGCTTTTACCGTAGCACATGTAATAGAGAGTCAATCACAACTGATACAGCACTGTTTTGGGTACAGTGCTACTGCAAGTCATTTGAGAGGGTGGAAACTGAACTGTAGCGGCAAAAAGGGGCTCCAGTGACTGCAAAGGTATCCCAGCATCAAAAAGAAAAATCCTGTAGTGACAACTCAACAGATTTGAGTTTTTTTTTCTCTTTTCCAACAAGAGCACTCTCAATCTCTGAAATAGAATTGTGACTTGAAGACATGGCAACTTTACCTGGCATATCTGGACCACCCATATTTATGCCCACGCCAGGGGCGGCAAAAATTGCTTGGCCCCAATGGCGCAAGGGCTTTATGCATTATATGAAGGCAGCCGGGGGAACGGCATATTCCAGCGAAAGGAAATTAGCGTTATTGCTTCATTTTTTGGGTTATGAAGGCCAAAGAATTTTTGAGACTCTCCCTCATTTAGCAAGTGATGGAAGCGGGGATGAATTGAATGATTTCGAGTCAGCTTTGATGAGACTAGACAAACATTTCAACCCAAAAAGAAGCACGATCTTGGAATGTTACAATTTCCGCATGCGCATACAAGCCCATGGGGAGTCTGTTGAAGACTATGTAACTGCCCTTCGTCATCTGACTCTAACGTGTAAGTTTCAAGGAGGTTTTGACGAGCACATTCGTGATCAATTCATGACGCATTGTCGGTCAAATAAGATACGCGAGGAACTGTGGCTGAAGGACGAGCCGAACTTGGACGAGGTATTGGACTTAGCCAAACGTGTAGAACATTCGCTGGCATGTGTTGCCAAGCTATCGAAGGCTGAAGGAGGAGATTCTAAAGAAGCCAAGCCGGAAGTATTGAAGGTGAATGAAGGGAAGTATAAGAGGAAGGGAAGAAACAAACAGAAGGAGAGGAGCAATGTAGAAGAAAGAAGAAATCAAGAGTCAACGCAAACAGAAGATAAAAAGGATGAGAGGTTGTGCTATAGGTGCGCCAGTGCGACTCATTTTGCTTCTTCAGTGGTGTGTCCAGGGCGGAAGACGATCTGCAATAAGTGCAAGAGGAGAGGACACTTTGCGACGTGCTGCAAGAACTATCAGTTTAGCCAAATCAATCAAAGGAAAGTCCTATACGTGAATGAGGAGGAAGAAGGGAGGTCATCAGAAGATGACACCGTAATGACTTTGCAAAATGTCATTGTGAACACTGTCAATGTTGTTGGTAGGGATGATATCCCGGATGATTGTGAGCGCCCATATACTGTTGTGACTGTGAATGGATGTAAAGTGTCGATGATGGCTGATTCAGGGTCGAAGATCACTTTGATAACCAAAAGCGCATTTGAGGATGAAATGAAAGGGGCAGTGTCAACATTATCGGTGCCAGACATAAGTCCAGGGGGGTACAACCAAGAAAAGATTGATTTGCTGGGGTATGTTTGGAGTAAGTTTGAATTTAAAGGACGATGCTGTGAAGGGAAAGTGTATGTGACAAAGAAGGGCCAATCTTTGCTAGGATGGAGAGAGCAAAAGAATTTGGGAATCAGATTAGATCCCAACCATCCTGATCAAGTTTTACAAGTAGCAGAAGTGTGTTCGACATATAGCAAGTATGTGAAAGAGCATGGGAAGGTATTTGACGAGACATTGGGAAGAGTGAAGGGATTTCAGCATCAGATATTGTTGAAGAGAGGCAGTGTTCCCACCGTGGCGAAACTCAGGCCCGTCCCTTTTGTGTTAAGGGACAGCGTAAAGAAGGAGTTGGAGAAACTTCTTAAATCAGGTGTGATTGAAAGAGCAGGGGGGGTCGAGTGGGTTTCCCCGGTCGTCGTTGTGAAGAAAAGTTCAGGGGATCTGAGGCTGTGCGTTGATATGCTCGAGTTGAATAAGTGTGTATTGGTGGACAGGCACCCACTACCCAACATGGGTGAATTGTTAACCATGGTGGGTGGAGGGAAGTACTTCTCCAAACTGGATATGACGTCAGCCTATCATCAGGTCGAGTTGGAGGAGGGATGTAGGAAAGTCACGGCGTTTGTGACACATGAAGGTGTGTTTCAATTCAGGAGGATGCCCTTCGGGTTAGCATCTGCTTCCTCAGTGTTCCAGAAAATTATGGATCGCTTGTTGAAGGGGGTGAAGGGTGTTTTCTGTTTTCAGGATGATGTGTTGGTGTGTGGAGTGACATTGGAGGAGCATGACAGGAATTTGTGTAAGGTGTTGAAGATATTTGAGGAAAGAGGGATCACACTTAAGGAAGAGAAATGCAAATTTGCTGTGACAAAAGTGGACTATTTGGGACATGAAGTGTCGGGAAATGGTATCAGACCCAAGGAAGAAATGGTGAATGCCATAAAGAGGATAGAAAGACCGATTGATAAGAGTGAATTACGCTCTTTTTTGGGAATGACGGAGTTTTATCAGAAATTTGTGGTAAATTATGCTGACAAAGTGCATGAGATGAGAAAGATTCTGAGGAAAGGTGCTGAGTTTGTGTGGAATAGTCAGTGCGAGGCGGAATTCAATGGTATAAAAGAAGAGATAAACTTAGCCCAACCCTTAGGTTGCTTTGACACAAGAAAGCCATCCATCATCACAGTGGATGCTAGTGAATATGGCTTAGGTGCGGTTTTATCCCAGAAACAAGACGATGGGTCTGAGGAGGTGATAGCTCATGCATCAAGGGGTCTCAAGGGAGCGGAAGTGAGGTATTCTGTTCTCGAGAAGGAGGCGTTGGCATGTTTCTGGGCAGTGGAACGATTCAAAAACTTCGTGTGGGGTGTAGAGTTCGTAATTCGGACTGATCACAAACCGCTTAAAGCCATATTTGAGAACAAGGGCCTTGATAAGATTTCCCGCAGGGTGGCAGGATGGGTCACCAGAATGCAAACACATTGTTTCAAGATGGAGGTCATTCCCGGGAAGGACAACGTATTGGCTGACAATCTGTCAAGGGTGAGAGTAATTGATTCTGGTGTTGTGGAAGATGAAGAAATGGAATTAGTGTTTGTCAACACAGATGGTATAGTGTCCAAACAGGAGTGGTTGGAAGGGATGAGGAGCGATGAGAACATAAATAAAATAGTTCTGTATGTTGTTTCTGCCACATGGCCAAAGAAAGTGGAAATAGCGGAAGGCGCAAGGCCGTATTGGGAAGTGAAGGATGAATTGTCGGTCATCGATGGGGTATTGTTCAGATGGGGAAGGGCTGTGGTTCCAGTTGGACTGAGGAAGAGAGTGATAGAGTTGGCACACAGTGGTCATATAGGAGTTACCAAAACCAAAGGTGTAATGAGGGAAGACTATTGGTGGCCGGGTTTTGACAGGGAAATAGAAAATTGTTTAGAAAATTGTCAATTTTGTGTCAGGAGTGGGAAGGGATCTGTAGCTAAGAAGCAACCGTTTGTGGATGTGGGCCTTCCGTCCCGGATATGGAGTGATCTCGCCATGGATATCCTTGGTCCTGTGGAATTGGGGTATGGACGTGGAAAATTCATAGTACTGGTGGTGGATCTGTTCTCCAGGTGGGTGAATTTTAAAATTGTGAGAGATGTAACAGGAGAAAGCATGATAAAGACTTTGCAAAAGATATTTTCCAATGAAGGTCTGCCGGAGAGTTTGTTGACGGACAATGGTCCCCAATTTGTAGGGGGGAACTTCACCAGCTATTTAAGGAAATGTGGTGTGCGTCACAAAAGGACTTCATTATATCATCCCGAATCCAACGGTGTAGTTGAAAGGATGAATAGGTGTGTGATGGAGAGTATTCGCATGGGGGAAGAGTGCGGATTGGATAAGTTGGCTGTGATACAGAATAGGATATGGGCCCTAAGGATGGCGCCTCATTCTACGACAGGTCTGTGCCCGTTTGAGCTTATGAGAGGCAGGAAGCCATATTCCATGGCGTGTCCACCGTGGCTGGGCAGGAGTAGGGAAACAGATCTGGTTATTGATGAAGTAAGAAAGTCATTGGTGAGGAAGAAGTCTGAATGGGTGGCGCGTGAAAACCTGAAGAGAGGTAAGAAAGAGTTGCGCGTAGAGTGTGGAGATTGGGTTAGGATCAAGAAGGGAATTGTGAAGAGGAAAGGAGAGTCTCTTTATTCGGATCCAGTCAGAGTTGTAGCGGTCATGAAAGGGGCCGTACGTGTGTCTGGAGGGCAAGTGTGGAATAAAGATAGAATTGCTGCAGTCAAGAGAGGGCATATATAGTATGTGTGTCGAGAACTGGACCAATTTATGTGAGTTATTGTGGTCGTCTACATGACACCCTTAAGTTATTTAGTGTGATCGGATGTTAGATTATATAAGTGAAGTTAAAAAAAAAAGGGGGAGATGTGTTGTAGACTCATAAGATGTAAGTGGAGAATGCCCTCCATGGTGTTTTCTCCTGTGTGCTGAATCCCAAGTATGACGTCATGGAATGTTGATGACAGTGTTCCTGGTTGGGGTTATCTAAGTGTTCTAATGTTGTCAGTTGGAGAAAGAGCTGAAGGAGAGGAGTCTCTACATGTTGGGGGTCTTCTTCCTTTATTAAATACTAATTAAAACGTTAATATCACTTACCTGTCTGTGCCAGCCTCTTCATAACAGGAACGCCCTCCCTACTGCCCTAAGAAATGTGACGTCACACCTTTCCTTCTGCAAGTCACTCAAAACCAAACTCTTCAAATAGCCCACATCACCACAAAGAGCTCACACCTACTGTCACCCTATGAAGGTCCCGCACATTTCGCTGGCACCCCTGTAACCTTGGGACCATTGAGACTGTAACCTTTGCTCAATATGTACCTATTATCAACTGTCATTTAACAGGTTCACTGTAACCCTGGAACCACCAGACATTAATTTGCTTCTAGCTATGAATCAATCCACTAACTAACATGTCAAGGTTCACTGTAACCAAGAACCACTTAATGTCGTCCCATTGGGGGTCATTACGAGGTTGGAGGTAAGGGAAAAACGATGCCGGTAATGTACGATTATGACACGCCAACCCACTATTAGCGGCACCGTAATTAACGGTGCCGCTAATAGCGGGTTGGGTGCGGGCACGCGACCCTTCATGCCGGCAATACCGGCATGGCGTAAACAGGACAACATCACAAGTCAGGCGGACATGCAAATAACAGACAGCACAGAGGAGACGCAGGAGGACAATGAGGGTTAAAGAAAACACTAAAGTGTAGTGCTGCTGCTCGTAGACTCGACCCAATTGCTTCCTCAGTAGGAGAACAGCCTTTTAATTATATTGGGGAGCGTTTCTACTTAAACTCAAGGAATCAATCACAAAGTTAATTGCCCATGAAATTGTCAAGGAAGAAAAACACTCATACTCAGAGAGGGCTGTTGCTTAGAATATGCTTAACTGTATTTACACAAAAAAACTAAAATGTCCTTATATACACTTACATGTGAAACATATTAATAGACTGTGAAAAATTAACTTTGTGATTGAGTCCTTGAGTTTAAGTAGATAGGCTCCCCAATATAATTAATAGGTTGTTCTCCTACTGAGGAAGCAATTCTATGAGTAGCAGCACTAACCTTTAGTGTTTTCTTTATACTGTATGCCTGAGTCTGCTACTTATCACCACAGGCATTCTGAGAATGTTTTGATGTGGAGAATGAGTGTTAGGCAGGGTCAGCATGCCCCACCAGTGCAGCCAGTGGTACCACGCAGGCATCCCCCAATCCCTCGCATCAGAGCCAGTCCATTCAACCTAACCCCTGAGCAGATCCACACCCTGTACCGTCTGGACCGGGACACCATCACCACCATTGTGGACATGATACATGACGACATTATCACCCTGATTGAAATACGCACCGCCATCCCACCCCTACTGAAGGTAGTGTCTGTGCTCCACTTTCTGGCCACAGGCACCTACCAGCACACAGTGGGGCACATGCATGGCATATCACAACCATTATTCTCACGTACGCTGAACCAAGTGCTTGATGCCCTCCTGAAGCACACAGGCGACCACATTTTCCAACCACGGATAGCCCAGGAGATCTCCAACACCAAAGTTGGTTTCCATTCACTGGCCGGCATCCCTGGTTGCATTGGCGCCATCGACTGCACCCATGTGGAATTGGTGGTCCCACATGCCATGGAGGTAGTGTACAGCAACCGTAAGTTATACCACTCCATCAGCATGCAAATGATATGTGACTCAAACAAGATCATCACACATTGTTGTGCCCGATTTCCCCCGGATCAACCCATGATTCAATGATCATGCAAAACTCCACGATACCACGCTACATGGAGCGACATACAGGGCAGAGATCCTGGCTTCTCAGTGAGTTGCATGTTAGGCTCATGGAAATGCGATGTGGGTAGGTGATTGGGGGGAGAGATGCATACCTCACCTGGGTGAGATGGGGGGAGAGATGCATACTTCACCTGGCTGAGATGGGGGGATGTATACTTCACCTGGCTGAGATGGGGGGGGGATGCATACTTCACCTGGCTGAGATGGGGGGGGGATGCATACCTCACCTTATGCTCACCAAGCATCTTTGAAGAAATCCTGAACAAAAGAACCCCAGAATCATACCTCCGTCTTCTGATGAACCTATCTCTTAGCACAGGAATAATATCTAAAACCTTCAAATCAGCATTCATCAATCCCCTCCTAAAATGTGTAACAGCAAATGCAGAATATCCTACCAACTAAATACCGATATCGAACCTACCCTTCCCGGCAAAACTATTAGAGAACCATGTCTACAAAATCATATTCATCCACGTAGAAACTAACAGAATACTCGACCACTTCCAAGTCGGCTTAAGACCCATGAGAGGAACTGAATCAGCACTTCTATCCATATGGGATTACCTAGAAATAAACGCAGACAACAGCATCCAATCAGCCCTAATACTATTGGACATATCAGCCGCATTCAACACAATCTGACACACAACTCTAATCCAGAGACAGGAGGAATATGGTGTAAAAGACTCTGCTCTACAATGGCTAAAACACTTCCTCACTAACCGAACCAAAAGAACTTACCTATTGCCATTTACTTCTAACACCAAAAACATGTTCTGTGGCGTACCACAAGTATCTATCCTCTCCCCACTCCTTATCAAGATATATCTGTCCCCCCTAATGAAACTGATTTGGCCCCATGGTCTGACCTCCTACAACTATTCAGATGATGCCCAACTTATCTTCAAGGTAACCTCAACCCAAGACCCCAACAACACCCTCAGAAAAGCCTCACAGACACATACCTGGGAGACTACCAACAATCTCAATTTAAACCTGACCAAAACAGAAATAATATTCTCCCGCCCATAGGTTAACGCAACAGACACACAAGTGAACTGGTCACCAGACATGGAAACCCAACCCGAAAGCATATACCATGATAGAAACTTGGGAATACTCATGGACAACTCACTCTCACTAGAACCACAAATCAAAACAATAGCAAAGACATTCTTCTACCTCCTCTGACCTCCTCTGACCTCCTATGATTAATTAGTGGGATTCTCACATGCCTCTCCTTCCCACACAAGAACCTCACTATCATCTCCTTAATATTATCAAGAATTGACTATTCAAACAGTCTCTACCTTAGAATGCCAGAACTGACTAAAAAACTCCAACAAATCCAAAATAATGCAGCACAGATTCTCCTGAAACTAAATAGAAGAGACCACATTACACAAGCCCTGAGAAGCCTACACTGGCTACCAAGAAAATGCATTAACTTCAAAGCCTTCTGTATCGCTCACAAATCACTACATGGACAAATAGCTGAATTACTCCAAGCCTAGATCAACTGCTACCAACCAAAAAGAAACCTTAGATCAAGGAACAACCTCCAAATTGAAATGAAACACTATGAAAAAAGGAAATTCAGAGGAAGCATGTTGTCCTGTCTAACAGGCTGTCTATGGAACTCAATCCCAAAGGATATAAGAATGACGGAAGATCAAATCACTTTCAGTAAATGACTGAAAACCTGGCAGGTCTACTCACTGTGACAAGCAGCTACCACACCAATTACCTTGGACCCAAGACTATCAAGGGACAGTACAGATCCTAGAAACAACAATAAAAAAACCACACTTCTAACCACACCAGCTCCTCGCTCCTCTCCAGCATATCCCACTCACACATCACATGACCGTACCAGCCAGCACACCTCACACATATATCACACAACCTTATGGGGCAGCTCTTCACTCACTCACTAAGATACTGTGCCCACTTTCTTACAGAGCCACATGAGCCCTTGGAGACCATGCAAATAGTAACGGTGTGTGCTATAAATCAACTTAACATAACAAAACTTAGCACAGTGCTGTTCATAAGCTATTTACTGTACCAATATTTCTCTGAATCAAAAACAACCACTGTTGTATATAAGAAGTGATTTATTTACATTCATAATCCCTCCGTTTATCTTGCTAGTTTAACACATTGTTGAAACACATTTGTCATCTTCAATGGCCTTCAGTTTATCTCGCTAGTTGTTCAACATGTTGTTCATACATATCTGTTTGGAAAATAACAAGTCACTTCCAACGTGGCTTCATCATCAAACCCTACCTTTGCTTCACACACCACATAGCTGCTGTCATCAATGCATGCACTCTACAACTACACCTCCTACGTAAGATCAGACACATCCGTGCTCTTGATGACTTCCACACGACTGTCCATGCTCTAGATCTCTCCAAGGTGAACTACTGAAATGCTCTCCTTACTGGAGTCTCCAGCATCACCCTTGACCCTCTGCAAGCCATATGAAGCACAGAAGCCAGAATCATTCTCCACTTAGCCACACATTCACACATCACCCCCAACTTCGTCCAGCTCCACTTGCTCCCTGTATGCCAAAGAACTGCCTTTAAAGGACTCTGCATTGTTTTCAAAGCCATTCACCACAAATCCCCATTTTACCTTCATGACACACTCAAACCCATCACTACCACAACCACCAGACAAGACAGCATCTCCTATATATTCCACTCTGCAAACTAAGGATATAGTGCACCATATCTTTTCCCATCTGCATTGCACCCTCCATCAACACTTTCAGAAAGAGCCTCAAAATATGCCTTTTTATCCACACATAACCCTGCCCCGCTAACGGGTGTCTATCCTAATCTTCTGATCCTATCCTGAAGACATTTTGTTTCACCTCCGACTTTTCAACCTTCGGACCTTGTAAGGCTCTCTGAGTCCCTCTGGGCAGGGCCAGCGCTGAACTAAAATTCTAGCAAATACATACATAAATAAATACTACATTGATTTATGATCTTGGCATTTATAGTAGATGTTCTTTTTTAAGCCAAGTGGTTTGTTAGTACTATGCACTAACATGCCTCTGTGGTTAGGGTTAAATTGTCTTTCACAAACGAGGAGAAGAATTTTACAAATAAAAAAACCTTTACAATTTAATACAGAAAAAACTACAAAACTTAATTCTATAAAACTAATAAAACGAACAGTTTCTTACCTCTCTTAAGGAGGGGAAAAGAGATCAGTTCTAACATAGTAAGGGGAGGGAAGAGGACAATAAGGGGAGAAAAAAGGGAAGAAAGAAGCAAGAACAGAAATAAAAGCGCGAGATATTGTAATTATTTAGGAGGTTAGATAAGAAGAGAAAAGAAGAGAGGAAGAGGGGAGAGGAAGGAAAAGGGAACAAATGAGAGTGCAGCCATTCAAAAGTCGGGAAGAGAAGACTAGAGCTTTACAGGGAGCAAGTCCATCTGTTTTCTCTTCTCCAGCTCATATCCAGGTGGGTTATCAGGTGAATTTGAGTGTTTCCCTATACCAGGTGTAGGGATTGAAGTATATCACCACTGCTGCTGTAAATTGGATTTCGTGACCTGAGATTATTCTATGCCATGTGTTTTCTGATGCTAGCCAGTCCGATCTTTCTACAAATCTTCCTAGTTTTTTCAGTCGTAGGTTCCATGTTCATATGCATTCTGTTAGTAGATGTCTCAGGTATTGACTTCCTGGGACTGCACATCTCTCTCAATAGATCACTGTCCGTTCCGATTGTTTCCTAGTATTTAGTATTTCTCCCGTTGGTAATATATTCAGTCTTGCTCTAAGGAAGTTGTTTCTGATTTTTGCATCTGGGAATTTTTCAAGGTACCTTGGGAGAGTTCCCAGTTTCTTTTCAACTATCGGAAAGGTGTTTTTTTCGGAGTTGATAGCCTTGTATTTTCTGTCGTATTTATCCAATCCAATACTTCCAGCTCCCGTTTTACTTTCAGTGGGTTGTTCTCTAGTGTTTCCAAACTTGAGCCTGTTCTCGAAACTGCCTTTTTTATTTTCTGTTCAAGACCCTATATGATTTCAGATTTCAGGTTGATGTGATGTACATTGATATCCTCATAAAAGGAACCTTTTTGGGGATTTATAATTTCCCTGTAGAAGGACATCAGTTTCTATTCCACCAGACAGTTCAAAGATTTTAGACCCAATTTGAAACGCAGCTGGCCCATTGATGTATTCCGGGGTAGAGTAAAGGTTTTCTTCCAAATCCTGCCTTCTATTTTGGCCCAATTAAAGTTTCATAGGTGAGGTTTGGCTTCTAGGCCATATAGCAGGACTGGAACAATCTTACTCTGATAGTATTTTATCATTGGGACTACTGAGAATTTACAGTATCTATTCCTGATTCTAATCAGGTGAAGAATTAACGAGAGGGTTTTAGAGAGCGTGTCTTTCTCTATTTTGTAGCTTGCTGGGCTGGCATAGATCTTATAACCCAAGTTTGTGAGATTGGGGGATTCTTTGTCCTTCCAGGATCCAGTGTTTATAATTCACCTTTTTCCTTGGGTGCTTGAAGATTAGTATCCTGGATTTCTTGGGGTTTATCAACAGTCCATTTTCCTTGTCATATTCATTCATTCCGTTCAGTAGTCTTTGCAGACCAATGGCGGTTCTATCAAGCAGAACAATGTCATCCGCGTAGGCCAACCAGAATATATTTTCTTCCGTTAATTTCTGGACTGGCCAACGCAGACGAACTCAGCCTGTCTGCCAGGAAGAGATTGAAAAATGTTGGTGCCCCGAGGCACCCCTGCCTTACCCCTCTTCCACTGAGACTGATTCAGAGAGGTGGCCACTGTTGTCTAGGCGCACCCTTACACTTGTTTCCCTGTGTAGTTCCATTAGCATTGATAGTAATGTTTCTGGAATTCCCTTTTTTCTGAGTTTTTGCCACAACCTTTTTCTATCGGTTTGGTCGAAGGCCTTGGAGAGGTCAATCCAAGTTCCATACAGTGGTGTCCCTCCCCTGACCGTTGATGTTTCTCTGAGGAGACTCAGCATAGCTCCATTTAGGGCCATTGATAGGTCTTTTCTGAACCCTATCTGGCATCTAGATAATACCACCTCCTGTTCTGTCCAGGACAAGATCTTATTTAACAGGAGTCTCAGGAATATTTTGAGGTCAATGTCTCGGAGGGCAATAGGCCGATAGTTAGAGGGGTTTGACCTATCGCCCTCCTTAAAGAATGGTATTATCAATGCAGTTTTCCATGAGGGTGGGAAGCTCTTTTGTTGTGATATCTCCATGAAGAGTCTCTTTAGCAGTTTTGCCCAGAGAATCAGATTTTTCCTGATTACCTGATATGTGAGGCCATTGGGATCTGCAGCTCTTGATAATGAGGCTTTAGATATTATTTCTATAATTTATTTCTCCTCTATTTGTAGTACCCATCCCTTATCTAAGGGTAGGCAAGTTGGTTCCTTTAGTACTTTTCTAAAACTGTTTCCAAGGTATTCTACCCAGTTGTTTTCCGGAACCAAGTTGCAGAGTGTGCTGCTGGAGTCAGAGTTTAGCTCTCGTATCACTGACCAGAAGCTTCTTGAAGATGAACTCGAGACTAGCTTTAGCATTTCTTCACCGTCTTTTTGGTAGAGAAGGGCCTTATGGTTCTTTACCCAAGCTTTATAGTTTTGCCTGATTATTTGTAGTTGCAGGTTATATAGCTCTTGATCTGAATTTTGATTTTTTAATTCTCTGATGGACTTTCTCAGGGTTCTTTTCCTTTGTCTCGTATCTTCATCAAAACTATGGAGATGTATGTGTTTTGTATTGCTTGATGGCGATTTTGGGAACCAATGACCATAGTGTGTTCACAAACTTGTATAGTTGACTTAGCTCTTGGGTCATCTGCTCTGACATGCTTTGCAGCTTCTTGTTTAGATCTCTCCCCCCTTGCCCATATTTTCTCAGTCTTATTTTTCCCTTTATTCCCGTTATGTCTTGGTTATGATTTAGAGTCGTCGAGCCAAGACCATCTGGGATGGATAGTTCCAATCTCGAATGGTCACTACCTCCTTCATGTTTTATTCTTAGTTGTGATTTACGGTTGAAGAGTCCCTCACTAACAAAGATGTAATCTAGCACTGAGGTTGATTTGCCTCTTTGCCATGTCTTGCAAGGCTCTTCGTCTTCTTGATTTACGTTATTCAACATTTTCAGGTCCCATGCTTTAGTAAATTCCAGGCAGGCCTTGCCTTTGGTGGACAGTGTATGTTTATCTTCACCTGCCGTTCCCCTTTTGTGGTATACACATTCTGTGTTGAAGTTTCCTGCTGTTTGGTTCTTACCATTCTGTCTTGATCTTTCCCATCAATTCTGCTAACTTGTCCTGGAGGCCCTGGATTTTAGTGGATGCTGGGTTCCAATAAATATTTATCACGATTAGGGCGTTTGCTTCTGGGTCATTGGTGGAGTGGACTTTACATGCCAGGATACCGCTGTCATCTTTCCATATTTGGATGGCGTGTTTGAATGTACTATTTTTAATGGCTGTTGTTAGACCCCTGGCCGGCCTCCTTTTTGCCTTTTGACTTGCTGGTAGACAAAAGGTTGTGAACCCCTCAATTTCTATTGGATTTTCCAACCAGGTTTCCTGGAATGCCAGAATGTCCATCTTCCCGAATAGATAATCTTCTGTTTATTTTGCCCTAAACGTGCTTGAGCCTCTTGTGTTCCAGCTGACCATGTTTAGTTCTTTTTACCTAAAGACACTGGGTTCCTATGCCCATGTTTTTCAGAACTTGCATGAGTATGTTGGAGAGAGCCGCCAGTGTTGTTTCTTGGGTTGATGTTTCCTGGGCAGATGTTCCTTTTCTTTCTGCATTTGGCCCCCGAGGTCCCCTGCCATCCCGCTTCACCTCCTCCTTATCTTGTTCCTGTTCATTTGCCTGGGTTCGAGGTGGATTGGGGTTCAAGGTATATATTATTAAACCTTCTTGTTCCAGGTCTTTGCCAGCCTTTAGGATTGCTACTTGTGATTTTATTGAACTTAATCCGATTTCTACCAGGTACAAATTTTATCGATCGGGGAACTTCACATATTCTATGTCCTCTGTAGAAAATACATAGAGACTCCCACTTTTTTAAAATACGGACAATATCACCATTCTGCTGAGAGATTTGGCCTTTACACGGTTTGATGACATCTTTAGCCATAGTTAGGGAATTTCAAAACCCGTGGGCGATGTATCTTGAATGCCCGGATCGCTATTTCTCCTCCACAGGTTTTCTTCCATTCTTGGCTTTATTAGTTCTTCTCCCTGATTCCTTTTGTCTCAGGTTCTGGGATGGTCTGAAATTTTCCATGTCCAGGGTTTATAATCACTTGTGTAGGGTGCTCCTGCTCATCCAAGTTTGCTAATTTCAGCACGTTTTTCTTCACTTTTTCAAATATAGGGGCTATTTTTGTTTTTGGCCCGCCTGCTCCTGTTGAATTTTTGTTTTTTTTAATAAAAATTGGTGCGAGATTAAATTTTTTATTACTGTCAGTCATTGAGGCCTCCGCAGGATTGATTTGGGCCTCGGTTTGTGAGCCTGTATTTACTCCCATTATTTTTGGTGCGTTCTTTGAGGCTTCTTTGTCTGTGTTTTTCTTGCCTTGCTGAGTTTGGGCCTGATTTTCTATATGTTCTTCTATTATTTCTGGACTGTTCTCTTTTTCCATTTCTAAGGTTTAGTTTCCCTTTTGTTTCTTTGTGTTTTCCGGGACTTCTTGCATGTTTTCTTTCCTCTCTTTTTTAACTTTTTTTCTTGTATTTTTGTCAGGTGAGGAAATATTTCCTTTTCATTATTTTTCCCTTTTCACCTTTTTTTTGCGTTTCTTCTTCTCTTAGAGTTTTGGTTGCTTGCATCAGTCCAACTTGTGATTGAGTCATCCTTAGAATCTTCCATATCATCCTCTTGTATGTTTCTGTCCTCTTCTTCAATGGCTTCTTGTTCTTCTATCAGCTGTGCTGTCTTCAAGAGCTCTTCTATGGTTGATTCTGACAGTGGGGTGTCCTCCTGGTCTTTGGGTTGCCGCTCCCCAGTCTGACTTTCTTCTTCTTTTTGAGTTGGCTTTTCCCTCCACTTTCGCAGATTCATCAAGATGTGGTCTCTCCCGATCTCTAATGCTTTCCCAATGTCCGTCAGGAGGATGCAAAGAAGGGCTGTTTCTTTTCTGTGGTTTGACGATTCATTTTTTACCTCTTCTATTAGTGGGGTTACTGTGGTATTAATTGTGTTACTGAGGCCGACCAAGGAGGTCTCACATCTTGCCACTTTGTTTGTTAGTTCCAAAACTATTCCTGCTTGAGATTGAACCTCACCCTTTAATAGTTCGAAAACCGACACTAGAGAATTTAAGACATAGTTGAGAGCGCTCAGTGTTGCACCACTTGAGGTTTGACTTTGTTCATGATTTTCTTTTCTTCCCTCCCCTGGATTGTCATTATTGTCGCGATCTGGTGGAGTTTTCCTTTTGTTTGCCTCTGTGATGTCTCTTTTCAGCTCCCCCGCCACTTTCATCTCTCTTTTGTTACATTTCTGTGAGGTCTGTTGTTCTTCTCTTATATTAACCCTCCTTTTGTTTTCATCTATCTGCTATTTGGGTATTAAACCAGTTCATCCAAGCTTCTGCTTCTTCTTTTATCAAAGTATTCTTTGATTTTTTTTTGGATGTTCTTGTAATGACCGTGTATTCCAATCCTTTTTTCCACTGATTTGTACAGTCTCTCTGATTTTCTTTACCATTGGCTTCTTCCTCCGCCATTCGATTTGGTCTGTGAATTTGGGCTTCAATTGAGAATTGGTTATTCGGCGTAGTCTCCTGCACCCCCCTTTCGGCAGGTGACCCTAATGTGGTGGAGTATGCCACTGGCTCCAGATATGAGCCGTCCCACTCTGGTGCTCTTGTCAAGTCCAAATGTGCAGTACTCCTCAGTTTCATTTTGTATGAGGATTGACAGATAGTGACTTGATTTGAGGATGGAGTTTTTATCCTTCTGTTGTTGCTCTTCTTTCCACCTCTTTGTCTCTCCTCTTACTATAGATTCCGCTGCGTTAACCTGAGGCTGATGTTTTTGTTCTCGTTTTGTGGTTTCTATTAGGCTTGATGATTTACAAAGTCTGGTAGTCTGTAATCTGTCATATATTATGTTTAGTTTCACACTCTTAAAGATTGCGTTGATCTTCTTCCGTGTGGGACGGTTAGGGGTATTGGACCTATTGGCCTTCCCTTAGGTCTCTCGTCTGAGTAAATTGTCTTCTTGTATAGCTCCGGTCTCCTTTCCGTTCCCTAACGGCTTCAGGCGCCGTGGTGGACTCCTTTGTTTCTCACTTTTACTGTTCTGTTTGTTGCGTCTCTTAGCGTGTTTCTTGTACCCTCCCCTTTGTTTGTTCTGCAATCTAGGTCCCGTTTGGAATTGTTCTCGGGAAGATGGAATAAGAAAAAAGGGGAGGGGAAAAAGAGTTTTTACGTATCAGTATGTCGGTATCAGTTTGCATACCGTAATTCTTCGATTTCCTGAGCTTATGGGAGCGTTCTCCAGAGCCGCGGCTTCTTTTCTAAAGGGTTTCCAGGCGTAAAGGTTCTGCCTCTCCTCGCAAACCCCCATGCCCCCACGAACACGCAAAATACTCTCTCCTCACTCCGCTCTCCTAATACTCCTAATACTTATATTGGAGTGTGATTAATCTTTACAAAACATCCAAAATAAATATGCAACCTAATTGGAATTTTTATGGACAGTCTCATGATGTTCTGTCTAGGAGACAAAAGAAATAATGTGTAGGTGAAGCTTATGACAGTTTCTCTTTCCTTCTAAACATGGACATTTGGTTAGACATTGGTCTCTGTGTAAATCCTTGTTTTATCTTAGTAAAAATTCAGAAAAATAAGAAAAAGGAATAATAAAAATAGAACAAGAAAACAGAAGCATATGTCATATGTCAATAGTTAGCTTTGGGCTGCATATAGTGCAAACAGGGGAAGAGCTGCCAGTACATAGTAGAAGACATACATAGAAGGGTAGTTTACTTATTTATTTATTTAGACATTTGTATAGCGCACCTAACCTTGAGGCATCTGTTAACAGTATGGTTCCCAGAATATGATCAGATGTACAGTTCCTACAGATAATGGTCTATGGATAGTGCGGGTGATACAGAGCCTAGAGTACATGGTCAGTGCAGCCACGGCTAATTTCCCAGGAGAATGCCATGTGGCCATGCCTTTTGCCTATAACGTATTTTGCCATTACTGCAGCAGAGTCACAGGCCATGAACAAGCGTATTACCTGTGAACAGTCCAGGTATTTTTGAAGTCCATAGATTATGGCATTACCAACAGGGCATGGTCATAGCCCACCAAATTCAAGAAGTGTGGCCTATGGCTGCCAAAACACAGCCAAATACCATGCTGAGGTACACAGAGTAAGGTTGTGCAGGGTTAAGAGGAACTTTAGACAGGACTCTCTTGCCCATTACCTTGATGATGTGAGGACATCTCTCCTATCACATTCTCCTATTCATGCCTCTTCGATTGGTCATGCTTTAGCTGGCTTTCACTATGCACTTATGACTCCATTTGACCAACACTAACCTGCTCGCACATTCACACTGTCTCGTCCCTGTCCTCAGTCTTTGATCACCTCGGATCGCCCCTGAAATTCAGACCCCCAAAACAAACATGTGCTGTGACCTATGATGCTGGCACAGTTTATGGACGTCAACCCTACTCCTAGCCTACACAAATGTTGTTGCTGCCCTAACCTCTGCACTGCACTCTGCCAAATCCTCTAATTTCACAAACCTAATCTCTTCCCTTCGCTGTCACACCTACAAACATGTATCTACCCTCCAATCGTTGCTCTTACCTCCCATACCAATATCATCACCTCCTCCCTTTCTGCTAATGGCACTGTCATAGCCTGCCTCTTTCTTCCTTCCCAACCTGCCTTCTGCCCAACACCTTTCCCCACCTATTCTACTTTCAACTGCTTCTCCCCCACCTCTCCTGTTGAATTAGCACTCAACCGTCACAGTGCTAACACAATTTGTACTCCTATTGACCCATTTCCCCAATCGGTCAAAGAATTAGGTCCTGATTTACAATGCATTTTTCAAAAGGGTTTCCCCATGGAAAACAGTTTTTGTAAATCAGGCCCTTAGTCTCAATCACTTGCCCTTAGCTCTCTAATTTCTTTAACCTCTCTCTCTTTGCTGGACTATTCCCTGCCTCCTTGAAATCTGCAACTGTCTTACCTCTATTGAGTAAACCCTAAACCATGCATCCCAGCAAACTATTGTCTAGTTCCTCTCCTACAGATTATTCAAATGTCCTTCAATCTTTAACCAGATCACTAAGTATCATGAGGATAATGACCTTGGAGTTCCAATTCAATCTGACTTCCACACTCCACTGAGACCTCACTCATGCATGTCTCAAACTTTCCCTCTAAAGCTCAGCACTCAGTACACAAAACAATCTGTATTGTGTTGAAGGATATAACTGCATTTGAATTGAGCCATAGTTGGGTTCTTATATGGGACACCATAAATGTTGTTAAAATATTGGTTGTCCTAAAGTGCTGCCATGCATTGATATTTGTAAGCAGTGCTTTCACATGCTTGAAGCATGGTATGGCCATTACACTGTTGGTAGCTAGGAATGAGGTGATTATAAAATGGGTTACATTTACTTTATGGTTAATCAAAATTCTCAGCCATTGCAGGACGGTTTGCAGGGTTAATTCGTCCTCAATAAAATTCTGCCATAAAAATGTTGTTTTAAATCTTTCACATTTAATTTTGTCCGTTTTTACCCTGAGAATTCAATTGTGCAGGTGGGAGAGTGTGTCATTAGATGCCCAAGAAAAATCAATCAAGGCTGCCTGTTTCACTTCTTATCACACTGGATTTATATTTGGATTATCTGGTGAATCCCCCCGCTCCATTGTTTGGCAAGCATTAAAACATGCAATAATCTATGAAATATGACCACAACAAAAGGTCAGACTTAAGTGGTAGCCATCATTCTGTATACTTGCAAATACTTCATTTGGCCCCATTGCTAAATCCCACAATCATGAATCTAGACACCTCATTTTTCCATAGTATTCAAAGACTCTTTGTTCGATAATTCTCATGCAATGATCATCCTGGCTGCAAGGACTGTACAAATTATAAACGTATCCTCCTTCCAGGTGACTTCATCCTCTCTTAATAAAGCAAATATGACCAGTCCATGGCTCGCCACCACTGCTATGCCTAGCCATGGAGTTAGCACTGATCTCACCTCCAACCACAGCTGTTACAAGGCAAAACATTTAGAGAATGTGCATGTTGTCAGCCTCCTGACTTCCACATCTTCAGTTTGCCCAGTCCCCAGAGTCGATATATAGGGTCTGTTGGATATATTTTGGGGTTATACCTATAACATTGTGGTATTTGTTTTATTATGGTGGTATTGGGTGGTATTTTTATAAATACAGTGTGATAACTCGTTGGGGTATTTCTATAGTGGTGAGACTAATTTCAGAATAATAACTAATAATTATTTTTACCACTAACAAACAAATTACTGGACTTCAAACACTGGATGGATGGCTTATGCCCCCTCCTTGTGGTATTGTATGTAGAATACACACTATGCCCTTGTGGCTGAGTTTCAACAGTTGTAAAGCATGCAAATTGAAATACTGTACATTCATTCAGACTCTCTAGCCTCAATGGCTACTTTATTTTTAGATATCTATGTTACACTTCTGTCTCTTTATGCATGTCAAATGAAAAAGACTAAACGCAACTGTATGCAATATTTTCTGTCTCTTTAGCATAGAGTAAAAATGTGCGCATTACAAAGAGTAACAGTTATGTCCACATTGAATTTCACAGTGTGAATACATTGCATTAGTTTTCTACTTTTATCTTTGCCCAGTTTTACCAAATGTTCTTGGTAGCGTGAACTTGGCAAGAGAAATACACTTTGAGAAACAGGAACAAAAAAACACTGCAATGGCTTTTAACACAAATGTAAAATGACATGCAAATTAAAAATAGACAGGACCTACTAATAAAATTTTCTAAATAGCCTTAGCTAACTGATCCCATTCAACAGAAGTTCCTCACTTAAACTGATAATTACCCAGATAGGTTGGCAATATTTCTGCTCCAGCTTGGCATAGAAACCTTCACCAATCGTTCCGTCTGCCTCACCCAAGGGCGGTCACTCAGATAAGGACTGCTACAACACCATACAGCCTGTTAGCACTATGAACTCTGTCTCTGGCCAGTCTGCTGATGTCCTCTCCAGTCCCAGAAGGTGTCTGACTAGCTACTCTCTCTCAAACCCTTATTACCTCTCTCTGCCACTCAAGGGAAATACCTCCCCTTGCACAGATCATTCCACTGAAAATGCCACGTGATTTCATTGCTTGATGGCAAAAGATACATCTCTCCTTGCTTCTTTCTTCAACAATGACTTGCTTTATTAGAGCGGATCTTCACATTTTTCAGTTTACCACACAAACTCAGCCTGCATGTTTACTTTCCATTTTAAAGAGCCTCATGCATTTGCAATATGCCTTCAGGCTATTTCAACATAGACTAATTTGCAATAGAAGTTAGTAAGGGATTCAGTTATATGTTAACTGGGGTTGGATCTGTTTGCTAATGTATATTAGTATTAGGTCCAATGCAGCTCAGTCAATTGAAATATCATCCTGAAATAATATGCAATTTTAAGCATGTTCTCTGTGCATTTTCTATCACGTGCCTTGTGTATTGGCATCCATTTTATTCTGTTTGAGACTCACACTCTTGAGTCAAAAATCAGTTTCACCCCCTGAACTCCTATTGCAGTTCAAACCCATGCTAACATGTGCATGCTAAAACAACGAGCTACATGTGCATGCTAAAATGATGAGCTGTTGGGATGATAATATTCAGAGTCCCTACAATTCAGAGCCCCCCACAGCTACTCCTCCATGTCTCTAAGGCATCCAGTCAGATTATTATATTTTCTATTTTTTATTTTTTATTGTTTAAAGCACAGACCTACCTGGAGAGCAGCAAAGCACTTTGCAGAGTGTGGGTACCCAGAATTTGGGCTGGCATGTTTTAATAGTAGCGCAGTACAGTGAGTTGATGTCTGTGAATCAGTATGTGGGTCCATTGGAATTAATCCTTGGTCAGGTACTGTCGTGAAGTGATTTGGGAAAATGGAGAATTGGTTGGGCATTCCGAGCTGACACAGAGATCGAGTACCTGAGGGTGGGTTCTTAACAAGAGAATGACTGTTTATGCGTCGTCTCTTTGCGGACGAGTGTGTGCTACCAGATATGTGGAGCTTAGCCGCGGGTACGCCGGTGTGCTAATCATGGCTGCTTTGTAGATGATGCAAGTAGTCTAGAACAGTATCGTGGCCTGGAGAGCAAGCCAATGTAGTTTGAGTGGAACAGGGTGACAGTCAAATTTCCATGCACCTGTAAAAAGACGTGCTGCTGTGTGGTGTACTGCTTTTAGGGGAGCAAAGTCAGCAACTGGGAGCCATGTCAGGAGGACATTTCCCCTATCCATGTGCATAGTGTGAAAATAAAATGCTTTATCGGGTTAGTAGGAGAGACAATGTTATACAATAAATACAGAAACTGATCCCACAGACATTTAATCCACTGAATGATCTACATCTTTTTCCCAGATCTTCCACTATTGCCTGAGAAGGTGGATGGATGCTTTTGATTGTAAATAGCATTCCATACTTTTAATTTCAGGTTCCTCTTCGATTCAGAATGTGAAGGAATAGTGTTCTTCGCTGCAAAACTATTCAACTGCGTGTATTTAAAATGATCACACTTCCCTTCAACCCTCTCTGAGATTTCCTTTCTAGACATTAAAGGGCCATCTTCAATTAACAGATTATCATGAATTAACTCCCAATTAAATGGGAATCTCCAGTAGGATGAACTGAGAAACGTAAAGTTGATAAAAGGTATATGAAAGGAACAATACATATCATACCAAATGTGACAAATAGTGAGTGACTCTTTGAATTGTAGCATGTTTTTAAGAACTGTGGATGAACACACTTCAAAGCAAATGCTCTAATGTGGAAATGATCAAACATAAATTAAGAGTTACTTGTGTTAATGAGGCACATCTCTTGGCACAATTTTCCAAAATAACAGAAGTTGCATTCTCCAACAGCACTTCCATTGATCAGCAACACCCAGCTTTCCTTTACTGATTTGAATGGTCAATGGTGCAAGGCCAATTCTGAGATTGCAGGAACCGCATGTAAGGAATGTCAGATAATGAAGATTGCCCATGCTGAGAGCGCTGGACAGTCTTGATTCTATTAAAGCCAAGGAGACGAGCATTATGCTTTCTTTCTTTATTACTGCCAATCAGCATTTTCAAATTCAAACATTATTATTTTATTTTTAACAAACTGGTCAAACATTTCGTTCATGCCCCTTTCCTTGAACCAAAAGGGTTGCTCGTTTGTGCTTTCCAAGAAAAAATGTCACTTTATGGACTACAAAATCCCATGAGGCTGTGCTCTCCTGTAGTCCTGCTTGAACAACCTCTTGCTCAATCAGGCTCTGTCCTCTCTTATATGAGTCCCTTCCTTGTACCAATCCTCCTCTTTCTTTGGTGACCAATGTCTAATTAACTTTAACACCAATTGTCAACTTCAACTGACTGAACTGTAGTCATTCTCTGAACTTACAACATTCCAATGGAACTAGACTTGTCTTCCTGCTCTTGGAGATGTAGACCTCTCATGTTTGTTTCTGGTCTTCTCCTGCAACGAATAGACAAACAATCATAAGGGCGGGTTCTCTTTCTTCAATGATCCTTATGTAACAACAATTAGTTCCAGACTTATCATTATTACGTATTCCATATGAAATATATCCGGGGGGATATAATGCTCGTCTCCTGTCTTTAATACAATCAAGACTGTCCAGCGCTCTCAGCATGGGTAATCTTCATTCTATGGCAAGACAGGAGGAGAGCATTATGCTTGTTCAAAGCTGTAATTACTGCATTTGCTATCTGGGAGAAAGGCTTGAAATAAAAAGTCTTGAATGTGGATTCATTAGACCAATCATCGCTCCCCTCACAGAATGAGCTCCAAACTGTGCTAAATCAATGCCAGCCCAGTGCATAACCTCTCTGTCCCACCTGGCTATTGTGGCTGTTGCTACTGGCTGAAATGGCTTCCTACGCACGATCAAAAGCTGGGTAACTCCTCTGGACCTGCACTGAGCGGTAGCTGCTTTGTAATCTTTAATGCATTGCGCTACGCATAATTTGCTGTTACTGGGGAAATACGGGTATGATATAATCGATGAATCTGACTTCATTCTATTTGCTATGTTAAATGACACCCCTTCCGGGTAAAATATCTTTCTGTCTATTTCCAAGGCTTTCACATCTGATACCCTCCTGCAAGCTATGAGGCAGAGAAGCATAGCTAGTTTCCCCGAAAGGTGTGATTGGGACAGATGTTTGTTATGTGGCCATGCCAGGAAAAACTTAAAGATTTGTTGGACATCCCAGAGGGCTGTGTATTTGGAGCCTGGGGGTTTGCGTATCTTGATACCCTTTAGTAGTCGTAAAATCGTTGGGTGCTCTCCTATCAGTTTTCCCTCTACTTTGTCGTGGCCTGCCCAAATAGCCGACCTATACAACCCAATTGTCTTATATGGCACTCCTTCCGCAAAGCGCTGTGCTAGGAAGTTCAGCTCCTGTACTACAGGGGCTGAAACGGGATTAGTATTAACTCCCGCGCAGAATGAGCTCCAACGCTTCCACGCGGCATCATAGCTTCTGAGGGTAGACGGTGCCCATGAATCCCTGATACACTCGGAAGCAAATTGCGAAATTCCTGGCAGTTGCCATCTCTGCCCGAAACCCTGCAATCCATCAGGCGCAGTGTGTCCCCCACTACTAGTGGATGGAATTTCCCATTCGGATCCCGAAGGATGTCCATTCTGGGAGGAATCACTCTCGGAAAATCTGTAGAAAGTTCCATCACTACTGGAAACCACGGCTGCGATTTCCAGATCGGAACCACTAACACTAATTCTGCTTGTTCTCTGCGCACTTTCGCTAGAACTCTTGTTATCATTGCAAACGGGGGAAAGGCATAGTGAGTTGCTCCCTTCCAGTGCTGCAGAAATGCGTTTGTCGCCGCTGCAGCTGGGTCTAACCTCCAGCTGAAAAATGTGGTTATCTGAGCTTTCAGCCTGGATGCGAATAGGTCAGTGTCCAGGGGACCCCATAAGGTCTGGAAACATTGAAAAACGTCCACTGGGAGACTCCAGTCGCTGGAGTCTACCAAATATCACAAATTCCAGTCCGCTATCGTGTTCTAAACTCCTGGCAAGTATTCTGCTGAAACCGATATCTGTTGCTCTAGGCAATAGTGCCAAAAATCTTTCGCCAACTCGGCCAACATTCTGGAGGAGGTCCCTCCCAGTTTGTTGATATATCAGACTGCCGATATATATTGTCCATTTTGAGAAGGACGCAGCATCTGGCTCGGTCTTTGGTAAAGGCTTGCACCGCAAAAGAGCCCGCTACGCTAGAAGCTCTAGGCAGTTTATGTGGAGCAATAGTTCTTGTGAGGACCATTTCCCTCCTGTTTGCAAGGAGCTGAATCGCGCTCCCCACCCTGCTCTGCTCGCGTCTGATTCTATGACGATGTCCGGGGTGTCTCCGAAAATGCCCTGCCATTCCAGCCTTCCATGTTTTGCAACCACCAGTGAAGTTCGGAGGTGGCTTCCTGGTCCAGACTTACTAACTGATGGTAACCTAGCCCCCCTCTGAGGTGTCTTATCTTCAACCTTTGGAGCGCTCTGTAGTGCAGCGGACAGGGAAAAATAGCTTGAATGGAAGCTATAGCAAGCAGTCCGACTATTCGAGCTAGGCTGCGAAGAGACACTACTTTCTTTGCTACTATCGCTCTCAGTTCCTTTTTTATTCCTTTTATCTTTGCTGCCGGCATCTCTAATGTGACCTTCTTGGTGTCCACCACGAAGCCTAGAAAGTCCATCCTCTGGGACGGGCCCAGCTCAGATTTTTCTTAGTTTATGACGAAGCCGAGAGATGTCATGAGCTTGCACACCCAAGACGCTTGTTCTCGGAGGCTGGTGGCGCACTGTCCTAGTTTGAGGATGTTGTCCAGATACAGGATCATCCTGATACCCCTCTCCCGAATAGCTGCTGCTACCGGGTGCATGATCTTTGTCAACACCCATGGAGCCGATGCTAGGCCGAAGGGCAGGCAAGTGAACCTCCAAATATCCTCTCCCCATCAGAAACGGAGATACCAGCGGTGATGTGTCGCTATCGGAATGGTGAGATAGGTGTCTTTCAGATCTAGCCTTACTAACCAGTCTCCTGTTCTGAGAAGGTCTCGCAGGAGGTGAATACCCTCCATCTTGAAATGCCTGTACAATACCCATTTGTTCAAATTCTATAAATTGATGACTGGTCTCACCTTCTCTCCTCTGTGCACCAAAAACATGTTGCTGAGGAAACCCTTGTCTTGTGTTCTCTCTCTTTCTATTGCTCTATTGTCTGCTAGACTGAGGAGTTCGCTGCATAGCCACTGCCGCTCTGCTAATGGCTTGTGTATCTGCGCTGGCTCTCACGCTTGCGTGGGGGTGCCTACAAATTCTAGCTGCATGCCTGAAACTGCTTGCAATACCCATGCATCGCTGGACAATTCTTTCCATGCATTCAAGAACCATAGAGTTCTGTCTCCCATAGGGAGAACAGTTCGCAGGGTACTCACCGCTCGGTGCGTTCGCTTGTCTGTAAGAGCCTCTCCTGCGGTTTCTGGGGAACCATGTTCTAGTTGGAAAGACATTTTCCAGTTGTCGGTTGTCCCAGTATTGGGCCCTGTGTCCTTGAGGCATTCTGAATTGACCGAAGCGACCGGACGCCCGACCTCTTTGCCGTCCGGTCCCAGCAAAAATTCACCACGGGAAGATCCGTCGGATGGAGCTTTGCGCTTTTTCGAGAGCTGAGTATGTCCCAACAAACTGGGACATTTCTTTTGCAAAGGTGTCCCCAAATAGCAGTCCTTTCGCTTCTCCGCCTGCCTCGTACGAAGCCAGGTCACTCAGCTTTCCATCTATTTTAAGCAACACTCTGCATCTCCTCGCTGCAGAGAGGGCGCAGTTAGCGTTACCCAAAGACAAACTGATCTTTGAGCCCAGTTTCCCAGTGCCACGATGTCTACTGGCTCGGCTGTGTCTGCGGCTTTTTCCGCCAGGTCCATTATTTTAGCGAGCGGGCCTGCCATGTCCAGCACTCTGTCCTGGCATCCCCGCCATGCTCTATCCACTCCTTTCCTTATATCCTTTGTCGCCTTTGTGACGAATGTCCCCATTTTCGGATCCAACTCTGGAGTTTCGGTGACTTTCCCTGGTAAAAGCGGTCTGGGACACTCCGCTCTCATTTTCGCCCTGAGTTCCTTATCTAGTGGCTTCCGTAAGTGTAGTGCCATATATTGAGCCACTCTGGGAAAAGGCACCCACTCAGAGGATCTCGGATGTGAAATCGCCTAAGGGTAAAACATCTCTAGTAGCCCTTCTTCTTCCTCGTCATGATGTCTCCCTCACCCTCATCGTCTGGCGAATATCCTTTGTCCTCCTCTTCCCCTTCAGGGCAGGGGGTCGAGAGTCCGGCACTGCCACCCTCATCATAAAGGCTTTCTTCAGCCTACGTACTGGGTCGGCTGACTCTTGGGGTGTTGAACCCACCCCTTCAGTGGTGCTCGGGGGTGTCAAAGAGGTGGTCCTCTTCCGAGCTTTCTTACAGCCCTGCTCAACCTCTTCCTCGGTTGTCTTGCTGATGTCCCCTCCCCTGGGCTCAACGCCCTTTTCCTTTTTGGAAACTCTTTGTCTGCCTTGTGCTTATGCAGCATGGCTTGCAAATGATCTAGCCTCTGGGCTAGGGGCATCATGCCCTCTGCTACTGCTTGAGAAAGAGAGTCTCCCAGAACTCTCTTAAAGCTGAGGGAGAGATCCTCCTCCTCAGCTGCTGGCTGCTCTCCCCATTCCTCAGCACTCCACTCAGGGGAAGTGCTTTGGGGGGCTGTGTCGCAGTGGTAATGTGCCATTGTATTCTTAAAGCTACTGGTAGCTTGTTGGAGGGGACTTCACTTCAATGAGAAAGCCACACGGAGCGATAACGCTATATTGTTCCTTTTTTTTGTTTTTTTGTTAATCTATTATGGTTGTTGCCACTGGATGTTCGTGAAGTCGACCGGTGTCTAATTCCCAATCTGGTGCTTCCTCGCACTGAGCATGATGGGAGGGGAAAACCTCCCTGTGCTCCAGTGTCCGCGGGGTCCTAGAGGCCTCCGCGCACCATGCTGACTGTGATATGATGATATGATATGATATGATATGGCATTTATAACGTGCCTACACACAAGTGTTTCAAGGTGCGACGAGGCAGGGGGGGGGGGGTCAAGGGGAGACAGACAACGATCCTACTAGGCCAGGTGTCATTCATATCGCGCAAGTGCAAGGGTAGAGGGGAGGGGAAAAGTGCAAGGGGGAAAGGGAGAGGGGAAATGCAGTATATGGTTAGTAGAACAGCAAAAAATAAATAATAAGGGCCAGCCGGTGGCAAGTGCAAGGTAAGTGCAGACAAGTGCTGGGAAGGGGGGCTGTAGGGATACAGAAACAGTCCCACAGTGCAGGGGTTTCCAGGGAGGCAGTGCGGGGGAGAGTGGCTGGGCCAAGGACCGAGTTCGGTGGGTGGCCCAGTAGCAGATTCAGTGTAGTTTCAGTAAATTTAGCAGGGTAGAGGGGGAGAGAAAGCGGAGGCAAAGAGGAAGATTTTGAGGTGCTTCCGGAACCGGAGATGGTTCTCCTCAAGTTTCAGGGAGGCAGGAAGGCTGTTCCAGAGGGAGGCCCCTGCTGCGGAGAGAGATCTACCCCCAACTCGTTGCTTGGAGAAGCGGCTGACCCTGAGGGAGTTGGAGGCGGATGAGCGGAGAGCTCGAGAAGGAAGATACTTTGGAAGAGAGAGTTGAAGGTATTTTGGCCCAAGGCCCCAGAAGGCCTTGTGGACAATGCAGAGGGTTTTGAACTTAATCCTCGCAGCCACTGGGAGCCAGTGTAGTGATTTCAGTCCTGGAGAGATACGGTCCCTGGGCTTGAGGCCAAGGACAAGTCTCGCAGTCCTGTTCTGGATGAGTTGTAAAGGGCGGAGAGTAGAGGCAGGCAGATTTAGATAGAGGCTGTTACAGTAGTTCAGCTTCGAGAGAACCAAGGCTCTAGAGACAGTGAGCTTCTGGGGGAAGGAGAGGAAAGGAAGGATACCTCTGAGGAGGTGTATCTGGTAGTGTGACTTCTTAGAGACATCAGATATGTGAGGAGAGAAGGAGAGTGTGGAGTCGAAGATGACCCCAAGGTTTTTTGCCTTGCAGGTAGGAGCAGGAAGAGGGCCAAGAGAGGCCGGCCAGAGAGTTGCAGGGAAGGAGGGATTGGGTGTGTCGATGAGTAGAATCTCAGTCTTACTGGCATTAAGGCAGAGGTCATTGGCGGCACACCATTCCTGGATAGCAGAAAGACAGTCAGAGATGAGGGAAGGAGAAGAGGAGGCCGAGGGTAGCCTGAAAATGAGCTTGGTGTCATCCGCATAGCACTGAAAATTGGGGCAGAGAGCGGCGATGCGGTGGGCAAGAAGTGCCAGGTACTGGTTAAACAGTCAGGGAGAGAGGTTAGATCCCTGGGGGACACCACAGGTAGAGAAAAAGATGTCAGAGAGGAAGTACCCCAGTTAGACCTGGGAGGGTCGATTGGAGAGGAAAGAGGTCAGCCACGCCAGAGCCTGACCAGTGATACCCAGGTTATCACGGAGACGGTTGAGCAGGATGGTATGATTGGCAGAAGAGAGATCAAGTAAAAATGAGAACACATGGAGTATTAGAGTCAAGGTTTGAGAGCAGGTCCTCACGGATGTTCAGGAGAGCAGTTTCCGTGCTTCTGGCGGCTTTGAAGCCAGACTGATGGTCGTGAAGACTACCAACTCATTCTGCATGGAGATTAAGCTGGGAGATGGCCAGCTTCTCCAGGAGCTTGCCTAGGAAGGGAGTGATAGAGATTGGGCGATAGCCGGGCGAGAGGGGTCGGAAGAGGGTTTCTTAAGAAGGGGGTGCACAAGGGAGTGCTTGAGGGGGGATGGGAAGACTCCAGAGGTGAAGGAGCGATTGCAGAAATCAGCCAGGGCAGGAGCCAAGGAGTCGATGTCGTCCTTGATAGTTTTGGAGGAGCATGGGTGGACCTGTTTTGACGAGACTTTCATAGATCGGACTTGTCTCGAAACCTCGTCAGCAGAAAAAAGGGGAAAGACAGAGAAGGGGGGAGGAGGGGTGGCTTCAGAAGGGCCAGAGGAAGAGCAGGGAATAGAGGGGGGAGGTGATAGGAGGAGAGTGAGGTCAGGATGTCCTGAGTTTTTGAGATGAAGTGAGAGGCCAGTGCCGTGCAGAGGGCCTGGGAGGGGACAGGAGCGGTAGAGACTGCAGCAGGGTTGGCCAGCTCCTTGCAGATTCGGCCGAATTGTTAGATGCCGCAGAGATGCAGGCTTGGATAAGGGCTCTCTTCTTGGTGAGAACGGAGAGCTGGTATTGCCTTTGGAGCAGGCGGCAGGCCAGTTTGTCAGAGGATGCACATGAGGCACGCCATTTCCTCTCTGCCACCCTGCACTTGCGTTTTAGGGTGACGAGATACGAGTCATACCAGGAGTTACATTTGGCTTTGTGCTTCAGGCGGATTCTCATGACAGGGGCAAGGATATCAAGAGTATCATATATAGCAGAGTGAAGAGTGGAGAGGGCTGTGTCAGATTGGGAGTCAGCCGAAGGAGGAGGGGGGGGCCAAGAAGGTGGCAGCAAAAGCCTCAACTGACACGTACTTCATGGGTCGGATGACCGAGAAGGAGGGTGGCAGTGATGAGGGTGGCATTGCCTGTGGGGTAGGGTAGGTGAGGTGGGAGGATAAGAGAAAGTGAATACTCCAGGAGAGAGGAGTGGAGAGAGGGACAGAGAGGGGAAGGTCAGAAGAGATCAGAGCATCAAGAGTGTGCCCTGCAGAATGAGTCGGCCCCTGTGGGAGAGGAGGAGGTGGGGCCGGCTGCCTAACACGGGTGCGTTCGTCTGTGGCTCCGGCCCCAGCTCCCTAACATTAGTCCTAAGGAAATAAATACGCGAGTCTAAAGCTCGCGGCTGTGTGAGATTATCTTTTTTAATTTTGTTAGTGTAAGCTATTACCTGCGCGCGCGCGTGATTAAATGTTTACACGGGTATAAAAGCGCACCCCAATACATATATCATTACAACAATCCAGAAATATTTATACAATGAAATGCGACAAAATGGTACTTATCTCGTTAGCAGCAACAAAGAAAGAGGAGGATTGGTTCAAGGAAGGGACTCATATAAGAGAGGACAGAGTCTGATTGGGTAAGAGGTTGTTCAAGCAGGACTACAGGAGAGCACAGCCTCATGGGATTTTGTAGTCCATAAAGTGACATTTTTTCTTGGAAAGCACAAACTAGCAACCCTTTTGGTTCAAGGAAAGGGGCATGAACAAAATGTTTGACCAGTTTGTTAAAAAAAAAAAACGTTTGAAAAAAGCTGATTGGCAGTAATAAAGAAAGAAAGCATAATGCTCGCCTCCTGTCTCGCCATAGAATTAATTAAACCCATAAAGTGATGTTTTCATATGTGTGTTGGTGCAGATATGAAAATATTAATGAACATTTAGATTACTATTACCTATTCCTGTCAGTGGCAATGTGGCCATTTAATTAACAATGCAACAGTATCCCCTAAGATCATATATATAAGGCCCTTTAGTTTACTGGTAATATATGTACCGGGTTATATAGTATATATTACTCACCACTACTCTGTCTCAGCCTTGCACAATGAATCAAACATGGTAATAAGGCAGAACCCTGTAGTGACATCACAATAGGCCATCCGTCCACTCAATGGTTCTAGGGACCCTATAGCCAAGACTTAGCCTAAATTGAAAGAAATGGCAGCCTTTAACACCAGTCATGCCTATATTAGCATAAACTGACCACACGTACTTAGCCTAGTTCACTGCATTAACTGATGTAATCTGTTAACACTAGTAGTCTAAACGATACCTGCTAAGATATGCACCTGCATACCTTCATATCAGAATGTACCTTACTAGCACTCAGTGCACTCACTATGAGTGATATGATTTCTCATACCCTAGTAGTCACTGCCAACACTGAAAGTCACAGTATCCAGCAGGATACCAAGTCTCCTGCCTCCAGGTTGAGCAAACCTATGCTCTTACTAACAATGCCCACGTCACTTTCACCTTCTGAGAAGATAACACCAACTAAATTCCTGCCACCTCTACAGCCCTTTAAATATAATACCACCGAAAGAACCTCAGCT
Organism: Ambystoma mexicanum; assembly: GCF_040938575.1. NCBI lineage: Eukaryota > Metazoa > Chordata > Amphibia > Caudata > Ambystomatidae > Ambystoma > Ambystoma mexicanum. The sequence continues at coordinate 1,115,579,535 of NC_090924.1, read as the reverse complement.
AGTAATACATACCCGCTCATACCTCTCCAGTGGATCCAAATTTATGCTACTCGATCTACACCGAACCAACCTTGCCCTACTAAAATCAGAAATTCTAGACTATATCCAGACTTTAAAAAGTCTACTTACTGCCAACTCATTGCACTAATAAAATGAATACTAAGCCTCTATCCACAAAAAGAAATATACCTAAACTAGACATCGACACAGAGAATAATGATCCCACCGTACTAGCCAACACCACCACCCCAAACAAACCTTCCTAATAATCAATCTTCAATTATCAAGGGAGCACTTATAAATGCAAGATCTTTGATAGCGCATGCTCTCGATATTTCCGACCTCATAACCCAAAATGACCTCGACTTCCTAGCTATAACTGAGACCTGGCTGCATGGCGCTGCAGGCCCAGTGCTCTCACTAGACATATCAGACAACTAGACAATCATTATACATGACAGAGAATCCTCTAGAGGTGGCAGAGTCTCCTTTATTGCCAAAACCTAGACTGGCCTAAGGGCCCTAAATAATCAACCTTTCCCTTCAGGTGAACATCTGACCATCAAATTAGCACTTACGCCTTCACAAACAGTTACAATTCACCTCATGTATAGACCTGCGGACCCAATATCTACCTTCGAGGAAGACATCACACTACTTCTCACTACCAACACCAAACCTGGCTCCCAAATTAAACTGCTGGGAGACCTCAATCTAGGCCTTTTTGATACCAAGGATGACAATGCCATAGCTCTTTTCAACTCCATTACAGAATTGGGCTTCACTCATCGTATCAACATGCCTACACATAGCAGCTAGCGCACCAACAGAAGGATCTCCTCCAGAGGTGAGCACAATATGATGCTCATGCTCATGCCACGATCAACCCTCCCTCTCTGATCTCCCCTGGAGCTGCTGCACCTGTGCCATTTCAGGCACCCTGCACCTCGCCTAGACTGCAGGCCCACAGCTGTCTCCACCGACAAAGTCCCGACGATTGCACGCCGCCTAAAATGGCCGCTCCGTGCTGTTGTATATCGGTTGCCTAGCAACGTACATCCGCCGGCAGGCGGAAGCCAGCGCCTTCCTGAGAAGCGCCGCATGAAAAGTGCCTGTTTTGCCCCTGTTTGCGCACTGTGGCGCCCATGGGGCCAGCCCCCTTTGCACGTCTACATCTAAATTCCCGCACCGCTGTGCATATTTGACCCGGACCTTTGCTAGGAATGCAACCTGTTTGGACACTCATATAGCGCTACGGACCTCAGGTATCTAAGCATTGCTCAGCCCGCATGCGTATGCAAATCTTATATTGACAATATAACGTGTGCCCATATTGCTATGCCTAATCATATGTAAAACCGTATGTGCAACTAACCAGGCCACCCAATAGATCATACGGATCATACGGATCTATCCTTTGGCTCGCATAGTCAGCTAAGTTGTACTCTGCTAACATGCATATCCGCACTATCGACTTATTCTTGCATTAGTGAACTCGCATCTGCGCATACTTAACAGATGCCTACCAATGTTTAGCTTCTACCCGCATGCCTCAACAAATATGCATTTAAGCTGAACACAAATGCCCATGAACTACCAACCTATGCCTAGCTATTTTTGCCTGCCTTAGCAAAATTGTACTTAGGTCACTTGCTATATCAAAGCTGCATTTTAGATTGCTTGCATCTGCCCACTAGCCACCAGCTTACCTATGCCCACCTACTATTGCCTTAGCAAACTCGCATTTAGGTTCGCTCAAGCAAAGATGCATCTAGGTTGACTATACCTATCCACTTCTAGCATACATTATGCTTTGTAACCAGTCTCTAGCATATATCGTGTTCTGCATTTAAGTGATGTTTTGCTGCTAAACTGCTCCTACTTGCTGATATCTCTAGTATACACTGTGCCTGCACTTAGGTGACTTTATTATACATTGTGTTTCATACTTAGGTGCTTCCAGTATACATTGTGTTCTGTATTTAGGTGAATCCTATTGCTAAATTACTCCAACTTTCCATATCGTGCCTTTAGTTCACACTGCACTCCTTGAACTTAGATTAACCTGGTCACCAACAGTTCCCGCCGCCTGCCCAGTATAGTTTTCTAGATAGCCCACTCTAATACAACTATGTATCTGCCAGCTATTTACACAGTCGTACTGAGGACTATCCTATACTTGCTCATCATGCTAGACATTAACCTACCTCACACTCTGTCTCCCTTGATGTCACCTACACGCCTCAACTGCAATTCCCTTGGCCTATATTTACATCCCAGTTACGGATCCCCCGAGACAATCTCCTTGGCATCACTACCATGTGCTACACTCAGCAGAAACCTCAGACTTCGTGCCAGACTAACTAAACTGCACAACCCTCTCCGTAGGTCTCTCCCCCCTACCAACATCAAAACTAACTATCAGCAGACTAGCAAACCGAGCCATACTAGGCTACCTTTGCAACCTCCCACACCTAATTCCAAGGCCTGCCCAATTCATAATAACAAACCCAAGCCATCCAACACATCTACCACTCAATCTAGCCAAGCTACAGACATCACTAAGATCCCTCCCATCGCAGGAGCACTCCTTAATGTGAGATCACTCGTCGCCCATGCCCTTGACATAGCCGACCTAATCACTGAAGGTAATCTTGATTTTCTTGCGATTACTGAGACCTGGCTACATAATGCCGCAGGACCCTCGCTTATGTTAGCCATCCCTGATGGTTATACGATAGTCAGACAAGACCAAGAAGGTGCAAGAGGTGGTGGTATCGCCATAATCGCTAAAACGAGCCTCGCCCTCAGAGTAGTCCCCACCCAATCGCTTCAATCTTGTGAAACCGTATCTGCCAAATTCCAGATAAATAATAATCAATCACTCACTATTCACCTACTAGACAGACCTCCAGGCCCGTTAGGCACATTTGAAGAGGATCTCCATAACCTACTTACCAACAATCTCAAACCTTGCTCTCAACTAATCCATCTTGGGGGCTTTAACTTAGGTTTCTATGACAGCACGGATACCAATGCCTTAGTGACAGCCAACATGATTCACGCACTAGGCCTAACTCAAAAAGTTGACAAGCCCACACACCTGAAGGGGAGAACGTTAGATTGGATAGCAGACTGCTACTGCTCAGTCACTATTTCTTCCATAATGCCCTTACCCTGGACAGATCACGCATTGGTGTCCTTTAACTTAGCCACCGCCAGACCCAACACCATGGCCCCTCTACTAGCGCCCCTTGCTTAAACAGAAATAAAAAATGCATTACTGCAGAGAAAGTCATCCCAGGTATATTACCCACCCTCAACGTACTATCAGCAAATCTAGATCCTAGAACCTTAGTGCAAGAATTCAATAATATTGTGCTCTCTACTCTAGATAAACTGGCACCTCTTAAACTTAGATCAAGCAAACCCAAAGCTCATCTAAACAAATGGTTTACACCACAGCTAAGAGACCTACGTATCCTGAAAAGAAAAAGCGAAACCACTTGGAAGCTCTGCCCTTCAGTTGACAACAAAGCCAAATTAACCTCTCTCTCCTCGTTATACAAAAAAGAAGTTTGCCAGGCAAAACGCAACTCGTATGACGATCGTATAGCCAAATCTAATTCTAGCATGAGAGAGCTCTTTTCCATCCTAAAGGAACTCGAGTCCCCTATCGCCACACAATATACCTGCACCAAGGATAAATCCTGGTGCACAGATATCCAACTAGCCCTAGCAAATAAAATTATCACACTCCAAAATAAAATTCAGCAAAAAAAAGAAACGCTTAAAATTCAGGACTCGCCTAAAATGCCTCACACCAATAATTTATTGGTGCATGGCAATTCCTTCCACTTCTCTAAAATGACTACCTTGGAAGTAGAAAAAATTATCCTTTCACTTAAACCTTCCAATTGTAAAGGTGACATCTGCCCAGCGCAACTAATAAAGGACGCTGCCAGAGAACTATCTCCCTTTATCACCAAATTGATTAACTCCTCATTTGCCTCAGGCACCATCCCGGCCAACCTTAAACAGTCCTGGGTGCTCCCCCTCCTTAAAAAGCAGACCTTAGACCCCCTCATCCCTACTAATTACCGCCCCATCACTACAGTACCGTTTCTTCTCAAGATACTTCACAAAGCTGCACATAACCAAATTCAAAAACATCTTGAACTACATAACCTTTTAGGAGTGAGACAATCGAGCTTCCGTCCATTACATGGAACAGAAACTGCCCTAATTGATTTGAAATCCCAAATCGATGAGCTGAGGGACAAAGGGAGGGCAGTACTCCTGCTACTCCTGGACCTCTCAGCCGCCTTCGATTTAGTGGATCAGGATTCTGTCATGATCTCTGCTTCCAAAAGGTCAGGGTTTTCCCAACTCCCTTGGAAGCAGATCCATAACCCAGGTTCCGAGTGCCAACCAGTCCCAATCGGGACCTTTTGGACCCAGTCCTGGCGCCAGTGGCACCAGGCTCATAAATATGCGCAGTCCCAGCGCTGGAAGCGCCGGGCTCATAATGCTTGGGTGGATTCACCTGCAGCAGACCATGCTGCTTACTTGCCTGCCAGTTGAGCCTCTGATCCTCTTCTGTTTGGAACTACTTTTCCTGTTGGGTGGGGCAGGAGCCACTCCCTAGATTCAGAACACTGGAACTCTTCTGGAAAGCAGGAACTCTTTTCTTACCTAGGCGTGGCTGTGGAAGGAGACAACTAAGCACTACAGGAGGCTATTTAAACCACACCCGATGGATGAATCTTGCTTTGCGTTATTCTGCATCCTCTGCAGCAGAACGCTCATCGTGTCTTCTGCATCTGATCCTGGGCCTAAGGAAAAAGGCTTACCATCCTGAATCCAGTCTTCAGCAACACCTATAAAGACAAGAAAGAACAGGTTAGCATTACGGTCTTCAGTGACAGCTCTTCACTTACCTGGTCCATCGGCTGTCACCAACGCCTCGCGCTGCATTCCGGCATCTGAAAGACAAAGGCTTACCTACTCTTCGTGCGCTCCGGAGGTCTTCACACTGCATTCCGGCATCTGAAAGACAAAAGCTTACCAACTCTTTGCACGCTCCGGAGGCCTTCGGCGCTGCATCCCGCATCTGAAAGACAAAACAAGGTGCGTTTAAAGACATTGGGGAACTTTAATACTCACGTGCCATTACTCCTTTCCACATCTAACCCAGTGGGTATTCCGGCACCCTGCAGCCGCTCCGAACTTGTACCTGCAAAATAAAAAGACAGTTAGAGCGCATCGTGAAGCAGGCAACAAGCGCTTACTTACGTGCTTCCAGGCGCTTCTATTCATCACACGGGCTCCATCTTCAACTCACTTCAGCCCGTCATCCGCCATCGCCGGAACCCTGCAAAACAAGAAACATCATTACTAAAGACTTTAAAGACATTAGAATTACTCGAAACTTACCGTTCGTGCAGTAAACGACGGACAGCAGTCCTCTGAAGTCAAGAGGCCTGCTCCCCTTATCCAGTGAAGAAACTGGTTACAGCACCCTGCCCCGAGGCAGATGGAGAGCACGGCGTTCACTTACCTAAGGTGAGAGCGTTAACCTTTGGGGTTCTACAGGAGAAGAGAAAGGGAAGAAGAGAGAGACATTCAATAACCCAGTTCCTTAATCCCATATTTTCTATCTGCAGACATCTTACCCTTCGAGTCAGACACACAGTGCACAGAGGTCCAGCCCAAAGAGCCAGCCGTGTGTTACACATCACCTTTGAAGATACGGTATACGCCCAGTCAAGACCGGCGCCTCTACGGGAATCAGGTGAGCGTTACAGAACGCAAAGCCTACCACAAAACTCCCGTCCAGGCGCTATGGAAACCTCGGATACCGACCAGCTAGCCCAGTTACTTGGGGAACTAAGGGCAGAAGTGCATGCAGCCCGTCAGGAAACGAATGCTCTAAGAAGGGAACTGATTATTTCCAAGGAGCGAACAGATGATCTCGCTAGACAATTGCTACAGTCACAAGCCAGACAGACCCCGTTACCCGCATCTGGGGGAAATCTTCCTTCTACATCCTCTATGAATCCAGTGCAGATCAACCTACCTGGGAATGTACCTCTGGCTCCGCCCGAACGATTTTCTGGTGACCCAAAGAGGTTTGCAGTATTTATCAATCAGTGCCGGTTGCATTTCTTATGCCGGCCAGCAGCCTTTCCAACTGATCAAGCTAAAGTAGCTTTCGTGCTTTCGTACCTTAGTGGCAATGCGGCAGACTGGTCGATCCCTCTAGTAAATCAAGATGATCCGGTCCTCCATGATTTTCAAGCTTTTCAGCTCAGTATGGAAAAACTGTTCGCAAGACATTCACAGGGGCAGGCCTTGGACAATGAGCTTCTTTCGTTGCAACAAGGTAATCAAGACCTTTTGGCTTATATTGCGTCTTTCAACAGACTGATAGTGGAAACTCAATGGCCTGAGGACAAAAGGATTACGCTGTTTTATAGAGGTCTACGTGGAGAGCTCAAAGATGTGTTAGCCCAAGTAGTGAATCCCCCACAAGATTGTTCGGACTATATAGACTTAGTCGTTCAAATAGATCACAGACTGCAGAACAGGAAGGCCGATCGTTCCAAGTTTGATGCTCGAGTATTTTCCAAACCGCCAACTCCTTCCAAAGGAGTAGACTCTGGGGAACCCATGCAAATAGGGGGTCTGAAAGGTCCTCTAACACAAAAGGAGCGGGAAAGGAGAAAACAGTTGCAATTATGCCTCTATTGTGGAAACTCAGGGCCCTTTCTTCGAGACTGTCCGGTGAAACCTGCCAAGAAGGCAGTAGGAGCTGCAGTTACCAAAGTTACAAACTCTGAGCAGGGAAACAACCTCGCCCGACAAGAATAGAGGTCCTCTTGCCGAGCGTGAAAACCAGTTCCGTGACCTTGCATTTCGTGATACCTATGGTCCTCATTAGCCCTGATAATCCGGATCGATTACATGCAATTGAAGCTTACGTCGACAGCGGTGCCATCGGCAATTATGTGGATCATGAAATGGTTTTGAGGATGAATCTAACTCTTTGTCCCAAGGCTGTAAAGGACGTCATTACTACGGTGGATGGTACGGAGATAGCCTCCGGGCCAGTAACGCATACCACTCAAGAGGTGAGGCTAGTAAGTCAAGATGGACACCATGAGAAGATCGTGTTCGATGTGATCAAGGCCCCTCAGTTTCAGATTATTCTAGGAATGCCTTGGTTAGAGAAACACAATCCTCTGATCGATTGGCGAGCAAGAACGGTCCAGTTTCCAGAATGTGTCTCTACTTGTCACCCTCCACCTGGTGTTGCACTGGCAGCAATTTCTTCAGAGACTCCCCAGTTACCTCCCGAATACCTAGAATACCAAGATGTTTTCCGGAAGGATCAGGCTAACTCTCTACCTCCTCATAGGTCTTATGACTGCCAGATAGACATGATACCTGGATCTACTCCTCCTTGTAGTAGAATTTATGCCCTCACCGAGCCTGAGAACCTTCACCTTCGACAATACCTGGATCAATACCTGGCAAATGGGTTTATTCGTCCTTCCAAGTCCCCTGCTTCTTCAGCTTTGTTCTTCGTTCCAAAAAAGGAAGGAGACCTTAGAACTTGTATAGATTATCGCTCCCTGAACCAGATCACCGTTAAGAATAGATATCCGTTACCTTTGATCCCTGAACTCCTGGACCAAGTCAGAAAAGCATGCATATATACAAAGCTGGATCTTAGAGGAGCTTACCACTTGGTACGAGTAAAAGAGGGTGATGAATGGAAGACGGCCTTCCGCACCAAGTATGGGCTATTTGAATATCAGGTCATGCCCTTCGGACTTTGCAATGCCCCGGCCGCCTTTCAATATTTTATGAACGATGTCCTCAGAGAGCTCATAGATGTGTGTGTTGTTGTTTACATTGACGACATCCTCGTTTATTCTTCATCGGAATCTGAACATCGGAAACACGTGAAAATGGTCCTCGAAAGATTGCGTCAACACAAACTTTTCGCTAAGTTGGAAAAATGTGTTTTCAACGTGACTGAAGTTGAATTCTTGGGATTCATATTGTCACCTGGCGGAGTGCGTATGGATTCAAAGAAGGTCGATGCAGTTCTCAAATGGCCATCACCATCCTCCGTAAAAGGTGTGCAAAGCATGTTAGGCTTCGCTAACTTTTACCGCAGGTTTATCCCCGAATTCTCTCGAATAGTCCAGCCCATCACTGCCTTGTTAAAGAAAAACAAACGTTTTGAATGGTCTACCGAGGCGGAACAAGCTTTCCAGGATTTGAAGACTAAATTTATCTCTGCACCAATCTTAAAACACCCTCGCCCCGAACTCCCCTATATCGTGGAAACTGATGCTTCAAGCCTTGCCATGGGGGCAGTTCTATCACAAAAGGACCCGGTAACCAATCAGTTGCATCCCGTGGCATTTTGGTCCCGCAAATTCTCGCCTCCTGAAATCAATTACACGATTACTGACAAGGAACTTCTGGCTATCAAGTCTGCCTTTAAGGCTTGGCGGCATTATCTGCTGGGGGCCCGACACACCGTTACTGTGATTACGGATCACCGAAACCTGCAATATTTGAAAACCGCAAAAGCCCAATCCTCTAGACAACTCCGTTGGGCATTATTCTTTGCCGAGTTTGACTTCATAATTACCTATCGACCTGGTACAAAGAACGGTAAAGCTGATGCCCTTTCTCGGATGGGAGTGGAAGAACACTTGATCAACCCTAAACCTGTACCAATCATTCCCGAACAAAGAATTCTGGGTGTAATCGCCACAGAATCCATAGAGGAAGTTAAGGATAAAGCCAGGCAACTTGTAACTCCAGCAGACATACAGAATTGGCATCTGCAGGGAAAGGACTTTGCAGTAAAGGACAACTTATTGTATTTCCAAGAACGATTATACCTACCCAGCACAGATTTACAGAAAAAAGTAATCTCTTGTTATCACGATTCTTTAATGGAAGGACACCCCGGTATGGCCAAGACCTCAGAAAAGATCAAGCGCTACTTCTGGTGGCCGTCTTGGAAAAAAGATATCAGAGACTTTATAATGTCCTGTGGAGTATGCGCCCAAAACAAGAGTCAAAAGGAAAGACCAGCAGGCCTCTTACGCCCTATTGACATCCCACCTCGCCCTTGGCATACGCTTTCTATGGACTTCATCACCGATCTACCTCCATGCTCCGGATACAATACGATTCTAGTAATCGTGGACTTATTCTCCAAGATGGCGCATTTCATTCCGCTCAAAGGCTTGCCAACAGCAGCAACTCTGGCCCGAGAATTTCTCGAAAACATCGTCCGACTGCACGGTTTTCCTTCGGTTCTAATTTCGGATCGAGGTAGTCAATTTATTTCTAATTTTTGGCGAAGTTGCTGTCGGTCGGCTCAAATTGATGTGAGACTATCGACCAGTCACCACCCTCAGACCGACGGACAAACCGAGAGGACCAATCAAACTCTGGAACAGTATTTACGCTGCATGCTGCAACAAACTGAAAAAACTTGGAAAGACATCCTTTGGATAGCCGAATATGCCTACAATAACTCTGTCCATTCGGGAACTGGGAAAACCCCGTTTTTTCTTTTGTACGGCAGTCACCCTCGAACCTCGGAGTTGGATCCCCTCCAAGATCTTGAAACACCAGCAGTAGACTACCTGCATTCTACAATCACCCAAGCCTTTAAGGAAGCTGTTTCTCACCTTCAAAGGGCTAAAGAACAATACAAGAAAGGAGCAGATCAACATCGGAAGGAAGCCCCTCAATATCAAGTAGGGGATCAAGTCTGGTTATCCACCAAATATCTACCTCTAAAAGGGCCACGCACATTCAACCCAAGATACCTTGGTCCCTATTCCATCACTACCATAGTAAACCCAGTAGCGGTCAAGTTGGACTTGTCCCCGCACATGAAGATACATCCGGTCTTCCACGTCTCTCTATTAAAACCCGTGCAACCTCAAACCCGACTAACTAAATCTCCAAAACCTATCCTAGTTGATGGAGAACTCGAGTTTGAAGTCAAAAGCATTCTGGACTCTAAGATCTCCAAATCTAAACTATTTTACCTAATTGACTGGAAAGGCTACGGCCCCCAAGAGAGATCCTGGGAACCTGCTGAATATGTCCACGCTCCTCGCCTAATCAAAAGATTTCACCGAACATTTCCTGACAAGCCAAAACCCCCGGAGAAGCCCGGTTTGGGAGGGGCCTTGAGGGGGGGTACTGTCATGATCTCTGCTTCCAAAAGGTCAGGGTTTTCCCAACTCCCTTGGAAGCAGATCCATAACCCAGGTTCCGAGTGCCAACCAGTCCCAATTGGGACCTTTTGGACCCAGTCCTGGCGCCAGTGGCACCAGGCTCATAAATATGCCCAGTCCCAGCGCTGGAAGCGCCGGGCTCATAATGCTTGTGTGGACTTACCTGCAGCAGACCATGCTGCTTACTTGCCTGCCAGTTGAGCCTCTGATCCTCTTCTGTTTGGAACTACTTTTCCTGTTGGGTGGGGCAGGAGCCACTCCCTAGATTCAGAATACTGGAACTCTTCTGGAAAGCAGGAACTCTTTTCTTACCTAGGCGTGGCTGTGGAAGGAGACAACTAAGCACTACAGGAGGCTATTTAAACCACACCCGATGGATGAATCTTGCTTTGCGTTATTCTGCATCCTCTGCAGCAGAACGCTCATCGTGTCTTCTGCATCTGATCCTGGGCCTAAGGAAAAAGGCTTACCATCCTGAATCCAGTCTTCAGCAACACCTATAAAGACAAGAAAGAACAGGTTAGCATTACGGTCTTCAGTGACAGCTCTTCACTTACCTGGTCCATCAGCTGTCACCAACGCCTCGCGCTGCATTCCGGCATCTGAAAGACAAAGGCTTACCTACTCTTCGTGCGCTCCGGAGATCTTCACACTGCATTCCGGCATCTGAAAGACAAAAGCTTACCAACTCTTCGCACGCTCCGGAGGCCTTCGGCGCTGCATCCCGCATCTGAAAGACAAAACAAGGTGCGTTTAAAGACATTGGGGAACTTTAATACTCACGTGCCATTACTCCTTTCCACATCTAACCCAGTGGGTATTCCGGCACCCTGCAGCCGCTCCGAACTTGTGCCTGCAAAATAAAAAGACAGTTAGAGCGCATCGTGAAGCAGGCAACAAGCGCTTACTTACGTGCTTCCAGGCGCTTCTATTCATCACACGGGCTCCATCTTCAACTCACTTCAGCCCGTCATCCACCATCGCCGGAACCCTGCAAAACAAGAAACATCATTACTAAAGACTTTAAAGACATTACAATTACTCGAAACTTACCGTTCGTGCAGTAAACGATGGAGAGCAGTCCTCTGAAGTCAAGAGGCCTGCTCCCCTTATCCAGTGAAGAAACTGGTTACAGCACCCTGCCCCGAGGCAGATGGAGAGCACGGCGTTCACTTACCTAAGGTGAGAGCGTTAACCTTTGGGGTTCTACAGGAGAAGAGAAAGGGAAGAATAACCCAGTTCCTTAATCCCATATTTTCTATCTGCAGACATCTTACCCTTTGAGTCAGACACACAGTGCACAGAGGTCCAGCCCAAAGAGCCAGCCGTGTGTTACACATCACCTTTGAAGATACGGTATACGCCCAGTCAAGACCGGCGCCTCTACGGGAATCAGGTGAGCGTTACAGATTCTGACGCCCACTTTTCCCCGGAAGCCATTAAATGGATTGAGTCATTCTTGAGTGAAAAAACCATGAGAGTCTTCTCTCCCTCAGCAGCGGCAGATCCCACCCCCATCTCATGTGGTGTCCCCCAGGGCTCTTGTGTCTCCCCAACTCTATACAACATCTTCACCAAGCCCCTGTTTGATGATCTGGACCATCTCGGTATCACCTACACTAACTATGCAGATGATACACAGATCCTCCTCCCGCTTTCTGGGGATCATGAAAAGGACACGGAATTGGTGAACAAAGTATATCTTATCATCCAAGCATGGATGGCTACTCATGGCCTCTGTCTGAACGATGATAAGACTGAGTTGATAATCCTGGGCTCCCAAGCCAATATCAAAAAACTAGGCCAGGAATTCTGCTCCTTCAATATAGACGGGAATATCATCCAAGTGTCCAAGGATGCAAAAACCCTTGGATTCTATCTTGATTCCACCTTATCACTTGATAAACAGGTAAAATCCTTGGCCTCCTCACGGCTTACACCTGCAAATTGATAAGAGCTGGTAAACCATTCCTTTCCAATAATAGCTGCTTAATCTTGGCCAGAGCCTTAATACTCTCCAGAATTGATTACTGCAATGCACTATATTCAGGAGCTAATAAAACAATAATTCAAAGATTACAAATATTACAAAATAATGCCCTGAGAGCAGCACTAGGTATAAATAAAAGAACCCATATCTCCTCCGCTAGACGCCATCACAAATGGCTGACCACTGACAATAAAATACAACTCAAGATGCTATCTCTGACCCACAAAGCCCTTAACAACTCCACCCTAAGATACTTGATTGACAAATTCCATAGGCGAACATCTATCAGACCAACCAGAGCTGTCAACGCCAACTGCTTGACAATACCTTACTTCAGACTCACCACGATCGGAGGAAATAGCTTCTCTGTAAAGGCTGCAAAAACCTGGAATTCACTGCCACAAGACTTAAGAGTGGATTTGCCCTACCTCCGTTTAGAAAAAATGTTATTCAGCTCCTAACCTCTACTGACCTCAGCTGAACTGTCATCTACATCCCACTGTAATCATTTGTATCTTTCTCCACTGTATATTTTATGCAATTCCAATTTGACCATTCCTTGTACATTGTATATTATGTAATTATTTGTGATTTCAGGCCATTATTGTAACCATGTAAGCTTCGCATTTTCTTATCGCTGCGCCCTGCTACCCCAGGGTCTGGCGCGCATAAAAAGTGAATAAAACAAACAAACAAACAAACAAAGGAAGAACCTTAGACTGGCTTGCGGACCTTAACTGTCACACTAACATACTATCTATCATACCCTGCACCTGGTCCGATCATCATATCATCTATTTTACCTTTCAGGCTAGCATCTGCCTCAACCACTGTAACACACTAGCACCAGCTGCACTCACTAGAAATAAATGCAATATCACAGTCGATAAATTACTACCTCTACTTCAACTGATTATCAACTACCCTAACACTAACAACGACCCTTCGACATTAGTCTAGCTATAAAACCAAACGCTACACCAGGCCATTGACACAGTCGCGCCACACAAAATGCGCAAAACTAAACTGCGTGCTCAATTAAACTCCTGGTTCACCCCAAACCTTAAAACCCTTTGCAAAAAGAAAAGAAGTACCCAAACTAGATGAAAAAATGACCCTTTCACACCTTTTAAAGAAGTGTTCCTTAAAGTCTCAAACAGTTACAAAACGGCTATCCACCAGACTAAATGAGATAGCTACAATGAGAGAATTAATAAAACCAATTCAGCCACCAGAGAATTATTTACCATACTTAGAGAATTGGAATCTCCCACGCCTCCGGTGGAAACTTGTATCAAAGACAGTACCTGATGTACTAACATGCAAAAAGTGCTAATTGACAAAATTGCTCTCCTTCAAGAAACAATTGCTGCTAAAAAACTGACTCTTACCTCCCAGATCACTGTTGTAAAACCTGGAAATCTATGCAAGTTCTCCCCTTTAACCATCAATGAGGTTGAGGGCATAATGAAGAGTCTCAAGCCATCAAGATGCCAGGGGGATATCTGCCCTGCAATGATTGTCAAAGAGGCAGAGAGGGACCTTGGCCCATTTATTACCACACTAAAAAAAACATTATTTGAAACTAGTATGGTCCCAACCATTTTAGACAGAGCAACCTACTTGTAGATACAGCAACATCTTGAAAACAACAATCTTCTTAGCTTGCAGCAATGAGGCGTTAGACCGAGACACGGCACTGAGACAGCCTTGTTAGATCTAAAAACTCAGATGGATGACATAAAAGATAAAGGTAATCTAGCTGTCTTTCTCTTATTAGATTTGATCTAGTCAATCATAAAGTCTTGTTCAAACATCTTTCGACAGCAGCCAACTTCTCACCTAAAGCTACCGCATGGATACAATCTTTCTTGGACAATAGATCCATGAAGGTATTTGCATCAACCGCATCGGCAGAGCCTGCCCCGGTCACCTGGGGAGTGCCACAGGGTTTTTGCGTATACCCCAACACTCTACACTTTACAAAGCCTCTTTTCGACAAACTTGACTATTTAGGTGTCACTAGCTATGCAGATGGCACCCAAATCCTCATCCCTATCATGGGGGACTACGACACTGACATGAACATGCTTAACAAGATATATCTAATCATGCAAGAATGGATGGCCACTCACTGCCTCTGTCTTAATGATTATAAGATGGAGCTTCTTCTCATTGGATCGCAGGCTACACTCATTAAACTTGAAAGCCAGTTCAAAGTATTCAATATTGATGGCATTAATATAAATGTGTGCAAAGAAGTGAAAACACTTGACATATATCTCGACTCCTCGTTGACCCTGACTAGACAAGTCAATGCAACAGCATCTGCCACAGCTTATACCTGCAAACTGATTAAAGCATGCAGACTCTTCCTGTCAACAGGTCCTTGGCAAGGGCGCTCATACTATCAACATTAGATTAGTGTAATGCCCTCTATCAAGGAACAAACAAACATAACCTAAAAAAGTTACAAATACTTCACAATAACGCCCTAAGAACTGCACTTAATATCCCGAGATCCATCACATCTCAGCGACTAGACATAATGCCCACTGGCTATCAGTCGAAAACAGAATTGTATTTAAAACTTTAGCACTTACTCACAAATGTCTCTCCAACACAGCTCCCAAATATCTGACTTGTAAATTCACTAGAAACCTGTCCAACAGACCTACTAGGTTGACACAATCACACTGCCTTAAAGTTCCCAGATTTAAACTGGTAAAAGCAGGGGGTAGTAGCTTCGCTGTCCTGGCGGCGAAATCATGGAACTCCTTGCCGGTAGCTTTAATAGCTGAACCATCCTATGACTGTTTCAGGAGAAATGTCAAAGCCTGGCTCCTTATGCAGGAGGCACTTAAAATATCTCTTTTCTCCTAGCTAGTTGTATGTATCTGTAAAGTATGTGTATATATCGGTTAAGCCTTTCATCTTCTTCTGTACTGTATCTTATCTGTCTGTCATGCAACTAAATGTGTAACCCTATTTAATGCACCCAGATACCTCAGGGTTAAGTGTGCTATACAAATAAATAAATACATAAAAATAAATAAATAGGTGGGAAGATAATTGTACATGTACATTGTATAGTTCTACATTTTCTCTATGCCTTGTCTTGGTTTCAGAATAGATGGAGGCAAAACCCCTGTCTGGATAACTGCCTCTCTCTCTTAAATGTGAATATGCTAAATACAAAAGACCAATATCAGGGGCGAAATAAAAATACTTAGTTGATACAATTGACCAAGCAACAAACTCTTTGAAATCTCTGGTCACAATATTAGAGAAACACTAATCTACAATATTTCTTTATAAATAAAATAAAAACCATACAGAATGAAATTTTGTGACTTTCTCGCTCAGCCTAAGAATCAGTACCTGATACGCCATGATCTCCTTTTACATATTCCTTGTAAGCATATACAGAAAGCTTTGCTCCCTTAATTTGTATTGAAAGATTTATCTCAGTCAGATACAAACAAAATATAATGTTGAGTTAAAATCCCTCCATTTATTTGTGGGATTGTTGCTACACTCAAGTAGTGAAGGACTGTGTAAAGTTGATGTCCATTATAGTCCCTCACATTATCAATGCTTCCTTCAGAGCGGTCATTATTCCTAAATGCTTAAATCACCCATGGATTACACCTCTCAAGAAGAAGCCCTAATTGGACCAAAACATTTTCAGTAATGATATACACTTCCAAAATATAACGTTTCTTTTAATAATCCTGACTATGACTGCAAAAATACAGCACCAAGAACATTTAGACTACGGGCCTCATTACGACCCAGGCGGTAAGGGGTTTACGGCAGCGTAAACAGCGCCGACCCTTACCGCCTGAGTACGAGGTCCCTTAGCGCCATGGCGGATTTAACACCTGCTTTTAGCAGGTGTTAAAATCCATGGCGCTAAGGGACCATGGAGTTAATTACGCCACCGTAATTTACGGTGGCGTAATTAACGCCTTCCCCACTCCCATTATGCCCTATGGGGCAAAAATGGGAATGGGGAAGGGTAAATGGGGATTGGGGACTTACCGCCCCGCCAAGGTCGGAATGGGGCGGTAAGTCCGCCAACCACCATGGCGTAAACTTAGTTTACGCCATGGTGGTAAAGTCACGGCCCAGGCGGTAACTTACCGCCTGGGTCGTAATGAGGCCCTACATCTTATACTAGGAGATAAGCAATCTGGTTTCCATCCGGGAGAACTGCTGAAGGGGCGATGTAGGAATGTTGATGCTGTTGGATTTGTCCACAGAATTTGACATACTAGATCATCAGAACTTATTAAAATATTTAAAAGAGGTTGCTTTTGTCCCAGACTCAGCCTGCTGCTGGTTTGAAGCCTTCCTAACGGATAGAACTTCCATGGTGAAGATTAAAGACTTTAGTTCACATCTGGCGACCTTGACTTGTGGTGTAACCCGAGTTTGTGCGTCTCTCCTCTGTTATTCAACATTTATGACAAACCCTTTCACGAACTCCAGCTGAATGCATGTGTGGATTTTCAAAACCACATCTATAATATTCAAATAGGATTTCACCGCATATTAGTATTAGGGTAATTCAATATACTTTCCAGAGGATCTTTAACTGGATGGCTTTGAATAGATAAAAACCATGCTAAAACTGACCTTTGCATGATCTGCACCCAAGAGTATGAGATGGAGAGACATTTCACCTGCCTTGGAATTATTGTTGGCTAAATGTCCTATCAAGGTTTCAGAAAAAGTTAATATTTTAGGCATGATTCTAGATGCAACTTTTTTGATGACCTGTCAAATTAGTAACCTCATTACTTTTACTAATTATTATCTAATGGTCCTTTGAAAACAGGTCATTATTGTCAAAAAAACAGTGTGCCATGTTGGCCAGGGTCATAATTGGATCTAAGAATGATTATTGGAATATTATTTACATTGGCTCAACTAAATGAGATATCCAACGACTTCAGGTTCTTCAAAACTCAGTGGCTCATATAATTATTAAGACCCCCATATAGGACCACATTTCCCCAGTTTTCAAGTGTCTTCACTGGCTTCCTTTTAAATCCATAAAACATTCTGTGGCTCTCCCCCGACTTATTTAAAGAAATGCTTTGTTTAGTAGGAGCCCTCAAGAGTCTTAAGATCCTCTAAGCAAATAAAGATCTAGCACTGTTTTGGGTGCTAAACTGTGGAAAGGCTACCCATATTCCATCAGAGAAACTTCTTATCTCTTATCAGATAACACAGCGAGTAGCGCACTTACTTTGATACCCGTGCATAGCTTGCTGAGGCAAGTTCAAATGCCGAAAGGGCCAAAATCACCTTTTCATCTTTGCGAGGTTGATAAATGAGCACAACACTTTCAATTCACAGCCTTAAATACATATTTGTTTCTACTGTTACACTTCTACTGCTATCCTTTTTGAATCGTTGATGGTTTTCAGAGCACTGAGAAACTTCTGGGTCGTAGTGCCTCTCTAGTTACCCATGCATCTGTACGGTCCAGAATAGAACAGAGCAGAAGCGAATGAAATTGAATAGAATATATATTTTACCCTCCTTAACTTCATATTCTGAGAGACTGCCAAATGAGAAATTATGTCACCAGAATGCAATGTGAAATTAAATGCATAGAACTTAACATGTACACATCAATCTCTATAATTAAATGGGGGTGAGGGGTTCTGAGAGTCTTAGAGTTTGCTTTAGGGGTTCCAAAAACATGTTTAATGGTGTTGATGAGAACATCTCAATGCTAAAGTTCCAACTTCAATATAACACATGTGTAACCCATTCAATACTCTGCCCCAATCCAATTGCCTCTGATATTGTATAAAATAATTCAAAATAATCTTCTGAATGCTTTTTCACTGTCCGTCAGGATCCGCTTGAACTTTGATAAATCCATTGGCATAAGCAGCAGTAAAGCAGATATATTCTCTTGCCTGATAAAGCTTTGTTGATCCAAATGTATGATGTACCTGGCCCCCTGAAGTAAACTATTCACCAATATGTATGCAAATCGATATGCATCTGAATGAATAGGACAAATTGGATGGAATAACCCACATTCAAGTGGTAGCTTGTCTGGCGTCATTATTAAGTATATACTATCCTCACCTAAGAATGAGGGCATTGACTCCCATCGACAATACTGTTGCAGAGGGTCACCAAGAAAGACAACAGAACAGGCCCCAGATGTTTGTAAATCTCAATAGGAAGACAATCAGGCCATGACTCTGCAAGTTCCAAACAGGTTGCTCTCCCTCATTAATGCTTTTTCAACCTCCTCCAGTAGTATCCTATCCCATATTTCTGCCTGTACTTCACCTGCATACATGTTGCCAAACATTGCTTCTGTATCTTGCAAATGGCTTTGATTATCCTCAATGCTGTTGATATGCAGTCTAACCACATGCGTTTACAAGGTCTCGGGCAAGGCTATGCCTGATTACTCACCTTGTTCAAAGATATTTTCTTATGTTGTGCCAGTTGCTTACTCCTTGACTAGTAGATGTTGCCTATTTAAATGAACAGTGCCCTGTTTAATTCATAGTATATGGTATTTTTCACTCTGCATAGGCCCATCTCTAAACCTCTCCACACCATTAGTCATCTGAGCCATGGTCCACCGTCCGGCTGTATAAAAATATTTACTTCTTAAACCTTATGTTGCTCACCCCCTAACCAAGATTGCAAAACCGAATAGTTACAATCGCTGTATCAGAGATAAAACCACAGAGAAAATCCATGACTTCTTTTTGCATGAAATAGGTTAGTTGGAGTGGAACAATCCCAAAATGTTCATTATTAACTTAATGCAAATCTTTGCCCCAGACACTGTTAACAACGAACATAGCATTCTTACTTTTCATCTATCAATGACCTACCTACACGTTTTGACTCTATCACTAAGCCATAAAATATAACCTTTATTTAATTTGCCAAAAACATGCTTGACACTCGTATCCTGCTTAGATCGCTTAGAATCGTCTGGCTGTTTCTCCATCCACTTCCCACCATACACCCACCCTCACCAACCCTTACACCCTACCCTGAGGAATCTATCTCTACTTTGGATGCAATGTAAACATCACTGCTCCTGGCCTCCTGCTTGTCCCACCTCTTGTGTCCCCTTTCATTGCCTGTCAAAGTATGTTTTTCTCCTTTAGTTAGTGCAGAAAGGCCTGAGCCTCCTCTGTAAACTAAAGTGGATGTAAAGACATTGGGGCTTTGGCCACACCGCGCTCCACCCGTTGATTACTGAAATTGAGGGCTGTGATAGGGCACATGGACTTTCCCACTAGAGTTTGCTCCTGTTCATCTGTTCTGTATCTTGCACTATGTTCTTGGTCCGTCTCTCATAATTTGAAGGATGTGTTAAAGAGGTTCTTATGTAAATTCGTATGTGCATAATTAGTGTCCAACTTTGCATGAGATAACTAAACTAAAAACTTACTTTTGACATTGGTTTTGTCTTGTCTAAATTATTGTTGGTCCTTGAATGTCTGCCTGCCTAAATATGATCCTCTTATTTTACAATCTATATAGTTCATTCTTATGTCAGCATACTATGTGCATTTGCATTGGCTTACGCATTGCATACAGATTCGAATATCATTGTCTTTGGGTGGTATCCAAATGGTTGCACAAACTTGCATCTGCTTATCTTTCTTTCTGGTTAAGTTATTTGTATCAAACATACCAGACGTGACATTCTTTGTCCACACCCTGATACAGTTCCAACATCTCCCATGTTCTATGTCCTGTGCTTGGTTTTTTCAGCTGCTAAGTTATGGCATGACTTACCACTAGGTAGTCATTTGTCTACTTTATTATGGATTCAAAATAAATAAACAAGTAGAGTTTATTGTTCACTGTTACAGATAGCAGTGCCATAGCACCCAGTCAGCTAAAAGGAGCATTTACATTTCCCTGTTCCTACTTCCAAGCATTTATTTCATGGCAGCTAAAATATCTGACATAATATAAACACCTCTCTGCTTAATTGACTTGAACTTGATAGCTGCAGAGTACACCTTTTAGCACACAACATTAACAAGCATTTTACTTGCCATACCTTTGTTGAATCTCATTTCATAGATGCCCATGTGGTCTCTCTGCATTTTGAGTACTTGATCAAATTCATAATCATTCGTAAGAATTTTGTAACGGATAGTCTTAATGGTAAAATTGTTCATCTTACAAACTGCAGTGCCAACGCCCTAAAAACTGTTCAAAAAAATCACAAATTATGTTTCCTCATTCCATTGTCTCTTGTCTCTTGATCAGGTCTATTTAAATTGGCCTGACTCTGATTTAAACAATGTATGGATTGAATGGAGGTCATATATATTTTAACCCCCAGTTTATTCATCCTGCATTCCCAGAAGATCCTATGTAGCTTCTGATGGTCCTGCCACCAACACAAATTCCTGGAACTATAACAGTGGTTATACTAAGAGTCAATCATGAGGTCCCCCATCTGTTGTACGTTAAGCCTGTGCCCAATTATTAATCGTAATCCTGTATCTTGCACATTTTCACTGTATTCGGGATCTCCCAAACTTCCTGATCTTTTGAGAGATTAAAATGGAAATGGAAATGAAACTTTAGTTTAGCTGCACAAACTTGGGTTGGATGGTTTTAGGTAGTGCACAAAAGAATATCATTGTATTTTCTATTTTAGCAAACACCATCTAAAGTAAATCTGCATTTTACATAAAGACAGGACAGCCTTTGGGATTTGTCTGAGAAATGTTACTTTCTCTGCTAGGCACCTTAACTGTACTTTGGGACAACTTGATTGAACACACACTCAAACAGACACACTTGAGTTGTATTATTTGCCAAAATTCTGAGGGGGAAAGAAACATGTTTGTGGGTGCTTGTTACATTGTTGGAGGTGGTGATCTCAGGCAGCGGCCATTAGGGGTAGGTTGATTGATTGTGTGATGCAACACACCACATGCTCCAGCAATAGAACGTAAGAGACATTTTCCCTGGCTAGCTGGATTGAACAGTGTCGGGGTGATTCCCTGGGGGCCGGCAGAACTGTCCATGGACCTCCGGGGCTGGGGAGGCCCCAACTCCTCGTGCGTCCCAAAAGGAGTATGAGACATACACAAGAGCAATGTAGTAACTGCTGTTTATTAAAGTAACGGCAGGGATATTCTCAGCCCGTATGCATCCGGAGAGACTCTCAGCATCAGTGGGGTTCGCAGGCACTTTTTACCATGGTATGACGCACTACTTGCATCACCTGGGTAAATTGTCACAAAACCTAACGCCACTTCGGGTTGGCTCTCCGAGTGGTAGGGTCAGTATGGTTACCTATAGCAGAAAGGATTATTGGATAAGAACGGGTCAGGTGGTACACTTGGGTTGTCCCTAACAGTTGCTACACCGAATTTGTTACAAGGGGACACTTGGTGATTGGCTAACTAAAATGGCAGCAGTGGTGAGCCCCTCGTATTCTGATTGGTTCCCTCGCGAGCCACCAAGCCTGGGACCATCGCCGTTCCCAGTTCGCGGTGTACCTGATGCGGGCAACAATGTGCAACTATGTGTTAGTGGTGGACAATGGACAGGTCTGGCTAGTGGCTGACGAGCATGTCTTTCCCATCGCTGTAGGTGTTCAATTTGTCACTTCATTGTTGCAGCCCATGTCCCAGACGTGGGACTCCGGCGACTTTCTGTCTCGTAAGCTTGGCATCTTGCCAGTTCGGCTTGGTCACGTGTGGGGAGACCGTGGCTGGAGCAGAATTATGAGCATTTGATTTGTATTTCGGCTCTGAGGAGCGCTTGGCGATGGCAGGTGTAACCTTGGCACTGGAAGCGCGGCATGTGGGTTGCAACATCGCGGCCTTGGCTGTGGGATCTCGTTGGGGTCCGTTCTGTGTGGTCAGCACTTGCATTCCCGTCTGAGAGGATTTTTTGTCTGAGAGGCTCCTGCCTGGGGACTATTGCTTTGCGGCCTACTTGGGCCTAGCTTCTGGGTGGTGGTACATAATCCATAATATGGGGGTCGCCGGGGCGACAGAGTGCCACAAGCAGCAGTGGATATATAATGTGGTGTCTTAATAAGCATAGGTAGCGAGAAAGCATCTGCAAGCATGTATACACAAGCTCTTCAGGCGTCTTGCGTTTCTGCAGTGATGTAGTAGGCCTATGTGGAAAATAACAACAATGCGTGTCTGTTTGTGTAACAGTCTGCTGTGTCATAGCACTGAGTATGTTCTTCGTGTGGGTTGCTGTGTGAGTGACCAGTATGCATGGTGGCACATGTGTTCCTGTCTGTTTGCTATGTCGTCATGGAATCTCTAACGATGATGGTGTTTGAGGCTGTTGTCTAATTGAGTTGGACCATGAGGCTGACGTCGGATTGACCAGGACGTGGTAGGGGGCCGTGGACACATGGGGTCTTGTCATCTGGTGATGAGGTGAATGGGTCAAATTCCTCTTGCGGGGGGTGCTTGGGCCTTGATGTCCTGGGCCATGGTCTGGATGAGAATGGGGGGAGGGTATTTTCCCATTTTCCTACTTCAGTCCCCCCTCTGGTTGACTTGTCAACCACAAAATTATCCGCTCTCTTGTCTCCTCGTACTCTCCATACTTTGGTTATTCCTGCCAGGTGTCCATACTGGTTCACGTGATCTTGAAATGACCAGTACATGTATACGCATCCACCGCCAGGCTTGCAATAAACCCACTTCCCAACGTAGCTCTTTGGGCTCCTTGGGTTTTCTACCTTCACTGATGGTGGATATAAGTCGGCTTCTATTATCTGCTGACGTAATCGTTCTTGTTCCTTTATGACGATGTCTGTGTGTTTGTCGTCTTCAGCAGGCATTAGGGCGTGCGTGCCGATCATTTCTATCATTTCATCAGTAGTATGAGCTGTCCTTGCTTTCCATAACCTCATTCCAAAAAGGGCGGCCATTCCCAATATTATGCATCCTGCTATGATTTTAAGACCATCTGACAGCCATGATGGCATCCATGACCATAAGTAGGAAAACCAGCTACCATCTCTCTTCACTCCTTTTGCTTCTTCTTCTATCTTGGCGTTCGTCTTGGCAAGTTGTGATACTGCCTCAGAAAGCGTGCCATTGTCTGCGTCGTTGGCAGGAATTAATGTGCAACATGAGCTCCCAATTTTTGCACAAACTCCTCCTTCCATTGCTGTTAGGAGATCCAGCACATATCTGTTCTTTAGTGCCACCATTCGTACTGCCCTCAGTTCTTCTTTTCTCCCGTTGAATCCATTGACGGTGGAGTTAATTGTCATCATTAGTTCCCATTTGGTGATCTGGAGCCACTTCGCATTTGCGTATGCCTGAATCCCTGGATGTATTATGGAGGAGAAAAACATTGCCGCTCTGGTGAACAGTCTGTGTTCTGGTGGGATGTCACTAAGAGCTGTTTCTGATCTTCCCCACAGGTAGTTCCCCGTCAGTGGTTCTCCTTGTCGTTTTACTCTCGACAAGATTGCTGTCCCATTCTTTTCTCTTCCACCTCCCATCCTTACTGATCTTTTCTTTCTTCTGTTCCCTTCGTCCATCTTAGGGAAGTTCCCCAGGTTGACATGTTTCTGCGGTACTACCAGGGACTGTATGCTGATGTGTACCATAGTGCATATTCCATTCCATGATGGTGGCAAGCTGTGGTATGCCATTGCTCCGCAGGTCCAATAGTGGTCATTCAGAAATGCTGTACCAGCACCCCCCTCAGCAATGGTTATTGTTCTTTTGCAATTGCTGTTCCTTCCAACATTGACATTCCCATCGTGCTGATAACATAGTGTAGGTGCAGTTAGTGGAAGTATGGTTATCGGTTCCTCGTCCTTTTCTAGTTAGGTCACTAGGGCTGTGCTCCTTGTCCATCCGTTGTAACATTTATTGTTCTCTTCATTTACTGTTACCACTGTGGCCTTTGTTAATATCACAATATTGCTTCCTATAACCCCGTCCACCCATCCTTCTTTTGTATATACTTTTACATATATTAATATCAGTGGTTTTTCCCAGCAACCTGGTAACCTGACACCTTCTCTTGCTCGCCACTCACATGGTAGGTAGTCCAATGTTACTTCCTTTGTTTCTCCTTTGTCTGGTCCATCCGTCACATATTGGAGCCCTTGTGTATGCAGCCAGTAGTTGTCGTACATGGGTAGTGTTTTGATGAAATTGTTTTCATATGGGTATGTATCCCTTGATTTCCATCTCAGCGTTGCGATTTTCCCCTGAAATCGTCCTCTTGTTTGGAACAAGGCCAGGTACAGTAGGCACTCCACTGATGTTACAGGTACCTCAGTTGCCACAAATGTTCTGGATGCGCTCATGGCGTATGGGATCAATGAGCACACATTGCAGTTGTCCTTAGTTGTTCCCTTACCAATTTTTTGACATGTGCTGGTACCACATGTTATTTGAGACGTGTGCAGATTCGTTAAGATATGTGTCTACCCCGTTGTTATCAATAGAGGTACTGCGCTTAACCCTCTTCCCGTTTTCTCTTGAATTACTTGTACCACCTGACACCATACTTGTTGCAGCCGTGGTGGGGGGTTGGTTAGTAGAAGGTGCAGCCATGACATAGGAAGCATAGTATCCCTGCCAGGCAGTGTCAGCCAGTAAACCAGTGATAAAAAGTAGGCCTATTGTCTTTATTACAATTGATAATATCACTGGCATGGTTCTTCTTACCTGTGCTGCGGTCCTGCAGCTTTTACCTTTACTTTTGGCGATATAAATGCCTGCCTGAAAATTTCTAAAAATAATCATTAATTTGTTAGTTTCTTTATTCAATCTCTCCCTATCATATAGTCGTTCAATGCCCAGGTGAAAAGCTGTTCCCACGCTTTCCTCACTGTCCTATCTCTTAAGACTGGTAAGTGTTTGTGGATATGTGGGAATGATTGCTCTATGATCAAAAAAAAAATGTTATAAGATACACATATTCTTCTATTCTTTAAGTGTTTTGGTCTCGTTATAACATAAACACATTGATGTGACAATGCTTCTGGGGTGTTGTCATCCGTGGGCAGCCTTTACCTCTGGGCAATGACTATTCGTTAGTACCTTTATTCAACTCCTTCTATATAAAACAGTACTGCGTGGTACCTGCATGTGCGAGACAAAGAGAGCAGAGAACATGCACGTGTCTACACAGTGTGGTGTAAAATTGCAGATAATTTGACAATGTTCTTTATTTAGGTAGTGGCTGGGGCGGGGCTTGTTGGGGCAGCGTTTGTTTTACTCTGGGATCTCGTGACCATGGGGTGGGCTATGGACGATTGTTCACGTGTGTCCTTAGGGGGTTTTGGGTTTTGGGCTGTGTTGCTGTTGTTGTTGGTTGTTGTTGCTGATGCGTTGGCCCTGTCGTTGACACAAGGGCGGGTCTGATTTTTGCAGGGCTTGATGTCATGCAGGTGGGTCCAGACATGTTTATCTCAGAGCTTCACAGCTCTAGGAGCTGTTTTCTCCACCTGGTGGGGCCCAGTGAACCGGGGGCTGTTCCACTGGCGGTTGAAATTTCACAGGAGGACGTGGTCCCACTCTTTTACTGTCCACTGTGCTGCTTGTTCCTGTTCTTTGTTTGTTTTTTCTTCTTGTTGGGTGTTCTTCGACCCGCCCACGTCCGTTCGATCTGTTGAGAGATAAAGGCGACCCTAGTAACCAAGGAAGAGACATATTCATACATTTCTTCACCAAAGATATTCTGCGAGGCATGGCAATCTGTTACAGATCTTGATGGTGGTGTGAGTGGAATGTGCATTTGGCGTCCGGTCACCACCTCCTGGAGTGTGAGGTGGTGGTTCAACCCTGGCCTGTTTCTTAACTCGAATAGGGCTAAGGGGAGACAGTAGAGCCAACTTTCCTTGGTTGTTGGCTGAATTTGTGCTATCTCTTCTTTTAGGAGGCCATTGAGGCATTCACAGATGCCATTTGCCTGTGGGTGGTATGCACATGCAAATGTATGTTTTATGCCAAGGAGGGCAGTGATGTGTTGGAACATTTCATTGGCAAAGTGTGGGCCATTATCAGATCTCAGCACTTTGCATACCCCCCACCTCGGGAACACCTCCCTGACCACCTGGAAATTCGCTGCTCTGAAGGCATTTGCATGGGAGCATGGACTGGCCTCGACCCACCATGAAAATGGGCACGCTACCACAATCATGTATCTGTATCCTTGACATACATTGATCATGTCAACGTAGTCAATATGTAGGTGCAAGAAGTCCTTATAGTACCTTTGATCACTTGCAGCGTGTGACCGGCCGTGAATTGTTGACAAGTGAGGCAATTGCTAATGAAGTTTGCAACGAGTGAATTTAGCTCGGGACAGAACCACGCCTCTTTTATTCGTGCTGCAATCACCTCTTTTCATGTGTGTGTGGGATGATGTAGTTGGGCTAAGGCTGTTTTCAATAGAGCCAGGGGCATCAATATTTTGCCTGTATTGTTCTGTCGCCATAATGTGTCTGTGGGGGCCATTGTGCATCCTCTTTTGACCTATAACTCCTTCTCTGCCATAGGTGCTGCTGCCTGTAATTCCATTATTTGAGTTTCAGGGATGTGTGTGTACCCATCCTTCATCAACATCTGTCTTGCCCCGCCATCCCCTTATCTTTTTCTTTTTATGGGGGGTCCAGATCTCACCAAAATACGCAGCAATAGCCATTGGAAATGGGATCATCCCCGTTTGTATGGGCCTGACACTTCACCAAGGCTATTTCTATGGGGGCTATTATTGTTTCTTATATCCCCTCATCTGCTTCTTTTGATAGTGGGTATTGCTTTACTCTTGGCAGCATTGCACCTATTATCAATTTTATTTTCACTCCTCCAATGCTTTTTATGCAGCCCACGTCATATGGACTGGTGTTCCATAGAGATGCTGGTACTGCGGCCAGATCCTCCTTGTAAAATGGCACAGCTGTAGTGGCTGGTGCCTCTAGCGCCAATGCCATCTTTTGTGCTACTTCTTTGTATGTCACGGTCACCCAGATGTGAATGCTCATTTCAAACACCATCTCCCCCTCTCCACTATCATCAGAGAAGAGCTTCTCATCGGATACCTGTGTTAGTCGGCACCCATCTGCTAGTGCTATTACTGCTCTCCATGCTCTCCCTTCCCGGTCCTGGGCATGTACTGCAATGTAGTCTGGTGTTGTCACAATGCTCTCAATGCTCACTGAGATCATTGGACCTTCCTTCTCACTAGCTGGTGTTTCGGGTCTGAAAAGGTAAGCTGCTGGTCTCCTCCAAATTTTCCCTTCAATTCCTGGTAGCCATGCTATTACCATGTCTGTCCCATATTGGAAGATTTCTCCATCTACTGGTTCTGCCCTGGCCACTGTTTTGCCGCAAAAGGCCTGCAATATTTATCATGCTGTGAGCATGTTAATGCCTGGTGTGGAGCATATTATTTCCTTTTCAGTAAAGGAGATGGTCATATTCAGTCTGTTCATGATATCTCTGGTATTTACTGGTGATTGTTTTGAGTACAGCAGTGAGAGAGACATATCGTGATCTCCTACACATGAGAAGATGTTATCAGTGAAGGGAACCAACCCTCGAGCCCCATAGAATCCTTGAGTGTTCATAGCTTTGCCTGACAATTTAAACTTTCCCTCCCTTATGCATGACCTAGTGTCCCATGTGTCAACTAGGAAGGAACATTTGCTGTCACCTATCACCACCTGTATGCGTGGTTCCAACGCAGGGTTAGGTGTTACTGATAGGATGGGACACATCAAAGACATCTGTGGGCTGTTCTATTGTGGGTATAGTTACTGTCCATTCCCCGTGTAAGGGTTGTGACCCAATATTGTCACCTTCCCCAGCTGTGTCAGCTGTGTCTGTGTCACAGGTGTGTCAGTCAATGTTATTGCATTGTCCTGTATTTGTGTGAGCTGCTGCACTGTTTGGACCTGTTGTTGTTGTTTTGCAATTGTCTGCTGCTGTGGTTGCGTGTATGGTTATATGTGTAGTTGCGGTTGCTGTTGTGTTTGCAGTGCCTGTTGTTGTGGTTGTTGTGTGTACGCTTGTAGTTGTAGCTGGGGCTGTAGCATTGGTGCTTGTTGTAGTGGTAGTGGTTGCTGTGTCTCTTGCTGTTGTTGGTAAACTTGTTGTTCCCCCATAGGCCCTTGCTGTCCTTGCTCTCTCCAAGCTGCCTGTGCTGGTCTCATTCTGCATGTGTGTGACATGTGTCCCACCATCCCACATATCCAGCATGTCGGTGGTTCCCGTGCTTGCCATGGGAACCCCCCCGTGTTGTCTTGGTACCCCTGCTGTCCTTGTTGATTGTAACCCCCAGAACCCTCCCTCTTGTTGTTGTGCCGGTGGGCCATTGCCCCTCCCTCTCATTTGGCCACTCCTCCCTCTGTAGTTATTTGAGTACCAATTTTCCATTTGCATATAACCTCCTCCCGCGTGCGCTGTCTATGGTGGGGGTGGAGGCATCTGTTGTGTCATTATCTGTGCTTGCTATAATGGTGCTACCTGTTGTTGTGTTGTGTCTTGCGTCACTGTGACCCGCGTGTGTGCGGGTGCTGTTATCAGTGCTCCTTCCATGGCATATTTAGATAATTTCATTTGGACCAATTTCGCTTCCTCTGTCTTTCTATCTTCCTCCTTCTGTTTCATCTTTTCCTGCCACATCCTGCAGTGGTGTACTATTGTCAGTTGTATTTCCAGCCATGCTTTTGCTTCCATCCCTACTAACTTCTTCAACTGCCTCTGTACTTGTTCCGGGAGCCCTTGTATTAGCATGTGGTAGAAAATTGCTAGTTTTTTGTCCCACGGTTCTCGCGTTTCCAAGCGCCACTTCTCCTGAATCTCCTGGATGTAATCAACAGGATCTTCATTCTCACGCATCTCTATGTCTGATGTGTCTGGGTATTGGACCCTCAATGCCTGCCAGAGCGCATGCCTGCAGTTGGCGAATGGTGCTCCGTCATGTGACATGTTGCTTATTGTTACCCCTGGGAATCCTGCCCTCTTCCAAATGTCATCAGCAGCATCCCCCAGTATGGAAATTAGCAGCCCCTTCACATCTCCCACCGCAAATTTTTGCCCCGAAGTTTGTTTTTCCATCTCATATATCCACTTCCCAGCTCCTCCACTTAGAAATGGAAGTCTGCATTTTGTATTTTCCTTATCGGCATGCTTCCAGGGGACATATTGTGGTCTAGCTCCTCCCCTAGTAGTGGCATTAAGTGGTATTCCCTCACCTCCCCCGGCATCTGCTTGTGTGGGGTTATGCTAGTATATTCTTCCTCTTCCTCCATATTTGGTAACTCTTCAATGCTATCAATGTTACAATAGTTTATTCTATCTCCTCCTATGTTCTTCCTTCCCCTCCTGCTAAACTCTTGCCTCATCAAGGGTGTGCTTGCTCGCTCTTCCTGCTTGCGTCCTGGGAGGTTCCTAAGTCTGCCAACATATGGAGTGTGTACAGGTGTTGGTGTTAGTGGGCGTGGTGTTTTCCTGTTCGCTTCTCTGCTTTTTGTTTCAATTGTGTTTTTTTCTCACCGGTTCTCGCATGCCCATGGTGACTCGCAGTTAGTGCGCATTATGTATAATTTATCTAAACTCTCCCTATTTCCATCTCTTCCACTTTTGCACGACCCTTCCTCTTCCTCACTGCAAAATCCATCAGAAATGTCAATCCCCACTCTGTGCGATTTCCCCCCACTGTCACTGTCCTTAAATATATTAGGTCCACGTCTGTGTACTCACCTCATTTAACCGCAGCCCCCTGTGTTGAGGTTGTTGCCACCTCCGTATCCTGGTGCTCCATGTTCCACTCTCCTAGTTTCCTGCAAAGTTCTTCCATTACTTCCTCGCTCACTTTTGCCAATATCCTCTCCTCTTCTTTCCTTCCCCATATTCCCCCTTCATTTTTAGTATGCTCTCTATTACCCTTCCCTCTTCATATTTCCGCGTGCTTTCTGATATAATCTTCTTTTTCCACAGTCCCATTTCCCTGTCATTTTCTTCCTGCTCCTCCTCCTTCCTTCTCATCTCCCTCCTGCGCGTCGCTCTTTCTGTAGTTGCCCGAATGCGCACTTCTTCCTTTTTCCCCCTTTCTGTTATTTCTTTCATCCTCGCCTTCTCTTCTTTATCTACTTTACTTTCTTCCTTTCCCGTGTTTCCTGCTCGAACTGTCTGTTCAGTGCGCTTCATACGTCCCTCATTTCTGCCAACCTCTCCTCCAGCATCTCTTCCTCTTCTTGTGACAGTCGCCCTTCTCTCCCTTTACTTACCTCGTGCCCTGTCTGTGTTGATCCATCTCTTCCTTGCTTACCTTCCTCACTGCCTCCTCCTCTTCCCCTGTTAGTGTCCCCCGGAGCTTCAGAAGCACCTGCACTGCTATCCATTCATCTGCCCCCATGTTTGCAAATCTTCCCAGTGACCTCCTTTCGCCCGTTCCTGTCTGCGTTTTGGTTGAGTCTGCCGTGCCCGTCGCCCTATCCCCTTTTGGCAGCTATCTGTTGGTGCGTATGGTGGAGGGCTGTTTGCAGGGTTTGAGTACCCCTCAACAGCTGCTAGTTGCTGTCGGGCAGCTTCTCTTAGTTCTGTTATTGGATTCAACCCCCCTTCCTCCTTCTTCACTACCTTAGCCATTGGCATGTCCTCTGCTCCTTCTTTTTTAACCTTTGCATCTGCTACCGCAAATGATCCTTCTGTCTCCTCCTCACTTTCTTCAGTGCTGGGTGAGTTTTTCTGCGCCGTACCCCCAGCCCCTCCTTTCACCTTCTCCTCTTTTACCTCCTTTTCTTCTCTTACCCCCTTCTCCTCTTTTACCCCCTGTACTGCGAACATTCCCGGGGCTCCTGGTGGACCTCCCTGGAACATCTTCCAGAGATCAAAAACCTCTAAATGGTTTGCTAACTTTCTCCCTTTGTATGTGTTATGCACATATGTCAGCAAGTAGTGTTGGGTAAACGTGTCGAAGCTGCCGTTGGCCGGCCACGGTACCCTTATTTTGTTGTTTGATCCTTGTGTCCATTCAATACTGTATTTTATAATTTTCTCTTTGTGTGGTGACAGTGTCGTACAGATGTGCTGGAGTGGTGTAGTTAAAGCGCTTCCTCTGAACCCCAACCCCGCGCCTGCCCCCCGACCCATAGTACGTGGCCATGTTACAATTTGACTTTTCTCAAAGTCAACCTGTTACCTGGCCCTGTAAACTGGGGACTTCCTACTGTCCGCTGAAAAGGAAGGCGATTTCAATTTTTACAGTGCTTTGCTTTTGATGTTCTTCCTTCCCTATATCAGGATTACGGCCCCCTTTGACCGTGGCGCATGCATGAAGCCCCCTGCATCTGCGTGCCCAGTGTGGTGTGCCTTTGAGCTGCCCCACCTTACTGTGCTGCCTATTCTTGGCACACCTTCAACTTAGTTCCTCCTCCTTCCTGTCCCCACTGTCTGCTCAGTCCCCTCCCTCTTCTGGTTCAACTCCCTATGTCCAGCGCAGCCAGCGTTCTCCGTGCATGGCCACCTCTCCCCCTTTGCCCCTCCCCGTTCAAGTGCTGCCGGCATTCTCCATGCACAGCCACCTCTCCCCCTGCACCTTCTACAATATATTACAAGTACGTACAATTTCATAACCGATGAACGCGCGCTATCCCTGACACTATTATTCCCCGTTAACCCCACAGCTGTCTTCCCACTACGTCTGGAGTGGAGTATACAACAATCAATTACCTAATACAATCGGACTGCGCATGCTGCATCCCCTCGCATGTGATACGCCCCCTCCCTAGGGGAGCTTAACCAGCCAATTATTTTCCGCACTCGGGAAACAATCTAGCTTCCTCCTGCAGGAAAACATCATCTACCTAGCAAGCTTCAAAGCTCAATTAGTAGGGATCCTCATCTAATCATTGATCTACAATGTCAATTCATAGGAAAGCCACACCTCCCTTACACAGGTGCCCGTGATCTAGACCAGAAAGCACGATCTGTCAGTCATACGTGGGTGCTTGAAGCCCCACCCAACTTACTCTGTGATGCTGCAGCGGATGGCCCTTGTGCCTGCCCTGCTGCACCTCACACACCTATCGCTGCTTATTAATCAAAATCTTGTGAACACCCTGTTACAACCGCCCGCCATCCCTTTTTACAATTCCTCCCGCCTCCCACACAACATTAATTTGCTGGTTGGGTGTGTCATACTCACATCAAGACCTCGTGAGCCGGGGCCGCTTAACCGCGAGCGCCCCTCCAAAGCTGCTGGCCACCGCCCCTCATCTGGACCACATCTGGACACTCGCCAACTGTGGGCGGGATACTTCTCAAGTCGGCTCCCGACGGCCAATATCCGGATTGCGCTGTCCGGTCATCTCGCAGTTCCGTGATGGTCCTGTAGTCCTCAAAAGGGGGCAACGGCAGAGGGGGCCGCGCTGCCGGGTTGCCTCGTTGCAAGAGGCCTTGTAGTGGTGCCCTTAGGTTAGGTAGACCTCTAACAGATCTCAGCAGTGCCTCCAACTTGTCGGGGTGATTTCCCGGGGGCCAGCAGAGCCGTCTGCGGACCTTCGGAGCTGGGGAGGCCCCAACTCCTCCCGCGCCCCAAAAGGAGTATGAGACACACACAAGAGCAAGGTAGTAACTGCTGTTTATTATAGTAACAGCAGGGATATTCTCAGTCAGTATGCATCGGATAGACTCTCAGCATCAGTGGGGCTCGTAGGCCCTTTTTACCGTAGTATGATGCGCTACTTGCGTCACCTGGGAAAATTGTCACAAAACCTAACGCCACTTTCGGTTGGCTCCCCGAGTGGTAGGGTGAGTATGCTTACCTATAGCAGAAAAGATTATTGGATTAGAATGGGTCAGGTGGTACACTTGGGTTGTCCCTAACAGTTGCTACACCGAATTTGTTACGAGGGGACACTTGGTGATTGGCTAACTAAAATGGCGTCAGTGGTGAGCCCCGTATTCTGATTGGTTCCCTCGCGAGCCCCCAAGCCTGGGACCATCGCCGTTCCCAGCTCGCGGTGTACCTGATGCTGGCAACAATGTGCAACTATGTGTTAGTGGCGGACAATGGACAGGTCTAGCTAGTGGTTGACGAGCATGTCTTTCCCATCGCTGTAGGTGTCCAATTTGTCACTTCATTGTTGCAGCCCATGTCCCAGACGTGGGACTCTAGCGACTTTCTGTCTCGTAAGCTTGCCATCTTGTCAGTTCGGCTTGGTCACATGTGGGGAGACCGTGGCTGTAGCAGAATTATGAGCATTTGATTTGTATTTCGGCACTTGGTGATGGCAGGTGTAACCTTGACACTGGGAGCGCGGCATATGGGTTGCAACATTGCGGCCTTGGATGTGGGCTCTCGTTGGGGCTCATTCTCCGCGGTCAGCACTTGCATTCCCGTCTGAGAGGATTTTTCATCTGAGAGGCTCCTGCCTGGGAACTCTTGCTTTGCGGCCTACTTGGGCCTAGCTTCTGGGTGGCGGTACATAATCCATAATACGGGGGTCACGGGGGAGACAGAGTGTCACAAGCAGCAGTGGATATGTAATGTGGTGTCTTCATAAGCATAGGTAGCGAGAAAGCATCTGCAAGCATGTATACACAAGCTCTTCAGGCATGTTGCGTTTCTGCGGTGCTGTAGTAGGCCTATGTGGAAAATAACAATGATGCATATCTGTGGGTGTATCAGTCCGCTGCGTCATAGCACTGAGTATGTTCTTCGTGTGGGTTGGTGTGTGAGTGACCTGTGTGCATGGTGGCACATTTGTTCCTGTCTGTTGGCTATGTCGTCATGGAATCTCTAATGATGATGGTGTTTGAGGCTGTTGTCTAATCGAGTTGGTCCATGAGGCTGACGTCGGCTTGACCAGGACGTGGTAGGGGGCAGGCTCCCCGGGTGTGTGGGACGTGGACACATGGGGTCTTGTCGTCTGGTGATGAGGTGAATGGGTCGAATTCCTCTCACGGGGGGTACTTGGGCCTTGATGTCTTGGGCTATGGTCTGGATGAGAATGGGGGGAGGGTATTTTCCCATTTTCCCACTTCAACAGGTGCACTCAAACACATCACAAGCTGGAGAATTGGTTTGTGGAAAAGAAAAGAATGTGGGTGGTCTACACAAATTGTTTCAGGATATAATCACATGCAGTGGGCATACGTGGATTGGCTGTGTGATGCAACACACCACATGCTTCTAAAGCAGAACCAAACAAGGTACCCACGCTGAGGACAGTCCTTATTTCTGTCGATTATTTTAGTTATATCTCCAGAATAATGCAAAAGTGATGTGCTTAACAAAAGTCACATGAAAGGAACCAAAGAACAAGTCTTTAGAGTACAGAGATTTAATAAACTAAACACACTTTATATTCAAATCACTTTTTACATAAGTTACATGAAAATATTGAAAAAGAGAGAACAACATTAAACAAAGCATTCACAATATATACATAAATTCACAAAATGGAGTGTATCATTAAAAGCAGTTTGGATAGATTTCAACAACTTAAGTGAGACAAAATCGCAGTAGAAAGCAAATTGTTCCTACAGAGTTGGGAATACCAGGGTGTATGAAAAATTACCCTGATAAGTACAGAGAGATATTAGTCAATCAAATGATTGTTACAGTTATCTGCTAACATGTAGGGGAGATCATAGATATGTTCCCAAAAGGTTCCTAGACAAGTGGGGAACAAAACACATGGATAACACGTTTCTGCGTGCCAAATGGGCATCGGTAGTTGAAGCCTTCCTCCGGGCAGGAATGGTGTAGTAGGGTTAGCTTCTCCCTAAAGAGGGCAGAGAAGAGTGGAACATAGTTTGTACAAAAAGTACTCTATTGGACAAGTTCTAAGGTATAGTAAAGTACTGCTGGTCTAAGTCAAAAGAGCACAGATCACTCACCCTGTATATACATTGAGGACAGGGGAATCCGTGATGCTGTCTTCCCGGAATATTAGGATTCTAGCGATGGCTAGGGATAGTCTCAAGGACAGTTCTTTGGCCGAACAAATGACCTGTGCCGGTGCTCTATCTTGCTGTAGAGAGAGTGCAACAACTGAGGGAGCAAGGAACAGGTAATGGGTCAAAAGGATGGTCGGCAAAGAAAAGTGCTACAAAATAACATCAACATGTTGGGTGTAAGTATGCTGGTGGGCGCAGGCCATGAGTGAGTGTGCTAGATTAAAATTAACACAAAAGAGTGTGGCCAAATTCAAAATGAATAAATCAGATTAAAGAGGAGAAACGGTGGACATAATTACTGAAATGAGGCAGGCCTAGGAAGTCCATCACCCACAATCAAAGGTGGAGGTGAAGGGTTGTTAGTGGGAGTGAAATTGGACAAAGCTGCACACTCCTACAAATGGTGTAATGAACAAATTAATAAATAAAGGCACATCATACCTGAATGCAGGTTTTGAAAATGCAACTTCACTGGATGTGGGGGTTCAATGTAATAATGTTGCCACAAAAATCTCGGCATGCAAAAATATTGCCAAAAAATGGCCGTTTTTTGTGGCGACATTATTGCATGGAACATGCGGGGGACACCCCCGCAACCCCCAAACTTTTATTTTTATATATATATATATATATATATATATATATATATATATATATATATATATATATATATATATATATATGTATATATATATATATATAAATATATATATTTATTTATTTATTTATTTATTTTTTTGCCCCTGTCCCCATATATATGGTCACCCA
Organism: Ambystoma mexicanum; assembly: GCF_040938575.1. Classification (NCBI taxonomy): domain Eukaryota; kingdom Metazoa; phylum Chordata; class Amphibia; order Caudata; family Ambystomatidae; genus Ambystoma; species Ambystoma mexicanum. The sequence continues at coordinate 1,115,543,542 of NC_090924.1, read as the reverse complement.
TATAATATCGTTGCAACCTTTTCCCGGCGATATTATTTACGGCGACCATATATATGGGGATAATATTACCTGATACCAATGTGGGGCAGTCAGGGATGGGTCTAGTTTACTTGAGCCAAAAAACAGCAGCATTCATGGTCCTGTAGGGGACACAGATCGAGCATGCAAAAAAATTTAAGAAGATTCGCCATGTGGGTGGCCGAACCTGGAATACAGTGGCCCTAGATCGTTAGAAGAGAGCAGAGGCACGTGTAGAAATGTGCTTACATATGGAAGCTCAAGACGACGGCTGCTCTTCTTGAGTGAATCCTGGAAAAGGTGAGTGGTCAGCGTGAGAAGAGCTGCCGCGTCATACTAGAAGAGACGTTCCGGGAAAGCCTGCGCGGAGCGTGCAGTGCAGCTGCAGGGGATTACGCTAGCTGTCCAGTCACGGGAGGGTTGCTGTGGCAAACTGGCTCTGGGCAAAGAAGGAGCGGAGGTGTGTCTGGTATCGAGATCAGGCATAGAGCTCTCATTCGAGCATCTAACGGGGCTAGTGACCAATGTAAAAGAAGGTTGGTCGCCTGCCTGGAAAGAATTAGCAACCAAACTAATGGGAGTTGCAACGGAATACTCGTAGGGGGAGCAGCGTGTGGCAGCTGTTCGAGAGCGACGTGTCAGCACAAAAAGGCAAAAGTAAAAACATGTATAAAATATATGTGGCTGATGGTACATGTGGAAATGAATCGTGGGAATGAATGGAGGAGGTGGAGGCCAGCCGGAGCTGCGGAAAGCAACATATCCACAAAGCAACGGCAGGAGTAAAATCCACAATGTGAAGATGAGTCAATAAGCCGGAACTGCAGAAAGCGGCGTGTCCGCCCTGCAGCGGCAGGGGCAAATAAATCCAAAAAATGGGAGGGGGCCAGTCAGGACTGCAGAAGGGGAGAAGGGAGTAGTGGCTAGAGCTGGCAGCTGCCAGTGAAGGCAGGTCACAGCAAAGTATATCAAAGAGCACAGCAAGTGGTGTAAATATTGAGTAAAAAACACACACATACCAGACGTGATGATACCCAATGTCATTGTTGAAGTGTACAAGCCAGGTGAGGCCAAGGGATGATGGCTTGGAGCACATGGAGCTGAGGGCATGGCTGAGTTGCTGGTCATGGTATCCCCAGGTGCATGGTAAATCAGCGGAACAGTCATATAGGAGGTACAAATTCCTCATTCAGGCCATTACGAAAAGAGTCAAGGTGGTGGATCCATTGGGCTTCTTTGGATAGAAGACTCATGAGTGCATTCGAGGAATTGCAAACTATGTCTACAATCCACCAAGTGATGTCATCAACTGAATGGTGGAATTCAACATAGTGGCTTACCAGGGGTGTGGTCAAGGTTTTGCACCAAATTCTGGAACGTTGTTCACAGATTCTGATATGAGCAGCATGCATCGTCTGACCCACATATCTGAGGCCACAAGGGAACTCTATGACATACACCACTTGCTTACTCTTGCAGTTGGTTCAGTTGAGGAGAGTCCATGGCCTTCCATTTACCACAAAGACTTTAGTTTTTCTCGTGAATTTACAGGCCGTGCAGTTCTCACATGCAAAATGGCCCACTGTACTCCTCAGGTTCCAAAGGCCAAGTCTGGGTGCTGGCTTAACAAATCTGGAATGGACAAGATAATCTCTTAAGTTCTTGCCACGTTTGTAAGCAAATCTGGGGACTGGCTCATCCTGGAGGCATAATCGGGTCAGGGGCCAGTATTTAGAGATGAGTTTGTGAATTCTTTGAGAGTGGGTGCCATGTGTGATAACACAGCTAGTCCTAGCCCGAGAGCTAGGTGTTCTGATCTCAGGTGATAGTAAAGCCTCCCTATTGTAGAATCTAGCTCGTTTTTTAGATTTGGAAATTATGTGATGTGGATATCCTCTCAAAGTCAGTCTACTGTCTAGGTCCTGTGCATGCTCATAGAAATCTTCAATGTCAGTACAATTCCGTCTAATTCTTAGAAACTGACCATACGGAAGGTTTTCTCCACATGCTTCAGCAGTAGGACAGGAAACAAATATGTTGCCAGCTTGATTGAACAGGCACTCTCATACACAACATAAGACGTTGAATTGAATTGGGGTAAAAGAAAACACATCTCTGCTACTGTAAAAATTGTTGGAGATGGTTATCAAGGGTGGTGGGCATTAGCAGCATGTTTATTTTCTGAGTGGCACAATAAAAACAAAATCAAAGGAAATACATCCTATGGAAACACAAGTGAAGAAATAATTTAATTAAAGATAACATATTCAATTTCATGAATAGAAAAGGTGGACATACACAAATATATCATATCTCCCTAAAAGCACCACCCACACCACCTTCCACCTTATAGTATCCTCATGACCTTCACTAGGCCAGTGCCTCGCCTGGTGTCCCACTATTGTCATCTAATAGATCTTGGGTTTTCCTCTCAGATTAAAATGATACAGGTACCTGTGATGCTGGAAATGCATCAGAGGGATAGGGCCTCTGAATCCTTGTCCTTTACTGCTTTTTATCGTGTGTTCTGTCATGTTTTCTGCCCAGGAGTCCATGTGGGACTCCTGGCAGTGCAGCTCTCTCTTTTGGTTTGGTGAACAGACCCATGGGATACCCTTATGGCACCCATGGGTAGGGGTACAACCCTGTGCCCCTAGTGTATGTTTTTGGGCACCTGTGGGTGGCCCCAGAGCAGGGTATGGGCTGGTGGCAGCTCCATGTTGAATTTGACAGGTGCTCTGGGTGTCCTCCATTTTGGGATACCCAGACCCTGCCATTGGGATCAGTTGATTCCTGATAGAAAACAAGATGGCCCCTGTGGCCTCTTGCTTTCTATTGCCTGTTATATTGTTTTCCCAAAGTCCTGGGAAGCCCTGACTCTGTCCCTTCCCCCTGACTGGCTGTTGGGTGGAAGTTCCATATATGGTGTTGTTGTGAAGGCCCAGCTAGACTGACTGGAGCCTTCCCAGTGACTGTATGTTGTGGGTACCTCCTGTGGGTGGGACCTGGGTGAATGGAGTGTGTGACCAATATTCACTCCTTGTTGTGGTTGTCTGGTTTCTGGCATGAGAGACAAAGACTGAGACAGCCCTGCCCGAAACTGGCCTGAATGCAGTGTGTAGTGTTGAATGGCTGGGTACTTGTCCCAATCCACATTCCTTGTTGTGAGTGTCTGAAAGGGAGGAGTGTGGCCTGAATGCACTGTGTGCCTGATTGGCTGACTGACTGCATGAATGCCCTTCTGTATGATTGGCTGCTGAGTGTGTGCCAGCAGTGTGGATGGGAGGCAGAATAGTATATCTGGGGACCTCTCACCACTGGTAGGGGGGGCAGGAATGTTCAGGAACGTTCAGAAGCATCCTGGAGCTGAGTCTCCACTCTAAGAGTAACTGGAACTGCTGATCCTCGACGTCCAGCTGGAAGAAGAAGACTTGCTGTGGCATTTGCTTCGACCGATCCGAAGGCTGCCGAAATCGTCGAAGGCTGACCCGAGAGAGGACCTGGTAAGGCGCCCTCTTCCCGTGCTCCGAGGGACCATCGAGCACCGCTCCATCTTCGCGGAAGCGCCCTGGAAGACAGACCCTCAAAAGGCTGTCGACCCGAGACGGGACCGCCGAGGAGATCGAAGTGAAGCACCCGGACATCGCCGCCGTCGAAGTCCATTGTCCTCGACCAGGGTCCGCAGGTTTGCGTAACCGCTGGAGGCCAGTCGAAGTTGTGTTGCCCCGCCGTGGGAACCACTTGACGCCGTGCCGCCGACGACCGGAGCCGTCCCTTCTTTGCCTAAGAACATTCAAATCGAAGGACTCCCTCGTCCGCACCGTCGACCGCTTTATCCTGCCGGAGAAAGTCGAGGACGACCAACGCGCCGAGGAGAAACCTGCCGGTGGGTTTCCCGCCACCCGAAGATCACAAAGACTCAAACGACTCGACGCCCTTGCTGGGCCTCCGTCTCCACAATCTATGCGGTCCAGAACTATTGTCACCGAGGTGCCCCGCACGCCTCTGCCTTGCAGGACGCCGACGCTCCGACGCCGACGAGCACCGCTCGGACGAAGCTGCCGCCGCATCGACGCCGCTCTACCCTGTTTGTCGACGGACGTTCGACCCCCCGTGCCTCCCGCTTGAAAGGGAAGGCATTCAAGAAGGGCCGTCGATTCCCCGTCGCCGAACGCCGAGTTTCTCGACGTTTCTCGACGATCCGTGACTCCCGCTTGAAAGGGGGTCGCTCAAGAAGGATCTGTCGACGCCTCTTCGAAGAACTCGACTCCACCAGGTACATTGGGGGGGTAAAAACATTATAGGAGGGAATAAGACTTGCAGAACAATATATGGACTGGGCTTGTGCTATATCTTTATTTTACAGGTTGCCCAGGTGGGGGGATCTCCACACAGAACTGTGTCTAGTGGTAGGGGCCAGTATTCTGCCTATTGCTCAACCATCTTATTTTCTCTCCTCTCTCTATTGCTGGTTTCACTCTATTGATCTGTGTGACATTGTTACAGTATTGTTCATGCACTTTAATGAGATCTAACACAAAGGGTGGTACCACTTTAGAATTGTATATATTTGCCATTGTTGATTTTCCTGAGTACATAGTGAGTTATTATGATAAATGTACATAACCTGGAATACTGATTATATAAAGACTGTGTTCTAACCAATACAGTGCGTGGACATTCCTTTGTGGGGGCTTGGGGACTACACTGTACTTAAGAACCAGCCTGCATCACCTCCTGAGAAGCTAGGCCTTGATTGCTCGACCATTGCTACCGTAATAGAGAATCTTGGCTGGGGTCTTCTGTGCCTCTCCTCTACCATATAGAGAGCAGAAGTACAGACACCCCCCACCGGTCTTCTTCACACTGGTGGCAGCGGTGGGATGCTTATGGTTTTAAGAATCAGTGTATAACCGTGCCACTTACAAAGGATATCTGCCCTTTATTAAATTAAGGTTTAGTTGTATACAAGATAACTGCATTACAAACAATGGAGTCTATTGCAAATGGCAAATTGACTCGGATGAGCTTGGAGGCTCTCCAGAGTGCTTGTGAAGCCACTTTGTGGTCTAGGGCTGAGCTGATAGCTGCCCTGGTGGACTACCAGACTGATAGTGAAACTCTTGATGAGGGGGGGAATGCAACCAATGAGGACTGGGGTTTCTGCTGAATCTGTTTCTGGGAATGCCGCCATTCCTGCTGCCTCTGTTCCAAACCCCAGCAATTCCTTGGAGCTTGAGTTATTAAGGATGAAATTGGCCTTTGAATACCGCAAGTTGGAAATAGATGCTGAACTTAAGAAAGAGGAGTTGGCTCAACAAGTGGAGCTCAAGAATAGGGATCTTGAACTCAGAAATAAGGACCTTGAACTCAAGAGCCAGGACACTGAATATCAGAGAATCCAGCTAGAGAAAGCTAGAGTGGAGACTTCAGCTAAAACCAGTGAGAGTGGCAGGTCCCCAGCCACCAAGTTTATGAAAGATTTGGTTGGTGTATTCGTGGAGGGTTCAGATATCCTCCAATGGATCGAAGCGTTTGAAATGGCTTGTGCGATTCATGATGTTGATAAAAGAGATTGGGCTAAGTGTTTGTTAAGCCGAGTGCCTCAAACCGGATATGACTGTATTCTGAAGGTGAGTGTGGAAGAAAGGGGTCAGTATGAGTGTATGAAGTCTGCTTTGATTGCCAAGTTTGGCAAGACACCTACCCAATACCTTAGAAGGTTCATTGATTTTAAGAAAAGAGAGAATGTGTCTTGGGTTGACTGGGTGAGTGCTCCGCACATGAACTTGATGGGGTGGATCGATGGATACAAGGTTAAGACTTTTGTTGAATTGTCCCACCTCTTGTTTTTTGAGCATTTCTCTGAAGCCTGTTCACCAGAGCTGCGTCAGTATGTGGCTGACCAGAACATTTTGGACCCCTTTAAACTGGCTAGGTTGGCTGACAAGTGGGTCTCCCACCGGGTGTCCCCTAAGGACTCCAGTGGGAAGGACAAGGACAAAGAAAGGGGGCCTCTCAGAAAGCTGAGGAGTCCCCCAAGCAGTCCCAGTCGGGTAAACCAAAACCTTCCTCTCCTAAAACCCAAAAATCTAGTGGGGATAAGTCATCTGGGGGTGGGAATAAGAGTAGTGGTCCACCTGCTGCAAAGCAGGCTCCCAGTGGTTCCAGTACCGTACCCCGCACTCCTGGCGCTTGTTGGGACTGTGGGGCTCTGGATCACAAAAGGGGTGACCCCAAGTGTAAAGGTAAGGCACTTGGAGTACAGGCTGTCAGCCTGACCTACCCTTACCCCGTGTCTGAGGTGGAGGCCACTGTCCTCCCCTCCTCTGCCGGGATCACATTTGGTGCTCCGGTAGAGATTTCCTTAGTGTCCCTTGGGGCCTGGGACCAGTATGCAGAAGTACTGGCGACTATCCCACAGAACACCCGTAGGTTCTTGAGAAGTGTCCTCTTGAATGGCCAGCCTTCTACTGGTTTGTGAGACACTGGGGCAAGCATGACAGTGGTGGACAGGACCCTGCTCAAGCCAGAGGACTATGTAGGTGCTCCTCTGAGAACCACCAGGTTAGCTGGTGGGCCTCCCAAATTATCACCTGTAGCCTTAGTCACACTCATGATTGGAGACAAGACAGCAAAGCTTCCTGTCCTGGTTCAGGACAATGTCCCTGCTAACATTCTGTTAGGAAATGATCTAGTAGAGTTGGGGTTGATCTCGGATGGTCTTCCCATGACTGCTGCTGCAGTCACTAGGTCACAGGTGACACCGGGTCTGGCTGTGAGTCAGGTACCCGAGCCAAAGGCGAGGCCTAAGGCAAGAAGAAGGAAGACCAAGAAGGCCACCTCTGTGGGGGGAACACCTTCTCTTCCTGCTGTTCCGACAGCACCCATTGGGATCCATGCTCCGGACGGGCTGGGTCCAGTGGAAAACCCAAACTCAACTCCTGTGGGAGAAGAGACAGAAGACTCTCCTGTGGGAGAGGTTCTCAACCCGGAGGATCATCCCGACCTTCAATGCTTGTTAGCTGAAGGGGGACCCTCCCGGGCAGACTTCTGTAAGGGACAGAGAGAGTGCCACTCTCTCGAGGGACTGAGGAAACAGGCCCTGTCCCAGGCACAAGGAGAAGTGCCTAGGACATTCCGGATTTATTGGGAGGGTGACCTCCTTGTTAGTGAGCCCACTAAGCCTGAACCTGGTGCCCTCAAGAGGTTGGTGGTACCCCAGGTTTACAGGTCCTTCCTACTGCAGTTGGCGCATGAGGTGCCCTTGGCTGGTCATCTTGGGACCAAGAAGACTAAGCAGAGGCTCTCTGCCCATTTCTACTGGCCACGGATGGGAGTAGAGGTGGAGTCCCACTGCAGGACCTGCCCCACTTGTCAGTTGTCTGGCAAGACTGGAGGCAGGGTCATTGCCCCACTACAGCCATTGCCAGTGGTTGGCACACGATTTGAGAGGGTGGGCATCGACATCGTCGGTCCCCTTGACCCTCCCACTTCAGGTGGACATCGGTTCATCCTGGTCTTGGTAGATCATGCCACCAGGTACCCTGAGGCAATACCCCTTTGGACTGTTACTGCCAAGGTGGTTGCCAGGGCTCTCCTGGGCATTTTCACCCGTGTTGGATTCCCCAAGGAGGTTGTCTCTGACAGAGGATCCAACTTCATGTCTAGTTACATGAAAACCATGTGGAAAGAGTGCGGGGTAACCTACAAGTTCTCCACCTCTTACCACCCCAGACCAATGGGCTGGTTGAGAGATTTAATAAAACTCTCAAGGGCATGCTAGGGGCTTTGGAAGAACCCCTAAGGAGGAAATGGGATCTCCTCCTGCCATGCCTGCTGTTTGCTTACAGGGAGGTACCTCAAGAGGGTGTTGGTTTCAGCCCCTTTGAGTTACTCTTTGGACATCCCGTGAGGGGGCCCCTCGCCTTGATCAGAGAAGGCTTGGAAGCCACCCCTCCAGGTCCCGCCAAGCAAGTGGGGGACTATGTGTTAGGCCTCAGATGGAGGATGACACAGATGATGGGTCAGGCAACAGCAAATCTCAAGGCCAGCCAGGAATTGAATAAGTACTGGCATGACCTTAAAGCCTCGCAAGTGGATTGGACTCCGGGACAGGAAATCCTTATGATGGAGCCTACCAAGCCTAGAGCTTTGGCAGACAAGTGGATTGGACCCTTCAGGATCATCTCCAAGATGGGCGAAGTCAATTATCTGGTTGACATGGGAGCCTCTGGGGTAGCCCCTCAGATATTCCATGTCAACAGGCTCAAGCCTTTCCACCGGCGAGCAGAAGTCTCATGCCTCTTGCTAGCTTCCGGGCAAGAAGAGGATGAGAGTGAGCCCCTTCCTGATTTGCTGCATAGCAACCCTCAGGATGGCTCAGTGGAGGGAGTACAACTCTCTCCAGATTTGACAACAGAGCAACAGAGGGCCTGCAGGGCTTTGCTCCAACAGTATGCCTCTCTGTTTTCACTGACGCCAGGCCTTACACCGTGGTGTAGGCATGAAATTTACACTGGTGACAGTGTGCCTGTCAAAAGCAGGTGCTACCGTATGTCAGATACCGTCAAGAACCACATCCAGGCTGAGGTCGCCAAGATGTTGGATCTGGGTGTTATTGAGCCCTCAACCAGCCCCTGGTCCAGTCCAGTGGTCCTTGTCCCCAAGGCAAGTTCCCAGGCGGGTACCAAGGATTGGAGGTTCTGTGTGGACTACCGAGGAGTCAATGCCGTCACCAAAACTGACGCGCACCCATTGCCCAGGGCTGATGAGCTCGTGGACACCATAGGTGCTGCCAAATTTGTGAGCACCTTTGACCTTACCTCAGGCTATTGGCAAATATCTCTGACGGACCATGCCAAGGAAAAGACGGCCTTCTCAACACCTGAGGGACTCTACCAGTTTAGGGTCATGCCTTTTGGGTTGAAGAATGCCCCTGCCACCTTCCAGAGATTGGTCAACCATGCGCTCAGTGGGATGGAAGTCTTTTGTGTGGCTTACTTAGATGACATTGCCCTCTACAGTTCCACCTGGGAAGAGCATTTGACACATCTGGATAAGGTGTTGCAGGCCTTGAAAAGGGCTAACCTCACTATCAAGGCCACCAAGTGCCAGATAGCTCAGGGGAAAGTTACCTATCTTGGTCATGAGGTAGGAGGGGGTCAAATCCAACCTCTCTCCAGTAAAGTACAGGATGTACAGAACTGGGAGACTCCCACTACTCAAACCCAGGTGAGGGCCTTTTTGGGCCTGAGTGGGTACTATCGCAATTTCATGGCAGACTATGGGACCATAGCTGCACCCCTGACAGCTCTAACCTCCCCCAAGCAGCCTAGGAAGGTTAATTTGAACGAAGACTGTCAGAGGGCCTTTGATGGCTTAAAAGAAAGTCTGTGTAGGGCACCTGTGTTGAGTGCGCCTGACTACAGCCGACCCTTTATCGTCCAGACGGATGCCTGCAACACCGGAATTGGAGCTGTCTTGTCCCAGTTAGATGACAAAGGGAGAGAACATCCTATCATATTCTTCAGTAGACAACTCAAGGGTAGAGAACTTAGGTGGGCTACTGTTGAAAAGGAGTGTTTTAGCATAGTCTGGAGCCTTAGGCGTTTTAGGCCCTACCTTACGGAGTCTACCTTCAAGGTCCAAACAGATCATAAGCCCCTGAAGTGGCTTATGCAGATGAAGGGTGAGAATCCGAAATTGCTCAGGTGGTCCATTAGCCTGCAAGGGCTAGACTTCACCATAGAGCATAGACCAGGGAAGAGTCACGATAATGCAGATGGCCTTTCCAGAAGGTATGTTGACCGTCTGGATGAGGGTGTCTATCCCGTGGGAGATTAGACACCCTCCACCTCAGTCTGGGGGGGGCGACTGTGATGCTGGAAATGCATCAGAGGGACAGGGCCTCTGAATCCTTGTCCTTTACTGCTTTTTATCGTGTGTTCTGTCATGTTTTCTGCCCAGGAGTCCATGTGGGACTCCTGGCAGTGCAGCTCTCTCTTTTGGTTTGGTGAACAGACCCATGGGATACCCTTATGGCACCCATGGGTAGGGGTACAACCCTGTGCCCCTAGTGTATGTTTTTGGGCACCTGTGGGTGGCCCCAGAGCAGGGTATGGGCTGGTGGCAGCTCCATGCTGAATTTGACAGGTGCTCTGGGTGTCCTCCATTTTGGGATACCCAGACCCTGCCATTGGGATCAGTTGATTCCTGATAGAAAACAAGATGGCCCCTGTGGCCTCTTGCTTTCTATTGCCTGTTATCTTGTTTTCCCAAAGTCCTGGGAAGCCCTGACTCTGTCCCTTCCCCCTGACTGGCTGTTGGGTGGAAGTTCCATATATGGTGTTGTTGTGAAGGCCCAGCTAGACTGACTGGAGCCTTCCCAGTGACTGTATGTTGTGGGTACCTCCTGTGGGTGGGACCTGGGTGAATGGAGTGTGTGACCAATATACAATCCTTTTTGTGGTTGTCTGGTTTCTGGTATGAGAGACAAAGACTGAGACAGCCCTGCCCGAAGCTGGCCTGAATGCAGTGTGTAGTGTTGAATGGCTGGGTACTTGTCCCAATCCACATTCCTTGTTGTGAGTGTCTGAAAGGGAGGAGTGTGGCCTGAATGCACTGTGTGCCTGATTGGCTGACTGACTGCATGAATGCCCTTCTGTATGATTGGCTGCTGAGTGTGTGCCAGCAGTGTGGATGGGAGGCAGAATAGTATATCTGGGGACCTCTCACCACTGGTAGGGGGGGCAGGAACGTTCAGGAACGTTCAGAAGCATCCTGGAGCTGAGTCTCCACTCTAAGAGTAACTGGAACTGCTGATCCTCGACGTCCAGCTGGAAGAAGAAGACTTGCTGTGGCATTTGCTTCGACCGATCCGAAGGCTGCCGAAATCGTCGAAGGCTGACCCGAGAGAGGACCTGGTAAGGCGCCCTCTTCCCGTGCTCCGAGGGACCATCGAGCACCGCTCCATCTTCGCCGAAGCGCCCTGGAAGACAGACCCTCAAAAGGCTGTCGACCCGAGACGGGACCGCCGAGGAGATCGAAGTGAAGCACCCGGACATCGCCGCCGTCGAAGTCCATTGTCGTCGACCAGAGTCCGCAGGTTTGTGTAACCGCTGGAGGCCCGTCGAAGTTGTGTTGCCCCGCCGTGGGAACCACTTGACGCCGTGCCGCCGCCGACCGGAGCCGTCCGCTCCTTTGCCTAAGAACATTCAAATCGAAGGACTCCCTCGTCCGCACCGTCGACCGCTTTATCCTGCCGGAGAAAGTCGAGGACGACCAATGCGCCGAGGAGAAACCTGCCGGTGGGTTTCCCGCCACCCGAAGATCACAAAGACTCAAACGACTCGACGCCCTTGCTGGGCCTCCGTCTCCACAATCTTTGCGGTCCAGAACTATTGTCACCGAGGTGCCCCGCACGCCTCTGCCTTGCAGGACGCCGACGCTCTGACGCCAACGAGCACCGCTCGGACGAAGCTGCTGCCGCATCGACGCCGCTCTACCCTGTTTGTCGACGGACGTTCGACGCCCCGTGCCTCCCGCTTGAAAGGGAAGGCATTCAAGAAGGGCCGTCGATTCCCCGTCGCCGAACGCCGAGTTTCTCGACGTTTCTCGACGATCCGTGACTCCCGCTTGAAAGGGGGTCGCTCAAGAAGGATCTGTCGACGCCTCTTCGAAGAACTCGACTCCACCAGGTACATTGGGGGGGGTAAAAACATTATAGGAGGGAATAAGACTTGCAGAACAATATATGGACTGGGCTTGTGCTATATCTTTATTTTACAGGTTGCCCAGGTGGGGGGATCTCCACACAGAACTGTGTCTAGTGGTAGGGGCCAGTATTCTGCCTATTGCTCAACCATCTTATTTTCTCTCCTCTCTCTATTGCTGGTTTCACTCTATTGATCTGTGTGACATTGTTACAGTATTGTCCATGCACTTTAATGAGATCTAACACAAAGGGTGGTACCACTTTAGAATTGTATATATTTGCCATTGTTGATTTTCCTGAGTACAAAGTGAGTTATTATGATAAGTGTACATAACCTGGAATATTGATTATATAAAGACTGTGTTCTAACCAATACAGTGCGTGGACATTCCTTTGTGGGGGCTTGGGGACTACACTGTACTTAAGAACCAGCCTGCATCACCTCCTGAGACGCTAGGCCTTGATTGCTCGACCATTGCTACCGTAATAGAGAATCTTGGCTGGGGTCTTCTGTGCCTCTCCTCTACCATATAGAGAGCAGAAGTACAGACACCCCCCACCGGTCTTCTTCACAGTACCATCATAATTTACCTAGATACATTCACCATGAGACAAGTATTGCCATCATATGCCATGGTGCTCACACCTTTTAATAGATGTTAACATTGCATGCCCATGTAATGAGACTGTTTGCCAAGTATTACCATCATATGTTCATCAAGGTTGTGCCATCATCTTTCTAATAATGGCATCAAATAGCAAGATATGTGCAACTTTTGCACAAGTTCAACATCATTTCCCTCAGAACGTACACAATTTGCCATTTATTGTCATCATTTTGTTATGTGTTGTAGGGTGATTCAATCAGGTGACATCTAGTTCGGGGACATTTTACACCGCCGCTGAAACAGGCATGGACAATTTGTAATTATTGAATAAAGTTAATAACGTTTTGTTTTTATGAATCAGGGGCATGCTAGTTTTACAATATTGATTGTCTGCAGCCTTCCTCCCCTTTCAGGACAGGAAATACTTCTTCATCATTGTCTATGAAATCCCAATATCAATGGTTACTACCATGACGAATGATAAACACAGTAGTCAATTCAACTGTCAATTTGCTTTTAACTTTGAATGTAGTCTTTTTAAAAGCATACATGTCGCCACATGCATATTTGGTTTAGCATGCATTCATCATGGTTTGAAAAGTGAATGAGGGTTCAGCACAAAGCTTTCATTTTATAGAAACCAACATTAAATCAGAACATCCCTGCCTATCTAAATCTCTCCTCTTTTTCTTTATTAAAAATAAATACATAATTTTATCCCAATGGATATGTCAGTGTTTCAAACAGCACTTTAGAAAACTCAATTTAAAGACAGAATACTTGACATTCTTGCATGGAAATCACTTGCAAAAAGAAAACTGTATATTCAATGTGTATGTTTGCTGTATTCCCCCTTAATGGTGGTTCTATTGTATTAATGTATAGGAATTGCACATTTGTCATTCTTCAAATGGGCAATTTAAAATGGAAAAAATGGGTGATAGTTAAAAATCCTTTCACCTTTTTCTTGAGTTCAGAGCAGTAGCTTCTCTGCTCCGTGAAATAACTAGGGAATGACTTCAATTACATTTTTCCCAGGCATGTGCAAAGTGAGATATTATTTGGCTCCCAGTCTGTACTTGCCCATTTGTATAGAAAAAGATTAAGGGATCCTCAATATACACACCAATTGAGTCTATTGTATCCAATCCAACAGTTCCAGAAGCACTTACATTTCTGAAATATTTACTAATTTCCCAGGATGAACAGCCGATGAATATACCCCATCTAAATAATATCACACATTAGGGCTGAGATTTGATCTATTCCCCTTCAGAGTACACCTCTTCTCAAAATTATATTTCCCCATGGCATTACGTTCACATGGGAATTTCTTTTGTCTGTCTTGCAGACAGGTGGGCACCCTTGCAAGGACTAATTCAACTCTCTCCCTCCAGTAACAAGTGGCATCAACCAGCAAGATTGGTCAGTTTCCCTGCACAGCCTGTTTTTTTTCTCCTTCTGCATTGGACCTGTCTGGTTCCTTTTCCAATGATGAAGGCCTGCATCTGAACTCTATATAAGCTTCGCTCACAGTGGTCTGCCAGCAATCCAAAATGAATCCAAAGTAAAGCAAGCTATTATATTATCCTTTCTGTTGTTGTCAGTTCTTCTTTCTCTCCCTTCTTCCAATTAGTCTGACAGTCAGTCTCCTGAAATCTGTTGGTTGCACCTATATAGGTTGAAGGCCAATCCCTTTAGAAGTGTGTATCATGTTTCTATAGAAATTGGTCAGTCAATGTGATTGGTTAGTGTTCCAAAAGTGGCATCACACTAAACCATCCCCTTTGTAATCATTGGGCATATTCATGTAGATGGCGGCCCAATGGGAGTAACAGTGTCCTCCCCATTTCATCAAATCTTGGACATTTTACATTGAAGAAGTATGATTGTATAAAACATGATGTTCCTCACATGTGATTAAATTACTAATTACTTTGCCATATCTCACTCAGGTGAGTCAAATGTTGCTACTCTCATTTCTGCGCGACATGTGATGTGATTGTGACAGATATTTGGCTTTTATTCTCTGATACTTACACACAAATATTTTAGTTCCATTCCTAGCAGGCACAGACACTAGGATCTTTAAATCACTGATGAGAAAGTTTTCTGTCAACAACTTTCTATATTCGTATTATTTGCTTAATTAAAAGAATACTAGCAAAATATGATCCCGTATGCAAAATATAAATGTGCACATATGTTCCTATTCATTTGATGTGTTTATTAAAATGATGTGAAATAGCATTCCTTTTACCTGGCCTGGCAGCATGCCAAGTGGTGCCAGTCTTGTGAGGCTCAGTGCTGGGCCATTCATGACACCTAAGAAGCCTGATTGTCAGCTGCACTATTGTCAGACAGTTATTGGGAATTAGGCTGCTCTGACCCCAAATGTTGACAAAGTCCTCAACCTCCTAATTGATTATACCGGCTGGCTGCCACACGTCAGACATAATGTATCTGCAAGCTTGAATGGCATCCCTAATGGAAGGCCTCTTTGATGAAAGTTGCAGATATTTTGGACAATTCAAATGTGTACAGAGGTTTCAGAATATATTTCTGTATTTTGAAGGAATTCTTGGGTAGACCAAGTGACAGATGGAAACTGTTAATGAGCATCATTAGTTTTATTTCCAAGGCCTGCATCTCAAAACAAAGAGAGCATGTGATCCTTAGGTGGAGGAAATCTGTCATAAAGTGTATAGTTCAGCCTAAAGTCATTGGTTTCAGTTCTTTTGGGAAAACCTCTCATCAGCACTGATGTGGGGTCAGAGAAAGTGCCATTTTGCTTTTTAACCACGTTTGCTGGTTTTATATAAAAATGTAACATATGAAGTCCCTTTTCTTTTCCCCCTTTCCACATAATAATTATTTGCCAAGGTTTCTGAAGGTTTCATTATAGAAATGTGTTTCTCAGTTCTGTAAAAAACAAAGCAGAAATAATATAGGCCTCAATTAAATGTTAACTTTTCTATAAAATGCTGTTCCTTTTCATCCTAGAATGACTGTTCTCCATTTGATGTAGATTGCTGTATAGTTCCATGAAACTAATCATGTTTGCGTTGTCATTTACTGTGATATGATAGGATATTTATAAAACGCTTAATACCCAGAGGTTTCTAAGCGCGGACCCGGGAATCGAAACTGTGTTGCTCCATGTCATCTTGTTTCCAAGATAAGCACGTTGCAGTTGAGCTATCCTCCCGAGACATGCACAATGCAGTTTTGTATTGCCTGGTCTGTTGGCATCACAACATTTCATCACACGTGTTGCTTTTAAATGCTTTGGGCAGAATGCAGTTCAGATATTTATTTTTTAATGTGGAACTTTCATTTGCATCCGTCCCTTTTGTATAGATTTCCCTACAGTGTCCACACCATATGCCATGCATAGCCATTTTATGCCTAGATACACATATTGTTCAATAATTGTTTGCCTTATCTGCACAGGTATTCACACCTTTTGCCAACTAGTGCTCTCAAATGCCCATATAGTAGCATAATTTACCACGTATTTGCATCATATCCAGGTATTTACACAATATTCCCTTTTAGACCATCATATGATGAGGTACTCAATGCCACTTTGCGGTTACTAAATTTTGATGACCTGAAAACCCCATAAGAATACATTCTGTAGTAAACAGATTTAAAACCACCAAGACCATACTTCTCAAATGTTTGGAGCAATTTCCATTAATCGCATGCAGTGGGCACCATCTCTTCATCAGGCACTAGCCACATTATACCCAGGATTTGCAATCGCCTGTCCTAAGGGAGCAGGATGTGAAGAGGGAGGAGGTCAGATTAAAAGTATGAAATGATGTCTACATTGGGACATTAAATGCACACTTTCTAATGAGCCACCATGTTGAAGGATGTAGTAAAAGTATACTACCACTCATAAACAAGTGCATCATTCACCAAACATATTATCAAGCTAGTTATTTCAAGTCAACCACTAACAACATTCACACTTGTGAAGTACATTTGTGGGAAATTGAACATTTACTCAGAGACCCAAAAGAAATCACAGGCTGCTTTTGGGGAGAGTTTGGATAGGCTTACAAGCAAATGGTGGCCATACACAAGGTATAATTGTGTGGGCTCCTGGGTTAATCTATTCCTTTGCTGCATAATTGAAATGAGCTCCTGATTCATTATTTACACAATTATGTCTAGTTCAACACTTCTGTAGTGTTTGTTTTACGTTTGCATAGAATTTACGTCAGTTAACTGAATACAGATATTGTAATTGCAAAGGATATTCTCACATTAATGATATAATATTTATTTGTCAGGGATACACGGTTGGAAAGGCTGGAGAAAACTTTACAACGAGATTGCGGTCTTGGTCCTTTAAAGCACTACTTCGCCAGGGGTGTATAAAATACTGTAATTAAGAAAGGAAAGTGTATACTGAGCACAGCTGAAACATCAGAAATTCCAGAAGACAAACCGAAGCAAGTTAGTGATTCACCTAAATGACTAAAACACATGGCGTATGTGAGAATGTTCTGATGGTGAGGTACCTTTAGTTGTAGCAGTCGTGAATGGAAATTATATTTCTGTAGCTAGTATACGTTTTGTGAGAGAATGTTTCAGACGGACTACATGCGCATACATGTCTGAACAGACAAGAATATCTTTTCTATTTACTGAAATATGTAATTTCTTACATGGAATCCAGATCGCTAATTTTGGAGATGAGAGAGATTGAAAAGCATTGGCAGTATTCGTGTGATCTGCTGCAATGAAGGATATACAACACAAAATGAAAGCTGCCTTTCGTTCAAAACAAATAACAAAGAACGTATTTAGGTTAAACTGGGGAGGCCGGGGGAGACTTATTAAGAAAACAACCATGCTCCCTGAACGTTATTCTTTAATTGTGTAAGCAGGTAATAAGGTAACTCTTCTGGAAAGAGATTTCCAGTTGTTTGTCAGATATTTAAAGCACTTATTGTGATTTGAATTGTGCCCTCTTTTGTAACTGCGTGTCTGCCTGCCACACACAGGCTAATGTGTTGGCCAGAGAGCAGATGGACCTGGTCCACGCTGTGGGCAACGTTTGGCAAAATTCAAAGCATCAGTGGCAGCAATATGATTAATGTCCTTGGTGAAAGAGAGAGGTCTGAGTAAGTACCCTCTCTGGCCTCACCCTCTTTCAAATAAAACATGTCTCTAGATGCTCATTATTTTTACTCTTCCCATATCTTTTCCAGATATTCTCTTACGGTCAGGGCACAGGGCCCAACTAACATAAGTGGGGGGGTAACTAGTCTACAAAAGGACGTGGCATCAAAGAAGTGATGTCAGAGGACGTGACATCACAGCAGGAAAATGCCATCCACTTTCAATAAGTAGGGGTCTACGTGGCCCCTTTGATACAGTTACTTGATTTGAGGTAGAACACGTTTTCTTTTCTGCTGCGGAGTAACTGTTTAGGAGGAAAGACAGGTTCCAACAGTCCTGGTAATGTTGACTAGATAGTATCGATGTTTCTTACCTTAAGTCACTCATTGATTATTCACAATTTTATTAAATAAAAAAAATAGTGCCTACAATGATGTTCAGCAAATCCTGGTTTATTATTATTTTCAATTCCTGCAATGCACGTGAGTGTTATGTGTTATGTTCCGATCATGTATTCTAAGATTACAAAAATCATTTGTCAATTACAATGATTAAATTACTGGCAGCGTAAAACCGCAACCATATATCACATTTCTGGAAACCGTACTTCTAACTCAGTGCTGTATAGAGCATTTGCATAGAGTATATTTAGGGACGTTATCTCATAATGACAAACTACTAAAATAGAGAACTTCTAGAGGAGATGCAAGACGGCCAATCAAATCTCTCCTGTAATAGCATTAATACATTTCCAGATTAAAATAGAAGGTCTGTTAAGGATGTTCTTATAATGTGTGATAGATTTGGGCAAAAGATAAGACATTAATACAAATTATATAATTGAATATGCTCCCATTATGATAATTGTTTTCGTAATAGTATATGTTTTTAATTTTGTATGGGAAATGGTAAATGTATTTGAAATATTGCTGTGTTTTAAATATTGTTTTATGAAATTACTGTAATCTTAATATACTTTATTAAGGAAGTGTGGAAGGTGCTCTAGCAGGCTATAATAACATAAATAAATAAGACTACAATTGCCAGATGGTAAAGTGATGTGAACTTGATAGCAAGACCAGCTGAACAGCTTACACTCGTAGAGAGACAACTTGAGATTTGTAAAATACGTGACATTAATTCAATCGTTGTGAACATGCAATAGACTGCTGTGAACAGTGGATTTATTTTCTTTTACTTTTATTTATTTGTTTATCCAGATAACAAATGCACTAAAAACAAATAGTGTCCGAATGCTAAGGCATGTAGCCAGGCATGCAAACCAGTGCTTAGCAGTGGCGGCTGGTGAAGGTTTTGTCCCTTTTATGGGCGAGCAACCAAGTGTAGCCAGGGAGCCCACTCCACTCACGGGCTGTTCGCGGGGGGGTGGAGGGGGTTCTCCGCCTGAGAATCTTTGTTTTAATAATGGATGAAAGTGGTGCATTTTAGAGCACTCCTTTTAGAAAATGTGGGTAAAAAGCGAAAAAAATTGCAATTGGGTTGTGTAGGGTAACTCATGAAAAAAATCCAATAGATGCAAGTCACCAACAGTGCACAGGAGCATTTCTCCAACACCTGTTCATGATTCCTTTTCCCACAATATGTGGCAGTATAAAACATGTTCACACTGGCTGTGCCCATACATTTACATGCTGACTGCAACATTATACCCTATTATTCCCAGATAAGAACAAACTCATGTTTGCTTTGTGCATAATGACAGTAATGATACTATAAGAAAACATGTCCATGTTTGTTCTGCCACTATATGGCAGTATCCCCACATTAATTACATGCTCCAGTTGGCTTAAACATTAAAAATGCATGGCAAAGTATAAAAACATCTCCAAATAGGCTGCCAATCAAGCTCCATGATAACACTTGTCATGCTTGCTTTATCAAATATGCCCAATACAAAATGTCATACCGCAAACAGAAATGGCTAGACTAAGAGGGTAATTCATAGAATTTCGCAGAAAAGTGTCGCAAGCGGCTGGCGCAGAGTGTCCGCGTGCGATTGACTGCGCCAGGCACGTGCGCTAAAACCGATTTCCGCGCACAGCGTATTCATGGATTTTAGGCTCCCAAACCAGCCGTGGCACAGAGAATCGCAGCGACCCTGCAGCAGCGCCAGTTACGCCCCCAAGAACGCCCTCGCGCAAGGAAAAGCCATCAAAATCGCTAAATCATCGCAAAGGGCTGCGCTAACAATGGACCAGTTCACCGGGCTGGCAAACAGCAAACGCCAAGCGGGGAACGTGTATTTCAGGGGTGCGCGGGAAGTTCCACACGCGATTGGCCCAGTGCGAGCAAGGTATGTGTATTTCAGGGGTGCGCAGGAAGTTCCACACGCGATCGGGCCTGGGGGAGCGGGCTACGTGTATTACAGGGGTTCGCGTGAACTTTCTCACGCGATCGGGCCTGGGGGAGCGGGCTACGTGTATTTCAGGGGTTCGCGTGAAGTTTCTCACGCGATCGGGCCTGGGGGAGCGGGCTACGTGTATTTCAGGGGTTCGCGTGAAGTTTCTCACGCGATCAGACCTGGGGGAGCGGGCTACGTGTATCACAGGGGTTCGCGTGAACTTTCTCACGCGATCGGGCCGGGGGAGCGGGCTACGTGTATTTCAGGGGTTCGCGTGAAGTCTCTCACGTGATTGGCCCCGTGCAAGCAGGGTACGTGTATTCCAGGGGTGCGCGGGAAGTTCCACACGCGATCGGGCCTGGGGGAGCGGGCTACGTGTATTACAGGGGTTCGCGTGAACTTTCTCACGCGATCGGGCCTGGGGGAGCGGGCTACGTGTATTACAGGGGTTCGCGTGAACTTTCTCACGCGATCGGGCCTGGGGGAGCGGGCTACGTGTATTACAGGGGTTCGCGCGAACTTTCTCACGCGATCGGGCTGGGGGAGCGGGCTACGTGTATTTCAGGGGTTCGCGTGAAGTCTCTCACGTGATTGGCCCCGTGCAAGCAGGGTACGTGTATTCCAGGGGTGCGCGGGAAGTTCCACATGCGATTGGCCCAGTGCGAGCAAGGGATGTGTATTTCAGGGGTGCGCGGGAAGTTCCACACGCGATCGGGCCTGGGGGAGCGGGCTACGTGTATTACAGGGGTTCGCGTGAACTTTCTCACGCGATCGGGCCTGGGGGAGCAGGCTACGTGTATTACAGGGGTTCGCGTGAACTTTCTCACGCGATCGGGCCGGGGGAGCGGGCTACGTGTATTTCAGGGGTTCGCGTGAAGTCTCTCACGTGATTGGCCCCGTGCAAGCAGGGTACGTGTATTCCAGGGGTGCGCGGGAAGTTCCACACGCGATTTCAGCAGGGTATGTGTATTCCAGGGGTGCGCGGGAAGTTCCACACGCGATTTCTGCAGGGTATGTGTATTTCAGGGGTTCTGGGGAGTACTACACGTGAATTGGCCGTGTGGGTCCTCCCAGGTGTATGCTCCACAACCTCCACGGCCCCTGCAGGCAGCCCACACCACGGGGGACTACCCTGCACCCCTGCTCATGTCCCGCAGGCAGCCCATCCACCATGGGCATGCCCCCCAGCCAACCCACATGTCACCTTGCACTACTGATCAACAATGCATGTCTCCCACCACCCCCACCCCCCAGCAGTGCAGGGGCAGCCTCCACCAGGCCCCCACTCATGTCTCCCACCACCCCCACCCCCCAGCCACCAGGGGCACCCTCCACCAGGCCCCCACTCATGTCTCCCACCACCCCCACCCCCCAGCCACCAGGGGCACCCTCCACCAGACCCCCACTCATGTCTCCCACCACCCCCACCCCCCAGCCACCAGGGGCATCCTCCACCAGGCCCCCACTCATGTCTCCCACCACCCCCACCCCCCAGCCACCAGGGGCACCCTCCACCAGACCCCCACTCATGTCTCCCACCACCCCCACCCCCCAGCCACCAGGGGAATCCTCCACCAGGCCCCCACTAATGTCTCCCACCACCCCCACCCCCCAGCCACCAGGGGCACCCTCCACCAGGCCCCCACCCATGTCTCCCACCACCCCCACCCCCCAGCCACCAGGGGCAGCCTCTACCAGGCCCCCACCCATGTCCCCCTGCACCACCACCCCCCAGCAGTGCATGGGCACCCTCCACCAGGCCCCCACTCATGTCTCCCACCACCCCCACTCCCCAGCCACCAGGGGCATCCTCCACCAGGCCCCCAATCATGTCTCCCACCACCCCCCACCGCCCTGCCACCATGGGCAGCCCCCACCAGGTCCTCACAATCCCCAATCATGTGCGTAATGGTCAGCCTCCACAGCCAAAAAGCCCTACCAAGTAACCCATTCACCCACATGGAAATGGAAATCACATGTTACACCCCCAATGTTCATGAAGCTAATGAAGCCATGTCCGTCACACACAATGGTTGCAATTGAATGGGAAAACACACAACATGACATGCATGAAACCAATGAGATGATACCACACAGTGAAGTATGCAAACAAAATTGTATTGAAAAAAAATAAGAATGCTAAAGAAAGAAAACTAACTACAACGTGAATGAGAAAAAAGTAAGCTGCATGTCCGTATGAAAAAATGAAACTTGAAATCCAAATAGAAAAAAATTTTGTCCAAAGTCAAATGTAAAAAAATCTCCATGCAATAAAGAACTATGTACAAAAATAACAAGGGTCCATGAGCCCAACTGAACAAAGGAAACCTACTAAAAAATCTACCTAAAAATCAACTATATACAAAAAGTGGAGCAGTGTCCGTCGACTCCAAATCATAATACGAAAGAAAGGAAACCTAAAACTAAAGAACTATATACAAAGGCGGCGGGCAAGTCCAGCGGCTCACTCTGTGGTGTCCCGGGCCAGGGCATCATCGAACTCCTGTTCGATGTCCCGGAAGCGGTCCAGTTCCATGGCCCCGAGGGTCCGCAGGGACGACGCTGTTTCCTCCTCCAATCCCCTGCGGATTGCCTCGAGGCACTCGGCCCGCCTCAGGGCCCTCCGCATGGAGTTCTCCGCCCTGACCATTGTGAGCCGCGCCTCTTCCGCCCGCCGCCGCTCCGCACCTATGGCGTGGCCCAACCGCTGCCACACGGAAGACACTCTCTGTCCTGGGTCCCCCTGCGTCCGGCCGATGCCTGCCCCTCCGATGTCGAAAGCCTCGAGCCTTCATGGCTCCCACCATGTTGCTGCTGCTGCTGCTCTGCCTCTGCCCGTGCACTGCCTCCTGCTGCCTGCACATCCTCCGCCGGCTGGGGTGCACTTGTTGATGTGGCCACCCCTGCTGGACCACCGACTCCCGACTGTGGCAGGGATGCCTCCTCCACCAGCCTGGCCGCACCGTCAGAGGCAGCTCCACAGGGCACCCAGGTGACTGATGGGTGGGAAGATGGCACAGAGGACGACTGGCGCGTAGGGGGTCCAGTTGAGGAGGGGGTCGGAGCAAGCCCCATCAGATGGAGGAATCCGGCCTGGGTGACCTGTCCCAGCAGGCTGACGTGGTCAACGAGCCATTCGAGATGACGTGCAGTCTCTCCATGAAAAGACTGCAGGTCACCTCGCATGGCCCGTTGACGCAACGCCACACCAGCCAGGACAGGCTCAACCCGGACCTGGATAGCCACGTCCGCAGGCAGAGGAAGGCCAGTTGATGTCAGCTCATCCCCTGCCTGGAAACGGGTCTGGACGTAGGCATCCCTGCTGGTGCAAGATGATGCAGGGACAGGATCGGGGACAGGATTGCACACAGGCACCTCCGCGGCGGCCTGTGCTGCCTCCTGTCCCTGGTCCTGGACTGCACCACTAGCACCAGTGGGATTCCCACCTCCAGACCCCGTCTCTGGTGCTTGCACGGCCTCCTCCTCCACCAGACCCCCCACCAACCTGGATGACTCCGTGCCATCTTCCCCTGTTGGGCCCTGTGGGGTCCCAGCTGCCCCTTCTGCTGCCGAGGAGTCCAACTCCAACCTCCGCCTCTTGGACCTCCCCCCGGCAGCTGCGGCCTGGGACGCGGCACCGGACTCCTCACTCCCCGACGAGATGACAACACGGGAGGGGAGCCGGGCCTTGCGTCTCCGGCTGGCGGTCGGATCCCCGCCGCTGTGCTCCACAGCACCTTCTCTGCCCTCTTCATCAGTTGACGCTGCAGACAGGGAGAAACAAAACACAGGCATCAGGGCACTGTACAATGGACACATACACACATGACAGTTGCACATGAGTGGCATTGCCAAACCTCAGACATGTCATCACAATCCCCAACACACATGTCATTGCAACTCGCACACATGAGCCATACCACAGCCATATCGCAACTGCCACCACCATCCATACACATACAACAGCATGAGCAGCCAAAGTTGACCCAGACATCACATGCAACACAGGAAGTGCACCACACATGTACACACACCACCACACTTGCATGCATGTGTACACCTCGGCCAAGTGTCGCACTGTTCAGACGGGCATCCATGTCACATCTGCCAATCAGGCTTACACATACCGCAGTCACATGCATCCATGTTGCATCACTGTTGCACCCTTGTCAAATACACACACATGCACATGTACACAGTGCTCATACATGCAGCCCAATACAACATACATGCGTGACATCACAGACATGTCTACTTACATACACATACATACAAACATGTGTGCACGCATAACTGCATTTGCCATGCAAGCCTACACACACAAGCACCATCCATGTCTCACACATTACAGCCCTCGCATGTGTCAGCCCCACGGCCATGTACACCCCCACCCATACTCGACCCCATACAAACAGATGTGCAACCTGCACAATACCGAATAATCACCACACGCACTGCTCACAATCAGGATGCATGTACACTCACCGCTCGACTCCAGACGGGTCTGCTTCTCCAGGACCTGGACGTGGAGCGCTGGGGATATGCGTTCCAGGACCCCATCTGTTCTTCCGACAAGTGGCCCCGGTGCCCCTTGGCATCCGCTGCCTTCAAGAGGCGCCGGGCCTTGTTCAGGGTCCTGGACCTGAAGTCCTCCCAGCGCTTCCTGACATGTTGTAAGTCCCGGACTGCCACCCCCTCCGCGTTGATGGCAGTCACGATGTCAGTCCAGATCCGAGTCCGTCCTTCCTTGTCGGCGCGGGAACTTCCGAAGAGGGCATCATACTGCCCCAGGACTTGCTCCACCAGGACACCAACTTCGGTGCACTGAAGCTGGTGCCCCTCTGCCTCTCTGGCCGGGGGTTGTCAGTGGTCACAGATGGTGTTTGCCCCGACATGACAACCCCAGAGGCAGGAGTGGGTGGGCAACTGGGTCCTGGGGCTGGGCTGTGGAGCGATGGAATTCCAGTCGGGAGTCTTCGGTACCAGCAGGGGTGGTCACAGCAACAGCACCCCTGGCTGATGTGCAGGCAGCAAATGGCAGTGCACGTGGGCAGCAGGCAGTCAGGCAGCAGCAGATGGTAGGTGGGAGCGTGCTCGGGGCTCTGGGGGGCAGTAGTTCGGCCTTCTGGGCAGGAGCGTGGTCTTCCGTGTGCTTATGCGTGGCCAGCTTGGTACGGAGTGATTTGGCACGTGAAAATCCTGCACGTCAGCGTGAAAATCGAGGAAAGGCCCTTAGCGCGTAAGCGCGTCAGCACGCATACGCGATTCTATTGGACCAAAGGCCCTCAGCGCGTAAGCGCGTCTGTGACGTGACCCGCACGGGTGTTTCCCACACAGCACGTGATGACAGAGCACACGTGGAAAGACTGCACATCAGAGTCTCATCGCGTGTGATTGGTGGAAATGGCCCTACACGCAGAAGTGACAAAGCGTGTAATAGGAGGAAATGTCCCTACACGCAGAAGTGACAAAGCGTGTAATTGGAGGAAATGTCCCTACACGCAGAAGTGACAAAGCGTGTAATTGGAGGAAATGTCCGTACACGCAGAAGTGTAAAGCGTGTAATTGGAGGAAATGGCCCTAGCGTGTACACGCCGCGTAAGTGACGCTGGACGTGTGGGCCTGTATAAAAGGTACGCGTAGAACACCACTTCCTTGTACGTGCTTTTCGTGGAGAGCGAGTGGGTGAATTCTGTACTTCTTGTCGTTTCACACGCGATTTACTTCACGGCGTTTCAAGTTCGTATTCCCTGTTACCTCTGACAGATTTTTCTCTTCTTTTGCTTTTACTGGTTTACCTGGGCCTGTTCCCTCAAACAGTGTTCCCTTCTACTGTTGTCCTGTCTCCTCAGACAGCGTACAAATCTTCTTTTGGCGGGGGTGTTGCCAACCAAACGTGCTCCTTTTACACGCTCGTTTACCAGGCAGACGGTGAGTCACGCACGTATCTAACATCTGTGCTTGCCCCGTGTGTAGCCTACCCCTTCAGAGGTCATTCTAGGCTGCGTGTGACACGCATACGTTCATTCTTGTGTTTCTGGGTGCCACAGCGTAGTGCAGGTTTTTCTTTCTGCACACGTGGTCTAGGAGGGGTTGCGTGCACGTCATCTCCCTTTTTTGGGCCTCCTGTGCGTTGCGTGACCCGTCATCTTTCCCCAGGGGTTACATTCAGCCTTGCTAGAGCACTAGGGTACAATTACCATCTGGTACCCAACCCCTTTGACCCCCAATTGCCCAGGACAATAGTCTACATCCACTCCCATACGCACATTAACATCAGTGCCATGGCTGGGAGGTGAGGATTCCGTAAGGGTGGCAAAGGTGGAAGAGCCACAAGTGGTGGCCGTGGTGGATCCGGTAGGGGACGTGGTCGTAACTTGCAGGGTGAGCCTGTCCCCCCATGTGTGGAGGACCAGTCACGGGCACCCATAATCCCCCCCCTTCCCCCCTCCCATTGAGGCTGATGTGGCTGACACCATACATGCTCAGCCCTTGTTGGACCAGCCCATTGTGGCACCAGACCTGGCTGACTCCATGGCTGACTTCCAGGTCAGCAGGGCTACGACACGTGCGCTGGTGCACGTTGATGCCATCATGCCACGTGGATCTGGGGCAGCAAGGTCATCTGCTGCACCAAGGAGGCAGGGCGGAGAGGCTGCAGGGGCAGCTGCGGCTCCATCCACCCCAGCCCTCACACACCCAGCCAGGACAGTGTTGGTCCTAGTCCATGCTGCTGACATTCCCCCTGACACCATCACACTAGACCCAATGCCTGCACCAACTCCCATGCTGAGTGTGCAATCCCACACTCCTGATACAGAGTCCACCAGGGCTCCTGCCCCTAGTGTCCAGAGCGGCGCAGGACACTCAGGATCACCACCACCTTCCAAGCGGAAGAGGAAGAGTGCTCGTCCGGCACAGGCTGATGCCCCAGACACGGCTACACAGTCCGGTCCGTCCAGGAAGCCCAGCTTCACGGATGATGAACTGAATGCACTTGTCGAGTATGTGTCCGGACATGACAACGAGATGGTCATTGTTGCAGGATCCAAGACCACACCTGCACAATGCCAGGCACACTGGCAGACCGTTGCGGACATCGTAAGTGCCCTTGGAATTTTGAGGCGCACAGCCAATGATTGCTATAAGCGCTGGAATGACCTAAAGCGCAGGGCAAAGAGTAAGCTGGCCTCAAGTCATGCCGCAACTCTGTGACTGGAGGTGGGTCTCCAGTAGTAGACATGGAACTCACTCCACATGAGTCAGTCGCTGGGACCTACGTCACGGAGGAACAGATCCAAGGCGTGGGAGATCTGGCTGATTACGAGGCATTGTCCGGTGAGTGCACATGCATGTGTGTGTCATCCATGTGCATGGTGTGTGTGTGAGGGCTTCTGTTTGTGTGCCAGGTGAGAGTGTGTGCGCCTGAGTCGTATGGGTCAGCCATGTGCTTCATGCAATCCTTCCTGCGCAGCTGCATTTGGCCATAGCAGTATCCCTTCTGCCAACAGTAGACATCTAGGCCAACTGCACGCCAGTTGCCCTTGAAGTGTCACCTTGCCACAACATATTTGCTTATTTTTCACTGTTCATTCAGTCAGTTTGTTTGCATTCCACCACTTTCACTAGGCATGTCGCTGTCCACTAGTCACATGTCTGACATGGGTATGGTAAAGTGGAGTGACTTTGTTACCTGGATATCATTTGTACACACATGTCCCTGTGCAATTGGACCATTTCAGACTGGCAGCTCCAGGTGAAAAATCTGACCTGTTAGAATTAGAAAAGCAATTACATACGGGAACTGGACTGAATGAATAGGTGCTGCCCTCCTCTCCATCTTCACTCAATTGCAATGGTACATGCCATCTGTGTGATGGCATGTGTGTTTCACCTGGCAATCACAGGCCAATGTGTGATGCCACTGCCAGGCAGCATGCAGAAAATGTGTTCATCTTCCATCTTGGTGTCATCAGTGTGTGCCTTTTGCCTGCACTTCATACGCAGTGAGGGTGCATGCATGGGAGGGTTTTAGTCATGTGGGACATGTGTCAATCAAGTACTGGTTCTCTTGCTTCTCAGCCCTCATTGTGTGCCATGGTGCTAATGCCTGTTTCCATTTCTTTGTTTTCATGTCTTTGCAGGGGAAGACGCACCTGATACTGCAGGGTTTGTGGAGATGGTGCAGACCCAGGAGGGGTCCGAGGGCCGACCAACCACCAGTGAGGGACGTGGTGTGGTGGTGGGGGAGAACCCACAAGTGCTGCAGGTCGTGCTCTCAAGGGGTGTCTCTGGCTGCACCTCCCCCGAGCTGTGCTCAGGTGTTGATTCGGATGAGACCTACGTGCCGTCGCAGGTGAGTGTTCCAGGGAGGGATTCTGTTCTGTCTCACCCACCTGCACCAGGGTCAGGACCCTCCATGGGGATGTCAGTGTTGGCAGCTACGCCTTCGGTGGTTACGGATGCAGGGTCACACACCGCGACATCTGATCCTGTTCCTGGGCCAGCAGATCAGAGGGGGAATGCAGTCCTGCAGCCTCAGGCAGTGCCGGCACAGCAAGGCGCAGTTCGCCTTGCCCCAGACAGGTGTGGTGCCCGCCTCCCAATTTGCAGGTCCCTTCCTCATGTCCACACAAGGACCTCTAGTCTGGAGATGGGGACCATGTTGGCAGCAGTGCACCTACAACTCTACATGGCGACAACACTGCACAGTTGGTAGTGGTGGGAGTGCAGGCATTTCCAGGTGGTGAGACTACTAATATGTAACATTTGTGATGTCATGTTAATGGTACTACGTGCTCAAGTATGTTGTTGGTCCGGCATTGCTGTGAGCAGTTCAGGTGTTGCAGGTTTCTAATAGTGCCACTGTACATAGTGGGACTGATGTCATGTTGTGGGGATTACTTTGTTTACCTGCAATTAGCATGACATGGCACGGTGTGTCGTGTGGCGGTGCTGGGGTTGGGTTGGCTGACATGGCACTGACATGGCACTGTCCTCTTGTTGCATTTGCAAGTGGGTATTCATTTTAGCTGCTTCAATGTGTAACTTCACAAAACTGCATTGGTGGTGTCTGTGTGGGTAGGGATGCACACATTGTGACACATTGTGACACTTCCAGGTGACACATTGTGACACTTCCAGGTGAACAATCTCAGGCTGACATGGTATTCCCGGTTCATTCTCCAGACATTCAGGATCAGTGTCAGGTTGAGTCATCATTGATTGTCAGATGGAATGTGCCAGGGCAGTGTGCACTCCACAGGGGTGTGATTTCTATGTGAAGTAATTAGCCACTAGCTGTGTACGGGCTGCCTCCCCCCGTGCCCTTTCCCCTCCCATGCGCAGCGGCTGTGCATGTGGTTGGGGATGTGGGGCCACCACCATGTCCACGGCCAGGCCCCGGCGTGTTGCAACGTTGTGCAGGACACATGCTGCCACTATGATCCTGCACACTACTGGGGGAGCGTATAACAGCTGCCCGCCAGAACGGTCAAGGGAGCGAAAGCGTGACTTTAGCACTCCGAATGTGCGCTCCACTATGCCCCTGGTTGTAATGTGGGCTGTGTTATATCTTACCTGGGGTGGCGTGGTGGGGTTCCGAATTGGCGTCATCATGTGGGGGCTGAGAGGGTAGGCACTGTCCCCTGTGGAGGTGGTGATTGGTATCATTGGTGGGGTTGTGACCTTGCTCAGTATCCAACATGCATGCATGTGCAGTGGCATACATACTCACCAAGCAGCCATGTATCGCCATGCCGCCCAGCTTCTAGGTCCCGGCTTAGGGTGGACATTCGGTAAATGAAGCTGTCGTGGGTTGAGCCGGGATAGTTGGCATATACTGAGGTGATGATTCCCTTGGCATTACATGCTACCTGCACGTTGATGGAATGCCAGTGTTTGCGGTTCCTATAGATGTGCTCAGATGCCCTGGGGGGACGTAGAGCCACATGGGTGCAGTCGATGGCACCTAGCACTTTGGGGAATCGTGCCACAGCGTAAAAATCCAGGGCGGCAGCATGCCTTTCTGCAGGTGTTCTGGGCAGGTATATGTGCCTGCGGACTGATGGGCGTGCAGTGATGATGTTCAAGACCTGGTGTAGGCAGCATGACTGGGTGGCCTGTGACACCCCACCCACTATGGCACTTGTCCGCTGAAATGATCCAGTGGCTAAGAAGTGCAGTACATTGAGGACCTTCTCCAGGGGGCTGAGTGCTTGGGAGCACAGGGTGGGTGATGTGAGGTCATCCTCCCACTCACTCACCAGGTCCAGTATGATGTGTGGTGGA
The DNA here is from genome assembly GCF_040938575.1 of Ambystoma mexicanum. Taxonomy (NCBI): domain Eukaryota; kingdom Metazoa; phylum Chordata; class Amphibia; order Caudata; family Ambystomatidae; genus Ambystoma; species Ambystoma mexicanum. The sequence goes on along the minus strand of NC_090924.1, from coordinate 1,115,513,409 downwards.
AACCTGTACCTCCCATACACCTGGTCATCAGGCATCCCGAAAAGGCTGGTTCTGGGTGTGAATATTCTGGCCCTGACTATCCTCCTCCTCCTCCTTTGGTAGCCCACTGCCACTGCTGCTAGGAACGGTATGTTCATCCTGCCGTCTGAGCTTGTTATTGTTAAAGTCTGCAAATTTGTGCTTTGCGCGTGTTCTAGGCAAGCGTGTGACCCGCGCACCCCTGGAATCCAGTTCCCAGTCCAATAGCGTGTGGAAATTCACACGCACCACGGGATACAGCGTGTGACCCGCGCACCCCTGGAATCCAGTTCCCAGTCCAATAGCGTGTGGAAATTCACACGCACCAGGGGATACAGGTTCGCTGACGTACTTGCGTGTGTAAGTGCCCGCGCACCCATTAAATACACGTACATAGGCCAATCGCGTGTACGCGCACTTTTGTCCAATTACACGTGATGACACTCTGACGTGCAGTATCTCCACGTGTGCCCCGTCATCACGTGCTGAGTGGGGAACACCCGTGCGGGTCACGTCACAGACGCGCTTACGCGCTGAGGGACTCTGGTCCAATAGAATCGCGTATGCGTGCTGACGCGCTTACGCGCTAAGGGCCTTTCCTCGGATTTCACGCTGACATGCAGGATTTTCACGTGCCAAATCACTCCGTATCAAGCTGGCCACGTGAAAACACACGGAAGCCCACGCTCCTGCCCAGAAGGCCGAGTTACTGCCCCCCAGTGCCCCGAGCAGCCTCCCACGTGCCATCTGATGCTGCCTGCCTGCCTGCCTGCCTGCTGCCACCGTGCCCTGCCATTTGGTGCCTGCACATCAGCCATCTGCAGGGGTCCAGTTGCTGTGTCCACCCCTGCTGGAACTGAAGACTCCCGACTGGGATTACATCGCTCCACAGCCCAGCCCCAGGACCCAGTTGCCCACCCACACCTGCCTCTGGGGTTGCCATGTCGGGCACTTCCACATCTGGCACCAGTGGCAACCCCAGGCCAGAGGGGCAGAGGGGCACCAGCTTCACTGTCACCGAAGTTGGTGTCCTGGTGGAGCATGTCCTGGGGCAGTATGATGCCCTCTTTGGATCGTCCCGCGCCAGCAAGGAAGGACGGCAGAGGATCTGGGCCGACTGTGTGGTTGCCATCAACGCGGAAGGGGTGGCAACCCGCGACGTCCTGAAGATCAAGAAGCGCTGGGAGGACTTGAGGTCCAGGACCCTTGTGAAGGCCCGGCGCCTCCTGGAGGGGGGCCGGGGCCGCATGAGTTCCATCCAGATGAGGGTCCTGGAACGCGTACGCCCAGCGCTCCATGCCCAGATCCTTGAGAGGGAGGCCCGTCTGGAGTTGAGCGGTAAGTGTCCATGCATTACTGTGTGAGACAGGGCATGTTGCGGTGTGCTGGTTCTATGATACTTGCCTGTATGTGTGCCATAGGCCATGTATGCATGTATGTGTGCAGGGACATCATGGTAATGCATGTGCGACCAGTGATGTGTGATGCACATGGTTGTTGCATGTGTTGAAATGCCGCATGGGGAGCCCTATGCAGATTTTGAACATGAGAGCATGCCAGTCTCTGTACCTGGACATGGGTGGGGGTGAGGGATGGGTGCTGATGCCAGGTACATATATGGTAGCTATGTCTGTGTGCCTGACCTGCGTGTCTGTGACTTGTGCATGCCATGGATGCATGACACATGTGTGTGACAATGCACAGATTCAGTAAAGCAGCCAAATTACCCTTGTATCTGCTGTGTTTGGTGTGTTTGGGGCCAGATGGATGTGACTGAGGTGAAGTGTGTGCATGTGATGGGCATGAGCCATGATGCATGTGAGTTACATATCATTGAATGTTTCAAGAGTCCATTGGACATGCATGGAAATGTCCATGGCATGCACCATGCCTGTTACTGTGTGTGTTTTGCCTGGACTGACCCATGTGTTGTGGAGGGACATGATGGAAGTGTACTTTGACAGTGGTGCTCATCTGCTATTGCTTCCTGTCTAGGGGACCATTGTACAGTGCCCTGATGCTTGTGTTCTTTGTCTCCCTCTACGCAGCGGCTAGTGAAGAAGAGGGCGGAGACGGCGCTGTGGAGCAAGGCGGCGGGGATGCCCCCACGGCTGCAGCGGAAGGGGTGGGTGAGCCCCCACACGGGTCTGCTACGGTGGGAGACGGTGAGGAGCCATCCAGGTTGGTGGTTTGCACAGAGGAGGAGGAGGCCGCCACTGGGGCACACATGGGGCCTGGTGGGGGCATCCCTGCTGGTGCAAGTGGTGCAGTCCAGGGCCAGGGGCAGGAGGCAGCACAGGTCACCGTGGAGGGGCCTGTGCATGTCGCTGTCCCTGACCCTGTGAGTGCACCACCATGCACCAGCAGGGATGCCCCATCCCAGGCCTGTCCGCAGGTAGAGGGGATGTCCATGTCACCTGACTCCCCTCCACCTGCGGACGTGGGAACCCCTGGCCGTGCGGAGAAGGTCCTGATTGGGGTCGCGATGCGCACGGCTGTGATTCCTGATGCCGTGCGTGCTTCCCGGGAGGAGCACGCACGTCATCACCAAGTGCACCGTGCCGACGTGGCCCAATTGGGATCGGCCATGTTCGGGGGTTTCCTGCATGTGTTGGCCAATGTGGCGGCCCTCTCCTCCTCTGTGCAGGCTATCCACCAGTCGTTCTCCTTGCCGTCTTCCAGCCCAGATGCCACCAGGGCCCCCTGTGGACCTGCCCCGACCAATGCAGCCAGCTCGGTGGGGATCCCATCCCTGCCACAGTCGGGAGTCAGAGATCCAGCAGGGGTGGACACCAGAGCAACTGGACCCCAGCAGATGGAGGATGTGACGGCATCATCGGGCAGGGCACGTGCACGACGGCGTCGGTGGTTTCCATCAGCCTGGATGCCGTCGTGCTGGCACAGGCAGTTGCGTCGGAGGCAGCAGCAGGCTCAACGTGGGAGGCATCATGGCTCGGGGCCATCAACATCAGGGGTGCAGGCATCGGCCGGAGGGCAGGAGAACCCTGGAATGGGAGTGGCTTCCGTGTGGGAGCGGTTGTGCCAGCGGATAGGTGCGGAGCGGCAGCGGGCAGAGGAGGAACGGCTCACGATGGTCAGGGCGGAGGACTCCATGCGGAGGGCGCTGAGGCGGGCTGAGTGCCTCGAGGGTCTTCGCAGGGAGTTTGAGCTTGACACTGCGTTATCCCTGCGGGACCTCGGGGCCAGGGAACATGCCCGCCTCCAAGCCATTGACCAGGAGTTCGATGATGCCCTGGCCCATGACAACAACCAGTGAGCCGTCCGAATAGCCCGCTGCCTTTGTATATAGTTGTATAGTTAGGGTTAGGTTTCCTTTGTTTTTTTGATTTTTCTTTTGGTTGCGATTGGACAATGCACCACTTTTTTGTATATAGTTCAGTTTTTAGTTAGTAGTCATAGTTAAGTTTAATTTGGTTGGGCCCATGGACCCAGGATGATCTTCTTCATGGTTCTTCATTGGCTTATTTTAATTTTTCAGATTATTTTCTTGGAAATTCATCTTGTTTTGTTTGATTTGCTTTGTGTTTTTTCTTATTTCATTTCCATTCTACTTGCTGTTCAATACATATTATTATTTTAATCTTCAATGTGTCGTATCATCTCATTGCTTTCAGGCATGTCATGTTGGGTGTTTTGTCATTCACTTGCAGCCATTGTGTGTGACAGACATGTGTTGAATTGCATTATTTAAATTGGGGTTGTAACATGTAATTGCCTTTGATATGTGGGTGGGTGTGATAGTTGGTTGGGCCTTTTGGCAGGGGAGGATGGGCATTACGGACATGATTGGGGAATGTTGGGACCCAGGTGCAGGGGGGCATGGATTGGACATGGGTGGGGGCCTGCTGGCAGGTGCCCCACAGTGCTAGGGGGGTGGGGGTGGTGGGAGACATGAGTGGGGGCCTGGTGGAGGGTCACCCTGCACTGCTGGGGTGTGGGGGTGATGGGAGACATGAGTGGGGGCCTGGTGGAGGGTGACCCTGCACTGCTGGGGTGTGGGGGTGGTGGGAGACATGAGTCGGGGCCTGGTGGAGGGTGCCCCTGCACTGCTGGGGTGTGGGGGTGGTGGGTGACATGAGTGGGGGCCTGGTGGAGGGTGCCCCTGGTGGCTGGGGGGTGGGGGTGGTGGGAGACATGAGTGGGGGCCTGGTGGAGGGTGACCCTGGTGGCTGGGGTGTGGGGGTGATGGGAGACATGAGTGGGGGCCTGGTGGAGGCTGCCCCTGCACTGCTGGGGGGTGGGGGTGGTGGGTGACATGAGTGGGGGCCTGGTGGAGGGTGCCCCTGGTGGCTGGGGGGTGGGGGTGGTGGGAGACATGAGTGGGGGCCTGGTGGAGGGTGACCCTGCACTGCTGGGGTGTGGGGGTGGTGGGAGACATGAGTGGGGGCCTGGTGGAGGGTGACCCTGCACTGCTGGGGTGTGGGGGTGATGGGAGACATGAGTGGGGGCCTGGTGGAGGGTGACCCTGCACTGCTGGGGTGTGGGGGTTGTGGGAGACATGAGTGGGGGCCTGGTGGAGGGTGCCCCTGCACTGCTGGGGTGTGGGGGTGGTGGGTGACATGAGTGGGGGCCTGGTGGAGGGTGACCCTGGTGGCTGGGGTGTGGGGGTGATGGGAGACATGAGTGGGGGCCTGGTGGAGGCTGCCCCTGCACTGCTGGGGGGTGGGGGTGGTGGGAGACATGAGTGGGGGCCTGGTGGAGGGTGACCCTGCACTGCTGGGGTGTGGGGGTGATGGGAGACATGAGTGGGGGCCTGGTGGAGGGTGACCCTGCACTGCTGGGGTGTGGGGGTGGTGGGAGACATGAGTGGGGGCCTGGTGGAGGGTGCCCCTGCACTGCTGGGGTGTGGGGGTGGTGGGTGACATGAGTGGGGGCCTGGTGGAGGGTGACCCTGGTGGCTGGGGTGTGGGGGTGATGGGAGACATGAGTGGGGGCCTGGTGGAGGCTGCCCCTGCACTGCTGGGGGGTGGGGGTGGTGGGTGACATGAGTGGGGGCCTGGTGGAGGGTGCCCCTGGTGGCTGGGGGGTGGGGGTGGTGGGAGACATGAGTGGGGGCCTGGTGGAGGGTGACCCTGCACTGCTGGGGTGTGGGGGTGGTGGGAGACATGAGTGGGGGCCTGGTGGAGGGTGACCCTGCACTGCTGGGGTGTGGGGGTGGTGGGAGACATGAGTGGGGGCCTGGTGGAGGGTGACCCTGCACTGCTGGGGTGTGGGGGTGGTGGGAGACATGAGTCGGGGCCTGGTGGAGGGTGCCCCTGCACTGCTGGGGTGTGGGGGTGGTGGGTGACATGAGTGGGGGCCTGGTGGAGGGTGCCCCTGGTGGCTGGGGGGTGGGGGTGGTGGGGGACATGAGTGGGGGCCGGGTGGAGGGTGACCCTGGTGGCTGGGGGGTGGGGGTGGTGGGAGACATGAGTGGGGGCCTGGTGGAGGGTCACCCTGCACTGCTGGGGTGTGGGGTGATGGGAGACATGAGTGGGGGCCTGGTGGAGGGTGCCCCTGGTGGCTGGGGTGTGGGGGTGGTGGGAGACATGAGTGGGGGCCTGGTGGAGGGTGCCCCTGCACTGCTGGGGTGTGGGGGTGATGGGAGACATGAGTGGGGGCCTGGTGGAGGGTGCCCCTGGTGGCTGGGGGGTGGGGGTGGTGGGAGACATGAGTGGGGGCCTGGTGGAGGGTCACCCTGCACTGCTGGGGTGTGGGGGTGATGGGAGACATGAGTGGGGGCCTGGTGGAGGGTGCCCCTGGTGGCTGGGGGGTGGGGGTGGTGGGAGACATGAGTGGGGGCCTGGTGGAGGGTGCCCCTGCACTGCTGGGGTGTGGGGGTGATGGGAGACATGAGTCGGGGCCTGGTGGAGGGTGCCCCTGGTGGCTGGGGTGTGGGGGTGGTGGGAGACATGAGTGGGGGCCTGGTGGAGGGTCACCCTGCACTGCTGGGGTGTGGGGGTGATGGGAGACATGAGTGGGGGCCTGGTGGAGGGTGCCCCTGGTGGCTGGGGGGTGGGGGTGGTGGGAGACATGAGTGGGGGCCTGGTGGAGGGTCACCCTGCACTGCTGGGGTGTGGGGGTGATGGGAGACATGAGTGGGGGCCTGATGGAGGGTGCCCCTGGTGGCTGGGGGGTGGGGGTGGTGGGAGACATGAGTGGGGGCCTGGTGGAGGGTGACCCTGGTGGCTGGGGGGTGGGGGTGGTGGGAGACATGAGTTGGACATGGGTGGGGGCCTGCTGGCAGGTGCCCCACAGTGTTGGGGGGTGGGGGGGTGGGGGACATGAGTTGGACATGGGTGGGGGCCTGCTGGCAGGTGCCCCACAGTGCTGGGGGGTGGGGGTGCAAGGGGACATGAGTTGGTGGTCATTAGTTCAAGGAGACATGTGCCTTTGCTGGGGGGCATGCCCATGGTGGGTGGGCTGCCTGCGGGACATGACCAGGGATGCAGGGTAGTCCCCTGTGGTGTGGGCTGCCTGCAGGGGCTGTGGAGGGTGTACAGGGTACACCTGGGAGGACCCACACTGTCAAATCACATGTGGAACTTCCCGCGCACCCCTGATATACACGCGCCAAGGCTATTCGCGTGTGGAACTTCCCGCGCACCCCTGAAATACACGCGCCCAGGCTATTCGCGTGTGGAACTTCCCGCGCACCCCTTAAATACACGCGCACAGGCTATTCGCGTGTGGAACTTCCCGCGCACCCCTGAAATACACGCGCCCCCAGGCTATTCGCGTGTGGAACTTCCCGCGCACCCCTGAAATACACGCGCCCAGGCTATTCGCGTGTGGAACTTCCCGCGCACCCCTGAAATACACGCGCCCAGGCTATTCGCGTGTGGAACTTCCCACGCACCCCTGGAATACACGCGCCCAGGCTATTCGCGTGTGGAACTTCCCGCGCACCCCTGGAATACACGCGCCCCCAGGCTATTCGCGTGTGGAACTTCCCGCGCACCCCTGGAATACACGTAGCCCGCTCCCCCAGGCCCGATCGCGTGAGGAACTTCACGCGAACCCCTGTAATACACGTAGCCCGCTACCCCAGGCCCGATTGCGTGAGGAACTTCACGCGAACCCCTGTAATACACGTAGCCCGCTCCCCCAGGCCCGATCGCGTGTTAAACTTCACGCGAACCCCTGATATACACGTAGCCCGCTCCCCCAGGCCCGATCGCGTGAGGAACTTCACGCGAACCCCTGTAATACACGTAGCCCGCTCCCCCAGGCCCGATCGCGTGTGAAACTTCACGCGAACCCCTGATATACACGTAGCACGCTCCCCCAGGCCCGATCGCGTGAGGAACTTCACGCGAACCCCTGATATACACGTAGCCCGCTACCCCAGGGCCGATCGCGTGAGGAACTTCACGCGAACCCCTGTAATACACGTAGCCCGCTTCCCCAGGCCCGCTCGCGTGTGAAACTTCACGCGAACCCCTGATATACACGTAGCACGCTCCCCCAGGCCCGATCGCGTGAGGAACTTCACGCGAACCCCTGTAATACACGTAGCCCGCTCCACCAGACCCGATCGCGTTTGAAACTTCACGCGAACCCCTGAAATACACGTAGCCCGCTCCCCCAGGCCCGATCGCGTGAATAACTTCACGCGAACCCCTGTGATGCACGTACCCTGCTGAAATCGCGTATTAGACTTCCCGCGCACCCCGGTATACACGCACACATATTTTTTGTCAGCAGGTGTCCGTGTTTGTGGGTACCCCTTTGCACGTCATTTTTCCTGGAGGGCCACAGTATGGGACATTCATCATGGCAGTATATAGGTGCTATTTGTTGGCGCACCTTTTGGCGCACATTTCTTACAGCCGCAGAGACGCTACCGCCTGCTTTCTTGTGGCGGTCGTGTTTGTGCCTGTGCGCTGGTTTGAGCGTGCGCTTTTTTGCCCTATTCTATTCCATGAATACGTGTTGTAGGCGAGCGTGTGGGCGTTCCACGCACTTGTGCCCTGTACTTCCCCCGTGACGCCCACGTTTTGTCAAGTTGTTCCCCATTCCGAGTGTTACGCCCGTGTTCCGCCTACTTTTGTTGCGTGCGCCGCGCTATGTGCGAATTTCGCTGTGGCCTGTGCGATTTTCGCTGTGACCTGGCGCACGCTGTTAGATGGCCTGTGCGCCAACGTGCGCCGCGCACTTTTTTATCGCACATCCGCTGGTTTTCTCGCGCACGGCCTTCCATGAATCGACGTGCGCTGCTTTTCGTGCGATTTTCGCAATTGCACTGCGATTTTCGCTATTCCACTGCGATTCGCACGTTTTTGCCCACTTGCGCCGCGCTAATTATTCCATGAATCGGCCTGTAAGTGTGTAAAAGTGATGGTCTTGCTTCATAATAACACTTATCATGCTTGCTTCACCAACGATGCACAGTAAAAAATGTCATACCACAATACAAAATGACTGAACTGGCTGCATTGAAATGCCATTCTAGATACACAGTAACATTTGTGCTTGTTTTACCAAAGATGCCTAATACAAAATGTCATGCCACAGTAAGAATAATACCACTGATCTTGCTTTGTCAAAGATGGCCAATACAAAATGGCATGCCTCCGTAGGAAATGGCTAGACTGGTTGCATAATAAATGCCAGTCTTGTTTCATAATAACACTTATCATGCTTTCTTTACCAAAAAAATGCCATGTCTGCTCCATGGTGTGCCAGTGCCTTGAAGTTAGACCTAATAACAATAATGATGAATGTGATTGTGTGATTGCGAGGTGCTGGGGGACACTGGGGTAAGGCATGTTTTTTTCCCCTGGCCATCTATCATGAACAAGCAATTGGTCCCTTTACTGTTCACTATTTCTTTTCGTTTGACAGGCGATTTGGGCTCATGCAATACACACACAGTCCTTCTTGAGTCATAAAAAACAAGTGCAGGGTTGGTAACAACCTCACTGAGGCCTTTGCTTTGCTCAGGTCTACTTAGGTTCATGATTGCAGAACGTTACCAGCCCACTTAGCCCCCAAGCATGGGGTAGTTGATATATTATATTAAATAGGGCTCTGTTGGTTCTTTATAGAAATTCTACTAGCAGTGAGCACAATTCATTTATGTAAGCATTTGTTCTTCATTCTTTTGTGTAAGATAGATGTATGTTTCTAAGGAAACCCTGCATGTCCTGCATGTTCTAAGTTTGCTTGCCTGAAGACCAGATGCTGACAGAAGCAATCACCCTGACCCATTAAGCTATTCTGTACCAAGCTATTATAAAGAAGCTTGAGATAAAATCCAGGCGTTCTTAAATAGTATATGGAGACTTAGTTATATTTGATATCTTTAAAGTGTGTTGCCAGATGATCTAACATACTAACTGTCAACTCATTCTTCTTTGACCTGGACCTCGTCATTGAGTCCATTCCATCTTAAGCCCCAAGAACACTCACAGGAGATGCCAATCTAGCCAATATGCCTCCCAACCACCAAATTGAAATTGACTCACTTGTACCTGACCACTCCATTATCTCACTTCACACTAAACTTCACTCTTCCCACTCATTCCTAAGAGAACCCTTGTGACCTTCTTCCTCTACTAACTCCCTGAATGTAATTTCCCTATTTCCACTCCCCTTCTGACCTATCCATCATCCACTTCATTATCTTTCCACACACTCATTCACTCCACCCATCCCAGCCACCCATTTCCAAACATAATTTCTAACTCTTTCTTCTCTACATAGCTAAAGTTAGGTTGCCCCTTCTCTCTGGTCCTCATTTACTATTGAACAGTCCTTCTCAGAATGTAACTGGTTCTCTGCTTCTCCATTCAGCACAACTATTCCTCGTGCTCTGAAACACTTGTGTACGAATGCGATAGAAATAAAATATCAATCAATCAATCAATCCTCTTGTGTCTTTACCCATTCCATCCCTCTTTCCAATCCCTGGAATATTACATCAATCCACTGTCACAAAAAAAGACATGCAGCACCAACTGTTGAAAGGATGTAAGACTTGAACCTCACATCGTCTGCTTGCCTATAAGAACCATCCTCCCCTTCATCATGGCTTGTGACTCTGCAAAATGATCTTCGGTCTCAGAGCTAATTACCACTCTCAAATGTCACCACCACAAACTCTTCTCCATGCTCCACATGGTCTCTTCTTTATCTGCTTGCTTTGTTGCCCCCTGATGATCGAAAATTGAAAAAAACAAGGAACCCTCATAACCCTCCTATCCTCTTTCCCCATAATGTTGTTCCCCTAATTCCCTATCTTTTCAACATCCTTTCTGCAATCATTCCACCCAACATCTCCCACTAACATTGTCCTTAGAATCTTCCCAGCCTGTTTCAAGTTATCATTTGTTCTACCAATTCAAATGAAGCTTTCGGCAGCCCCAATCTAGCAAACTATCTGCCTGCATATGTGATCCCCTACTATTATAAAATCATCAAAGCTCACATATTGTATAGGATCTCCTGCTACCTGGGCACTAATAACCTCCAGGATTTTGCAACTGTTGTTCTATTGAATTGGCCCGCAATGACTTTGCAAACTTCCTGAATGACTAATCACTTCAAATAATACTCTTTCCTAAGCCTACTGTACCTATTTGCTTTCTTTTTTTATGGTGGACCACTCCTCACTTCTCAGAACCCTCTCCCTCTTAGCAGTCCAGGCCATTGCCCTTGAATGGGTTAACTCCTACCTTTCCAACCATTACTTCTCCATCCAATGGAATACAGGCACCTCTGATCCAACCTCTCTCATGATTGAAGTACCTCAAGGAACTGTCCCTGGCATGTTCTATTCACCATCTCCACCTACTACCTGTTTCAACCAATTGCTTCCTTTGGGGACTCCTACCACCTCCTTGTGGATGGCATGCACATCTTCTTTTCTTACTCTGTTTTTGGACAAATAGGCTTGCATGTCTACATGAGGCACTATAGTAATGGGATTTAGAGACCTTAGTGTTTGCACTTCCGAGGAGAATGCCAAAGCACTGAGCACCCCACAATCTATTTTGTAACAGAGGAGAAGGCCAAAGCATTGTTAAAGCCACATTAATTATTTGAAAAGAAGTTTGAATTAAATTAAAATGTCTGAATCTACTGCAGGTATAAATATGGTAGAAGCCAGTTTGGGAATTGGGGAGGAATATATTTGCATAGGCTTGATTAATATGATGGAAACAATAGTAGTTCATACTGCCCATAGTGTTCTATAATAGTACTCATCTTACTAGTCCTCAGTCAATGTTTTCATTGAAACTCTGAACTTCTGGTTGATGCTAATCAAACTGAAATATCACTTTGTTGGCTGAAATTATGTGAACAGATCAGCCCAGGCACATCTTCAATCCATCCTAGACCTAGAAAAAATACTATATCCATCATAAGGAAGTGAGTTCTGGATGTGCTCTTAATTGCCACCTATGCGCATATTTTGTCATTTACCTTCAGAAGTAAAATTGACATCTGTGCATGGGCCTTTGCATTAGTGCTACTGTACATGCAGTACAAAGTAGATTACAATGCAAAATGTATGGTAATGAGGCCTAAAATGCTAAAATGCTTGTGTTGTGATTCAGTAGCCAACTGAGGCCCATGAATATGTGCAAGGTTCCTACATTTATGGATGTGTGCAAGGGAGTAACCAGCAAATATTTGCAGTGTTACATGTTCTTTGGTTCGCCAAGTATATGATCCAAAAAGGCGTTGCAACTTCCAGAAAAGAGTTTATAATGCAAAACAGTCTTGTAAGTGTCTCACCTTCCCCTCTGCAGCTAGCTACGTCACTATCTATCTCTCCTATTTTCTCCAAATGCTTCTCTATCTCCTATCCCTCTCCTGTCACTAATACTGGCCCGAAGAAAATTAAGAAGGACCTACTGGGCTCCAACCAAGGCCTTCCTATTGCAGTCACCTATGTCACGGCTTCCGCCAGAGAGACTCTCACAAACATCCTCTTTTTCGTTAACTCACCTGACCTATGGACTAGCTACATGGTCAGCTTTTTCTACCCTATTGCCACTTCTCCCTTTAATGGTGCCACTCACTGGGAGGTTCTCCTTGACCTCTTTATCATTTCCAGAGTCATCATCAATGTCTATTGCAATGGAACCATCTTGGTTCAGGGTCCTCAACCCAACCTTCTTCTCTTATACAGAATTCTCCGTCGCCTCTCCAACCTTACATCTTCCTCCGAACAGGCTCCCTTGCCTACTGTTCCTTCCTCCTCCTCCGCACAGGCTCCCTTGCCTACTTTGCCTTCCTCCTCCTCTGCACAGTCTCTCTTGCCTACTGTGCCTTCCTCATTCTCTGCACAGGCTCCTTTGCCAACTGTGCCTTTCTCCTCCTCTGCTCAGGATCCCTTGCATACTGTGTCTTCCTCCACCTCTGCACAGGTGCCCTTGCCATGCCACACTGTCCTGGCTCCCTCGTTGGCCTTGGCCCCTCCACCATCCACTACTAGCCCTCTGGATCTCTGGCTCTCTTGCCACTCCCAGGGGGGACCACCATCCTCTCTGCCCCCATGGAAGACCGTCAAAGGTGACAACCTGCTTCATATTGCCACGCTTAACACTCGCTCTGCTGTCAAACACTCGGCTGACCTTTGCAATCTCCTTGATGGCATGGATCTTGATATGGTCACCATCACAGAGACATGGTTCATGGACAGCTCTGTCACAAGCATTGACACACTCCTACCTGAAGGTTACAAGAGCCTCTCCATTCCCAGGCCCAAGAAATCAGGGGGGGGGGAGTGGCGTTGATCTTCCCAGAATGGATACCAGTGTCTATCATCTCCACACATGCGTACTCCTCCACTGAGTGCCTAGTCAGCAAGCTCTTCCTCTCTCCTAAATCCTTATGGCCACTTTCTATCAGCCACCAGGACCGTCCACTCTCTTCCTATCAGAATGGGCTGACTTGGCCTCCTCTCTACTCTCCTCCTCCTCTCAACTCATCCTGTTGGGCGACCTCAACATCCACATAGACTCTCCTGACTCCTCAAGACCCTTCCACAACCTATCCTACTCTCGCCCTCTCTATCTTTGCATCTAGCTCTACTCACACAGTGGGCGACACCCTGGATGCTCCAATCTCCACCGACATCCCTCTCTCTACCCCCTCACTACCTCTCTCTCTCTTGGACAAACCACTCCCTTCTCTCTTCACATGTGAAGTTCGCCTCTGCTCTTGAACCAGCACACCCGGCCCGGCTGGTTTCATAGTCACCAGACCCATGAAAAGAGTGATATTGGCTGCCTTTGTTCCACGTACTTGCTGCCTCCTTCTCCTGTGGCTGACTCTTACCCTGACACAGACCTCGTTACCTTCAATCTCTCTAGCACTAACACCATTGACACTCTTGCCCCTGCCATGAGGGTCAGACTGAAAAGTGTAGGACAGCTAAGTGGAAATGGAATTCATCAGGTGTACCCTCTGACAAACTGGTCTGCTGCCTACTTCAAAGGCAATATCGACTCTGCATCCACACCAAGAAAAGAGTCTTTATTCAAGCCTGCATCTCCCTGGCATCAAGCAACAGGGCCAAACTTTTCTAAGTCTCTAAGGAACTGGCAAATCCTGCTGCTGCCTACTCCTCTGTCACACCCACCCAGGACCTTGACTCGGCCCTGGCTGTACACTTCACTGCAAAAACTAAAGACATCCTTTCCTCTCTCATCTCCACACCACATCACACACCGACACCTCTGGAGCCATTCATGGGAAAACTCCTGGAGAAGCTGGCTATCTCTCAGCTCACCCTCCACACTGAATCTTCTGGTTGCCTCCATGATCACCAGTCTGGCTTTAGAGCATCCAGAGGCATGGAAACTGCTCTCCTGAACACCTGTGAAGACCTGCTCCCAAATCTCGACACTAACACTCCCTCTGTCCTCATTCTTCTCGACCTCTCCTCTGCCTTTGACACGGTAAACCACAACATCCTGATTGCATGTCTCTGTGACACCCTGGGAATCACAGGTCAGGCCGTGGCGTGGTTAACCTCCCTCCTCTCCGACTGCCCATCCCAGCTGGACATTGGGTCCTTTCTCTCCTCTATCACTCTCTCATCCTGTGGAGTTCCCCAGGGCTCTATCCTATCCCCCTGGTTTTTCAATGTCTACATGGCTGCCTTAACACGTATGATTGCCACTTTCATCTCTAACGTCCAGTGTTATGCGGATGACACCAAACTCTCCTTCAGGCTGCCCTCAGCCACCTCCTCTACCTCGCTCATATCTGACTGTCTGTCCACAATTCAGTCTTGGTGTGCTGCTAACAACCTCTGCCTCATCGACAGTAAGACTGAGATTGTGTGCCTTGGGACTCCTTTCCCACTCTCTCTGTGGCCGGCCTCCCTTGACCCTGCGCCCGCACCCGCTGTGAGGCAAAAAACCTTGGAGTCATCTTCGTCTCCACTCTTTGCAACTCCACTCATATTTCAGACATCTCTAAGAAGTCAAAATATCAGCTGCACCACCTCAGAGGTACTCTTCCTTTTCTCACTTTCCCCCAGTGTCTCACTGTCTCCAGAGCCCTGGTTCTCTCAAGACTGGACTACTGCAACAGCCTCTTTCTTGCCTTTCCTGCCTCTGCCCTGCTCCTTCTGCAACTAATCCAGAATAGAACTGCAAGACTTATCCTTGGCCTTAAGCCAGGGACCGCATCTCTCCAGCACGGAAATCCATCATCTGGCTCCCCGTGGCAGCAAGGATCAAGTTCAAGACCCTCTGCATTGTCCACAAGGCTTTCTGCGGCCTGGGAACAACCTACCTTCAACAATCTCTAACTAATACTATCCTTCCCGAGCCCTCCGCTCCTCTACCTCCAACCTTCTTCAGTGAGCCGGTTCTCCAAGCAGAGATTTGGAGGGATATCTTTATCCTTTGCAGGGGCATCTCTCTGGAACAGCCTCCCTGCCACCCTCGGTCTTGAGCCGGATCTCCTTAAGTTCCGGAAACTCTTTAAAGCATACCTCTTCTCCTCTTCTGTCTCTCTCCCTCTACCCTGCTAACCTATCTCTCTGCTCTGCTCTTCTCTTTCCTTCTCTTCCTTTTTTTGCGTACAGCTTGCTGACTGGCCACTTTGTGTACCTCAGAGTCTCACAGGTCCCTGGCACCCCCCCAAGTTCCTCTTACACTTGCCTCCGGGCCTAGCACTTTGCCTCATCATCACTGCACTTGGTAAATGACCTAGAGAGTCGCATCTCTCTTCACTTACCCTAGTCACTACCGACTGGGCGCACTTGTACCCCACCCACCCTGCACCTGTCCCCCCGCCTCCATTTAACCGTCTGTGCACTTGGTTGAATCCGAACATACCATGCCTGAAGATCCTCTAGTTTCCCCCTGTCTTCCCTCCCTGCATGGTGATGCCTTAAAGCACTTGGAAAAACTGCAGAATTGTCGTCAGACATATTTGCTGTTACCTTTACTGTTCCGTGTTTTATATGCCATTGTCTCAGAGTTTTAAGGGCTCTGAACGACTGTTGTTTTTTGCCCTTGTTCCCTCCCCCCCCTTGATCGCTTTGAAACACTTGCTTTGTGAAGAGGCGCTATACAAATAAACATTTAATATAGTAAAAATAAATTTATGAAAACCTAGCCTCTTCTTTGCTCATGCACGCATTTTTGTTGATTTGGTAACACATTGCTCAAATGTACCTCAGTATAAAATGCATGTGTGCTGATTTTCTAGGAAATTGCATGGTTCGATGATCCCAGGAATGATGTTGTAATTTTGATTACACGCCTTGCCACAGATGCATCTCAGGCCAAAGGGGTATGATTAAATACAAATCTTGCATCATATAAATATTAGATCTGGTGCATACATTTAAATAACAATGTATATTTTTGTCAGGCTACTGTAAACCGTTTGAGTATATATTCTCTGGCCTCCTGCACCCTTCTGACAGCCATTATAATTTCATTTGTGTACTGTTGGCAACTAACTCTAGCAGTCTTGGGATGTGTACCATTCCTAATTAGAGCAAATTCAATCAAATTAAAAGCAATGGCTGGTCATGCTGCAAAGAACCAAGCTGCCCTAGAACAAGCAGAATAAGTAAGTACTTTAAAAAAATGTATTATAATGTGTTTAATATCGGTGCCTTGGCATATTCAATGTGCATTAGGCGATACCTTATAAAAACAGATTGGTTTAATAAGAGAGGCAATATTTCAATACTCTAGAATAGCGTGAAATATTTGGCAACAATGTAGGAGTCCCTCTCCTGTGAATGACCTGGCCAATATCCTGCTCTGTTTCTGTGCTGGACTTTCCTTGTGGGTGAGATGAGGCTAGTATGAAAATTGGCATTTCTGCTCTGGTAAGGCACAGTAGACAAAAACTAGGGTGAACAGATTTTGAAAATACAAAAAGACAGGCAACTAACATAAACGTAAGACTACAATTTGACAGTAGATACCCCGACTACTGTTAATTTGTTGGAAAAAAGGTATGGTTGAATGGAGTGTTGGGGTGGGGAGGATTCCAGAAATTCTAGAGATTTTAGGCCTTGCTATATGATCATTCCCCGTGCAGTCTCTATGGCACAATCTGTTACTTGTGGCAGGACATGCAGAGAGGCCGGGTCAGAAAGAAAGGCACAGGCACACTGTCACAAATCGACAAAAAACATTGCTACTGTAAAACATAAAGGAGAAGGGGGGAAGTGGAGTTCGGCAGCAGTCTATGGCGTTGGCATGGCAACTTGCCAATGCTTGCTGGTGAAATCGCTGAAGCACCAGGCTGGCCTTGTTTTTTTTCCTATTTGCTTTGCTTTGTTTTTTTATCCATGTGTTTCTGCCTTTCCATGTGCTTTAATGAGTTCCTAAATAAGGGAGCGCACACGCTCATTCCCAATGCACAAATTGTACATTTCTGCAGTACTATGTGGATATGATCCAGAAGTGGCTTTTTTAATGTGTTTTCACGAAACAGGAGTACTGTCACATGTCACGTGTTATGTGTTACTTTCTACGCTGGAGACACTTAGTGATTTATTTTCCAGACGCACCCACTTACACTGATTTTCCCTGGTGGAACGTAGGGGACATAAGGCGAATCCTCAGCCTGCCAGTCCGACAGTAGATTTTGTTGCACTGATGCACGGCTCCTGTGCCATATAAACTGTGTTTATAATTCCTGGAGCCCGTAACTGCTCCGGCTTTGTGTGCGGTTCCGGGTGTTTTTCTGGAGGCATGTATGTGTGCTTTGGCACATTGGAGGGGCTGTGTTACGGAGAATTGTCCAGAATGGCTAATTTCCCTTACCTACTGAGTACCTCAGCAGCTTTGCTGGATTTCTAGGATTTATTTTTTTCACCTGGTGAGCCTTTTTTCCCACTCTTACATGCGTTTTCCTGTGTGTGTTTAACATTTTTGTGTTCATAAACTATGGAGCCTCACCTACTCCATAGGCATCATCTTTTTACTGTGTGTTACACAGCACCTTTAGTGCAGTGACACAGGGTTGTCTTTTTCGGACTTCCCACTTTAAACTCAATTTTCTGGGACTGACTACTGTCTCCCAGAACATGTAAAGTTGCCATTGATTTTATTAGTCTTTTTAAATTCACAGACCCATTGCAAACTATCTTACATAGAGTTCTGGAAAGGGTTGATAGTTATCCCTTTTTGTCTTTTTCTGATGAAACATTATTTTGTTCCCCTTTCTTTAAGATTTGGCTGGTGGCAGTGGTAGGCAGTGGTATATACCCTACTTTTCCTACCGCGGTCTATTTAAATAGCATTGGTACTGTTTTAGGCTAAGTTAGTAGCCTCAAACTTAAATCCGCTGTACCCCATTTACTTTTATTTGGTTCTGGTGGGAGCAAGGGGTTTGAGACTCCATGCACAGGGTCTCCTTGGAGACCCATGTCGCACTCTGGTATGATTAGCTGTGGTGACTGTCCCGGCGGGACAGCCATCCTGCTGTGTGATTGACAGTCAGGCTGTGTGAATGGGGGTAAACTGCATAAAAAGCAGGTCTCTGGGACTGAGAAGGCAGAGTCACCACTGGATCGAGAGAATCGAAGAGAAGCTGACAAAAGAGGATCTCTACCTTGACTGAACCTCCAGTGAAGCCCTGCTGCGGGTCCGAATCTCCAAACTTCGACGACAGGGAAGATCTGCAAGGAATCTTCTCCCCTTGAGCTGGTGGGACCAACCAGTTCACCAAACTGCAAGTCAGGCCTCCCTCGACTGGTCGAATTTGCTGTGCACAGTAAGTAGCGCACCTTTTATTTGTTGCATTGCTCTGCTGCTGGTTTCTTCCCTGGGCAGTGCAGGACCCTCGAGTCTTCCTACTTAGAGTCAGTCTGAGAGTCGCTTCAGGAACCGTGAGCCTGCAGGACCTGCCAGGAACGTCTGCCTCAGCTACAGCCTTCTTCTCCATTTAATGTACTGTTCAAACCCGGTTGTTCGTTCCGTCCGACCGCAGTGAAAGTGTTTGAAATCTTTTGCCAATCCGATGGCTTGTCCTGCTCTATTCTTTAAAGTAACTTTTCATCTGACCAACTTCGTTCTGAACTTTTGGCAAAGACTTAACCGCAAACTACTCTGAACTGTGTGATCCTCTGCAAAGACTTTGGTCCATTGACTTTGGCACAGGCCTCTTGATTTGATTTCCTCACCATGGTTGACTTTTCTAGATTTTCCTGCTTAGTTATTTGTTGGTGCTGCTCAATGTTTGCCTTACCGTGTCTTTCCCTCCCTTTTAAATTGCTGGAGTGCCATTTTGCTCTCATTTCATATTGAGCTTAACTTGTCCAGAATCTATTGGGTGGTGTGTAGTATATTAAGAGTGTGATTTTTCTACTGCTTTACTTTAGTGAATTGTTTTACAACTGATGCGTAAATAAATGAATATTCTTTTACTCAGAATCCTTGAGTCAGTGTTTGTTAGAACCATAGTAACTGCTGTCCTTTGTGTAACTATTGAAACTGCCCACTCTACTCTTGAGATAAGTCTTGCTGCTCAGCCATCGCTACCACTTTACTGTGCAGTACAGGGTTGTACCAAAGGTGAATTTGTACTGTCACTTGTAGTCTTAATTGTGTATGGTGTTCCCAAAGGGTACTGCATATGATTCTGCCTAACAAGCTGCGGTTTGCAGATACCCGCGGGGCGGTGTGTTGCTAGTGTTGGCGGATGGCGCGTCACACGAGGCGCAGCCTTATGCTTCCAGAGGACAAGCCGATAAGTCTTATTCTTCTTGATGGTAGTGAAAGTTTTATCTATTTTATGGGCGCAGCACCATGGCTGTATTTCAACTTGGTTAGTTGGTCGGGATAGGTTCCAGGCCTGGGCAAATGGGTTCCGGGTCGCGGTAGCAGTGTTGCAGGATGCTGTAGGCATTCATCATGTTCGGCGAAATTGGAGTTTTATGTGGTTTTACACACTCCGATGTCCTCCCGCATAGGGAGAGTTCAGGTAATGAAAGGTATTGCCTGCTATGTTGATTTAATTGTGGAATAGAGACATGCTTGTATGAGTAAAGGGGGTCTCATTTGCTGACCTTGGAAGGCAGGACATGTTTGTGTTTCAATTTGATTTATTGGGCAATAGATTGGCAGGTTTACTGCTAATATTACCAGGACACTTTCAAACCGCTCCCATTTCTTGGAAGATATGGGACCCGCTTCATAGGAAGCTAAAAGTGAGCTCACCTAAGGTCACACAAAGCAACCAGCTAAGCCAGGATTCAGAGATCCAGGCTTTGTGTTTGGCCTCCTCCTTTGCCGCACCCCCATCGCACCTGGTGTTCATCCCTTCTCTCAGGTGGTGGCAAGCTTTACCCTATAACCTTAAGACTGGTCTTTTCCATTCATTAATTGCCCTTTAATAATGATCTGTCTCGGTTTCTGCTTGATTCCGGCTCGGTATACCGGTGATGATAGGTTGCAATAAGTTCAAAGAATTAAACAGGCACTGCCCCCGCCTTCGCGATAGAGCCAAAGTCTGGAGAGGAAAAAACAAACACTGCCGAAGTATTTGGAATGGGATAATACAGGGCAATCAGTGCTGCCATTTCTTTTTCACAGGGCAGGTAGCAGGCCACTGTTTAAAGCATACCATAGCAGAACAAGGCTTTACCGCCTATTTCTTGTGTGGCCAGAACACTGTCTTTCTGTTGTGTACGTGGTACACAGTATGCGCATGCGCGGCGTGTACGCCGCGCATGCGTAGTTGTTAATAAAGGCGGCGCCCGGCAGTTGGAGCCGGAGCGCCGGAACGAGCAGACGCCTCCGTGTCTGTTCCTGCGCGGCGTTGCTGCGCGCAGGGCATATACGCCACTGGGGCCCGCATGACACCAGCGGCCCCCCCGATCATCACACTGGCGACGAGGGTGAGCCACGGCCCACTCCCGTGCCCGGCTGCAACGCTGTGTTAAGCCCGCCGCGTCACGGACTAACGACGCACCGGCGGCCATTTTTTTTTTCTCTTCGATCCGCTCCCCGTCACGTGCGGCGACCGTGGTTGCGGCCCAACAGGGTGCTCGTGCGCCACTCGCCGACGGCGCTAGCAGAGAGAAAAAAAAAAAGAATAAATAAATAAATGACAATTTTTGGAACACCCACAGTCTTGCTGGTGCAAGGCTGTGGCACACAAGAAGAAAGAAGAGGATTTCGCTCCCACCACTACCACAAGGCCACATCTACCACCTGTGAGTACCTAGCAAAAGAAAATGGGCGACGGCGCAGATGATAAGGGTGCCGCAGCCCCGATTCCCCGCAGAGCCCGCAGCTCCCTAGCCCCCATGCCAGAGTTTGATGCCACTGGACCCCCTTCCAAGCTAGGACCAAGGTGGCTGCTGTGGGTTAAAAGACTGGACATGTTCTTCAGGGCAGCAGGGGTTAACGACGATGATGAAAAGGTTGCAACCATGATCTATTCAGCAGGCGCAGAAGTCCACAAGATCTATGACTCCCTGACCATCCCCGTGGTCACCTATGACGCCGTCAAGCAGGCACTTAAAGACCATTTCTTACCCATGGCCAATGTGGATTTCGACAGGTTCGTCATGGGCGCTGAGAAACAGTTAGACGATGAACCCCTGGACAAATTCTGCGCCCGCCTGAGACACCTGGCGACCTCGTGCAGATGGGCCGACGAAGAGGAGATGGTCCGCAACCAATTACTGCAGGGGTGCAGCTCCAGTAAACTTCGGAGGCAAGTGTTGAGGGAGCCTGGCCTAACCCTCCAGCAGATCCTGGACCTGGGCAGAGCACACGAACTAGCAGAGGCCAGAGGCGCGAAAATGGACGCTGCCTCGCGACCAGGGCACAACGAAGACGCATTTGCAGTAGGACGGTCGGCTGCGAACAGGTCAAGGTGGGCGCCGAGAAAGCCCGACACCGCGTCCGCTCCAAGCACCGCCCCATCGTGCTCGAACTGTGGGTATGACCTCCCCCACAGCGGTGACTGCCCAGCCAAGTCAAGAACATGCGCCCGGTGCGGTATACCGGGTCACTTTGCCAGAACGTGCCGTGCGGCTGCCCCTGTCACAACGATGAGAGGACCGGAGAGAGTGGGGCGAAGCAGTTCCCGCAGAGTGAGAGGCATCTCCTCCATTGATCAAGGCCTGCAAGACCTAGATCTCGCAGAAGAAGAAGAGGAGGAAGAGGAAGAAGTCTTCTTCATCTCCAGCATCGCGAGATGTTCCAGCACAAAACGCCAACCCAAATGCACCGTCGACACCAAGGGCACTCCCACCCCCATCCTCATCGACACCGGGGCTTCAGTCTGCGTGCTAGCCACCAAACACTACGTAGCCCTGCCAGGCCCACCAGAACTGTCGACATCAACAGAGAGGATATATGCATTCGGTGGCGACACCCCCTTACCCATCCAAGGTGCATTTATTGCCCCAGTATCGCATGGACAGAACTCCATCATGGCAAGATTCTTCGTCACCGACGTCAGCCCCCATTCGCTGCTAAGCTGTGCGGCGTCAGAAGCGCTCGACATCGTGCATTTCACATTTGGGGTATACCATGCAGATCTTAAGAGCATGCTACACAAGTTCGCGAGTCTCTTCAAGGGTATCGGCAAGCTGAACGCAGACCCCATTCGCTTGCACATCGACAAATCCGTAAGGCCGACAGCCCTCAAGCACCGCCGAATTCCATTTCACCTGAGGGCAAAAGTGGAGGCGGAACTGCAACAGCTAATGGACCGAGACATCATCGAACGGGTAGAAGGGCCCACCCCGTGGGTTTCACCCATCGTAGTGGCCCCGAAGCCGAAGCAACCAGGGGCTGTACGCATCTGCGTAGACATGAGGCTACCCAATGCTGCCATCAAAAGAGAGCGCCACCTCACGCCCACCCTGGACGATATCGTTGGAGAACTCCAAGGCGCCAAGGTCTTCTCCAAACTAGACCTCAGATCCGGCTACCATCAACTGGAACTGCACCCCGAGTCGAGGTACATCACTACGTTCACAACGCACGAAGGATTGTACCAATACAAGAGACTCAACTTCGGGATCTCATCCGCGGCTGAGGTCTTCCAGAACGCAATAAGAGGAGCGTTGTCCGGCCTGAGGGGCGTCATTAACATGTCCGACGACATTCTGGTCTTCGCCAAGTCAGAGAGCGAACACCTCAAAAGGCTGGAACGCACGTTTGAGAGACTCCAGGCGGTAGGTCTTACACTACACCAGGAAAAATGCGAATTCCTGAAGGATCGGCTGGAATTCTTTGGGTTCACCTTCCATGCGAACGGCATTTCACCTGACCCTGGCAAGGTAAAAGACATAAGAGATGCGCCTCCGCCCACATCTCCTGCAGAAGTTCGGAGCTTCCTGGGGATGGTCAATTACTGTGGCAGATTCATCAAAGACCTAGCCTCCCTATCAGAACCATTGAGAGCACTCACCAGGAATGACGTACCGTGGCAATGGACAGCGGCAGAACAAAGATCATTCAATGCCATCAAAGAGGCCCTGTCAGAGCAGGAGACGATGGCCTACTTCCACCCCAGCCGGGAATCAGAGATCGTGGTTGACGCCAGCCCCGTAGGTCTAGGGGCAGTCCTCATGCAGGCCGACGAACTAGGAGCGATGAGACCCATTGCCTACGCTAGCAAGGCCCTCACCGACACGGAAAGGCGCTACTCGCAAATCGAGAGAGAGGCCCTTGCCATCCTGTGGGGATGCAAACACTTCAGGATATATATCCTCGGCAAACCCGTCGTCGTGGTCACTGACCATAAACCCCTGATTCCCATCCTGTCAGGCACCTCCTCAAAGCCGCCTCCCCGGATCGAAAGATGGATGCTATCACTCATCGAATACAGCGTCAAGCTGGTGTACCGCCCGGGCACCCACAACCCCGCAGACTACCTGTCCCGCCACCCCGGCACGAGGGACGCCCAGAATCCGGTAGAGCTATCTGACGCGGCGGACGCTGTGCATCTCGTCGTCGAGTCAGCCCTGCCAGTGGCCCTGTCGAGGGAGAACATTGCTTTTCATGTAAAAATGTAGAGCAGCACTGCCTGCATACTTTAAACCTGCCAAAAGGGTTTAAGTGAAATGTTTGGCAGGTGATCCCTTGAAGTCAATGGGGAGGGGTGTCAACATTATTGGAGGGTGATTAGAGGTTTGCCAAGAGGGTATACCATGGACTCGATGGAATGCACAGAGCTTGTTAGAGGGAGGGGTGAGTTTAAGGTGGCTGTTATAGTTCAAATGAGGGTGAGTGGACTACAAATCCCAGAATGCCAAGGGAAATATATGCCAGGACTCAACAAGCACCACCCAAATGAAATGGGACAGAAGGCGGTTACCCCTGATTTTCTGCTGGACGGCGTTGTGTACTCCCTGATGGGGGCCTGCAGATGTCGGCTTTTTGGAGAGGGGGCAGCGGGTGGGTCTTTGGCACACCGGCACTGGGGCGAGTAGTCTTGTGCACGTGGACTTTTGGGGCTGACCCCATGCACAGGGGTTCTTACCCAAATATCGTGTTGCAGCAGTTTCAAGAATTCCCAGTAAAAGAACATACACCATCACATAGACCCCCAAAGGAAAGGTGAAAGCAACAACTTCCGGGTGCATTGTGAGTAAGCTGTTCCAGGAGATATTCAGAAAGGCAAACTATAGAACTAAAAAAGGTTGCTAGAATGTGGGCGAAACCTTGGTTTACAGGTGCTGTGATCGGAGCAATTTCTTCTGTTTTCCTGTAAGTGGCCCGGGTTGTTTTAAAAATTAGATGTCGTTATGTTTCAAGCAAGGGAGTCCTTAAACATAAAGAGCATGCCATGAAAAAATCTGGTGCACAGACCTATGGTCCACGTCAATGAACTTTGCATTTAATTGGGCTAGAGGAGTAGACAATAGATGGTTTAACAGATCTAGTGAATTTTCTTGCTGCTAATATGTGAATGGGTGCAAGTTTCCTGGTTCATGAATATAACCTTTTCAAAGACACAAAGAGCTAGAGAGATTCCTTTATTTAAGTAGGTCAAACATATGTTGGGTGATCACCTGGCGCTGGCATTCCAGTTGAGATGCGCGTTTAAAAACATTTCACAGCTACTCGTGGATGTTTGCACACAACCCCGATAAAAAATACTTTTTATATGCATGTTACTGAACCACAAATGCGGAAAATACTACTGTTTATTGCTAACTTACCTAGCGAGTTGTTGAAATAAAAAAAACGACAAGTTCCAGAATTCCATGCAAAACACGGCCCCTGTCTCTGTTCCACCACCCATCCCACCCCTCTTTCTCTACTCAACCCTACCCCTTCTCTCTTCACCACCACTACGCACCATACACCCTCTGACTGGCTCCTTCCACCTTACACCACTCTACCCTCTCTATTATTCCATCCAAATGATCCCTTCTCCCTAGCCCTCTCATCCTACCTATCACACTCTTTATTTCTTACCCTCTCACTCTGACCCATTCTCGCTTATGTTTCCTCTTGATCATCATCAATGGCACCCTCTATCAATGGCTTCCTCCATTGCTATATGCCCCTTCTCATTCTGCACCCCTTATCGCATCCTCCTTTAAAACTTTGCACTCTCCTTGCACCCAGCAGAGGTGAGATAGACCAGTGGGTTGAGCGCCTGCTGGGGTTAGTATACTCATTTGTTATAGACCTCCCAACATAATATTGGACCTTGAAGACCGCAAGAGTCAGCAAGTCTCAGGTATAGATCCTGGCAAGGACACCTGAGCCTTTCAATTTTATGAGGTCGATAAAGGACTACCATCTACAATGTGGATGATAATTATATGTGACAATGTGCTATGCACAGCACTTGAGAAGTTCCCCAACAGTATTTGCTCCAATCAGCAGCTTTGTAAGAAGGAAGCCAGGCGCATGGCTTGCCATTTCCCAGGTACAGTTATTTCATGTTGCGCTAGTGCTCTATTCTCCTTCCTTCTCATTCTCTAGCACACTGGTGCCTCTTATCCCATCCTCCCTTAAAACCTTGCACTCTCTTCCTTACACTCTGCTGTCTATAAATGCAAAATGCTAAGAACAACAGTAAATGCTAAATCTATTGTCATTTGTTCGTGTGCAGTGAAGTCTGTGCAGAAAAAACAACACTGGCACACTGAACAGGGACTGTATCCTACGTACAGGAGAAGCTCTCTGCAGATCAGAAGAAGCCACGAGACCTTCAGTCTCCTGTCATCAGCTAGAGCTGTTGCTTCAGTCTCAGCTTCGCCCACCCCAGCATCATCATTTACCATTCCAGGACCAGGAAAGAGCTGCTGTGAAGAACCTGGGTTACGGGATCTGAGGAAAGGAGTTAGGCGGGGGATGAGGGGGTAGACCATCAGTAATACAGTAGGCATAATTGGGAGAGCAAGATATCTAGGGATGGATGGCAGGACAAATGACCCAGCAATATGTTGAATAATTTGCACCTGCAAGAGCCCTTGCAAAACGTTTTTTTTTTTTTTGCAATTAATAAAGCAGAGGGTAGGGTAGCTGATGGGGGAAATAATACTGCCTTGACATAGCAGTAGTGGTAAAATAGGCCAATGTGCTATGTGGTTTGAACAAAATATTATGATGAAAGATCATGCAAGGAGTGTGCCGGAATTAGCTATGATGTCCTTCTGTTAAAATAGCCAGCACACCTCGCCATGTGCAGTACTGTACAGAGGATGCTTAGTTGACATGCTCTCGTAAGTGATTTATTTACAAGCCATAATTGTAAGAGTGCATTAATGGCTAATTACCCCCTACTCATTTTCTGAGAATGATGTAGCGAGCAACGAAGGGTCGAAGTGGAAATGTTTGGTATCAACCCATTTGTAGAAAACCATTTTCTCAGGAATGCCATGCCAAAAGTGTTTGTATTAAGTCAGATGTTGCTAAGGGCATGATTCACGGAATTATTTGCGTGGAAAGTAGGGGACTTATGCGTGAAACTGTGTACGAAACACCGCTCATCGATACATGGAACCGACCGCACGGGATACGCCTGGGACTTGCATGGTTTTTGAGGAAGCTCGGCATGCCCCTGCGAGCGGCCGAGTAACTTGCGTGAGACACCACGCAGAACGTGGACGACGCCTGCGCAGAGAGCAGAGTAGGGGGCGGAACTCGAAAAAAGGGGAAGAACATGCGAAAAGGTAGGCATTATGAAGGACGGCCCACTGGCAGTCTATCGCATGCCCACAATTGCATGGCATGAGACGTATTCATGGATCACACCATGCAACCTGTTGCAGGGAAATGGCCACGCAAGTCCTTCATACTATCCGCCACACGAAGGCAGGCGTACAGGCATTTGCGCATGGATCTGCCATGCAAAGGTAAAATCACAGGTCAGATTATGGGGTGCTTTCATGCAGTCGGGGTTCCGATCAGACATAGGGGTGCATGTAAGCATTGTATCGGGTTACACGAGCGGTATGCGAGGATATTTACAGGAACAAATGTACTTTTATGATGCGTGGTACACATGTTGAGGGGCTGCTGGAAATAGTTACTAGGGACCCCACGCACCCAACCGGGGTGCCAGCTTGTTTTTGGGGGTTCGCAGGTGGTTTTTCCAGGGTGCATTGCATCACATGCAAGGAGTGCACAAAGGTCTGTTTCCATGGCTGATATGGCTCTCCATGTGGGAATGTTTTGGGCGTTCCTCATGCAGCCAGCGCATGTGGGGGTTCTGAGCGGGTTATGCCCTGAATACAGGTGGCTCGCAGATTTCATTCTGCATGAAGGGCCGTGCATGGTAATTTTCGGCATGCAGCATTTGCGGGGACAATGCGCCCTTTTCCATGAATTGGGCCCCTTGTATCAATTAGCATGTTAGTAATTTATATGCAATGTGTGAAACTGTACGCTTGAGAGTTTGCCATAAAGGTCCCAGCAAATGGAATCAGAGAACTGTTCTGTGAGCATGGCAAATTTAGGAGTAGTTAACGTACTCTGCG
This sequence comes from Ambystoma mexicanum, assembly GCF_040938575.1. NCBI lineage: Eukaryota > Metazoa > Chordata > Amphibia > Caudata > Ambystomatidae > Ambystoma > Ambystoma mexicanum. The sequence continues at coordinate 1,115,485,985 of NC_090924.1, read as the reverse complement.
ATGCAGAAATTCGATTAAAAGTGTTATTTTTGCGCATGGATTATGATGAGTAAGATTTCGGGGGGTGTAATGTCTGACATCACAAGATGCACGGCTGAGGTTATGTCTTCCGGTACATAATTTGTGATGGCAAATTTTATTAATGTTGTATCATTTTTTCAAATCAGCATATTATCTCCTGCAACATGAAAAATATTTGTATAAGGCGCCCCACGCCCATAGGCCTCAAAGCGCCTAGACAAACAGGATAAAAGACAGTATCAAAATAAAAACACAAGAAACTGCAGAGACATGAATACATGAATACAAACCTACTCAAAACCTTTATGAAAAAGGTATGTTTTCACAGCTTTATTAAAACAGGATGGACTAGTAGTATCCCGAATCGACAATGGAAACACATTACATGCGCTTGGTGCCCAGGAGTCAAAACTCAGATCACCAAATGTTGCTAATTTAAAGCAGGACTGACAGAGAAGAATGCTATCATTAGAGGGCAGTGTTCTCCTGCGTGGCTTGGTTTGCAGACCGTCAGAGAGATATCAAGGGGCAATACCCAGGATAGATGTGTTTGTAAATGTTAGGTCCTTATGCATAATCCTATGCTTAACAGGGAGCCAATGTAATGAGCGTCTGGCAGCTGTTACGTGTTTGTGTTTAGGCAGTCGATGAATGGCAACAAATTAGCTGCCATCCAGGGTTGTACCAAGGAATAGATGGGTGAATCAAGGACATACTCACCCTATTACTGTAGTACAATTTGTGTGTCAAAAACTGCACTGGCGACAAAAACCCTGATTCATGGATCTGTGTAAAGTGTTTTTTACAGTGCAAAGTCAGTCATTTTGTACTGCAAAAATTAGCACGCACTGACCGCACTGCAAAAATACACTCTGCATGGTTCCATGAATCAGGGTTTGTGTCGGCAGTGCAAAGTCACTTTTCAGCAGTGCAAAGTCGCTTTGAACCATACTAAAAATTCCATGAATCAGGCCCTTAATCTGTTTACATTAATGTCAGAGGACTGGAAATAACTAAACCTCTATTTACTTTACTTTATAGCATTTGTATGGCGCACCATAAACCCATAGGTGTGAGGGCGCAGACAAAAAACATAGAAGAAAGGGGAGATAAAGAGGCTGAACGATCTAATGGAAAAAGTAACTGAAAACCAGGGGCAACTATTTGAAGAGGAAGGTTTTAAGGCCCTTCTTGAATGTATTCAGGGATGATGAATTTCTCCGTTGGTCAGGCAGAGTGTTCCAAAGCGCCGGTGCAGCTGAGGCAAAAGCACCACATTGTGCCTTTTTGCCTTTGACTCTGGGCTGCTGGAGCAGGTTCCGGTTGTTGGACCGAAGGTTTCTGGCAGAAGATTTTATTCCAATGTACCTTTGCAGGTAGGAGGGCATCTTGCCCTGAAGGAATTTAAAAGTGATGACCATAAGTCTGAAGGAGATTCTTGATTCCACGGGCAGCCAGTGTAGTGCTCGACGTGCCTCCGAGACATGTACCCTGTATGCAAGACCGGATACCACTCTAACAGCTCCGTTCTGAACCACCTGAAGGCGTTTGATGATTTTTTTACTGGAGCCTGCTAATAGGCTACAACAGTAGTCTAGTTTGGAGCCTATAATGGCTTGGGCGATGGTCTCAGCATTGGATTGGGAGATGTATGGACGCAGGTGGGATAACAATTTAATATAATAGTTGGCGGAAGAGACAGTACTGGCCACATAAGAATTCATCTTGAGTGATTGATCCAATACCACGCCTAGGATTTTAACCTTGGGAAGAGTGGAAATTAGAGCATCTCCCAGCTGGAAATGTTTGTAAGTTGAGTCTAATTTGGCTATGATGCTATCAGATCCTACAACCATGAGTTCTGTCTTGCTGCGGTTGAGTGCAAGATTATTCAACATCATCCACTGTTCTATCATGGCAAAGATGCGATTTAGTTCTTTTTCATCCTCCAAATGCTGGCCTGTAAGAGGGATGACACATTGAGTGTCATCTGCATAGTTGGAAAAGAGGATGCCCTCATGGGCCAGATGGGCAAAGAAAGGGGACATGAAGATGTTATAGATGCAAGGCGACAGACTGGCGCCTTGTGGCACTCCAAACAATGTCTGAATTGCAGGTGCTTTGGCATTGTTGGCACATACCCTGCTAGACCTGTTGGATAGGAATGAAAGTATCCAGTTGGTAGCGGCCTGCGAACAGTTAGCTACTGACATGAGCCTGTCTGCTGATATGGCATGATCGACGAGATCGAATGCTGCCGATTGATCTAGGGAGATTAAAAGAGCAATCTTTTGAGAGTCCATTCTTTGTAGTAACTGAGACTTAAGGTCAAGAAGTGAGGTCTCCGTACCAAACCCTTGTCTGAATCCTGACTGAAAAGGATTAAGAATAGGGTGGGCATATTAGTGGAATAGGCTAGGCTCTCTTTCCACTGGCTATCATGGACATAAGGGTGGTGCCAAGGGTAGTGGCAGAGGGGGTAGTGAGCAGATTTAAGGGGTTGCTTGGTGTTGGGGCAGTGGTCAGTGGGAGTACTGGGCAGACCTGAGGGTCGTGCCTGTGATTGTGGTAGAGGTCAGTGGGGGTACTTGGAGGGCGGACTTGAGGGTGGTGTTTGTGGTTGTGGCAGAGTTCAATTGGGGTACTGGTAGGGGGGTGGACTTCTGGGTGGTGCCTAGGGTTGTGGAAGAGGTCAGTAGGGTTACTGTGCGGGCCTGAAGGTGGTCCCTGGGTTTGGGGCAGTGGTCAGTGTGGTACTGGGAGGAGGGCAGACTTGAGGGTGGTGTCTGGGGTTGTGGCAGAGTTTGGTTGGGCTACTGGTAGGAGCGCACACTACTGGGTGGTGCCTGGGGTTGTGGCAGAGGTCAGTATGGATACTGGGTGGACCTGAGGGTGGTGCCTGGGTGTGGGGCAAAGGTCAGTGGGGGTACTGGGAGGAGGGCGGACTTGAGGGTGGTGTTTGGGATTGTGGCAGAGTTCATTTGCGGTACTGGTAGGAGGGTGGACTTGAGTGTGCTGCTTGGGGTCTTGGGAGAGATCTTTGGAGGCACTGGTAGGAGGTCGGACCTGAGGGTGGTGCCTGGGGTTGGGGCAGAGATCAGTGGAGGTACTGGGAGTAGGGCAAACTTGAGGGTGGTGCCTGGTGTTGTAGTATAGGTCAATGGGGTTACTTGGCAGACCTGAGGGTGGTGCCTTGGGTTGGGGCATAGGTCAATGGGGGTACTGGGAGGAGGACACACATGAGGGTGGTGCCTGGTGTTGTGGCAGAGGTCAGTGAGGTACTGGGAGGAGGGCAGGCTTGAGGGTGGTGCCTGGGATTGTCACAGAGGTGGTGGGGTTGTGGTTGAGTTTAAGTACAATGGATTTCCATTTTCATTCTAAAAAAGGAGAATGTACATTTTAGAGTAAATTTCTTTGTAGACATGCTAGCAAGACATGCTTTGCAGACCACATTCCTGATGTGGTCAGGAATGTACTTCCATGGTAGGTTTGATAAGCAAAAATTGATTTCAACTTTGTAAGTTAACAGTTGGCTGGGGCACTTTTGAAAGCCTTCATTTATGCTAAAAGCTATTTATTTTGAGCAGAGTGAATGTAGATCCATGCCATACTTTCCCTGAGTCTATATTTAAACTATATGGTGATATGTATCAATAGACCTCTTTATAATGTAATGAGATTGCATTAGCCAAGTGTGCTTCTAAGAGGGTACCTACTTGAGGACATGTTTCTTAGCTCCAGAATGTGCATATGTCCCGGATTTACATACATTTACTTTAGGAACTGTATGGCCTAGTATCCCTTGGCATGCAATTACTGAAGCCAAGCGGAATGTATAAATGGGTTTAATTTATTTATTGGATATTTATAAGGTGCGTATAGAACAAGACAGTGTTTCAAAGCGTCATCTTATATATAGATGTTGGTAAGTTAAATTATGCACCCAAAGGTTGGCTAGTAATTTTGTTGGAAAAACATCAAGACCAGCTTTGAAAATAGACTGCCAGTGAGATTGTTGAGCGAATTTGACTTTCATGGTAGAATTATGTTACTTATGCTCCTGAAATGTGAAAAATGCATGAGATTTCTCCAAGCAGAGGGGAAATCACTAAGAGTCAGTCTGTTTTGTTTGCATCACCAGATGTGTTTTATCAGCACTTGTTTTTTGCAGTCATAAATATGCACATTCATAGTATGAATGTTAAGTTCATGCCAAAGTCGATATTGCTCTAAAAAGTACTTCATTGTTATCAAAACCAGTGGTGGGCGGGCATACTGGCACCTGCCCACAGACTTTCACAGAAGCACTGGCGCCGTTATTACCGTTGTTCCCATGGTCGCTAATTCCCATAGAGTCCTATTATAAGGGAAATGGGGAACAACATATTACCGGCGCCTGACTTTCCGGCCGCCAGGGTTGTAATACCCCGGTGAAACCGTCAAGTAAAGCGCTGTACTGTACGGGTCCGGCTGCTACCTGGTGGTTTTACCAGCACGGTTAACGCCGGACCCATAATGAGGGCCAAAATGCTGGTTTGTAGGTCCTCCCTGCGCATGGATGTAAAACATGCAACCGTTGCCCCAAATAATTGACCCCCCATGTCATACATCAATTGTCATTTCTCCTTACCACATTGACGTTTATTAGTGGTGTTTCCTTCTTGTTATTTTAATTATATCCAGTGATAATGTTGCTGAGAAAAAGGTGGCCAGGGGTGACATTTCCCCAAGAAAATCAAGCACTTTCCCCAAATATTCTAGGACTGGAGGTCATAAAAGTAAATAATACCAGTCCTGAAATATGTTGGGGAAAGCTTTTAGGGGTGCAGGAAAAGAAATTGCCTCCCTGTCGACTTTTTCCCAGAATAATTTAACGAATAATAACATTTTACCTAGTAATCAACACAGTATATCCCTCTTCCATTTGGACTATATGATCATTTAACTGAATCATTGGCATACAGTCATTTTGCCTAATGCTGTATACCAAATTACCCATACACTTAAAAACTAATACGCAAATAGTCCTCATAATAACTATTCCTAAAATGTCATATACGATACTGTTTCAGATTATGGAAAGGGTTCTCAGCATGGGTACAGAATGAAGGACCATCAAGGCGATGGGGCAGGAGAGGGGAAAGCACAAAGAAACATTGAAAGAGAAATAGTGAAGTCACAGAATTGGAATTCTCTTCAATAATGAGAAAGAAAACAAAGGAAAATAAGAAAGCATGCAAAGGGCGAGAAACGACAGTCAGTAAAAATAGGCATAACTAACCAAAAGTAGGCTAATTGTCAAAGGAACGAATAACACACACAATTATTTGTCAAAGTTAGGGATACCTAATGAGGAATAATAAAAGCATTAGGCAGAATGATACCTTGAAGTTGGAGATTCTTAGTATATCTAATGCTATACAATTTTCTCTGAAGCTCAATATCCGGATCTAGACCCATTTTCATGGTTGTCAGTCAAATCTAGTCTATTGACCCTGAGGCATGCACAAGGAAATCATCCATATGCATTTTTCTATGTTACATCTATATGTTACTTCCATTTGTAGCAAAAACATAGCATAAACGAAGGCTTTATTCTCTCACACTCTCTTCATCTCCAACTCAGGAAAATTAGTTACAATGAAGATGTAAAACATGTTTACTCCTGGCCGCTTTTGGCCTTTGTTCACATTGAATATTGGCCTGCAGCACTTGACTTCACTCTGTTTTATTATACGTGCCCACACAATGGCCTGAAGTCTAGAAAGTGCATCTATCAGCCATAGGCTTCCCACAAGCCTGAAGTACAACTGCATGGACAGCATTTATCATTTGCTTTTATAATCCCTCTATGTCCCTACTCCGAAGTGATATGAATTGGCCATCTGGAGGCCGAAGGTTCAGTTCTTAATTTCAGGACATACCTCACACATAATCAATTGTATTCTCTAATATTGCTGGGGTTGGTGACACACTGAATAAAACAATCCAGTCATCTCTTTTATTATATCCTAATAAATACGTATGTGCACAATAAAGGGAATGCATTATTGTGGAGAATATTTGCTTATTTGTTTTTCTAATTCTGAAAACTCAACCATGTGGTGAGAAAGCAAAAGTAACCACAGTGTCAGACCCATCACAGAGAAAGAGTTATCCAATGTTTTTCTAGTTGAGTAAGGTATGCTCTCTCTGGAACCTGGAATGATCCATATTAATTATTATTTATTATTTTTTTAATGTTGTGCATGTACATAATGGATTATTATGAGTGCGTAACTCACTAATTCAATCATACGAATGCAGGAACCACCAGCTGCAGCATGTAAAAGCCACAAACCAGGTCATTTGTGATGGCCCGGAAATCTCAGTACCTCAAACGACCTTGCGTTTCTGACCATCATGATACATTCATGGCATTAAATACAGTGTTGTCAATTTGTTCACCTCCTTCCTGTCAGACACCAAAACAATCGTCTAGGCCATCTTCCTCTCCCTCATCCCCTGCTAGGCCTATGTTGCTGCTCATATGTTAAAATGCCTGTCTTTCTTACTTATCTTCACACGGCCTATTAATTTAAAATGCAACTGTAACTCCAACGCTGATCAACCCTTGTATTAGTAATGTCCAGCAGAGGCCAGGAGTCTTTTGCTTCAGATCACAGCATCTGCACTGACTAGGTACATATAGCAAATTGGTGTCTTTTTATAGAAATACACAATCGTTATGATGATGATATTCTAAGTTGTTAAAAAATGGCACCTCCACTTGCACCTTCCTTTCCTGTCACTCTCTGGCCGACCTCCCTTGGCCCTCTCCCTAACGCCACCTGCGAGGCCAAGAAACTCTGGGTCATCTTTGTCTTCACGCTTTCTTTTTCTCCTCACATCTCTGACATCTCAAAACAAAACTACCAGCTGCACCTCCCCAGAGGTATTCTTCCTTTCCTCTCCTTCCCCCAGAAGCTCAATGTCTCCAGAGCTCTGGTTCTCTCTAGGCTGAACTATTGCAACAGCCTCTTTCTAAATCTGCCTGCCACCACTTCTCATCCAGAACAGGACTGCAAGACTGCAATCTCCTCATCGGCTCCCAGTGATTGCAAGGATTAAATTCTAGACTCTTTGCATTGTCCACAAGGCTTTCTGGGGCCTGGGTCCACAATATCCTCAACTCTCCCTCATTAAATACATTCCCTCTCGAGCTCTTTGCTCCTTCACCTCCAACTCCCTCAGGGTCTGTCGCTTCTCCAAGCAATGAGTTGGGGGTAGATCCCTTTCCTCGGCTGGAGCCTCCCTCTAGAAAAGCCTCCCTGACTCTTTTAGGAAGCACCTCAAGACCTTCCTCTTTGCTTCTGTCTTTTCTCTTCCTCTCCCCTGCTAATATGTCTTCTTTGGCACTGGGTACCTGATTTACCCTCTGATTTCGGGGCCAGATCCATGCCCTCCCAGTCACACATCCACACTAGCTTCTAGCAAGCCCAGCACTTGGGTCTGTATCTGCAACCCTACAGTCCCCTTCCAGCACTTATCAGACACCTGTTGTCTACACCTTATTCTCACACGTATCACTTGTTGGCCGCACTACCTTTTGTTGTCATATCCTGTGTTCAGCACTTTCCACTCCCTCCTGACCCTGCACTTGCCCCCTTCCCTCTCCCCTGCACTTGCACATTCTCAATGTCATTGGGCCTAGTAAGATCATTGTTGTTGTCCTCCCTTGTTTCCTCTCCATTGCCTCATCGCCCTTTGAAACACCTGTGTATGAGCGCAATACAAATAAAATATCAATATCAATAGCAATTAATTTGAACCGCAGACATAGCTCTGTGCAACCTTTAAGACCCACATTTTTCAGCCTGGCAAGCCATTAAAGAGGGGGAAGACCACATGAAAATCAGCCGTGGCACTGCCTGAACTGCTAGTTCACATCCTTTCTGCATGAGACTACAAGCAACCTCAGACATGTTTCAAACTCTAAAGTCATACAATTACCAATCATCACGTGCCTTGGGCAATAGTCAGATGATATTAAAAGGCAAGTCTTAATGTTTTTTAAAGAAGCAGATATGTGCCTTAGCGGATCTGATCCATAGGCAAAATTATTCCTGTGGTGATTGGGACACAATAGAGTTCAATTACATGTATTTAATACTTTTGAATGAAGGGTGCTCTTTGCAAGGTTCTTTGGAAAAGTGGAGTAGAATTAAATCTATTATCATATTTGTATTTCTTTGATTAGTTTGATTTTGAGTATTATCATGTATTGGTAAGTTAATTGTACCAGAGGTGGCCTGTCCATAATAGGCAAGGGGGCACACACCTGCCTGAATCCAACCCCACCATGGACGAACCATGCCAGACCAGTGGAAACACTAAGGGCTCCCTCATCTACTTGTTGCAGCTGATTGAGTGCTCCTGAACTGGATTTAACTGTCAAATGAAAACATGCTTTCATTAATATTATTTTTTGGAATAATAATGAGGATGCCTGTGGTCTACGGCACAATGCAAACATATATATAAATACTAATTATTTAATGTGTGTGCATGAGAGAGTATATGATGTTTGTCTGTGTGTGTTTATGCTGTCTGCGAAGGATCAAGTGCATGTTGTGTGAATGAATGTTTGTGCATGTGTGTTTCTGCTGGCTGGGGAACTGATTTTGTTGGGTGGAGGGGTTGTGGGTGGAGGCAGGGACTTGGCAACAATGGGAATTTTTACTGGGCATCTACCATTGACGGCAAGTAAAACATTATGTTGATTTGTGTTAAAATAAAGGATAATATGTGCTAATACATAACTGGACTGCAATATTGGGGTACCCAGTCTAGTCATTTCTTACTGTGACATGATATTTTTGTTTTCCTGGCTTCTATGATAAAGCAATGCTATTAAGTTTTATTAAGTGGCTAGATTGGAATTTTGGGTTAGCCAGTCTAGCCATTTCTTAGTGTGGCATGACATTTATTTCTTTTTTTACTGGGCATCTATAATAAAGGAAGCCTGTTAATTGTTATTTAGTTACTAGACTGGCATTTTGGGGCAGCCAGTCGATCAATTTTGTAGTATGTCATGACATTTTATTTTTGGGGCATATTTGATAAAGGAAGCATAAGTGATATTGTTATTATATGGCTAGAAATGCATTTTTGAACAGCCATCCTAGCCATTTCATACGGTGACATAACATTTCGTTTTTCTGTGTATCTATGATTAAACATTAATGTTAAGAGTTACTACATGGCTAGACTGGCCTTTCCAGGCAGCCAGTCTATCCATTTCTATTGTGGGATTATATTTTATATGTTATCATGTATGATAAAGTAAGCATATTAAGTGTTGTTCTGTGCCTAGACTGGCATTTTGGTGCAAGAGTCTTGCCATTTCTTAATTTGGTTTGACTTTTCTTCTGGGCATCTTTGATAAAGTAAGCATGATAAGTGTTATTACTTGTTTTCCTAATGTGGCATTGGATTTTTAAAGGCAAAGCCAACAGGAGTATGTTCTTACATGTGACAATCATCATGATGTGAAATGCCTATAACATCCATTCCACACAGCCTATGTTTCAAAGCTGTAGAATGGTTCTTGGGATGTGAGGGTTATATTGCGTCATATTGGTCATATTGATACATCCAAAGAACTTATCTTGATCTTATTAACATTAATTTCTTTAAAAAATCCTACTTCTGTTAAGGGAAGCAATTCTACTTACAAACATCTGGGACTTCCATGGGTGCCACTATGGCACTGGTGTATGCTAACAGTTTTATGCATACATGTGAGCATGATTACATCTTGGAACATCCTATCTGGCACAACTATCTGACATTTTGGGTCAGATATATTGACGACATATTTGGTACATGGAATTGATCCCTTGCGGCCCTTTTGGGGTTCTTGACATATATTACATTACATTACAAGGTATTTATATAGCGCATTATAGACCCTCAGGCATGAAGGCATGGACAACAGAAAAAGAAAGAACCAAATACAGTCCCCTAGTTCCCTAGAAATACCAGAGCCGATATGGGTGGTACTGGAGTTAAGAATCAGAAGAGGATGGTTTTAAGAGCCTTCTTGAATTGAACAAGGCAACCAAGATTACGCAGGTAATCTGGCAGATTGATCCATAGACTTGGTGCCTTAAATGCAAAGGCCCCATGTTCGGCCTTAGATGTCCTGGCTCTAGGTTGCTCCAGGAAGTTTTTTGAATCTGACCTTAAGGATCTCCTAATGACTTTGTCTGTAACATAACATTGAAGGTACGGAGATATCAACAACATTCGACACTTAAAAGTGATTATCAGCGTTCAGAATGTAATTCTGGATTCCACTGGCAACCAGTGAAGCCCTCGTCTGGCCTCTGTAATGTGCTCCCATCTAGAGAGGCTGACTACCACTCTCACAGCCCAATTCTGGACCACCTGTAGTCTCTGTATGACCCCCTTACTGGATCCCAGCAAAAGACTGCAACAATAGTCCAATTTGGCCCCTATTACTGCCCTGGCGATAGTTTCGGCACTTTTCTGGGAGATAAGAGGCCTCAAATGTGACAACAGTTTTACATAGTATACTGCTGAGGATACTACAGAAGACACGTGCGCTTTCATATTAAGGCATTGATCTAGTGTAACACCCAGTATCTTGGTTTTGGGGAGAGGGTTAATGATGTCATCCCCTAACTTTATTAATTCAGTTTTGCTCCTGTTGAGGGCAAGATAGTTGTCTAACATCCATCTCTCAATTAGGCTGAAAACTCTGTTTACTTCAGCCTCATCCTATCCGTGATATCCTGTCAGTGGAACTATGCATTGAGTGTCGTCAGCATAGTTTGAGAAGACAACCCCCTCCTGTTCTAACATGAAAAAGAAGGGAGCCATGAAAAGATTGTAAATACATGGCGATGTACTAGCCCCCTGTGGGACTCCATAGAGTACCGCAATAGGATCTGCTTCCGCCATATCCGAACACACACTACTCAGCCGGTGTTCGGGAAAGGACGAGATCCACAGCGCTGCTCGCTCCGAGAAGTTGGCTACTTCTTTTAGCCTTGAGTTTAATATAGTGTGATCAATTAAATCAAAGGCCGCTGATTGGTCCAGGGATACGATCAATGAAAGCTTACTATTATCCATTTGTAAGAGAAGTCTAGATTTAAGCTCTACGAGAGAGGTCTCAGTCCCATAGAGTTTCCTAAAACCTGACTGGTGGGAGTGCAGGATGGTGTGCTGATTCAGATGTTTTGAGATTTGTTGGTAGGCTACCCCATCCAGTATTTTTAGGAGAAAGGGGGTGTTTGAGATAGGACGGAAATTCAGGGGATTATCCCTTGATAGACCTGGCTTCTTAATGATTGGTGTTACCATAGTGTATTTCAGATCTTTGGGTACTACACCCTCAGCCAATGAGGCATTGACAAAGGAGCAGACTGCTCCAATGATGGAGGGAGAGCAACTCTTTATTATCCTGGATGTGCATGCATCGCCTCTGCAATGTGAAAATTTAATTTGTTCAATGACCTTTATTAATTCCAGTTCACTAACTGGATGAAAGTTAAAAATTGGAACATCTAAGCACCTAGTAAAGGCCTTAGGGTTACCAACGTCCGAGACGGCCAAGTTCTGTGACTTTTTTTTAAGCATTACCGACCAAATGTTGAGAAGCTTGTTTTGAAGCCCGTCTTGGATACGTTGGCACCAATCTTTATCATTTGATTCAGTTAAGCCTGATGGAGCCGGGGTATTTTCCGGTTCCTTAAGAATTTTACACAATTCTCTGGTATCGGACTCAGCATTGCTTATACGTGAATTATGATAATTTCTTTTGGCCTGAAGAATGGCATTTTTATTATCTCCTATGGATTTCTTATATTGTGCAAGCAAGTCTGAAATGGGCTCCCTTTTCCATTTCTGAAAATCGTTTGAGGAGACAGATTTCAGTCTTCTCAGTTCTTCTGTGTACCAAGTCTTTTTATTATTGGCATCTAAATGTGACTTTCTTAATTTTAATGGTGCTAGATTGTCAGATATGCTATTAAAGCATTTAGTAAGTGCACTGGCCATGTGTTGTGCCGATATTCCTTTGTCCGAAGAAAAATGTAACGAGTTACCAATCAAAGGTTCTATATTGGCTTCAGTTATGAGATTGATCCCAGGATTGAGTTCACTGCAGAAATTGGCACAACTGAGATTCATTTTTATTGATGTGAAGATCATGGCAGAAAATAACAGCTACTCCAGAAACATTTACTGCAAAGACACGTTTAGGGACAACTTACTAAATAGTCAGAGCTTTCTCCAAACCAGCTTGATTACGACTTTCCCTTACAGCCAGCTATTAAGAGTTAGGAGAGTTGTAAGTGATGCCAATGAATGCACCAACAGTTGGAAATGATGATTAAGAAGTTTACCAGCTGGGGTTGCAAGGCTGAGGAAGTGAATGAATCCAGAGAAAGGTTAGCTGACCTTAAACAAGATGATCTTCTTTTTGGCACCCTGAAAGTATTCCTTACAAAGTAAGAAGATTAGATATACTATCACAAACATTGGAATATCATTACTTGTGACACTCGAGTTGAACACTTATTCCTGAACAACCCATGTTCGCATACAGATGCAGTCTCAACCTAAGAGACTGCCTAGACAGCACAGAACCACTCAGAACACAGCACCAAAACAAGAAAAGTTCAGGCACCTACGCCTGTATGCATTGCACCAACTGCAGTTTTGTAATTTAGGGAAACATTGGGGGTCATTCTGAAGTTGCAGGTAAGGAATTACCGGCACCGGTAAGGGTGCCGATGCCGGTAATCCCTTACCTCCGTATTCCGAGGTCCCTTTGCAGGTCCTTCCTTACCTCCTGCTTTTAGCAGGAGTTAAGTACGGGACCCGCAAAGGTACTTCAGAGGTAATTACGGTACCCTATGGGGCAGAAATGGGAATGGGGAAGGGCAAAAGGTGAATGGGGAATTACCGGTCCCTCCAACCCTGGAATGGACCGGTAATTACTCCATTCACCATGCCGGATTTGGGACGGTTTCAGAGGCAACCATGGAGCTAATTACTCCATGGTTAGCTCCAAACCTGGAATGAGTCCCATTGTCGATCATCCCATGTCGGGCAAGAAGATCACACTCCGTAATTTCACCACTTGTGAAACTAACAATGTGAAATCCATAAAATGCCCAGGTGGAATATATCATGCTGGACATTCATCATTTGAATGAACACTGTTCTATCATACACACCCTGAATATGAACTTGTCAGCAGCACAGAACTGGATAGAGCACCAGTACAACATATCATAGATCTGGCTCCAAATCCTGGAAAATGTCAAGTGACATGGACCACATGATACCTTGTTTGCAAAGGTTGGTCCAAAGAAAAACGTTATGAATGGACAGGTTGGACTCACATGTTCAACAGTATAACTACACAAACCCTACTGACCTCTGGTCTTTCTTGGCACTGGCACTTGCTATAGAACAGTGACAGTTGTTTAGTATATTGCTGTGTTCATACAGACACTACTTCAGCAAGTACTAAGGTGATGTTCCTCGCAACCCTGATCCATGTCTGGATCCCTGCAGTGTTACTACACAGGTTATGCCTGTATACTGAAATGATTAGTTCAGGCCCAGATTGCGTATTCTTTAGTATCTTGATAATGATTTTTGTTGCATATGTGTATCCTCTTGCACATATTTGTCAACATTTATTCCATCTTGATCTACATGTATTGATATCTTGACATCTTAGCCTTTCTTTTTTGTTGATATTGTTTTGCCGTAAGACTGTACACAGTGATGTGGCTCGCCTCAGAACGATGATGTCACATGCCAGTAAAGTCATCGTACTGATGACTGCATTGTGCCGATGATGTGAATGCACACTCTTGTTATTTGGCATCAGAGATACACTACTCTCACACCACAAACAGCTTTTCCCATAGGTTCTAGAGTCCTCTCCTTCTTTGTGTCATTGATTGTCTGGATACTGTTCTGTTTGGGTTCACCAGGTTTTATGGATATGTCTTTTTTACGCTTTATATATGGCGCTTGAGCATAGGATGACCTGATGATGGAAATGGTCCAAAATGCATTGGCAGATCTGCAAAAATCATATCTGTCCTCCTTGAATAAGATCATTCAAATCTGACCATGTACTCCTTCTATGAGTGATATCTGTGGATCTTTATAGAGAGTTTCTGTAACATTTTGCAATAGTATCTACAAAACTACATTTTATAAGCTCATTAAGGATTGTGTATGAGCACGCTGTTTTCAGGAATTAGGTTTCTAGGATATTGACTCTGACAAGAGAATAATGCCATGTAATGGCAGAGCCAGAGTGGACATGTTTTTTATAGTATCATTATTGGTATTATGTGCAAAGCAAATGTGAGTATGTTTTTCATATATTTGTACAGCCAGCATGCAAATGTATGGGCACAGCCAGCTTGAAAATGTGTTTATACTGGCATGAATTGTTGGCAAAGGCATCATGAAAAGGCATTATGAAATGCTCCTGTGCACTGTTGGTGAGTTGCATTGATTGCATGTTTTGAAAAACCAATTGCAAATTATCTGGCTTTTTACCTAATTTTTCATGGAAAGTGTGCTGTATAATGCTTCGTCTGAACCCATCATTCAAAAGAATATTGGTGGGAGGAAAAGACCCACAAACCCCTCTTGGTTTAGTCCAATCACCTGCAGGCTTTTTCTTTTAAAAGAAAGGGTCTCTCACTCCTTCTTTGAATCATCTCTGAACTTCAAACCCTCAAAAAGATTTAATGGTACCTTGTTGGGAGAGTTCATCTTTCCAAAGTCCCCCACCAATGAGATGAAGACTGAGGGTACCATAACCATCCCCAAGGACCACTGAGGGCGAACTGGTAATGGCACAGGACCTGTCCCTTTGCAGCCACAATGGTATCCAGGACCCCATCGTGTTGAAGGACACCTGCTGTTGTAGAACAGCCTCCCCTGTGTTTGGGAGTCCAAGAAAAAGGACTGAAACAAACGCTTAAGGCCCTGGAGTGGGAAACACAGCAACTGAAGAGTCAAGAAAACCAGGATCCGTTTGTTTGCCATCAAACCAAGTCAAACCGTGATCTGAGATTGTTCAATCCAGTCAAACCAACAGGACCCTCTGGTGCTGCTTTTGGTACTCACCTGATCTACAAACAGCTGTGTTGTACCTCTCGAACCAGCTTGCCACTGCACTGGTACCCCCGGAGTGCATTGTTGCCTCGTCTCAAACAAGATGCCTTTGGCTGCATACGCAGTGTTCGAAGCACCCTTCAAACAGCAACATCTTCCTTGATGAGTTTCATTAACACTTGACCAGACCCTGGGGATCTGTAAAACTGTTACCCTCGATCACTACCTCAAATTGCAGGAACTGAAGGGCACATAATGCCATCAGTCTCAAGCATCTAAACCATCACCTCAACTGTCAAACTGACCATGTTGTCCCTCATGATCCACACATCATTGAGCATCTCTTTGAACCACATCAAGCTCCAGTTTGATACCATCATGTCCCAAGCAGAGCCTGCCACTTGTTGGCTTGTATCAACTGCTCATTTGCCAGTCCTTGTCTCTGTCAAAGCAAGGAAATATCGAGGCTGAGTACCACAAATGAAATACACCAAACACAGTCTATAAAGATTCACAGATCTTTATTCTACTGTATACTTTACAAAGAAACAGATATCTATCTGGCTCTAAACACTCCACAATGAGTACCAGCCCGTCAAAGAGAGGAGAGAGAGTGCTGGGCATCTAAACATTCATGCTTTTATACAGTTTGAGAAATATTGTGCAGCCCCTCTTCATGTTAATAATTCGTGGTCTAGAGTTCGTGCCTAGTTCACATACAGCTCATACAATAATATGCAAAAGGATTACACAGATTTGCGTTTCCATGAAGGCACAATGGTGGTCTATGTTCTCGGATCCCGTGGTAAGCCTTGTTCTACATCTCTGCATAATGCAGTTCGGCCTGAATATACATTCAAGGTTTGTCTTTTATTGTCCCAACGTTTATACAGGGATGAGTCCTATGAGCGCAGACAATACTTACTTGACAGTTCAAATGGAGCGCAAGGTCTCTTTACCTAGTCTAAACAGTTGGCTCTTGAACAGCCTAAACATTAACAGGACTCAAAGGTCGGGAGGCCTGCTTGCAAGTTGAAAACACAATCCACCAATCCACCATTTTAGAACAGGGAATCGTACAAAACAGAAATCAAAATGGCAGATGAATCTTAAAATGGCGGTGAAGTCGATCCAAAATCGGAACTTTGCAACGCGGTTTTCTGTGTAAAGCAATTGGGTTTAGGCCATATAAATATAGGGAGGCACTATACATTTCCCGTTTCACAGTCTCGAACCACTGTTATCATTGCTTCACACATCAACCCGATCAAGTGGTTACCTAGCAACTTGAACCAGTTCAAACTCGAGTTGCGCCTCATCAAAATACACCTAAGATCATTACGTTCACGGTCGCGAACCATCACCAGACCTTGTCTCAAACCACTGGAGTGTCACACGCCAACCCAGACCATATGTTACCACATCTCAAAGCAGACCTGATCTTCAAACACTTTTTGCACCATAGCATGTCTTATTTACAAACATTGTTTTGAATTGCATTTCAGTCCTAATTCACTACCTTGTGAGCTACATTGTTTTCTATATGTGCTTATTCTATGTTCTTTCCTCAGGTGTCAGTTTTGCGTGGTGTATTTTCTATTTAGTTATTTTTGTAGCTGTTGTGTTTAATTGCAGTATAAATATTTTATAGAACCTTGATTGGACATTCCCTTTATTTTGGACTAATATGCTGTGCTTTTTGGGCTGCTATTCAAACACATTTTCACTGCTTGTGAGGGTATAAACCTCCCTCTGCCCACATTATCACAACAAGTGAAGGTGGTATACCTCATAACTGTGCCTGATTTACCTTTATGATTGGGATCTCTCTTGTGTTGCAGCTGTTTGAGGGTTGAGTGGTGTCATGATGCCTGCCTCCAAGGAGCCAAACCAGGCCCGGCGCCCTCAGAGACAGACACCATGCATTCAAGGGAAGTCCCAGCAGCCCCAGATGGGGGCCCTTTGGAGTCAGTCCTGGCGCTGTTGGCGTCAGGCTCATAGGGGACATCAGTCCTGGCGCCATCGGCGCCAGGCTCATACAGAAGTAGGTTGGGAGTAGTGCTTGGTGTAAACTTACCTGTGCAGACCATGCTGCAACTTCCAAGACTGGAAGGAACTATTTTTCTAGGGACTACTTGATCTCTAGGGTGTGACCGATGGAGGAATACATATTTCTGGGGGAAGAATACATACCTGGAACTACTTGAAAGGCTATTTAAGCCACACCCAAGCAGCAGACCACGCTTCGCGTTGTTCTGCACTTAGCAGCTGGACGCTCACCGTGCCTGCTCCTGCCTTGGTCCTCCATCACACCTGCCAGCATCCTGGAAACACCTAAAGAAGAAAAGGGAAGAGAACAGGTGAAAACAAGAACCTTACCAGATACATCTGCACTCCGGATTCTGCACGCCAACGATCCTGCAAAGAAGGCAAACATTTTAAACGCGCATCGCGTCGCGCGCAGCACGCTGCATTTCACTCACCTGCACGTGGCGTTTTCGAGTCCTCCGACGTCCATCCGGAGCTTCCACCGCCATCCAGCACCTATTGCAAGGAAGGAGAAAGAGAGGCGAGAAGGGAAACACGAATCTAAGTAGAACTTACCTGTGGTTCACTTCCCTCTCCGCCTTTGGGTTTGGGCCATACCTTCGGCATCTCAGCACCCCGGCCCCTAAGGGGAAAAGAAACACACATTGTATTAGTAAGAGCATGTGAGAACATTAGCAATACGCTCACTCAAGACTTACCCATTTGCAAGAGAGACACAGCAGCTCTTTTCGGGTCGGCGCCTTACCTCCGGCATTGCCGTACCCCGGCGCCTATGGGGAAAAAGCCATTGGACATTAAAGGAGATATTTAAAACTGCAAAGGAATCTCTCATGTGAAATCTTACCAGAATTTGGCTTCATCCAAATCGCCTGCAGCCCGGAATCTTCTCCAGCACCTACGAAAGAAAAGAACAGATGAGTGAATATAAACCCAAACTTGCCATAAACATTTGCGGTACGACGGGAATGGACAAACTAGTTTAAACTCATCAATCCAGTGAAGTAACTGGAATCACAACACGCCCCTGCATCAGAAGCAGGATGGAGAGCTCGTCATTTTGGTCCCTAAGGTGAGTCTTCGCAGGGAATCCCAAAAGGGTTTCATGGAGGGAGAGAAGGGAAGTGGGAGGTCGGAACATCACCCGCAGACTATTAACCCTTCCTTTTCACACACAGTGGGATATTCCTCCGAGCCAGAAAAGCCAGGTTGGGGAATCCAGTCCAGTCCATCTTCCGGGTCTTACGCATCTCTGCAGAAGAGGTCACAGCAGTCCCAGCCACGCCCGCGCCTCCGTGGGAGCCAGGTGAGCGTTACAAGTGGGTGCTTTTGCCACTACTCACCCTAGTACTCCTGCAGGGCAGAAGTCATCTTGTCACAGTACTATTAACACATATCTGGCCCTCACACAACATTGGGCCCTACGGACTGTTTAGGTCACTTGTGCACAATTTCTCACTGAAAGACATATCATTTTGGTTGCTTATTGACTTTTCCCCCCTGTTTCATTAGCCAGCATGCTGCACCTTTCTGTCTATTGTATAGTATGTGTTCTCTCTTATAAGAGCGGGTTTGTATAGTGTTTTATATTCATGTGTACATTGGTATCTTTAATTAAAGTATATATATGTATTTTTATAGAACCTTAATGGGAAATGCCTTTTATTTTGCAATGTTTTTAATTAGCTATTTGGGTTGCTACTGGATCATATTCACACCCATTCTGAGAATATAGCCTTCCCTCTGCCCACACTACCACAAAAGGTGATGTAGGTATATCCCTTGGCTGTGCCTGTTTTACGTATATGATTGGATTTGCAGGTGAGTGCACTGCTGCTCATGCCTCCATCAGCCCAAAATTTTTATTTATTTTAAACTCATTTGATTAACCGCAGGCTCCTTGTGTAGTGCTTTTGCCCAAAACAGATTTTTAAGCGTATTTGATTAACCCCAGGCCCCTCGTGTAGTGCTTTTGCCCAATTTGAATTTAAACGCATTTTGTAGGCCCCGCGGATGCCCGCATCTCCCCATTGTATCCCTTCATTCTCCCACCTCCTCCCGCCTCCTAACTCGCCCACTGTTTCCGATTGGCTGTTTAGCCGTGTTGTTGTGGATCTAGCAACCCGCGGCTATGCTGCTCACCTCCATTGCCAAGCAAACAGGTGAGTGCACTTCTGCTTGTGCCTTCATCTGCCCAAAATTGTAATTTGATTAACCCCAGACCCCTCGTGTAGTGCTTTTGCCCAAAAGTGTAACTTTTAAACGCATTGGATTAACCCCAGGCCCCTCGTGTAGTGCTTTTGCCCAAAAAGAATCGCATTTTATTGAATTGAATTTAAATGCATTTTATAGGCCCCTCGAGTGCCCGCATCTCCCCATTGCATCCCTTCCTTCTCCAACCACCTCCCCCCTCCTAACCCACCCCTGATCCAGATTGGCTGTTGAGCCAAGTTGTTTTGGGACGAGCAACCTGCGCTTCAGCTGCTCACCTCCATTGCCAAGCAAACAGGCGAGTTCATTGGTGCTCGTGCCTCCATCTGCCCAAAACTGTAATCTTTTTAAAACGCATTTGAATAACCCCAGGCCCCTCGTTTAGTGCCTTAGTCCAAAATTGAATTTTAAGCGCATTTGATTAACCCCAGGCCCCTTGTGTAGTGCTGTTGGTCAAATTGTAGCTTTAAACACATTTGATTAACTCCAGGCCCCTCGTGTAGTGCTTTTGCACAAAAGTGCAACTTTTAAACGCATTTGATTAACCCCAGGCCCCTCGTGTAGTGTTTTTGCCAAAAGTGTAACTTTTAAACACATTTGATTAACCCCAGGCCCCTCGTGTACTGCTTTTGCCAAAAAGTGTAACTTTTAAACGCATTTGTTTAAGCCCAGGCCCCGGGTCTAGTGCCTTTGCCCAAAAGTGTAACTTTTAAATACATTTGTTTTACCCCAGACCCCTTGTGTAGTGCTGTCGCCAAAATGTTAACCCCTTGTGTAGTGCTTTTGCCAAAACGTTAACTTTAAATGCATTTGATTAACCCCAGGCCCCTCGTGTAGTGTTTTTGCCCAAAGGTGTAATTTTAAACGCATTTGATTAACCCCAGGCCCCTAACTGAATTTAAACGCATTTTGTAGGCCCCCCGGGTGCCCGCATCTTCCCATTGCATCTCTTCCTTCTCTCTCCACCTCCGCCTCACAATCCGCCCTGTTCCTGATTTGCTGTTTAGCCGTGTTGTTGTGGGTCTTGCAACATTCGCCTCCGCTGCTAACCTAAATTGCCAAGCAAACAGGTGAGTGCACTGCAGCTCGTGCCTCCATCTTCCCAAAATTGTCATTTTAAAAAAACGCATTTAATTAACCCCAGGCCCCTTGTGTAGTGCTTTTGCCCAAAATTGTATTTTAAGCACATTTGATTAACCTCAGTCCCGTTGTGTAGTTCTTTGGCCCAAAATTGTAACTTTAAACACATTTGTTTAACCCCAGGCCCCTCGTGTAGTGCTTTTGCCCAAAAGTGCAACTTTAAACGCTTTTGATTAACCCCAGGCCCCTAATTGAATTTAAACGCATTTTGTAGTTCCCTCGGGTGCCCGCATCTCCCCATTGCATCGCTTCCTTCTCTCGCCATCTCCCGCCTCTCAGCCCGCCCTGTTCCCGATTGGCTGTTTAGCCGTGTTGTTGTGGGTCTAGCAACACGCGCCCCCGCTGCTCACCTAAATTGCCAAGCAAACAGGTGAGGGCACTGCTTCTCGTGCCTCCATCTTCCCAAAATTGTAATTTTTTAAAAACGCATTTTATTAATCCCAGTCCCCTGATTGAATTTAAACGCATTTTGTAAGCCCCTCGAGTGCCCGTATCTCCCCATTGCATCCCTTCCTTCTCCCTCCACCTCCCCCCTCCCAACCCCACGTTCCCGATTGGCTGTTTAGCCGTGTTATTGTGGGTCTAGCAACCCGCGCCTCAGCTGCTCAACTCCATTGCCAAGCAAACAGGAGAGTTCAGAGAATCGTACAAAACAGAAATCAAAATGGCGGATGAATTTTAAAATGGCGGTGAAGTCGATCCAAAATCGGAACTTTGCAATGCGGTTTTTTGTGTGAAGCAATTGGGTTTAGGCCAATATAAATATAGGGAGGCACTATACATTTCCCGTTTCACAGTCTCAAACCACTGTTATCATTGCTTCACACATCAACCCGATCCAGTGGTTACCTAGCAACTTGAACCAGTTCAAACTCGAGTTGCCGCCTCATCAAAATACACCTAAGATCATTAGGTTCACGGTCGCGAACCATCACCAGACCTTGTCTCAAGCCCCAGGCCCTTGTGTAGTGCTTTTGCCCAAAATTCAATTTTAAGCGCATTTGATTAACCCCAGGCCCGTTGTGTAGTGTTTTTGCCCAAAATTGTAACTTTAAATGCATTTGATTCATCTCAGGCCCCTCTTGTAGTGCTTTTACCCAAAAGTGTAACTTTAAACACATTTGATTAACCCTAGGCCCCTCGTGTAGTGCTTTTGCCCAAAATTGTAACTTTTAAAAGCATTTGTTTAACCCCAGGCCCTGGGTCTAGTGCTTTTGCCCAAAAGTGTAAATTTTAAACTCATTTGTTTTACCCCAGGCCCCTTGTGTAGTGCTTTTGCCAAAATGTTAACTTTAAACGCTTTTGATTAACCCCAGGCCCCTCGTGTTGTTCTTTTGCCCAAAATTGTAACTTTAAACACATTTGATTAACCCCAGGCACCTCGTGTAGTGCTTTTGCCCAAAAGTGTAACTTTAAACAAATTTTATTAACCCCAGTCCCCTAAGTGAATTTAAATGCATTTTGTAGGCCCCTCGGGTGCCCGTATCTCCCCATTGCATCCCTTCCTTCTCCCTCCACCTCCCGCCTCCCAAACCGCCCTGTTCCCGATTGGCTGTGTAGCCATGTTGTTGTGGGTCTAGCAACCCCCGCCTCAGCTGCTCACCTAAATTGCCAAGCAAACAGGTGAGTGCACTGCTGCTCGTGCCTCCATCTTCCCAAAATTGTAATTTTTTTAAACACGCATTTCATTATCCCCAGGCCCGTCGTGTAGTGCTTTTGCCCAAAATTGTAACTTTAAACACATTTGATTAACCCCAGGCCACTTGTGTAGTGCTTTTGGACAAAAGTGTAACTTTTAAACGCATTTGATCAACCCCAGGCCCCTCGTGTACTGCTTTTGCCCCAAATTGTAACTTTAAACGCATTTGATTAAACCCAGGCCCCTCGTGTAGTGCTTTTGCCCAAAATTGTAACTTTAAACGCATTTGATCAACCCCAGGCACCTTGTGTAGTGCTTTTGCCAAAAGTGTAACTTTGAAACGCATTTGATTAACCCCAGGCCCCTTGTGTAGTGCTTTTGCCCAAAAGTGTAACTTTTAAACACATTTGTTTAACCCCAGGACCCGAGTCTAGTGCTTTTGCCCAAAAGTGTAACTTTTAAACGCATTTGTTTTACCCCAGGCACCTTGTGTAGTGCTTTTGCCAAAAGTGTAACTTTGAAACGCATTTCATTAACCCCAGGCCCCTCGTGTAGTGCTTTTGCCCAAAAGTGTAACTTTTAAACACATTTGTTTAACCCCAGGCCCCGAGTTTAGTGCTTTTGCCCAAAAGTGTAACTTTGAAACGTATTTGATTAACCCCAGGCCCCTCGTGTAGTGCTTTTGCCCAAAAGTGTAACTTTTAAACACATTTGTTTAACCCCAGGCCCCGAGTCTAGTTCTTTTGCCCAAAAGTGTAACTTTAAACACACTTGATTAACCCCAGGCCCCTCGTGTAATGCTTTTGCCCAAAAGTGTAACTTTAAAATGCTTTTGGTTAACCCCAGGCACCTCGTGTAGTGCTTTTGCCCAAAAGTGTAACTTTTAAACGCATTTGATTAACCCCAGGCCCCTCTTTGCCCAATTTGAATTTAAACGCATTTTGTACGCCACTCGGGTGCCCGCATCTCCCCATTGCTTCCCTTCCTTCTCCCTCCACCTCCCGCCACCCAATCCACACTCCATTCCTGATTGGCTGTGTAGCCGTGTTGTTGTGGGTCTAGCAACCCGCGCATCAGCCCGCTCATCTCCATTGCCAAGCAAACAGCTGAGTGCACTGCTGCTCGTGCCTCCATCTGCCCAAAATTATAATTTCTAAAAAAGACATTTGAATAACCCCAGGCCCCTCATGTAGTGCTTTTGCCCAAAATTGAATTTTAAGTGCATTTGATTAACCCCAGACCCCTTGTGTAGTGCATTTGGCAAAAATTGTAACTTTGAAAGCATTTGATTAGCCCCAGGCCCCTCGTGTAGTGCTTTTGCCCAAAAGTGTAACTTTTAAACGCATTTGATTAACCCCAGGCACCTCGTGTAGTGCTTTTGCCAAAAGTGTAACTTTTAAACGCATTTTATTTATCCCAGGCCCCTCGTGTCGTGCTTTTGCCCTAATGTGTAACTTGTAAACGCATTTGTTTAACCCCAGGCCCCGGCTCTAGTGCCTTTGCCCAAAAGTGTAACTTTTAAACGCATTTGATTAACCCCAGGCCCCTCGTGTAGTTCTTATGCCCAAAATTGTAACTTTAAACACATTTGATTAACCCCATGCCCCTCGTGTAGTTCTTATGCCCAAAATTGTAACTTAAAACGGATTTGATTAACCCCAGTCCCCTAATTGAATTTAAAGGCATTTTGTAGGCCCCTCGGGTGCCCGCATCTCCCCATTGCATCCCTTCCTTCATCCTCCACCTCCCGCCTCCCAACCCGCCCTCTTCCCGATTGGCTGTTTAGCCGTGTTGTTGTGGGTCTAGCAACCCGCGCCTCAGCTGCTCACCTAAATTGCCAAGCAAACAGGTGAGTGCACTGCTGCTCGTGCCTCCATCTTCCCAAAATTGTAATTTTTTAAAAACAAATTTGATTAACCCCATGCCCATCGTGTAGTGCTTTTTCCCAAAATTGTAACTTTAAACGCATTTGATTAACCCCAGGCCCCTTGTGTAGTGCTTTTGGCCAAAAGTGTAACTTTTAAACGCATTTGATCAACCCCAGGCCCCTCGTGTAGTGCTTTTGCCCCAAATTGTAACTTTAAATGCATTTGATTAATCCCAGGACCCTCATGTAGTGCTTTTGCCCAAAAGTGTAACTTTAAACACATTTGATTAATCCCAGGGTCCTCGTGTAGTGCTTTTGTCCAAAAGTGTAACTTATAAATTAATTTGATCAACCCCTCGCCCCTCGTGTAGTGCTTTTGCCCAAAAGTGTAACTTTTAAGCACATTTGATTAACCCCAGGCCATTTGTGTAGTGTTTTTGTCCAAAAGTGTAACTTTTAAATGCTTTTGATTAACCCCAGGCCCCTCTTTGCCCAAATTGAATTTAAACACATTTTGTAGGCCCCTTGGGTGTCCGCATCTCCCCATTGCATCCCTTCCTTCTCCCTCCACCTCCCGCCTCCCAATCCGCCCTCCATTCCCGATTGGCTGATTATCCGTGTTGTTGTGGGTCTAGCAACCCGCGCCTCAGCCCGCTCACCTCCATTGCCAAGCAAACAGGTGAGTGCACTGCTGCTCGTGTCTTCATCTGCACAGAATTGTAATTTTTTTTAAATGCTTTTGATTTACCCCAGGCCCCTCGTGTAGTGCTTTTCCCTAAATTGAATTTTAAGCGCATTTGATTAACCCAGGCCCCCCTTTTGCCCAAAGTGTAACTTTTAAATGCATTTTGACCACTGGGCAGTCATAAGTGACACTTCCATGGCAGCCCTCTGCCCGGCAGCCCCTGCGGCTAAGCGCCCCAAGGCAAAGGGCGGCTCTGACAAAGGCGGCTCCAAATCTTGTCCGCAGGTGTCAGCAGGGGAAGCCAGTGGCCAGCCGTCAAACAGCAATGATTAGGACAAGTAATTACTCTACCCCAGAAGCCTAGCCGCTTATCAAACTTATCTAAATCACTGTCAGTATTTCTGCTGCCTCCTTCTCCCCCACACTGTTAAATCTAGGTGTGTTTAGGACTCCACTCAACTGTTCTGTTAGGCATAGGCCTCTCTCCCACTATACAGGACTCTAAAATCTAGCTGTGTTTAGTACTTAGTACTTCACTCAATTGTTCTGTTAGGCATAGGCCTTTCTCCCACTATACAGGACTCTCAAACATAACTGCTTAGTGTTGCAGTCAAGTGCTCAACTGTGTCAGGCGTAGGCCTCTCTCCCACTAAACAGGTATCTCAAGTTTATCTGAGCCCTATTTCAAACTGCATTGTCTGATATTCAAATTGCATTGTTGGCTGTAGGCCGCTCTCCCGCGTGCAGGTCTCTCAAATGTAGCTGAGCCCTATTTCAAATTGCATTGTCTGGAAGTCAAATTGTATTCTTAGCTGTAGGCCTCTTTCCCGTGATGAAGTAATTATTGGCTGACTATTGATGAGTAATACTGTGATTATTGGGTCACGGCCCATGAGATCACACTGTGATTGTCAGCTACACCCATCCATTAGGACAATTCTGTAGTTACCAGCTATACCCCTCTCCAGACCACATAGTTTGTTTACTGCAGTAAACCTCTTCCAGGGACACCCACACTAGGAACAGCCGCTGTAAGACCCCAATGATATAACTTAGCAAAACCTCCCCTACCTTACTCGAGACAGCGACTGAACAAGTCAGCAATATCAGCTGACAAGACCATCAACAGACCGAGCCCAAACTTGTACCGGACAGTCCTCTACACCCAGTATAACACCACAAAACAGCCGAACCAAAGCAAGACCAACTCATATCTACAAACAGAAATAAAGACCAACAAAAACGCTCAAGCTCAAAATGCAGCACAAGTGACTGGGCCAAAGGAAAGACAAAGAGCAGAAAGAACAAACACAACTGAACTCCACTAAGACTCACAACTGCAGAACACACTCCGACAGACAGGAACGACAACAGAACTGATGCCGAGAGAAGAGAGAAATCCCTCTACCTAACACCATACCTCGCAAATAACCAGTCACCAGATCAAGCCAACCCAACGTACGAACCAACAACAGCAGACAACCAAACACAACCACACAGAAGAACAATGGACAATGCTGGAAATAGCAAGAACATAATCGATGCACTAACACCTTACATCACTAAGACAAGAGGAACTTCCACTCGACAGCCACACAGCTTTGAAGAGGAACCTGATAAAAACAAAAACCGAAGACTGAACCTAGAAGAACTTTTCGACGATACAGACACAACGATACCAACACCTCAACAATAGACCGACTTGGAAGGAAGTAGCAACACCACTCAGAAAAGAAGGACGACAATAAAACACAAACTAAACCACACGTTTAAAATCCACTGCAACCTAATAAACACAAGATCCATAGCAAAACACTCAACAGAGATCTTTGACCTTCTCTGCAACAATGGCATTGACATCATATTCATCACAGAAACATGGCTGGAAGATAACTACAAAATCACACCCCAAAGCTGCCTCCCGACCAACTTCAAATTCCTTCAGGTAAACACGAAAAAAAAGGAGGAGGCCTTGCAATAGCATTCAAAGGACACCTGAATATAAAAACAGATGGCCCTCTCAACATCATCAACTGCAAAACCATGGTCATACACCTATCGGCAAATCCAAAAACTAACATCACATTTATTCTGATTTATAGACCACTGACATATGCTGCAACCTTGGTCGACAACTTCATAGAAGCCATCACCAACATAGCCATCAGGCACAAACCTCTAATAATCCTGGGGGACTTCAACAACTGGTTGGAAGAAAAACAAGCCAACTCCCAAAACTCACTAATTGGGCAGCTAACAACCATGAAACTACAACGGTTGGTCAAAGGAGCAATGCACTCCGCAGGACACACCCTTGACGCAATCTTCGCCAAGGAAAAACATATCACTACAGCACCACTGATACAAATACTGTGGAGCGACCATCTCATCATCCCATTCGTGATCCCACTACCAACTCAAGACCATATCCAGCCCCCCCAAGCTCACAACCATCAGAAAAATAAACTGGAAAACCGTTGAAGCAAACAACCTGATGGAACAACTGGAGATGACCAAACCCTCAACTACAGAACTAGAGCTGGCTGACCTAGACAGGAAAAAGGAGCTACTCCACAAATGGATTGCTGTTGCAATTGAAAACATCGCCCCAGAAAATCCCATTTACCCCCTCAAAAAAAGGGCAATGGCAGAATGGTTCGCCCTGCTACTAAGCACCATGAAAAAGGACAACAAGAAGATGGAATTGGAATGGAGGAAAGAATACAACCAAGACAAGAAAATACTGTTCCAGAAACAAATCCGTGCATACTAGAAGGAAATATAAAAGGCAAAGAGAAGGCAATATGATGACAGAATCACCAATGTCACCAACACACAAAAAGAAATGTTCAACATCATTAAAGAAATGAGAAACCCACCTGGTTGTGACAACACTCCAACCCCCTCACAGAAACTTTGCAACGACTTGGCAGACCATTTCAAGAACAAAATCGATGACATCCGACAAATCATATAAAACAGACCAACCAACCATAACACTCAACCAACCAGACCTAACTAAGAGCCACAGCACAAACTCCAAAACATTCCTGAAATATCAGCAGAGGAATTCGCCAAGCTGGTAAGACACAGCAAGAAAGCAGGATCACCCATGGATCCCTGCTCCCTTGACATCTACAAATCAATCCTCGCACAAGGAACGCCATCAGAATACTACAGAAACCTCCTAAATCTCTCACTCACAACAGGAACTGTACCAAGATCCTTCAAATCAGCATATATCAAACCACTTTTCAAAAACACAAGTGGCGACTTGGAAGACCTCTCCAACTACAGACCAATTTACAACATTCCCTACCCGGCAAAACTCTTAGAAACGTACGTATACAAATTAACCCAAGAACATGTAGATTAACACTAACTGCTAGACGAAGCACAAGTCGGTTTCAGATCCACAAGAGGAACAGCATTGGCACTACTATCCATCTGGGTCAACCTAAAAACAAATGCAGACTCCAACACAACCTCAGCTCTGATTCTGCTCGACCTCTGCGGAGCCTTCGACACAGTTAGCCATGACGCCCTAACCAAAAATGCAAATAATAAAAATGCACATAAAATTAAAAGATTGGAAGACATAGGGATAACGGACATGGCACTACTCTGGATTAAATCACTCCTAGCAGACAGGACAGAAACCGTATGGATAAAACCCTTCAAATCTACCCCACAAGTTAACGACTGTGGGGTACCACAAGGATCCTCACTATCACCACTATACTTCAACATCTACCAGAGTCCAGTAATCAGAATCTTCAAAAAATACAAAATTACATGCTACAGCTACACAGACGACACTGAAATCATCTACAAAATCGAAGACACTGAAGCCGATCACTCAACCCTAATTGAGTGTCTAAAAGAAGTCTTTATCTGGATGAACGCCAACAACTTGAAAATCAACCCAAGAAAGACAGAAATCATGATGATATCCAAAAGCTAAGAGAACAGCACCTACATTCCCTGGCCAACGGAAATAGGAACTGCGCCAAAACCATCTAAGGTAATAAAAAATCTGGGAGTCCTGGTGGACAACTCCCTAACTTTAGAACCAAAAATAAATGCAATAATCAAGAAACGCTTCTTCCTCCTTCACACAACAAGAAGAATCCTACCTTTCCTCTGCTTCACCCACAAAACACTCACAATTGTCACCCTAATCATGTCAAGAATCGACTAAGCAAAGAGCCTCTACCTCGGGATGCCAGAATACCTCCTGAAGAAACTACAATGCATCCAAAATGCAGTAGCCATACTCCTCCTCACACTATGCAGAAGAGAACACATCACTCCAGCGCTAAAAATATTACATTGGCTCCCAGTCAAACATTGCATCACCTTCAAACAGTGTACATAACACACAGGGCAATCAGCAGACAGGGAGCTGAATTCCTACAAAAGAAAATTACAATCTACAAGCCAACCAGACTCTGCATATCAAGCAATAAAATCTGCCTGGAACCAAAACCATACCTCAAGAAAAAACTAGGGGATCCTTCTTCTCCCACCTAGCCGCAAAAACCTGGAACAACATCCCGAAAGAAATAAGAAACACCAAAGACCATCTACAATTCAGATAACGAGTAAAAACCTGGCTCCTCACCACCGATTCAAATTGAAACAATGAAACAATCAAACAGGATACACAATGAACAGGATGACAGAACTCAGGATGATGCAACACCCAGAAGTGACTAAGGGAAAATCTGACAATAACAAGAGAGACAACGCTAGGTCGAATAGGACACAAGCCACACCCCATAAAGACAGAAATTAGCATCCCTGCCCAACTCCATTAACCTCACCCACCCCATTAATGCTACTAGGTACCATACTTGGATAGAGTTGTGTGAATGTGAGGCAGTTGCCACACTTGAATTTAGCTGTGGACACAGGCATGCGCCGGGTCCGGACGGAGTTGTGAATGATGACAGGTGCAGTGCTTGGACTTAGCTGCGAGTGTTGGCATTCGCCATGCTTCAAAGGGGCTTTGAGCAATAGCCTGCGTGAGGAGCTGGATAAGACTGTGGGCCTCATTACATGGACAGTGGTAAGGGTTTACCAGTACCGGTAAGGGTACCACTGCCGGTAAACCCTTACTGCCTTACTACGAGGCCCCTTTATGGGACCCTACCCTAACGGCTGGTCTTACCGTCCGTTAAGGACGGGACCCGCAAAGGGACCTAGGAGGTAATTACGGTACTGCAATTTGCGGTACCGTAATTACCGCCTTCCCCATTCCCATTGAGCCCTATGGGGGCAAAAATGAGAATGGGGAAGGGCCATGGTGAATGGGGAATTACTGCCCCCACACACCTTGGAATAGGGCGGTAATTCCGCCATTCACCATGGCGGACTCGGTAAAATACCGGCGGCAACCATGGCGCCAATAGCGCCATGGTTACTGCCGTCCGTGTAATGAGGCCCTTTGTGTACCTATCACTGCCACATCTGGATGGAGTAGCGTTGGTTGACCCATGCTGCACATGGACTGGATTGAGAATGCCATTCAGGGCCAGATTTGGACGGACTCATGAACGCTTGCTTGCCCCGCATACAGACAGGTTTGATGGAGGTGGACGGGGGCCAAACTTGGACATGCTTAAGAATAAGGGTGGGTATCATATGTGGAAGGGATTGGTGGTGTCGGCCAGTGCCGGATCTGGGTGGAGGCGAGGGAAAACATGCGCGCATGTTTGCGAATATGGAAGTTTAGCGCTTCACTTCCAGGCAGCAATGACAATTAACCAATCCACTAACAATTTCACCCCTCTGCATACACCTCTCAAACTCTAACCAACACAACCACAACCCTATATACACAACAATCTGCACAAACTTCACTACACTGCAACAACAAAACAAACCACACATAAACTTGCACAACACCACACGACAGCTACCGAGCCGAAAACACTCCCAGCCTAGCGAACGGTGCTAACCGGGTTGAGGCTGCCAATAGCACATCAATGCTCTCTTGCACTTTTCCCGCTTCCTCCCACTAACTCACCCCCCTTCCCTTTTCAGATCCTCCATAGCGCCGGGGGACCACTCCAGCGGTGATAGTGCGCGGTATCCTTTCACATTAACATTAACACTGTTAGTTTGTTGAAGTGTGGGCCTGAGCAGGAGGTTTAGCCACTACTCATCCTTATACTATTGCAGAGCAGAAGTGCAGAATTAATTTGTTCACATAATGTGTCACTTTGATTGGCATGCAACTTCTTACACTCTATATTAATCACAGTCAATTGTCTCATTTCTGTTTTTCTCTCGTATTTCATGTTTTGCAGGGATGCTTTGAAATCTGGCCCCATTTACGGAATTGCCTATGGAATGTCCAGCTCAATTCCATTCTTTGTTTATGCAGCTATTTTCAGACTTGGGGCCTGGCTTATTGTGCATTGCTACACAAAATTTGAGAACATGTTTATGTAAGTATATTTATTGTGGGAATAACAAGAGATTAATGATAATGCATCGTGCCTACAGTGTTTGCATGGAAAAATAATACTCCAATTGTTTAATAAAAGTGTGCTGTGAGAAAGTCCACTCTGGCATTTCAAATTACCTGCCAACAAATACCATTTTTCAATTGTGATGAACACTGTCAAAAAGTATTGCAAATTATAGGTTCTTAAAAAGGTATTGTCACTGGAAATACATGTTTTATATATTTATTTGATGCATGCCTGTATGACCTCATACACAATGGCGTCATTGGTGAGCCAACTGCAAACTAGGGGTTGAGACTGCTTTGACAAACAATGACTGTACATGATGCAAATGTAGCCGTATGTTGCATTCCATTATTAAAGGGAAATGGTTTTGCTGCTGGTTTATTTATGTGTAATGAGAGAATTTTTAAAGATAGTTAAAATTGAAAGTGTATATCTGGTTTTAGTATACGTTGGGGGTCATTCCGAGATTGGAGGTAGTCATGGCGCTATTTGCGCCATGACTGCCTCCAATAACGGGTCTGAGTCCGGTGTTGTTGAATGGGGATTTACCGGTGCAGTCCGACCCTGGCGGGACATTAAGTACCCATTGGACAAACCATTCCCCATTCCCATTGAGCCCCCATAGGGCTCAATGAGAATGGGCAGGGCGCTAATAACGGGCTCGCAACAAGGAAGCCCGTTATTGGCACCCTGGCCCCTTTGCGGGATCCGTAAGGGGCGTGTGGTCGGACCACACATTCCTTGCGGTTCCTGCAAAGGGACATCAGAATACGGCGGTAAGGGATTACCGGCACAGGTCTCCTTACCGGTGCCCGGTATCCCTTACCACCCTACTCGGAATGATCCCCAATGTGTATATGTGTGCATCAACTTACATTTTAATGTATTTGAATGTATTGAATTTGAATGCATGATTGTTAAATGAGATACGATGAGTTGTTATATTAATAATATGAATTATGTGTATTTATTTATTTTGCAAAAGTGCATTCATGAACTAAAAATAGATACAAATAAATAAATAAATACATGTAATTAGTATAACTATGATGTATAAAGAACACCGCATTGCAATGCATTTGCACCACGTTTAGAGGGTGCACGTTTAGACAAAGGTCTGTAAAATAAAGAAATGTTATGTGTGCTGAAAGAAACAGGATGCAGACTTCAGCAAGGAGATGTATTTTCACCCTGGCTGTTATGCTCATTCTCGACATAAATAGAGGAAGCACATTTTCTAAGAGCCCAGTGGAGAGCTACATTCAGGCTTCTCTGTGTAACAGACTTTTTTGAGACCGCATGAGCTAAAGAGCTGAACAGGTGAAGACGCCAGAATCCAATCTGCACTTTTTGTCACTCTGTACAGAGGTCGAAATGTGACTGATTGACTTTTGGAACGAACATTGTAAATTCCCACCTTAAAGCTGCCACTTTTGTCAGCGGCATTAAATAAACAGACCGCATGCATCTATAGAGACAGAAAGAACGCACATAGCAGTTGAATTTGGATGGCGTGAGCCTCGCTGATGTGCTAGGGTTTGGGAGAGTTGATAGGACGAGGGAAGGCCTGAGCCGATATGAGGAAAATCCTAACCGTGAGCTGTTTTTCTTTCCATCATGAAAAACATTGGGGTTTGATTAGCTGTATTCAGAGTGGGTGTGATGTTAGCTTAACAGACACATTTGAAATTAAAATTGTATGCATTTAAACTAGAAGATTTTTCATTGATTTCACCCAAAATGACTATATGATATGTAATATTTCTGCTGTCGGAACTGAATCCTTGTTATGTCCTGGTAGCTATTATAGCAGCTTGCATGATACATGCACAGGCTTTGAGAAGGTAGTTGCATTACACTGCATCGTATATTCTCTTATCAAGTGTCATTTATTTATGCAACAATTCAGAACTGTCATGACTGACGTTCACTATAATTTCCTGTCATTTATGTGGAATTATCCTAGAGGCATATTAGGTCACGTACATATATGCAATATGCTAGCAAAGTTAGATGGGTTTGCTTTAGTTATGAATAAAGACTGATGATCAGGAGCCATCAATCAAACGCATGGTTCTTGTTCTCTGCTATATATTATGTTATGTTATATTATTAGGCATTTATATAGCGCTCTATATATCATTGGGATGACCTCAAAGCGCTGGTAGGTTGAAAGCCCTCGGGGAACATAGACCAGGTCAGGTGAGAGGGTAGGGTGTTGAAGGGTGCTTAAGGGCACCAGGTAAGTGTACAGCTAATGTAATTGCCTGATGGTAGCTGCATCCAAGCATTAGGTGTGGTGGTATTGATATCGGTTCAATGTGTGCAGTTGGGCGGGTGGACACTGTCTGACTGCGTTAGGCCTGTGAGACGCTTATGTGTGCAGCTAGGTCGGTTTGTCGTGGGATATAGCTGCATTTTATTAGAATGTTGAGGTGTTCATGGGATAGTGTTCATATGTGAACAGCTCGGCGGAATTGATCGAGGGGTATAGCTGCACTCTAATTGTGTGATGGTGTAGAGTAGAGACTAAGCAAAAACAAAGAGGTGATGGCTGGAAGGTTTAGAATTAATCTTAACCACTGGCAATGCTCTGGGCAACCCTCCAGACAACCGTTCTTCGCCTGCCAAGCCATTACAGAAGGGAAAGACCATATGCAAATCAGGCTTGGCCCCACCCCAAAAGGGGCAGTCCAGCCCGAACTGCTAGGCCACATCCCTTCTGCACGAGACCACAAGCATCCCCAAACATGTTTCACCCTTGTTGGGGCTCATCAGTGAGGAGTAGCTTGGGTATCTAGGCCCAGCAGGCACGGGACCCACGTCTGCGCATACCCGTCCCACTTGGGGTGACATAGCAAAAACAAAGAGGGGATGGCTGGAAGGTTTAGAATTAATCTTAACCACTGGCAATGCTCTGGCAACCCTCCAGACCACCGTTCTTCGCCTGCCAAGCCATTACAGAAGGGAAAGACCATATGCAAATCAGGCTTGGCCCCACCCCAAAAGGGGCAGTCCAGCCCGAACTGCTAGGCCACATCCCTTCTGCACGAGACCACAAGCATCCCCAAACATGTTTCACCCTTGTTGGGGCTCATCAGTGAGGAGTAGCTTGGGTCTCTAGGCCCAGCAGGCACGGGACCCACGTCTGGGCATACCCTTCCCACTTGGGGTGACATAGCAAAAACAAAGAGGTGATGGCTGGAAGGTTTAGAATTAATCTTAACCACTGGCAATGCTCTGGGCAACCCTCCAGACCACCGTTCTTCGCCTGCCAAGCCATTACAGAAGGGAAAGACCATATGCAAATCAGGCTTGGCCACACCCCAAAAGGGGCAGTCCAGCCCGAACTGCTAGGCCACATCCCTTCTGCACGAGACCACAAGCATCCCCAAACATGTTTCGCCCTTGTTGGGTCTCTAGGCCCAGCAGGCACGGGACCCACGTCTGGGCATACCCGTCCCACTTGGGGTGACATAGCAAAAACAAAGAGGTGATGGCTGGAAGGTTTAGAATTAATCTTAACCACTGGCAATGCTCTGGGCAACCCTCCAGACCACCGTTCTTCGCCTGCCAAGCCATTACAGAAGGGAAAGGCCATATGCAAATCAGGCTTGGCCCCACCCCAAAAGGGGCAGTCCAGCCCGAACTGCTAGGCCACATCCCTTCTGCACGAGACCACAAGCATCCCCAAACATGTTTCGCCCTTGTTGAGGCTCATCAGTGAGGAGTAGCTTGGGTCTCTAGGCCCAGCAGGCACGGGACCCACGTCTGGGCATACCCGTCCCACTTGGGGTGACATAGTAAAAACAAAGAGGTGATGGCTGGAAGGTTTAGAATTAATCTAAACCACTGGCAATGCTCTGGGCAACCCTCCAGACCACCGTTCTTCGCCTGCCAAGCCATTACAGAAGGGAAAGACCATATGCAAATCAGGCTTGGCCCCACCCCAAAAGGGGCAGTCCAGACCGAACTGCTAGGCCACGTCTCTTCTGCACGAGACCACAAGCATCCCCAAACATGTTTCGCCCTTGTTGGGGCTCATCAGTGAGAAGTAGCTTGGGTCTCTAGGCCCAGCAGGCACGGGACCCACGTCTGGGCATACCCGTTCCATCTTGGGGTGACATAGCAAAAAAAAAGAGGTGATGGCTGGAAGGTTTAGAATTAATCTTAACCACTGGCAATGCTCTGGGCAACCCTCCAGACCACCGTTCTTCGCCTGCCAAGCCATTACAGAAGGGAAAGACCATATGCAAATCAGGCTTGGCCCCACCCCAAAAGGGGCAGTCCAGCCCGAACTGCTAGGCCACATCCCTTCTGCACGAGACCACAAGCATCCCCAAACATGTTTCGCCCTTGTTGGGGCTCATCAGTGAGGAGTAGCTTGGGTCTCTAGGCCCAGCAGGCAGGGGACCCACGTCTGGGCATACCCGTCCCACTTGGGGTGACATAGCAAAAACAAAGAGGTGATGGCTGGAAGGTTTAGAATTAATCTTAACCACTGGCAATGCCCTGGGCAACCCTCCAGACCACCGTTCTTCGCCTGCCAAGCCATTACAGAAGGGAAAGACCATATGCAAATCAGGCTTGGCCCCACCCCAAAAGGGGCAGTCCAGTCCGAACTGCTAGGCCACATCCCTTCTGCACGAGACCACAAGCATCCCCAAACATGTTTCGCCCTTGTTGGGGCTCATCAGTGAGGAATAGCTTGGGTCTCTAGGCCCAGCAGGCACGGGATCCACATCTGGGCATACCCGTCCCACTTGGGGTGACATAGCAAAAACAAAGAGGTGATGGCTGGAAGGTTTAGAATTAATCTTAACCACTGGCAATGCTCTGGGCAACCCTCCAGACCACCGTTCTTCACCTGCCAAGCCATTACAGAAGGGAAAGACCATATGCAAATCAGGCTTGGCCCCACCCCAAAAGGGGCAGTCCAGCCCGAACTGCTAGGCCACATCCCTTCTGCACGAGACCACAAGCTTCCCCAAACATGTTTCGCCCTTGTTGGGGCTCATCAGTGAGGAGTAGCTTGGGTCTCTAGGCCCAGCAGGCACGGGACCCACGTCTGGGCATACCCGTCCCACTTGGGGTGACATAGCAAAAACAAAGAGGTGATGGCTGGAAGGTTTAGAATTAATCTTAACCACTGGCAATGCTCTGGGCAACCCTCCAGACCACCGTTCTTCGCCTGCCAAGCCATTACAGAAGGGAAAGACCATATGCAAATCAGGCTTGGCCCCACCCCAAAAGGGGCAGTCCAGCCCGAACTGCTAGGCCACATCCCTTCTGCACGAGACCACAAGCATCCCCAAACATGTTTCGCCCTTGTTGGGGCTCATCAGTGAGGAATAGCTTGGGTCTCTAGGCCCAGCAGGCACGGGATCCACGTCTGGGCATACCCGTCCCACTTGGGGTGACATAGCAAAAACAAAGAGGTGATGGCTGGAAGGTTTAGAATTAATCTTAACCACTGGCAATGCTCTGGGCAACCCTCCAGACCACCGTTCTTCGCCTGCCAAGCCATTACAGAAGGGAAAGACCATATGCAAATCAGGCTTGGCCCCACCCCAAAAGGGGCAGTCCAGCCCGAACTGCTAGGCCACGTCCCTTCGGCACGAGACCACAAGCATCCACAAACATGTTTCGCCCTTGTTGGGGCTCATCAGTGAGGAGTAGCTTGGGTCTCTAGGCCCAGCAGGCACGGGACCCACGTCTGGGCATACCCGTACCACTTGGGGTGACATAGCAAAAACAAAGAGGTGATGGCTGGAAGGTTTAGAATTAATCTTAACCACTGGCAATGCGCTGGGCAACCCTCCAGACCACCGTTCTTCGCCTGCCAAGCCATTACAGAAGGGAAAGACCATATGCAAATCAGGCTTGGCCCCACCCCAAAAGGGGCAGTCCAGCCCGAACTGTTAGGCCACATCCCTTCTGCACGAGACCACAAGCATCCCCAAACATGTTTCGCCCTTGTTGGGGCTCATCAGTGAGGAGTAGCTTGGGTCTCTAGGCCCAGCAGGCACGGGACCCACGTCTGGGCATACCCGTCCCACTTGGGGTGACATAGCAAAAACAAAGAGGTGATGGCTGGAAGGTTTAGAATTAATCTTAACCACTGGCAATGCTCTGGGCAACCCTCCAGACCACCGTTCTTCGCCTGCCAAGCCATTACAGAAGGGAAAGACCATATGCAAATCAGGCTTGGCCCCACCCCAAAAGGGGCAGTCCAGCCCGAACTGCTAGGCCACATCCCTTCTGCACGAGACCACAAGCATCCCCAAACATGTATCGCCCTTGTTGGGGCTCATCAGTGAGGAGTAGCTTGGGTCTCTAGGCCCAACAGGCACGGGATCCACGTCTGGGCATGCCCGTCCCACTTGGGGTGACATAGCAAAAACAAAGAGGTGATGGCTGGAAGGTTTAGAATTAATCTTAACCACTGGCAATGCTCTGGGCAACCCTCCAGACCACCGTTCTTCGCCTGCCAAGCCATTACAGAAGGGAAAGACCATATGCAAATCAGGCTTGGCCCCACCCCAAAAGGGGCAGTCCAGCCAGAACTGCTAGGCCACATCCCTTCTGCACGAGACCACAAGCATCCCCAAACATGTTTCGCCCTTGTTGGGGCTCATCAGTGAGGAGTAGCTTGGGTCTCTAGGCCCAGCAGGCACGGGACCCACGTCTGGGCATACCCGTCCCACTTGGGGTGACATAGCAAAAACAAAGAGGTGATGGCTGGAAGGTTTAGAATTAATCTAAACCACTGGCAATGCTCTGGGCAACCCTCCAGACCACCGTTCTTCGCCTGCCAAGCCATTACAGAAGGGAAAGACCATATGCAAATCAGGCTTGGCCCCACCCCAAAAGGGGCAGTCCAGACCGAACTGCTAGGCCACGTCTCTTCTGCACGAGACCACAAGCATCCCCAAACATGTTTCGCCCTTGTTGGGGCTCATCAGTGAGAAGTAGCTTGGGTCTCTAGGCCCAGCAGGCACGGGACCCACGTCTGGGCATACCCGTTCCATCTTGGGGTGACATAGCAAAAAAAAAGAGGTGATGGCTGGAAGGTTTAGAATTAATCTTAACCACTGGCAATGCTCTGGGCAACCCTCCAGACCACCGTTCTTCGCCTGCCAAGCCATTACAGAAGGGAAAGACCATATGCAAATCAGGCTTGGCCCCACCCCAAAAGGGGCAGTCCAGCCCGAACTGCTAGGCCACATCCCTTCTGCACGAGACCACAAGCATCCCCAAACATGTTTCGCCCTTGTTGGGGCTCATCAGTGAGGAGTAGCTTGGGTCTCTAGGCCCAGCAGGCAGGGGACCCACGTCTGGGCATACCCGTCCCACTTGGGGTGACATAGCAAAAACAAAGAGGTGATGGCTGGAAGGTTTAGAATTAATCTTAACCACTGGCAATGCTCTGGGCAACCCTCCAGACCACCGTTCTTCGCCTGCCAAGCCATTACAGAAGGGAAAGACCATATGCAAATCAGGCTTGGCCCCACCCCAAAAGGGGCAGTCCAGTCCGAACTGCTAGGCCACATCCCTTCTGCACGAGACCACAAGCATCCCCAAACATGTTTCGCCCTTGTTGGGGCTCATCAGTGAGGAATAGCTTGGGTCTCTAGGCCCAGCAGGCACGGGATCCACATCTGGGCATACCCGTCCCACTTGGGGTGACATAGCAAAAACAAAGAGGTGATGGCTGGAAGGTTTAGAATTAATCTTAACCACTGGCAATGCTCTGGGCAACCCTCCAGACCACCGTTCTTCACCTGCCAAGCCATTACAGAAGGGAAAGACCATATGCAAATCAGGCTTGGCCCCACCCCAAAAGGGGCAGTCCAGCCCGAACTGCTAGGCCACATCCCTTCTGCACGAGACCACAAGCTTCCCCAAACATGTTTCGCCCTTGTTGGGGCTCATCAGTGAGGAGTAGCTTGGGTCTCTAGGCCCAGCAGGCACGGGACCCACGTCTGGGCATACCCGTCCCACTTGGGGTGACATAGCA
This sequence comes from Ambystoma mexicanum, assembly GCF_040938575.1. Classification (NCBI taxonomy): domain Eukaryota; kingdom Metazoa; phylum Chordata; class Amphibia; order Caudata; family Ambystomatidae; genus Ambystoma; species Ambystoma mexicanum. The sequence continues at coordinate 1,115,446,706 of NC_090924.1, read as the reverse complement.
AAAACAAAGAGGTGATGGCTGGAAGGTTTAGAATTAATCTTAACCACTGGCAATGCTCTGGGCAACCCTCCAGACCACCGTTCTTCGCCTGCCAAGCCATTACAGAAGGGAAAGACCATATGCAAATCAGGCTTGGCCCCACCCCAAAAGGGGCAGTCCAGCCCGAACTGCTAGGCCACATCCCTTCTGCACGAGACCACAAGCATCCCCAAACATGTTTCGCCCTTGTTGGGGCTCATCAGTGAGGAATAGCTTGGGTCTCTAGGCCCAGCAGGCACGGGATCCACGTCTGGGCATACCCGTCCCACTTGGGGTGACATAGCAAAAACAAAGAGGTGATGGCTGGAAGGTTTAGAATTAATCTTAACCACTGGCAATGCTCTGGGCAACCCTCCAGACCACCGTTCTTCGCCTGCCAAGCCATTACAGAAGGGAAAGACCATATGCAAATCAGGCTTGGCCCCACCCCAAAAGGGGCAGTCCAGCCCGAACTGCTAGGCCACGTCCCTTCGGCACGAGACCACAAGCATCCACAAACATGTTTCGCCCTTGTTGGGGCTCATCAGTGAGGAGTAGCTTGGGTCTCTAGGCCCAGCAGGCACGGGACCCACGTCTGGGCATACCCGTACCACTTGGGGTGACATAGCAAAAACAAAGAGGTGATGGCTGGAAGGTTTAGAATTAATCTTAACCACTGGCAATGCGCTGGGCAACCCTCCAGACCACCGTTCTTCGCCTGCCAAGCCATTACAGAAGGGAAAGACCATAGGCAAATCAGGCTTGGCCCCACCCCAAAAGGGGCAGTCCAGCCCGAACTGTTAGGCCACATCCCTTCTGCACGAGACCACAAGCATCCCCAAACATGTTTCGCCCTTGTTGGGGCTCATCAGTGAGGAGTAGCTTGGGTCTCTAGGCCCAGCAGGCACGGGACCCACGTCTGGGCATACCCGTCCCACTTGGGGTGACATAGCAAAAACAAAGAGGTGATGGCTGGAAGGTTTAGAATTAATCTTAACCACTGGCAATGCTCTGGGCAACCCTCCAGACCACCGTTCTTCGCCTGCCAAGCCATTACAGAAGGGAAAGACCATATGCAAATCAGGCTTGGCCCCACCCCAAAAGGGGCAGTCCAGCCCGAACTGCTAGGCCACATCCCTTCTGCACGAGACCACAAGCATCCCCAAACATGTATCGCCCTTGTTGGGGCTCATCAGTGAGGAGTAGCTTGGGTCTCTAGGCCCAACAGGCACGGGATCCACGTCTGGGCATGCCCGTCCCACTTGGGGTGACATAGCAAAAACAAAGAGGTGATGGCTGGAAGGTTTAGAATTAATCTTAACCACTGGCAATGCTCTGGGCAACCCTCCAGACCACCGTTCTTCGCCTGCCAAGCCATTACAGAAGGGAAAGACCATATGCAAATCAGGCTTGGCCCCACCCCAAAAGGGGCAGTCCAGCCAGAACTGCTAGGCCACATCCCTTCTGCACGAGACCACAAGCATCCCCAAACATGTTTCGCCCTTGTTGGGGCTCATCAGTGAGGAGTAGCTTGGGTCTCTAGGCCCAGCAGGCACGGGACCCACGTCTGGGCATACCCGTCCCACTTGGGGTGACATAGCAAAAACAAAGAGGTGATGGCTGGAAGGTTTAGAATTAATCTTAACCACTGGCAATGCTCTGGGCAACCCTCCAGACCACCGTTCTTCGCCTGCCAAGCCATTACAGAAGGGAAAGACCATATGCAAATCAGGCTTGGCCCCACCCCAAAAGGGGCAGTCCAGCCCGGACTGCTAGGCCACATCCCTTCTGCACGAGACCACAAGCATCCCCAAACATGTTTCGCCCTTGTTGGGGCTCATCAGTGAGGAGTAGCTTGGGTCTCTAGGCCCAGCAGGCACGGGACCCACGTCTGGGCATACCCGTCCCACTTGGGGTGACATAGCAAAAACAAAGAGGTGATGGCTGGAAGGTTTAGAATTAATCTTAACCACTGGCAATGCTCTGGGCAACCCTCCAGACCACTGTTCTTCGCCTGCAAAGCCATTACAGAAGGGAAAGACCATATGCAAATCAGGCTTGGCCCCACCCCAAAAGGGGCAGTCCAGCCCGAACTGCTAGGCCACATCCCTTCTGCACGAGACCACAAGCATCCCCAAACATGTTTCGCCCTTGTTGGGGCTCATCAGTGAGGAGTAGCTTGGGTCTCTAGGCCCAGCAGGCACGGGATCCACGTCTGGGCATACCCGTCCCACTTGGGGTGACATAGCAAAAACAAAGAGGTGATGGCTGGAAGGTTTAGAATTAATCTTAACCACTGGCAATGCTCTGGGCAACCCTCCAGACCACCGTTCTTCGCCTGCCAAGCCATTACAGAAGGGAAAGACCATATGCAAATCAGGCTTGGCCCCACCCCAAAAGGGGCAGTCCAGCCAGAACTGCTAGGCCACATCCCTTCTGCACGAGACCACAAGCATCCCCAAACATGTTTCGCCCTTGTTGGGGCTCATCAGTGAGGAGTAGCTTGGGTCTCTAGGCCCAGCAGGCACGGGACCCACGTCTGGGCATACCCGTCCCACTTGGGGTGACATAGCAAAAACAAAGAGGTGATGGCTGGAAGGTTTAGAATTAATCTTAACCACTGGCAATGCTCTGGGCAACCCTCCAGACCACCGTTCTTCGCCTGCCAAGCCATTACAGAAGGGAAAGACCATATGCAAATCAGGCTTGGCCCCACCCCAAAAGGGGCAGTCCAGCCCGAACTGCTAGGCCACATCCCTTCTGCACGAGACCACAAGCATCCCCAAACATGTTTCGCCCTTGTTGGGGCTCATCAGTGAGGAGTAGCTTGGGTCTCTAGGCCCAGCAGGCACGGGACCCACGTCTGGGCATACCCGTCCCACTTGGGGTGACATAGCAAAAACAAAGAGGTGATGGCTGGAAGGTTTAGAATTAATCTTAACCACTGGCAATGCTCTGGGCAACCCTCCAGACCACTGTTCTTCGCCTGCAAAGCCATTACAGAAGGGAAAGACCATATGCAAATCAGGCTTGGCCCCACCCCAAAAGGGGCAGTCCAGCCCGAACTGCTAGGCCACATCCCTTCTGCACGAGACCACAAGCATCCCCAAACATGTTTCGCCCTTGTTGGGGCTCATCAGTGAGGAGTAGCTTGGGTCTCTAGGCCCAGCAGGCACGGGATCCACGTCTGGGCATACCCGTCCCACTTGGGGTGACATAGCAAAAACAAAGAGGTGATGGCTGGAAGGTTTAGAATTAATCTTAACCGCTGGCAATGCTCTGGGCAACCCTCCAGACCACCGTTCTTCGCCTGCCAAGCCATTACAGAAGGGAAAGACCATATGCAAATCAGGCTTGGCCCCACCCCAAAAGGGGCAGTCCAGCCCGAACTGCTAGGCCACATCCCTTCTGCACGAGACCACAAGCATCCTCAAACATGTTTCGCCCTTGTTGGGGATCATCAGTGAGGAGTAGCTTGGGTCTCTAGGCCCAGCAGGCACGGGACCCACGTCTGGGCATACCCGTCCCACTTGGGGTGACATAGCAAAAACAAAGAGGTGATGGCTGGAAGGTTTAGAATTAATCTTAACCACTGGCAATGCTCTGGGCAACCCTCCAGACCACCGTTCTTCGCCTGCCAAGCCATTACAGAAGGGAAAGACCATATGCAAATCAGGCTTGGCCCCACCCCAAAAGGGGCAGTCCAGTCCGAACTGCTAGGCCACATCCCTTCTGCACGAGACCACAAGCATCCCCAAACATGTTTCGCCCTTGTTGGGGCTCATCAGTGAGGAGTAGTTTGGGTCTCTAGGCCCAGCAGGCACGGGACCCACGTCTGGGCATACCCGTCCCACTTGGGGTGACATAGCAAAAACAAAGAGGTGATGGCTGGAAGGTTTAGAATTAATCTTAACCACTGGCAATGCTCTGGGCAACCCTCCAGACCACCGTTCTTCGCCTGCCAAGCCATTACAGAAGGGAAAGACTATATGCAAATCAGGCTTGGCCCCACCCCAAAAGGGGCAGTCAAGCCCGAACTGCTAGGCCACATCCCTTCGGCACGAGACCACAAGCATCCCCAAACATGTTTCGCCCTTGTTGGGGCTCATCAGTGAGGAGTAGCTTGGGTCTCTAGGCCCAGCAGGCACGGGACCCACGTCTGGGCATACCCGTCCTACTTGGGGTGACATAGCAAAAACAAAGAGGTGATGGCTGGAAGGTTTAGAATTAACCTTAACCACTGGCAATGCTCTGGGCAACCCTCCAGACCACCGTTCTTCGCCTGCCAAGCCATTACAGAAGGGAAAGACCATATGCAAATCAGGCTTGGCCCCACCCAAAAAGGGGCAGTCCAGCCCGAACTGCTAGGCCACATCCCTTCTGCACGAGACCACAAGCATCCTCAAACATGGTTCGCCCTTGTTGGGGATCATCAGTGAGGAGTAGCTTGGGTCTCTAGGCCCAGCAGGCACGGGACCCACGTCTGGGCATACCCGTCCCACTTGGGGTGACATAGCAAAAAAAAAGAGGTGATGGCTGGAAGGTTTAGAAATAATCTTAACCACTGGCAATGCTCGGGGCAACCCTCCAGACCACCGTTCTTCGCCTGCCAAGCCATTACAGAAGGGAAAGACCATATGCAAATCAGGCTTGGCCCCACCTCAAAAGGGGCAGTCCAGCCCGAACTGCTAGGCCACATCCCTTCTGCACGAGACCACAAGCATCCCCAAACATGTTTCGCCCTTGTTGGGGCTCATCAGTGAGGAGTAGCTTGGGTCTCTAGGCCCAACAGGCACGGGACCCACGTCTGGGCAAACCCGTCCTACTTGGGGTGACATAGCAAAAACAAAGAGGTGATGGCTGGAAGGTTTAGAATGAACCTTAACCACTGGCAATGCTCTGGGCAACCCTCCAGACCACCGTTCTTCGCCTGCCAAGCCATTACAGAAGGGAAAGACCATATGCAAATCAGGCTTGGCCCCACCCAAAAAGGGGCAGTCCAGCCCGAACTGCTAGGCCACATCCCTTCTGCACGAGACCACAAGCATCCCCAAACATGTTTCCCCCTTGTTGGGGCTCATCAGTGAGGAGTAGCTTGTGTCTCTAGGCCCAGCAGGCACGGGACCCATGTCTGGGCATACCCGTCCCACTTGGGGTGACATAGCAAAAACAAAGAGGTGATGGCTGGAAGGTTTAGAATTAATCTTAACCACTGGCAATGCTCTGGGCAACCCTCCAGACCACCGTTCTTCGCCTGCCAAGCCATTACAGAAGGGAAAGACTATATGCAAATCAGGCTTGGCCCCACCCCAAAAGGGGCAGTCAAGCCCGAACTGCTAGGCCACATCCCTTCGGCACGAGACCACAAGCATCCCCAAACATGTTTCGCCCTTGTTGGGGCTCATCAGTGAGGAGTAGCTTGGGTCTCTAGGCCCAGCAGGCACGGGACCCACGTCTGGGCATACCCGTCCTACTTGGGGTGACATAGCAAAAACAAAGAGGTGATGGCTGGAAGGTTTAGAATTAACCTTAACCACTGGCAATGCTCGGGGCAACCCTCCAGACCACCGTTCTTTGCCTGCCAAGCCATTACAGAAGGGAAAGACCATATGCAAATCAGGCTTGGCCCCACCCAAAAAGGGGCAGTCCAGCCCGAACTGCTAGGCCACATCCCTTCTGCACGAGACCACAAGCATCCCCAAACATGGTTCGCCCTTGTTGGGGATCATCAGTGAGTTGTAGCTTGGGTCTCTAGGCCCAACAGGCACGGGACCCACGTCTGGGCAAACCCGTCCTACTTGGGGTGACATAGCAAAAACAAAGAGGTGATGGCTGGAAGGTTTAGAATGAACCTTAACCACTGGCAATGCTCTGGGCAACCCTCCAGACCACCGTTCTTCGCCTGCCAAGCCATTACAGAAGGGAAAGACCATATGCAAATCAGGCTTGGCCCCACCCAAAAAGGGGCAGTCCAGCCCGAACTGCTAGGCCACATCCCTTCTGCACGAGACCACAAGCTTCCCCAAACATGTTTCGCCCTTGTTGGGGCTCATCAGTGAGGAGTAGCTTGGGTCTCTAGGCCCAGCAGGCACGGGACCCATGTCTGGGCATACCCGTCCCACTTGGGGTGACATAGCAAAAACAAAGAGGTGATGGCTGGAAGGTTTAGAATTAATCTTAACCACTGGCAATGCTCTGGGTAACCCTCCAGACCACCGTTCTTCGCCTGCCAAGCCATTACAGAAGGGAAAGACCATATGCAAATCAGGCTTGGCCCCACCCCAAAAGGGGAAGTCCAGCCCGAACTGCTAGGCCACATCCCTTCTGCACGAGACCACAAGCATCCCCAAACATGTTTCGCCCTTGTTGGGGCTCATCAGTGAGGAGTAGCTTGGGTCTCTAGGCCCAGCAGGCACGGGACCCACGTCTGGGCATACCCGTCCCACTTGGGGTGACATAGCAAAAACAAAGAGGTGATGGCTGGAAGGTTTAGAATTAATCTTAACCACTGGCAATGCTCTGGGCAACCCTCCAGACCACCGTTCTTCGCCTGCCAAGCCATTACAGAAGGGAAAGACCATATGCAAATCAGGCTTGCCCCCACCCCAAAAGGGGCAATCCAGCCCGAACTGCTAGGCCACATCCCTTTTGCACGAGACCACAAGCATCCCCAAACATGTTTCGCCCTTGTTGGGGCTCATCAGTGAGGAGTAGCTTGGGTCTCTAGGCCCAGCAGGCACGGGACCCACGTCTGGGCATACCCGTCCCACTTGGGGTGACATAGCAAAAACAAAGAGGTGATGGCTGGAAGGTTTAGAATTAATCTTAACCATTGGCAATGCTCTGGGCAACCCTCCAGACCACCGTTCTTCGCCTGCCAAGCCATTACAGAAGGGAAAGACCATATGCAAATCAGGCTTGGCCCCACCCCAAAAGGGGCAGTCCAGCCCGAACTGCTAGGCCACATCCCTTCTGCACGAGACCACAAGCATCCTCAAACATGTTTCGCCCTTGTTGGGGATCATCAGTGAGGAGTAGCTTGGGTCTCTAGGCCCAGCAGGCACGGGACCCACGTCTGGGCATACCCGTCCCACTTGGGGTGACATAGCAAAAACAAAGAGGTGATGGCTGGAAGGTTTAGAATTAATCTTAACCACTGGCAATGCTCTGGGCAACCCTCCAGACCACCGTTCTTCGCCTGCCAAGCCATTACAGAAGGGAAAGACTATATGCAAATCAGGCTTGGCCCCACCCCAAAAGGGGCAGTCAAGCCCGAACTGCTAGGCCACATCCCTTCGGCACGAGACCACAAGCATCCCCAAACATGTTTCGCCCTTGTTGGGGCTCATCAGTGAGGAGTAGCTTGGGTCTCTAGGCACAGCAGGCACGGGACCCACGTCTGGGCATACCCGTCCTACTTGGGGTGACATAGCAAAAACAAAGAGGTGATGGCTGGAAGGTTTAGAATTAACCTTAACCACTGGCAATGCTCTGGGCAACCCTCCAGACCACCGTTCTTCGCCTGCCAAGCCATTACAGAAGGGAAAGACCATATGCAAATCAGGCTTGGCCCCACCCAAAAAGGGGCAGTCCAGCCCGAACTGCTAGGCCACATCCCTTCTGCACGAGACCACAAGCATCCCCAAACATGGTTCGCCCTTGTTGGGGCTCATCAGTGAGGAGTAGCTTGGGTCTCTAGGCCCAGCAGGCACGGGACCCACGTCTGGGCATACCCGTCCCACTTGGGGTGACATAGCAAAAAAAAAGAGGTGATGGCTGGAAGGTTTAGAATTAATCTTAACCACTGGCAATGCTCTGGGCAACCCTCCAGACCACCGTTCTTCGCCTGCCAAGCCATTACAGAAGGGAAAGACCATATGCAAATCAGGCTTGGCCCCACCCAAAAAGGGGCAGTCCAGCCCGAACTGCTAGGCCACATCCCTTCTGCACGAGACCACAAGCTTCCCCAAACATGTTTCGCCCTTGTTGGGGCTCATCAGTGAGGAGTAGCTTGGGTCTCTAGGCCCAGCAGGCACGGGACCCATGTCTGGGCATACCCGTCCCACTTGGGGTGACATAGCAAAAACAAAGAGGTGATGGCTGGAAGGTTTAGAATTAATCTTAACCACTGGCAATGCTCTGGGTAACCCTCCAGACCACCGTTCTTCGCCTGCCAAGCCATTACAGAAGGGAAAGACCATATGCAAATCAGGCTTGGCCCCACCCCAAAAGGGGAAGTCCAGCCCGAACTGCTAGGCCACATCCCTTCTGCACGAGACCACAAGCATCCCCAAACATGTTTCGCCCTTGTTGGGGCTCATCAGTGAGGAGTAGCTTGGGTCTCTAGGCCCAGCAGGCACGGGACCCACGTCTGGGCATACCCGTCCCACTTGGGGTGACATAGCAAAAACAAAGAGGTGATGGCTGGAAGGTTTAGAATTAATCTTAACCACTGGCAATGCTCTGGGCAACCCTCCAGACCACCGTTCTTCGCCTGCCAAGCCATTACAGAAGGGAAAGACCATATGCAAATCAGGCTTGCCCCCACCCCAAAAGGGGCAATCCAGCCCGAACTGCTAGGCCACATCCCTTTTGCACGAGACCACAAGCATCCCCAAACATGTTTCGCCCTTGTTGGGGCTCATCAGTGAGGAGTAGCTTGGGTCTCTAGGCCCAGCAGGCACGGGACCCACGTCTGGGCATACCCGTCCCACTTGGGGTGACATAGCAAAAACAAAGAGGTGATGGCTGGAAGGTTTAGAATTAATCTTAACCATTGGCAATGCTCTGGGCAACCCTCCAGACCACCGTTCTTCGCCTGCCAAGCCATTACAGAAGGGAAAGACCATATGCAAATCAGGCTTGGCCCCACCCCAAAAGGGGCAGTCCAGCCCGAACTGCTAGGCCACATCCCTTCTGCACGAGACCACAAGCATCCTCAAACATGTTTCGCCCTTGTTGGGGATCATCAGTGAGGAGTAGCTTGGGTCTCTAGGCCCAGCAGGCACGGGACCCACGTCTGGGCATACCCGTCCCACTTGGGGTGACATAGCAAAAACAAAGAGGTGATGGCTGGAAGGTTTAGAATTAATCTTAACCACTGGCAATGCTCTGGGCAACCCTCCAGACCACCGTTCTTCGCCTGCCAAGCCATTACAGAAGGGAAAGACCATATGCAAATCAGGCTTGGCCCCACCCCAAAAGGGGCAGTCCAGCCCGAACTGCTAGGCCACATCCCTTCTGCACGAGACCACAAGCATCCCCAAACATGTTTCGCCCTTGTTGGGGCTCATCAGTGAGGAGTAGCTTGGGTCTCTAGGCCCAGCAGGCACGGGACCCACGTCTGGGCATACCCGTCCCACTTGGGGTGACATAGCAAAAACAAAGAGGTGATGGCTGGAAGGTTTAGAATTAATCTTAACCACTGGCAATGCTCTGGGCAACCCTCCAGACCACCGTTCTTCGCCTGCCAAGCCATTACAGAAGGGAAAGACTATATGCAAATCAGGCTTGGCCCCACCCCAAAAGGGGCAGTCAAGCCCGAACTGCTAGGCCACATCCCTTCGGCACGAGACCACAAGCATCCCCAAACATGTTTCGCCCTTGTTGGGGCTCATCAGTGAGGAGTAGCTTGGGTCTCTAGGCACAGCAGGCACGGGACCCACGTCTGGGCATACCCGTCCTACTTGGGGTGACATAGCAAAAACAAAGAGGTGATGGCTGGAAGGTTTAGAATTAACCTTAACCACTGGCAATGCTCTGGGCAACCCTCCAGACCACCGTTCTTCGCCTGCCAAGCCATTACAGAAGGGAAAGACCATATGCAAATCAGGCTTGGCCCCACCCAAAAAGGGGCAGTCCAGCCCGAACTGCTAGGCCACATCCCTTCTGCACGAGACCACAAGCATCCCCAAACATGGTTCGCCCTTGTTGGGGCTCATCAGTGAGGAGTAGCTTGGGTCTCTAGGCCCAGCAGGCACGGGACCCACGTCTGGGCATACCCGTCCCACTTGGGGTGACATAGCAAAAAAAAAGAGGTGATGGCTGGAAGGTTTAGAATTAATCTTAACCACTGGCAATGCTCGGGGCAACCCTCCAGACCACCGTTCTTCGCCTGCCAAGCCATTACAGAAGGGAAAGACCATATGCAAATCAGGCTTGGCCCCACCTCAAAAGGGGCAGTCCAGCCCGAACTGCTAGGCCACATCCCTTCTGCACGAGACCACAAGCATCCCCAAACATGTTTCGCCCTTGTTGGGGCTCATCAGTGAGGAGTAGCTTGGGTCTCTAGGCCCAGCAGGCACGGGACCCACGTATGGGCATACCCGTCCCACTTGGGGTGACATAGCAAAAACAAAGAGGTGATGGCTGGAAGGTTTAGAATTAATCTTAACCACTGGCAATGCTCTGGGCAACCCTCCAGACCACCGTTCTTCACCTGCCAAGCCATTACAGAAGGGAAAGACCATATGCAAATCAGGCTTGGCCCCACCCCAAAAGGGGCAGTCCAGCCCAAACTGCTAGGCCACATCCCTTAGGCACGAGACCACAAGCATCCCCAAACATGTTTCGCCCTTGTTGGGGCTCATCAGTGAGGAGTAGCTTGGGTCTCTAGGCCCAACAGGCACGGGACCCACGTCTGGGCAAACCCGTCCTACTTGGGGTGACATAGCAAAAACAAAGAGGTGATGGCTGGAAGGTTTAGAATGAACCTTAACCACTGGCAATGCTCTGGGCAACCCTCCAGACCACCGTTCTTCGCCTGCCAAGCCATTACAGAAGGGAAAGACCATATGCAAATCAGACTTGGCCCCACCCAAAAAGGGGCAGTCCAGCCCGAACTGCTAGGCCACATCCCTTCTGCACGAGACCACAAGCATCCCCAAACATGTTTCGCCCTTGTTGGGGCTCATCAGTGAGGAGTAGCTTGGGTCTCTAGGCCCAGCAGGCACGGGACCCATGTCTGGGCATACCCGGCCCACTTGGGGTGACATAGCAAAAACAAAGAGGTGATGGCTGGAAGGTTTAGAATTAATCTTAACCACTGGCAATGCTCTGGGTAACCCTCCAGACCACCGTTCTTCGCCTGCCAAGCCATTACAGAAGGGAAAGACCATATGCAAATCAGGCTTGGCCCCACCCCAATAGGGGAAGTCCAGCCCGAACTGCTAGGCCACATCCCTTCTGCATGAGACCACAAGCATCCCCAAACATGTTTCGCCCTTGTTGGGGCTCATCAGTGAGGAGTAGCTTGGGTCTCTAGGCCCAGCAGGCACGGGACCCACGTCTGGGCATACCCGTCCCACTTGGGGTGACATAGCAAAAACAAAGAGGTGATGGCTGGAAGGTTTAGAATTAATCTTAACCACTGGCAATGCTCTGGGCAACCCTCCAGACCACCGTTCTTCGCCTGCCAAGCCATTACAGAAGGGAAAGACCATATGCAAATCAGGCTTGCCCCCACCCCAAAAGGGGCAATCCAGCCCGAACTGCTAGGCCACATCCCTTTTGCACGAGACCACAAGCATCCCCAAACATGTTTCGCCCTTGTTGGGGCTCATCAGTGAGGAGTAGCTTGGGTCTCTAGGCCCAGCAGGCACGGGACCCACGTCTGGGCATACCCGTCCCACTTGGGGTGACATAGCAAAAACAAAGAGGTGATGGCTGGAAGGTTTAGAATTAATCTTAACCATTGGCAATGCTCTGGGCAACCCTCCAGACCACCGTTCTTCGCCTGCCAAGCCATTACAGAAGGGAAAGACCATATGCAAATCAGGCTTGGCCCCACCCCAAAAGGGGCAGTCCAGCCCGAACTGCTAGGCCACATCCCTTCTGCACGAGACCACAAGCATCCCCAAACATGTTTCACTCTTGTTGGGGCTCATCAGTGAGGAGTAGCTTGGGTCTCTAGGCCCAGCAGGCACGGGACCCACGTCTGGGCATACCCGTCCCACTTGGGGGTGACATAGCAAAAACAAAGAGGTGATGGCTGGAAGGTTTAGAATTAATCTTGACCACTGGCAATGTTCTGGGCAACCCTCCAGACCACCGTTCTTCGCCTGCGAAGCCATTACAGAAGGGAAAGACCATATGCAAATCAGGCTAGGCCCCACCCCAAAAGGGGCAGTCCAGCCCGAACTGCTAGGCCACATCCCTTCTGCACGAGACCACAAGCATCCCCAAACATGTTTCGCCCTTGTTGGGGCTCATCAGTGAGGAGTAGCCTGGGTGACATAGCAAAAACAAAGAGGTGATGGCTGGAAAGACCATATGCAAATCTGGCTTGGCCCCACCCTAAGCATAGTGATATGATATGGTAGTTTTATCTATACAGCGCCCACACACAATGCGTTTCAACGCACCCTGTGACAGGGGATGGTATAAGGGAAACACAAAACATGCCTACAGGCCATGTACAGCAATAATGCTAAGATTAACGATCGCACTCGGCCTAGCGACACCCATACACTGCAAGTGCCAAGACAGAGACAGGAGGGAAACGGGAACAGACAGGCGATCAATGCACTAGTTCTGACGACATCTCCGGAGAATCATACGTGGTGAGGAGGGGGGAGGAACAAAACAAGCGACCATCGCATTTGCCCATAAAACACCTCATGCAGTGTCATAGAAGGGGGTAACAAATAAAGGGGCGGGGAGAGACAAACAATTAAAACAACATACTAGATTAAGGGGCAATTTAGGTAGAGCATGTGTAGGAAAAAGGTAATGGAGGGGGGAGAGAGAGAAGGGGGAAGGAGAGGGGAGGAGAGCAGAACAGAAGGCCATGTACCCAAGGCCATGCACCCAAGAACAAAGTTATAAGTACTAGATGTGCAAGCCACTGCACACCCATCCCATGTAAGATCTATGGACATACAGCTAGGAGGGAAGCCTCTAGGCAGAAGCACTGAAGGATATCACACCTATAGAAAAAACGCCACTACAACACATCACTGAGGTGTTTGTGGAGAGACCCTGCACTCTTGGGTGCATGGCCAAAGCCCATGCACCCAAGACTGAAGTCATAAGCAGTGCAGTTATAAGTGAATATGGGTGTGGTGTAATGAGCAAGTTGAGTAAATTTATAAGTACCTAATTTACAAGGACCATGGTTTTGATATGCAGCGATGGTTGTGGGTAGGAACTATACTCCTTGTACCTTGGTCATAAGGCGTAGGTGGTAGGTTACTCACCGAAGCTGCAAGGCCCAGCCTACAGGCACTGCAGCATATTAGTACCATAGATTAGACGTGTAGATTCCCATGTGTACAAAATGACTGCCAATATACTTACTCCTTACTTTGTTCAGAATCCACATACATTTTTGAAGTGGCTATCGTACTTGGCGGAAGTATCACTTTTTCCATTTCTGTGATGAAAGAAAAAGGTATGTTAGTGTTTGCATGTTTTGAAAATTTACTACATTGCATAATAGACAGTTAACCTTTTTTTTTTTACCCTCATATTTAGTTTACAAACCAGTGTACTGTGAATTGCGCTCAGTTTCTGTGTTTGCTTCTCTTATCCTTGGGTCTGGGGAAAAAAAATCCTTGTCGGATTAAAAAAAAAATTAATTTCCTATGGTACTAACTACTTCCTTGTTTCCTTTGAGTGTTTCCTTCATCTTTCTGATCAATGTTATGTTTGTTGCCTTCCTGCCCATTTTTAACAACAGTTAGATACCTGTATGCGTATTCTAATTGTGCATTTGTTCTTACAGATTTGTGATACTCAGTCATTTGTGGCGTTGCTATATCCTGTTTCCTTCATCTTTCCCATTACTATTTTGTTTGTTGCCTTCCTGCCGATTTTTAACAACAGTTACATACCTGTAGGCGTATTGTACCTGTGCATTTGTTTCCAACGATCTGTGATAATCATTTATTTGTGTCATTCTTCCATCCTGTTTGGTAGTTAGATACCTGTGGGCGTATTCTAACTGCAGTCTTTCACATAATTTGTACACATTATTTCGAAAATTTTGGCTTTAAGAACATTAAATACGCATTTGTTAGGTTAGCTGGAAATCTCTGCTTTAGAGTAATGGTGCTATCATTACATTCGAACCATCCAGAATTCTTTTTAATGTATGCAGTGTAGTGTCCTGCATTGGTTGTAGCTCCTGCGAGGTAGATTATTCCTACTGTTGTAAAGGTTTTCTTTCAAGTGACACTTGACCGTGTGTGAATCCAGTCATTTTCCAGTTGTTTTTGGTGCCATCTGCATTATAACGTAGAAGCATAAGTATTATGTAAGAACTATGTGATTGTATCAGTAAGGTGGAGCGATTGTCTGAATTGTAAATACTACATAATCTGCCATGGTTTGCATTTTGTACAAGTTGCTGAAATGGAATGCTCTCACAATTTGGTATGGAAACATACACAAATCGCTCATTTGGTATTTCTTCCTGTATCACTTTTCTACAGAGAGTGCATGTATGTTTCCACATGTACGAAATTTGGAAGATTTAATTTACATGTATGCTTTTGTTTTCCAATACTAATAGTATGTACATTAGAAATTCTTGTGGATCTTCTTGTGAGTTCATAGTGAATCTTACCATTCCAGCACAGTCATCCAATTGTTGCCTTACTCCTTAAACACTGTGTGTGTTGTCAGGATTGCTTGTTGCATTTCTATGCAGCACTAACATTTGCAAACACAATTGGTCTGTACTGTGCAGGTAAATATTGTTAACAATTGGTGGCAATTTAAATAGAATATTCATTGCTACATTTGCATAGCAACTTACCCCACTTTCATTTGTAAATTTGAATGGCCCAGCAAGTTCTGTATCTGAGTGCATTTTTCAGTTTTTCTGTTGCATCTTTGCTGACGTCCCTGGTTTACATTCCCTAATAGGTTGTTCTATGTGTGCGCCAATTGATGAAACTTTAGCTTCTTTTCTTTGCTTTGCAGAGTTTGCTGTTGAATTCTGCTGCATTTCTGTTTCATTTACTTTTCTTTTACCACGTTTCACTTTATCTGGAACAGGGTTTTGTTCCAGATGAGGGGTGTACAGTAAACGCAATCTATTGTATTCTAGAATGCAAGGAAGATCAGCTTTGACTTTACCTGAATCAAAGTTTATTAGCAATAGACCGTCAAGTGTACGCAAGCATGATAATGCTACGTAACTCATGCCTTCCTTAAACACTGTGTTTCCTATATCTATCAATGCTTTGTCTAGGGTAAGACCTTGGGATTTATGAATGGTAACTTCATATGCAAGAGTTAGAGAAAATTGCTCTCTACGTACATACATGTCTTGGAAGAGAAGGAATCAAGCAATTGAGCGCCCTATCCTTTTCACTTCTGAAACTTTATCAAAGCGAATATTTACAAACTGAATTTTGCTATCATGTGGGTATGATTGAAAGCCAACAACTGTGCCCAGTGCTTCATTAACTAGCCCTTGCTCTACGTCAAGGTTACATTTAAGCATTACTCTACAATTTAAGGATAATTTCAATATTTTTTCCAACCCATCTGTGTTGGAAATTGAATTTTCTAAACTATTTAGTCTTGTTGTGGATTGCTCACACATGGGTACTGTCATACCATGCACGTCTAGTTAGTCTGTGGCCCTAATTTCTATTATTGGTTGCATATCTTTCTTTAACATTGTTTCATTGAATATGAAACAGCTTGCAAGAGTTGGCATTAAGGCCATACAATTGATATTTTTGTGCGCTATTTGTTCCATAACATCAGTTGCACATGCATTATCGCCATAAAGTGCATGTATATGCCGGTTTTTCAATACACCAACTCTAATACTTTTTAAGATGTTGGCATAAGTGAGATCTGCAGATTGCTGCATGTTCTCAGTTAATTCTCTGTATTGGAAATGTTGCCAAAGGTTAACATTACCTATCCTACCAACAGTTTTCCAGCAGAGTTTGTGGCCTAAGGTTTTAAAAATCGGTTCACCTTTCACTGGTATCAATTGTAGAAGATCTCCGAAAACGATATTGTGTTTCCCTGCAAAGAGTTCTTCGTTATTATTTTGAAGTACTTCTTGCAATCTGAGATGAATCAAAGCCAACATTAGGTTGGAGACCATGCTCACTTCATCAATTAGTAGCATTTTCATTTGTTTCAATACTCTAAGTAATTCCATTGCAGCTTGTGCAGAAAGTTTGTAGTAGTCTAATTTATTTTGATGCTCTACTGGAAGCATTAGTAATCTGTGTAAAGTCACACCGCCTATGTTGTAGGCAGCTAAACCTGTGGGGGCCGTTACAACAGCTGACAGTTTGTTGTTTGTCAATTGTTGAAGGAACTTGCTGATGATTTTGATTAAGAATCTTTTCCATGATCCAGCTTCACCACTGACGTACAGCAGTATAGGTTTGCAATTTTGGCAGGTACATTCTTCATTTTTGTGATGTACACCATGTACAGTTTGTTTTGTTACGTCTTCAAAAATGGTGTGCAGATCGTTGTTAAGTTTTGCTTGTTGTACAGTTAAGTCTTCTGTATCTTCCTGATATTGATACATGGTGTTTTCTACCTCTGTCATAGCTACTTCAGCCTCATTTGCTATTAGTGGTTGTCCTAGTGGTTCTTGACTACCTGTTACAGAAGGTTGACTACTGTCGGAAGAGTCCTTATCTAGTTGGGCCTGAAGCACTTCTTCCTGTTGCTGCTCATTGTGTAACATTGTTTTGTACTGCGTAAAGTTCGCATCAGTGATAGTGCTTTCATTTGCTTTGAAAGCATCTTCATAGCAGTCATAATTATCTAGTATGGCTTCCTCTTTTCTCCATGGTTTGAAAAGTTGTAACAGAGACATGTTATATAGTTCTTTCTGTTGAGGAGTTTTTAATGATAATTTGACATGATTAATTAAGCTTTATTTGGTAAGTTTCACTAAGATCCCTTCACAATCGGTCACTCTATATCTACGTTTGCTTTCATCGGGTTTTACATTATTTTTATATGCAAAGTTTTGAGCTATGTGGTATAGACACATGCTTTCCAGAGTGGTACTCCTGTTCGGATAGTATGTGTCCAGTAAATTGTTTTTTAGAATGTCTTGGCTGTTGGGATCATTTCTGGCAATTGTTTCTACGTCCTCATATGATTTTAGCAGGACCATGACTGAGCCATACTATGTTGTCTGATTTTCCATACAAAGCAGTGCCAGTTAAACAATCTGCTGCTTCATAGGCCCCACATTCTCTATGAGAGAGCATTTTTATGCCTAGGCTGTCCAATTTCTGTGATAATGTTTTGTCTGATGCTAGGTCATCCCAGAAGTCTTGAAGCTCTGTTTTATCTGCTTTTGTTAAGTAGGCTGTAACATATCGTGCAACAGCAGTTGAATTGTCTGCAATGTACTGCACATCTATGTTTGGATTCGATAATAGGGCAATGATTGCATTGTATCATTGATATATTTTGATTCTTCCCTTTTTTTTATGCAATACGTGTTTTAGGTGATTTACCTTTAACACTATGTCGAACTGAAGACATGAATTTGTTTATTTCACCTGTTTCTGTAACTGGTCTAGAGAAACCAAAGCGGCATTTGGTGTAGTATTTATCTTTGTTTTTGTATTTGCAATGACAATATTTGCCACATTTGTGTCTTTGAAATTGTAAAATCTGCCCATGCAGCTCACTTTGTGTCTGTTGTGAAGGGATTACACATGTGACATATTTTTGGATAAACTGCAAAACAATGCTATCAGTGTCGTGCCCAAATTTCGGTAGACCTTTGATCCATTACAGCATGTGAATATGTGGTGCTCCTCTCGCTTGATATTCTTTTCTCCAAAAGAAGTGCTGCACTTCTCCAAGGGGAGGAACAGTTTTATTGCAAATAAAGTGTAGCATGGCAATGAAACGATGATGGAAATATCTTGACACGTTAACTGGATCTAGAGAGCAAAGTTCTCCACGTGTTAATATATCTATGTTGTTTTTGTTGCTGTTTGCTATGCGTAGGAACTCATGTAAATCTTCCCATGCATATTCTGCACAATTTAGCGTAACAAACCAAGTCAGTGGTCCAAGGTTTCTGATCATGCAACACACTTCTCCGTGTCGTCTGAACCAGTATTCCTTTGTACCACGCATGTTTGCAAACAAATTTGTTATACTTGATTGTAAAATCTCATCTTTTTCCTGTACTTTTTGTATTAACTGCATAGCTGACATATTTTGAAAGTGGGTTCCAGATTTAAGAATGTGTGCAACTCCATAACATAGTGTTGCTAATTCACTTTCATAGAGTAGGTGGAATATGTATCCCACATTTTGTCTAAATCTGGGATCTTGCGAATACATTCGTAATGAGCGGTATTCTGATGCCCCAATCTCAGTAGGTCTATCATCGTATCTTCCACCTTTGCCAGTAGGAAATATCAGTGGAAAAGCATGTGCTTATATACTTTTTTCCCCAAATACTCATTGGTGATCCTTTGGTTTGTCGCATTTGGTAAGTTTCTAGTGCATCATCTATGCTTTCATTGGAACGCAATGGATACATTGTGTAATGGTCCAACAGAGTGGATACTGTAGCTGGATCCAGAAGTTCGAATTGTCCAGTTTCTGATGGCTCTTGAATTATTTCGGTTGTTTCCCTCAAGCTTTCATCAATATTTATTTCCTTATAGTACTCATTATTGTATTTAAGATATTGCAATGCTTGTCTAACTTTGTTTAAGTCCACTAATTGGTGCCAAAAGTTTTTGTCCTTTGTTGGTACTCCATTTACCAAGACTATTAAAGAATGCTCTATAGATCGTTCCACTCCTAGAGTGTGTACATTTTCCGTTAGATCTAATGGCAAATAAACTACTTTGCCACAA
This sequence comes from Ambystoma mexicanum, assembly GCF_040938575.1. Lineage (NCBI taxonomy): Eukaryota > Metazoa > Chordata > Amphibia > Caudata > Ambystomatidae > Ambystoma > Ambystoma mexicanum. The sequence continues at coordinate 1,115,427,861 of NC_090924.1, read as the reverse complement.
ATGCCTTTCACCAATTCAGGGGAAGGTAATTTTGCTGTTTTTGGACCAAGGCGTATAATTGCTTGAAATGGGTGAACTGTTTGAATTATTATGCTCTCATACAAATTGAGCTGTTGCAGGATTTTTTGTAATGGAAAAAATTCCAAATGATTTGTAATAGCACGTGAAGGAGTATGGTTGTTGTCTGATTTTGCAGTACAGTAATTGCAACATATGAGGTGTTCAGTTAGTTCATATTTGTTTTCAGCTAAAAGGTACAAAGCTAATTCAAATCATTTAGGGGGTAATTCATAGAATTCAGCGCACAAGTGGCGCACGTGGCTGGCGCACAGTGTGCGCGTGCAAATCCCTGCGCCAGCCGCGTGTGCTAAAATCCATTTCCGCGCACAGCGTATTCATGGATTCCAGCCACCAAAACCAGCCGTGGCGCACAGTGGCGCAGCGACCCTGCAGCAGCGCCAGTTATGCCCCCAAGAACGCCTCTCGCGCAGGGAAAAGCCATCAATATACCCAATCCAGCGCAAAGGGCTTTGATAACCCTGTACCAGCACGGCTAGCGGGCTAAGTGTATCACTGGGGTGCGCGGGAAGTGCCACACGCGATTTCAGCAGGGTACGTGTATTTCAGGGGTATGCGGGAATTTCCACACGCGATTGAGCCCGTGCGAGCAGGGTACGCGTATCTTAGGGGTGCGCGGGAAGTGCCACAAGCGATTTCAGCAGGGTACGTGTATTTCAGGGGTGCGCGGGAATTCCCACATGCGATTGGAGGCACGTGTATCTCAGGGGTGCGCGGGAAGTGCCACACGCGATTTCAGCAGGGTACGTGTATTTCAGGGGTGTGTGGGAATTTCCACACGCGATTGGGGGTATGCGTATCTCAGGGGTGCGTGGGAAGTGCCACACGCGATTTCAGCAGGGTACGTGTATTTCAGGGGTGCGCGGTAAATTCCACACACGATTTCATCATGGTACGTGTATTTTGGGGTGCGGGGGAAGTTTCACACGCGACATCAGCAGGGCACGTGTATTTCAGGGGTGCGCGGGAAGTTCCACACGCGATCTCATCAGGGTACGTGTATTTCGTGGTGCGGGGGAAGTTTCACACGCAACATCAGCAGGGTACGTGTATTCCAGGGGTGCGCGGGAAGTTCCTCACGCGATTCCATCAGGGTACGTGTATTCCAGGGGTGCGCGGGAAGTTCCACACGCGATTCCATCAGGGTACGTGTATTACAGGGGTGCGCGGGGAGCACCACACGTGAATTGCACGTGTGGGTCCTCCCAGGTGTTCCCTCTACACCCTCCACGGCCCCTGCAGGTGGCTCACACCACAGGGGCCTACCCTGCACATGTCCTGCAGGCACACCATCCACCATGGCCATGACCCCCAGCCAACCCACATGTCAACTTGCACTACTGCCCACCAACGCATGTCCCCCTGCACCCCCAGCCACCAGGGGCACCCTCCACCAGGCCCCCACCCATGTCTCCCATCACCCCCACCCCCCAGCCACCAGGGGCAGCCTCCACCAGGCCCCCACCCATGTCTACCACCACCCCCACCCCCCAGCACTGTGGGGCACCCACCACCAGGCCCCCACCCATGTCTCCCACCACCCCCACCGCCCCAGCAGTGCAGGGGCAGCCTCCAACAGGCCCCCACCCATGTCTCCCAGCACCCCCACCCCCCAGCAGTGCAGGGGCAGCCTCCACCAGGCCCCCACCCATGTCTCCCACCACCCCCACCCCCCAGCCACCAGGGGCAGCCTCCACCAGGCCCCCACCCATGTCTCCCAGCACCCCCACCCCCCAGCAGTGCAGGGGCAGCCTCCACCAGGCCCACACCCATGTCTCCCAGCACCCCCACCCCCCAGCAGTGCAGGGGCAGCCTCCACCAGGCCCCCACCAATGTCTCCCACCACCCCCACCCCCCAGCAGTGCAGGGGCACCCACCACCAGGCCCCCACCCATGTCTCCCACCACCCCCACCCCCCAGCCACCAGGGGCAGCCTCCACCAAGCCCCCACCCATGTCTCCCACCACCCCCACCCCCCAGCAGTGCAGGGGCACCCACCACCAGGCCCCCACCCATGTCTCCCACCACCCCCACTGCCCAGCCACCAGGGGCAGCCTCCGCCAGGCCCCCACCCATGTCTTCCACCACCCCCACCCCCCAGCCACCAGGGGCAGCCTCCACCAGGCCCCCACCCATGTCTCCCAGCACCCCCACCCCCCCAGTGCAGGGGCAGCCTCCACCAGGCCCCCACCCATGTCTCCCAGCACCCCCACCCCCCAGCAGTGCAGGGGCAGCCTCCACCAGGCCCCCACCCATGTCTCCCACCACCCCCACCCCCCTGCACTGTGGGGCACCCTCCACCAGGCCCCCACCCATGTCTCCCAGCACCCCCACCCCCTAGCAGTGCAGGGGCACCCACCACCAGTCCCCCACCCATGTCCAACTCATGTTCCCCAGCATCCCCACCCCCAAGTACTGTGGGGCACTGTGATGCCGGAAATGCATCTGAGGGACAGGGCCTCTGAATCCTTGTCCTTTTTCTGTTTTTACCGTGTGTTCTGTCATGTTTTCTGCCCAGGAGTCCATGAGGGACTCCTGGCAGTGCAGCTCTCTTTTGGTTTGGTGAACAGACCCATGGGATACCCTTATGGCACCCATGGGTAGGGGTACAACCCTGTGCCCCTAGTGTATGTTTTTGGGCACCTGTGGGTGGCCCACAGAGCAGGGTATGGGCTGGTGGCAGCTCCATGCTAAACTTGACAGGTGCTCTGGGTGTCCTCCATTTTGGGATACCCAGGCCCTGCCATTGGGATCAGTTGATTCCTGATAGAAACAAGATGGCCCCTGTGGCCTCTTGCTTTCTATTGCCTGTTGTCTTGTTTTTCCCAAAGTCCTGGGAAGCCCTGGCTCTGTCCCTTCCCCCTGGCTGGCTGTTGGGTGGAAGTTCCATATATGGTGTTGTTGTGAAGGCCCAGCTAGACTGACTGGAGCCTTCCCAGTGACTGTATGTTATGGGTACCTCCTGTGGGTGGGACCTGGGTGAATGGAGTGTGTGACCAATATACACTCCTTGTTGTGGTTGTCTGGTTTCTGGCATGAGAGACAAAGACTGAGACAGCCCTGCCCGAAACTGGCCTGAATGCAGTGTGTAGTGTTGAATGGCTGGGTACTTGTCCCAATCCACATTCCTTGTTGTGAGTGTCTGAAAGGGAGGAGTGTGGCCTGAATGCACTGAGTGCCTGATTGGCTGACTGACTGCATGAATGCCCTTCTGTGTGATTGGCTGCTGTGTGTGTGCCAGCAGTGTGGATGAGAGACAGAATAGTATATCTGGGGACCTCTCACCACTGGAAATTGTTCAGAAGCATTCAGAAGCTGAGTCTCCACTCAAGAGTAACTGGATTTGCTGATCCTCGACGTCCAGCTGGAAGAAGAAGACTTGCTGTGGCATTTGCTTCGACGGAACTGAAGGTTGTCGAAATCGTCGAGGACTGACCCGAGAGAGGACCTGGTAAGGCGCCCTCTTCCCGTGCTCCGAGGGACCATCGAGCACCGCTGAATCTTCGCCGAAGCTCCCTGGACGCCAGACCATCGAAAGGCTGCCGACCGGAGAAGGGGACTGCCGAGGAGACCGAAGTAAAGCACCCGGACATCGACGCTGTCGAAGTCCATTGCCGTCGACCAGGGTTCGCAGGTCTGTGCAACCGCTGGAGGCCCGTCGAAGTTGTGTTGCCCAGCCGTGGGAACCACTTGACGCCGAGCCGCCGACGACCGGAGCCGTCCGCTCCTTGCCTAAGAACATTTGACTCGAAGGACTCCCTCGTCCGCACCGTCGACCGCTTTTGCCCTGCCGGAGAAAGTCGAGGACGACCAACGCGCCGAGGAGAATCCGCCGGTGGGTTTCCCGCCACCTCACGATCCCAAAGACTCGAGCGACTCGACGCCCTTGCTGGGCTCCCGTCTCTACAATCTTTGCGGTCCAGAACTATTGTCATCGAGGTGCCCCGCACACCTCCGCCTTGCAGGACGCCGACGCCCCGACGCCGACGAGCACCGCTCGGACGAAGCTGCCGCCTCCTCGACATCGTTCTACCTCGTTTGTCGACGGACGTTCGACGCCCCGTGTCTCCCGCTTGAAAGGGAAGGCATTCAAGACGGGCCGTCGATTCCCCGTCGCCGAACCCCGAGGTCTTCGACGTTTCCCGACGCCTCTCGACGATCCGTGACTCCTGCTTTAAAGGGGGTCATTCAAGAAGGATCTGTCGACGCCTCTTCGAAGAACTCGACTCCACCAGGTACATTGGGGGGGTAAAAACATTGTAGGAGAGAATAAGACTGTTGAACAATATATGGACTGGGCTTGTGTTATATCTCTTTATTTTACAGGTTGCCCAGGTGGGGGGATCTCCACACAGAACTGTGTCCAGTAGCAAGGGCCAGTCTTCTGCCTATTGTTTCAACCCTCTGGTATCTCTCCTCTCTCTATTGCTGGTTTCCTTCTTATTGATCCGCGTGCCATTGCTACAGTATTGTGAATGCACTGTTATGAGGTCTAATATTAGTGGTACCACTTTAGAATTGTAGATATTTATCATTATTGGTTTTCCTGAGCACAAAGTGCGTTGTTGTGATAAGTGTACATAACCCTTGAATATTAATTATATAAAGACTGTGTTTTCAGTAATACAGTGTGTGGACATTCCTTTGTGGGGGCTTGGGGATACACTGTACTTAAGAACCAGCCTGCATCACCTCCTGAGAAGCTAGGCCTTGATTGCTCGTCCATAGCTACCGTATTAGAGAATCTTGGCTGGGGTCCTCTGTGCCTCTCCTCTACCATATAGAGAGCGGAAGTACAGACCCCCCCACCGGTCTTGACAAGCTGGTGGCAGCGGTGGGATGCTTATGGTTTTAAGACTCAGTGTATAACCGTGCCACTTACAAAATATCCGCACTTTATTAGATTAAGGTTTGGGTGTGTACCAAATAACTGCATTACAGGCAATGGAGCCCATTGCAAATGGTAAATTGACTCGGATGAGCTTAGAGGCTCTCCAGAGTGCTTGTGAAGCCAGGGAGTTAGACTTTGTGGATAAGTCTAGGGCTGAGCTGATAGCTGCCCTGGTGGACTACCAGACTGATGGTGAAACCCTTGATGAAGGGGGGGATGCAACCAGTGAGGACTCTGCCCCTGGGGTTGTCGCTGAATCTGTTTCTGGGAATGCCACCATTCCTGCTGCCTCTGTTCCAAACCCCAGCAATTCCATGGAACTTGAGTTATTAAGGATGAAATTGGCCTTTGAATATCGCAAGTTGGAAATAGAAGCTGAGCTTAAGAAAGAGGAGCTGGCACAGCAAGTGGAACTCAAGAATAGGGATCTTGCGCTCAAAGACAAGGACACTGAATGTCAGAGAATCCAGCTAGAGAGAGCTAGAGTGGAGACTTCAGCTAGACCAATTGAGAGTGGCAGGTCCCCAGCCACCAAGTTTATGAAAGATTTGGTTGGTGTGTTTGTGGAGGGTTCAGATATCCTCCAATGGATTGAAGCGTTTGAAATGGCTTGTGCAATTCATGATGTAGATAAAAGAGATTGGGCTAAGTGTTTGTTAAGCAGAGTGCCTCAAACTGGATATGACTGTATTCTGAAGCTGAGTGTGGAGGAAAGGGGTCAATATGAGTGTATGAAGTCTGCTTTGATTGCCAAGTTTGGCAAGACACCTACCCAATACCTTAAAAGGTTCAGGGATTTTAAGAAAAGAGAGAATGTGTCTTGGGTTGACTGGGTGAGTACTGCGCACATGAACATGATGGGGTGGATTGACGGTTACAAGGTGAAAACTTTTGTTGAGTTGTCCCACCTCTTGTTTTTTGAGCATTTTTCTGAAGCCTGTTCACCAGAGCTGCGTCAGTATGTGGCTGACCAGAACATTTTGGACCCCTTTAAGCTGGCTAGGTTGGCTGACAAGTGGGTCTCCCACCGGGTGTCCCCTAAGGACTCCAGTGGGAAGGACAAGGACAAAGAAAAGGGGACCTCTCAGAAAGCTGAGGAGTCCCAAAAGCAATCACAGTCGGGTAAACCAAAACCTTCCTCTCCTAAGACCCAAAAATCTAGTGGGGATAAGTCCTCTGTGGGTGGGAATAAGAGTAGTGGTCCACCTGCTGCAAAGCAGGTTCCCAGTGGTTCCAGTACCGTACCCCGCACTCCTGGCACTTGTTGGGATTGTGGGGCTCTGGATCACAAAAGGGGTGACCCCAAGTGTAAAGGTAAGGCACTTGGAGTACAGGCTGTCAGCCTGACCTACCCTTACCCCGTGGCTGAGGTGGAGGCCACTGTCCTCCCCTCCTCTACAGGAATCACATTTGGTGCTCCGGTAGAGATTTCCTTAGTGTCCCTTGGGGCCTGGGACCAGTACGCAGAAGTACTGGCAACTATCCCGCAGAACACCCGTAGGTTTTTGAGAAGTGTCCTCTTGAATGGCCAGCCTTCTACTGGTTTGAGAGACACTGGGGCAAGCATGACAGTGGTGGACAGGACCCTGCTCAAGCCAGAGGACTATGTAGGTGCTCCTCTGAGAACCACCAGATTAGCTGGTGGGCCTCCCAAATTATCGCCTGTAGCCCTAGTCACACTCATGATTGGAGACAAGACAGCAAGGCTTCCTGTCCTGGTTCAGGACAATGTCCCTGCTAACATTCTGTTAGGAAATGATCTAGTAGAGTTGGGGTTGATCTCGGATGGTCTTCCCATGACTGCTGCTGCAGTCACTAGGTCACAGGTGACACCGGGTCTGGCTGTGAGTCAGGTACCCGAGCCAAAGGCGAGGCCTAAGGCAAGAAGAAGGAAGACCAAGAAGGCCACCTCTGTGGAGGGAACACCTTCTCTTCCTGCTGTTCCGACAGCACCCATTGGGATCCATGCTCCGGACGGGCTGGGTCCAGTGGAAAACCCAAACTCAACTCCTGTGGGAGAAGAGACAGAAGACTCTCCTGTGGGAGAGGTTCTCAACCCGGAGGATCATCCCGACCTTCAATGCTTGTTAGCTGAAGGGGGACCCTCCCGGGCAGACTTCTGTAAGGGACAGAGAGAGTGCCACTCTCTCGAGGGCCTGAGGAAACAGGCCCTGTCCCAGGCACAAGGTGAAGTGCCTAGGACATTCAAGATTTATTGGGAGGGTGAGCTCCTTGTTAGTTAGCCCACTAAGCCCGAACCTGGTGCCCGCAAGAGGTTGGTGGTACCCCAGGTTTACAGGCCCTTCCTACTGCAGTTGGCGCATGAGGTGCCCTTGGCTGGTCATCTTGGGACCAAGAAGACTAAGCAGAGGCTCTCTGCCCATTTCTACTGGCCACGGATGGGAGTAGAGGTGGAGTCCCACTGCAGGACCTGCCCAACTTGTCAGTTGTCTGGCAAGACTGGAGGCAGGGTCATTGCCCCACTGCAGCCATTACCAGTGGTTGGCACACCATTTGAGAGGGTGGGCATCGACATCGTCGGTCCCCTTGACCCTCCCACTTCAGGTGGACATCGGTTCATCCTGGTCTTGGTAGATCATGCCACCAGGTACCCTGAGGCAATACCCCTTCGGACTGTTACTGCCAAGGTGGTTGCCAGGGCTCTCCTGGGCATTTTCACCCGTGTTGGATTCCCCAAGGAGGTTGTCTCTGACCGAGGATCCAACTTCATGTCTAGTTACATGAAAACCATGTGGAAAGAGTGCGGGGTAACCTACAAGTTCTCCACCTCTTACCACCCCCAGACCAATGGTCTGGTTGAGAGATTTAACAAAACTCTCAAGGGCATGCTAGGTGCTTTGGAAGAGCCCCTAAGGAGGAAATGGGATCTCCTCCTGCCATGCCTGCTGTTTGCTTACAGAGAGGTACCTCAAGAGGGTGTTGGTTTCAGCCCCTTTGAGTTACTCTTTGGACATCCCGTGAGGGGGCCCCTCGCCTTGATCCGAGAAGGCTTGGAAGCCACCCCTCCAGGTCCCGCCAAGCAAGTGGGGGACTATGTGTTAGGCCTCAGGCGGAGGATGACACAAATGATGGGTCAGGCAACAGCAAATCTCAAGGCCAGCCAGGAATTGAATAAGTACTGGCATGACCTGAAAGCTTCGCAAGTGGATTGGACTCCGGGACAGGAAATCCTTGTGATGGAGCCTACCAAGCCTAGAGCTTTGGCAGACAAGTGGACTGGACCCTTCAGGATCATCTCCAAGATGGGCGAAGTCAATTATCTGGTGGACATGGGAGCCTCTGGGGTAGCCCCCCAGGTATTCCATGTCAACAGGCTCAAGCCTTTCCACAGGCGAGCAGAGGTCTCATGTCTCTTGCTAGCTTCAGGGCAAGAAGAGGATGAGAGTGAGCCCCTTCCTGATTTGCTGCATAGCAACCCTCAGGATGGCTCAGTGGAGGGAGTACAACTCTCTCCAGATTTGACAACAGAGCAGCAGAGGGCCTGCCGGGCTTTGCTCCAGCAGTATGCCCCTCTGTTTTCACTGACACCGGGCCTTACACCGTGGTGTAAGCACGAAATTGACACTGGTGACAGTGTGCCTGTCAAAAGCAGGAGCTATCGTATGTCAGATACCGTCAAAAACAACATCCAGGCTGAGGTCGCCAAGATGTTGGATCTGGGTGTTATTGAACCCTCCACCAGTCCCTGGTCCAGTCCAGTGGTCCTTGTCCCCAAGGCAAGTTCCCCGGCGGGTACCAAGGATTGGAGGTTCTGTGTGGACTACCGAGGAGTCAATGCCGTCACCAAAACTGACGCGCACCCATTGCCCAGAGCTGATGAGCTCGTGGACACTATAGGTGCTGCCAAATTTGTGAGCACCTTTGACCTTACCTCAGGCTATTGGCAAATAGCTCTGACTGACCATGCCAAGGAAAAGACGGCATTCTCCACACCTGAGGGACTCTACCAGTTTAGGGTCATGCCCTTTGGGTTGAAGAATGCCCCTGCCACCTTCCAGAGATTGGTCAACCATGCGCTCAGTGGGCTGGAAGCCTTTTGTGTGGCTTACTTAGACGACATTGCCGTCTACAGTTCCACCTGGGAAGAGCATTTGACACATCTGGATAAGGTGTTGCAGGCCTTGAAAAGGGCTAACCTCACTATCAAGGCCACCAAGTGCCAGATAGCTCAGGGGAAAGTTACCTATCTTGGTCATGAGGTAGGAGGGGGTCAAATCCAACCTCTCTCCAGTAAAGTACAGGACGTACAGAACTGGGAGACTCCCACTACTCAAACCCAGGTGAGAGCCTTTTTGGGCCTCACTGGGTACTATCGCAATTTCATGGCAGACTATGGAACCATAGCTGCCCCCCTGACAGCTCTAACTTCACCCAAACAGCCTAGGAAGGTTAATTGGACTGAAGACTGTCAGAGGGCCTTTGATGGCTTGAAAGAAAGTCTGTGTAGGGCACCTGTGTTGAGTGCGCCTGACTACAGCCGACCCTTTATCGTCCAGACGGATGCCTGCGACACCGGAATTGGAGCTGTCTTGTCCCAGTTAGATGACAAAGGGAGAGAACATCCTATCATATTCATCAGTAGACAACTCAAGGGTAGAGAACTTAGGTGGGCTACTGTTGAAAAGGAATGTTTTAGTATAGTTTGGAGCCTTAGGCGTTTTAGGCCCTACCTTACGGGGTCCACCTTCAAGGTCCAAACAGATCATAAGCCCCTGAAGTGGCTTATGCAGATGAAGGGTGAGAATCCGAAATTGCTCAGGTGGTCGATTAGCCTACAAGGGCTAGACTTCACCATAGAGCACAGACCAGGGAAGAGTCACGATAATGCAGATGGCCTTTCCAGAAGGTATGTTGACCGTCTGGATGAGGGTGTCTATCCCGTGGGAGATTAGGCACCCTCCACCTCAGTCTGGGGGGGGCGACTGTGATGCCGGAAATGCATCTGAGGGACAGGGCCTCTGAATCCTTGTCCTTTTTCTGTTTTTACCGTGTGTTCTGTCATGTTTTCTGCCCAGGAGTCCATGAGGGACTCCTGGCAGTGCAGCTCTCTTTTGGTTTGGTGAACAGACCCATGGGATACCCTTATGGCACCCATGGGTAGGGGTACAACCCTGTGCCCCTAGTGTATGTTTTTGGGCACCTGTGGGTGGCCCACAGAGCAGGGTATGGGCTGGTGGCAGCTCCATGCTAAACTTGACAGGTGCTCTGGGTGTCCTCCATTTTGGGATACCCAGGCCCTGCCATTGGGATCAGTTGATTCCTGATAGAAACAAGATGGCCCCTGTGGCCTCTTGCTTTCTATTGCCTGTTGTCTTGTTTTTCCCAAAGTCCTGGGAAGCCCTGGCTCTGTCCCTTCCCCCTGGCTGGCTGTTGGGTGGAAGTTCCATATATGGTGTTGTTGTGAAGGCCCAGCTAGACTGACTGGAGCCTTCCCAGTGACTGTATGTTATGGGTACCTCCTGTGGGTGGGACCTGGGTGAATGGAGTGTGTGACCAATATACACTCCTTGTTGTGGTTGTCTGGTTTCTGGCATGAGAGACAAAGACTGAGACAGCCCTGCCCGAAACTGGCCTGAATGCAGTGTGTAGTGTTGAATGGCTGGGTACTTGTCCCAATCCACATTCCTTGTTGTGAGTGTCTGAAAGGGAGGAGTGTGGCCTGAATGCACTGAGTGCCTGATTGGCTGACTGACTGCATGAATGCCCTTCTGTGTGATTGGCTGCTGTGTGTGTGCCAGCAGTGTGGATGAGAGACAGAATAGTATATCTGGGGACCTCTCACCACTGGAAATTGTTCAGAAGCATTCAGAAGCTGAGTCTCCACTCAAGAGTAACTGGATTTGCTGATCCTCGACGTCCAGCTGGAAGAAGAAGACTTGCTGTGGCATTTGCTTCAACGGAACTGAAGGTTGTCGAAATCGTCGAGGACTGACCCGAGAGAGGACCTGGTAAGGCGCCCTCTTCCCGTGCTCCGAGGGACCATCGAGCACCGCTGAATCTTCGCCGAAGCTCCCTGGACGCCAGACCATCGAAAGGCTGCCGACCGGAGAAGGGGACTGCCGAGGAGACTGAAGTAAAGCACCCGGACATCGACGCTGTCGAAGTCCATTGCCGTCGACCAGGGTTCGCAGGTCTGTGCAACCGCTGGAGGCCCGTCGAAGTTGTGTTGCCCAGCCGTGGGAACCACTTGACGCCGAGCCGCCGACGACCGGAGCCGTCCGCTCCTTGCCTAAGAACATTTGACTCGAAGGACTCCCTCGTCCGCACCGTCGACCGCTTTTGCCCTGCCGGAGAAAGTCGAGGACGACCAACGCGCCGAGGAGAATCCGCCGGTGGGTTTCCCGCCACCTCACGATCCCAAAGACTCGAGCGACTCGACGCCCTTGCTGGGCTCCCGTCTCTACAATCTTTGCGGTCCAGAACTATTGTCATCGAGGTGCCCCGCACACCTCCGCCTTGCAGGACGCCGACGCCCCGACGCCGACGAGCACCGCTCGGACGAAGCTGCCGCCTCCTCGACATCGTTCTACCTCGTTTGTCGACGGACGTTCGACGCCCCGTGTCTCCCGCTTGAAAGGGAAGGCATTCAAGACGGGCCGTCGATTCCCCGTCGCCGAACCCCGAGGTCTTCGACGTTTCCCGACGCCTCTCGACGATCCGTGACTCCTGCTTTAAAGGGGGTCATTCAAGAAGGATCTGTCGACGCCTCTTCGAAGAACTCGACTCCACCAGGTACATTGGGGGGGTAAAAACATTGTAGGAGAGAATAAGACTGTTGAACAATATATGGACTGGGCTTGTGTTATATCTCTTTATTTTACAGGTTGCCCAGGTGGGGGGATCTCCACACAGAACTGTGTCCAGTAGCAAGGGCCAGTCTTCTGCCTATTGTTTCAACCCTCTGGTATCTCTCCTCTCTCTATTGCTGGTTTCCTTCTTATTGATCCGCGTGCCATTGCTACAGTATTGTGAATGCACTGTTATGAGGTCTAATATTAGTGGTACCACTTTAGAATTGTAGATATTTATCATTATTGGTTTTCCTGAGCACAAAGTGCGTTGTTGTGATAAGTGTACATAACCCTTGAATATTAATTATATAAAGACTGTGTTTTCAGTAATACAGTGTGTGGACATTCCTTTGTGGGGGCTTGGGGATACACTGTACTTAAGAACCAGCCTGCATCACCTCCTGAGAAGCTAGGCCTTGATTGCTCGTCCATAGCTACCGTATTAGAGAATCTTGGCTGGGGTCCTCTGTGCCTCTCCTCTACCATATAGAGAGCGGAAGTACAGACCCCCCCACCGGTCTTGACAGGCACCTGCCAGCAGGCCCCCACCCATGTCCAACTCATGTTCCCCAGCACCCCCACCCCCCAGCACTGTGGGGCACCTGCCAGCAGGCCCCCACCCATGTCCAACTCATGTTCCCCACCACCCCCACCCCCCAGCAGTGTGGGGCACCTGCCAGCAGGTCCCCACCCATGTCCAACTCATTTTCCCCAGCACCCCCACCCCCCAGCACTGTGGGGCACCTGCCAACAGGCCCCCACCCATGTCCAACTCATATTCCCCACCACCCCCACCCCCCAGCAGTGCAGGGGCACCCACCACCAGGCCCCCACCCATGTCTCCCAGCACCCCCACCCCCCAGCCACCAGGGGCACCCACCACCAGGCCCCCACCCATGTCTCCCAACACCCCCACCCCCCAGCAACCAGGGGCAGCTTCCACCAGGCCCCCACCCATGTCTCCCAGCACCCCCACCCCCAGCAGTGCAGGGGCAGCCTCCACCAGGCCCCCATCCATGTCTCCCAGCACCCCCACCCCCCCAGTCACCAGGGGCAGCCTCCACCAGGCCCCCACCCATGTCTCCCAGCACCCCCACCCCCCAGCCACCAGGGGCAGCCTCCACCAGGCCCCCATCCATGTCTCCCAGCACCCCCACCCCCCAGCAGTGCAGGGGCAGCCTCCACCAGGCCCCCACCCATGTCTCCCACCACCCCCCAGCAGTGCAGGGGCACCCACCACCAGGCCCCCACCCATGTCTCCCACCACCCCCACCCTTCCAGCAGTGCAGGGGCAGCCTCCACCAGGCCCCCACCCATGTCTCCCAGCACCCCCACCCCCCAGCCACCAGGGGCAGCCTCCACCAGGCCCCCACCCATGTCTCCCAGCACCCCCACCCCCCAGCAGTGCAGGGGCAGCCTCCACCAGGCCCCCACCCATGTCTCCCACCACCCCCACCCCCAGCCACCAGGGGCAGCCTCCACCAGTCCCCCACCCATGTCTCCCAGCACCCCCACCCCCCAGCAGTGCAGGGGCAGCCTCCAACAGGCCCCCACCCTTGTCTCCCAGCACCCCCACCCCCCAGCCACCAGGGGCAGCCTCCACCAGCCCCCACCCATGTCTCCTAGCACCCCCACCCCCCAGCCATCAGGGGCTGCCTCCACCAGGCCCCCACCCATGTCTCCCACCACCCCCACCCCCCCAGTCACCAGGGGCAGCCTCCACCAGGCCCCCACCCATGTCTCCCAGCACCCCCACCCCCCAGCAGTGCAGGGGCAGCCTCCACCAGGACCCCACCCATTTCTCCCACCACCCCCACCCCCCAGCCACCAGGGGCAGCCTCCACCAGGCCCCCACCCATGTCTCCCAGCACCCCCACCCCCCAGCAGTGCAGGGGCAGCCTCCACCAGGCCCCCACCCATGTCTCCCAGCACCCCCACCCCCCAGCAGTGCAGGGGCAGCCTCTACCAGGCCCCCACCCATGTCTCCCACCACCCCCACCCCCCAGCAGTGCAGGGGCACCCACCACCAGGCCCCCACACATGTCTCCCACCACCGCCACCCCCCCAGCAGTGCAGGGGCAGCCTCCACCAGGACCCCACCCATGTCTCCCACCACCCCCACCCCCCAGCCACCAGGGGCAGCCTCCACCAGGCCCCCACCCATGTCTCCCAGCACCCCCACCCCCCAGCCACCAGGGGCAGCCTCCACCAGGCCCCCACCCATGTCTCCCACCACCCCCACCCCCCAGCAGTGCAGGGGCAGCCTCCACCAGGCCCCCACCCATGTCTCCCACCACCCCCACCCCCCAGCCACCAGGGGCAGCCTCCACCAGGCCCCCACCCATGTCTCCCAGCACCCCCACCCCCCAGCAGTGCAGGGGCAGCCTCCACCAGGCCCCCACCCATGTCTCCCAGCACCCCCACCCCCCAGCTCTGTGGGGCACCCTCCATCAGGCCCCCACCCATGTCTCCCAGCACCCCCACCCCCCAGCAGTGCAGGGGCACCCACCACCAGGCCCCCACCCATGTCCAACTCATGTTCCCCAGCACCCTCACCCCCCAGCACTGTGGGGCACCTGTCAGCAGGCCCCCACCCATGTCCAACTCATGTTCCCCAACACCCCCACCCCCCAGCACTGTGGGGCACCTGCCAGCAGGCACCCACCCATGTCCAACTCATGTTCCCCACCACCCCCACCCCCCAGCACTGTGGGGAACCTGCCAGCAGGCCCCCGCCCATGTCCAACTCATGTTCCCCACCACCCCCACCCCCCAGCACTGTGGGGCACCTGCCAGCAGGCCCCCACCCATGTGCAACTCATGCTCCCCAGCCAACATGTCATCACAATCTAGATCCCTGGTCCCTATGGTCAGCCTCCAAATGCAAAACACCCACCCGAGTATTTCATCCACCCACTCATAATTTGCAATTACTTCACAGAACACCAATTGCAATTTCCGAAACAAACACATTTCCCTCACATACACCCAATGGGTGTCAGTGAATCTCAAAACACATATCATGAAATGCATGAAACCAATGAGATACCACACATTGAAGTTCACCCAAAAAATATGTATTAAAGGAAACATAAATAGAATAAAAAATGAAGAAACAGAAATGTGAATGTACAAAAATTAAAAGAAGCATGTCCGTGAAAAAAAGCTAAACCAAAAATAAAATTCCAAAGTAATGTTATCCAAAGTCAATGTCCACAAAACAAAATCCAATGGGAAATAAAAAAGAAAGCCATTGCTCCATGGTTAAAAAGTGAAAAAAAATGCAATCCAACAGTGAACTATGTACATGGGAACAAGCCAGGGTCCATTATCCCAACAAAAGAAAGGAAACCTATCTAACTACACTAACTAATAAAATAAACTATATACAAAAATGTGGCCAATGTCCGAAAGGTCCAAATGAAATCAAAACAAAAATGAAACCTAACACTACCTACATAACTATGTACAAGGGCAGCGGGCTAGTTTCACGGCTCACTTGTGGATGTCCCGGGCCAGGGCATCATCGAACTCCTCCTCAATGTCCCGGAGGCGGTCCTCCTCCATGGTCCCGAGGGTCCGCAGGGCCGTCGACGTCTCCACCTCCAAACCCCTGCGGATTGCCTCGAGGCACTCGGCCCGCCTCAGGGCCCTCCGCATGGAGTTCTCCGCCCTGACCATTGGAAGCCATGCCTCTTCCGCCCGCTGCCGCTCCGCATCTATGGCGTGGCCCAACCGCTGCCACACGGAAGACACTCTCTGTCCTGGGTCCTCCTGCCCTCCGGCCGATGCCTACCCCTCCGATGTTGAAGGCCCCGAGCCTTCATGGCTCCCACCATGTTGCTGCTGCTGCTGTGCCTCTGCCCGTGCACTGCCTCCTGCTGCCTGCACATCCTCCGCTGGCTGGGGTGCAGTCGTAGATGTGGCCACCCCTGCTGGACGTCCGACTCCCGACTGTGGCAGGGATGCCTCCTCCACCAGCCTGGCCGCACCGTCAGAGGCAGCTCCACAGGGCACGCAGGTGACTGATGGGTGGGAAGATGGCACAGAGGACGACTGGCGCGTAGGGGGTCCAGTTGAGGAGGGGGTCTTAGCAAGCCCCATCAGACGGAGGAATCCGGCCTGGGTGACCTGTCCCAGCAGGCTGACGTGGTCAACGAGCCATTCGAGATGACGTGCAGTCTCTTCATGAAAAGACTGCAGGTCACCTCGCATGGCCCGTTGACGCAACGCCACACCAGCCAGGACAGGCTCAACCTGGACCTGGATAGCCACGTCCGCAGGCAGAGGAAGGCCAGTTGACGTGAGCTCATCCCCTGCCTGAAAACGGGTCTGGACGTAGGCATCCCTGCTGGTGCAAGATGATGCAGGGACAGGATCAGGGACAGGATTGCACACAGGCACCTCCGCGGCGGCCTGTGCTGCCTCCTGTCCCTGGTCCTGCACTGCACCACTAGCACCAGTGGGATCCCCACCTCCAGACCCCGTCTCTGGTGCTTGCACGGCCTCCTCCTCCACCAAACCCCCCACCAACCTGGATGACTCCGTGCCATCTTCCCCTGTTGGGCCCTGTGGGGTCCCAGCTGCCCCTTCTGCTGCCGAGAAGTCCAACTCCAACCTCCGCCTCTTGGACCTCCCCCCGGCAGCTGCGGCCTGGGACGCGGCACCGGACTCCTCACTCCCCGACGAGATGACAACATGCGAGGGGAGCCGGGCCTTGCGTCTCCGGCTGGCGGTGGGATCCCCGCCGCTGTGCTCCACAGCACCTTCTCCGCCCTCTTCATCAGTTGACGCTGCAGACAGGGAGAAACAAAACACAGGCATCAGGGCACTGTACAATGGACACATACACACATGACAGTTGTACATGAGTGGCATTGGCAAACCTCAGACATGTCATCACAATCCCCAACACACATGTCATTACAACTCGCACGCATCTATCATCCACCTAGAGGGGTGAGGGCAGGAGCCCCCCCAGCCCCCCAGCCCAGCAGAGGATCCAGATCAGGACCCAGGCACGGAGCGTGCTATCAGAGCAGGGCCTGCCTGACCCTGTCCATACAAGGTGCCTGACTCGCCCATGCCGGGCGCATCGCGGCACGATATCGAGGCTGAACCTCGATTTGAACAGAAAGAACCGCCGGCAGGCGGAATCGCCGGCCAGTCCTAAGGCCATACAAAGGCCTGTTCTGCGCCCCAGGTCCCCCACTTCTATCATCCACCTAGAGGTGTGAGGGCAGGAGCCCCCCCAGCCCCCCAGCCCAGCAGAGGATCCAGATCAGGACCCAGGCACGGAGCGTGCTATCATGACCCTGTCCATACAAGGTGCCTGACTCGCCCATGCCGGGCGCATCGCGGCACGATATCGAGGCTGAACCTCGATTTGAACAGAAAGAACCGCCGGCAGGCGGAATCGCCGACCAGTCCTAAGGCCATACAAAGGCCTGTTCTGCGCCTGTTACGTGCATGGGAGCGCGGAGTGGCCACCACCTCTGCTCAACGTGCAACTTACCCACTGCCAGAACCCTCTCGCATAAGGAGAACGCATTGTAAGTACATGCAAGTACCGGGACATTACTGTATGCATGGACTCTTAGCCACTCCCACTTAGATGGGTCTATGGTCTCCAGTATTGGTCACATACATACCACACCTGTTTGTTGTATTGATTGTTGTGGCATTTAGACCATGCTACTGTGTTGTGCCCCATGGTCGCATAGTGACCACGCTACTGTGTTGTGCCTTATGATTGCATATAGACCACGCTATTGTATTGTGCCTTATGGTCGCATTTAGACCACACTACTGTGTTGTGCCCTATGGTCGAATATAGACCACTCTATTGTGTTGTGCCCTATGGTCGCATAGTGACCACGCTACTGCGTTTGCCCTATGGTTGCATATAGACCACGCTATTGTGTTGTGCCTTATGATTGCATATAGACCACGCTATTGTATTGTGCCTTATGGTCGCATTTAGACCACACTACTGTGTTGTGCCCTATGGTCGCATATAGACCACTCTATTGTGTTGTGCCCTATGGTCGCATATAGACCACTCTATTGTGTTGTGCCCTATGGTCGCATAGTGAACACGCTATTGTGTTGTGCCCTATGGTCGAATATAGACCACGCTAATGTGTTGTGCCCCATGGTCGCATAGTGACCACGCCACTTTGTTATGCCCTATAGTCGCACAGTGACCACGCTACTGTGTAATGCCCTATGGTCGCATATAGACCACACTAATGTGTTGTGCCCCATGGTCGCATAGTGACCACGCTACTGTGTTATGCCCTATGGTCGCATAGTGACCACGCTACTGTGTTTGCCCTATGGTCACATTTAGACCACACTATTGTGTTGTGCCTTATGGTCGCACCGATGTCCTTCATCCGCCAATCCTCTGCACGGCGCATCGCCCCTAGCACACACATTATGCTACTTTGCCTTACCGTGATCATGTTCCCCTTCTGTGTCATGCAAAGTAATATACTTTGCAACGGTAACAGCTACGTAACCCATAAAAATGGACTAGCTAGACCCGCCTGCCCAAGACATTACCCTATCGTCTGCCCCACACCATTCCTGCCCACTACTCCAGCCTTCCTCCCGGTCTCACAATCTGCTTATCCTACCCATGACCACGCACAGCATTACGATGTCCTAGACAATAAGAGTGCAGATAGATCCAAGCAGAACCCTACCGACATTAGAGCACCCTGCCCCACCCATCATCACAGCCCCTCCACGATGACCGACCTTACTGTCTCTCAAGCAACCACCCTTATCCCTACCGATCGCAACAATAGACTTGGTGCCAGAAACCACCACAAAACTAGCAAACGCCCAGCTAAACTACCCAACAAAACTAACAAGTACACTATAACCCCCATCAACTCTACCCTCCATACACTAAAAGGAGCTCTTCTAAATGTTAGATCACTAGTCGCCCATTCCATAGAAGTCGCCGACATCATTCTGACTAACAACCTAGACTTCCTTGCTATGACAGAAACTTGGTTACATGAGGCTGCGGGACCATCCCTTACCCTAGCCATCCCTGACAACTACACTATCCTCAGAGTAGACAGACCTAACGCTCGAGGAGGTGGTGTAGCCCTCATCTTTAAGTCCTCACTTGATATCAGACTAGGCTCCTCTCCTCTACTCAAATCATGTGAACACCTTACAGTTAAACTACAATCCTCCCCGAAGAGTACTATCACTATGCACCTAATCTACAGACCCCCGGGTCCACCTGGCTCATTTGAGGAAGATATCACCTCCCTAGTAGCCGAAAGCTCCAAACCTTCAGCACAAATGGTTATACTGGGAGACTTCAATCTCGGGTTTAATGACCCTCTTGACACCCCTGCCATTGCCCTGGCCACGGCATTAGAGGAGCATGGCCTCCTTCAACTCTGCTCCAAACCCACCCACTCGAAAGGCAGAATCCTTGACTGGGTAACCACCCTCAATTGCAACATCACCCTAAAGGACCCTGTACAGCTCATCTGGACGGATCACCACTTCCTCCCCCTTGACAATAATATCAACAACCTAGTGCACAAAAGGCCTATTATTACTCCGGCCTGCCTAACTAGGAAAAAGAGCAACATCACAGCTGAAGCCTTAATGCCTCTGGTGACCCCCATTCTGAACGCCCTACCAACTACAACTGACTTAAACTCTCTGGTCAACGCCTATAATGACTCCATGGCTAAAGCTATCGACACCATTGCCCCATTAAAAATGCGCAAAGGGAAACCTAAAGCGCACCTGAATACGTGGTACACCCCAGAGCTCAAACTTCTCCGACTACAAAAAAGCAAACTTGAATCACTATGGAAATCGGTGCCTTCAGTAGACAATAGAACTAACCTTACCAATATCTCCACCCTCTACAAAAATGAGATCACACGTGCTAAGAAAGAATCTCTTAATTCCAGGATCTCACAGGCAGGCTCCAGCACAAAAGAGCTCTTTAACATCTTAAAGGAATTAGAAAACCCCACTCCTCCCGAAGATACCTGCACAAAGGATAAACCGTGGTGCACAGGGATCCAGAATGCCCTCGCCAACAAAATTTCAGGGCTCCAAACTAAAATTGGAAACAAACGGCAACAGCTCACTCATGACCCCACCTCCAGACCCACCCATCCCCCACTCACCGCCACTAGCTCAGGCTTCACCTTCAAAAAGGTTACCATACCTGAAGTACAAAAAATTATAGCATCCTTGAAACCCTCGAACTGCAAGGGGGACAGTTGCCCCGCACAGATTATCAAGGATGCTGCCAGGGATCTCTCCCCCTTCATCACCAAATTAATAAACTTGTCTTTTTCTAACAACATGGTCCCAAGTAATCTGAAACAATCCTGGGTCCTACCCTTGCTAAAAAAACAGACCCTCGACCCAGACATACCCACAAATTATAGACCCATTACCACTGTCCCATTTTTACTAAAGATTCTTGACAGAGTGGCCTATTTACAAATTCAGGATTACCTTGAAACTAACCTATTACTAGGTACTCGCCAATCTGGCTTTCGTCCCCAACATGGGACGGAAACGGCCCTGGTTGATCTCAAAAGCCAGATAGACGAAATCAAAGATAAAGGGAGGGCTGCCATCCTGCTTCTCCTCGACCTCTCCGCTGCCTTTGACCTGGTTGACCACAAAATCTTGTGCAACCACTTATCATCGGCAGCACACTTCTCCCACTCGGCGGTCACATGGATCCAATCCTTCCTGGACAACAGGAACATGCAAGTCTTCTCACCCATAGCAGCAGCCGACCCTATTCCCATTACCTGCGGTGTCCCACAAGGATCTTGTGTTTCACCCACTTTGTATAATATATTTACAAAGCCCCTATTCGATAAACTGGACCATCTGGGTGTCACCTACACCAACTACGCAGATGACACCCAGATACTCCTCACTTTATCAGGCAACTACAACGCGGACGCCAACAGGATCGGTGAAGTCTTTTCCATCATTCAGGCATGGATGGCCACACATGGCCTCTGCCTGAACGATGACAAGACTGAACTGCTCCTTGTCGGCTCACCCAACACTATCCGGAATCTCAGCCCTAGCTACTCTAGCTTCATCATTGACGGCAACACCATTCCCACTGCCAAAAGTGTAAAAACTCTTGGTTTCTATCTCGACACTAACACCAACTTCGCCAAACAAATTAATATGACCGCCTCAGCCACTGCTTACACTGGGAAACTAATCAGAGCCTGCAGACCTTTGATATCCCCCAACAATTGCCTTACTCTAGCCAGAGCTCTTATACAATCCAAACTGGATTATTGCAACAGCCTGTATGTAGGTGCCAATAAAATGGTTGTCAATAAACTGCAAGTTCTACAAAACAATGCACTCCGTGCCGCCCTTAATATTCCCAGAAGAGAACATATCTCAGCCACAAGAATCACATGCAAATGGCTCTCCATCCAACAAAAAATAGACCTAAAAACTATCTGCCTCACCTACAAAGCTCTTAACCACCTGGCCCCACCTTATTTAACCGATAAATTCACCTTAAGACAGAATATTAGAACCACCAGATCCTCTAATACACTACAACTGACAGTGCCCGAATACTCCCTTAAAAGAGCCGGTGGATCCAGCTTCCCAGTTATAGCCTCACAATTATGGAACACTATTCCATTGGACATCAAATCTACCCCTACATTTCAACCTTTCAGAACTAAGATCATCACCTGGTTACTCAACAAATAACTAGCACTGTATGTAGGTATGTATCCGCTACGATGTTACTAATTCTACTATAACTGCTTTCATAACTGCTTTTGTAACTATACATATGCTGCACAAATGTACAAATGTTCTTACCTATGCCTGTAACCTGATGCTTAAGCGCCCATATACCTCTGGGTCAGGAGCGCTATACAAAATAAATAAACAAACAAACAAAACAAACATGAGCCATACCACAGCCATATCGCAACTGCCACCACCATCCATACACATACAACAGCATGAGCAGCCAAAGGTGAGCCAGACATCACATGCAACACAGGAAGTGCACCACACATGCACACACACCACCACACTTGCATGCATGTGTACACCTCTGCCAAGTGTCGCAGTGTTCAGACGGGCATCCATGTCACATCTGCCAATCAGGCTTCCACATACCGCTGTCACATGCATCCATGTTGCATCACTGTTGCACCCTTGTCAAATACACACACATGCACATGTACACAGTGCTGATACATGCAGCCATAAACAACATACATGCGTGACATCACGGACATGTCTACTTACATACACATTCATCCAAACATGTGTGCCCACACAACTGCATTTGGCATGCAAGCCTACACACACAAGCACCATCCATGTCTCACACATTCCAGCCCTCGCATGTGTCAGCCCCACGGCCCTGTACACCCCCACCCATACTCGACCCCATACAAACAGATGTGCAATCTGCACACTACTGAATAATCACCACACGCACTGCTCACAATCAGGATGCATGTACACTCACTGCTCGACTCCAGACGGGTCTGTCTCTCAAGGACCTGGACGTGGAGCGCTGGGGATATGCGTTCCAGGACCCTCATCTGTTCTTCCGATAAGTGGCCCCGGCGCCCCTTGGCATCCGCTGCCTTCAAGAGGCGCCGGCCCTTGTTCAGGGTCCTGGACCTGAAGTCCTCCCAGCGCTTCTTGACATGTTGTAAGTCGCGGACTGCCACCCCCTCCGCGTTGATGGCAGTCACGATGTCAGTCCAGATCCGAGTCCGTCCTTCCTTGTCGGCGCGGGAACTTCTGAAGAGGGCATCATACTGCCCCAGGACTTGCTCCACCAGGACACCAACTTCGGTGGCACTGAAGCTGGTGCCCCTCTGCCTCTCTGGCCGGGGGTTGTCAGTGGTCTCAGATGTGTTTGCCCCGACATGACAACCCCAGAGGCAGGAGTGGGTGGGCAACTGGGTCCTGGGGCTGGGCTGTGGAGCGATGGAATCCCAGTTGGGAGTCTTCGGTTTCAGCAGGGGTGGTCACAGCAACAGCACCCCTGGCTGATGTGCAGGCAGCAAATGGCAGGGCACGTGGGCAGCAGGCAGTCAGGCAGCAGCAGATGGCAGGTGGGAGCGTGCTCGGGGCTCTGGGGGGCAGTAGTTCGGCCTTCTGGGCAGGAGGGTGGTCTTCCGTGTGCTTACGCGTGGCCAGCTTGATACGGAGTGATTTGGCACGTGAAAAATCTGCACGTCAGCGTGTAATTCGAGGAAAGGCCTATGCAGGGTATTGGCTACGCGTGTTTTTCTGCATCGCGCTAGTCAGACGGTGAGTCGCACACGTTCTTTTTCCCACTGCGGGTGCCCCTGTGTATCGCACCCATTTTCGATGTCATAGTAGCCTGCGTGTCCCACGCGTACGCGTTATTCGTGTTACTGGGTGCCACCGCGTACTGCGGGAGGTTGAATCCACGCACGTAGGCTGCAGGGTTGCGTGCACGGTTTTACTGCAGTTTTGGGGTGCCTGAGCGTTGCGTGACCCGTCACCACATCACCGGGGTCACATACAGCCTTGCAGGTACAGGGGGGCTGTTAACATCTTGCTTCCCACTGCCTTGGTAGATCTCCAACAGGCCAGGGGGGAAACCATAGGGGCAGGCCGGGCTGCTCAGACTAAGACGCGTGTCCCTGGGGCAGTCATGTCATCTGCTGCCCCAAACAGCCTGGTGTTGGCAAGTGCAGGGGCAGATGCACCCAACAGCACCCCGGTTGTGAGTCTGCCAACCAGGACCGTTGCGGTCAATGACCCTGCCACAGCTGATGTTGCTGCGCAGGGTCCATTAGTGGGCACCCAGCTGCCACTGACACAAGTCAGGCCTTTGGTCATCCCTCCACCTGCCACTCCCTTGGCTCAATCCACCGAACCCACTGGCCATACTGGTCAGGGCGGCATTAGCCAGCCAGGGTCTGCGCCACAGTCCAAGAGGAGGAAGGTTGCACCTGCAGCACAGGCTGGGACCCCACACACAGCCACGACCTCCTGCACGTCGAGGAAGAAGCTTTTCTGTAAGCAGGAACTGGACTTCCTCGTGGACTACGTGCGGGAACACAGCCGTGACATGCTAGTGGGTGCCAATAGTCAGACTACGGCTGCCCAACGTAACACCCACTGGAAGCATGTTGCGGAACATGTCAGTTCATTCGGCCATGAGGTGCGCACGGCGCAGGAGTGCAAAAAGCGTTGGAATGACATCAAGCGCAGCACTAAGGCCAAGCATGCCTCAAATTACAACTTGACTCTGGTGACTGGCGGTGGGCCTGCACCAGAGGAGGAAGAACTCACTCCGCATGAGGCTCTCGTTGCGGAGTTCATACCACCTGAATTGGTCGAAGGAGTGGGAGAGATGCTGGACTTTGATGCCCAGTCCAGTGAGTGTTGATGCGTGTTTGTTGAGGACGTGTGTGTTTCACTTGTGGGATGTGTTGTGCATGATTGCTGCTACATGTGACGTGTACATGGTTCTGATGTGTAAGTAATGCAATGCTACCGTCATGCATGTCTCCTCTGCCTGCATGCGGGACTCCATGTGGGCATGCTCCCTTGCCCCTCCTCCGCCACTCTGCACTCCAGTTCCACCTTTGCACTGGTCTGCTCCAATCTTGCCAATGTGTAGTTTCTTGTTCATGTGTCCTGTGTAGATGCTAACTTCCAGCGTAGAAACTGCCAGACATATGCCGTGTGGTACAGCCTTAGTACTCGATGCAGGGTATCTCACTTGTACTGTGCATGGGTCAGATGTCCCGCAGGGACATGAGTGCCCATTCATGCTCCATGTGCATTGCACGCATGCCCCTATGTGTCCTTGACTGGATGATCACTGTAATATGAGTCCTTGGTTACATACATTGCCTGCCATCTCATCAGCCTCCCCATGTCAACTGTGGCTCAGTCCTGCGTTGCACACATCTTTAGGCCCTGACAATCTGTGTGGCTCACAGGCCTCAGCCTGTTCAATGGCCAATGACTCTGTCCAACTCTTGTGTCTTCTTCACACGTGGGCGGCCTCCGGAGTTTTCATCATGTGTCCTGCCCACTGTCCCAGCATCATTTGCAGTGTTGTAATTTGAATCACATTAAGCTGTTGATGCCAGTCAACACTGCCTGTCAATACACAGGTGTATGGTCAGCCTTTTGATACCATGCTAGGCATCCCTGCTTTGGTACTGGGGTGGAGGGGTGCTTGGCTTCTAGACATGGTACACATTGAATGCACAATGCACGTGATGTCTGAATTTGACATTGCACTGCCTTCACATTTCCTGGCACACACCATGTAGTGCTTGTACATGTAGGTAGTGAGTGGCGTACACATTTTCTGCACTGCATAGACCCACTTCCATGGAAACTGCCACCTTTCAACAGGTCTGATCACAGAAGCTATTCAAAGTAGACCCAGCATGCATGCCAGGTCATATGTTGTGTGTCACATGTCTGCCGGATGCCTTTGCTGTCGGTGTGTGTGTGTGTCGTGTGCTTCTGACATGTGTATTGATCTTTTTCTCTCTATTTTTCAGGTGATGACGCAATGGAGGCGGAGGATGGTGTTGTCATGCCAGACACAGGGTTGGTAACACCACATCAACCCGGCACTAGTGGGGGTCGTGGGGTGGTAGGCCACGAAAACCCCCAAGTGCTGCAGTCCATCTTGTCTCTGGCTGCCTATGAGTCCAGCCTTGATGACGACTCTGACGTCCATGTTGAGTTGGATGAGCATCAAGTCCATGTGTCAGGGGTGAGTGATTCTGATGTGGACACTCCTCTGTCTGCGACACCTGCACTGAGGGATCAGACAGTCTTGGTTCCTCCGCCCATGGTGGATCGGGACGCAGGGTCACCCTCCACACCAGTCACTGATGTGCCTGGGACATCACGTCGACGGGGGCATGTAGTCATGCAGCCGCAGGCGGTGCCAACACAGCGAGGACCCCCGGTACTTGGGTCCCGCAGGGGTCAAGCCTGGCAACGCGGTCGCCACGCGCAACCGCTGTATACTGAGTGGGAGCAAGACATGACTGCCAATTCCGAACGGCAGGGGGCAGCAATGGAGAACATCGCTGAGAGCATGGAGCGTGTGGCCCGATCTGTGCTCCCCCCTGCTAGGCAGGTGCTTCTCCAGCAGCAGGCGGCACGGTCCATGGCCCGCTCGCTAAGGCTGGGCATGAAGGCCTCAGACAGGGCACGCCAGGCTGAAATGTCGTCTCTGCATCAAGCAGTTGCTGCTCATGCAGAGGCGCACATGGATGCCCTGAGGGAGGAGTATGCTTCCCTCAGATCCACTCTGGGTGTCCTTATGATGTACCAGAGGCAGCAGGCAGAGGAGAGGTTTGCACAGCTTGAGCGTACCATCTCGGCTGAGCTACAGGCTTGCCGGGAGGTGCAGCGGTTGTCCAGCCAGGCCTTGCAGGAGGAACTCCGTGTTACACGTGCTACCTTGCAAGAGGAAGCACGTGTATCACGTGAGGTTCTGCATGCAGACCTACGTCACATCGCCACACAGAACCAGGCTCACCCGTCCGGAAGACTTGCTGCCGACGAGGGGAAAGCTGCGGCTAGGCATGGCCAGGCTACTGTGCCACGTCCTCCTTTCCAGGATGAGCCAGACTCGGACGACCATCTATCTCCCACATAGGTCGTGCTGTGCAGGCGTTGAGCCCATGGAGGATTTTTTTTTTGGCTCAGCATCATCGCATGTGGATGTTGAGCAGCACACTGTACCTCCCCCCTCCTGCGTGCCTCCCCTCCCCCCCGGGTCGTATGTGGCCATTTTTGATTTTTCTTTTAGTTTAGTTAGTTAAGTTTCTGTTTGATAGTTAGTTTAAATAGGTAATGTAGGTTTTCCATAGTTAGTGTAATTAGTTAATAGTTGAGTTAGTTTAAAATTGCTAGTCTATTGTGCTTTCATGTGACGGTGCGGTGCTTTGTGGCTTTTGAAGGCATCCACTGTCTGTTCCAGCTGGGCCCTCCATGGTTGTCTTGTGTATGTGTTTGCTGCTTGGGGTCCTTGACTCACATATGCCACTCCTGCCTCCCTTATCCATGGGCTCGCAAGGATGGTTCGGTGTTACAGCTGTCATATCTGTGGCATGTCTGGTGCTGTGTGACTTGTGTTGACACCCCTAGTGGGGATGATTTAGGTGTCATTATCCACTGTTCAGCTTTTGCTAGATGGGGTGTGTCATGATTAATGTGGACATTGATTGCTATGCATTGTGTAGTATGTTTCATATCTTTCCTGTACACGTGCTTGTTGCAATTCATGCTGTAGATAGTGTTCCACACTTTGGAGGTGAAAGACGGTCTGATGGTGTGATTCGTGATGTGACTCTCTGACATGGTCAAGTAATGAGATGCCTGATGAGACACACACAATGACTTTGAAGCATTAATCATGTGTTTCATGCCCTTTCTGCAGGGGGATGAGCCTCCAGAGCACCTTTGCCAGCAGACATGGCCCATTGGACGACGGAATTCTGGACCCGTTTGTTGGTGCCCACATGCACATGTGTGCACAAGCAGAGGCACAGTGATTGCAGACCCACATCCTAGAACTGCTGACATGTTCCAAGGAACTCCAGGCAAGGTGATCATCACAGGGGGGCCACGACACAGCAAAACTTGCACCAGGCGAGTTGCACATGCAGGCTTAGTCACAGCACTGAGGGTGAGCTTAGACGAATATTGGTGTTGAAGCACACAATGCAGCTCAGATGTGTTTGTGGACTGATGGCTGTTGATAGTAGGGTTGTCTGGGACACATGCAGGGGCAGTGGCACATACCCTCCGGTACACCAAGGTCCATTGAGGCACTTGTATCAACCATGTAGCCTTCCGAGACATGGAAAGGGGCAGCTCACAGGGACATACAGCAAGGGACATACTCGGGTGCAGTGCATGTCTTTTCCACGTACTTCATGATAAATGCACTGCCAACTTTGTTTCGGTCATGGTGGTACGCAACTTGCTCTGTAGTCATGGCTTGCTATATGGGTCTGTCTGCTTACCCAGGGAACATTGCATGTTGTGTGAATTGTGACACATTGGTGTTCCATTTGCCACGCACCCACCAGCGGCTGACTTACTGCATTGACTGTGTATGACCCGTCACAGGGGTGATGTTATATATGGGTACGAAGCATCGAGCACAGATTGTCTGTTTGTAGAGTAGTTTGTTGCTATGGGGCATGTTTGGTGTTGTGTTTTTGTGTAATTGGCACGTACAGGTTGTTGACTGTGGCTCTCTTTGCAGCATTGCAGTGCTCCATTAACCGGACGTGAGAGTGCGCAGGCAGGAGGCCAGCACTCAAAACCAGAGCTAAGTGTCTTGTTGTTTTTCTTACGAACTGCTCTGCATAGGCTTGCTGGGGAGTGTAATGATGCATGGATGTATGTGTGGTTCAATTTGGTATGTTTTTTCTCCCTAATCACCCGTGATCCTATGCAATTTTGAAACCTGTACCCTCTACCCGGTGTTCCTGCTTCCCGTGCCTATCCAAGCAACGTTCCCTGACCCTCTTTCCCCACAGGGGTTGCGGATGCCTGTGTAAGCCCCGAACTTGCAGGCGCCAAAACCCTAGAGGGGGTGGTTGGTTCGTACCACTCCTGAGCCTGGACTACAGAAGGCCATGACAATGATGTCCAAGTTTGTTTGGATTGTGTATGTGTTCATGCAGGTTGTACATTTTCGTGCATTCCCTAGTTTCATGTGTCATTCCTCCTCCCCTCTCCTGCCACTCATTCCAGTCATCCAGTGTGTCAACACCTGTCCCGACAGCATATCCCTGAACCTCCTTCCCCACCAGGGTCTCAGGGGCCTGTGTGAGTTTGACCTTGCAGGCACCCGGGACATGGTGGGGAAGGAGGTTGTTTCGTGACACTCCCGCGCCTGTACAGGGGACCTGTGACAGTACACATCCATTCATGGTGCTTCATCCTATGTCATGTACCACACATGTCTCACATCCTGTCGTGACATTGTTTTGCTGTGCTACCTTGGTTGTTGCATCATTGTGGTAGTATTTGGCCTTTGTGAGGTACTGCTACGTCAAGTCATCTACTGGAGGGTGTTCTGGTTCGTTTTTATGCCTTGGATTTTGTGATTTTGGAAATGAGTGTGGATTCTGAGGGTTCAGGCATCTTTTTACACACAAGGTGGGAGATGGTGACGAAGGGTAAAGGTAATCCTGTGGCCAGGTGGAATTGAGGTTTGGAGGCTCCATGACCCAGGTGCAGTTGTTCAGTGGGTCATGGTCATTTGTGAGGGAGGGGGGGGGGTTGTTGTTGATAGTTGCCTTGCCCTGCAGTGTGATGGGAACTCTGACATAGTAATGGTGGTATCCTATGTACATGTTGTGTTCTGCTGATCAATGCCTGTTCATGTGTTGTGTTTTCCTTTCAGGTGTGATGGGATAGTTGTGGTTTGACATGCTGGGGTGTACACATGGTGAATGTTCACATGTGATGTGTAGGGAACACTGATGGTCACTTGAGTGCACATGCATATGTGGAGTGCATGTCCTTGCAGAACCACACACTTGCACTCTGATGCACTACATGTACTCCCACCCTTGCATATCCACGTGTACACTGTTTGCCTTCTGGTGCCCACTGTGTCCCAGCAGCACATGTTCTGTGACCGATTATGGATCCAGTACATGCCTAATTTGATGTTTGACGTGGTCTGTCACTTAGATGTAATGCTCAGGGTGTGCATCACACACAATGGCTGTTCACTGTGCTGTGCGCTGAGCAGTGTGATGCAGGAGTAGGACACTGCACACATGAGCTGCAGTGTTGATTTTGCAATGCATAATGTGCATGTAGACAGGCATTCATTGTGATGTTACGTCTACGACTGTTGTAATGCATTTGGAAATGACTTATTTTGGGTGGGAGATTTTGTTGGTCTGTCATTTCATCTGATTCCGGGTCAGGCAGCAGTGTCCGATGCCACTGTACATTTAGGACATGGCAATGTGTACCTTATCGTTACTGCATTGGTGTATGGGTATTGCTTGCCATGTCATCTTGATGTTTGGGAGGGTTTGAGTGACATGACAGTGATGGCCATGGCCTGTTTTGCAGGTGTGTGTGATGCACACCTTGCATGTCCGGGTCATCCGCTTCTCAGAGCAACTAGCTGGGGGTAGTTTTTTCTCCGCAGCAGGGCCCTCCCCCTGGAACAGACTTCCGGCCTGACTTGAACTTGAGGGGAACCATCTCTAGTTCTGGAAGCACCTCAAGACCTTCCTCTTTGCTTCTGCTTACTCTCTGCCTCTCTCTTGCAGAATTCTTCACTGGAACTGCACAGGAGCTGCAACTGGGCCACTCTCACCGACCTCGGTCCCTGGCCCAGCCACTCTCCACTTGCACTGCCTCCCTAGCAACCCCTGCACTGCAGTACTGTCTCTCTATCCCTACAGCCCTCCCTTCCCAGCACTTGTCTGCACTTACCTTTGTAGTTGCCACCAGGCGACCTATGTATTATTTTTTTGGGCTACTTCCCCTGTACTGGACTCCCCCCCAACCTTCCCCTTGCACTTTTCCCATTCCCCCTACCCCTGCACTTGCACGATCTCAATGACACCTGGCCTAGCAGTACCGTTCTCTATGTTCCCTTGTTCCCCCCTCCCTGCCTCATTGCGCCTTGGAATACGTGTGTATGGCCCATATCATGTCATATGTCATATGTGTGCCTTTTGGTCACACAGGATAGCTTGTGTTTAAGTAGCTAGGGATGCAGACGATGTGGCACTTCCATGGCAACTATCTCAGGGTGGTAGGGTTGTGACAGTTGACTGTCTCTTTGCCATCATCGATTGTCACCTGGTATGTGCCAGGCCTGTGTGCACTCCGCAGGGGTGGGAGTTTAGGTGAAAAATGTAGCCACAAGCTGGGTCCGGGCTTCCTCGCCACATGCCCTGTCCCCTCCTATGGGCAGCGCCTGTGCCTGTGGTTGGGGATGTGGGGGCACCACCATGTCCACCGGGACGCCCTGCCGTGTTGCAACATTGTGCAGGACACATGCTGCCACAATGATCCTGCACACTACTGGTGGTGCATAGAGTAGTTGCCCACCAGAGCGGTCAAGGGAGCGGAAACGTGACTTGAGCACTCCGAATGTGCGCTCCACTATGCCCCTGGTTGCAATATGGGCGGCGTTGTATCTTACCTGGGGTGGTGTGGTGGGGTTCCGGATTGGCGTCATCATGTGGTTGCTCAGAGGGTAGGCACTGTCGCCTGGAGAGGTGATAATAGTTGAGATTATTAGGGTTTGGATATTTGTCTGTGTGTGACTTGCATGCATGTGCAAGGGCATTTGTACTGACCTAGGAGCCATGTGTCACCATGCTGCCCAGCTTCCAGTACCCGGCTCAGGGCGGACATTCTGTACATGAAACTGTCATGGGTGGAGCCAGGGTAGTTTGCATAGACAGAGGTGATGATTCCCTTTGCATTACATACCACCTGTACATTGATGGAATGCCAGTGCTTGCGGTTTCGGTAGATGTGCTCAATGGCCCTAGGTGGACGTAGGGCCACATGGGTGCAATCTATGGCACCGAGCACTTTGGGGAAGTGTGCCACCCTGAAAAAATCCAGGACAACGGCCTGCCTTTCTGCGGGTGTTCTGGGCATGTATATGTGCCTGTGGACTGAGGGGTGCGCTGTCATGATTGCCAGTACCTGGTGTAGGCAGCGTGACTGCGTGTCCTGTGAGACCCCCCCACTATGGCAGTGGTCCGCTGAAATGACCCAGTGGCCAAAAAATGCAGGACATTGAGCAGCTTCTCCAAGGGGCTCAATGCTTGAGAGCAAAGGGTGGGGGATGTGAGGTCATCTTCCCACTCCCTGACCAGGTCTAGGATGATATGGGGTGGAAACCTATACCTGCCGTAGATCTGGTCGTCAGGCATCCCAAAAAGGCTTGTCCGTGGTGCGAAAATGCGTGCCCTGGCTATTCTCCTCCTCCTGCGGTGTCCCACGATCAGTGCAGCGACAAATGGGGCATTCATCGTAGCTGTATATACTCTGTATCAAGCTGGCCACGCGTAAGCACACGGAAGACCACGCTCCTGCCCAGAAGGCCGAACTACTGCCCCCCAGAGCCCCGAGCACGCTCCCACCTGCCATCTGCTGCTGCCTGACTGCCTGCTGCCCACGTGCCCTGCCATTTGCTGCCTGCACATCAGCCAGGGGTGCTGTTGCTGTGACCACCCCTGCTGGAACCGAAGACTCCCGACTGGGATTCCATCGCTCCACAGCCCAGCCCCAGGACCCAGTTGCCCACCCACTCCTACCTCTGGGGTTATCATGTCGGGGCAAACACCATCTGGGACCACTGACAACCCCTGGCCAGAGAGGCAGAGGGGCACCAGCTTCAGTGCCACCGAAGTTGGTGTCCTGGTGGAGCAAGTCCTGGGGCAGTATGTTGCCCTCTTCGGAAGTTCCCGCGCCGACAAGGAAGGACGGACTCGGATCTGGACTGACATCGTGACTGCCATCAACGCGGAGGGGGTGGCAGTCCGCGACTTACAACATGTCAAGAAGCGCTGGGAGGACTTCAGGTCCAGGACCCTGAACAAGGCCCGGCGCCTCTTGAAGGCAGCGGATGCCAAGGGGCGCCGGGGCCACTTGTCGGAAGAACAGATGAGGGTCCTGGAACGCATATCCCCAGTGCTCCACGTCCAGGTCCTTGAGAGGCAGACCCGTCTGGAGTCGAGCGGTGAGTGTACATGCATCCTGATTGTGAGCAGTGCGTGTGGTGATTATTCAGTAGTGTGCAGGTTGCACATCTGTTTGTATGGGGTCGAGTATGGGTGGGGGTGTACAGGGCCGTGGGGCTGACACATGCGAGGGCTGGAATGTGTGAGACATGGATGGTCTTGTGTGTGTAGGCTTGCATGCCAAATTCAGTTGTGTGGGCACACATGTTTGGATGAATGTGTATGTAAGTAGACATGTCCGTGATGTCACGCATGTATGTTGTTTTTGGCTGCATGTATCAGCACTGTGTACATGTGCATGTGTGTGTATTTGACAAGGGTGTAACAGTGATGCAACATGGATGCATGTGACAGCGGTATGTGGAAGCCTGATTGGCAGATGTGACATGGATGCCCGTCTGAACACTGCGACACTTGGCAGAGGTGTACACATGCATGCAAGTGTGGTGGTGTGTGTACATGTGTGGTGCACTTCCTGTGTTGCATGTGATGTCTGGCTCACCTTTGGCTGCTCATGCTGTTGTATGTGTATGGATGGTGGTGGCAGTTGCGATATGGCAGTGGTATGGCTCATGTGTGCGAGTTGTAATGACATGTGTGTTGGGGATTGTGATGACATGTCTGAGGTTTGCCAATGCCACTCATGTACAACTGTCATGTGTGTATGTGTCCATTGTACAGTGCCCTGATGCCTGTGTTTTGTTTCTCCCTGTCTGCAGCGTCAACTGATGAAGAGGGCGGAGAAGGTGCTGTGGAGCACAGCGGCGGGGATCCCACCGCCAGCCGGAGACGCAAGGCCCAGCTCCCCTCCCATGTTGTGATCTCGTCGGGAGGGAGGAGTCCGGTGCCGCGTCCCAGGCCGCAGCTGCCGGGGGGAGGTCCAAGAGGCGAAGGTTGGAGTTGGACTCCTCGGCAGCAGAAGGGGCAGCTGGGACCCCAAAGGGCCCAACAGGGGAAGATGGCACGGAGTCATCCAGGTTGGTGGGGGGTTTGGTGGAGGATGAGGCCGTACAAGCACCAGAGACGGGGTCTGGAGGTGGGGATCCCACTGGTGCTAGTGGTGCAGTGCAGGACCAGGGACAGGAGGCAGCACAACCCGCCGCGGAGGTGCCTGTGTGCAATCCTGTCCCTGATCCTGTCCCTGCATCATCTTGCACCAGCAGGGATGCCTACGTCCAGACCCGTTTTCAGGCAGGGGATGAGCTCACGTCAACTGGCCTTCCTCTGCCTGCGGACGTGGCTATCCAGATCCGGGTTGAGCCTGTCCTGGCTGGTGTGGCGTTGCGTCAACGGGCCATGCGAGGTGACTGCAGTCTTTTCATGAAGAGACTGCACGTCATCTCGAATGGCTCGTTGACCACGTCAGCCTGCTGGGACAGGTCACCCAGGTCGGATTCCTCCGTCTTATGGGGCTTGCTACGACCCCCTCCTCAACTGAACCCCCTACGCGCCAGTCGTCCTCTGTGCCATTTTCCCACCCATCAGTCACCTGGGTGCCCTGTGGAGCTGCCTCTGACGGTGCGGCCAGGCTGGTGGAGGAGGCATCCCTGCCACAGTCGGGAGTCGGACGTCCAGCAGGGGTGGCCACATCTACGACTGCACCCCAGCCAGCGGAGGATGTGCAGGCAGCAGGAGACAGTGCACGGGCAGAGGCACAGCAGCAGCAGCAACATGGTGGGAGCCATGAAGGCTCGGGGCCTTCAACATCGGAGGGGCAGCCATCGGCCGGAGGGCAGGAGGACGCAGGAAAGAGAGTGTCTTCCGTGTGGCAGCGGTTGGGCCACGCCATAGATGCGGAGCGGCAGCGGGAGGAAGAGGCACGGCTCACAATGGTCAGGGCGGAGAACTCCATGCGGCGGGCCCTGAGGCGGGCCGAGTGCCTCGAGGCAATCCGCAGGGGTTTGGAGGTGGAGACGTCGACGGCCCTGCGTACCCTCGGGGCCATGGAGGAGGACCGCCTCCGGGACATTGAGGAGGAGTTCAATGATGCCCTGGCCTGGGACATCCACAAGTGAGCCGTGAGACTATCCCGCTGCCCTTGTACATAGTTATGTAGGTAGTGTTAGGTTTCATTTTTGTTTTGATTTTATTTGGACCTTTCGGACATTGGCCACATTTTTGTTTATAGTTTATTTTATTAGTTAGTGTAGTTAGATAGGTTTCCTTTCTTTTGTTGGGATAATGGACCCTGGCTTGTTCCCATGTACATAGTTCACTGTTGGATTGTATTTTTTTTTCACTTTTTAACCATGGAGCAATGGCTTTCTTTTTTATTTCCCATTGGATTTTGTTTTGTGGACATTGACTTTGGACAACATTACTTTGGAATTTTATTTTTGGTTTAGCTTTTTTTCACGGACATGCTTCTTTTAATTTTTGTACATTCACATTTCTGTTTCTTCATTTTTTATTCTATTTATGTTTCCTTTAAAACATATTTTTTTTGGTGAACATCAATGTGTGGTATCTCATTGGTTTCATGCATTTCATGATATGTGTTTTGAGATTCACTGACACCCATTGGGTGTATGTGAGGGAAATTTGTTTGTTTCGGAACTTGCAATTGGTGTTCTGTGATGTAATTGCAAATTATGAGTGGGTGGATGCAATACTCGGGTGGGTGTTTTGCATTTGGAGGCTGACCATAGGGACCAGGGATCTAGATTGTGATGACATGTTGGCTGGGGAACATGAGTTGCACATGGGTGGGGGCCTGCTGGCAGGTGCCCCACAGTGCTGGGGGGTGGGGGTGGTGGGGAACATGAGTTGGGCATGGGTGGGGGCCTGCTGGCAGGTGCCCCACAGTGCTGGGGGGTGGGGGTGCTGGGGAACATGAGTTGGACATGGGTGGGGGCCTGCTGGCAGGTGCCCCACAGTGCTGGGGGGTGGGGGTGGTGGGGAACATGAGTTGGACATGGGTGGGGGCCTGCTGGCAGGTGCCCCACAATGCTGGGGGTGGGGGTTGTGGTGAACATGAGTTGGACATGGGTGGGGGCCTGCTGTCAGGTGCCCCTGCACTGCTGGGGGGGTGGGGGTGGTGGGAGACATGGGTGGGGGCCTGGTGGTGGGTGCCCCTGGTGGCTGGAGTGTGGGGGTGCTGGGAGACATGGGTGGGGGCCTGGTGGAGGCTGCCCCTGGTGACTGGGGTGGTGGGGGTGGTGGGAGACATGGGTGGGGGCCTGGTGGAGGCTGCCCCTGCACTGCTGGGGGGTGGGGATGCTGGGAGACATGGGTGGGGGCCTGGTGGTGGGTGCCCCTGCACTGCTGGGGGGTGGGGGTGGTGGGAGACACGGGTGGGGGCCTGGTGGAGGCTGCCCCTGCACTGCTGGGGGTGGGGGTGCTGGGAGACATGGGTGGGGGCATGGTGGTGGGTGCCCCTGCACTGCTGGGTGGTGGGGGTGGTGGGAGACATGGGTGGGGGCCTGGTGGAGGGTGCCCCACAGTGCTGGGGGGTGGGGGTGCTGGGAGACATGGGTGGGGGCCTGGTGGAGGCTGCCCCTGGTGACTGGGGGGTGGGGGTGGTGGGAGACATGGGTGGGGGCCTGGTGGAGGCTGCCCCTGGTGGCTGGGGGGTGTGGGTGCTGGGAGACATGGGTGGGGGCCTGGTGGAGGCTGCCCCTGGTGGCTGGGGGGTGGGGATGCTGGGAGACATGGGTGGGGGCCTGGTGGAGGCTGCCCCTGGTGACTGGGGGGGTGGGGGTGGTGGGAGACATGGGTGGGGGCCTGGTGGTGGGTGCCCCTGGTGGCTGGGGGGTGGGGGTGCTGGGAGACATGGGTGGGGGCCTGGTGATGGGTGCCCCTGCACTGCTGGGGGGTGGGGGTGGTGGGGAACATGAGTTGGACATGGGTGGGGGCCTGCTGGCAGGTGCCCCACAGTGCTGGGGGGTGGGGGTGGTGGGGAACATGAGTTGGACATGGGTGGGGGCCTGCTGGCAGGTGCCCCACAGTGCTGGGGGGTGGGGGTGGTGGGAAACATGAGTTGAACATGGGTGGGGGCCTGCTGGCAGGTGCCCCACAGTGCTGGGGGGTTGGGGTGGTGGGGAACATGAGTTGGACATGGGTGGGGGCCTGCTGGCAGGTGCCCCACAGTGCTGGGGGGTGGGGGTGGTGGGGAATATGAGTTGGACATGGGTGGGGGCCTGCTGGCAGGTGCCCCACAGTGCTGGGGGGTGGGGGTGGTGGGGAACATGAGTTGAACATGGGTGGGGGCCTGCTGGCAGGTGCCCCACAGTGCTGGGGGGTGGGGGTGGTGGGGAACATGAGTTGGACATGGGTGGGGGCCTGCTGGCAGGTGCCCCACAGTGCTGGGGGGTGGGGGTGGTGGGAGACATGAGTTGGACATGGGTGGGGGCCTGGTGGAGGCTGCCCCTGCACTGCTGGGGGGTGGGGGTGCTGGGAGACATGGGTGGGGGCCTGGTGGTGGGTGGGGAACATGAGTTGGACATGGGTGGGGGCCTGCTGGCAGGTGCCCCACACTGCTGGGGGGTGGGGGTGGTGGGAGACATGAGTTGGACATGGGTGGGGGCCTGGTGGAGGCTGCCCCTGCACTGCCTGGGGGGTGGGGGTGCTGGGAGACATGGGTGGGGTCTGGTGGTGGGTGCCCCACAGTGCTGGGGGGGTGGGGGTGCTGGGAGACATGGGTGCGGGCCTGGTGGAGGCTGCCCCTGGTGACTGGGGGGGTGGGGGTGGTGGGAGACATGGGTGGGGGCCTGGTGGAGGCGGCCCCTGGTGGCTGGGGGGTGGGGGTGGTGGGAGACATGGGTGGGGGCCTGGTGGAGGCTGCCCCTGCACTGGTGGGGGGTGGGGGTGGTGGGAGACATGGGTGGGGGCCTGGTGGAGGGTGCCCCACAGTGCTGGGGGTGGGGGTGCTGGGAGACATGGGTGGGGGCCTGGTGGAGGCTGCCCCTGGTGACTGGGGGGGTGGGGGTGGTGGGAGACATGGGTGGGGGCCTGTTGGAGGCTGCCCCTGGTGGCTGGGGGGTGTGGGTGCTGGGAGACATGGGTGGGGGCCTGGTGGAGGCTGCCCCTGGTGGCTGGGGGGTGGGGGTGTTGGGAGACATGGGTGGGGGCCTGGTGGAGGCTGCCCCGGTGACTGGGGGTGTGGGGGTGGTGGGAGACATGGGTGGGGGCCTGGTGGTGGGTGCCCCTGGTGGCGGGGGGGTGGGGGTGCTGGGAGACATGGGTGGGGGCCTGGTGGTGGGTGCCCCTGCACTGCTGGGGGGTGGGGGTGGTGGGGAACATGAGTTGGACATGGGTGGGGGCCTGCTGGCAGGTGCCCCACAGTGCTGGGGGGTGGGGGTTTTGGGGAACATGAGTTGGACATGGGTGGGGGCCTGCTGGCAGGTGCCCCACAGTGCTGGGGGGTGGGGGTGGTGGGGAACATGAATTGGACATGGGTGGAGGCCTGCTGGCAGGTGCCCCACAGTGCTGGGGGGTGGGGGTGGTGGGGAACATGAGTTGGACATGGGTGGGGGCCTGCTGGCAGGTGCCCCACAGTGCTGGGGGGTAGGGGTGGTGGGAGACATGAGTTGGACATGGGTGGGGGCCTGGTGGAGGCTGCCCCTGCACTGCTGGGGGGTGGGGGTGCTGGGAGACATGGGTGGGGGCCTGGTGGTGGTTGCCCCACAGTGCTGGGGGGGTGGGGGTGGTGGGAGACATGGGTGGGGGCCTGGTGGAGGCTGCCCCTGGTGGCTGGGGGGTGGGGTGCTGGGAGATATGGGTGGGGGCCTGGTGGAGGCTGCCCCTGCACTGCTGGGGGGTGGGGGTGGTGGGAGACATGGGTGGGGGCCTGGTGGTGGGTGCCCCTGCACTGCTGGGGGTGGTGGGAGACATGGGTGGGGGCCTGGTGGAGGGTGCCCCACAGTGCTGGGGGGTGGGGGTGCTGGGAGACATGGGTGGGGGCCTGATGGAGGCTGCCCCTGGTGACTGGGGGGGTGGGGGTGGTGGGAGACATGGGTGGGGGCCTGGCGGTGGGTGCCCCTGGTGGCTGGGGGTGGGGGTGCTGGGAGACATGGGTGGGGGCATGGTGGTGGGTGCCCCTGCACTGCTGGGGGGTGGGGGTGGTGGGGAACATGAGTTGGACATGGGTGGGGGCCTGCTGGCAGGTGCCCCACAGTGCTGGGGGGTGGGGGTGGTGGGGAACATGAGTTGGACATGGGTGGGGGCCTGCTGGCAGGTGCCCCACAGTGCTGGGGGGTGGGGGTGTTGGGGAACATGAGTTGGACATGGGTGGGGGCCTGCTGGCAGGTGCCCCACAGTGCTGGGGGGTGGGGGTGGTGGGGAACATGAGTTGGACATGGGTGGGGGCCTGCTGGCAGGTGCCCCACAGTGCTGGGGGATGGGGGTGGTGGGGAACATGAGTTGGACATGGGTGGGGGCCTGCTGGCAGGTGCCCCACAGTGCTGGGAGGTGGGGGTGGTGTGAGACATGAGTTGGACATGGGTGGGGGCCTGGTGGAGGCTGCCCCTGCACTGCTGGGGGGTGGGGGTGCTGGGAGACATGGGTGGGGGCCTGGTGGTGGGTGCCCCTGCACTGCTGGGGGGTGGGGGTGGTGGGAGACATGGGTGGGGGCCTGGTGGAGGCTGCCCCTGGTGGCTGGGGGGTGTGGGTGCTGGGAGTCATGGGTGGGGGCCTGGTGGAGGGTGCCCCACAGTGCTGGGGTTGGGGGTGCTGGGAGACATGGGTGGGGGCCTGGTGGAGGCTGCCCCTGGTTACTGGGGGGGTGGGGGTGGTGGGAGACATGGGTGGGGGCCTGGTGGAGGCTGCCCCTGGTGGCTGGGGGGTGTGGGTGCTGGGAGTCATGGGTGGGGGCCTGGTGGAGGCTGCCCCTGGTGGCTGGGGGGTGGGGGTGCTGGGAGACATGGGTGGGGGCCTGGTGGAGGCTGCCCCTGGTGACTGGGGGGGTGGGGGTGCTGGGAGACATGGGTGGGGGCCTGGTGGTGGGTGCCCCTGCACTGCTGGGGGGTGGGGGTGGTGGGGAACATGAGTTGGACATTGGTTGGGGCCTGCTGGCAGGTGCCCCTCAGTGCTGTGGGGTGGGGGTGGTGGGAAACATGAGTTGGACATGGGTGGGGGCCTGCTGGCAGGTGCCCCACAGTGCTGGGGGGTGGGGGTGGTGGGGAACATGAGTTGGACATGGGTGGGGGCCTGCTGGCAGGTGCCCCACAGTGCTGGGGGGTGGGGGTGGTGGGAAACATGAGTTGGACATGGGTGGGGGCCTGCTGGCAGGTGCCCCACAGTGCTGGGGGGTGGGGGTGGTGGGGAACATGAGTTGGACATGGGTGGGGGCCTGCTGGCAGGTGCCCCACAGTGCTGGGGGGTGGGGGTGGTGGGGAACATGAGTTGGACATGGGTGGGGGCCTGCTGGCAGGTGCCCCACAGTGCTGGGTGGTGGGGGTGGTGGGAGACATGAGTCTGTTTTTTTCCGCTTGCGCCTGCTTGCGCCTACTTGCGCCTGCTTGCGCGAAGATTTTCGGCGCACGTTTGTTCCATGAATCGGCCCCTTAGAGTCTCCATTGTCTTCTATTTTGTATGATTGGTCCACATTTTTTGTGTTCCTTTTGTAAAACGTTCTGCGGCAACACACATACACATGGTTTGGTACTTTAGCCGATGACCTTTTAAATGTTACTATTTCTTTTCTATATGTGTGTAATAGAAGGTTGCTAAGTGCAGAATTGTCGCTACTATGTTCTAAAACTATTGCATTTTGCAAGTGGCTCTCACTTCCAAAATACTTTTTCTGAATACGGTCAATTTCTTCTTGTAAGTATTTGGGTGTACCATGCAGAACAGTGGTATTTAAATTGCCTAATTCTGAAGCTGGACTTTTTGCATAGTATATTTTATACACTAAATTTCTTACATTGGAATGATGTATTGATATTCTTTTGATATCATGGATGGTACTTTTGCAAATAGGCTCAGAAATGCGGGCTAATGAATGTCCTTTTAGTCCTGTGTCTTTCCGCACTGGACAGACAAATATCCATATTTTGCAGCACTTTCATTTTACTTTTGTCTTTACCTTTTACATACTGATTGAGGAACTAACGTAAAGATTTGAAAGCTTTGTTTGGAATGGCACACATTGATGTGCACGGCCATTTGTATACTGGACGGTGCAGTTCTGCTGAATCGAGAGGATACTTTTGTAAGCAGTGTTTCTTGTTCCATGATGGTAGTATTGATTTTCTCATACCCTCGTCCACTACTATGGATGGCAATTGTGTTTGTTTGATTTTGTTTATATGCTTCTTCATTAAAATATGGCTCTGTGGTTGTTGTCTGACTCCATTCACCACCACAAACATTTAACATTCCTTTTATTGCTGAGTTTCTTTTGTAGTTTGGTACTTAGTTTTGTTAGTGCTTTCATCCTATGTAACACTAATATAAACAACTTCCTTTTGAGAAGGTTTGCACTGTCCACAAGAGCTTGTAAGATTAACTTTCTATGGTAGGTTTTAAGGGGTGAGGATGATTTCGGCCCTCTTCTTACTAGATTCTGAAGGACTCTGTAATGTACATTTTTGCTAAAATACTTTTTTTACTATGGGTTCCTCTAACACTATCAGGATTATTAGGAACATTGTTAGCTGTACTGGTAGGTGTTTTTTTGACAACATTTTTGTGTTTTGTGACACTTTTTGATGGAGGAGGTACAGTTTCCGTAGTTGAGACTTCCTTTATTTTGTTACCCAACTGCATTAGCTGGTTTATACCAACATTCTCTACTAACTCTACAACAGGTGGATGCTTACATTGGGCACCTTTATTTTTGTTTGCTCTACTTCTGCATTCCTTGCTACGGAGCTGCATTTTGGTAGGCATTCTTTGGTGTCTGTTGAGAAAAAATATATACTTTGGTCTGTTGTCCAATGTATGTGTGCAGTGTGCATGTGTGCATGAGTCAGATGGGGAAGCTCTTTGTCATGGTGTGTCAACGTGCATTGAACTCTTGCAATGATTTGGTAAGGCTACTTTACTGTTTGTATACTACTACAATGTACTTCAGATGAGAGTACCAAGTGCCCTACTTGTGACGAGAACTATTATTAATAAACAAAATGCCAAAAGCTTACTACAACAACTTCATTTCACAATCTAACTTTCTAAGCATTACCTATGTTATTTGGGTACCAAACGCACAGGGATTTGTCAGCCATTCTACCTGTTATTCTTTGTTCAATAAATATTTGTAGGTAGAATGGTTTAAAAATCAATGCTTGCTTTGGTGCCCAAACTAAACCAATAACCAACGCAGTCTCTTTGAGGCGTAGTTACCATATAGAGGCTGTACTGTACTTACTTTTTTGTGCAAGATGACCAGGTTTCTTCGGATATGTCGTCTGCAGTGTAGATGTGTCATGATCTCTGCTTCCAAAAGGTCAGGGTTTTCCCAACTCCCTTGGAAGCAGATCCATAACCCAGGTTCCGAGGGCCAACCAGTCCCAATTGGGACCTTTTGGACCCAGTCCTGGCGCCAGTGGCACCAGGCTCATAAATATGCCCAGTCCCAGCGCTGGAAGCGCCGGGCTCATAATGCTTGGGTGGACTTACCTGCAGCAGACCATGCTGCTTACTTGCCTGCCAGTTGAGCCTCTGATCCTCTTCTGTTTGGAACTACTTTTCCTGTTGGGTGGGGCAGGAGCCACTCCCTAGATTCAGAACACTGGAACTCTTCTGGAAAGCAGGAACTCTTTTCTTGCCTAGGCGTGGCTGTGGAAGGAGACACCTAAGCACTACAGGAGGCTATTTAAACCACACCCGGTGGATGAATCTTGCTTTGCGTTATTCTGCATCCTCTGCAGCAGAACGCTCATCGTGTCTTTTGCATCGGATCCTGGGCCTAAGGAAAAAGGCTTACCATCCTGAATCCAGTCTTCAGCAACACCTATAAAGACAAGAAAGAACAGGTTAGCATTCCGGCATCTGAAAGACAAAGGCTTACCTACTCTTCGTGCGCTCCGGAGGTCTTCACACTGCATTCCGGCATCTGAAAGACAAAAGCTTACCAACTCTTCACACGCTCCGGAGGCCTTCGGCGCTGCATCCTGCATCTGAAAGACAAAACAAGGTGCGTTTAAAGACATTGGGGAACTTTAATACTCACGTGCCATTACTCCTTTCCACATCTAACCCAGTGGGTATTCCGGCACCCTGCAGCCGCTCCGAACTCGTACCTGCAAAATAAAAGACAGTTAGAGCGCATCGTGAAGCAGGCAACAAGCGCTTACTTACGTGCTTCCAGGCGCTTCTATTCATCACACGGACTCCATCCTCAACTCACTTCAGCCTGTCATCCGCCATCGCCGGAACCCTGCAAAACAAGAGACATCATTACTAAAGACTTTAAAGACAATAGAATTACTCGAAACTTACCGTTCGTGCAGTAAACGACGGACAGCAGTCCTCTGAAGTCAAGAGGCCTGCGCTACCTATCCAGTGAAGAAACTGGTTACAGCACCCTGCCCCGAGGCAGATGGAGAGCTCGGCATTCACTTACCTAAGGTGAGAGCGTTACAGAACGCAAAGCCTACCGCAAAACTCTCGCCCAGGCGCTATGGAAACCTCGGATACTGACCACCTAGCCCGGTTACTTGGGGAACTAAGGGCAGAAGTGCATGCAGCTCGTCAGGAAACGAATGCTCTAAGAAGGGAACTAATTATTTCCAAGGAGAGAACAGACGGTCTTGCTAGACAATTGCTACAGTCACAAGCCGGACAAACCCGTTACCCGCATCAGGGGCAAATCTTCCTTCAACATCCTCTATGAATCCAGTGCAGATCAACCTACCTGGGAATGTACCTCTGGCTCCGCCCGAACGATTTTCTGGTGACCCAAAGAGGTTTGCAGTATTTATCAATCAGTGCCGGTTGCACTTCTTATGCCGGCCAGCAGCCTTTCCAACTGATCAAGCTAAAGTAGCTTTTGTACTTTCGTACCTTAGTGGCAATGCGG
This sequence comes from Ambystoma mexicanum, assembly GCF_040938575.1. Taxonomy (NCBI): domain Eukaryota; kingdom Metazoa; phylum Chordata; class Amphibia; order Caudata; family Ambystomatidae; genus Ambystoma; species Ambystoma mexicanum. The sequence continues at coordinate 1,115,384,325 of NC_090924.1, read as the reverse complement.
CAGACTGGTCGATCCCTCTAGTTAATCAAGATGATCCGGTTCTCCATGATTTTCAAGCCTTTCAGCTTAGTTTGGAAAAACTGTTCGCAAGACATTCACAGGGGCAGGCCTTGGACAATGAGCTTCTTTCGTTGCGACAGGGTAATCAAGTCCTTTTGGCTTATATTGCATCTTTCAATAGACTAATAGTGGAAACTCAATGGCCTGAGGACAAAAGTATTACGCTGTTTTATAGAGGTCTACGTGGAGAGCTCAAAGACGTTTTAGCCCAAGTAGTGAATCCCCCACAAGACTGTTCGGATTATATAGACTTGGTCGTTCAAATAGATCATAGACTGCAGAACAGGAAGGCCGACCGTTCCAAGTTTGATGCTCGATTATTTTCCAAACCGCCAACTCCTTCCAAAGGAGTAGACTCCGGGGAACCCATGCAAATAGGGGGTCTGAAAGGTCCTCTAACACAAAAGGAGCGGGAAAGGAGAAAACAGTTGCAATTATGCCTATATTGCGGAAACCAAGGGCACTTTCTTCGAGACTGTCCGGTGAAACCTGCCAAGAAGGCAGTAGGAGCTGCAGTTACCAAAGTTACAAACTCTGAGCAGGGAATCGACCTCGCCCGACAAGAATAGAGGTCCTCTTGCCGAGCGTGAAAACCAGTTCCGTGACCTCGCATTTCGTGATACCTATGGTCCTCATTAGCCCTGATAATCCGGATAGATTACATGCAATTGAAGCTTACGTCGACAGCGGTGCCATCGGCAATTATGTGGATCATGAAATGGTTTTGAGGAGGAATCTAACTCTTTGTCCCAAGGCTGTAAAGGACGTCATTACTACAGTGGATGGTACGGAGATAGCCTCCGGGCCAGTAACGCATACCACTCAAGAGGTGACGCTAGTAAGTCAAGATGGACACCATGAGAAGATCGTGTTCGATGTGATCAAGGCCCCTCAGTTTCAGATTATTCTAGGAATACCTTGGTTAGAGAAACACAATCCTCTGATCGATTGGCGAGCAGGAACGGTCCAGTTTCCAGAATGTGTCTCTACTTGTCACCCTCCACCTGGTGTTGCACTGGCAGCAATTTCTTCAGAGACTCCCCAGTTACCTCCCGAATACCTAGAATACCAAGATGTTTTCTGGAAGGATCAGGCTAACTCTCTACCTCCTCATAGGTCTTATGACTGCCAGATAGACCTGATACCTGGATCTACTCCTCCTTGTAGTAGAATTTATGCCCTCACCGAGCCTGAGAACCTTCACCTTCGACAATACCTGGCGAATGGGTTTATTCGTCCTTCCAAGTCCCCTGCTTCTTCAGCTTTGTTCTTCGTTCCAAAAAAGGAAGGAGACCTTAGAACTTGTATCGATTATCGCTCCCTGAACCAGATCACCGTTAAGAATAGATATCCGTTACCTTTGATCCCTGAACTCCTGGACCAAGTCAGAAAAGCATGCATATATACAAAGCTGGATCTTAGAGGAGCTTACCACTTGGTACGAGTAAAAGAGGGCGATGAATGGAAGACGGCCTTCCGCACCAAGTATGGGCTATTTGAATATCAGGTCATGCCCTTCGGACTTTGCAATGCCCCGGCCGCCTTTCAATATTTTATGAACGATGTCCTCAGAGAGCTCATAGATGTGTGTGTTGTTGTTTACATTGACGACATCCTCGTTTATTCTTCATCGAAATCTGAACATCGGAAACACGTGAAAATGGTCCTCGAAAGATTGCGTCAACACAAACTTTTCGCTAAATTGGAAAAATGTGTTTTCAACGTGACTGAAGTTGAATTCTTGGGATTCATATTATCACCTGGCGGAGTACGTATGGATTCAAAGAAGGTCGATGCAGTTCTCAAATGGCCATCACCATCCTCCGTAAAAGGTGTGCAAAGCATGTTAGGCTTCGCTAACTTTTACCGCAGGTTTATCCCCGAATTCTCTCGAATAGTCCAGCCCATCACTGCCTTGTTAAAGAAAAACAAATGTTTTGAATGGTCTACCGAGGCGGAACAAGCTTTCCAGGATTTGAAGACTAGATTTATCTCTGCACCAATCTTAAAACACCCTCGCCCCGAACTCCCCTACATCGTGGAAACTGATGCTTCAAGCCTTGCCATGGGGGCAGTTCTATCACAAAAGGACCCGGTAACCAATCAGTTGCATCCCGTGGCATTTTGGTCCCGCAAATTCTCGCCTCCTGAAATCAATTACACGATTACTGACAAGGAACTTCTGGCTATCAAGTCTGACTTTAAGGCTTGGCGGCATTATCTGCTGGGGGCCCGACACACCGTTACTGTGATTACGGATCACCGAAACCTGCAATATTTGAAAACCGCAAAAGCCCAATCCTCTAGACAACTCCGTTGGGCATTATTCTTTGCCGAGTTTGACTTCATAATTACCTATCGACCTGGTACAAAGAACGGTAAAGCTGATGCCCTTTCTCGGATGGGAGTGGAAGAACACTTGATCAACCCTAAACCTGTACCAATCATTCCCGAACAAAGAATTCTGGGTGTACTCGCCACAGAATCCATAGATGAAGTTAAGGATAAAGCCAGGCAACTTGTAACTCCAGCAGACATACAGAATTGGCATCTGCAGGGAAAGGACTTTGCAGTAAAGGACAACTTATTGTATTTCCAAGAACGATTATACCTACCCAGCACAGATTTACAGAAAAAAGTAATCTCTTGTTATCACGATTCTTTAATGGAAGGTCATCCCGGTATGGCCAAGACCTCAGAAAAGATCAAGCGCTACTTCTGGTGGCCGTCTTGGAAAAAAGATATCAGAGACTTTATAATGTCCTGTGGAGTATGCGCCCAAAACAAGAGTCAAAAGGAAAGACCAGCAGGCCTCTTACGCCCTATTGACATCCCACCTCGCCCTTGGCATACGCTTTCTATGGACTTCATCACCGATCTACCTCCATGCTCCGGATACAATACGATTCTAGTAATCGTGGACTTATTCTCCAAGATGGCGCATTTCATTCCGCTCAAAGGCTTGCCAACAGCAGCAACTCTGGCACGAGAATTTCTCGAAAACATCGTCCGACTACACGGTTTTCCTTCGGTTCTAATTTCGGATCGAGGTAGTCAATTTATTTCTCATTTTTGGCGAAGTTGCTGTCGGTCGGCTCAAATTGATGTGAGACTATCGACCAGTCACCACCCTCAGACCGACGGATAAACCGAGAGGACCAATCAAACTCTGGAACAGTATTTACGCTGCATGCTGCAACAAACTGAAAAAACTTGGAAAGACATCCTTTGGATAGCCGAATATGCCTACAATAACTCTGTCCATTCGGGAACTGGGAAAACACCGTTTTTTCTTTTGTACGGCAGTCACCCTCGAACCTCGGAGTTGGATCCCCTCCAAGATCTTGAAACACCAGCAGTAGACTACCTGCATTCTACAATCACCCAAGCCTTTAAGGAAGCTGTTTCTCACCTTCAAAGGGCTAAAGAACAATACAAGAAAGGAGCAGATCAACATCGGAAGGAAGCCCCTCAATATCAAGTAGATGACCAAGTCTGGTTATCCACCAAATATCTACCTCTAAAAGGGCCACGCACATTCAACCCAAGATACCTTGGACCCTATTCCATCACTACCATAGTAAACCCAGTAGCGGTCAAGTTGGACTTGCCCCCGCACATGAAGATACATCCGGTCTTCCACGTCTCTCTATTAAAACCCGTGCAACCTCAAACCCGACTAACTAAATCTCCAAAACCCATCCTAGTTGATGGAGAACTCGAGTTTGAAGTCAAAAGCATTCTGGACTCCAAGATCTCCAAATCTAAACTATTTTACCTAATTGACTGGAAAGGCTACGGCCCCCAAGAGAGATCCTGGGAACCTGCTGAATATGTCCACGCTCCTCGCCTAATCAAAAGATTTCACCGAACATTTCCTGACAAGCCAAAACCCCCGAAGAAGCCCGGTTTGGGAGGGGCCTTGAGGGGGGGTACTGTCATGATCTCTGCTTCCAAAAGGTCAGGGTTTTCCCAACTCCCTTGGAAGCAGATCCATATCCCAGGTTCCGAGGGCCAACCAGTCCCAATTGGGACCTTTTGGACCCAGTCCTGGCGCCAGTGGCACCAGGCTCATAAATATGCCCAGTCCCAGCGCTGGAAGCGCCGGGCTCATAATGCTTGGGTGGACTTACCTGCAGCAGACCATGCTGCTTACTTGCCTGCCAGTTGAGCCTCTGATCCTCTTCTGTTTGGAACTACTTTTCCTGTTGGGTGGGGCAGGAGCCACTCCCTAGATTCAGAACACTGGAACTCTTCTGGAAAGCAGGAACTCTTTTCTTGCCTAGGCGTGGCTGTGGAAGGAGACACCTAAGCACTACAGGAGGCTATTTAAACCACACCCGGTGGATGAATCTTGCTTTGCGTTATTCTGCATCCTCTGCAGCAGAACGCTCATCGTGTCTTTTGCATCGGATCCTGGGCCTAAGGAAAAAGGCTTACCATCCTGAATCCAGTCTTCAGCAACACCTATAAAGACAAGAAAGAACAGGTTAGCATTCCGGCATCTGAAAGACAAAGGCTTACCTACTCTTCGTGCGCTCCGGAGGTCTTCACACTGCATTCCGGCATCTGAAAGACAAAAGCTTACCAACTCTTCGCACGCTCCGGAGGCCTTCGGCGCTGCATCCTGCATCTGAAAGACAAAACAAGGTGCGTTTAAAGACATTGGGGAACTTTAATACTCACGTGCCATTACTCCTTTCCACATCTAACCCAGTGGGTATTCCGGCACCCTGCAGCCGCTCCGAACTCGTACCTGCAAAATAAAAGACAGTTAGAGTGCATCGTGAAGCAGGCAACAAGCGCTTACTTACGTGCTTCCAGGCGCTTCTATTCATCACACGGACTCCATCTTCAACTCACTTCAGCCCGTCATCCGCCATCGCCGGAACCCTGCAAAACAAGAGACATCATTACTAAAGACTTTAAAGACAATAGAATTACTCGAAACTTACCGTTCGTGCAGTAAACGACGGACAGCAGTCCTCTGAAGTCAAGAGGCCTGCGCTACCTATCCAGTGAAGAAACTGGTTACAGCACCCTGCCCCGAGGCAGATGGAGAGCTCGGCATTCACTTACCTAAGGTGAGAGCGTTACAAGATGCTGTTGATTCTCAGGACAGTAGTCTTCACTGCGATTCAAAACAAAAAATCGTGTGTTTGCAGCAGTGATGACACTGCACACATTGATTGTCCTTCTTTCGTCAGAGCATTCACCTTTTATATTTCAACCCAGTGCACATGTACATTTAATTTCACTCTGTGCAGTCTTTGCATGGTACTTGCAATATGGTACTTGAAAGTCCTTCAAATTAGCTCAAACTTTTAAGGGTAAGGAAATGCCTTGTTGTTTACAAAGTGTACTGTGCATAGGAGGGAGGTTTGTAAGCGATAGGGTATAGTACTAGATGGGGAAACATTTTCAACTTGTAAATTAAAAGCACAATGCCGAAAAATCGGGAGACCCTCAGAAGAAAATGTCACCACCGCAATCGGGAGCGCTTACTATTCTCATATGATCACATTGCAAGTAGCATTACTATGGGCCGTACAGAGTACACAACTCGGACATTTTCACATACAAAATTCAGTTCTGCCCTAAATAGCCATGCTTGCAACATATGTACAGGTTATGCTGAAGACAGTAAGCAGTCGTGCGATTTGTGATTGACTAATCGACATCTTGCACTATAAAGGGGGAGCGTTGTTATGTTTTCCCTATGGACATTTAGCAGCATTATTTTGTCTAAATTAAATCATAAGGGTTCCACATGTTCTCTGATTAAAATACACATACCTGTTCTCTTGGAATTTCTACGTACAGCTCATTGAGCTGTACGTAGAAATTCATAATACTTGCACAGTAGCTTGTGAAGTAGGTGTTTTGCACTGATATGCGAATTCCATTCAGAATCATCGCCAGTAATTTTGAAGTGTGCAATGTTGATGACAGAGTTAAAATTAGCGATGTTCAATGTGATTGGTGGATAATTGTGTGAATGCTTAGTTGTGTCCAATGAGGAACTCGCTTTGGTACAGCTGTAGAAAGGGAGGAAGGACTGGGTAAGAGTTACATGCCACACGTAGGCAACGCTTGTCCGCTGGTAGGGCGTGTCACATACGGGTTTGTACAGCAAATCCTGCATGCGAAGGCGACTGTAGGCATCAGCCAATCAGATGTTCACATTACTTTTTGTGTCGAAAGACGGTGCGCACACTGAAGATGGCAGAGGTGGAGGGGGTCAGGGTTTTGATGCTTGGAGACATTTTTGTGCACAGCTTACAACACTATGCCGAGAGTAGGCATGTGGCACACCATTTCGATGTGCGAGGAGTGGAGGTGGTGTGGAGCGCTGACACTGATGCCAATGCTGTAGCAATTCTGCAAGTTTGTAGAGACATGCATACAATGACCACTCCTCATGTGGTAATTTTGCACTACGGTGCTTGTCATTTGGGATACTTGACTTCACATACTTTGTTGGCAGATTTGGCACAGTTGGTTGAAGCACTCATGACCATCTTCCCAACAACCAAAGTCATTTTTTCTGCTTTACTCCCTAGAGTACAATGGAACAACACTTCTGTTTTCCGTCCCGATCAAAGCATCGGGAGGTGTATCATCAATCGCGGCATGCGTGCATTCATGCTACGAGCTGGTATGTTTTTTTGCAGCCACGAAAACATTGCTCCAAGCAATGCGGATTATTTTCAAGGAGATGGTGTTGCGCTATCTTCTTTGGGAAATGTGATGTTCTTTTGGAACGTAAGGCTTGCTTTAGAGAAGGTTCTGTAATGTTTGCAAGAGTAAAGCAAGGACAAAATATACAAAAAAATACATAAAATACCAGATGTGTAAATGGTACCTGGCCAAAATGTTTTTAAAAATGTCTCTTTTCAGAGCCTACCTTAAAGGGGAAAAGGGGAATAGTAATTTAATGTACCGTCGTCACGCTCTGATCCTGTACATGTCCGCGAACATGGTGGTAGTTTGCAGCCAGCACATATCACCAACAGGGATTCAGGGGTGGAAACGCATGTAAATAAGAATGAGCGGAGTCGAGGGACTGTGCGGTGTGTGCGGTGCCTGAGACTGTGGGACATTTTCTGCTTGCGTGTGAGAGGCATGTTGAGGAGACAGAGTTGATGAGGGTTCGGTTGTCTGCTCTGGGAGTGGCTGAAATGAGTGGGAAGGCTTTGCTGGGAGGAGTCAGGGTGAGAGGCAGGGAGAGGAGCAGTGTGCTGCTGGATTTTGTGGGGCAGGCGGGGTGGTGGGAGGAGTTATGAGAATGTGAGGGCTGTGTGTAAGATTGGTGGGGTAGGTGTACATCATCCTTTTGGATGGGGAAGCGCCTGCGTGGGTCCGCCCATTCATTCGATAATTTGAAGAAGAAGAAGAAGAAGAAGAAGGAGGAGGAGGAGAAGGAGGAGAAGAAGAAGAAGAAGAAGAAGAAGAAGAAGAAGAAGAAGAAGAAGAAGAAGAAGAAGAAGAAGAAGAAGAAGAAGAAGAAGAAGAAGAAGAAGAAGAAGAAGAAGAAGAAGAAGAAGAAGAAGAAGAAGAAGAAGAAGAAGAAGAAGAAGAAGAAGAAGAAGAAGAAGAAGAAGAAGAAGAAGAAGAAGAAGAAGAAGAAGAAGAAGAAGAAGAAGAAGAAGAAGAAGAAGAAGAAGAAGAAGAAGAAGAAGAAGAAGAAGAAGAAGAAGAAGAAGAAGAAGAAGAAGAAGAAGAAGAAGAAGAAGAAGAAGAAGAAGAAGAAGAAGAAGAAGAAGAAGAAGAAGAAGAAGAAGAAGAAGAAGAAGAAGAAGAAGAAGAAGAAGAAGAAGAAGAAGAAGAAGAAGAAGAAGAAGAAGAAGAAGAAGAAGAAGAAGAAGAAGAAGAAGAAGAAGAAGAAGAAGAAGAAGAAGAAGAAGATCTAGGGATTGGTCCATAAAGTTCAGTAGGTGTGTTCTGACTGACATACTTTAGTAAGACCATCTTCTCCCTCACAGGAGACCACACAGCCATGGCTTTCCATGCTCGAAAACAGATTATCTGGATTTTGGGAGACTCATGGATACATTTGTTGAAAGTGCATGCAGAAAGCTGCAGTTTATCTACAAATTTCGGATTTACTCATGTGGAAGTGCACTGTCATGGCATGCGTGGCATAAGATGGCTGGTCTTGGTACCTCTCTGTGTTACTTTACTGACAGAGCGTTTTCCAGATATACTGATCATTCATTGTGGAGGAAACAGTTTAGGCCATGTATCTGGAATTTCTTTGCAATTTGCAATGAAGGAAGGACTCGCAAAGCTCATGGACATGTTTCCAAATTGTCAAATACTTTTCTCCCGTATTGCACAAAGACAAATATGGCTGCGTTCTTCTGCGTTTGGTCCACAAATGGAGAAAGCGAGACGCAATGTGAATAAGGCTGTGTGTGCATTTTTAAAAGATGTTGGCATGTCCTCTTTCCACAATGAAAACATTTTGTTTCGCAGCACTTCCATTTTCCGCAGAGATGGAGTCCACCACACATATGCTGGCAATCAGATTTTCTTTGCAATGTACAAAATGCATTGCAATCTCTTTTGCAATCACACTAACCTATGTGACAATCCGTGTCACCAATCCACACTTTTTGATCCACTCAGCACACCACCAAAAGGTTCTTTTCAGAGCAGCCACTTACTCCCAGCGTACACTTCATTGTGTTTGCTCCGCTTGCACCCTCCCTTTTTTCCCCTACGACTGTCCGTGAACCTTTTCAGCACTCTGCAGGGGTCTACGACCGTCACTTCATAGTTCTATTGTTATACTGAGAAAGGCGGCTCTGAAAAGAGCCTTTTCTGTAATTTTTGTTGTTTTTACGTTTATTGCTTAACAGCACACGGCACACTAAGGGAAGAAGGCAACGGAGGGCAAGGAAGGGACACCAGCAACGGGGATAAGAAAGGGCAAGTGAACAGAGAAATATTTAGGGTGAGCTTTATTTAGGTAAGGAGCAGATCTTCTGGTGCTCTGTGACTGCAGCCTCAAAAGCACTTTGAAAACTCTCCCCCCTGCAGAGTACTGCATCACAATACGTGCACACTACTGTCACCTTTGAAAGGTAAGGGTCAACAGCTTTGCGAATGGCTGGTGAGGCAGCTGGAGGGAGGCGCTCCCCCACCGGAGTGCCTCTTGTGGTGGGAGGATAGGACACGGAGGATGCTGTGGAGGAACTCAATCGACTACGTTCTTCACATGGCACCACCTTGCGAATGTCCGCAGTGTGGAACAAAGTGAGGTGTCGCTTCATGGTTGTCATACCAAAACTGTACGCACCAAATCTACCGCGACTCAGCACCACTTCACACTGGTTACACTTCACCAGGTTCGCACATGCTTTTGGTACGTTCCCATACACGGAAAACAACCGCCACACCCACGACTCCCACCGAGTGCTCCTAGTACGGAGTTCCTCCACTTCATTCTCTTCCTCCTCTTCTTCCTCGACCTCTACATCCTCACCCATATATCTCTCTACAAGCCCTTGGGGAGGTGGTGGCGGGTTTGGGGGTGGTGCAGAGGCTAATGACCCAACAGCAGCCATGGAAGCCATACCGATTACTGTCCTTTTGGTCACTACAGCAATAAAGGCAGTACACCTCAATCTGCTACAGCTAGAAGGACAATGAAGATGCACTCGTGGGTGTGGCCATTTGTAGGGGTGGAGGGCTGTGCCTCGTGACCGTCTTCATCCCTACAAAGCGGTCCAAAAATTTTACACATCAAATCCTGAGGTCTGCTATTGTCTGGGATATGTGAAATTACATTTTTACACTCTACAATACTTTCCCTTGTGTCTACAAGTTCTTTTGTACTGTTGCGGAAGCACACCAGCCGCCCAAATTAGTCCCCACGCTCAGCGTGGGTGCGGTCACATGATGACGTCCTCAACACAACCGTGCCAGTACTGAAAGTCCCCTTGTGGAATCAGAAAAATACAATATTAAGGCTTTTACACCATGCAAAAGGAAAATACACCGACACAGGCTTGCAAAGATTCCCATAATCTAAACAGTTGTAAAACAAAATACACAAATAGCTATTTGGCCGTCAATACATCACAGAGACCACCAGCAGGGTTCAATGTGAGCAGTGAGCAGGATTTGCTAGCTGGACATCGGCGTATTTATACATTTTCGTTATAACGATGTCCAGCCTCTTTGAAGTTAATCATGTACTGGGCTAGGGTCACGCCAGGTTTGTTCCTAATTTACATATCTCGTGCATGCAGTATACTTTTCAATACATTTACTAACAAACATTATTATTCTCTAAGTTTATCTTTACGCATTACTTTTATACAGATTTCAAACAAATGTTTTGCATGTCGTATTTGGATAGCGTTATTGTTCTTGTATACTTGTAGGTTAACATCGCTGATTCAAGTAATCCCCTGATCCCGAGGTCAACAAAGGACAAGGTCTACATGACCCTAACATGTAGCCTGAAGGCAGGTTGGACATTAACTCTCCTACAGAGGTTGAAGAGGTTAAGGCAAGAACAAGAGCACAAGAGGTGGCCATTTTAGACCACAGGATGACTTTGTACAATAAACTAAAATGGCGGCTCTAACCTAAAATGGAGGCTTGATTCACTTAAGGTCATGACCTTGTAATACGAATTTCCTCGCAAAGCGACTGGGCATAGGCCAACATAAACAATGAGGACGAAACAATATTATATCAGTTATAACAAACGCTCCTTTTGGCCTATGCCAAGCGCTAAACTACCTTCAATCATTTTGCGATTAACTCCACATTTCAGCGTCTATACACCCAGAATCATTGTCGGACATATCTATTGCCATTAGATCAGACACCAGAGTTTCTTTCAACACATACTCTCTGGAAACCTTATCTGGGGCGTATATTTTATGCCCTAATACACTTGTTGCTTGCGCGCAACACCCCCTAATACTGAACATATACCAGGGAGACACTGTATACAACAACAAAGGAATAGAAAGCTTCCGAAGATAATCAGCAGGGCCGAAAACAACTTCCATCCCCACGACCGTAGGAGGTCCCAAAACCATGCACTAAGTTCCCAGTTTCCCTCAGGAACATGCACTTCTGAACTAAGAACATGTAGATTTTGGATAGCCCTAAAGATCGTTGGAGAGGAGTCTGGTGTGTAAACGCAGCAAGCGTACCCCATTAATTTACATATCCTCCACGCTCAGCCAGAATGACATCTAATGCCATCTGGTTCTGAAGAGCCACTAATCTTATCGCTTTCTGTTCTAACGTCATATTATAGAGTATGTCAGTGGTCCGGTTGATGGTTCTCTCCAATACTCTCGCTAGTCCCCTGATATCTTCTGAATTCGTAATTTTCCCAAAAAACGGCACAAAGGATGTCATGATGTCCCCTAGAGTTTGTGCTGAAGTATCCCCTTTCACACTTCGTTGTGGACAAGTTTTCGAAATTTCTGCAGTACTGGCAATAAATACCCCAGGTAATAGAATCCCTAAATAACAGGTTCCTTGCCAATCCCTGGGCAACCATGGAAACGCCACATTACCGCAAACAAAATAGACAGGTTCGCCTACGTACAGAGGTCTGTTCTCACTAGTCAAATTCGCAACGTTGATGCACTTTCTAAAATTACCCATTGACCGTGTTCCATTCCTGTGTATGCAGAAGGATACTGAATCGGGGCTATGATTAACAGAATAAGATGGAGGCGTGGCATCCTTATTGCCTATAGGAGCCATTTTGAAAGAGATCAAGGACTGAAAAGGACGAGACAATCTATCAGAGGGTTTAACAGAAGCAACGTTTGGTTTACTCCTATTTGCAAACAGCGAACATCCCAGGGGCATCAAAACACGTTTTTCAAAACTATTCAAATTTGTACCATCAAAGTTCCCTGAGATGCTGTCATTCCATCGGCCAAAGAATAGTGCTCTAAGAGAAGCGTAACAGGCAGTTGTCAAAGGTAGCGGATGAATATACCAACCTAGCCCCTTATCCCCATGTTGTGGTAGATGTGAACAGATCCAGCAATTGGTTCTATTTAAAATTGCATGAGAGCCATACATGATTAACAAAAGGGTGTTATTCTGATAGTTCCGTCTATGCGAAGAATCTCTAGGCGATAAAGTATGCAATTGCACGGAAGGAGTGGGGATAACAGATACATTTTCAATAGGTAAAAAGTCCTCTAGCGGATATGCTTCCTCCAGATACCATAACCCAAAACCAACAGTTACTAAAAATCCAGTTATTATTACAAAAAGGCAACAATACACTTTGGGGGTCCCATTGCATGCTTGATCATTGTCTCTGCTAGTCACATATTTATCTAAAAGTTCGGTACGAGCGGCAGTGGGTGCAGGCATTGTAGTCTTCAATCGAAAAAACACAAATTGTTCATTTGCTGGCGACTCCAGTCGTGTGTCTTTTTAAGGTCTTTCCCACAACCCTTAGCCAACAGAATCCTCCCGTTCAGTCGGGCCAAAAGGCGAGCCCTCAAATGATTTTCCTCAATCGTGCTGTACGCCTATTTCCTTGGACGTACATTTTATTTCACAATTTCTGGTGAGAACAAAGTGTCGTCACTTCCTACTGGAGGTGGCGAGTGAACGGAAATGGGATCAGAAAAGGATTGATCAGGAAGTTCCACTGTTGGAGAGTGCAGAGACAAGATGGCCGTTTTGTCTGGCCTTGCGAATTCTGGAACGTCTCTGATACTCTCTTGTCGGTTGTTGCTGTTTCAGGCACGTTAGTTACAGCAGTGGGAAGGGATTCTGTGTCTTCTGTATCGTATGGCACGGGCTGCGGGATCTGTTTGGTGTGCGTCGCATGGATCCAGTTCTTACAAACCGCTACCCGCACAGCAGTCTGAGTGACTAGCAGGACTTGGTAGGGACCCCTCCACCGAGGTGCAAGGCAAGACGACCTCTCAAAAACTTTCATGAGGATCCAGTCCCCCGGTCATAGACTGTGACCAGGACCCTCGTATCGTACAGGTAATGCCTCTGGCACCTGGTGATGAATTGAAAACAGATTTTTAGTCAACTGGTTACAGTAATCTGAAAGAAGCACATTCTATATATCCCGCAACGAACTGCTTTTTGGCAAACCCCAACTATTAGCAGGTCTCCCCATTACCACCTCAAAGGGAGAGAGCCCAGTCCTAGTTTGAGGGGTTGTCCTCATCGACAGCAAAACGATCGGTAAGGCGTCCGGCCATTTTAACTTGGTGCCAGCACACGTCTTAGCGAGCTTGTTCTTTATAATGTTGTTATGCCTTTCCACTAATCCGGCACTTTGGGCATGTCTGGCCGAATGGAACCGTTTATCAATCTGTAATCCTTTGCATATTTGTATGATTACAGCAGCGATAAAGTGTGGCCCATTATCCAACCAGATGACTCTCGGCAGCCCAAACCTAGGAAAAAACTCTTTCAACAGAGTTTTTGCCGTGGTTATGGCCATTGCATCTCTAACCGGGAAGGCCTCAACCCACTTACTAAAGGGACAAATGACAACCAACACTTATTTAAGATTGTTGCAACGTTCCATTTCAATAAAATCAAAGTGAATAACCTCAAACGGAACAGACAGTGGAGTGAAACTTCCACTAGGAGTCGAGGTACCTTTTCCTACATTATGCTGCAAGCAGACCATGCACCCTTGGACAAAGCGTTCCGCAGTTTTGAAAATCTTATCATTGGCCCATACACTGTGTAGCATTTTAGTCAATTTACACGCACAGACATGTGTCGGACCATGAGCCATAATAACCATCATTGTAATATAGGCGTCAAGGAGTAACCATTTTCCTTCAACATTGTCCACCCAACACCCATCATCATCCAGTCTTCCTGCACCCTCGACCCATCGCTTAGTTTCCTCTATAGTAGCATCTGCTTGAATGTCTTTTACAGAATCGATACTTTCACCCAAAGTGCAAATATTTACAGTTTCTCTTACAGCATATATTTCTGAACTAAGATCAGTGGCAGTTTGTTTAGCTATCTGATCAGCGAAAGCATTCCCTTTTCCTACATCATCTGTAACCTTTTGATGTGCTGCACATTTTATGATTGCTAGCTGAACAGGGAGTGCGAGTGCCGAAAGTAATCGTACTATTAAAGTGCCATGCTGAATTTTCGTGCCATGCGAGGTCAAGAAACCTCGTTCTTTCCAAAGTCTACCGAAGTTGTGGACCACCCCAAAAGCATACTGACTATCGGTATATATATTTACTGCAAGCCCTTCAGAAAGTTCACAAGCTTGAGTTAACGCTATAATTTCTGCGGCCTGCGCGGAATTATACATAATTCTTTTGGTTTCCACAATCGTGCTTAAAGTAGTAACGGCATAAGCAGCCGTGGATGTACCATTCGGAGGTTTAAAACAAGAGCCATCACAAAATAGCTCTCCTTGTGGGCTATTCAAAGGCGTGTCTTTCAGATCGATTCTATCTTTAGTCTCTTGTTCTGTCGCATAAAGGCAATCGTGTGACGTTTCATCACCTTCAACAGTATCTTGCGGGACAGGCAATAGTTCAGCCGGATTTAATACACAACACCTCTGAATTTGAATGTGGGGGGCAAACAAGGTTAGTTCATATCTTGTCAATCGTGCGGAAGTGAGGTGTTGCGTTTGAGTTCTATTCAATAAAATATCTACAGAGTGAGGTACCATTAGGGTTAACGCATGACCCAGGACCATTCCCTCACTCTGTTTTACAGACGCAGCAGCAGCAGCAACAGCTCTCAAACATCTCGGCAAAGCGCATGCAACAGGATCAAGGGCGGATTAGAAATAGCCGCACTGCCTATTCTTCCCTCCATGTTCCTGCGTTAACACAGCCAAAGCACATCCATCAAGTTCATGCACATGCAACACAAAGGCCTTGTCATAATTCAGAGTTCCTAAAACCGGCGCTGAACACAGCGCAGATTTGAGCAAATCAAATGCTGTCTGGTGTTCCAAAGTCCATGGCAATGGCAAAGAAATGCCCTTCTTTGTCAAAGCCAGCATTGGTTTAATCGTTAACGAAAAGTTAGGGATCCACAATCTACAGTAAGAAGCCATACCTATCAGGGCTCTAACTTCCTTCTGCGTATTTGGGACAGACATGCCAGAAATAGTCTTTATTCGTTCAGGTGTCAACCGTCTTCCCTCCTTTGACAGGAGATAGCCTAAATAGGCGACCTCCTGACAACAATATTGGAATTTTTTGAGTGAAGCTTTGTGGCTATGTTTCGCTAGATGACAAAGCAACAACAAGGTACCTTCTTTACAGGCGCTCTCAGAATCAGCAGCCAAGAGGAGATCATCTACATACTGTAGTAACATGCAAGTAGTAGGCAACTCGAGAGTATCAAGCTGCTCTTTTAATGCCCTACTATAAATACTTGGACTCTCAGTGTACCCTTGTGGTGCACGAGTGAATGTGAACGAGCGTCCACCTAGGGTAAACGCGAACAAATACCTGCTATCCTTGTGTATAGGAATACTGAAAAACGCGTTTTTAAGATCTACAACGCTAAAATGAGTGGCGGAAGCCGGAGTCATGGTTAGTAGCGTTGTAACATCAGGTACAATAGGAAATTGAGGAGCCACAATTTTATTAATAGCGCATAAATCAATTATAAACCGAAAGGGAATCGCATTATCACCTTTTTTGTATGCTGGCAAAATGGGGCTGTTACATAGGCTACCCGTAATTTCCTCAATTACTCCATGATGTACAAAATCAGAAACTATACATTTCAAAGCCTGCTCTCCTTCAACTGATATATTATATTGCGGGATGCGAGGCAATTTTACTCCATGTTTCAGAATAATTTTAACAGGTTCAATTTGAAGAAAGCCCACATCATTATCATCAATTGACCATAAGCATTCCGGAACATTACTGAATTCTGGCGGTAAAGGTCGAGTCAAAAACTGAGAGGCGAGTGATTGCTGAGGTGAAATTGTTAACCGAACTCCGTCCGGAGAACAATGTATTACTGCATGCAATGCCTTCAACAAATTTAACCCCAGCAAGTTCTCCCCACAGTTTGTGGTAAGTAGAAATGGACACTGCTCCGTAAAGGGACCCAGTATTATCGGTACCGGCAAAGAGACCGGACAAACTACAGGTGTGCCTGAAAACCCTACGGAAACATCGGACTGCCCTGAAAGGGAATATTTGGAACCCGTGAATGGTCAATGGAACATTTCTGTGCTCCCGTATCTACTAAAAATAGATGCTTCCTATTTCCCACTGCCATCTCAAAGTAGGGGCCTTTATGATGAATGGGAATAGGCGTCGGTTCCAAATCCTGCTTCGGGCAATCCTAGCGAAACAGAATATTATCAGAAGGAAGTTCTTCAGAGAGGTACGCGGCAGAAGGGTGATCAGAAATGTTTCTATTATCCACATTCGAAACTAGCTTATCTTGTGAAGGAGGTTGCTGTGATTCTGGTGCAAACTGACCTCTACCAGGGCCCCCTGCACCTGGGCGACCTCTGGATCGTCTACCCATGTTCCCAAATTACCTTTGCTGCAAGGTCAGACATTGTGCGCGCCAGTGGCCTTCCTGTCGACAATAGGCACACTGGTTAATGGTTACCAGAGCCAAGGACGTACTTCCCTGTGGAAAGTACTGACCTCTAGATTGATTACCCCCTCTAGGGTTTCTAACAATCTGTTGTTATAGGACTTTTGTTTTCAAGTCACCCTTTTTTTTCTCAAGTTTTTCCTTTTCATTATTCACACGATTTTCATAGTACTGAGCCATATGCAGTACTTCTGATTGAGACTTCGCCTGCCAAGCGCTTTCAGAAGACATAATCTGTGACTGGATGTCAGGCAGCAATCCACGTACAAATTTGTCGACAAACAGCCTTTTCCCTGACTCTGTGCCTAAGTCTTGTCCACTGAAATCTGAAAATACCTGTTCAAACCGATTGAAAAAATTGGTAGCACCCTCAGACTTTCCTTGGACACAGGCCGTAAGCTTGTCCCAAATTATTCTTTTTTAAGGAACTATAGTTTTCAGTTTTACAATAATCCTATCAGGAAAGGTTAATATCACTTGAGGCGGTCGTTCGCCAACTGGTCTTTCTCTATCTAGCCTAACCATGTTATCCCATATATCTCCCAACCCAGGTACATCATCTACAGTCCTAATCTGTTTCCATAAATCAACTGGCAGGAGTACGGGAAATAATAAATCAATATCACATAAGGTAAATACCGACGAGTGTAAGACCGACTCTATTTCTTTATAGAACCCGGTTGGATTCTTTCTTACATCGGGAATAGATTGCTTTATAGTGTTCACTTCCTGTCTTGAAAACGGGACATGAACAAACTGCGATACGCAATGTGCAGGAATGTCCACCGCGAGTATTCCTCGAGCAGCATCGGCTGCAATCTCAACTTTCGGGATAAATGTCGGAGGGACCTCTCTCATAGGCAACTGAGAAGTAGGCAGCTCTGAACGCTTACTAAGCAACAGAGCCAAATCAAGCGCTAAGGCAGTCGAAGAAGTATCAATCGAAAAGGCTCTCTTATAAACACTCAACAATTCTACGGGACAACAAATCTTTCTTTTTACACACTCATTCTGCAGGTATTCTACCATCACCTGTATCACCTTCTTTTGCATTTCTAACGTATATTGACTATATGTGTCATATGCTTCATCTGGAGTTATCGACATATCCGAAATCCATCGTATCGCATCCTTTGTACAAATTCGCACTTCCTCACCTTTTAATTCACGGCGAGGAGAAAACCGTTTCTGTAAGTACATAATACCTAAACTACCACCATCTGCTTCCTCATTCTGTAACCCTTTCACTCCTTCCTATACTCAAAAATCTTCTCGACATGGTCGTATACTTTCTCCGCAGTATCTCTGGACAACGCTTAGGCGTTCAAATCTCGTAACCCTTGTGGGAAATCTACATCGTTTAATCTATTCCACATTATTCCCAAATGGGTCCCTAATCCTTCAATAAAAACATTTTTCTCAGGAATACTTTTTAAATTTCCGAGTGTGGAAAAAACATCAGCTTTTTCACCCTTCTCCATACACTGTTTAGCTCAAGCGATCAATTCATTCTTTTTTTCTGGGGGCACAGTATTACGAGTCACAACCCTTGGTCTTGCTCCCTGGTCTACTACAAGCAATGCAGAATCACTTGGAAGAGGAAGAGTAGGCACATTCTGAATATCAACAGGTGGAGGCAAAGGGGCAGGCAAAGGAGCGATGGTTGGAAGAACAACAGGAAGAACAGCAGGGAGGACCGGAAGAACTATAGGAGGGGGAATAACAACGGGAAGGGGCAAAGCGCCAGGAGGAGAGCCTTCGTTCATGCAATAGTTTATTAATCAATTCATCTGACGTATGAAAATCTTTTGAAGGGTACATTTTTTGAATGCCTAATTGAAACGCCCTGTCCGTGTTCCTAACTGACTCCAATTGTTTATTTTGATCATATAACCGTGCCTTTTCGACACTTGTCATGTGTCTGCGCATATGTTTCTCTCTACTTTTTTGTTGCTGCAAAGCTTCTGTTTTCCAACTATGCAATGCGTCAAATGCTGCAGGTCTAGCCTTTTTCTTTACTAATATAGACTCTAGACATTCTATGCAAGGGATTTCAAAACTACCATTGTTTGGCCACCGAAGATTAGAATTATGTCTGGTCTGTCTGTGCCAAATGTCATTAAATGCTATACTACCAAAGCCTTTCTTACAGTACATAGTACATGCCCGCGACCCCTCCTGTGGTGCGGGACGGCTATCTTTCAAAGATTGTCTGTCGCTACGGAATAATGCCCATATCAGGCAGACAATTTCCCAGGCATATCAAAGTTCTGGTGTTACCTGGTCAAGTAATTGTGCTCGCGAGTACAATGCACCAAATTCAAATTGTCAGGGTTAAATTAAGAATCAGGTCACAATTCACCTGACCAAAGGACTGGGAGGCCCGATCGGGTTACTAAGGACAATGCTAAGGACCCACGTGTCTGGTGATTTTCAGCAAATTTACCCACTTCGATATATGGACCCTCGTCAAGACGTCGTCTCGGGCTACAGCTCACCGTTCAGGGATCGGATCGTGCAGTTTTGTCGAGGAATTTACTTCTCGTCCAGAGTGACCGTTTCTGTTGACACCGTCCGATCCCGGTCCGATAGCCGAGCCAACCTTCAACGAGACGAAGTCGATCTTGAGGGTCCCTATTCGGGCGCCATCTGTGGAATCAGAAAAATACAATATTAAGGCTTTTACACCATGCAAAAGGAAAATACACCAACACGGGCTTGTAAAGATTCCCAGAATCTTTATTGCAAAACTGAACAGTTATAAAACAAAATACACAAATAGCTATTTGGCCGTCAATACATCACAGAGACCACCAGCAGGGTTCAATGTGAGCAGTGAGCAGGATTTGCTAGCTGGACATCGGCGTATTTATACATTTTTATTATAACGATGTCCAGCCTCTTTCAAGTTAATCATGTCATGTGGCTAGGGTCACGCCAGGTTCGTTCCTAATTTACATATCTTGTGCATGCGGTATACTTTTCAATACATTTACTAACAAACATTATTATTCTCTAAGTTTATGTTTACACATTACTTTTTTTTTTTTTTTTAAACTTTGGTTTCATTGGCATTTTGTTAGATTTACAAACCGGGCAAAGTAGCCCATTAGGCACACAAGGCAATTGACTGTCCCATTCAACCATTAACCCCCCCTTCCCTCCGCCCCCCTCCCAACAAAGCCCCCCCCCGCAATCCTGCAATAACTTCAAACGAAAGAAACAATGAGGGTCTTTATCCTCTCCTGTGCTCAGGAGACGATGTGGTAGGTGACCATTCTTTCCGGCTGTGGGCGATGGTGCCGTTCCCCCGGTCGTGGGCATCCAAAGCGGGCCCAGCTGGGCTGTGGGCCCTCCTCTCCTCCCTCGGTGCGGGCCTGTGTCTCAAGTCAGTGTACGTCCCATCCCCAAGAATGTTGCACCCCGTACCAATGTGCCATGAAATGCCCTGAGTCATTGTTCACCATAGCTGTGAGCTTGTCCATCAAGAACATATTCTTTACTTTCTTCAGCCATTCCTCCTTGGAGGGGAGTTCCAGGCTCGTCCACTTCTGAGCCAGGGCCACCCTCCCCGCCCGCAGCATTGTTTCCATCATCCTCGGGTATCTATATATTTCCATGTCTACCGGGGGGACCCCCAACAGCACTGACAAAGGGTCCTGGGGGAGAGGTTCGTCCGACACCTCCGCGATCCAGGACCGTACCCTTCCCCAGAAGACCTGAACATTCGGACAGAACCACCACATGTGCTTCCTGGATCCCCTCTGGCCACAACCCCTCGGGCACATTGGAGTGACACCTGGGAACATTTTGGACAATTTTACTGGGTCCCTATGCCACCCCTGCAATACCTTGAAGTTATGCTCCATGTCTGCGGTGAACTAGTTCCCATGGAAAGCGATTTTGAAAATTCTTGACCAGGTATCTTCCGAGATGACCTCTCCCACCAAGTCGTCCCAAAAAGAGCGGAAGCCCCTTCTCCCGGGGAGGTTGAAAGTGTTCAGGATTTTATACATGTGCGACACTGCGCCCTTCCTCGAGGGAATCTAAGAACTTTTCAAAGGGGATCAGCTGCCTCCTCAAGTTTTGGCCCCATGATTGGTCACACAGTATGCCCTTGAGGCGGAGGTACTCAAACATGGTGAGGGACCCCTGGCCGAGGGCCTCCCTCAAGTCCTCGTATGAGAGAAACTCCCCCTCCCTGAACATCTGCCCAGCCCATTCCATCCCCAAGTCGGACCAGGTCTGGGAATTCCGGAACCCCTTCCCGCCCAGGTCAAGTGGGAGCCCCCAGAGGGAAGACATCGGGGACGGCCATGAAGTGAGATAGGCTGTCTGTGGGCCCTTCTTTCCAAATTTCCCAGAGGACTCCCAGGGTCGGGTGGCCTCTCAACCTCCCCAGGATAGATTTGCGTGGGGCCCACAGGAGGTCCCTAACCTTCAGGGGGTGGGCGTCCAAGTCCTCTAAGTAAGACCAGTATGTCCCCATCCCCTCTTTCATGTGTTCCAGGAGTACCTTCAATTGTGCAGCCCGGAAGTACAGGCGGAAATCAGGGAGCCCAAATCCCCCCTCCTCCCTCGGCAATGTCAGGGTCGCTCTCCCGGTCCTTGGGGTTTTCCCCTGCCATATAAACTCTTGGACTGCGTTTTGTAGGACCCTAAAGGTCTGCTCTGGGATGATGGTGGGGAGCGCTGTGAACAGATACAAGAGCCTCGGTAAGACATTCATCTTGACCGCTGTCATCCGGCCGTACCAGGACAGGATCATCTTGTCCCATCTCCTCAGGTCTGACCTGATCCCTGCAATTATAGGGTCATAGTTAGTGGAGGCTAGTTTAGATAGGTCCCTAGTCAGCAGGACTCCCAGGTATCGGATGAAGGTCTTTCCCACCGCGATTCCCTCGAACCTGTCCAGGGGGTCAAACTCGGGGTCTCGTACTTTCATTGGGAGAAGGACTGACTTGCTTGTGTTCATTCTCAGTCCGGAGAAGCGGCCAAATGTGGACACCAGGGACAAAAAGGGGGGGAGCGAGGTGGCCGGATCCACAACATAAGCAAGGATGTTGTCTGCGAAGAGGGAGAGCTTGAACTCTACATCGCCCCTGTTAATCCCCCTGATGCCCTCATGCGCTCTGATCGCTATAGCTAACGGTTCTATCGTGAGGACGTATATCAAGGGGGAGAGGGGACATCCCTGCCTGGTCCCTAGAGAAAGTGCAAAGGACTCTGACAATCTCCCATTCACCTGGACCCTCGCTGTGGGAGCTCTATAGAGTGCCGAAACCCAGCTCCTAATGTGCGACCCGAAGCCCATTTTCTGGAGAAGGAGTTCCATGTACCTCCACTCCACCCTGTCGAAAGCTTTTTCGGAATCTAAAGAGAGGACGCATGCGTTCAGGTCAGATTCCTGTGCGAAGTGGAGCAGATCTATTGTTTTACGAATATTGTCCGACCCCTGTCTCCCTCTTATGAAGCCCACCTGGTCCCCATGAATTAACCTCGGCATTATCCCTTCCATCCGCCTCCCCACCACCTTGGCCAAAATCTTAACGTCCGTGTTCAACAATGATATTGGTGGTATGAGGAGCACTCTGCGGGATCTTTCCCCTCCTTGGGCAGTACTGCTATAATGGCTCCTATCATGGAGTCGGGGAGAGTGCCTCCCTCGAGGACAGAATTGAAGACCCTCGCCAGATGCGGGGCCAAACTGGAGCGGAACCTCTTGTAAAAGTACACTGTATAACCATCTTCCCCCAGGGAGGTTCTGGCCTTCATCCCGCTAATCACTTTGTCTATCTCCTCCTCGGTGACTGGACCCTCTAACCCCTCCGACATCTCTTTTGTTAGGGCCGGGACTCGGATGGATTCCAGGAAGCCCTCTATCAGGGCATCGCCCTAGTCATATTCCGAGGTATACAGTTTCTCATAGTAGTCGCGGAAGGCCTCTCCTATGTGGGGAGTGTCATAGCCTATCGTCCCCTGGGTGTCCTTCACTGCCTTGACCATCCTGCTTCGTTGGACTTCCCTCAGCTTCCAGGCTAGGATACTATCTGCCTTATCCCCTTTGTCGTAATATTTTTGTCTCACCAACTGGAGGCTCCTCTCCGTTTTATGCAGGAGGAGGTTTTTAAGTTGGAGTCTGTAATCCTCCAGGGCAGTGACCTGGTCACGCTCAAGTGGCCGTTCCGGAGGGCCGCCAGGCCGGTGCTGGGCTATCTTATCTCTTATGGTCTTTTCCAGGGTCTCCCTTTCTCTTTTCTTCTGGGCTCCTATTTTAATGAGCACGCCTCGTAGGGTTGCTTTGAAAGCGTCCCACAGTGTGTGCATGCCGACTTCCCCATTGTCATTCAAATCAAAGAACTCCGTTATGGCATCTAGCATTTCCTGCGTAACGACCTCATCTTTGAGAAGGGAGTCATTACATTTCCAGCGGCCTCTGCGTTCCGCGTGCCAACCCTCGGCTATAGTCACACGGGCCATGTCATGGTCCGTCCAGGGGATCGAGTCCACACTGTAGCCCGAGACATGTGGGCGGAGCGTCTCGTCCACCAGAATATAATCGATTCTGGAGAATGAGGTATGGATGGCCGAGTAATACGTGAACGAGGGGACATCGGGTCTGGGGGATGGGATCGTGTCAACCAGGCCCAGCTCGGAGTTGACCCTCCGGAAGCAGCGTGCCGTGGACTCGTCCACCGGTCTGACGTTCGGAGGGCCAAGTCGCTTCCTATCTAAGGCCGGATCTAGGACCATGTTAAAGTCCCCCCTACCACTATTTTACCGTGCACAAAGAGTTTAAGCCTGTCCCCCACTTCCTCCCAGAACTGGGCTTGGCCTTCATTTGGGCCATATACAACTGCGAGGGTTAAGGGGGCCCCCTGTAGTGAGCCCCTCACCATTAGGTAGCGACCCTCGGGGTCCTTCAGCGTCGCCTCCTGCTCAAAGCCTACACTCCTTGCTAGCAGAATTGCCACCCCCCTCTTCTTAGACCTGTGTGATGCACAAAAAATCTCGCCAATTCCTCCTCCCCTCATCTTGGGTTCCTTCGCCCGGGACCAATGAGTCTCCTGCAGAAAAAGCAGGTCTAGTTTAGCTCTTCTGAATTCCCTGCAAACCAGGGACCTCTTTGTGGGGGTATTCAGACCTCGCACATTCAAGGTGCCCACCCCCAGGGCCGGCAGACCATCAGCCATTGTCTATGTAACTCTCCTGGCTGGCCACCCACGTCATGTCAAGAGACCTGCGTCGCTTCAATTGTCTCGCTTTTAGATTGCTTGGATCCTCCCTACCCCCTTCCCCCGGGGCCCTAAAACTGACCCCAAACATCCCCTCCTCCTCCCTCCCTAAAAAAACAACCTCTGCCAACTTGAAAGAACCCCCCACCCCCCTACCCGACGTCCAGCCAATAAGTTCCGCCATCACTGGCATGTGGCCGGACCACCAACCTGACCTCCCCTGGCCAGGCCTACGGTACAATGCTCATTTCCTTGAGCCCCCCTCTCCTCCCCAGGCCTCTTCCCCATCAGTTGCCCAATGTATACTTGCTGTTCCAGGGGACAGAGTCGTCGCTAGGACCTCACATACTTCCACACCAGTCCCGCAGCTCATCAGAGCTCTCCCGCCGTCAGCCCTCCGAATCCATATGCTCTCCCTCCTGGGCGGGAGGTGGAGTATTCAATTTTTTGTATTTTCGTGGAGCTGTTTTCCTTCTCCTGGGTCCCGACTGACCCGGCCCACCCCTGGCCAGTGCCTCCGGGCCGATTGGGCTTCTCCGGGGGGCTGGATCCACCACGTAGTCGTGTATGGCACCTGTAATGTCCTCTTCTGAGACCAGCGTGGTGCGTTGGCCCATGTATTCGAAGGACAGAGAGAAAGGGTACCCCCACCTGTAGCGCACCCCCTTCTCCTTGAGTAACTGCGTCAGGGGACGGCACATTCTGCGCCTCGCCAAGGTGTAGGCGGAGAGGTCCTGAAAAATAGTGATCTGGGCATTGTTGTAGGTGATCACCCCTGCCTTCCTCGCTTCTTCCAGAACCTTAGTCTTTTCCGTATAGTAGTGGAATCGGGTTAGGACAGATCGGGGGTTCCCCGACCTGCCCCCTGCTCTATGCACCCTGTCGAACGTAGGTTCCGTGGTCATCTCCCCCGCGAACAGAAGGGTGATAATGTCCTTCACGACTCAGGTTAGGTCTCTCTCTGTCTCTCCCTCCGTTTCCGGGATTCCAAAAAATCTTAAATTATTCCTCCTTTCCCTGTTTTCGAAGTCGTCAAACTGGCTGGTCTTCTCCTCATCCCTTTTCTCCAGGGCCGAGAGCCTCATGTCAAATTGGACCTCCTGTGCCGTTGACGAGGACTGATTGGTTTCAACCCGTAGGAGCCTCTCCTCCACTTTGTCCACCCTCTGTTCCATTTTTTCGAATTTCTGGGCGATGTCTGATCGCATTTCCCTAATTTCCTGAAGGATGGAGGCGAAGCCCCACTCCATCGCCGTCGAGGATTCCGACATGTTTCCCGGGTGGGTCGGATCGCTGGAGCCCGTGCAGCTGTTGTTGCGATCCCTGTACCTAAACGCTTGCAGAGATTCTAGCCAGTTCATGCGATCCCCCTCTGTGCCCCCCTCGGGGTCCGCCGCTATCCGAGAGCCCCCACGTCTTGGTGCGGTCCCGTGGTGGGGGGGGCTGCCAACGTCGTGTTCCAACCTCTGTTTGCTGTCTGAGTTCTCCACCCGGGGGGGGAATCAGGCGGGCACACACCCCGGGGTTGTTGCCGGGGGCCACCACCTGGTCTCTGTACCTCTGGGTTCGCTAGGATCCTTGTTGGGTGGGTGGGTGATGTCCCCCCTCCCCAGCGAGTTTGCGCTGGGCGGCAAGGCTCGGTGTCCAGTGAGTCTGTGGTAACGAGGGTGGGGTGGGCTGTGGGGGTAGCCTTGGCAGCCGCCGATCCCAGGTGTGCTCCCCTTTTCCTGTGACCGTGTCCTGGGGGCTCAAGGGGAGTGGCGTTTTCAGGCCCCGGACGCTGGGCTCGGGGCTGTCGGATGGATCGTCTCGGGCCGGAGCGGGAGCAAGAGCCGAGGGCCCGAGGTGGGCCCGGGGTGTGGAGCCGGTGCCGGCGGGGGGGCTGTTCCTGCCCGTCCGGCGCTTCGCCTTTTCAGGCCGCTTCCTGATGCCGGGTCCGGCAGGAGTGGGCCCAGGCCGATCTTCCGAGGTGATCTGCTGGAATCTGTCCGGGGATGGCCTGGCCCGCGAGCCGCCTCGCTGCCGCGGCCCCCCTACCTCCTCCGCCCCCGCCTCCTCCGCCCGGTGCTGGTGGCCGACTCCGTTCGCTCGCCCCTTCTGGGTCGGCGGGGCGCTGCACTCCAGCTGGCGGTCGGGGTCCTCCGCTGGGCTCCGCACGTCCGCAGGCCTCTCCTCATCCTCACTCGCTTGGCCGCGGCCCCGACACAGCCCGAACTCCGGCTCTCAGGGGTCGGCGAGCTCCGCTCCTTCGGGGTCTCACGGGCGGGTCACCAATCGATGGCCATTTAGCTGTTCCGCCTGGGTGGTCCGGGGGGGCTCAATCCCGCTAAAAGGCCCTGTCCTGGCGGGAGCTCGGCACTAGGCAGCCATTGCCTCTGCGCCCCTGGTGGTCTCCCTTACACATTACTTTTATACAGATTTCAAACAAATGTTTCGCATGTCGTATTTGGATAGCGTTATTGTTCTTGTATACTTGTAGGTTAACATCGCTGATTCAAGTAATCCCCTGATCCCGAGGTCAACAAAGGACAAGGGGCCTCATTACGACCCTGGCGGAAAGTGACTGACCGGACCGCAACAGCGTAAATAGCGTTTCCGCCATTGCACGAAGGAGCAAAGTGCGGCCAATCACGACCCATCGGGCACGAGCATCACGCCATGGCGGAATCCGAAAGGCTGCGATGGCGGAAATGACCCCAAAACGGCCCTTACCGCCGCCGTACGCTGCACCAGGTGCAATACCGCCACCCATCTTAGCGGTCACCGTAATGAGCGGTCACCGTAACGAGCGTGCACCGCAAATTACGGCCACCGTAAATATACGGAAACGGAAGTAAAAGCATGTGGCCGGAACGGGAAACAGCACGCCGCACAACTATAAAATCCGAATCCCAACACAACCATAAAAAATCCGACCCTGACACACATCCCAACCCGTTAGCAACCCCAGTTAAAAAAATAAATATGGGAAAGGTAGCCAAGAAAGCGTGTGACCGCAAGCGGCAGGTACACTTCTCCCGAGAGGAACTGACCCTGCTCACCGAGACCCTCCAGGAAAATTCCGCCGTCGTCTTCTCCAGTCAAATGACCAGGACGGCCCTTGCCAACAAGAAGGCCATATGGGCCCTGGTGGCACAGCGCGTAAGTGCGGTGGGGACAACACCCCGCACGCCACAGCAATGTCGCAAGCGGTGGGACGACCTGCGGATCCGCGTACGCAGCATACTTTCTGCGAACAGGAACATCGCCACAGCCACCGGGGGGGGTTCAGAGTCGCCCATCAAGTTGACCCCCTGGGAGGAAATCTGCGCCTCCACCATAGGAATGGAGAGCATAGAGGGAGTCGGAGGGATGGAGAAAGGAGTGCCGACATCCGGAGAATCAGGTAGGTTGGCCAAGAGAAACAATGCGAAATCCACAAACCACGAACATGTGCAGTACCATGTGACCCCATAGTGCAATACATACTTTGCCCTGACAGCGCCCTCTAAAAGTCAGAATGAACAAACAAATCAATCAAGAAGCCATAAACAACCCCTACATGTGCAGCATGCACCCCCTAACTGCATGCAGCCAAATGAATGCATCCTCAATCCACACGAAAATGAGACCACCTCCAAGGCCCAGTCCCAAATCAGCCTCATGTACCACCCCAATGCATTTGATACGTTGCCATTCCAAATCCGACAGACCCATAACTAACGCTCGCCCCTCTTTACTCCACCACAGGGTCCGATACCAACGACGAGCTGCAGGACACCCCTACCAGCACGCCTGCAAAGAGGGCCAGGACCAACGTCCCAAGAGCCTCCACCTCAGGTGCAAGGATCAAGACACGGCAGCAGCAGGAATCAAGTGGCAGCACACTGGAGGGGACTGCAACAGGCACCCCAGCAGCCAGCAAGTCCACAACCCCAGCACCACAGGTCCCCCCAAAGAACGTATCTGATGGCACTGCCTCTGGTGGCAGCAGCACCATAGGTGACACAGCTGTCATGCCAGCATGCTCCGACACGGAAAACAGTGCTGGCGACGTAGGTACCATCCATGACCTTTCCCAATCCCCCTGCATGTTCCATCCCCTACACCATGACGAAACCACGCAGGGGCACCCTGAAGACGACGACTGGCCAACCCCCACAAGTCCTGTGCCAAGGCAACATGTGTTGAGCAGCCCCCCTGTCACACCACCGCAAATGTCCATGGCCCAGCAGAGGCAACAGTCCCTCGACCTGCTGATCGAGCAACAGCAGGAAGCGTCCACGCTACTCAAGGACCATGCAAATGAATGCGGGGGTTCCAGGGCAGCCATGGAAACATCCACCGAGACACTCAGGGCACAAATAGAGAAAAGTAGTGAGAGCCTCAGGGGAGAAATAGAGAGAAGCACCGAGAGCCTGAGAGCACAAATGGAGAAAAGCACCGAGAGCCTGAGGGGGGAACTGCATGCGACGTCCAAAGACGTTTGTGCTGAACTTGCTGCTGTGCGCCGTGTGCTCACGGAGCTCTCACAAACCCTCAGAGACATGCATGGACGCGAGCAGGCAGAGACATCATCCGTGGCAAGTTCCGTCCAGGGCAGCCCCCAACGCAGATCTGGCAGGAACCTGCGCTCCACGGGCAGGGGTGCCCCTGATACCCGTAGAGGGGGCTTGCAATAGCGTCTACCCACGGACAGCATGCATATTTGGACACTGGTGTTGGGGGGGGAGGTAGTAGGGTGGAGGGGGTGTGTTGGGCTTCACTGGGTGGCGGGTCCATAGGGTGTATGAATCAAATCACATTAACAATACAGCACCTCATTATCATCCAATGACATGTGTGGACATTGATATTTGCGTACGAGGCCTTCATAGGCGTACAGTCCACAATGTGCCTGTACTACACACACACAGTGCCACAGGTCCCCTTTCCGTGTAATAGGCACCATGCGTGGTTGCTAGAAGCATGCATCTATGATGCTCTGTCGGATTGCACGTACATCCTGTGCCTCATGGACTCCTTGAGGTGCCTCCACATCCCCACCCTCATCATCATCATCATCTTCAGGTGCATGCAGTACAGCGTCAGGGGGCATGGGCACATTCCTACGTATGCACATGTTGTGCAGCATGACACATGCCATGACCATCTTAGAAACCTTCTCATGGCTGTACATGAGTGCCCCGCCAGACCTGCTGAGGCTGCGGAAACGAGCCTTCAGTAGGCCGAATGCCTGTTCAATGACCACACGGGTACGTGAGTGGGCATGGTTGTAGTCCTCCTCATGCTCGTTCTGTGGGTTCCGGATTGGTGTAAGGAGCCATCTCTTCAGTGGATACCCGGCATCACCTGTATGAGACGAATAAAGGGTGTCAGTGGAATGATAGTGCTAAGTAGCCCCCCCCCCCCCTGCAAGGTCATTGACGCATCAAATGGGCCACGATGTCATGCATGGAATGAGACTCACCGAGTAGCCAGGATCTGTGCCCTGCGTGTCGCTCCATGTAGCGTGGTAATCTTGTGTTCCTCAGGACCATAGAATCATGGGTAGATCCAGGAAATCTGGCACAACAATGCGTAAATATCTTGTTGGAGTCACACACCATTTGCACATTGATTGAATGAAATTGTTTCCGGTTGCGGTACTGGACCTCCATGGCATGTGGGACAACCAATTCAACATGGGTGCAGTCGATGGCACCAATGCAACCCGGGATGCCGACAAGTGCATGGAATCCCACTTTAGCGTTGGTAATCTCCTGGTACGTGCGTGGTAGTGTGATGTGGTCGTCGGCGTGCTTCAGGAGGGCATCGTGCACTTGGAAGAGTGTCCGTGAGAACAGTGGCTGTGAAATGCCATGCAACTGTCCCACTGTGTGCTGGTAGGTGCCTGTGGCCAGGAAGTGGAGTGCAGACACCACCTTCAGTAGGGGTGGGATGGCGGTTGGGCTATCTATCATGCTCACGAGGTCAGCATGTGTCATGTCCACAATGGCGATTATGGTGTCCCGGTCCAAACGGTAGAGGGTGTGGATCTGCTCAGCAGTGAGGTTGAACGGATCGGCTCGGAGGCGTGGGATTGCGGGCCGCCTGCGTGGTGGTAGTGGCAGTGCTTGTGGGCCTTGCTGACCCTGCCTTGCCCTCCTCCTCCTCCTTCTCCTCCGTCTCCCCTGTGCGCCCGGTTGTTGTACCTGTTGTTGTTCGTCGTCTTCTTGTAGTTGTAGCACTTGCAGTGCAATCTGGTACCCCAGGCCCAACATCGCTAGTCCTGCCGGTAGCATTTTGGAGTGGGAGTGGTTGTGGGAGGGGTTTGGGTCTGCAATATATGTGCTGTCGGCCTGTATGGCCTCCACCTGTGCTGATTGAATGAATCTGTGGCAGATGCAATCCCTTCTGGCCGAGCACGTCCCGCACGTAAGGCTGCATTTGGCCGCATGGCATCTTGGGATTGGAATCATGTATCAAATCCCGATGGCAGTGTGAAGTACTTTGACTGATTTTCATGCTATGCTCCCATTGTTACACATGCTATGATTGCAGCCGCTTACATACCTGTGAAGAGTCAGTGGTATGTAGGGCTCGATCGATGGCCGACCCTCATGCAGCACAGTAACGTACTTCACCGACGGGCGTGGCGTGCCATTTGTGATTGCAGCCAGTTAGCATCATGACACACAGCCGCACTACATTGATGTAATTGTGAATGCAAGCGTTCACAGAAGCCTTTTCGACGTAATGTTGCAAGTGAGGAATTCGAAGGCCAGCATTTTGGGTTTTGAAGTAGCGGCGAGGATACGCCCACAGGTCTGGCTGGAAATGTAACGTTCTATTGTAGAATGTCCTTGGGACATGGCCCATAACGAGCAGGCAATGAATGATATGAATTGAATGGGATGCGCAACAGCGTAGTGGACGATAAGGCAGGACGTTCCCAAATCCATCTTGCTTCACAACACTACAGATCCGGCCAGGGGCACAGTGGTTTTTGCGGACTGCATTACGCACAGACGCGATGGAAGTTTCACATATTATGTGAGTGAATATTCATGCGTTTTCATTGCGGGATGAGGGAATGATGTGTGGATGCATGGACTGATGATTCCGTTTAGGGTCTGCCATGTACATGGGTTTTTTGATTCACTCCCCTTCCCCTGCGTTATGTGATGCAAGGCTGCCATAGTGGGACATACGTCTATCTGCCCTTGCCGGATCCTCCCTGTCTCGACGCGCCTTCATACACTTGTGTCTAGGCACGTTACTAATCCCATGTCATGGGTTCTATCTTGACGGACGCATGCACAGTAACCGACGTTGATAATGGTGTATTTAGCTCGATTGGTTTCGTTATGATTCGATACTGATTTAGGGGTGTGTATATTCCTTTGGAGTGGGCTAGCATGCATATGGGTGTGGATTTGGTGTGTTGAATGAAGATTGTAATGCATCATGAGTCCCGTAATGCAATCGGTTAATTTGTGTTTCTTTTGGGTGACAGGTACCTCCTGCCCTATTGCAGATGCCATCTCTACGCCACTCCTCCAGATGGTTTTTACTCTCGACTCCTGCAGCTTCGGGTGAATCAGTGGAGCACCATTTCGATCTTATGGGACGATCGCCAATGGGCCACATGCCCTTACGCTGTACTGGTGGCTAGGTGCAACATTTCGGCCTTTCAGCTCGACTAGTGCCTGCCTCATGGGACGGACCTGCGGTTCTTGCCGCTTCCATGTTGCCTTTTGGAACGTTGATGTAGGCCCTGTGTGCCATGATGGTACAGGGCGTCACACAAGTGGAAGCCGGTCAATTGTTGCAGATGCAGCCCTCGGTGATGATGGTTGTTTTGGTGTTATTTTGCTAATTGGTGTGGGGCCTTTGTCATTTGGATGTGCATTTAAATTGTATTCCGATATTTGTCGTGTTGCGTTGTTCTTTGCAGGTGATGTGGCGATTTTCGCTTTGTGGCGGTATGTATTGCGTGATGATCTGCATTGTGTTCCGCCTTCTGAGTTGAGTTGTGTGGTACAGTACTGGCCGCGTTTGCCTACGTAGCACAGTATGGTCACGGATAGGGGCTGCCATTGTGACTGTTTACATGATGTGCTGTTCAGGGGCGGGGGATTGGCTTTTGGCCGACTGGTGCCTGTCAGCCAGGTCGATTGGTGGAATGATGGGTTGTTCAGAATGTGGCTGGTCACAGGTGACTGTGTTTGCGTGCGTTTGTTGGAGGGGGACTGGGGTCATGTCCATTGGAATAGCTTCTGTATTGATGCCATCTGTGCCCTGCAGCTCCCATCGGCCCCTCTTGGGATGAGCCTGGCTGCTCAGTCACTCTGCCGACTTGTGTGGTACATGCTTCTGCTGATGGTTGGTTTGTTTACTGGCATGAGTACAGGGCTGGTGCAATCCCCCTCAGGATGCTGTTTTGGATGTTGCCTTGCGCTGGTGGCAAGCGATGGGGGACTACTGTTGTTTTGTGTCATGTGTTCTTGATTTTCATTTTGATGTATTGTACCTTCACATGCCTGTGCTGCGTCAGTACGGCTATGGTGACATGCCGTACATGGATGCCCACTCACGGGGCGCTTTGAGCCCCTGCATGCTTTTCTACGTTGGCATGCATGGGTGAATTGTGGATTTCACTGGTTGCATAG
This sequence comes from Ambystoma mexicanum, assembly GCF_040938575.1. Taxonomy (NCBI): domain Eukaryota; kingdom Metazoa; phylum Chordata; class Amphibia; order Caudata; family Ambystomatidae; genus Ambystoma; species Ambystoma mexicanum. The sequence continues at coordinate 1,115,351,801 of NC_090924.1, read as the reverse complement.
TGTGGGTACATTGCGCCTGCCAGGAGTTGTGCAATGAGGCCAGGGAGTGGAGTACAGGCACTCAGTGGGCCATTTACGGTTGGTTCGCGTTGCCGTATTTCTCGCCATGGCGGAATGGTACTTTACGACGTGCTTGATGGCGTTCAGTACATGTCCGCTAGGGTCAGAATTCGCGTACCGTTGCGCCATGGCGGTGATTCCGGTTTTGCAAGGCGCGCGTGCGCGTACTTGGTGCAGTTAGCGTTGCCGTTCACTGCGGTGTCGCTAATGGCATCGTACTTTACGGTGACGGGTCATGATCGCAACGAGCGGTGTTCGATGGCGGTATTGCATTTCCGCCATCATTTTTCCATTTCCGCAAGGGTCGTAATGAGGCCCAAGGTCTACATGAACCTAACATGTAGCCTGAAGGCAGGTTGGACATTAACTCTCCTACAGAGGTTAAGGTAAGAACAAGAGCACACAAGGCGGCGATTTTAGACCACAGGGTGACTTTGTACAATAAACTAAAATGGCGGCTCTAACCTAAAATGGAGGCTTGATTCACTTAAGGGCACGACCTTGTAATACGAATTTCCTCGCATAGGCCAACATATACAATGAGGACGAAACAATATTATATCAGTTCTAACACCCTGGACAGCAAATGCAGAGAATCAAATGTGCGCATGCGCCCAAGTGTCCTACGGACAGTGTTCGGGTCCTCAAAGTAATTCAACACAAGTGGGACGGACAGTTAGGGACAGGCGCGATGTTCGCTATATGTACGTTTGTACTGCGCATGTGCACGGATGCTATGTTCACTGTACGGACAGTTCCAGTGTCCTTAGTACAACTCCATTTTGTTTGCCTACGAACTTGCCGGCCACCTCCCCTGTTCTACATATGGCACCATTTTGGCTGCGCCCGAGACGGTCAGCTCTACTGTCCTTCACACACTCCCATTTTGCTCATTTACACCCATTCCAGACATCTGGTGTGTTCTACGACCATGTATCATATTGTTTCCAAGCGGTTCGGTGAGGTACACTATCCTTAGGACACCCCTTTCTGTTTATGTATGCACAATTTCATCAGATGGTACAGTCAAACATCAAATCAGGTAGGAAGCTGCTCCAGCATGGAAGCAACTCTCCTGTGAATTTTTGCATTTAATTCTTTTACTTTTATCCTTGACTACTGTGCACGAACTAGTAGCATTATTGTGTGTTACACTTGTTGTGGTTTTATATTGCCTGCATGAAAGAAGGATCATTACGATCAGAATGATTGTCACGGGTCGCTCGCGTTAGGCAGCGCCGTGTTCTTTTATCCCTACTGTTACTCAGGCGACTCCTCGAGTCCTCTTTCTTTGTGCATTGCCTATTGGCCCTGCCCTCTGCCTCGCTCCCATCCCGATCCCCGCACTTATGTGCTGGATCGGTCGCCCGCGCAGCAGGTAGGAAGCTGCTCCAGCATGGAAGCAACTCTCCTGTGAATTTTTACATTTAATTCTTATACTTTTATCCTTGACTACTGTGCACGAACTAGTAGCATTATTGTGTGTTACACTTGTTGTGGTTTTATATTGCCTGCATGAAAGAAGGATCATTATGATCAGAATGATTGTCACGGGTTGCTCGCGTTAGGCAGCGCTGTGTTCTTTTATCCCTCCTGTTACTCAGGCGACTCCTCGAGTCCTCTTTCTTTGTGCATTGCCTATTGGCCCTGCCCTCTGCCTCGCTCCCATCCCGATCCCCGCACTTATGTGCTGGATCGGTCGCCTGCACAGCGGGCGGGCGCCGCCAGCGCGCCGAAGGCGCGCTTAAGGCAGGCCTGTCTGTGCCCGTCCGTGCCAGGAAGGGCCTCAAGGAGACGCTAGATAAAGACCTTCTGATCTCTCTGGCTCCCCCTGATACTAAATGGCCTACTGGTTGGAGGACCCATATATCCGCGACTATTCGGCCCCCCACTATCATGGAACCTTTAAGAGCCACCCATACTTTATGCCTCTTAAATACTAGATCCCCCCGGCGCACGCTGGTGAGATCTGGGACCTGCTCTCACACAGGCAACCAGACATTTTATGCCTGACAGAAACCTAGCTCACTCCGAGCTCGGCACCTGCCATAGTCCAAGCTCTCCCCTCAAATACCGTATCCTACACTAGGACCGTCCTCCCCCCAAGCGTGGTGGAGGCACTGCTGTTATTTTTAAAGACACACACACGGTTACCCAGCTACCTTGTCCTTCCGCACCTAGTATGGAAGTTCTCCTGTGTCGATGCATACTTTCTCCTTCTAATAGTATTCACCTCCTGCTTATCTATCGCCCCCCCGGTCCCATTGGTCGCTTTGGGCTAGACTTTGCCGATCTCGCTGCCGACCTTAATCTGCAGTACTCCAATCTGGTGATACTAGGTGATTTTAACCTGCATTTCAATCTACCCAGATCAGATGAACTCAACTCCTTCTTTGACAGCATTTCTGATCTTCACTTCTGCCAACTGATCCAAGCCCCCACCCACCTTCATGGCAACATCCTTGACCTGATATTCGTAAAGGATACCCTGCTGGTCCCCGGTCCGATTGAGCCTGTGACCTGGTCTGACCATCACCTGGTCACATGCTCACTTCAGTTAGTCCCCCCTCCCTACAAGATTCTTCCCTCCAAGAAGCCTCTCCGCTCCTGGCGCTTGGTCGATCCTAAAGCACTTAGTGCCCTGATAGCTTCCAATTGTATCTCCCTGCAACCCCTCTCACTGGCCGCACTTTCTCAGACACTGACGACTGCTGCCAATCTTCATGCTCCATTGAAACTTACTCAAGGCCGCAGACTACCATCTCAACCCTGGTTTACTGACCTATTAAAAAATGGTCGCCTCCAACTCAGACAAGCCGAACGCAAATGGCGGAGTAACTACGATCCAGCGCTTAGAGACCTGTACAAGATCAACCTCTCCACCTACTTAGCCAGCGTTAAACTCGCCAAATCAACATTTTTTGCCCAGAAAATTGAAAATGCTTTACTTAAACCAAAAACCCTATTTTCTATTGTTCACTCCCTTGCTTCCTCAGAGTCGCTGACCTCTATGGTTAAGCCATCTCAAAAACTATGCAATGACCTTGCTTCCTTTTTCACCACCAAAATTGATGTGATTAGATCTAACATTGCTAAATCTCTGACGACACTGCCCCCTGACACCATTGACTTTGTGCCCCCCCCCCTACCGATTTGTCTCCTAGCTGGTCGACCTTCCCTCTGTTTAGTGAGGAAGAAGTCATGGCAGCCATATCAAAGATTAAATCCTCTTCCCCTGAGGATGCCATCCCTGCTTTCATTATGAAAACGATTGCCCCAGACATTCTGGCTGAAATTACTGCGGCCATTAACAACTCCTGCCAAACGGGACTGGTCCCCCCTGAACTGAAATCTGCCAGGGTCATTCCCCTCCTCAAGAAGCCTTCTCTTGATCCCACCGTCCCTGCCAACTTCCGCCCGATCTCCCATTCTTGGCTAAACTCTTGGAATCCCTGGTTTCACCTCTTCTGTCTTCTTTCTTGGAATCTTCTAATATGTTTGACCATGCACAGGCTGGCTTCAGACCTGGTAGAGGGACGGAAAGTGTACTTGTCTCCGTACAAGATGATATGTCCAGACTGGTTGATGCGGGCGAAGTAGGGGCCCTAATCCTGCTGGATCTATCTGCCGGATTCGACACGGTGGACCATTCCATCCTTCTATCACATCTAGCACAGATTGGGATCTCCGGTTCTGTTCTCGCCTGGTTCACTTCCTTTCTTTCTGACCACACTCAGACCCTCGCCATGCCTCCCTTTCTTTCTGCCCCTTGTGCACTCACATGTGGTGTTCCCCAGGGATCTTCTCTCTCTCTGATCCTGTTCAACATTTATATCTGGGCACTGGTCTGCCTTATCCGCTCTTACGGACTTAATTGCTATTCCTATGCGGATGACACACAGATCCTGATCCGGCTTGATCAGGATCAATCTGTGGTCGCAGCTCGTCTTCATGATTGCCTCAAGTCAGTCGGTATTTGGATGGACCAAAATTGGCTCAAACTGAATGGTGATAAAACGGAAGTAATGCTTGTTGGCTCCCCTCCTAATCCGTCTTTATGGACCACCGCTTTCTGGCCCACATCGTTGGGTCCTCTATCCTGTCCTGTAAACAAGGTAAAGAATCTGGGGGTTATCCTCTCTGCATCCCTTTCTATGTCAAATCAGGTTTCGGCTGTCTGTCAGTCCGCACACCACCAGATCAGGGTTCTATAGAGGGTGCTACCTATGATCCCAGATACCATGCGTCCCCTAGTGGTAGCGGCACTGGTTCTCTCACGGCTGGATTATTGTAATTCCTTGTACTTATCTCAACCGACGGGTTTGCTACAACGCCTCCAACATATGCAAAATCTGGCAGCCAGACTGGCCACTGGGTCCCCCTATGGCGCCCACATCTCACCGGTACTTCGCCGTCTCCACTGGCTCCCGGTGGCACAGCGTGTTAAGTTTAAGTCATTATGCATTGTCCACCGGGCATTTCATGGCTTAGGAGCGGAATTCCTTCAAGCTAAATTTTCACGATATATCCCGGATCGTGACCTTCGTTCCTCTACAACCAACCTTCTTAAGGTCCCCAGGTTCAATCGGGAAAGACATGGCAGCAGAGCCTTCTCTATTACCGCAGCCAAGCTCTGGAACACTCTGCCACTATCACTTAAATCCTCGGCTAATCATCTGGCTTTCCGGAAAGCCCTGAAGACCTCCCTGTTCTAATGCGTCTGTCCTTGTTGAGCTCGCAGCTTCCCTACCAGCGCCATGATGCCTCTGGGCGACCGTGCGCTTTACAAATATATATAACATAACATAACAAATCCATCATACTTGACATTAGTAAGGGTAGGTGTACTGCCTTTGCAACACCCACATTCCATTCCTTGCGGATAGGCCGAACAGGCGTGCTGTTCACGAACATTTTACGTCTTTAACAAAAACAATTAAACACAAACTCTTTCTCTGCAACTACTGTACAAAACCATTTAAAACACACACAAACACATCACTCTAAAGAAATAGCGGGGGAAGCGGACACTGAAACAAATATGTGAGGGGAAGAAGGGATGGATACTTCGTCAAACGTCTATTTTACTCTTGAAGGTTGGGGGATGGGTCACTAGGGAATGGAAAAGCAGGGCAGGTGCAGGTGGGGCAATGGTACCGAACTTTTCCTCTCACAACGTCCTCCACAAACTCCCGTAAACTTTTAAAATTGTCGTTCAATATGTCAATTTTCTGCTCTATCCTTTTTATCCTGTCTTCTTCTGTCTCGTTTGTTGCCCTTTCCTTTTTTTTTCCAGGTCTGTTGAAAAAAAAAACAACATACGTTAAATGCCTATAAAAACTGGTCACTATTTTCCATATGCAAAACAATGTGTACCATTGTTGTCGCTGTCTTCAGACATTTCCCCGTGCGGGAAATACTCCTCCAGCCACTCCAAAGTACTAGCCATTTCTGAGTCGAAACAACAGAAAGAAATTATTATTTCTGCTCCACATACCAAAAACAAACACAGCCATATAAAAAAATGACCTGCACTCACTCTTTTGATGTAATATCCCTTCGTCCTACTGCGTCCGTCCACTATTGTTCCAGGCTACCGGGTTTCTGTGAAGTGATTACAGTGGAGGCATTCTTTCTTTTTTTTTTGGTACCATCCACTTCATTCTACATGGTTATTAAATGTGGTGTTTTCTTTTTGCACCTTCAGGTTTCCATATTTACTTATTACTACTTACAATATCTTTATGCCCTTCTTCTACGTTGCACACTTTTTGTGTAAGAAAATAGTACATTTTCAGATACCCCCCGCCTCTTTGGGTAATGTTGATCCTGTCCGCCCCCATCCGCAAACAGGCGCTCAGTCCGTCCCTTTCCAATATCAATAGGTAGGGGGTTCTGTATGTTCTATGTTAAATGTATATATAGTACGTACATTACACTACATATCTCCCAAGATCACATAATGACAATGCATATTCTGCACAACAACTTCATTGCCACGATGTCATGATTAAGTCCCTCTTCCAAAAACCTGTACAATTCACTACAAAAAAAAACTTTGTTGAGGGGATGTTATGGTTAAGTTGCCATCCCAAAAACCTGTAAAATTCACTACAAAAAAAACTTTGTTGAGGGGACGTTATGGTTAAATTGCCCTACCAAAAACCTCTGCCCTTCACTAAAAAAAAACTTTACCCTCCCTTTTATGCTTCAATTTATAACCCAAAAACCCCTGAAATTCGCCAGTGATGGCAGACTGAGCCCCCTTACTTGCCGTCACCACTGTGCACTGCTAACACTAACACCCAGAACATGAAAGATGACATCTCAAATGTCACTGCTGACATCACTGACAAGATTACATGTTTAGCCCCTTTGTCTTTGTTCTCTGCATATATATATATATATATATATATATATATATATATATATATATATATATATATATATATATATATATATATATATATATATATATGTACATTCGCTTGTAGTATATATATATATATATTCAGTAAAAAAACTTTGTTAAAGGGACGTTATGGTTAAGTTGCGCTACTAAAAACATATGAAATTCAGTGAAAAAACTTTGTTAAAGGGACGTTACGGTTCAAAGTAAAACCGAAAAACCCCTGAAATTCGGCAGTTATGGTAAGATAAGCAACCATAACTCGCGCCAGCGTGCACTGCTAACACTAACACCCAGGACATCAAAGATGACATTACAAATGTCATTGATGACATCACTGATGACATCACATGTCTGGCTCTCCCTTTTTTCCCTTTACTGACATATCTAGGTCACATAGTTTTCTTCAGTAACAGTCAGGAAGTAAAAATTGAAAAGGTACTATATTTGTAGACTTAGGGTCAAGTCACATCATATGAAACATACACATAACGGAAGACACAGGCTTGAAAGAGAGCAATCCTTTCTGTGCATGAAGATAATCATTAGGGTTATCAGCACTTTCTCACAGTTTTATTTTTAGTACTCTACCTTCCCTGTATATGCTCATATTTGTATACATTATACTCACTCTCCTTTCCTTTGGGTGCAGTCACATCATGTGATACACATACGTATGGTAAGTAGCAGCTTTGAAACAGAGCAATAGTTTCTCTGCATAAAGACAATCAGTTAGGTTATGAACTCTTTCTGCTACTACTTCTGCTTTTTTGTTTACGTCACTGTCCCTGTATATACTCATATTTGTATGTGTTGTTGTCTCTTTGTGTTTTGTCTGTAATAATTATGTATTAAGTGGGTTTTATTATCTACTTATTAAATGTTTCACAGTACGCAAAACTCTAATAAGAAAGCAGTTATCATTTCACTATTCAACATGGCAAGATTATGAATATGGCACCTTCATCATGTATGTTGCACACACTGCCTATGTTTCTGCATGAGTAGCTTAGTATACTGGATAGAACTTCATAATAGAATGCTATTTATATCAATGCATTGCTTAATGCACTAATTAGCTCATGATATTTATCCCAATGATCCTTGACAGTTTTTGGTCAGCATTATAAGAATCCCTTGTACAGAGTTTTTATGAAAAGTAAATGCACATGTGATGTCATCAGTGATGTCATCAATGACATTTGTGATGTCATATTTGATGTCCTGGCTGTTAGTGTTAGCAGTGCACGGTGGCGCGAGTTATGGTTTCTTATCTTTCCATAACTGCCGAATTTCAGGGGGTTTTCGGTTTTACTTTGAACCATAACGTCCCTTTAACAAAGTTTTTTCACTGAATTTCATAGGTTTTTAGTAGCGCAACTTAACCATAACGTCCCTTTAACAAAGTTTTTTTACTGAATTTCATAGGTTTTTAGTAGCACAACTTAACCATAATATCCCTGACCTTAAATACATGTAACATAGAACATACTGAACCCCTAGCTAGTGATTTAGATGTCCGCGGACTACCGCCATGTCCACGGACATATCGAAAATCTGAGCGTGGTGAATGTAATTTTAAATAGTGTGCCCCATTTCCCCTTTGAGGTTGGCTCTGAAAAGAGCCTTTTTTTTGGTTTTTTTGCAGATGCTTGACAGACACCTGTTATTTTGTATTTTTTTTCTTCTTTTTTTCTTACTTTACTCCTAAAATCTTCACATAACCTTCTCCAAAGCAACCCTTACATTCCAAAACAGCATGGCATTTCCCATAAAAGATAAGGAAATGCCATCTTCTTTAAAATAAACAGCATTACTGGAATCAATATTCTCATTATTACAGAAGAACATACCAGCTCTAAGCATGAAGGCACACATGCCTCGGTTGATTACACACCTAGCATTGTTTTGCTGAGGACAAAAAAACTGAACTATTGTCCCATATTGCCCTAGGTAGTAATCCAGAAAAAATTACTTTGGCATTTGGAAGGATGTTCATTACTGCTTGAACCAAGTGTTCCAAATCTGCCAACAAAGTAGGGGCACTGACATAGCCCAAACGGAAAGCACCATAGTGCAAAACTACCACATGGGGACTGTTGATCCTGCCCATATCTTCACAAACTTGTACAATTCCCTGTACATTGCAATCAGGCACAGTGCTCCACACGACCTCCACTCCTTTAACATCAAAATTCTTTGCAACATACCTGCATTGAGCATACTGTTGTAAACCATGCACAAACATATCTCCGAGCACCAACACCCTGGCGTTCTCCACTTCTGCCATCATCACTACACACAGTCTCTTTCAATACAAATCCACAACCTCAACATCTGATTGGCTGATCCCTACAGTCTTCTTTCCATGCTGGATTTGCTGGAAAACCCCGGATGTACCATGCCCTGTCCACGGACAGCCGTGGTGTCCGCGGACCGCGTAACTCTTGGACAGCCCTTCTACCATTTCCACTTCACTCTTTGTGCCATTCCCTCATTGCATACAGCTAAGCAGTCACACAATATGGAGAACGTCCTCAGAACACCCCCATTTTCTTTATGTACGTACATTTAAGGACACCGCAAGTGTTCTTCTGGCTCACTCTTTTTTCTTTTGCTGACATATCTAGGCCACATGGTTTTCTTCAGTAACAGTCAGAAACTAAAAATTGCATTTTATTTGTAGACGTATCCTACAAGTAGGTTCTTATAGTAATTCCCTTAGAGTCCAGTCACATCATATGAAACATATACATAGGGGAAGACACAAGCTTTAAAGACAGCATTATTTTCAAGCAAATAAATGATGATTTCTCTGTTTCAAAGCTGCTATTTACCCTATGTATATGTATATTGGTATGTGTTCTTGTCTCTTTCTGTTTTCTCTATAGTAATGCAATTATGTAATACATGGGTTTTATTAGCTACTTATTACATATTTCACAGTACACAAAAATCTATTAAGAAAACAATTATCATTTCATTATTCAACATATTAACATTACGAATATTATACCTTCATCTTGTACGCTGCACACAATGCTATGTTTCTGCATTAGTAGCTTAGTATACTAGATAGAACCCCATAATAGAATGCTATTTATATCAATGCATCGTTCAAAGCACTAATTAGGGTATGATATTTATTGAATGATCCTTGACACTTTTTTCACAACATTATAATAAGAATCCCTTGTACAGACTTTTCATGAAAAGTAAATGCACATGTGATGTCATCAGTGATGCCATTAATGACATTTGTGATGTCATCTTTGATGTCCTGGGTGTTAGTCTTAGCAGTGCACAGTGGTGGCGCGAGTTATGGTTGCATAACTTACCATAACTGGCGAATTTCAGTGGTTTTTCGGTTTTACTTGGAACCATAACGTCCCTTTAACAAAGTTTTTTTATTAGCACGCAAACAATATACAAAGATGGAGTGTAAAAAGCAATTTCTCAGAGATGGCTGTACACAGAATGTTGCAAACTAAGAATTTATGGTCGTTTACAGTGAAGGTGAGCTGCTTTCATTTTTTGCTCGCATGCCGGAGAGGCCCACGACTCGCACTATAAGGTTCTATTGTTTTTTGACCTTGACAGACAGGGATCGTGCTAAAAGACTTCTTTTGAAGGAGTGTTGCAAAAACGTAAGACACGATAAGGATGAAATTTCTGAAACAAAACCACTTTTATATATTATATCACTATGAGAAAGATCGTTGGCACAGATAGAGTCGTATTTTGGGACTGCACTACGCTTAGACAATGGAAAATGCCAATATAATGTAAGTAACCCTTTAGATTATTTTATACCGGAATATAATAACAATAGCGTGGCGTTAAAACCTGGTTAAGTTGTACTTGTTTGTTCAATGTGGCATAATGTTTTCTACTGCGCACTATCACCGCCGAATTGGTCCCCTGTCGCTTAGAGGGCTCTGAAAAAGGCAGAGGACAGAGGGTGGGTTAATGGGAATAAGATAACATACTCCGTTGCACTATCCTCGCTAGCAAATAGTTTAATGCCCTAATAAATAAAATGAATATTTTTAATGAAGATCGGCTGGTGAGACTAATTTATGTTTTTTAAAACAGGTATGTCCTTCCGTACTGTCAATGCCACGATTTTCAGACCCCGGCTGACGGATTTTTTAACTGCCAGGTGCAACTACTTCTAAACAACTTCATGACCCTCACCATTTTATGGGACAATCGCCAAGGACCAATATGCCCTTACGCGGTACTAGCGGCTAGAAGCAACATACCAACTATTATGGTGGTCTAATGCCTCGTTGTTGGAACAGGCTTCCGATTATCATTGCGACCATAGTACTTCTTTTATCATAAACCAACACCCTGTGTACCGCAAAGGAACAGCGCGTGACTCAAGATGAACTTTTGCGGATCGACAGCAAAGACAAATGCAAATCGCTGAATATTCTCTAAACATTTGATGTCAAATAAAAGTACTTTACGAAATGTACAATCTTGCTGTTTGCTTTTAAATCACAGTTTCATATTCCGAATTGTGGCGCGCTGTGTTGTGAGATGATCTGTGTTGTTTTCCGGGTTCTGTGTTAAGTCGCGTAGGACTGGAGACGACTGGGCCTTATGCGGTACTAGCGGCTAGAAGCAACATACCAACCGTTATGGTGGTCTAATGCCTCGTTGTTGGAACAGCCTTCCGATTATCAGTGCGACCATAGTGCTTCTTTTATCATAGACCAACACCCTGTGTACCGCAAAGGAACAGCGCGTGACTCAAGATGAACTTTTTACGGATCGACAGCAAAGACAAATGCAAATCGCTGAATATTCTCTAAACATTTGATGTCAAATAAAAGTACTTTACGAAATGTACAATCTTGCTGTTTGCTTTTAAATCACAGTTTCATATTCCGGATTGTGGCGCGCTGTGTTGTGAAGAGTAGGACTAGGAGTAATGAAGATTACCGGTAAGTAATCAGAGCATTTCAGGACACTGTGAGTGTTCTTAGAACACATTCAACTGCCAGAGTACAATACGGACAGCGTCCTCAGGACACCCCCATTTTGTTTATGTACGTATTTATTTAGAGTGTTCTTACCTCAATTTTAGCTTGCTTGCGAACAAAACGGACACATACTCCGTCCTCAGAACACCCCACCATTTAGTTTATATAGAACATTTCAGAACAGTCGTGTTGTCCGCAGACAAATCGAACACAACAAAAGTGTCTAGCATATAAAAAAAAACAGAACATTGAACCTATCTCATACTCCCCCACCCTACCCAAACACTCTTACACACCAACACACTCCACTAAATACAATTTTTAATCCAAGTTTCACTGCGCTGTCCGCGGTCGTCCGCGAATGCAAGATGGCGGGCGCCACAGAAAATCTGATGCGCTTCATGCACCACGCCGTCCAATCAGCGAGCACATCGCATGTCCGCGGACATCACGCAAGCCACCCTCGGAGCGAACGGAGATATCACTAATTTTTTTGCCTTACATTTTGGTCATTTTAGAAAAAACTACTGGACGGATTTACACCAAATTTGCAAAAGCATGCTTTCGGGACCAAGAAGCCCCCGCTCCTGCCGCAATTTGGTGTAAATCCGTCCAGCGGTTTGGGCTGTAGGCATGCGCAAAGTTTTTTCCCATTATGTCTATGGGAAAAAACAAAAGTTTTGGGACCCCCCCTATAACTTTGCCTATAACTCAGAGTGGGCCATATACTTTTTTTGCAAAGTTTGGTGAGGATTTGTCCAGGGGGAGCGAAGTTATAAGCCACCCAAAAAATGCTCTTCCTATGGAAACACCAACTTAACCATAACTACATGGACGCTAACGCGTCCATGTAATATATATATATATATATATATATATATATATATATATATATATATATATATATATATATATATATATATATTTTGTTCTTGTACCTTGACTGGACATTCCTATTTTTACTTTGCTGTTTAGGTTGCTAAAGGATCACATTCACACCTTTTATGAGAGTATAGCCTTCCCTCTGCCCATGTTACCACAAGGTGAAGGGGGTATATCTCTTAACTGTGCCTTTTTCATTTAATCTTTATGATTAGGATCACTCTTGTTGTGTAGAAGTATGAGGGCTGAATAGGCCATTTAGCAAATACGTATCCTTGTACTCCTGCTGGGCAGATGCCATTTTGTCACAACAACATCCTCCCATGTATAGCTACCCAGGTTCTAATTGTAAGTGACATGTAGACTCTGAAGCCTTCCCATTTCTTGCATGTGTTAATATGATTACCAACAAGTATTATTGTTAAAAGTCAAATATTCGTTTGATTCCTCTCCAGGTTTAGCCAGGTATTAATGTGCCTATGACAGCAAAAGCTCTTTTCAGCTCTAGAATGTGCTGTGTACAAATCTAACTTAAATTAACAATTAAGTCCTCGTAGGACTATTTTTGAAGGGAGAAAGTCCTGGATGCCATGGTAACATTCCTGAACAAAGTGAGGGCCTTTATCGAGGGTCCCAATGGCTTCTAAGACCCTCCATCAAGGAAATAGAAATTTTTACAAGTTGCAAATGCACCTGGCGGAGGGGACCTCACCGCACGTGAGCTAAGAAACACATGCAGACACCTGGTGCAGAGTCTGGAAATGAATTCCTAACCGTAAGGACAGTTTCCTTTATTATTATTCCTGACGTGCCGTACAGTGGCACATGTACGTGGACAGAGGTACCACCACATCCCTTTTTAACCACAATTAACCAAATGACACATACATGTCCAGCAACTGTGAATAGAAATAAACACTTGCCTAAAGTTCTTCATATAATACCAGGCAATCTTCTCCTCAATCGTCCTGGGAGTCGAGAAGGTAATCCTGCAGCCTGTTCAGGATTCTCCTTAGTTCTCTGCGTGGACACCTGGGTGGACTCCTCCCCCTATAATTACAGTCTCTGGCCCTCTTTGCTTCTGGTCTCTCCATCATTGCACCAAGGAGTTCAGGGTTGACCTCTGCATCTAACGAGTCCATCCGCATTTCGGCCTGTCTTATTGGATCAAACTTGGCTGGTCCTCCACCTTGTTCTCTGAAGAAATCCTCCCGAACCAGCTGCACTTCCTAATCACCACCTCTCCAGTCCTTCTGGCTTTTTCATGGACCATTTTTGGTGTGTGACCCTCCAGGGCTACAGGCCATATGGAAGATACAGCTTGTGCGAAGGCTTTCAGTTCCTTATCACCATGAATAGGTGACATAACCAGCCTCATTCATGAGGGCTCCTTCTCATTTCTCACCAGCTTGTCATCTCTAGCCTTGCCAGCATCACTGCCTGTGATGGATCTCGACTCATGCTCAGGCACAAGTGCCCAAATTTTCCTGCCCATCAGGGCTTATTGCAGGGCCACTCCTGTCACTATGTGCAGGAGAGTGCAGTAAGCTGAGAGAAATGTTATCAGTGCAATCTCCAATGAGGTACCATACTCTAGCACTATCTGAAGCTCTTCATTAAAATACGGTGTAATGTAAATGTGCTAGTCCTCAAAACTCTTGGATTGAAATATTTGTATTTTATGTATTGGGTATTTATAATGCACCTATACACAAGTGTTTCAAGGCACAAGTAGTGATGCATTGTCTGATCTACGTGTCAGCTGTAGCCCACGTGCAGCAGAGATGTCTTCCAAGATCGGTATCACACACTCAAAGGCCATCAACTGGACAAAGCGTACCTCAGGTTACCTTAAAAGTTCATCTTGCACTACCACTGGAAAATAAAACTGAAGAACTGAACTCTGGGCTGTAAAAACGGACGCATGCTCTCGTATAATGTCAGTCCCTTTTCCTGCAGCGTCTAAACACCACCTCCACCAAGGCCAAGTGTCACTTGTTCGGATTTGGAATAAAGGAGCACATCATCGCTGACGTTGATCACTCCTTTGAGCCTGGTGAGAACACTCTGCACCGTGAGCTGGAAAATCACAGCTGCCGATTACACTCCAAAGCTCAATCTCTTGTACTTGTATAACCCCATGTGGGTTGAGGACATTGTGATCATCTTAGAATCATCATCGAGTGGAATCTAGTGATATCCAGCACAGAGTTCAATCGTTGAAAAGATGGAAGTTCGGTGTTGCTCTCTCTTGATCACCCTGTTTGGGATACGCATATCCACACAAATGCATACCTCCCTCTGATGTTTCGGTTTAGGCACAATGACAAAAGATGGCACCCAGGCCATAGGACCAACCACCTTTTGACGATGTCCACCTCTTCCATGTTCTGTAATTCCTCCCCAACCTTTTTAAACAAATGAAATGGTTTTCTGTAGTCTCTCAGGGCTACTGATTGGACTGTCTGGCAGATATGAAGCCGTACATATTGGTCTACAAGACACCCTATGCCCTAGAAAATGTCTTCAGACTCCTTGCACAGCCTTTCCATATCTTGTTTATATACATTGTAGACAAAGTCCAATCACTCTGCCCTCTGACAGCTGAGCTGGATGTCATGATGTAGAATGTTGCAAGGAGGATTCCCACTCATGGAACACTTGAGGGTGAACGGCACCTTCCATCAGGATGGGCTGTGTTGTTCCATATATATAAATCTTTATGTTTGGCATTGCAAACCGCGGTTTTCTGAACTGAGCTGACAACATCAAATTAGCAGATGGCTCCATGTCGATATGCACCGGGACTTGTGTGGCAAATATGGTGACCTTACACCGAGGATGTAAGCATTTTGATTACATTTCAAACAACATTGCAGTTCTAAAGAACACATCGTCATCATCCATTGCATCATACTGTCCCTCTGGACGTTCAGGCGCGTCTTCCATGAGTGAGACTACCTTCACCCACTTGATCCTCTGTGAAGGACTGGGCCTCTGAGTGGGTGTGGGAGGCCACACAACTTTGCAGACCTTGGCAAAATGTCTCTTCCTGCAACATCGACATTCTCTGCTGGTAGCAGGGCATTCCCAGGTGTGTGGCAATCCTCCACCGCAGAACTCACATGGGTTCTGTGTAACTTCCTTAGAAGATCCTCTCTGCATCATCTTCCCATTCTGTGTCCCGACTGTTACAATGAGGTGCAGTGCGGATGATTGGCGCATCTTCCACTTTCAAACCTCCACCTCTCCCCTTGCAGCACTTCCCTCATTGTCCAAAATAGCGGGTGTCACTTCCACAGACAGCCAGGTCATGCCTCTTTTTTGGTCTGCACAGTACCTTTGACGTTGTTCCCAGTGAACGAGCAGGGAGGCACTCACCAACTGTCTGAACCCCTACCTCGGGACGGGTCCACAGCACGAGCACACTTGAATAGCAAGATTCATGTTCCCAGGAACTCCAGACCACGTCCCTCATTCCAATGTGGGCATCGGCCACTTGGAGAAGTCTCCTCCGGGTCACACTGACCCCACTGCAGGCCGGGACCAAGGAGTCCCTTTTTGCTGCACTGCGTGACAACCTGAGCATGCCAGGAGCGGGCATGCAGGCTCAGGTCCTGGAGCCCCTCCCTAGAGCTTCCTTTGTTCTGCCCAGTACGGTTGCAGACGGGGTGCTGCCACCTTGTCCCCAGTTGTTACAGAGTATGGATGCACCATGCGCGGAGGAGAGGCCCCATCATACGTGAACCAAGGAACCAACACAGACACCTGGTGCGTTGTCCTGAACTCACTTCCTAACCGCAAGGGAAGTTCTTTTTATTATTATTCCTGTTGTGCTGCAAGCCGGCATGCATATGTGACTAGGCCTGCATCACCACTGCTATTATGACCCCCAGCATAATAACCACAGTGCTAACATTGTATGTATTTATTTATTTATTTTGTTAGGGGTTTATACGACTAAATAGTGTTTCAAATGCCAATATGAGTGTTTTTATTTCTCCTGAGAAACTCAAATTAAGGCGTTTCTCAATAAATAAAACTACAAAACGAAAAGAATAGCAAGACGAACTATAGAGGGTTTCCATTGGTGGCAATTGGGGGTTTACCATGCTAAAGACCGACTTGGGTATTTGTGGCAAAAGAGGGGTGCGGTTGTGGTGGGGTACATGGAACATACAATGGGGTTATTTGGGTGCTGTTGAGGACAGAGAGGTTTAAATGAGCCATGGGGCTACTTGGGTTGGGAATGTGGGCAATTACCAATAGGACATGCCAGCATTCCGGGACCCATGATTCGCTGAGCACAGTTGCCTAGATGAGTCATGGTTTGCCAAATGAATGTTTGTATTGATTGATACACTAGAGCATGCCAGCCGCTTCCCTATTGGTTCCAGTAGATGAAATCAAATCGAACTACTGTAGAGACATTAAGCATTGGTTTAAAAGTATTATTTACCCCTTGATATGTTAAGTGATATTTAAGCCACTAAATAGTCGTATTTCTATTGCAGTGTGTTTGCTGCTATTACATTTGCTGCCATGACAGTTGGACAGTCGACTTCAATGGCACCAGACTTTAGCAAAGCAAATCTTTCTATTCGGAGAATAGCTAAACTTTTGGATAGGCAACCACTAATAGACAGCTACAGTGAAGATGGAAAAGTATTGGTGAGTATATTCTTTAAATCCAATATATTACGTTGTTAAATAAATATTGTTTGCCAATTTAACTGGTTCTTGGGCAGTCTGCCGTTCCCTCTCTGTTATTTTCATAGTTTCTTTGGAATGCCTTTTATGTAACGGTGCAATCCTGACATCTAGTGGCTGCTATTAGGACTCTTTCTCAGTTGTTCAAATACATAAAACCAATGTTACTACTCATTTCATAAAAGAATTCAAATGATTGTTTGCATCTACTTTATCAACCAATACATGAATACAAAACGCCATGCTTTAGGTACCTACACAAAATAACCGTATGCTGTTTCCATTCATTTATTTTTTCAATGAGCATGAAATGCCAAACACTTGCATTCATTGTCTACATATGGAAACAAGCCCTAGTATGAGAATAAGCTCCTGCACCACGATTTTCACTGTATTTATATACATAGGGCCTCATTACAACTCAGGCGTTAAGGATTAACGCCGTCGTTAACCCTTAACGCCTGATTCCGATTTTAACGGCTGCTTTTAGCAGCCGTTAAAATCCATGGCGCTAAACCGCCTTGGTGCTAATTACGCCACCGTAATTTACGGTGGCGTAATTAGCGCCTTCCCCACTCCCATTATGCCCTTTGGGGCAAAAATGGGAATGGGGAAGGGTAAAATGGGAAATGGGGATTTACCGCCCCACTCACCTTGGAATGGGGCGGTAAATCCACCATCCACCATGGTGAAAACATAGTTTACACCATGGTGGTAAAGTTGGCGTACTTACCGCCTGGGTCGTAATGACCCCCAAAGAGACAAGAAAATCGTAAAATAGCTCCAGCTTATTGTGCTTGTCCTGGGATCAGGATGAAGATATGCATAATGGGTTTGATACCAATTTACTCCCCTTCTCCCATGTTATTAACTGAGTATGTTAATATGTAACATCAATTACCATGTGCTCTAAAACTAGATTTCTGATAATAGAGACGTCATATATAAAAATATAAATATGCATGTTGAAAAAATGTAATGTATTCACGGGGGTGAGGGGTTGTGGAGGTTTAGTCAGGCAGTCACAGGCAGTCTGACTGAAGGAGGAAGGTTGCATCTGTAGAGTGGGGGCTGTTGAAGAGATTTACATTTTGGAATCACACAATTGTGTGAAGATGGTCTACCTATTATTTATTTATTGTTGAATGGCATATTCTACTGGAATCAATGGTAACCCAAACATTATATTGTTATTACTTGACTAGACTGGCTTGCATTGGTGCAGCCAGTTTAGCTATAATCTCTCACTATGGTGTGCCAATTGGCACTGCGCATCAATGGTAAAGCAAACACAAGAAGGATTATTACATGGCTTGACTTGCCTACATTGGTGCAGCCACTCTGCATATTTTTTCTTTCTGAGGCATGCATTTTTTACTGCCATCAAAGGTAAAGCCAGCATGACGAAGGTTCATCAATGGATATTCTTTCCTGCATTGGTGCAGCCAGTCTGGACATGTTTTCTGACTGTGACATGGTATTTATTACTGGGCATCCAAAGTAAAGCTAATATGATGACTTGACATATGGCCATACTGCCTTTCATCAGTGCAGTAAGTCTGGTTGTGTTTTCTTAGTGGGGTGGCATTTTTACTGGCACAGCCAACAAGAGTTTGTTCTTACACAGTGATTCTGCCATATATTGATAGAGCCAGCATTGACATGATTTCATTACTGCCATTTTGCACAAAACAAATATGAATATGTACTTTTATGGCAATACTGTCATAGATTGGTGCAGCCAGTATAAATATGTTTTGCATTGCCAGCATGGGCATGTTTTTATACTGTCATATTTTGGGGGGAAAAGCACCATAATAAGGCACTGCAATAGGCTTCTGTGCACCTGCATCTATTGGATTTTCCATGAGTCACTGAACAAAACCAATTGCAATCAGTACAAACGTTTTACCCATTTTTTCACAGAAAGTAAAAATCACCATTTACCAACTATTTCAACATATTTCTGGGGGGGGAGCCCCACTCCGAACAACCTCCTGCATATTTGTATAAAACAGCTATGCCCCTCCGGGCTATTATTATTCCATATTAGTAGGAAACAGCAATAATTAATGTTTCTGCCAGGGGCGAGTCAAGACGTGAGCGGGGCTGCCCTCGTGGCTCCTCTTTCGTGCTACCACAGGGCTGGTGATCTGTCTCAGTGCCAGCCTTGATGGCCAACAACCTCTCTATGCCAGTAATGTCCACTTTAAATCACATGCATGAAGCGCTTCAGCCTTCAAGCATGTACTTCAAAGTGGCTCTTACTGACATAAATAGGTTGTCCTATCTAATCTAGCAATGAACACTTTAAATCATATGCAAGAGGTGCTTCAAACTTCAAGAATGTTATTTAAAGTGACCATTAGTGGCATAGATAGGTTGTCCTATCTATGCCAGTGATGGTCACTTTAAAACATATGCATGAAGCTGTATATATGTAAATTACACGGACTGCGGTAGCAGCCCTTTAGTTATGGTTAAATTGCTCCACCCATACGAAGAACACTTTTTGGGCGGCTTATGACTTTTCCCTCCTCGCCCCCCGGACGATTTCTCACTTTGCAAAAAATGTATATGGCCCTGTCAGATCGATCCTGTGAAGATTGGTGAGGTTTCATCAAGGGGGGGGGCAAAGTTACAAGGGGGGGGGCAAAATGTGTGGTTTTTCCCATAATGCAATGGAAAAAAGATTTTGCTCACACCTACACTCTAAACCACTGGACGGATTTTCTCCAAATTTGCGGCAGGCGCAGTGGCTTGGTCCAGAAAGTGTGCTTTTGTAAATTTGTGATACATCCATCCAGTAGTTTTTTTGAAAAAGACCAAAAAGTAGGGCAAAAAAGAAATGTGTAATATCTGGGTTTGGTCCGCGGACTCACTGTTCGGTCCCTGGACAGGCAACCGATTGGTCTAGAGGGCGACGTGATGTTCGTGGACATCGGGCACGCCTGCTGATTGGTCAATAAAAAATGTTGAAACGCCCACCATTTTGGATTCACGGACAGCGCCTGTTGTCCTTGGACATCGCAGTAAAAACATATTAAAAAACAAAACATTGCACTTGGCAAATTAATAAAACAATCTCTGGGGAGGTGAGAGGTGATAAGGATGGGATGGCATATTGCCTTAAAAAGCCAAAAAACAGATGTTTTTCTTCCCCAATTTGCGCGAACAGTCCGGTGCAGTCATGTGATGTTCGCAAACATATTAGATGTTCGCGGGGCATCTATGCTTATTTGTGCATTACAGGGTTGGGGAAAAGTATTTTTTGGATGGCTTTTAACTTTGGTACCATTCAATGAAGCTGCATGAAATTTGTGGATTTCAATATAGACCTGATCTGATTCTGAATGATTTTGAAAAGTGTGGTGCTGTTTTGTCAAGAGGGAGTCCCAAAAAATTGTAAAGGCATATAACTGTGGTGCCATTTGATGAATCTGCAAAAAAGTTTGCAAAAAGATTATAGTTCTAAATATAAATGGTTTTGCAAAGTGTGGTGGGATTTTCTCAAGAGGGCGCTAAATTACAGTGGGGTCTCAAAATACGCTTTCAGGTCCAAGCCGCGGCTCCTGCCGCAAATCTGGTGAAAATCCATCCAGCGGTTTGGGCTCTAGACATAAGCACCAATCTGACGGGGCCATATACTTGTTTCCCAAAGTTTCATTAGGATTTGTTCAGGGAGGGGCAAAGTTATAAGCCACCCACAAAGTGTTTCAAGGTGCCACAAGTCACAAAAAAAGGGTGGGGTACAAGGACTAAAGATTCAATAACGGTCCTACTCGGCCTTGTGACATTCGGATTGTGCAAGTGCAGAACAAGAAGTGCGAGGGAGGAGATGGAGAGGGGAAGTGCTGGTCTGCGCAACAACGAAGTGCTAAGGTGGGAAGGGAAAAACGGTGAGGGGAAAAGTGCAAGTGCTAAGGGTAGGCAAGAAGGCAAGTTCCAGGGAATGCAGGTAAGTGCAGGGAAAGGGGGGGTGGACTGTGCAGGGTGGCCTTAAGCCCTTGATTACTCAGATGGAACCAGGCAGCCCATCACTGAGGCAGAAGAAGGTGTTATCAGGGGAAGGGGAGAGTAAAGGAGGAGGAGAAAAGAAAAGAAGGTCTTGAGGAGTTTCAGGGAAGCCATTCCAGGGGGAGGCTCCTGTGGACATCTACCCCCACAGCGTACAGAAGTGTCTGACTCACAGAAAGTCGGAGCTAGAAGACTGAAGGGCTCTAGCAGGGAGGTATTTACCGAGAGAGATTTGGATGTAACAGGGTCCTAGGCCCCAGAAAACCTTATGGATGATGCAGAGGGTTTTGAATTGGATCCTAGCAGCAACCTGGAGCAAGTGGGGAGAAAATAGGGCTGGTGAGATTCAGTCCCTGGGCTTGAGGCCAAGAATTGCGTAATGCAAATAGCCCTAGAGGAAGGCAATGGAGCCAATCTTTTATCAGTGTCTATTTTAGTTAGGAAATTTGCTACTTTAGGAGGCTGTATAGGCACTTGCAAATTCCTTTTGATTGTGAGTGATAAGCTGATGTGAATTTGTGCTTTATACCCAACAGGATAGTTATGTGCTCAAACACTTAATTTACAAAGTGTGGTCCATTGTCAGACTGGAGCATTTAGCATACTCCCCACCTTGGAAATATCTCATGTACGAGGAACTTTGTAGCATATATGGCATCTGGATATGTGCATGGACCTGCTTCAATTCATCGGGAAAACGGGTATACAACCACTAGCATGTAGCTATAAGCGTTTACAAATTTTGAGCATATCTACATAGTCAATATGCAAATGCTGTAATCGTCCAGTAAGACATGGTATTGCTCCTCTCTCTGTACGCCAGTATGCCCAGCAGTGAACTCTGGCATGTCAAACAATTTATAATAAAATTAGCTGCATGTTCTGCCAAATTCAGGACAAGCCAGTCCTCCAAAATTAGTACTGCAAAAAACTTTCTTGATGTGTGTACTATGGAGTACAATTGGTCTAGTGCTACTGTAAGCAACCCTAGGGGCATGACTGGTTTCCCGGTCATGTCCTGCCCCCAAATTGCATCTGTGGGGGACAATGAGCACCCCCTTCATTTCCATTACTCTAGCTCTTCTGTTGTTGTCCTTCCCTGTAGTTTGGTAATTTATGTTATGGGTAACGTATTAAAACTGTGGGATGATTCAACCCACTTTTGCTCTGCCATGCGGCATCACTGCGTTCTGATGGTGCCAGAAACATCAAAATGGCAGCAAAACCCTTGTGCATGCCAAAACCTCTGAGATTAGCACCCTGCAAAGCACAAAAAGATGGCTGCCCAATCTGCCATGCATGTTGTAAGCAGTGGAACAGAAATCTCGCTCCTGAAACATGTCACTGGGCTCCACAATAAGGGAAAATGGAGTACAGAGGGAAAAGCAGGGCTCTGCTAAAGGAAATCCAAAAACCTTGCTTTGAATCTTTTTCTTTGTTACTGTAAACTGCAGAATGCCGGCACAAAAACATCCTCAAACATCCAGAATTCTTGCTGGGTGCTACAATTCACTTAGTGCAAGAAATGATGATGAACTCACAATGGCCAGAAAAGCTGAAAGTATTAAGAAAAATCCACAGCAAAAGTTGCCTGCCTGTGAAATTTGTCAAAAATCTGGGAGCAGTACCCTCGGCCGCCTGAATGACAGCTGCCAGAAGCCTGCACTAAAACTGTAAACTTGTAATAACTAAAATCTAATGTTTGAAATCTAAGTGTTCTGTTCTTGAAAGTAATCTATGTTGTAATTGTTTGAGCCCATGGTTTAGAATCTGGAATAAGGACTCTAGCTGCAAGTTTGAAATCACAAGTGTTTTAAACCAAGAAAAAAATGCAACAGAAGTAACATTTAAATGTAAGCCTGGCTAAAAGCCACCCAAACTGGAATAACAGCTCTCTCCAGTCCTCTACAGCAGTAAACCACACCTATGTGATGATTATAGGGTGGGGAAGAATTTGGTCTGCCAGGGGAAGGAGACAATGGACATCCTCCAGCTTGCAGGAAATGCGAAGTGTGAAGAGTCATAAATGGCCTCTGCCCAGGAGAAACAGGGAGGAGATGTTCCTGGGTCCCAGGAAAAGACCAAAGGAGTGGAGCTAAACAACCATTTGTTGCTTAACAAGGACAAAAGACACATTTTAAAAAGACTGATAACTCCCTATGTAAAATTGTGCAAAATATATAAATAACAGCATTGTCAATGTAATTTTTGGATGCACAGGTGAAAAGGCGCCAGAACTCTGTGACATGTTCTGGGAAGAAAGGGTGGAAAAAGTGATATTACACAAACTGTATGACTGATAGAAGAATGAAACCTTATAGAAATGTGCCCATGTTTAACGTGCACATTTGTAGAATTTTGCTCCTAAATTGGACATTGTGTTCCGGATGAAAAGGACAAAATTCTGGCAAAAGCAGACACAAGATCCCACAGCGACGGGGCTTGGAGGAGTACCTGCTAAACAAAATATGTAATCTGTATGTATGCCTGTTATAGAGGTTGCACATTTATAAATATGTATTGTATCAAAAATAGATTTTATATTCAAGAGGCTAGGGGTGGACTCTAGGCCTCATAAAGCCACACCATAAAAATGACATACTGTTTTTCTCCTCCTATCAAGGAAGAGGGGAGACCTTGACCAATCCCTGTCAAAGGGGCGAGCTTAGGCTAAACCAGACCACACACCCCTTTATCATAAGCATAAATAGAAACAGCTCAGCACTCAAAAAGGACAGACAGATTCACCTACTATCCGAATGCTGGCAAAGCACCCTGTCTCAGAACCATCCATCTTACTTGCTCCAGACTCCAGAAATTTGGCAAAACAGAAAGGCCCACTGCATAGCTGAACCATTTTCAGCTAGGCCTTAAAGCTCCAGAACCAGAACCAACCCCAGAAATCTAAAGGGGAACCAAAGACAGCCGGGCTGTGCTGTACTGCTTGCCTGCTGGGAATAATTATAATCAGAACCAAAAGATCCAATCCAGTTCTGTGCCGTGCTGTGACCAGAACCAAAAGACCCGATCTAGTCCTGTGCTGTGCTGTGAACAGAACCAGTCCAGTCCGAGGTGCCCAGCAGTCTGTCCCAGAACCAGAATCCCTGACCAGAATCCCTGACCAGAAATCTTGACGGACCAGAATCCTGACGGTTCCGTTTAAAAACATATCTAGTGAGTATCTTTAGATAGACTTTGTGACTAGAATATGTACTGTCCATAGTCAATCCATATCTTAAATCCATCCTATCTTGTCTTCAGAACCTGCATTGTTAGGAGTATTTTTGAATTGTCTAAACTCTCTATCTTATCCCTCCTATCTTCCTCCTGTACTAGTATTGTTAAAACTATCTTTGCGCTGATATATTTCATCTGAAGAAGGCGAGCTCCTCAGCAGGCAGTCACCCTAATCAAGTGGCTATGCTTCTGGGTAGTATTTGTTTCTTCATAGTCATCCCCTTGCGCCTATCTGGAAAAATGACCTCCACTAAAACATCCATAACTTTCTCAGTTTCTGTGCTAGAAACAAGCAACATCCTCAGATTTAAATTGCATCTAAAACCGCATCCCAAATCCATATAGTTCTCCCATAATCGCGATTATCGCTCACTGAAAAGTTTGCCGCAAATTTTGTTTTAGGGAAATTTTGACACATGTAAAACAGCTTTTGATTGCTTCCAACCTTAATTTTATGATTTCACATTGTTTCTCAGTATCAAATAATTGCTACTGTTTGTGTGCAACTATCTAACTAAGTGGCGCCCATAAGAATTCAAACAATTTCAGCAATTTAAACCATATTTAGTGTTTTTACCCAATCCGTTCTCAAGATAGCTTTAAAACCATTCTGACCACTTGCCCATCAATTCTGTTTTTCTCTTGTGTTGCTTGGGGTAAATTGGGATTGATATTTTGTTTGAATTCTGTCATTCCTGAATACCTGCTCTCTCTCCTCCAATCTCTTTCCATCGCCTATTGGGGGATTGAGAGGTGTGCAGGGGGAACTAGTAACCACACTGTTATTTGATCTGAACACACACAAAAGTATTATTTCCGTGCTGAATTGTTTTGCTCACTATTACTCCTTGTGTCTTAAAGAGATTATTATTATTATTTTTTTTTTTAAATTTTATTTTGGTTGGTCAAAATAATTTAACCTTTCAAAACAAAACTTTTTTTTAGAGGATTAATTCATTAAAATACATTGTTTCCATTTTCAATGACCATAATATACATTCCTATCACAAATTTTCAAGATTCTTAAATAATCAACAATTTCAATTGTTTAAAAATCAGGGAATGATGAGATAGAAAGAAACATTCTAAAATATGCTCATCAAATAGTTACATTCACAATAGCAGTAATTAATCAGTTCATAATTCAGATGCCACACACCGTAGAGTTCAGTTTTAGCCGAATTTGCATTACTATAACATGATGTTTCAGCATTAAGGAATGATTATAGATTCAGCTGGGTGCAGTATTGATTTTAGAAACTGCATAGTAGCTATTCGTATTGAGATTTTAGAAGTAGCAAACAATTCATACCATAACTCATCGACAGAATGAGATAAATAATGTGATTGGGTGAGTTTATGGATAATCATTTCTCTTTGTGTTTTTAGACCAGCACATACAATCAGTAAGTGTTTAAGAGTCTCTTCCATCTCAACAAGTTTACAAAATCGGCAATGTGCAACTTCTGCTTTAATTAGACCTCTTCTCAACATTATTTGATTTGTGGGCCACAGATTTAATCGAAACCTTAAAATCTGATTTCTCAGTGTTGCTGAGGGGCATTTCAATAGATAGTGAGCCGCCTTTCGGAATTTCTTATGACCGAAAAGTGCTCTATCAAAGTCTTTTAATGCTAAGCATTTTTGTTGTGTGTATTGCCAGTCCAATATATACAATTTCAATTTTGCCCTGTTCGTATTCTGCAATAACAGTTCCAGGGATATATTCGCTTCACTCAAATCATTGAACACTGTAGTTCTCCAATTCTTTGGAAAAGGATGTTGAGAGCGTAACAAATAGTCTGCCAGTACTGCTAGCACACTGTTCGTAGTTATTCCCAAGAGACATTTCCGTAAAAGATTGTATCTTTTCCAGACTGCTTGAATATGCATCGAGAGAGTGCCCAATTCAAATCGCAGAAGAGCATTTGGTGTCGAACTCGGCAGATTAAGGGTTTTTTTCCAAAATTGAGCTTCAATTCTGTCCCAATATTCTCGTTTTTGGGGTGTCCAAGTTTCAGCCCCATAAATCATAATGGGAATTACCTTTTGTAGGTAAAATGTAAGAACATGAGAACAAGAGAATTTACCAAATTTGGCTAAAAGTATTTTGGCCTGCGAGATTAAAGATAATAGTTTTCTACTCAAATTACTCAAATTACTTTGTTCAGGTTTGTTTGCACTAAGTGATTATTTAGTGTTACATCACCCCATTGGTGATCATTGTGTACCATTAAATATATTGTGATAAATTTGTAAATACATCAATAAATATTTTAACTTTGAAAACCAGCCTGGTTCCTGGTTCAGTGTGAGGGAGGGAGGGGTTCCAGGAGAGGGGCGTAATATGAGTGGTACATTGTTCAGAATAAAAGAACTTTTAGACACAAATAAATAGGGATTTCAGTTGTGCATTACACGCTAGGCTATGACTTGGGTGTGTGCCGGATTGAAATCACTTACAAAACCCTCTTTCATTATCATTTTGAGTGCACATGTCTATTTGTTCATTGCTGTTGCAATGTCTGAGATTTTGGCAAAATATGGTAGTCTTCTTGCTTCAAGTTCGGCTGCCTTGTTGCCATGAGAAATCAAATCCGCACCTCTGGTGTGCGCTGCGCACTTCACAATGCCTAAGGTCGATGGGAGTTGTAATGCGTGGATGAGTCTGTCCAATAGTGGTTCATGCTGCACTGGTGTGCCGTCTGCTTGCAAGAAGCCCCACCTCTCCCAACGTGACAGTCCTGCATGTACTGTTGATGTCACATAGGCAGAGTCGGAATACAACATTACCGCCGCTTCCTCATGCACTTCAAGTCAGTGCTAACAATTCTGCAGCATGTGCTGAGAAATGCACTGGCAATCTCACATGTGTCAATGTCTCAAAGCTCTTATTCTCGTTTGCCTTCACTACTGCAGTGCCACTTTGTCTTTCGCCAGTGCTCTGGTCTATTGACGATGACCCATCAATGAATAAAATTATCCCCTCTCCTAGGGCATTTTCCTTGACATGTGGTATGTCATCATGTTATTCAGTGTAGTTAGTAAAATCATGCACGTTATCGCGTTCCTTTACTGGTTCTGCTATAAATCTGGCTGGATTTACAATTCAGCACCTGACAACCTTAATCAATGGGTTTTATATAATTATTTCATGATCGGAGGCTCTCTGTGTGGTCAATTTGCTTGTGTTCTTTTCAACTATGGCAAATAGGGCATGTTCAACGTACAATGTAGCTGTGCAGCCCATAGTTATGCTGGCAGATTTTACAATCGCGAATTCTGCTGCCACCAGTGCTTGCACGCAGGAATAACGACCTCACATGACTGGATCTAAAATCCCACTGTAGAATGCTTATGGTTTGTGTCCCATGGTAGTTTTCTGTGCGAGGAGAGCTGTCATCATTACTCCATTTGAATAGGGGAATACAAATAATTCTTCATTTTAATCAGGGTTCATTAACACAGGAGCTGTGCTCATTGTTAACCTCCATTCTTCAAAGGCATCTATCATTTTGCCTCTCCATGCTACATCACTATTATCCTTCTGTGTCTTCAGTTCTTTTAAAAGTATCTATACATATGTACTGTTGTCAAAAAGCCACACCCTGCAATACTTGCAAAGGCCTAGAAATTGCTGTAACCCTTTCAGTGTCTCCGGCTTGGGTGTCTTCATAATTGCTTCTGCTCCTTCCGGGGTCACCTTCCTCTCTTCCTTTGATTTTAGCTGGCCTCCATATAGGACTTCTTCCTTGCAATATTACATTTTCTCTTTGTCAACTCTGACAGTACTGTCGCCAGCTTTACTGAGTTTCTCCTGCACTCTTCCCCTGTGTTGCTTCATACTAAAATGTCATGTACATAGTATATCAAAAAACAGAAATGATATGTCCAGAGCAAAGTATATTTAGAAAAAAATTATCAAAATGTATTTAAAGTGATACAAAAATTGAAAACTAGGGAATAAATCACAGAAAAATGTTATACACTGATCATTTTAACATAGCAAAACAGCAGCAACAATATGCCGAAAATCATCTAAAACATCATCACTCATACTCAACATACATGGTGCATTCATACACACACAACACATCATACCGTGGCATACAACCAAAGTACTAAAAGACACAAAAAACATGCTAAAAACCAATGGGGAAGAGTAATTCATAACTAGTCCCCATAATGACACACATTATTGCGATGTTTACACACAATAGAAATAATTCACAAACAATCTATTGTCAGGGTGGATAGAAAGAACAGATGCAAAGATCACATCCCTGTAGAATTTATCTCTCGACCGGTTTCGACGTGTAGTGGTGGTTAACTGAACGTCTTCCTCAGGAGGCGGGTATTACCATTCTGAAAAACAAGTACGCAAAAGCGACTATAAGCTACTACATGAAAAAGTCTTTGCCGACTGCCTGCAACATACAATTGAAAAAGAGAAAAAGGACTGCAGCTAGCAGCCTAAGTTATTAAAAACAATTAAGAACCGTGTATACCATAGTGAAAATGAGCATATACGGCCCCCACTACAACAGCTATGTAAACCAGAACAAGAGGGTAAGTGACTTCCAAAAGAGAACCGTGCAAAATGAAAAGGAACCTTCAGGACCATGGTGAATCGGCAACAAGAATTTATATATATATATATAATAATATATATCTTAATATCAGAATAGCCTGACCAATAGCAATGTCAGTATCTAAAAAGGACTTGTAGTGAACTAACCTGATGAAAACCTAGCTGCTGCAACAACCTATGCAGTGTGATGTGGCCAGTCACCCCAGACAATTCAGGACTGAAACATAACCTGAAACAAGAAACAAGACCAAAATGCACTAGGTCAGGTAAATAAAAACCTAGGTTCTAAGTGGAGTGCCTATAACTAAGGCAAAAATAAAAGCTCACCTGGAGGGCGCCCCATGAAATTTAAGGAGATCCAGAGCTGCATGTATTTGAAAAGTGAAGACGTAGCACAATTTAGCCTGAGCATTCAACGCCATCTGCAAATCACTGAAAAAGTGGCAAAAGAGCTCCATTACAATGTTAAATGGCAAGCGGTGACCCACGGCTTACCAGAATATAAGTGCACTGCATGAAATGCCTCTAAAGACCTCCAATAAAATGGGAGGAAGCCTACAAACTACCACGCTGTTCTAGGGGATCCAAGAAGTGTTTGAATGTAAATACACGAAAAGCCCAATAAATCAAATGGAGCTGCGAGCACAATTGAAATGAGAAAGTAAGCTCCAGGGCAAATGGCAGCAATCTAAGATAAACGGTGCTATGTTTAAATGTAAACACAGGAAGTGCCAAATAAATCAATTGGAGCAGCTCGCACAATTAAAGTGTGAAAGTGAGCTCAAAGGCATCTAGCAGCAGTCTAAAAGGCAGCGCTGCAAAATTAATTGTGCAGGGGACTGTAGCTCAAAAACTATTAACATTGCAGGAAGGCTGGCCACACGCTTACCTGCAGAACAGTTGCTGTATAATGAAATTGACCAACAAAGAGGGAGAACAGATGGTAATCTCTTTTTTCCAAACTAATTATAACTTCTAAACGCTACGCATGTGTGTAGGGACTTACAAGGAGTGGCTGGCAACAGCCAATAGTACACAAAAGCTTTTTTAAAGGTAAAGGTAAAGCTAAAGACTGACTGTGCATGTCAGCAAGTGCTGCCAATAAAGAGATTCCACGAGCACGACAAGGCGCAAGTATTGCAGCCCAAATTAAAAGACAATAATGACGAAGAATGCCGCTGCTGATAGAAAAATAATAATAAATAAACACTGAAACTGGATGTACATCAGACTGAAAAGCAGCGTAAATAGATTATGGGCTGCCAGCACCACACCAAGTGAATTCTGGGAATTGTAGTCCAGCTTAGGCGCGGTGTACAGTCCAACAGTTTACTAGTTGCTTCTGAAATATTACAGAACCATGTAACAGGCACCATATCTCTAACCAATTCTGGAGCTACTATACAATAACTCAAAAAGTGTTTATAGACCAGAGATAGGAAAAAAAGATGGTAAGAAAGCTTTGGCTGAAAAGGAAATAATCTAATGTAAATGGTGTTAAATAAATGGTGTAAAATAAAAAACGTAGTGAAATAAATAACGGAAGCCAACCGTAAAGATGACACCAGCTAGCCTCAGTACTCTAATAAAAGCAAACAATTATGTCAATTAAACTAAATAGCTAAACAGTCATAATAGCCATGGAGGGCAAATAGAGAAATGCAGAACAAGCTCGCTAGTGACTATTGAACTCCCACGACTCCAATGTGTTAAGGCCTTGGTGTAGTGTTTTTAAATTAAAAATCCACATTTGTTCCTTGTAGGACAATTTATTAGCCAGTTGTATTGTGTTATTGGCAAAACATTTTTCTAAACAAAACCAGATTAAAGAGTCTGGGTTGTGCCCCATTTCTACGCAATGAATCACAAGTGGAGCCGAAAGGTTGCGTATTCTGATTTTCGACCGGTGCTCATTGATACATAAGTGGACTTGCCTAGAGGTTTTTCCTACGTACAAAAGCTGACACGGGCACTGGATGGCATAAATAACATTCTTACTTTTGCAAGTGGTGAATGTACGTAGTGCCCAAGATCTACCATTGTAAGAAAAGTCTGTCATTTTTTTAGAAAATGTACAAGCTGCTCACGAAGTGCACGGATAATGGCCTTTAACCTGGTTCAGGTTAGTATCTCTGACCTGGTTAATGCAAACAGGAAGTCTGGAAGCCCGGGTTAGTTTCTGCCCTAAGTTTTTGCTTTTTTTAAAAGCAATTAAAGGTTTCTCTAACTGGAGATCTGTAGAATTAAGGATCCTCCAATTTTTCAGAAAACAATAGCTTTGATTGTCTCACTGTGTTGGCAAAAAGTGGACACACAAACTAACTGATCTTTGTCCACAATTTTGTTTTTAGATCTTAGAAGGGCATCCTGATTGGTATATCGCGCTCTTTTTCTTGAATGTTTGATAAGTTTACGCGGGTACCCGCGATCTAATAATCTAGTCTGTAGTATGTCCGCATGGGTATTAAATTGTATAATGTTGGAACAATTGCGGCGTAACTGTAAAAACATCCCATAAGGGAGATTACGTAAAAGACTTTTAGGGTGTTGGCTTTCAAACTGTAGTGTCATGTTCCTTTCTGTGGGTTTTCTATAGAGCTCAGTCTGCAGGAACCCATCCTCGTTGTAAATAGATAGATCGAGGAACGCGATACGAGAGGTAGAGTGTTCCAGGGTAAATTTGATGTTGATATCTACTTGATTAAGCCACTGAACAAAAGTTCAAGTGTGGCAATATCACCCTCCCATAGCAGTAAAATGTTGTCAATATACCGTCGGTATAACTTGATGTTAGTGATATAGGGATTACCGTCATTCAGGACAAAGTTCTCTTCGAACAAGGCCATAAAAATAATAGCCAAGTTGGGGGCAAATGCACAGGCCATTGACATGCCTTTAGTTTGTGTGAAAAACTCATCTTTGAACTTAAAAAAACTGTTACAAAGAACCAATTCCACACATGTGGTCAAAAAATTGGTGGGAACTGTATGTACAGATGGTCGGCGGTCCAACATAGTTTGTAAGCACTGATTAGCCTTAACTTGGGGAATATTGCTATAGATAGCCTCTATATCTAGGGCCACCAAGATCTGTTTGGAGGCATCAAATGGAAGGCCTTCCACCAAATTAATAACATCCCTAGAATCTAACAGAAATGTGGGCGTCGCCATCGCCAAAGGTTTAATGAACACGTCTATGTATTTGGATAACGGCTGTAAAATAGAGACGCATCCCGAGACTATTGGATGACCAGGCAGATTAGATGTGTTTTTATGAATCTTTGGGATGATATAAAAAAAGGGAGTTCTTTCATCTGAGAAATTAATAAACTCAAATTCTTTTTTAGACAATATTCCCTCTTCAAGTGCTTTTTATCAGAAAGGCTGGAGATCTTTTTGATCAAAGCAGTAGGGTCACCAGTAATTTTACGGTAATGACCTGAAATGTTAAGAAGTCGAATGACCTCTTGATCATATGACCCTGAATCCCAAACAACTATACCTCCGCCTTTATCGGCACTCTTTATCACAATGGAGGAATCTTGTGAGAGAGATTCGATGGCATGAAATTCAGCTAGTTGAAGATTGGGCCTCATGTTATTTCTGGGATACTTGAGACATTTAGCAAGTTCTTTGAGCACATTTTTTTCAAAGACAAGGACTTCAGCCGGAAGTTCTGCTATATTGGGAGTGAAAGAAGAAGGTCTGGCCAGACCTGACTTATTAAGCTCAGAAGTGTTTTCTTTGTCAGAAAAAAAGGCCCTTAGCCTAATCTTACAGAGGAATTGTTGGACTTCATTAGTAAGGTGCATAGCACTCGGGGTCTGTGTCTGAACAAAGGAGAGGCCACGTTTTAGGATTGCCAGCTCAGGTTCAGAAATAATTCGAGAAGACAAATTAAAAATAGGAAGGGCCTCTTTCACCACCGGTACAACCGGTTGCGAGTTTGGAAATCGGGATGCCCCTGACCTTGTGGAGGGGCATTTAAAGCCTGTGGGTGTGGGTAAGATTGGCTTTGGGGGCCTCTCCCCTGTTGGAAGTTCCTGCGGCCTCTGTGACCACCCCTTCCTCGAAAAGGGTGGTTCCCCAAGTTCGAATAAGTGGAATCTTCATTGCTAGAGGAACTGGAAGATGTATCAGAAAAGGTGATCCCACGTCTTCTGTACGGCCCCACATTCTGGATGCTGGATTGTTTCCAGAATGTTTGGAAGTTAAAGTCCTCAGCCAAATAAGGGTATACAATCTCTTTTTTGAACATTGAGATATCTTTTTTTAGTTTATTGGTCTTTTTCTCTATAGTGATGTTTATGAATCCTTGGAAAGATTTCTCAACTTGTTCAAGTTTTTGTTTGGCTTCGGAGATGAGAGGATTTAATAAGAAGGCTTTCTCTTGCTCCAACACTGTCTCCATAATTTTCTTGCTGACTCTCTGAGCGGTAGTAATCGTGAGAACTAAGAGGTCACGACTGCATTTTGTGGCAACCTGACTAAATGCTACCTTATATTCTGTGTCGTCCATGAATAGGCACGGGATAATTTTAACTTGTAACCCCTGTGGAATAATTCTGGATTTAAGATATTGTTTTAAAACATGCCCATGCATTTCAGTGCAAAACTGCTTCGTTTTTAATCTAAGGACCGCGTCCCCCGAAATATTATTCTCTTGGTTGGGTAGTGTTAAGTTATCAAAAAATGAAGGACCCTCTATAAGCTCGGCTATCTGGTTCTCTCCACTAGACTGGTCACGGATCTAGTTCTGGAAAATACAAATCTGAAGTAAATTATTAAAAGGGAAATCAAACCCAAACAACAAGGAAACAAATTACTTAACAACCAGGAAAGTCTGCACAGCCATGGGCTGAAATAATGCAAACACTGAAAAGAGGAGGGTAACTCTAGCCTCTGGATCAGAGTATTATAATAACATCAAAAAACAGAAAGGATATGTCCAGAGCAAAGTATATTTAGAAAACAATGTATCAAAATGTATTTAAAGTGATACAAAAATTGAAAACTAGTGAATAAATCACAGAAAATTATTATACACTGATCATTTTAACACAGCAAAACTGCAGCAACAATATGCCAAAAATCGGCTAAAACATCATCACTCATACTCAACATACATGGTGCATTCATACACACACAACTCATCATACCGTGGCATACAACCAAAGTACTAAAAGACACAAAAAACGTACATAGTATATTAGTCCACTGTCAAGATGTACATTTCCGAAGTCCATCTGCAGTACTCGTTTAAAGGCCCTGGGGTTGATTCAAATTTCCCCTTGCATAACTGATTATGTTTTAGTTTAATTATGCGGTAAGTGAACGAGGTCAACTACTGCAACTCTTCATGAAAGGGGATGAAAAGAAAGCATTGTTTAAATCAATCACTGTAAAACATTTAGCGTTGGATGGGATGGTGCATAATATTGTGGCTGGGTTTGGAACCAATAGGAACTCTGCCTCAACAATATTATTCAGGCAGGGTAAGTGCTAGATAAATCTCCATGACCCTCCTGTTGATTTTTTCTCCAGTTACACAGCCGTGTTAAACGGGGGTTCTAAAGGCACTTATATCCCTTGGCGAACTTCATCAGCATCTTTTGATTTATGATATTGTCTTACTCGTGGTAAAATAGCTCCATGCTTCAATTTAATGTTGACTGTCCCAACTCCTTTAATAGATCAATGTCATATAGACTGCTGGTCCACAATGTGCTCAGTACATATGCCAAATCTTCCTGGAGAAAGGACAGTATTTTCTTTACTAGTAACATTCTCTGAGGTATCTCACTATTTCAATGATATGTAAGACTTAAATTAAACATCATCATCAGAGTCGCCATCTGTAACCAAGCTTTCATCTGTTAAGTCAGTCAACGTATGTCCTTTATCAAGAGCTATCACTGTTCTCCAGTTTGCTCCCTCCTCATGTAACATGACTATGTGTTCCCTCACTATTGCTGCTTCTAACTCTACTGCAATTACCTGCCCTTCCTCCATGTCTGTGGGAACTTCTGGTGAAAAGACACATTCTTTGGGTAAGTACAATCGTTTGTCCTGTATTCTTGGAAGCTGTGCTAAAAATCCTTTAATGAAAGTTGTTAGTCAAAACTTTCATAAAGTTTGTTCGATGGATCTGCAAACTCGTAATGGTCAGGTCATGTTCTCCTCAAATGAATTAGATTCTCCAGCCTAGTTACAACCTTTAATTCAGTTAAGGGTCGTATGATTGACAGAGTGGTTCTGCTTAATCCTAAATTAATTACAAAGAATGCAGGCCATCAAAAATGGTTCACTTAAGAACTTAGCCTAATGAAAAAAGATAAACGAAAGGCAGAGGTCAGGTGGCTGAAAGCTCCTTGCGATGTGATAATAGTAGTTGGAATTATTTTGAAAAAACCTATCGGGCTTCTATTCTTAAATCTAAAAAATGTTTCTAATAAGCAGATTGCCCAGGCGAATAACAATTCCCCAAAACACTTTGCCAAACTTCCTTTGCTTGGGCAGCAGCATTTTGACGTTCATACTATTGTTACCCCTGATATGGTTAAATACATGTCTGCAATTCACCCCTCCTCTTATTCAGAAAATACCATTCCACCAAACCTAATCCTTGATAACAAATAGATATTTGCTCCCTTTCTGGTTGGATTGGTCAATTCCTCCTTCCATCAGAACCTAGTGCCAGAGGCCATCAAGGTGGTTACAGTTACTCCCATGTTGAAGAAACCAGGCAGTTGGCAATTTGAGGCCCATTATTAACTGCAATTTTTTGTTGAAGATCTTGAACAAAATTACTATTACTCAATTTGGGGATTTTGTAAAGGTGTCACATATTTTGCACACTAGGCAGTCATGATTTAGACCATTTCATAGCAATGAAACAGCTTTGCTTGATCTTCAGATGTATATGTTAGGTATTATAATCGGGGCCACACTGGTCTACTGATTCTTTTAGACCTATCAGCGGCCTTCGATCTGTTAGATCATGATCAGCTGCTCCATACCTTGAACGCCTGTATGTCTCCCTTACTTTTCAACATTTACATCAGACCCCTGTGTAGCATACTGGAAGATATGGGGATATTTTTAACAAATTATGCCACAACACCCAATTGGTGCTGGAATTGTATGGTGACTGAGCTCTTGACTCCAGCCATCTAGAGCACATCTATTCCTCGAATGCTGGATGAACACCAATTGGATATGCAGTAATGGCAATAAAACTGATCTGCTGTTTTTTGGCCTACCTCAAACAAAGGTCAAACTAGATCCTCAATGCCAGTCTTTTTTCCTGAATCATTGCAACATTCTGACCGCTGAAAAAGTTGAAACGCTTGGCAATTATCTTGATTCCTAGCTTTCTGCTGACTTGACAATCATGTGACCAACATTTTTTCATTTTATCTCCACTTGTCGAGGAAAATTTGCCAATTGGTGTCAACAAAAAATGTTGGCTTTATTGCGGGGCCTTAATTCTATCTAGATTTGACTATTGCGATTCCCTCCTGATTTCAGCCAATAAGAAATGCCTGTCCAAGCTCCAAATCACGCAGAACGATGCTCTCTGAATTGTAAAAGGCAAATCCAGGTGGGAACACATTTGCACGAGTAGGCAAGATCTTCACTAGCTTCCCATTACAGCAAAATCCTTTAAATCAACATTGTTGGTGCACAATTGTCTCTGGCTCTTCACCTACCTACTTCAAAACTAAGATCTATCTGTATGCTCTGACTAGATCTCTTCGCTCCTATAACACGGGTCAGGTGAAACTTCTGTACTTTAAGCTGACGAACAGCTTAGGTAAATCCTTCCCAGTCATCTCGGCTAAAATCTGGAATTTGCTTCCCCTCCACCTGAGACTCGAGAAAAATACTTGCAAATTCTGTCGTAAATTGAAGACCATCTCGTTTGAGTAACTTATAACTGGGTCTTCCCGCTGATATAGGGTTCTGTTGTCGCCTCTTAACTGTGTGTGGGCTTGTGTTTACGTCTTGATGTGTGCTGATGCCTGCAGGCTCTGGCACCTTATGAGTAAATAAATTAAATAAATAAATACATAAATAATTAAATATGTATAGGAATATTTTTTGGTTTAGTGGCACTTCACTTTGTGCTTCCTGATCATAAAATACTGTTATGAATTCTTGTGCATTCACATAATAGAACACATTGGCCCTCATTCCGAGCTATGCCGTAAGTACCGGTATTGGCGGAAAGTACGACACCGGGCTGGCGCCAGACCGCTAATTGCGGTCCATTCCGAGCTCGCGGACACGTGCTTTTCACCATGCCGGAAAAGAACTGAGCGTCCTGCCGCAAAACGACCCGAAAGACCCCTACCGGCATGCTGAGACACATAAACAACAACACCGCCTTTGAAGCTGTTGTGTCAGTACATAACGCTGACCGTAATTTACGTCACCGTAAATTACAGACACAACTATAAAAAGGAACCGGAAATTACGTCGCAAAGGAACGGGAAGGAGAGCGGCGGCCATCTTTAAAAGCACAATCCATTGCCATCCGCCAGCACCCTTGTGAGTCAACTAACGTCGGGAACAGGTCTAGACAACCCACATCATGCCCAAGGCACCAAAGAAGGCTGCGGATCGCATCCGCAAGAGGAGATTCTGCCCCGAGGAACTCCAGGCCATGGTCGACTTCCTGGCTGAGCATGCCGATGTTGTATTCAGCAGCGACATGCTGAGGGAGTCAATCCTCCGCAAGAAGAACATCTGGGACGAACTGGCACAGAGGGTGAGCGCCGTAGGCAACACCCCCAACCCCCAGGAACTGCCGCAAGTGGTGGGATGACCTGCGGGTGCGTGTGTGGGGCCTCCTCTCCAGCAACCGCAGCCAGGCCCTGCAGACGGGAGGTGGACCAAGCACCGCAGTCCAACTGGATCCGTGGGAGGAGACCTGAGCGGCTCTCATTGGCACAGAATCCATCGAGGGCGTGGGGACCATGGAGTGCGGGGGAACGACTTCTGCTGAAGGAGGTGAGTGTCCACAGTGTACACTGGAAATGTCCATTGCATGATGAAAACTGACCCAAGGGCCATCGAAGGCACCCTCTCGTGTTGCCATCCCCCCGTCCAACGCATCCCCCCGTCCAACAAATGCTGAGGCAAGTGCCGCCTAATGAAGGTCCAAGTGCGAGCACAAAACGCACATCAACCATAGTGCATTGACTTGCACAGCCCATCATGCACACTGTCCAGCGTGTTTGGCATTGTACTAGTCAAAATGTGCATAACCAGGCCACAATGAGTCACCCCCAAACATGCGTAAATGTCATTACCATGCACATGTACCACTGCCGTAGCTCCCCCCAAAACAAAACAAACGTCAAATGACCGAAATGTTCATGCAGCCATGTATGCAAATAGGACATTGCACATTCACTCATGTAGTCCCTCTCTTCTACCCCCACAGGCACTGACCATGACAGCACAGAGCCCCAATCAAGCCGTCCAAACACCTCCACGGGTAGTGGCAGGGTCAGGCCAAAGCCAGCACCAAAAAGAACCACCCCCCTGCCTACAGAAAGGCCACTGGATGCTGCCGAACCACCATCCCACACAGCATCGGCGGCAGCCACTATGCCAACCCCTAACTCGGCACAGTCGAGCATCTCAGGGAAGGCTGCTGCTACCGGGCCTGATGAGTGTGAGCACAGCCCCTCACCCATCTGTGGGGCCTTGTCGGCGGAGGGCCAAGACACAGTGCACAGCCCGGAGCCATGCATTGTACCACTGGCCTCATGCAGTGACTCTGGGGATGCCCCTGCACCTGTGCACAGTCCGGAACTCGACCCGCAGGGGTATTATGCGGATCTCCCCAGTCCACCTGTACCGCCCTCTGCAGAGCATGCTGGACCCAGTGGATTCTCCGATGGTTTCCCATCTTTTGGCCTGGCAGCGAGTGAATCAGCTGACAGACCTCATACAAGATTTCATTGAGGACAACCGCCAGGCCAGGGCAGAATGGCATGAAGGACTCAGACAAATGCGGCAGTCCCTCACCGACTGCACCACCCAATTGTGTGACACTTTGACAGACAGCACGACCCGTCTATGTCACATCCTTGGACGCATAGCAAATGCCCTTGAGGCAGGCCATTCCAGTTCCGAGCCACAGCAGGCGGACATGGCCGCAAACAGTGAGGCCACACAAGGCAGCCTGGAGAGACGCACTCGGCGTTCCATGCGTCACCGGGATATGCCTCCCCCAGACAAGGGGGGTAAGAAACAATAGCCATTTCTGCTACATGTGGGCTTCACATCCTACATGGGACGACTGCTCTGGAGTTGGGGGAGAGGGGGGAGAGGGGGGAGAGGGGTGATGGTTTGTTGTGGTGTTGGGGGGGAGGGGGGAGGGGGGTGATGGTTTGTTGTGGAGTTGGGGGGGGGGGGAAGGGGGGTGATGGTTTGTTGTGGAGTTGGGGGGGAGGGGGGAGGGGGTGATGGTTTGTTGTGGAGTTGGGGGGAGGGGGGTGATGGTTTGTTGTGGAGTTGGGGGAGGGGGGAGGGGATGATGGTGATGTTTTCACTATTTTATTTTTCTCACAATACACTATTGGTGTCGCAAACTTCAACCGTTGTGGACATTCATCATTGCGCATTTGTTTATTGACGTCTGCCAGTGCATGGTATACAATTATACACAAGTCCAGTGTCCTGTGTGCCCATGTCATGCCACCCTCTACTGACTTGTGTCCTGGAGATCTTGTCCACTGTAAGTTTAGAGCATTACATGTCCCTCAAGTGCACTGCCTCCATGAAGCTTTGTTGCCACTTCACTCTCCACCTTCACCGCATCGTCATGTGGTTGTAGCAGTACCATGTCAGGAGTGATAGCCGCTCATGTAGGGATGCACTTTTTGTTCATCTACACATATGACATGGGCTCATTCGACACCAGATATCAGTGGATGGGTCACCCACCAGTCCTGCTTCGCCGGATCATATGTGCTTCACGCAAGCCAGGTGACTGCTTCATCTACACGCATGCACGGGTATGGCCATTGTTTGAGTGCTCCATGGGCCTGTTCAGGGGGTTCATGACAGGGGTCATGTGGCTTGTTGTCAAGGGACAGCCACCAACAGCTGCATGTGTAGCCAAATAAGGTGAGTGTCTGGACTGTCATGGTGGAGAACAGTACTTGGCTGTCATGGCAGGGTTTCAATGATGGCCATCTGCACATGTCCATGGATGTATTCCGCACAATCATGGACACAAATATCTGTCCAATACAATGGAATGCAGTGGGGGTTGCGTCTACAAGATGGTCCATGTATGATGGTATGGACATCTTGTGGTACATGTTCCTTTGTTGCATGCTGCTGTCCTGATGTTAGATCCATGTGGTGCTGTGTACTGTGTAGAATCGTATTTGGGTGTGATGGCTGTAGTCCGTGGATCATGGTCATCATCCTGCTCTGATCCATTCTATGGTGATTCCCAACACTCTTATGGGTGTGCCATGCCGGTGACGTGATGTGGTATCCCTGCTGCCCTCCGTTCATTCCACTCCCAGGGATGGGTCTCCAATGTGGTGCCATGCTGGGGGCTGCCACATTGTGCATGTGCAGTGTGTCTTCCGATATGCGCTTACGGTTGTGGTGTCCGCCAATGAGTGGTGCTAGTGTGGTGTAATTAGCCCTTGTCAGATGGTGGAG
This sequence comes from Ambystoma mexicanum, assembly GCF_040938575.1. NCBI lineage: Eukaryota > Metazoa > Chordata > Amphibia > Caudata > Ambystomatidae > Ambystoma > Ambystoma mexicanum. The sequence goes on along the minus strand of NC_090924.1, from coordinate 1,115,311,205 downwards.
ATGTAGTGTATTGTGAGTGCCTTATTCAATCAAAATGGGAAGCTGTTTGTATGTGCCGTTGCACTGGTTCTGTGGCAGGTTTGTTGTTGGGGTGAACACCGTACGATGGCTTCATCATTTCAACCCAGTTGGTTCATGCAGGCACCCACCTCACGGCACCAGTGCACTTGCATGACACAGTCAGACGACTCAACAGCCAGCCAGGCAGGTCATCCTGCATGTTGGACCATGTGGCACGGTAGCGTGGTGAACTGCTGGCCCTTTGAGTCATGTGTAGTTGTTTGGTGTCGGGCCCACCCATATGTGCGGTTCTTGGTTGCGTTGGATTCCATCTGCACGTAGGGGGAGTGGTATTGTTTGCAGTTGCTGTCCGCCGCCTGCATGCCATGCTGGTCCACATACGACCTGTGGGTGCTGTCAGGGGCACCATTGTCATTTGGCATGCCTCCATTTGCATTGGGTCCAGCTTTACTGTTGTGTATCTCCTGGGTGGTCCATGTTGGGGATTGGTAGGCCCTTGTGTGCTTGGGGAGGTGTAACTGCACTTGTATATGTGGCCGTCTAATGGACGGTTGTGACATGCCATGCATTGGCGCCACTGTGTGCTGGTAGGTGCCTGTGGCATGGGTCTGGGGCACAGGCAACACCGTCACTTGTGCCAAGTTGGCACTGTACATTTGTATGTTGCTCGCTTTTCTTTGTGTCTGTGGCGCAATATGGTGGTGACGGTGTCACAGTCTAGGTGGTCAGGGGTGTCTATCTGGTAGGAATTTTCCTTGAGTGGCCGGACATGCTGCGTGTGCATGGGGGCTGCTGGGGTGCTAACGGAGGCTGCACTGGTGCTGCATGCAGGGCCTGTCTCCCCCTCCTTCTACCCCTGTGTCTCCTCAGTGGGGGGGTGTGGTGTTGTTGCAGAGGTTTGTGTGGTTGTGGCCTTGCTTGTTCTATTGGTGTCATCTTGGTGTGGGAGGGGGGTGGTGTGTGGGTGTGTTCCTTTTCTGCTGTGGCAGACTCCATAGCCTCCATCTGTGATGTATGTGTGCACCTGTGGCTCTGGGAACCACTGCTCAGGGTTTTTACTCCTTCTCTGAGATGCCTGTATGTACTCCATGCCGGTAACGTACTTTGCGGCATTGGGGAGGCCGTTATTTACGTGTGCTCCTCACTTGCGATCAGCTCCCGTTTACGCCATGCCGCTAATTTCGGCATGGTCGTGCGCGCGCAAGACCCAAGACTGATAATTACGGCATTGTAATTTACGGTGCCGTAATTAACGGTCTGAGGGGTCAGAATAGCATGGAGCGGAAAACCATGCTGGTAAATCATTACCGGCATGGTTTTTACCTTACCTCCATGCTCGGAATGACCCCCATTATCCCCTGGTCAGTAAATGATCATTTACTAATCAAGTCTCTCCCCAGTATGTTCACTGGTGTCTTGCAAGAGTACAACAATGGTTTAGACATGACATGTTCTTCTATGGTAATGAGTAAAGCATCTGTAAAAAGAACCGTAGGTGTCACCCTAGAAAATCCTTGTGTGTTTATTGGCATGCCGGACATTGGCAACCTTCCCTCTTTAACACAAGATCGAGGTGCACCCCTATCTACTAAGAAGGAAAATGTTTTGTTTCCTATGGTCACCATGACCCTTGGTTCCTCTTGCTGGTTTTGTGTAATTGATAGGCTATCATATTATGGATAGATGTCCAGTCCTGGGCCATTAAAGGGTTTCCTCCCACTTCTGTCAAACACCCTATTCCAGGTGTATGTGTCTGTGGCTATATGTTTGTGTTCCATGGTGTCACTGAATTCAGTTGTGCTAGTGCCTGTGTCTGCATTGGTGTTTGCTGTATCTGCATCAGTGCTTGCTGTGTTTGCGGTGGCATCCCTTGTTGCGTCTGTTATATTGGTAGAAAATACTTATATTGGTAGAAAGTCCTTGTGTGTTTATGGCCATGCCTGACATTGGAGACCTTCCCTCTTTAACACAAGATCAAGTCACACCCATATCTACAAGAAGGAAAATGTTTTGTCACTTATGGTCACCCCGACCCTTGGTTCTTCTTGTTGGTCTGGTGTAATCAATAGGATGGAAAACATCAAGTCTTTCTGTAGGCTGTCCTATTGTGGATACATGTCCAGTCCTGGGCCATTGAAAGGGTCTCCTCCCTCTTCTGCCACACACCCTATTCTAAGTGTATGTGCCTGTGGCTATATGTTTGCTTTCCATGGTGTCACTGTATTCTGTTGTGCTAGTGCCAGTGTCTACATTGGTGTTTGCTGTATCTGCATCAGTGCTTGCTGTGTTTGGGGTGGCATCCCTTGTTGCATCTATTGTATTGGCAGTGTTTGTGCCTGATACTGCGTGTACTCTCTGACATAATATTCAGGTGGCTCTGTGCTATATGGGGGGTCATATTGTGCCCCCTCTTGAATCTGCAGCTTGCCAGTTATGTTGCATCCCCCCCTTCTTCTGCATACAGGTGAAATGTGTCCCATCTTCCCACATGTCCAACACTGCTGTGGCTGTCCTCCAAACCTTGGTTGCCCCTGAAGGCATGCCCCTGAACACTCACACCAGAACAAAAACAACCTGCTAGGGGATGAAGGCCCAAGTCGATCTTATAGGGATAACACGTTTTAATCTCACAGAGTGATGAGAGCAACAGCAAAGAACTCTGCTGCCAAGAATGTTCTGCCCAAAGGTAGCACTAGCAGAATCTTACAAAGGAAAACATTGCCATTTATGATGTTATATATACAGTAAAATCCTGCACGGCTGGTTGGTGTGTGCCTATACAGGGTCCGCCTGATCCATACAGGATGCCAGGTCATCCAGATCAGTCTGTTCGTCTTCTATCACATGGGTGCTTCAGAGATCATATTCTTCTCCCAACGAACTACACTCCTAACAGAAGGCTACTTTGTCATTATGCTGTGCACCTGACAGATTTTAGGGCTGGCACACAGGAGGTTCTGGGGCACTCTGACCTCCATACACACATTTCACTCACTCCCCCTCATGCAATGCAGCTCCAAGGTTTCCACCCTTGTTTTGAACTATAATGTATCCCTCCGAGCACCTCAAAATACAAATCATATTATTATGGTTGAAAGACGTGCAATGTCTGTACTCTTTGAACATTCAGGACTTGTTACTTTAGGGTTGGTGGTCGATATTCACCTGGTGCCATGGAATTGAAGGGTCCTGGGGCTCAGTCAGTTATGTGGGCTATAACTTGTGGCATGGGCCAGGTCATTCTTTGGACAGTGTGAGCTAGCATACACACCAGACACCAGTCTCTGATTGCGGCCTTGCAGGGCACATTCTTTTTGGGTAGAACATCATCTCTGCAACAGTTTTAGAACAATGAATGGACTTCAAAGTGGTTGGGGGTGTGGGTTGTCCACATGGGAGCTCGGGCATGGCTGGAGATTTCCTTTGTTTCGCAATTAGGGCCCAGTGCATGCAATGCTGCATTCACTGCACAGGACTTGTCTCCTAACTGTGATTACTAACATCTACTCAGAAAACCCTTGCCCTCATCGAAAATTATTATACTCTTCCCTTCCTGCAAAATGTCCATTCGCTACTGACTGTACCTGCTGTATCCCTTGTGAATTATAAATGTTCTCCTCTTGTTGTCAATACTGCTCCATCCACTGAAAATGGCGACAATTTCTTCTGAACTAACGTTGCATCATCAATCTTCCTGTCCTCAGCTTTCTCTCTGTCTTTCTCTTGTTTTAACTGTCAATGGTGAGAAATCGTCAGTTGTATCGCCGCTCATGGCTTTGCTTCCATTCTCACAGCCTTCCTCAATTGTCTTTGCACTTCCTCTGGTAGTTCCTAACATAAAATATGATAACAAATATTTGTTTTGTCCCATTGTTCTCTAGTTTCTAACCGCCATTTTCCTTGAATATAAGCCTTTGGATCTTCATCTGCTCTCATTTTATGAGTCATAATTGCGCTCATGACTGACGAGTCTGGCCCCTGGACCCGGAGTACTCTACATATGTCAGCTTGACAATTATTAAAAGGTGCTCTGTCATGGTTAGTGTTATGTGCTGTCACCTCAGGATATTGCTTCCAAATGTCATCTGATTGCTGGCAGCTATGTCAATTACTCTATGGTCATCCCAGCTGTCATTCTCTCCAATTCATAGATCAATTTTAAGTCACTTTAAATCATATGCATGAAGGCTGAAGCGCTTCATGCATGTAATTTAAAGTGACCGTTACTGCTATTAATAGGTTATGGCAGCAGCCTCATGCAAGCAATTTACACTAAACTTTACTGGCAGAGACAGGTTTTGGCTGCAGCCTCATGAACATGGTAGTGTAAATGTTGTGTACTGTCAGTGATATGGCATTTACTGGATTTCTTCATGCATTGCCCTAAAGAACCAACTAGAAATAGCATTGCTTTTTATTTCATTTTTGTCAAAGATTGTGCTGCAAATGGCCTCATTTGAGTACATTATTGTCAACACATTTCTAAGTGAAACTCCTAAGCCCTGTTTAATTCTTTTGGGTTCCATCATTACGCTTGGTCGCTCAAGCTATTTGAGCGAACATTTTCAACCCTGCACGAAGAGCATTCACTACTCCATGCGGGATCGCTGATGAATCATTTAGAGCATTGATTCAGGAGCTATCTGCTGCCCAGCAGCAAAAGCTGCCCCTGCCACTGGTTTCTACCACTACCCTGTCCCAGGAGACAATAGCATCACAACTTCTCATTTGCTGACTCCTTTGAACACTGATGATTTCTGTAATGTTTCTTTATCATGGCGAAGGATCAGTTGTTATTCAGGTCCCTGAATCTATTAGACCTATGAGTGGTCATCAACACGTGTCAGCCTCAATATATAGATGAAAACTGACTAAAAACTGTCCCACAACAGAGATTTTTTGGACCCTCTATGTATAATTGAACGTATGAAAAATGTTGTGATTTCTTTCTCTTCCATATGAAGACCACAAAGGCAAACCTTCTTACTTTGTATTGCTTCATATATGTATTTGACAATATATATGATTGTGTGCTTTCTGTTGTTCCCAGGATAAGTTTGCTGGGGATATTGAATTTAGAGAAGCCATATTTGCTTATCCAACAAGACAAAAGGTGCAAGTTCTCAAGGGTCTAAACCTGCTTGTTACAAAAGGACAAACTCTTGCTCTGGTAGGAAGCAGTGGCTGTGGGAAGAGCACTACGGTTCAGCTTTTGGAGAGATTTTACGATCCTTTTGACGGGCATGTGGTAAATTGCAAGGACACATATTTCATATTTGAATCCTGAACACAAACAAATCAGTGAATATTGATAGTTAATTATTTACCAAAGTAAAGTAAAATCAGTCATTCAGTGTCAGGGGGACAAAAATGAATTTGCTAGTGAAATAAAACATTGTGAAGGTGGAGTCCTTACTCACCAAGATTTTGCAGCATGTGGTAAGGACTGTTGCGCTCCAGCGCACATATATGATTTATGTTAGGACGAACTCTGATAGACCGAAGGGCCAGTTTCCTTTCATTTTGAGTTTAAGTTTAGGTTCTCTGGCTGCACGTGAAAGCGTGCTGCTTCCTTTCATCTAGAATGAAAGTCTGAGGTTCAAAGGTGATCAGATACTGCCACAATTCAGGCCATAAATGATTCTGACTATAAAGTCTGCAGGGTTATTCTCCTGGCCGGTCGAGAAACTTCAGGGAATCCAAAGTGTTTAGGTTTTGGGGTTAGAATGGTCACAAAGCTGAAACCTAAAGGAATGCATGAGAGTTGTCATTGTATTTCGGACCTTTCATCCATAGCACATATCACTAATTGTGCATTTGGTCTTTTTTTCGGTCTTTTGAGGCAAACCCGTTTCTTAGATTGTAGCTTGTCACGCTAGCAAATAATTGTCCCCTTGTGAGAGGCTCAGTAGTAAAGTGGGGCACAACATGTCGGTGACGAGTCTCTAAAGCACGATCTCAGACACAGCACATTATTTGATAAGAATACATGTAGAAAGATGTATATTTTTGTTATTTACTGTATTTCAAATTGTGTACATTTGTATATGTGAAGAATGTTTTACTCTTCTCAGTAGGAGACTGACCATTTTAGAAAGAATGAAAGACCCTAAAATAAGCCAGAAGCACAATATATTAAAGTGTGAAAAGAGACAAATTGCAACAGTGTTAAAGTGATGAACACATCAGAACATTTAAAAACATGCATTAGAGGCACTGTTTCGTTTTGACATGATCTGTGGCTCATCACAAACACTTTGGGAAGCAGAATTTAGGTCTATTCATTGTTAAGAAAATAAATATTTTAAAACACAAACAAGGATGTCCTTTATGAAAAAGTTTTTTATTGACATCAAAAGGTATATTTTTACTAAAAGGCTTAATCTGAGTCTTACAATGAATGGAAAACATTTTGCAATGATATCTTCCAGCATGCATATGTCATACATTATGACATCAAGGACAAACTCACCTATTCAGACAGGCTTCCTGCACATATCACATCACCCGAGCAGAGATAGGAGCAGGAGCTCCCTCTCCCAGCGGACTGCAGGAGCAGCCTCCCCTTCCATGGATGCACTGATGTGCTCAAGGTAAGCCTGGAGGCTATACCAAATGAAATGCACAGAAGCTCTGCCCTCCGCTGCAATTATGCATCTGCAATCATATTAATGATGCTTTAAATCCGTGCTGTTTTCATGCCCTTACCAAATTCCATGGGCCAAATTCGAAATAAATATTGGCCATTCAATGCTGCCTAAACCACAAGGTTTTTGCTGTTCCAAGATGGCCGCCACCACATTTTTGGCCAACTCCTACTGCTTCTAAGAAACTTCTGTAACATGATTGGCTGACCCTGGCTAAATAGCCAATTGCGGGGCACCGGCAGGCGAAAGCCGCCCCCCGATGAAGGCAACTGAAAAAGGCTCTACCCGACTGAGCCTGACCGAGCAGGAACGAGCCCCCACGTCTCTGGATCTACTCATCAGATCAGTAGGTATGTGACCTACCGACCTACACATCCAGCAAGATGAGGCACTTCCAAAATTCTGCCGGAGTGCGCCCGCCTTTCAGCCCATCATTATCTATTATGAACTACCTCCCCACCTTCGCCATCTGTGCTATGTCAATCGCTCTTTCCCACCCCCCACTCACCTACCTGCTTTACAAGCGGTACCTAGTGCTCCACCGTACCCTCTGCCTGCTCCTTGTCCTGCACGTGGCTACCGCTCAGTGGTTAATATCACCCGACTCCACCGCTACACAGCTACTGCACTACGGACGCTGGTCGACATGCTCCACTTCCGCCCCTTCCTTGACTAATCACCCCCTGTACCATCTTTTTGAACAATCGCCGCACTAAGTGGAAGCACCCTTTGTGCCACTGCCATCCTAACTACTGATGCGTCATATTGCAACGTTACTGTTTTTTTATGCTTCTACATTTGCCTTGTTATGTTACATTGCTGCTACTATGCCCCCCTTGTTTAAAACGTCATTGTGTTGAACGTTAGCATGTATTGAACTTAGCACCTTTAAATAATAGTGAGCCCTGCTCCTATGCAGGTCAAGCACCTTGAATGCTGATTTATGCGCTACATGTGCCGAGCGGCACTTACATTTTATGACTGCACGTATTCCCGACTGATGCCCATTAAATGCACATCTGCGATTGCATACTGCCCGTGGCCAGGCATTTCCATAAATTTGCCTGTCTCACAATGCAGGGTAATAGTCACTTCCAGCTCATATAAGCCAGATAACTGTCTATCCTTGCTACAGAAACAAATGATACTGGCTCCTACGAGCTGAATTTGCACTGTTATAATTGTTATTTGTCTCCCTTACATTAAGTGATCTGCCTAAACAATACTCCCGGCACACATAAAAGCTTCCTCTACTGAACCCACTGAGTCCACTCTGAATTGTATGACCAACTGTTATCTTCTCGTATGATTGCTTGCCATGTTATTCCTTGCTTATTATTCCATGTATATCATGAACGCAGCCTCTTGAATGTATTTGTTTATCCCACTTACTCCACTACCTGATTATCCCATTCTGCCCACATCCCACTACCCAGGTGAACACCTATCCAGCCTGCACCTGTAGCCATGCCATTCATAGTTCTACCTAATCTGTACTATTAGTAGGCCTATACCCTCCTACAATGCTTAGCCTACCATGAGCTTAAAACATGTTTTCTAATAAAATACCTGACTAGCTTTGTAGCTCGAGTTATCCCACCTATTTTCTTAAACATCTAGCCTTAGCATGCTCCCTACAGCTACCAACCAGACGGCTTGCATCTCACTACTTACGCTGAGCTCTCTTCTGTGCTTTGCTAGACTACCTCTACTGGCCCCGGTGACCTTTCAAGTATGACACACCCCACATTGTCTAACAATACCAAAACTATCTTGCCTCTACAATGCCCAATCCTAAGTAATCCTTGTACAACAGAGACTAGGAATACTCGACTCAGAGCTAGACTAGCCAAAATATACAAGCCTATCAGCTCATTGCCCACCTCTATATGGAAGAGAATCCCAAAGTCTCTGCCTTACCCAAGTACCACGAGTACCAAGTTAGCAAACAATTTCCCACCAAATACTAAAAATCGCACAGCCAAGCACCATAATTGGAAAGGCCGATTAACGCCTCACCCATCAACCATAACTCTCACGAGCTCGCTTATCAAAGGAGCTCTAATTAATGCTAGGTCTATGGTAGCACATGCCTCAGAGATTGCTGATTTGCTCTTGAGTGACAATCTAAACTTTCTCGCCATCACCGAGACATGGCTGCACGCTGCAGCAGGCCCTATGCTTATGCTAGCAGTTCCAGATGGCTACATAATCCTAAAACTAGATAGACAAGGGACAAGAGGCGGAGGTATTGCCATTATCTGTAAATGCAGCCTCTCTATGAGACTGGCCTCCCCGTATGACATACAATCTTGTGAAGTTCTTTCAGTCAAACTACCGCTTATTAACTCCCAAACCCTTAATATCCACCTGGTCTACTGCCCACCTGGTCCAATTGGGACTTTTGAGGAAGATATCCATACTATACTCTCTAGTAACCTCACAAGCTCATCGCAAGTACTACTCCTCAGCGACTTCAACTTGGGTTTCAATGACCCTTCAGATCAACCTGCCCTGGCAAAAGCCAACATCCTAACAGAACTTGGCCTTACCCAAAGAAGCAAAACCCCTACCCACAATAAAGGGAGAATATTAGATTGGGTGGTGGACCATAATTGCTATGCCAATATCCTCTCCATCTCACCGCTAGCCTGTACTGACCACTACCTAATCTCATTTATGCTTTCTACCATTAGACCCCCATCCATACTTGCCCCCATTGCTCCACCTATTCTAACTAGGAAGAAAAGTGTATCACAGTGGATAGGCTTATCCCTGCTATTCTCCCAACTCCTAACTCACTCCCAGACAATACAGACCCAGAAAGTCTGGTTGATGAGTATAACAAAATCATGGCCTCCTCCCTAGATCAGATTGCCCGCCTTAAACTGAGACCAAGTAAGCATAAAAACCATTTAAACAATTGGTTCACACCATTCCTAAAAAACGTAAGGCAACAAAAAAGAAACTGCGAGGCTGTATGGAAAATTTCACCAACAGAAGCCAATAAATTAAAGCTCTCCAAACTCTCATCCCCATATAAAAAGAAATCTGCCTTGCCAAACGGGAATCTTATGACACCCGTATTTCCCAAGCTAACTCCAATATGAAAGAATTATTCATCATACTTAAAGAATTAGAGACTCCCATCGCAATGCCAGACATATTCACCAAAGATAAAAAATGGTGTTCAGCTATCCAACACGCATTTGCCAATAAAGTATCTACCTTACAAAACAAAATAGCCCAAAAAAAGCATCTTTAAATGCCCCATCCCCTTCTAAAGCCTCCACCAATACTTCTGAAGTCCAATCCACCCGATTAAACTTCTCTAAAGTATCCCTTATCGAGGTGGAAAGAATTATCCTGTCGCTTAAACCATCCAACTGCCACGATGATCCCTGCCCGGCTCAGCTCCTCAAGGATGTGGATTGGGACCTCTCACCCTTCATCTCAAAACTCATCAATGCTTCCTTTGCTTCCGGCACCGTTCCCACAAACCTCAAAGAATCATGGGTATTCCCACTATTAAAAAAACCTACTCTAGATCCCTTGACAGCTACCAACTGCAGGCCAATCACAACAGTTCCCTCTGTTCTAAAAATACTAGACAAAGTGGCATACACACAAATTCAAAAATACTTGGAATCACATCACATGCTAGGAGCTAGACAGTCAGGCTTCCGTCCACAACATGGAACGGAGACTACCCTAATCGATCTTAAGTCCCAAATTGATGAGATCAGTTCTGCTTCTGCTCCTTGACCTTTCAGCATCTTTTGATTTCGTGGATCACACGGTCTTATGTAGCCATCTTGATTCAGCAGTACACTTCTCCAAAGATGCCATAACTTGGATTAGATCTTTCTTAAGCGGAAGAACAATGAGGGTCTTCTCGCCTTCAGCAGCAGCAGACCCTATACCTATCACTTGCGGTGTGCCACAGGGGTCCTGCATCTCACCCACATTGTACAACATTTTTACCAAGCCCCTTTTTGATGATCTGGACCATCTCGGTATCAATTACACTAACTATGCAGATGATACTCAGATCTTCCTCCCACTTTCATGGGATTACGACAAGGATTTGGCCTTGGTGAATAGAGTGTACCTCATCATCCAGTCATGGATGGCTACGCAAGGTCTATTCCGGAATGATGATAAAACAGAACTCATCATCTTGGGCAACCCCTCGAACCTAAAAGAATTAGGCCCTGACTCCTCCTCCTTTATAATTGACGGCAACCTCATCAAGGTGGCTCAGGATGTAAACACATTAGGTTTTTATCTTGACTCCACCTTGTCCTTTTCTAAACAGGTTAACACATTAGCGTCCTCCATGGCGTACACGTGCAATCTTATCAGAACTGGTAAATCCTTTCTATCTAACAACAGTTGTACTATCTTGTTCAGAGCCCTCATTTTGTCCCGGCTAGACTATTGTAATGCCTTGTACATAGGCTCAAACAAAGCCATCACTAGGAAAATCCAAACCCTCCAAAATAATGCACTTAGAGTGGGCTTAGCTATCTCCAGAAGAGAGCACATCTCCGAGAGTAGGCGACAGAACAACTGGCTCTTGACCAATGACAACATCTTACTAAAAACGCTGTCATTTACGTAAAAATCTCTTAACAATGCTGCACCCATCTACCTCTCGGGGAGATTCCACAGACAGACTTCCTTCAGACCAACTAGATTAGCAAACCCGAATTGCTTTTCTATTCCTAGATTCAAATTATCTACGATTGGAGGTAACAGTTTCCCCGTCAAAGCAGCCAAACTTTGGAATTCCCTGCATCCTGTAACTGAGAGAAGATCAGGCCTACCAGAATTTCAGATCTAATACTATCATATGGCTTAAATCTTCCGACCAGTAACTTGGGCGATGTAACCTCACCCTAACAGAGGTCTTCAAACTGTGGGGTGTGTCCCCCACAGGGGGGGCGCGGCCGCATCCCAGGGGGGGCCGTGAGAGCCCAGCATGAAATGTGTAAAAAAAAGAATTCAAAAACATTTGTTTCAATTTATTTTTTTAGATTGTAGGAAATGGTCAGACTGGACCATAAAACGGCCTTAGGCACCAATGAAAAAGTGGCCAGCAGTTGCAAATGGATATTTAGTCCTTTAGTCACAGACTGTTTGAATAGTACCCAAGGGGGTGTTTCTTGTTCAAATGTAAACAAATTGTGATATTTAAAGAATATTTATTCAGCAACAATGGTCAAAACTACTAGCTGCATAGTGAATTAACCACTCAAACTGGCCCACATTGGCCAAAAAAGTGGCCCATTTTCACTGTCCTACACTAGTATTTTGTATTTTTGGTACGGTCATTGCCCTATCGCCCTATTGCCCTATAGGCCAGTCCAAGCCTGGCAGCTCGTCCATAATGGGTAAGGGGGCGTCCACCTAGTGGCCCCCTCACCCATTATGGAGGAGCCAAGGAGCCAGCCCAGTGAAACCCTCAGCACTCCCTCAGCTGGTTTTTCCGTCTGAGGGAGTGCTCCTGGGCTGGCAGAACTGTCAAAGGGAAACACTGTTTGCCTTTGACAGTTCAGTTCCCCAGCCGCACATGATCACTGAGCCATGCAACGCTGGGGACGTTTTCCTTCGCTAGCCTTGCATAGCTCATTGGAAATGCTGGCTGGGACACTGCATGTATGTATGTGCGAGGGGGTGCTCATGCACCTCCTTGCACATACGGGCCGAGCAACCTGGAGCGGGAACTTTTAGCAACCACGCGCAGGCCCCTGCAGAAGGTGCGTTTATGGTGATTTATTTTTTATTTAAATATGTGTATGGATGCGTGTATGATTGTGTTAAGGGACTGTGGTGGGAGCAGGATGGGTGGGAGCACTGCGATAGTGGTGGGAGCAGGTTGTGGAGAGCCCAGGGTCTGTACTGGGAGTAGGGTGCAGTGACAGCGCGCAAAAGTTAATCTGGCACATTTGGGGGGGGCCCGGCCTGCCCAAATTTTGCTCAGGGGGGGCCCAGGCCAAAAAAGTTTGAAGAAGGACCTAGGATGATCTCTGCCTGTGTTACTGAAATACCTGCTATACCTCTGGGGTAACCACAATTAGTGTATAATGTATAATACTTTGCATTTTCTGTTTATCCTGTTTTTTGCTTTTGTAAGTAATGAATTTCACTCTATGTGTCAATGTAACTAAGCTTCACATATTCTTGTAACTGCTGCACCCTCATACCCTTGTGTCTGGTGCACATTACAAATAATAAAACAAACAAACAAACAAACATATGAGGCAGTTTTCCATAAATGACATGTATATGTTGAAATGTCCATGGCACAGAACACATTTGCAAGATCTTGCTGCTTTTGCTGCACCAGGTAAACCCAAGCACAATCTGCCAATTACTGGGCAAAGGAAACTCTGGAAAGCTCATAATGGTCATTGGTTATATCCTCCATGCATACCATCAGTACATTTTGCATGGTAAAGAGGTGATAAGGAGTTCATACAGCTACGTGGGGGCAGGCCTAAAATATGAGTACCAACTGCAAGCCAGCAATAATTTCTCGGCCTATCTCTACAGTGCCTGGTAAAACACCCGAGTGACCAGTTAGACTGGCAATTTGTGTATGGGTATGGCCTTTTCCAGAGAACCGTCAGGTAGGTTTGAGCCAACTGCATGAATACAACCAATAACTCGATTCAGAAGAATTGGCAAAATCTTAACAAACGAGATGGAGGCACTCCAGATTAGGGCTGCCAACCTTTGGGACATATAACTTTTGCCCACGGAACTGCACATATTCCTGTGGCGTTGGTGTAGAACCTTAGCGTTTGGTTCAGTTCTCTCAATCAAACCACATACATGCAATGTCTTCAACAAAGAATCTCAGGCAAAATTATGCTAACCTCATCCATAAACTCTCAGGATAGAAGTATATTCTGTGGTAGCTTCTGGTTTTTTATACTAATGGAGTGGACTATATGTTGGTATGGCTATAGCTACTGAAAAGCACCAAAAATTCATGCCAAATGTGTCTGCCCGTGTATTGACTGACTCAGATTGCAAATTATGATCATGTTTCTTGACAAATTCGGGCAGAACATGGGCACCAATTTCCAAGTGCATCCTTTAAAAGTTTCTGACAATCAGCCATGGTGCTCTATGTCAAACCAGTCCTTTCTTTTTGCTGAATATATGTGTTCTTTATTGTCCTGGCTTGGACATGATGCTCCATTAGTCCCACTTTTCCAAGGTCCCCCACACTTGCTTAGCATGTTAGGGCTGTGGCTCCCTCCCAGCCTTTGCCTCTAAGGAATAAAATTCCCTTCTGATCTTTTTGATTACTATTTATAATTTCCTCATGTTCAGGAAAATATTAAAGTCTTCGATATTCATTATTGAATGGTGTTTTCCTGCACTCTGTACTGCCAAAGTCCATTCATTTGGCACAGAGACCCATGAATTGTAACCGTGTGCTCTAGGAGTATAATACTAACAATAGAAATACAATTCCAAAACTAGCTGCTTACCTCTTGAACACTGTATTTCTTTGTTCTGAAATATGAAATTACTCTTTTTGTATTTAACTATTTTCGTTTTTATTTCCTTTCAGCTTGCAGATGGCATTGATACAAAATCATTGAACTTGCAGTGGTTCAGGTCTCAATTAGGTATTGTGTCACAGGAGCCCACTCTATTTGACTGCAGCATTGCTGAAAATGTACAGTATGGCCACAACAGCCGAATTGTTAGTCAGGCGGAAATTGAAGAACAGCAAAAGCAGCGAATATTCATAATTTCATAGAAAATCTCCCTGAGGTGGGTATACGTGAATATTTACTTGAGAAAGCGGAAGTAATGTCACATGAAATGAGTGATTTCTAAATAAATATATATTTTGTCTTTGCGCTAGAGCAAGGCATAGTTAAGGTTAAGACCAGGTCTCCATGGCATTTCAGAAAACGCTTGCATGAAAAAGTCTGAAAATATTAAAGAGTATTATTTCGCGGCAGCTGCCTGTGCATGGAAAATTTCAGATGTCTGCAATAACAGCTTCAAAGTTTACAGATGTTTTACTTTGATCGTGTTTTGAAAAGCTATTTACATGTAGTTTTCGGACACGAAAAAAAGGAACAATTCAGTCCAAATATCTCTAAATTGGCTGCTTCAATTTTTCAAATTTCTTGCTGGCACCTACATTTTAGATTGAATCGGTGCACTAATAAAGAATTTTGAAAATCGACAATTATGAGATATTAACATTTTTTTTTTTTTTTTGTATTTAATCCAATCAGATTTTTTAACAAAACTGAAAGATGATGAATATATTTGAAGTAACAATGATGTGAGGTAAAAACGTAAAAGTGGAAAAGAAAAGGTCTTAAATTCTAACATTAGTTCAGTGGTGCAGTTAAGACGGTATTTGGGTCTTGAAGAGGGAGCATCACTTTCATGATGTATTGCATAATGCTCACTGTTGCCAGTAACCAGGTCGATTTATCTCCTCAATCAGTTTATTCCAACAGTTTTCTTCGTCCTGAAGAGAAAAGTTAGAGAGGGTATTATTCAGATATAGAGAACGAATGTCTCTCGTTGCTGGACAGGCCAAGAGCAGGTGGCGGATAGGTTCCTTTGTCGTTATTGATCTGCAGAAACGACAACAGTTTGCCGAGGCTGAGCCTCTAATTTCCAGAACTTCATTTGTTTCTAGTAAATTCCGGCGAATTTTCAGAAAAAAGTTGCGAGCTGACCTACTCGGGAAAAGGTCTTATCCAGTCCAGTTCTCAGATCTTTTTTATGACTTTAACTGGATTATTTACAAGCTCATCTTCACAACTTTCCACTAATTGTAGAAGAGCCACGTTCTTGGTTTCCCAGTTAGACAGCATTTTACAGCTGGATTTCTTGGTTTATCTGACGGTAGACATATGGAGTGTCTTTCAGGATGCATTTCCTGTATAACATAATGCTGTTCAAGTCTACTGTTGATTCCAATGATGAAAGACAGAGTTTGCGTCTAATCACTGTGACCGAAGTTGATTTTGGTAGGCCAAAGATTGTTCTCCAGAAGATAGCTTCTAGTTTGTGCCATAGGTCAGAAAGGAGGTTTGGCCATAGGTTAAAGATGGTATAACCTTCTTTTTATAAAAGTCTCTGACCGGGATCGATGAGTAGTGTCCAAATTTAGTATCAATGGCTTTCCCTTGGGCAGCAAGCTTTTTTTGTTTTCTCATAAAGCACCTCTTGCATAGCTTTTTCTTTTGTCGAGCTATCCAGTGTGACACCCAGGTACTTAAAGTTGGTAACTCTTTCAACAGTAACTAGACCCAAGTGAAGAGAAATCTTTCCGTTCTTCTTGGTTTGTTTTTCAATTAACATCATTTTCGTTTTCTCTTCATTGATGTCCAAATTGTTTTCCGCCATGTATTGCTGTACGTTGTTAAGTTGTTGTTGTAGACCTATTGGAGTGTGATCTAAAAGGATCAAGTCGTCCGCGTATAGTAGGCGACTGATCTGCTCGTCTCCAAGCTTTGGTGGAAATGATCGCATTAGTTTTTCAGATTCTTGGAAGTCTCCTAAATAAGTCCAAAATAGGGCCAGGACCAGGGGGCAGCCCTGTTTAACAACTCTTGCAGTGGTGATCTTTCTAGAGAGAGTCCCTTGTTGGTTCAGTCGGACTTGCATGGTCGTGTTGGAGTATAAGGCTTTGATTGGATCCAACAATTCTTGTGCGCATTTCCAAGAGGTAAGTTTCTGTCACAATCTCGAGCGATCGATTCGATCAAACGCCTGGGTTAGGTCGACAAAGGTGATGAATATTCTGGGGTTTCCTTCTAAGATCTTACTTTTCAACGAACTCAAGATGAGTATGTTCGCATTCGTGCCCATATTCTTTTAGAATCCGGTCTGTAGGTGGTCTTGACAGGGGGCTTTATTGGCCCATTTTGTGAAGTGTTGAAGAAGAAGAGACCCAAAGACTTTGCCTATTGGGTCTAGAAGGGCAATTGGGCGATAGTTTGCTGGGTCAGCCCTGTTTCCCTTTTTGTAAATGGGAACTAGGTGTGCACAGTTCCATGATGGAGGGATTGATTTGGAAACCACACAGCGCCTGAAGATTACACTAAGAAGAGATGACCATGCTTCTGGGTGAGTTTTCAAATCAAGGTTAGTTATACCATCCGGACTAGATGCGTGTGATGGTTTTAATTTTCTTATTAGGTCCAGGATGTCTCCTTTGTTGTCTAACCATATCCATGTGCTGTCACAACTACTCATATCCTCTTGAGTGATTTTAGGACATTGAAAGAGAGTATTGAAGTAGGTCTCCCAGGACGATTCTCCAATTCCGTTCAGTTGAGACGGAGGCGCCTACTGATGTTGAATGTACGAGGGACCAGAAGTCTCTGGCATGGTTTCCGTTTATAGCTACCAGAATGTTCTCGGGGTCTTGTTGGTATAATGTGTGGCGATGGCCTCTCAACCATGCTTTGTATGTTTTTTGAGCCTCACGCACGATGGTCAATGTGGTCTGAGGTTCAAGTTTTTGTGTCTGTCTTATGATTCTTCTAAGGTCCTTCCTTTTTCTGCAACCAGTTTATCATATACATGTTTCTGTTGTATCTTTGATTGCTTTTTCTTTCCTTGTGGGACTTTGTGAAAGTGTTCAGTAGCGGAGTGTAATCCACCACCGTAGTATTTTCCCGCTTTTTGAATTCCTTGTAAGCCTCCGTTAAGGAGCTGATTTCCCTTTCAGTCATTCTGAGTCTTGTGCCTTGGCAGTTTACCTCAAGGTTCGAGATCATAGATGGATTGTTTGGAGGACCTGAAGACCAGGTGGTTTGGAGGAGATTATGATCACTTGCAGGTGTCCTCACCACTTCGAATGATGTTATTTGTGGTAGTAAGGATCGTGTCACAAGAATGTGATTGATCGTTGATTTCGAGTTGGATCTTTCCCAGGTCGGAGGACTGTTGGAGTCACAAAAGACCAGGTCGAGGTTGGAAAAAGATCTTAATTCCATCAACTTCATCCATTTTACTTGCCCTCTGATCAGTTAGTGGTCTCTTGGGTTTGTTCTTATTGGTTTCAATGGTATCCCGGCAGCTGATGTTGAGATCGCTGCATATAATAATGTGGTCTGGTTGGTGGGTTGCTTGGATCCAGTCGATTTCGGTCTCCATCATATTAATGAATTGTGTACAATCGACAGCTGCAGGGTTCCAATAAGTGGTGATAATAACCACCATCCTTGTCAAGGTTGTATTTTTCACCACGTCAGTTGTTGACCAATTGTCTTCACCATCAGCATAAAGTGGTTTTCTTTCAGTTTCTGAATGCCCGTTAGGCCACGTCCATTGCGGATCGCAATTAATAATCCTGCTCTGGGGCGCCCAGTGGAACCTTTTTTTGCTGAGGGTATGTTGATCTCATAGCCATCAAGAATAGGGGGTTGGAGTAGCCACGTCTCTTGAAGACATATAATATAGTCACTCAGGTTTATGGTGCCTGGGACTGTTAGATGGAGAAAGCCGTGGGTGTTCCATGAACACATGTTTATCGTGTCCTGATTGTTTTCCGGTCAAAAGTCACTCGTGGAGTTGTGTTCCTTGTTCTTGAGTGGCTATTTTTGTCCGCTGGATCTTCAGGGATTTTGCGAGCCATGACCACATGGTCTGGAGTGATGAACTTTGATTTGGTTTTGTCGTCGTGGAACAGGTCTCATTCTGGACGTTCCTTAGAATTTTTAATGATTCTTCTGGGTGCAGTTTCTTAAAATGGGAACTTGAGTCTGTGAGGGGATCTTGAGTTCCTTTTATGTTAGCTTTTGCAGTATTTTGGTGGGCGAAATTGGATATTTGAGCTGCTGGCTTTGAACGCACCACTGTCGGTTTTTTGTGGTCATCAGTAGTGTGGATCTCGTTAACCGTTGAAACAGTTCTGGTACTCTTTGGTGTACTACGATGTTCCACTAAATTAGGTTTAAGTTGAGCACTTTTTTGTCCGGTTTTCAAGTTCTTTTTGACTTCTAGGTTTCTATTGTCTTTTATTTTTCTGGAGGATTCCATTAAATCGTAGCCCATAATTTGAAGATCTTCTGCTGCTGCTCTTAGAAGGTTGTTTATGGTCGATGATGTTATATAAAGGTGGGAGATCGCCTTTGAGCGCTCGTGCCTTGGTCGACAATCTGAAGATCTGATGATTTCACTGAGCGTAATTTCAGGATTTGGTAGAATTATTCAATTACTGCTCTTCTGTTTAGAATGACATCATCGTGATTTCCGGGGATCTGTTCGAGCTTGAGTATCCATCGTGTTTCTGTTTTTTTTTATAGATTTCTGTCTTTGATTTTTATATGACCTTTGAGGGTCTCTTTTCTTGCTCCCGAATTAGTTTTTTTTTAGCTTGTTCGGTGGATTGATGATCCTGGGTTCTCATACAGGACTTATCTTCGTAGAGCTCCTTCGGCTGATTACTAGGTTGGTCTCGCTTTCCTGAGTCTAGATTGCAGTGGTGCTTCCTAGGAGGTGTGACGGGAGTGAAATGATGAACTTGACCTTTGGAGTCATTGTTGTGTTTCATAATCACACAACGACGGCGCTGTTCAAAGGTGAAAAATGGTGACTCAGGGTACTCTAGATCATCGTTAGAGGCTAGTTGAGGTTGAGGAGTCGTTTTTGCAATTTCAAGGTTTTCTTGGGACTCCAGGTGTAAGCTTGTGATTGAATCAGTTAAATGTTGTGTAATATTCATCATGTCTTTATTTCCTAGGAAGTCTTCAATCCCTGTAGGCGATTGGTTAATTGGCTCATTTTCTTCAGTAAGAGGGACTTGAATTTCTTTTACTGTTACCTTTGACTTTGGTTGTGTCGTTGAGATTCTTAGGAGTGGTGAGAATAGCGTTGTTTTACCTTTTGCCATCCCTGGGTGATTGAAGATAGGTTCAAGTGTTTGTTTCACTCTAGGCTTTGGTTTTACTCCTGTGGTTTCGTTAGCGGTCAAGGGCTTTGCGGTTGGTGAAGTAACTGTTGATGTTAAGGCGATGAAAGGAAGAGTTTGGGTGCCTTCTGACTTGGAAGGAACCCATGTTTGACATGATTGTCTCATGACCAATGGGTCTTCTTGTGGACTTGAAGTTAAAGGTAATTGTTGTTCTGGAACGTGGACTGCAAAATTTTGCTTTAGCTCTAGTGCCGTAATATAACCTTCGAGAAAGGTCAATTTGGTTACCATTGTTGCTTGGATCGATGTATGATCTTTGAGTGCGTCCCCAATTGTTTTGTACAATTTATTAAAAGGTGTTGAGGCGATCGTTATTGCTGACATCAGAGTACACATGTCCGTTTTTTTTGGTTGCGTTTCTTTAAGTGCAGCTGGACTTTGAGAAGATGATCTAGTCTTTGGTGGAGATAGTGGTCGCATTGTTGGTGTACCTGTTAGGGCCGGCATTCTATTTAGTTGGTAGAAAGAATATCTTCGAGGGGGGTTAGAGATTTCTCAAATTGCAGTCTGTTTTTCATTTTCTGAGTGTGTTTGTTCTCGTTGAATTTTTCTGGATTTCCTTTGGTTGGCCTGTATGTCTTTTCTGAACATGAGTGTGTTTATTTCCCACCTGCTTAGTTCTACTGTCACGCTTGGTCAGAGTATCCCTTGGTACTTGGTTAGGGATCAAATCACTTTGTAGAGGTGTATTTAACCTAGTAGGGCACTTCTTGCCAAGGGGGGCTTGGTTGGGGCTCTTTACTGAGTTTGTGGCCTCCTCCCTCATGTTTTCATTTAAGGTTGCTGTTTGGTGCTGTTTGGTGCTGTTTGGTGCTTCATGATGTGAAGGTTCATGCAGTTCAGGAGTGGCCATTTCTTTATTCACCTTCAAGGCGGTTAGAGGGAGCGCGGCAGGATGATTTCTGTCTCGTTCTGGCTCGCTGGTTGGTAGGGCACTCTTTAAGGGTGCAAAAGGAGGCGATTTTTTCCTGTAAATAGCCATTTATCTTTACTTATTTTTTGGGTGAGGAGGTCACCGCCTCTCGGTGGGGGTATAGAAGATTTTCGAATTGCAGTAGCCAGTTTACACTGCTTGCGTGGTGGTGTGTTTTTGTGTACTGGTTCGAGGATTTCAGCATCTTTCAGTTCTTGGCATTTTTCTTGAATTGCTTCAGAGTGTTTACAAACAAAATCTGATAGCAGTTTTAAGGGGGGTTGAGGTTTCTTTGTCCCCTTTCTTGTAACCTGTTGACCCACACGGCCATATTTGTTGGTCTTGCCCTGCTTTTGACTGACCCTTTGTTACAGGTGGTTTAATTATTTTGCTGGTTTCATGAGGGGACTCAATTTCTTCTATCGAGTCTCCCATTTTCCATAATCTTTTTTTCTGATTTTGTCGGGAACTCCGGGTCTTTTCATGCTGGGTTGCATAGGGTGAAGTTTCCACGTTGTCCCCTTTCTTGTAACCTGTTGACCCACACGGCCATATTTGTTGGTCTTGCCCTGCTTTTGACTGACCCTTTGTTACAGGTGGTTTAATTATTTTGCTGGTTTCATGAGGGGACTCAATTTCTTCTATCGAGTCTCCCATTTTCCATAATCTTTTTTTCTGATTTTGTCGGGAACTCCGGGTCTTTTCATGCTGGGTTGCATAGGGTGAAGTTTCCACATTGGTTATCCCACTGCCCTGCGCTTCAGTAGGCTCGGCAAGCCCTGGACTAGCATGGATCAAGGCATTTACCGTTAATATGGTAATAGGAGGAGCTGAGTCTTTGATGTTTTCACTTTCCTTGAGGTGTGCGGGACGAGTGACTCCAAGTGTCTGCGGAGATCGAACGTCCAATAGGTCAAGCGGTTTTGAGCCACTGTGGTCTTCACCTCGATCACGAAGTTCCCTCGCCAGTGTCTCAGATATCTCGCCTGCCGGCGAAGGGTCCATCCTGCCCGGCCAGGCAGTGCGCAGGCCAGCAAATCCGGAGGACTCAATGCTGCCCCCCCTTCGGGAGACGGCAGAGCTTCGGAGGAAGCTGTACCAGCGTTAGTCTGGGTGGGGGCCATGGAGGAGGTGGGCACTTCTTCACCTCGATCACAAAGTTCCCTCGCCGGTGTCTCAGATGTCTCGCTTGCCGGCGAAGGGTCCATTCCAGCCTAGCCAGGCAGCGCACAGGCCAGCAAACCCAGAGGACTCAACGATGCCCCCACTCCGAGGGACGGTGGAGCTTCGGAGGAAGCTTTTCCAGTGTTAGTCTGGGCGGGGGCCATGGAGGAGGCAGGCACTTCTCTGCGGGGCTTGCTCGAGGTGAGTTTTTGCTTCAAGGAGCAATCCTTGGTATGATTTTGTGTTGCGTCGATGCACAGTATTAGAGCTTTGTGATTTTTGTTTTCACAGTAGTCTGTGGAAGGTGTTAGTGTAGTGATTCCCATATTCAAGTGGTTTTATGAAATCTCGACACTCCAGAGTTCAAATGATTGTTGAAGATCTGGTGTAATGTCTGTGATTTCGACCAAGGGTTCCATGCGAGAGCGAGAACTCCTTAAACAACGTCCTGTGTCATCTTCTTGGACTAGAAAGGTTGTCGGTGGGGCGGCCATCTTAACAGTCTTTGCCGTTCTGCCTGGCATGACTGCAAGACTGCCACTCACCGCCATTCCGCGTCCACTCCGTGGAGTAAGTGAGTTTTTAAAGTGGTGTCAGGAACATGCCTCCACTGTAGACTGTAGACAGGGACAAAAGACTAGAACAGCAAGAGCAGACTGCAAGACTGCCACTAACTGCCACTCTGCGTCCACTCCACAGAGTAAGTGAGTTTTTAAAGTGGTGTCAGAACACGCCTCCACTGTAGACTGTAGACAGGGACAAAAGAGTGGAACAGCAAGAGCAGACTGCAAGACTGCCACTCACCGCCACTCCGCGTCCGCTCCGCGGAGTAAGTGAGTTTTTAAAGTGGTGTCAGGAACACACCTCCACTGTAGACTGTAGACAGGGACAAAAGACTGGAACAGCAAGAGCAGACTGCAAGACTGCCACTCACCGCCACTCCACATTTGAAATGTTTCTCTGTAAGATGCATGTACATAATGAATGCATATTTCATACAGATTGTGCACGGAGCGTATGAAACAACACACACACAACAAATGCATCCACCCACACTGTGTACACAGTCCTACATGCACTCAAGCAAGAAATACAGAATTCACACACAACACACATCATGTGCATCCACCCACACTGCATACATTTCCCAACATACACTCAAGCGAGAAATACGGAATTCAAACACAACACACAATATTCACAACCTACCACACTGCGTATGCATTCTACACTGCAGACAAATCTCAACATTCACTCAAGCAAGAAATACAGACTTCAAACACACAACATAGGCACCCACACACACTACGTACATATCCCAAAATACACTGAAGCAAGTGAACGCTGAATTCACAAACAAGGCACAAGCACAACATACATGCATACAGCAACACACACTCACACACAACATAAAGCACACGCAACATTCACACCCATACACACACAACATATACACTCAAGCAAGAAAAGACAGAATTCACAGACAACAAACACACATCATATGCACCGGCACACAACATAAACTACCACATAGAGCATGCACAACTACACACAACACAGCATACACATCCACGCACGACATACACACTCAACTACCCACCCACACTGTGTACATATCTACACACAACATACACACCCACACACAACATACCCACTCAGGCACATACACACACACAAACATCACAACACACTGACAACATATGATCCCACCCACACAGCATATAACAAACATTACATATGCACCCACTGACAGAGCATACACATTCAAACATAAACACACAGCATAAGCACTCACCCCCACTGCATATGCATTCCATAATACACTCAGGCAAAATATTCATCGGGTGTGGTAAGTAATAACCATCTTAACTCAGCATACTCCTGCTTTGCAAAGCCGATGAGCACATACTGATCCGATGTAACTCAATAAAACACCTTAAATCCAGCTATTACATTTCACACAAGTCCACCTTAACTATGTGCCCCGTGTTGCACAGTATATTACCACAATGACATCACCGATTACATCACTGGTGACATCACTAATTGCATCATGCATGGCATCACTAATAAGATCAATCATTACATAAAATATAACATTGCTGATAAATAGGTTTGAATAATTTTGCTGATGCACATTTCATGTTATTGCACTTAACAATAATAACAACATGACATGGAACAATACACTGATACACTGATACAGCACTATGACATGATTACATGTGAATCATTCATTTGTAGTACTTATCAATTATAAACTTTAAAATGAGAATATGTAATATTAGACAAATGGTTTGAATTTCCTATATTAATAAAGAATTACAATACTTCTTTGCACGGAAAGTGCCTGATTCAGGTAAATTCATTTTAGGTATTTCAAACATGATATACAATATTGAAGTTATCCACAATCGATCCGCCTTTGATTGCTATGGGCAGTGGGTTCCAATGGAGCGGGGTGAGTAGAGAAAACGAATGGAAGTGAGAGGAGGCACAGGGAGGGTATGCAAAGGTGAGGTTGAGTGCAGAGGAGGACAGGAGGAAACGAGATGGTGAGTAAACTGAGTTACATTCAGACAGGTACTGAGGAGCAAGACCATTGATAACTTTGTAGACCATGATTATGAACTTGAAAAGAGACCAATTTTACATTTGGAGCCAACCAGCATGTTCTCGGGAGGTAGAAGTGGGGTAGGGTATGGATAGGTTGTAGACAGTGCATGGGGCAAAGTTGAAGACGTTATCTAGAGCGGAGAAAGCATAGATAGGCATGTCAAGGACTAGGCTTGAGTAGTAGTCACATTTGCTGAGCACAAGAGTGAAGATTAGAGTTTTTGGAACAGTGGTTAGTAAGAAATGACTTTCCAGAAATGACTTTCCCAGTAATTTCTGCGGTATTGATGAATTGTTGCAGTGGTAGGTCAGATTGTGAACCTTGCATAAGGGAGCAAGAAGGTCAGGTGGGAAGGTGATAGGTGAGGTGAGGTTAGGGATGTCATTGCCATCTGGGAGAATGATTACTGTTTGTGAAGAGTTCAGCAGGAGTCAAAAGAGAGCAACTCAGTGACACATTGCAGTGAGACAGATCATAATCCATTCTAAGATGGCTGGGGTGAAGAAGAGAACATATTTGAGATTGAGATTTCCAGCTTTATTTGGTATACTTGCCATCAAAGCATTTATCATACAAACAAAATTAACAGGAATTGCAGTACATCGTTACATATTGTAGGCATAAGAGCCCTCATTAATTAAAAATGCATAATAGTCCATTATGTTCGAGTCCATCTGATGATTAGAATGCAAACTAAAAGTCCAGTTAAAAACATCACTAAAATTGCTCTCTTGGGACAGTACAATTGGAAAATGATCTTATGTGTTGGTATTGCCAAGAGCATTATCACTGTGGACCGCTGTAGCCATGCCCTATGAACATATTTAGCCATAGGGTATACAACACCAGGCTCACGAGTGTTTTTACAAAGGTCCAATGCATTTGCTGTCCAGAGAATGCCGTTCAGTCTAAAAATCGGAAATACATATTTAGCTCTTAAAACATCATAACCAAGACACAACAGAAAAAAATGGAGAATGCTTTCAAGGGATGTTCCACAGACCCGCTCCTAAGTCAAGATAAAGTGACTGCACATAACCTGGTTTAATAGTGTATAAGGCCCACATTAAGAGTTGGCCGGTACACAGTAAAAGTGGCAGTAATAACATGTATGGGCACTTTTACCGGACCAGCCAACTACAATGTTGCCGGTAGAGGTGACCTGACCCCACTGGCCAAAAAATGCCTGTATTACCGGCACAGTAATACTGTTGCTGGTAATTGCAGAAAAATCCCCACATGGCGTCTTAACAGACTCCGTGGAAGAGGGGCCTTATCGTGAATATCAGCACTTGTAATATGCCAGTATTACCGGCAGACAAGTGACAGTAACGGTAATACCCTTTGCTGGTATCCCAGAAAAATGTCAGCAGGGATAACGTAAAATCTGTAATGCATCCATAAATGTTTTTCAAAACCAAAAACCTCTTTGGTTCTTACATACGATCACCTGCACGAAAATTTAAGGCATGCCACCTCCATGGTCCATCGGCGTACTTGGATGCCTGCCCTCTTCACCAGGTCAGAGGACCTCTTTTGCCATAGCAGATGGTTGGTCCCATAGGCAGCAAGGTTATGTTTGTTTGACCAAAATTGTACCCGTTTTAACCAAGGTGTAGAATGCTGTTGGGGTGGTCAGTAAGGGTCCCTATGATCACAAGGGGTGGTAGCGAACTGGGTGTGATGCTGCAATGTCGTATGTATCAAGCATAGTTAATTGTGGATGGCATATGTTATTTTTTAGTGTTACTGTTGTCTAGAATTGAAACATATTAGAGTTTCACATGCATAGAAAGATACAATGTTAAAACCGTAAATGCCACATGTACACAATTTACTCTCATGGTGCTCTGAAGTACATAGAAACTGGAAGACAGAGTGGGTCTCAATGTGCATGCGTAAGGGGGGGGGCTGTCCTGGATTCCCGTGGTTAAGAAGGAATAACATTTATAAAACATAGATATGGAGATATACATATATATATGGAGGTTTTCATCACACAAAGAAGCATATGAAAGAAATTTAATAAGGAGATATATAAATCTGCATGCAGTGGGGTTTTGTGAGTTTATTCAGACTTTGCAGTTAGCAGTTACACAATGCATTTA
Source organism: Ambystoma mexicanum (assembly GCF_040938575.1). Classification (NCBI taxonomy): domain Eukaryota; kingdom Metazoa; phylum Chordata; class Amphibia; order Caudata; family Ambystomatidae; genus Ambystoma; species Ambystoma mexicanum. Next base: position 1,115,284,756 of record NC_090924.1, on the reverse strand, counting down.
GGCAGCTGGGAAATTCCGTTTTTTCAGGCTTCGGGATTGAAGGAGGAAGAATGAGTCATCCAATAGAAGCATAGCTTCCAAGCAGGTCAAAGGCTTATGATTTAACAGTTCCTCAAGGACCAGATGTAATCTTGCCTGTTGCATTGAAGTCGCACAGAGGCGATTGACCATTTGATTGGCTACAAATAAAGATTGGTCCCGAGGACAGGGATTCCAGAATTCAATTGTTTTCACAGGGTGAAACTAGAGGCTCTACATGCTCAAGTAGTGGTCACATAAATTAGAATGTCTTAAGAGAAGCGAGGAGTCTGGGGCGGATGAGATCGCAATCTGTGGTTAAAAGAAAAACCTGTTTGTTCAGCCCTTCCTCGCTATGGTATCCGAGCAGAGCGTGTGCAAATCACGCTTAAAGTTCAAAGGCTCTAGGCCATTTATTACTAAGTAATTAATTATGTTATATGGGAATGTTGTCATTGTACCATGATATCACAACCTACCAAGGACCAATCCCTAGCAAAGGCAGACTTGGAATATGATCTGAAGATGGTCGTAAAGGTTGTCAATGACCAATGAGAAATAATTAATTTGTAAAAGATGGAAGTTCTTTGTATATGTTTTGTCCAACCATGTTTGTGGGATGCGTGGTAAAAAAATATCTGGGAGTGGTTTAACTGTTTAACTGGGAGTGGTTTAATATGTATACAAATGTAACAGTTGATGTAGTTTGTTGAGACTTGGGTTGGTTTGGTTCCACGGGACTAACCAACTGCTCCCCGGAACAATAAACCTTGCATTACATACAAAACATGCACCTGTTCTAGAGAGGGTGTACCCGGTTTGGGTTAAAGTAATTAGGAGTCCAGCTCAACAACGGCTACCTTCTAATGTCATAAAGTTGGTCACCATTTCTCTGTACTTGTGCAGGTCTGGTGACGTCCACAGACATGTCCAGACCTGAAGTGGCTTCAGAGATTTAAGTTCTTCAATTGGGTAGGGGGTCACATTCTAGGTGCAGAATGGCATTTGAAGCTCCTTTTGGTTGAGTCAGCATAGGTTTTAAGAAATTATTTTCTGTTACTTCCAGAGAATTGGATCTTGCGTGACCCCAGATCTCTGCTCCATACAACACTGTGGGAGTAGCTTGCAACCTGTAAAATTGTAGGGCTGATGATAATGCACCCCTCCATGTGACAGCAAAAAGGTCTTAATCCCGCCACTGTACTTTTATAAGGTCAGGGTTGCTTTGGTCACTTGTTTAGTCCAGAGACCATTCTCAGTGAGACGATGGGCCAGATAGTCGTATGCTGTGACCTGTTCAAGTTTGTCACCATTCGCTTCGATGGAAACAATTGTATTCTGGGATGACCTTGGATGACCTATGTCTAAAGACCAATGATTTGGCCTGATTCATATCCACGTGCAACTTACCCCATTCATTTTCAAAGGTGGTCATGGCATGCTTGACTCCCATCGGACTGATTGACAGCGGCACAGCGTCATCCACAAAGAACAGTGCTGTGTACCGTTTAACACCCATCCTTTGGGGATCTATGCTGTTGGACACCAACTCCTCAATAGGCATTTTAATATATAGGCAAAAGAGTAGTGGGGCCTGTTGGGTATTTTGTGTAGATTTGGGGCCTGGCGGTATTTTCTTACTGACGAAAAAATAATTTAGCAACAATCACTCCTTGTATTCAGATTGGGTTATGTATAATAATAATACAGTGGATATGCATTATTTCAGTACACAGACATATTTAGATGGTATACATTTGTTGGTATGCGCGGTTGGTATGCGTGGTTGGTGGTATTTTTGGTGAGCATAATTCCTTTGTTTTATTTGTGGCCCCAATATCCAGAACACCTTATTTTTGTTTAGATTGTTCGTGTGATCACTAGAGAGACCTCAGGCCTACATTTCAGAAATACCACATTTTCATTTTTAGTGAGCCACCATGGGCAATTCTCACTATTTTATATACAACAATGAACTATGTCCCGGGTCTCTATTTCTGCTGACTCATTTACCTTCAGCAGGCTATTTCACACATGTATTTCTGCTGACTCATTTACCTTCAGCAGGCTATTTCACACACACAGTTATTTATAATTGCTCATACTGAATGAAATCGTGCACACAGCTGCGGCCAAGTCTTATTTTTAGCTACCTTAAAAATGACAATTGCACTGTCTAAACATCTCCCCACATCATCAGCACTGTAATGGTAAATGCACAAAGGAAAGAGAAAATAAAACACACTACCCGTCTGCTTTCAGATATTTTTGTGTATTATAAAAGTTGCATTAAAACACGATCTCACTCTTTTTACAGAAATAACTGAAATAGCACAGTCAACATTATCTGTAACAAAATGAGAATAGGGCGATGAGAACAGTTGCAACATTAAACCTGATGATAAGACACTGGAATGATTTCTTCTACACTGACTGAATAGTTTTGGATTCACACACACTGCCCCCGTACTTTGCAATGTATAATTACCTAATCTGTTCATCATGTGAAATTCTTCGGCTGGTCGCCTTCTGGATGTGGCAATTCCCTCTTCAAGCACCCCCAGTGAGAACAGGCATCTGCCGTTACTCAAACCGGGGATTTATTGTCTGGGATTCCCAGTCTCTGCAGCAGTGCAGCTGGGATCTGCTTTCTCAATCAGGAACTCCACAGCTACCGGTCAGGTCTTTCTCCGAGCTGTCTAAAATGTATTCTCCCCCTCTTTTTGCCTGAGATTCATTAGCAAAGCTCTGTTAAAGCCTGCCAAACGAGTTCAACCAATGAAATTCTACCATGTCCTACCCTCCTTCTCTCTAACAATGGCTTGGCCTATACAGTTGCAACTGTAACCAAACTGATTTCCTGCTCATTCGAGTCTTTGCTTCCTGCAAATATTGTGGACAGAGCAGCACAGAGCAGCAAAAAGAAAAAAAAGTCTGGATCCGCGTTTAAAATGACTTTCAGAGTCTGCCTCATTTTGCAGTGGAGAACACATTATTTTATTAATGAGTTAGCATATTAGTTTTTTGTTAATGAGGTTAGTTCATTAATCCTCAAATGTGTCTCCTGCAACAGAGGAATTTCAGGTAAAAAAAATATATTCTTTTAACTGTGAAAAAAATGTATTATTATTTTGCATTTTATATGTAGAACTCGTTTTTGACTGCATAGCCGGTTTTCATTTACATGTCCATGTTACACTGGCAACACATGCCTTGCTGTACATGCCTTGCTGTACCACCTTATAGCAATGCACCAAACCCATGCAGTGGTGCTGCATAAAAAAAACATGCTATACATGCTATACATTGATCCTGTGCAGTAGTGCTGTGCTCTGTGCTCCCAAAACACGCTAAACAATCCTACATATGCCCACCTTTTTTTTTAGAACTTGGCTACGATCCAAGCCAATTTTAAAAAAACAACCTGCTTCTTTTCTTCTTTTCAAAATGTATGTGTATTGGGATATCTTTCTCTTCCTGACGTAGCTACTAAAATTAGCAACATTTTTATTTTTTACTGATAGTACAATCAACCATCCACCCATGATTAGCACCAGGACAGCCAAACCCACTATAGAGCGTTCTCCCCAGGTTCCCCAATTAAATCTTTCCACTTCTATTATACCCAGGTTACTAACTGTAATATTGTTTTTTTTTCAGATTCATTCTCATTACATGTTTTTCTTTGTGATTCAATAAAAACGCCACATCCGGATCTATTGTAAATGTGTCCCTTTGAAAAAAATCGATATTTTCTACTTGGCTTTTCCAAATATCGTTTGTTACATGAAACAATGTTAACCCTCCAATTGACACAATTGTATCCTTCGGGACCTGCAAGTAAAAAACATTATATTTCACCTGTTTAACCACATATGTTCCATGATTCAAATGTACTATTGTCATGTTCTTTAAATAGGTGCTGACTAACTGTTTACCTCTGACCATCTTAGCCTGTGCCAATTCTTCACTCCCCATATTGCTAATGATCAATTCACATCCTTCTGATAAACTTGGCTCAGATCTCAAACCACAAATAGCGTCTGTGGCATCAGGAACAAACGGTTTACCCGGGCACATATAGTTTTGTTCTTTAAATTTGACACACGTTTCCAAGTTTGGTATCAAGTAAACTTCAGGTTCCCACGACTGAAATGCCACTACTTCTGGAGTCTTAATCTTAATAAATTTGTCCTCTTGCCAAAATCCCACATTGTGTACCCACTTGGTCTGATAAATAAGTTCAGGAGCCACATATGGGATGCATAGTAAAAACCCCATCTCCAACCTCTCCAAGTCCACATATAATGGCATTGCATTACCCATTTCAAATGCAATTTTTACTTGTAGCACATCAATCTCCCTCCTGGTCAACCTTTCTATCATTTGATGAATAATATCCTGTGAAACAAAATACAATGGTATACGTCCTTGAATCAATTGTGAAATTGCAGTTTGAACTTCTCTCATATAATTTGTCAATAGTCTATCCACAGGACACATTATATTCAAAATCTCACTGAGTGTTTTGCCATGCTTAATAATTAACTTAGTTGCTTGTTACATCACATCCGCTTGTTCATTCAATATGATCGCAGTTTCATTTATGAACCTTACTTGTTCATTCAATCCCCCCCTGATTCCATCTAATGTTTTTTGTATTATTTCTAGGTCAACACTCAGTTGTTGTGCTTTAGTGCTTAGTGTCCCTACTGAAATGGCATTGGCTGTTCATATCGTGGTACCTATTATGACTCTAATTATAAACATTACCAATGAGAACGCCAGCATCACGGCTCCTCTCTCTCCTCTTCTCTTCTAAATATCTGCTGGATTCACAAATGTTTTCTCCAATTGCATCAATCTATCTCTTATTGACTGCTTAGAATCCTCTTTTCTTATTTCCTGCCGCTCTTTAGTCTGTTCATTCTTAATTCCGGTATTGTTCAAATGTTTTTCAATCAAAATCTCACGATTCAATGGTATGTAGATATTTTGGAAAATCATCCTTCTATCACTCATGATGAATCCTGGTGCCTCTTCTACCGCGATACCAGATGCTGGTCCAGGTTCAATGACAACCTGTGCTTCTGAATTTTTTAAGACCCTCCGAATATCATCATCATTAACCATATTGTTGGTGTCATCTTCAATGCTGATCGCTTTGCAGCCTTGGTCTTCGCCCCCTTTCGGGGCTTTTCTGGAATCCGTCCACGTGGGCTCCAGGACTCCATCGTCTCCTGTGACCTCCGGTACAAATATGTTAATATTCTAAATCAAATAGAAAAGAAACAGATTAAGTATATAGCACAATACCGACTTCACCCTTTTGCCAAAAATAAAACATGCTTTGTAAAACATTTTGCCCTTTTTCTTTCACCTTCTGAAATTAAACACAGGTTATAGAGAACAAGCATACATAAAACAACATTCAATATTTAATGCATTTTCATTCTGTACACCGACTCCATAAACTTCAGCTTCTTTTTTATATTATATATATATATTTACATATATTACAGTGTTTATGTACCATTTCAAACATCTTGTTTTTAACTTCTCTGTCACTGCCTCCTGAGTGTACCCATTTATTTTACCTTTCTGTGTTCAAGGGACTTTATCTGTTTCTACACGCTCCAGATTTTTTATCTCATGTCTTGGATGACATGGCTTGATTTGGTTTACATGGACAAACTGCTCTATTATTGTTTCACCTTCATTCCTCAAAATTTTATAAACTACAGGAGAGACCTTATCTATAATTCGAAAAGGCCCCTGCCAGGTTGCTAGAAATTTAGAATTTTTCTGTTTACTTTTTCCAAAATGAAACTTATACACCTTATCCCTACACTGTATTCTCTCACTGATGTTCTTTTATCGTAGTATGTCTTGGCGCTGTCAGCAGCCCTTTCCAGATTTCTCTGCACAAAAGCAAATCCATGTTGCAAATGCTTCCTCAGTTCATCAATGTACTCATGAACTGTGGATGCACTCACAAGTGTCTGCTCATGTGTTCTGTATAGCAGGTGTTATGGTATCACCATTTTCCTACTTGTCAAGACCTCATGGGGGCTAACACCTGTTGCTTTGGCAGGAGTTGATCTGATTGCCATTAAAACCAACGGTAAACGTAAATCCCAGCTGGAACCTGCTTCTGCCACAATTTTTCTTTAATATGTCCACAACAGACCTATTGCTCCGTTCAACTCCACCTGAAGACGCTGCCCGATATGCGATATATAGTTTCCTTTTCACACCCAGTATTTGCCATACCTTACTCATTAGAGTACTTGTGAAATGACTTCCTATGTCTGACTCAATTCTTTGTGGCAACCCAAACCTTGAAAACACATGGTTCACCAGCAATGTGGCTGCTGTTTGCGCACTACAATCTGGTGCAAGAATACATTTAATCCACATATCACAGTTAAAATATAACGGTTTCCTCTGCTCAACCTTTTTAAAGGGCCTATATAGTCTATTTGCAAATCTGACCATGGAAGAGTTAGGCCTCTTTCATTAATGGGGCTCTATGCATTGGTGAAGCAGGTTTAAATTGTGCACACACTAGACATCCTCTAGTATATAATTCCACATCTTGGGACATATGTGGCCAGTAAGCATAATCTTTTAGTATTTCCAATGTCTTTTGTGAACCTCTGTGGCCTGCAGTTATGGCATCATGTGCATGGTGTAGCATTAGCCCTCTGAATGAAAGGGGTACCGCCCACTGTAGCTGTCCTGTTATGGATTCTCTGCTCATGAGTCCATCCTGTAGTTTAATTCGTTTTTTATTCTTTAATAGCACCCTCAACTCTTCTTTTCCCATACAATCATTTTCTGTTAAAGGGTTTTGTTCAGGATCTATCAAATGATTATAATAGATTCCCAAAATTCGATCATTCTTTTGTGCCTCAATCAAATCTTGGTCTGGCGTATCATAACCCCACTGTACCACTGGTTGATCTACCTCCTTTGGTGCTTTAGAACGTGTTACTGCATCAATTTGTATTTCACCCAGTATATCATCAATAGGTAGCAATTCTCCCATCACAGCCCCAATTTTAGCCAGGTGGTCTGCCTTATCATTTCCCTCCTTATCCTCTCCGGTTGTCTTTAAATGCCCACGAATGTTTCTCCAGTATATTGTTAAATCATTCTCTGACACCAATTTGTCTATGGCTTGTATCATTTTTCCATGTTTAAGTGGCTTTTTGTTGTATGTAATCATGCCTCTCGCTTTCCAGCGAGGTAAATACTCCACAAAGCTATTTCGTGCACAGTCAGAAACAGTCACCAGGACAATTTCACTGAATTTATTATCAATTGCAGTAACAATTGCTTTATAAATGGACGCCAATTCCGCCACTTGACTGCTCCTAGCTCCAATCCTCATCCCTATACTGGGGACGCCTTCACATTTCACCCAGACGTTCCCTATTCTTGACACTAATTGTTTATTACTGTCATTTTCAATGTGAAAAGCACAACCATCCACATATACAGTTGGCAAATACTTGCATGTTTTTTCATCAAAAGCTTTGTGTGGTGATTGTTCAAATTCCTGCAAATTAGGTTCCACTTCCATTTCATTTGATACCTGTTCAGCTGCACAGTCATGTAAGTCAGCTAACCCTTGAGCATTTTGGCTCTTTTTATTTTTTCCATATCTCACTTCTACAGGAAAACCTTGTAATGCCAGCGTCCATGAAGTGATTCTGAACTGCGCTATTACCTGACCTAATTCTTTTACTCTCTAAAAACTGCAAAGGTTGATGATTTGTTTCAATAATCACCTTTTCTCCCTGAACAATGGGGCGGAAATGTTGTAGCGCCCACACAGTGGTTAATAGGGCCTTTTCACATTCATTGAATTTTATTTCAACTTGGGAAAATGCCTTACTTGCATAGGCAATGGTTTTGTGATTCAAATCGTGTTTTTGTGATAACACTGCTGACATACATTGTTCAGAGAAACCTATTTCTATAAAGAAATCCCTACCCTTTATGGGATATGCTAAACATGGTGCCTTTAGAAGACATTCCTTCAATTTAGCCGCTGCCTCAGACTGTTCTTTTTCCCATATCCAGGGTGTATTCAGTCTAAGCAGTTTAGTCAATGGTTGAGTGATTTCAGCATAATTTTCAATGAACTTTCTGTTATAGCCTGTCATCCCTAATAAACTTTTAACCCCTTTCACATTTATAGGGTCCTTTAGTTTTTGTATGGCCTCTATATTCTTCTTTTGTGGATTTAGCCCATGTTCAGTCACTTTATGGCCTAGAAAGTTCACTTTTTTCTTGCACCATTGTGCTTTTTGTAAAGATACTTTGGCACCTGCTTTCTGCAATTGGCAAAGCACATGTCTTATTTCATCAAAATGGCTTTTCAGGCTTTCATTTTTTATCAGGACATCATCCACATAAACTATGGTCCCTCTTTCCGCTGCATCTGGCATGGCCTTTCTCAAAAATAAGCCAAATTCACTCCCACTATTGATGTACCCGAATGGAGTTCTAAGCCAGGCGTATTGAGTCTTATCAAACGAAAAGGAAAACAAATTCTGTATCTCCTCTGCCAATGGCACACACCAATATCCAGAGGTGAGATTTAATGTGGTAAATACGTTTGAACCATGTACCTGATCTAGGCCCTGATCAATGAATGGCAGTGGCCATCTGGATACTGGTACTCTTTTATTTAACTCCCTCAAGTCTGCACATAGCCGCCATTGACCATTTGGCTTTAACACACCTAAAATAGGTGTATTGGATGTGCTATGAATGGGAATGATGATTCCCTGCGGTTCCACATTTTTTATAATCTCTGCTAATGATTCTAAACATGCCAGCGGTAGTCTTTACTGGCGTACAAATACTGGACTTCTGGTACACCCTTCTGGTAGTGTGGCCACATGTAAATCAGTTAAACCGCAATCATAAGCATCTTTTGCAAATACATCCTTAAACTCCATAAATATCTCCCTCAGATTGTTTCTATCTTCATCGCTGTCACTTGCATCCGCTGATAAAACCTGCTCTTCTACCATTTTGGAAAATTCTGGAAAATCTTCTGGTAAGGGAATCTCGGTGCTTTCCTCTAACTGTGTGGCTGTGTCTTTTTGTAAAGCTGCCACTTTTAAATATTTTGGCATATCAGTTTCCACTTCAATGGACTGATTTTCTGTTTCATTTTCATTTAAATCAAATGTTATACAACTCTCTTGATAACAGCACACTGTCTCACTTGAATCATAAGGGTACACAGAATGAATTTTAAATATTACTTTGGGCTGAGAGTCCAGGTATTCCGGTAACTCACCCTTGGCATCTACATACTTTTCAGGGATATTTCCAATCACCATGTTATTTAGATCTGCAGTATAATGTGATTTTTGTATGGCCATTCTTAATGGGGAGTTTTCCTCTAAATGAATATCTTGACAACCCTTATTATTTACCATAATTCTTACAGGCCCTTCACCAATATCTACCAATGGAATGTATTCATAATGCAGGCCTTGCTATTTTATGGATTCATTCAGGCATACAAATGCATCAGAGTCTTTCATCTGCTGTCCATTTTTGCATTTCAGTGTTATTGCAAACTGTTTTGTTAATGCAGGAATAATAGTATCTTTCCTCATTTGTAATTCGTTTGCATAAGGAACCAGTTGTGCACAATGATAAGCCCTTCTTTTGTCTTCAAATTCAGGTGCCGGCCCACCTAGTCGTGACCATATTTTTTGATTAAGGAAATCTAACACCATACACATTCTGTGCATGATGTCATTGCCCATGTAAAAATTATTTTGTGCTCCACTCACTATCCATACATTATGGTAAATTGTTTTCTGCCCAATGCTAATTTTAAGCATGCATCTGCCTGCAATTCGGACTGTCCAACCCAAAAACATATTGGTTTGTAATTCTAAATTTCGGGATCTCCTCCCTCTCCATTATTTTTTGCAATAATTTCTCATTATTGAAGCTCCTCTCCTGTTCAAGCGCTAAAGTGGCTTTTATTGTTTTAAAACAGTCATTTATACCAACATGAATCCATGGTTGCTCATCTTCCATGTGTATTTCAGCAAGAGTGGTAATGTGTTTTTCTGAATCTGCTTTAGGAGTAATATTTTGTTTACATATCTTTTCTTTTAAATAAAAACGTAATGTGTGCTCATCTATGGCGGTCTGCCAATTTTTCCTTGGGTCCAAGTATATTTGTACAGGTAGTCTTTCATTGTCGCTCTGCATTTTGTCTTGACACATCAATATAACAGTGACACTCGGTATGCAACTATTCTGGAGATATACCTCCACAGCATCATTTGTTTTGGCAACGGCGTGACATTCATTTATGTTGCTGTTTTGTGATTTTAGTTTCTTAGGTCTCAATACTTTTTTTGTTAAGGACCACAGCACTCCATTCACCCCATCTATGAGAGGAGACAATCTTTTCAGGCAATCTGTCGCCATCAGAAATGGAATTTCACAAATAGATGTGATCAATACCTCTTGTTTCATTCTGTGCTTTCCTATTTTTATGTCAACCTCAGTTACACCTATGATGGGCACCTCCTCCCCATTAAAGTTATGCACTGGACCTTGATTTTCCTTCACTGTGATCTGATTCTGTGGGGGTCTCCCTTCATTGATACTCTTTACCAGCTCCCTGGACATAATTGTGGCCTGTGCGCCAGTGTCAATCATTGCGAATGTTTGGCATTTTTCTTCTACAGTGATGGGAGCATAATCCCTGTCCTCAACTTCCTCTAATACACATAAGAAGTGTGAATTCTTACTGATTTCATGACTCACCTTTCTCAGGCCTTTTTCACTTTTGGCTAAGCACATTGGTAAATGGAAAGACATTTTTCCCTCCCTTTTACCCATTTCTGCGCGAGAGACTTTATTCATTTCTCCATGATCAGAGGTTTTTTGGAGTGTGGCCACTGTTCGCCCATCCATCTGGGTATCATCAGGCACCACATTACAACCTTCCAACTGAACATGTGTAACAACATCATTTAGTAATTTGTCATTGTTTAATTCTGTGCATTTGTGATCATTTAGTGTGGTACCAGCCCTTTCAGCCTCTTCAAAAATATGTGGCTCAAAGAATTCATCAGGTGATTGGCATGTACCCTCCTTTGGAGTATTTCCTTTTTCTGCCTGTGTTTGGTCATTGTTTTGACTGCCCAGGGAAGAAATCATAGCATCCCCACTTACTCCCTGTTCACTGGTATTCCCCATGCATGAGTCATTTTTCTTAAATCTGTCTCTTTGTTCTTTTGGAGTTTCAGGTTTTCTTATTTCATTTGTACAAATCTCCAATGTTTGATTTAGCTCTAGGTTAAACCGTACCTCTCTTTTAGAAGTGTTTGCACTTTCTGTTACATATTCATTTACTGGCATTTTCAGTTTAAATCATTAGACATCTCAGAGTCATTATGCGAAATTACATCAGAGCAATCTGTCTTTTCGGCGCTGTAGGTATCATGAGTACTTAGTCACTTTTCAGACGCCACCCGGTCATTGCTATGGCCATCAGCCCCCTCTTTGGATGGTTGTTTTTGCGCTGTATAGAGCTTCCCTATTTGCTCAGCTAACATTTTCACTTGGGCCTCGAGGCACTGGAACCTTTCCATCTCTCTAGAATCCTCTTTCTGTGGCCTAGGTCGATACTGGTTGTTTTCCCCCTGATTGGATCAATTCTGATACCTCTCAGGTGATTGATTTCTATTGGGATGGTTCCTGAACTCTTGATTCATTTGTGTATGGGAGCGGGGTGCACCCATCCTTTGGTTGTAGTCCCCTGGTGGGGAATCATTGTACTGACGTGGAGTGTAATTCATGTTCTGTCTCATGTCCTGCCTCTCATTTTGTGGGTACTGACCCCTATGTTGATTCCCATTATCAGCAAATCGATCCACAGATCGGGGTTTATCCTGATTACCATATATCATGGTGTTGGGATCAAATCTGCTCTGTGTCCCCAATGTCTGGTAGGGACCATCATTTCTTTGATCTTGATTTTGTCTTTCGTTATTATTCATACCTGACATATCAGGCCGATATCCTGCCCGGGGTCTATCCCCTAAATACCTAGGTCTGATGTAGCTTTCTCTATTAGTAGGATCATGTGATTGGAACATTGGTGCAGAGTGTGATGACCTTTGTTGATTAACCCTTTGTTCAGGTGCCGAATTATTTTTACCTGGACTTTGAGCAGACTCAAGGGACATTTTGGCTGACCTGATTTCCATCACTGAGGCTGAGGGTTCTTTAGATTTAGGTCTAGCATCTTTCATTTTATCACTTTCTCTACCCTGACAATAGAGTACCTCATATAGTTTTGTGCTTTGATGTACAATCCATTCAAGTACGCAGTTTTAAATTCATTGGAATTGGGGTCAAAAGATAAATCAAAGCGAGAAAATGCCCTTTTTAAGTCCTGTAAAAATTGGCGAGGGGATGTGTTAGGCCCAGCAGTGATTGTGTAAGTGACTTTCTTTGCCTCCTGCAATGACTGAAAAGGAGAAAAATGACGCCTAATTTCTTTTTCAAACTCCACCCATTTCATATTCTGCTGTTCATTTAATCCCCTTATGATGCTGGCCGTCGGAGCATCTAAAGTTAAATGGAAATATTGTCTGTACTGTTCCTCAGGTATCTGGAGGTCTTTAAAAATGTCATGAACCGCTTCTAAGTGATCCTCAATGCAGCATTCCCCTCCTTTTTTAAATGGTTTGATCAGGGCTTTAATGGATTTCATTATCTTTATGGGGCTACTTGTTGCAATACATGGAATTGCACCACTTTGTGATTCAATCCGGGTTTCAGGTGTATGGGATTGGTGGCTGCCCCCAATGGGAGTATCAAATCCCCCAAGGGCGCTGCAACCAAGTTCAGTCACCGGCCCAGCCACTGGAGCACTAGCTCTTTGGGCAGAACTAGAATTCACCTCCACTCCATTGAATGTAGTACCCTGCCGCCTCTCCTGGGACCTGGGAATGCACATTTGTTGTTCTAAGTCTTTGCACTTTTTAAGGAGCCTGCGTGCTTCATTTTGCAGATAGTTGTTTTCATCACTCATTTTATTTATTACCTCCTGCATGACGCACATTTGCATTTGGCATTCATTGAATTCTTTGTTTCTCTTGTCTCTTTCTTGAATCATTTTAACCATTTCTTGCTCTGCACCTTGAAGATCACTTTCTTTTTCAAAATTTTCTTTTTGTAAAATCTGCATTTCTGAAACAATCTCATTTTTATCCTGTCTAATGTGATCCACTAAGGCTTTGAAGTGTACCAATTCTTGCTCACTGTCTTCAAACTGTTTCTTGCTTTTGGACAACTGAATATCAAAATCTCTGCATTTTAATTGCATGTCTTTCTGACATCCTTCTAATTCTGTTCTTAACATCACCTCTTTTTTACTTGCCCCATCTAAGTCAGTCTTTAACCTGTTAATTAGCTGGGTATCATTTTCTTGCATTCGCAGGGACCTATTCAAAATAAACCATATTTTGACACATAGCAGTATTAAACAGTCTTTTTCTGCATGTTTGTCAGCTGCATTTAATAATCTCTGAAGGCAGACCTGAATTATGCTGCCTGCTGCAAAAATACTGTCTTTTTTTTCTTTCTGCACTGCACCCTGAAAGCGGTCGTGCCATTCTGTTGCATTGTTCGATGACCACGTCCCATGTGCAAATAACTTTGCCTCTAAATATTGCACTAGCTCTGGGAATGTGGCTTCCATTTGAGACATTCTGAAATTCGTTGTTAGTGGCACACCGCTATTATGAAATGGGTTCCCTCTAATGTACAGATGGCAGTGTGGGACACGCTTGCCACGCCCAGTAGGTGCTCTCTGATCACTTTCCCGGACTGCAACGCACCATAAATACGTTGGGTATTTTATGTAGATTTGGGGCCTGACGGTATTTTCTTACTGCCAAAAAAATAATTTAGCAACAATCACTCCTTGTATTCAGATTGGGTTATGTATAATAATAATACAGTGAATATGCATTATTTCAGTACACAGACATATTTAGATGGTATACATTTGTTGGTATGCGCGGTTGGTATGCGTGGTTGGTGGTATTTTTGGTGAGCATAATTCCTTTGTTTTATTTGTGGCCCCAATATCCAGAACCCCTTATTTTTGTTTAGATTGTTCGTGTGATCACTAGAGAGACCTCAGGCCTACATTTCAGAAATACCACATTTTCATTTTTAGTGTGCCACCATGGGCAATTCTCACTATTTTATATACAACAGTGAACTATGTCCCGGGTCTCTATTTCTGCTGACTCATTTACCTTCAGCAGGCTATTTCACACATGTATTTCTGCTGACTCATTTACATTCAGCAGGCTATTTCACTCACACAGTTATTTATAATTGCTCATACTGAATGAAATCGTGCACACAGCTGCGGCCAAGTCTTATTTTTAGCTACCTTAAAAATGACAATTGCACTGTCTAAACATCTCCCCACATCATCAGCACTGTAATGGTAAATGCACAAAGGAAAGAGAAAATAAAACACACTACCCGTTTGCTTTCAGATATTTTTGTGTATTATAAAAGTTGCATTAAAACACGATCTCACTCTTTTTACAGAAATAACTGAAATAGCACAGTCAACATTATCTGTAACAAAATGAGAATAGGGCAACGAGAACAGTCGCAACATTAAACCTGATGATAAGACACTGGAATTCTTTCTTCTACACTGGCTGAATAGTTTTGCATTCACGCACACTGCCCCCGTACTTTGCAATGTATAATTACCTAATCTGTTCAGCATGTGAAATTCTTCAGCTGGTCGCCTTCTGGATGTGGCAATTCCCTCTTCAAGCACCCCCAGTGAGAACAGGCATCTGCCGTAACTCAAACCGGGGATTTATTGTCTGGGATTCCCAGTCTCTGCAGCAGTGCAGCTGGGATCTGCTTTCTCAATCAGGAACTCCACAGCTACCGGTCAGGTCTTTCTCCGAGCTGTCTAAAATGTATTCTCCCCTTCTTTTTGCCTGAGATTCATTAGCAAAGCTCTGTTACAGCCTGCCAAACGAGTTCAACCAATGAAATTCTACCATGTCCTACCCTCCTTCTCTCTAACAATGGCTTGGCCTATACAGTTGCAACTGTAACCAAACTGATTTCCTGCTTATTAGAGTCTTTGCTTCCTGCAAATACTGTGGACAGAGGAGCACAGAGCAGCAAAAAGAAAAGAAAATCTGGATGCGCGTTTAAAATGACTTTCAGAGTCTGCCTCATTTTGCAATGGAGAATACATTATTTTATTAATGAGTTAGCATGTTCGTTTTTTGTTAATGAGGTTAGTTCATTAATCCTCAAATGTGTCTCCTGCAACAGAGGAATTTCAGGTAAAAAAAAGATATGCTTTTAACTGTGAAAAACAATTATTTGCATTTTATATGTAGAAATTGTTTTTGACTGCATAGCCTGTTTTCATTTACATGTCCATGTTACACTGGCAACACATGCCTTGCTGTACCACCTTATAGCAATGCACCAAACCCATGCAGTGGTGCTGCATAAAAAAAAAAACATGCTATACATTGATCCTGTGCAGTAGTGCTGTGCTCTGTGCTCCCAAAACACGCTAAACAATCCTACCGGCCAACATGCATCCTTGCCTCATGCCTCGTTGGACCTCGAATGGCTCTGTAGATACTCTGCTCAGCCCCCTATGCACTGAAGCCTTGTTGTCAGAATACAGGGCCTCAATGATGGTCAGCAGGGATGTTATAATCAGCTAGAACCTGCCACAGTTGGTTTCTTGGGACAGAATCGAATTCCATACAAAGGTCCACAAAGATGGCACACAGTTTAGTATTGTTGAGGACTGTATACTTCTTCACAAAAAGATCAAGTTGCAAGCATTGCTCTAGGGTGCGCATACACTGTGGAAATCCTACTTGGAGGTGGTTGCTTATTCCATTGCTGCTAGACCAGTTCTGAAGATAACCAAGAGTAACGTTGGCGTAGATTTTCTCTGCCCTATCCAATAGGAACACTCTCCTTCCTTTTTTATAAATAGGAATAATCACCACCTCCCGCATGGTATTGGGAACTGTGTCTTGTTGAATGATTGCATTGAAGACATGGGTTAACACTGGCCCCCTGACTATTGGTTCTTCTTTTAGAGGTTTATGCGAATACTGCCTGGCCCCAGTGCTTTCCCACTCCACAGGGTACTAATTGCCATCTCCACCTCATTAATGTTAATGCCAAGGTCGGGATCACTCAAAATAGGACTCCCTCCCCACAAGGAGCACATCATTGTGAGCCATTCAGTCCTCATATAGGTTGCAGAAATGGGTGTGCCAGATGTTTGGTGCTATACTGCACTGGATTTCGCGTGGTGCATTTGGTGCATCAATCACCACGAGCTTCCAGAAAGTGCATGAGTGATTGTTTATGCAGGCATCCAAGAGAGTTTACCACCTTGACACATAAAAAGATGTTTTCTTCTTGCTGGTAGTGGATTTGAATAGGACTCTAAGGGTTCAAAGATGATTTTATCAACTCTAGGACTAGTTTTAAGACAACAAAAAATGTCTTCCTTGCACTTCCTGCATTTACCATCGTACCAACCATGTCTACCCAGCACGTTTTGTTTGATCACCCTACATGGTTTAGTGAACGTGGTGAATAGACACTGGGTCATTACTATGAACTCTTTCAATATAGAATGAGCATCTGCCTATTGATCACAGCTCATTGCAATATTCTCTTCAGAGGCCTGGTACAGCTCAGGAATCTTATTACATAACCATTTCACTAGCTGCCTTGAATGGCCAGTAATTTCTACCACTCCTAAATTCACATCTTCCTTGAATGGCCCTTCTAGTGACATTAGGATGGAGCATGCATTTGGTCTGTGGTCACTCTCATTCTGGTCAATGACCTCAAATGTCTATCAGGCACTAGTGCATGGTGTTTATCATAATATAGTCAATTCTACTTGAGCCAGTGTGTCCTTGCTGGTTGATCCTGCTTGCCACGTCCATTGCATGCCCTGATGTTGAGACCATACAGCATTATTGCTGCCTCTAAAGCATGACAGTGAGACTTCTTAGGGTAATTGCCCTTCAGTGGAAGAATCCCAGTGCAGTATCTTGTTCATTCCATATATTGTCTAAGATTCTTAGGGGTTCATATTGGAGAGGCATTATTGGATGACTCATGAGCTTTCAGGAGGTCACTCATAATTATTAGGCTTTTTAGTGGGCATACCCATTGGTCCAATTGTAGATATGGAACAGCTTGAATTTGGTTCCCTGACTTGTAAATCTGGGGAGCTGGTAAGATGTTGTCCAACTACCCAATTGAAGTTGAAGCTCACCCACGTCGACAGTGCCCCACTTGGTCTACCTCTTTGACCCTTTGCATCTTGAATCTCAACAGAGGAGTACCCCTTGAGGTTGTGCATTTCAGTGGCCTGTGTTTCTTGGAGGCCTATAAGGTCAAACCTTTGAATGAAAACTCTCCAGTCCGAGTCTTCCATGTATTGCTCTATATTGGCAATGTTCCATGACAGGTTTTTGATTTCCAATAGTGTGGAAGTTACACATGGCTTTGGTGGTGTTGGTGGTCAATGTACAACTTCTAGCTCAGAGTCAGTGGAGTTTTGTTGGATCACTGAAACATACACCACTGGGTCTCTAGCTGTTATGCTGCTCTGTGGATAACAGGATCTTAAGGATATCTTGATGCCCTAGGAGGGTAAGGAGGCCATTAACCAGAAATGTATTTCTCAGGGTAAATTGAATGAAATCAGCATTTTCCGTTGGCATTTGCACCGTGGTGCAATGAATGATGTACTCTCCGATTATGGATGTGCAGCCCCTTGTGTGTCTTATCCAGTGGATGGCTTTATTCTGGAGGGATTCACTGTTTTCATACTGGTCTAGAAATATTTGAGGGTCATCAGCAACAATGTTATAGTAAATGCCAGAGGATGAGATAGGTCTTTCTAGCGCAGAGGTATTGAGGGTGAAGAGCAGATAGCCAAGGGCCGAGCCTTGAGGGACACCAACTACATAGGCATGGGGTCAGAGGTTTGTGAGTTCTAAGAGATTTTAAAGGATCAACCTTCCAGGGAGGATGTGATCGAGGCAAGAGCAGATTTGTGAAAATCCAATGTCTTGCAGAGTGAGAAAAAGAGAAATTTAGATGACAGTGTTGAAAGAGGCAGAAAGGTACAAAAGGATGAGCATAGAAGACAGTTTGGCATGGAGTGGTCAGCATTAGAGAGAAGGTTGGAGACATGCATCATGAGTGCAGACTAGGTGAAGTGTTTTCTATGGAAGCCAGATTGAAGTAATGCTCCAATGCCATTATCCTCAATGTACTTCATCATTTGGTGAAAGATCACCCACTCAAGGATTTTTAAATAATGGCAAAGCAGAGAAACTGGGAGATAGTTGCTGTAACATTTGGATCAGCAGAGGTTGTGGGGTAGAAGTGGTCAGAAAGGAGGGATTTAAGTTCAGGACAGGTGTATCTGCAGGCTGGAGATGGCTAAGGGAGGTTGAAGTACCCCAGCATGACAAAAGAGATACCGGTGAGAAGTGACTCAAGGAAAAGGGTCAGATCAGGGAAGAAGAATTTGAGCAGTCCAAGGAGTCAATAGACAGAACAGTGAGAGGTGTAGGAGGGAGGAGTTCAATAGTGGCTCATTAAAAAGTGGAAGGGGTAGTTGGTCAGTGTTTAGGGCCTCAGTGATAAGGTGCTACACACTGCTGCCCTTCCCGAAAGGCCAGGGAGAGTGGGTGAATAGTGCAGAGTCAATGTGGAGAGCTGCCGATGCAGCAGAATCGTGGAGGTAGATCTAGGTTTCTGTGACAGCAAGAAGTGAACATTTTTTTGTTTTTTAACAATTTGTATTAATTTCCTACAAAATACCATACAGACTTGTGCATGACTTCCAATGATACATCTTGTTATTTGTCTGTGAAAACCTCCCAAATACCCCCCTCTTATGATACTGGCCATAATGGTTCACAATTTTTGCTAAAAACCTTAATGATTGCATTGCAAGTGAATAACATACTCCCGCTGCATTTTGTTCAACCATGTGTCCTTGAGTTTAATCATGCCTGAGCACCTCATATCTCTTGCTGGGAAATAGAGGTTACATTTGCATTTTAAGTGCCATGGTCCTGAATCAAGATTTTTTAATGTCTCAAATAATATCTTACATAAGATTCTATGGTCCACTGGACACAAATTCAGACATGCCAAGCAAGTGGAAATATGGTCTTGCCTTTTCACTTTACAAATCAGCCTGGCTGCCCTATTTTGGGATTGTTGAATATGTTTAATCTGGTATTTCAGAGCTCCAGCATGCTGTTATATTAGTGTAGATGATGTAAAATAAGGACTGAATAAAGCAGTGTATATGTTACCCAAGTGAAATGTGTATATTGAATACACATAGGTGAAGTAGTTACAAGGTTCTTTTTAGGGAGAATTCTCCAGAATGGCTAATTTCCCTTACCTACTGAGTTCCTCAGCAGCTTTGCTGGATTACTAGGAATTATTTTTTTCACCTGGTAAGAGTGTGAGCCTTTTTTCCCACTCTTGCATGTGTTTTGCTGTGTGTGTTTATCATTTTTGTGTTCATAGACTGTGGAGCCTCACCTACTCCACAGGCATCATCTTTTTACTGTGCGTTACACAGCACCTTTAGTGCAGTGATACAGGGTTGTACCAAAGGTGAATATGTACTGTCACTTTTAGTCTTAATTTTGTGTGGTGTTCCCAAAGGGTACTGCATATGATTCTGCCTAACAGTTCTTAATAACATCCTCTTTTCTACCTTCCAGGAAACCATTACAACATTGGCTTACGCCACAGTGTCGAACCATGTGACAATCTCTTCACAGCATGGAGCTTTGTTCGTGTGAATTCCATTCCACCAGAATGTCAGTAATGGGGTAGGGGGAGCGGGTTGTTGGAAATGTCCGTGGGAGACCAAACCAAAAGTTATTTTCGTTCAAATAACTTTTCTTTCTCCTTTGGACAGTTCTGATTCGATTAATTCATGGACATCCATTATGCTATTATGCACTACTACCACCAGGCTTTATTCCAGATTCTAAACTGTGTTTTTAAGCTCGTGCAAACACAGGTCTTTGAAACGTTATGCTAATACGCCATCTCAAAAGACTTAAACATAGGATACACATGAGAAGGGCACAGTTCATGGTTGCTGAATACGTGTTGAATACTTCAATTATTTGGGAGCTTGTCTTTTATCTTTTGAGTCTTGCCATCACTAAATTACCAAGAGTGCTTCAATGCTGAAACAGACCCCATGTGGGGTAGGACACATTGGCCTTAGGAAATCTCTGTTAAAGCTGCGAAAACCTGTTCCTAAAATCACTAATGGCCTTACCAAAAAGTGTCATTTCTTTTAAGGTCAGGGTGGAACGGGGGATGGCTGGCATTTATCACCAGT
The DNA here is from genome assembly GCF_040938575.1 of Ambystoma mexicanum. NCBI lineage: Eukaryota > Metazoa > Chordata > Amphibia > Caudata > Ambystomatidae > Ambystoma > Ambystoma mexicanum. The sequence continues at coordinate 1,115,264,229 of NC_090924.1, read as the reverse complement.
CCCGTTTGAGGCTGATTTTGTTTTGGCTTGAGGTGTTGGTGGTCCAGGAGAGTGTTTAAGCAAACTTTGCTTGAGGGTATTAAAATACTGGTGCAGGATTGGCATGTTTTGTACATATTAGAAATAGCCTTGTGAGACTAGGCATGGGTTTTCTATGGGACCAGCCAACCAAACAACACCTTGATATATTTTAGAGCCAGAAATTGGACTTTTATTGAACAGGGTCTTTTAAAAATATGTTTTATTACAGCCACTGTGTCTCGCTGGAGAATAAGCAGTATTTTGGCTTTGAATTATACCTTCAACCCCATCCTGAATGTACACTTTGAATCTCTCCCATTAAGACCCATCATGTGTAGATGGTGGGATCTTGGGATATCGGAATGCCATTTCCCTTGCTAGTAGCAAGTGATTGGGACTCTTATCCATTTTATATTTATTTGCCAAATACAATGTTATGGTTTATAGTCATTCCATCGACAGCCAAAGCATCTAATGCCATACCATCAGAAAAAAGCATCTCCATTTTTTTTAATGGGGGTCTCCCTCTTCCCCCATTTTTTTTAACCTTTAAAACCCATTTTTATTAAACTAAACCCTTTATCATCTAAAAAAATGCATTAGAGGCTTTTTTTTAGATGCTTTTTTTAGATGGTATGGCTGTCGATGCTTTGGTTGTCGATGCAATGACCGGATACCCAATTTTATTCAAAGAAACGGACTGCTCATAAAGACTCATCGTGCCTGCATTGCTCGAAGTGGCCTGACTCAGGACAAGCAGTCTTAAGATTCAGATGTGACTTTTTTCGGTAGCCAACTACATTTGGAAGGCATGACAAATGAGATGAAAAACAATATGCCTGAGATTTTTCTGCTTCTATTTTATTGTTGTTTATCATATTGTATTTCAATACTTCATGTGTACATTTTGGTGTGTTATGTGATTTGTAGTCTTGTTTTCAGTAGTTGATGCTGTGTTGTAATAGCTATTCCTATACACCACAGTGACAGTGTATGATGAACAAAACAAATAAAATGAGCATAGTGAACTCTAACTAATTATAATTCTATTCCTGAGTGGACAATACAAACCATATGCAAATTCACACTTTGGGAACAGATAATGGTAAATCCTGGATTGATAATCTCTCATATACTGTTGTGGTAAACATGATGCATACCTCAGGGTACAAGGGGTGTACCCTATATGTTTATGCCTTAAAGCAAACTCATGGGTTGGTAATAATATGCATTTAGGAAATATTTATTTGGGATATTCAATCTTGTTTGCTCATTTGTGTGAACATACTGTAGTATAATTCAAGCTGAAATCACTGCTCTTTTATCCATCTTACACAGTGAGGTGGAGACACAAATTATTGTTCTCAGCATAAGATGATGGTGGCAATAAAACGGTCTAATTTACCCCTGTTAGATCATACCAAATATACTGGTGGTGTCCTGATGGGAAGATCGCTGTGTCTCTTAGATAATTGTGGTCCTTGATGAACAGCTCTACTTCTACTAGTAGGAGCTGTAACAGGTGCAGGGTCCATACCGTGTCAAGAGGGGATGGGGACCCCTCTCAGCCTGACGCCTTCCAGGGTTATTACCGAAGCCAGTCCTGCCCCACAGGTGGGGTGTGGGAGTCGGTACTGCCTGAGTGTCTGCCTCTTCTACCTGTGATTGTCTAAACAAACTGAGTGCCACCTTTACTTGCCCATACCTGTATTGCACAATGCTGGCCAATTTCTTATATTGTCCTATATGACTAAATCACCCAGAAGGCCCATTGGTGGAGGAGAGAGGGCACCCCAACTTGGAGGGAGGCAGTGAGGAACTGCAGGATTGCAGACAATCCATACAGCACACCAGCAATCCCAGCGCTCAATGCGATATGAACTGGGATAGTTATCTCTGCCCAGCACCCTTTATTGCGCGGAGGAGCAAATGATGGTTCCAGATCACACACCCAGGGAGGGAAGAGAGAGGACAAAGGAAGGATCTGGCATGCCAGCGCCCATGTCAAAGCCACGCTAAAGCCAGAACTGTGTAGCTATGAGAGACTCTACCCAACACCCTACATTGTACAAAGGAGTGACTGGTGGTTGCAGGCCATGTACCCTGCGAGTGAAGAGAGTGGTAAAAGAAAGGAGCTGGTGTGCCAGTGCCCATGCAAAACCCTTCAGAAGCAGTAAGAAAAGTGATAAACAGGCCTACTGCAAAATAACATCCCCCAACTATATAGATAGCAGAGTGAACAAAGGCTCTGAAAGGGAGGAGGATAAATAACCACAAGAGAATCCCTCTCAAAAAGGATCAGGGACCAGACATAATTTGAAGTGTAAATCCTGCCTAGGTAAATTAGTCAAAGGAAATAACCAGCTACTACAGGAAAGCGATGTATATATATCAAATGTACCGAAATTGAACAAGAATGAGAATACATAATCCCTTGTAAATAAAGATATTCAGTTGAAAAGATATTTTAAGGGGTGCTGCTCACTAGTGAGAGGGGACATTATCAATTTTTCATGTTCTTCCTCCCTTAATGAGAACTACAATTGTAACAAGCTATGGCTTATGGATCGCATATAGGTGGAGGCACTGTTATCCTGATAATACAGAAGTTTGCCACCTATTGGGTCCTCAATTCAATTAAAGGCCCTTCTACCGGGGTACAACACTACCTTGTCTGAAGAAATGTATCCACCGCATCCATTGACTGAGTGAAAGTCCAGATTAGGAGATCATCAGGCATAGTCAAGGGATACCAATAGAGGTAAAGAAACAGCTCCTAAAGGACAAGGCTTGCCCAACCACACATAATCTGACCATGGGATACAGCTATTTCCATCTAATACTTATATGAAATATGACTGGAGAGAATATTTTAATAGCTTGGACAACATGTGTATGCAAGAAACCGGGGCTGTTGAGGCTGCATGTCTAGTAGAATACTGTTGTCACTGTAAACTTGCCCAGAAAGGTGAGAAGGTCAGAACAAGTGGTGATTTAGCTATCTATATAAAGACAGCATTAGGGTTGACAATGGAAATAGTAGAACCAAAGTCACCAGATCTGCATGCAATGTGAATATTCTAGTAGTTGATATATATAAAAGACCATATGGCAGCAAGGGAATGGCTTCTGTGGAAATGCTGGAACAAAAGATCAGGGTATCTAGTGAATCTAAGACACATTAAAATAAAGTGTATATACTTGTAGCAGGAGACCTCAATCTACAATATAAACTGCTCCCTTTGATAGTTGGGGCAACTGATGAGGAAAATTAGTGCTAATGTATCCCAGATACTAGAACTATAACTCCAAAAAGGATATGAGGTGGCAAAAGCACACTGGGATTTAGGACATGTAACTGAAGAATGGAGAGAGCTCAGACAACCTTTACGGAATACTTAGTGCTGCTCTCTATTCATTATATTCTAGTGAATATAAATGCATGGGTAAATGTAGATCATTTTAAAATTATGGAGAGCGTGGAAAGTGGCCCTGAACCAGGAGTTCTGAGTGTATCTCTGCATAGTGAGGAAGTGAGGCAGAAGCCTAGCCAGGGAATTATTAAAACATCAGAATAACATGGAATAGGCTCAAAAATAAGAATACTATTTTGATTTTACTACAGGTTACTTTACCATATGTAGAGGCTACAATGTATAATCCAACTCAAGAACCAAATGAAATAATCAATGGATTCCAGAAAATTACTGCTGAATTATATCCACATCACCAAATGTAATAAATCATTAGGCAAAGAAATAAATCATGCTAAAGTATGGTTTGATGAAAAATGCAGGATAGGCAAAACAAAGCTTTTAGCATTAATCAAAGATGATCAGGGGAGAAGCACTTAAACACTGAGAAAATCAAGGAAAGCCTATGCATGCCTGATAGAGAAGAAAAGGGCAGAATATGATAACTTAAGATGGAAGCAAGTCAACCTTGCAATTGACATCAAAGACAGTAAAATGTTTGGAATATGGTTAATTGCCTATCCTCAGAGATTAGGGTCATCCCAGCCGGGAAGTTGCCAGAAGAACAATGGTATGATTATTAGACTTTCCTTTATCAGGACGTGTGAAGCAATAACAGATCAAGCAATATTAGAGTTCATGGATTTGAGGTCTCAGTAGATGAAGGGTCATTCACAATGGAGGAAATTTAAAAGGGCAACAGAGTGACAAAAAAAAGGGGAGGCACCGGGCCCGATAAGATCCCAGCAGAATCTACGCAAGAAAATAGTGTTATTTGGATGCCATATACCTGTGCATTATTGAATGCTGTTAGATGAAAAAGAAAGATACCTGACCCTTGGAAATTGGCTGAAATTATTACTATCTTTAGAAAAAGGTGATACAACTGATCAGATCAATTACTGTGACATTTTTTTACTAGATTTCACAGGAAAGATGTATGGAAAGGTATTGCAATACAGATTAGAAGAATGGGCGAATGAAAATAAAATATTAAGTCCATGGCAAGGTGGAGTTCTAAGGGGAGTAAGTTGCACTGACCAGGTTTTCAGATGAATGCTCCTTATTTATAAGTGTGTGCATGCAGACAAGTTCTGTATCTATCTTCTTTGCTTAGACCTGAATGCAGCCTTCAATTGTGTTGCTAGTATTGATTCATGGAACTGTTTGTCATTCCAGGGTGTACCTAACCGGTAATAGGACGGTATTATGAATGTGAACAGCAGTGACAGGGCTTGTGAAAGATATGGCCCAAAATGCAAAATGGCAGACCCCTTTATGATCAGTCAGGGAATACCCCAGGGGTGTACATTAGCCTCACTTTATTTTTTTTATATAACAATGAAATAGCAAACAAAATTAGCAAATTGAAGGTGGCTTCGCCAACCTTGAATGACAAGAAAATCGGCATACTGCTATACGCAGATGGTGTGGTGCCCATTTTTAAAACAGCAATGGGGCATAGAAAACAGCTCTATCTATTCCATCAGATATGTCTGAATAAGGGTTTAAAAGTCAACATTGCAATGTCAAAGTCAATGATTTGTCGACCAATAAATAAGATTATTTAAGGTGTGGAGTTAGTGCTGATAGGAAGGCCAATTTGATTTCCTGGGGTAAAGGTTAAATACAACAGGTAATTGGGGCGACTAGAGAGAAAAAAGTGTCATAACTCTAGAACAAGTCAATTCACAGCTAAATGTAATGCCTGGCTGGGGAACAGAGCCATAACAGCGCCCTAGAAGCCTACAACAAGATGGCTGTAAGCGCTGCTGCTTATGGAGCAGAAATATGGGAACATGAGTCTTGCCATAAATTGTTCCGAAAACAGAATCTTTACATAAAGAGACTACTGGAAATGCCAAAAAATGCACCAGATACATTAATACAAATCGAGCTGGGCCAAATGGATGTTGGCAAAAATATTCAGGTAATAACTCTATTATACTGGATCCATTTATGAACCACTCTATCATTAGGTGCCTAGAGAAGCAAGATGATGGAGATCCTTCCGAGCGCTTTTACATGATGTCAGTAATGCTGGGTCTTTCATATATTTGGTATATACATGAGACACTCAGAAAAGAAGATACAACTCAAGTTCAGGAAGCTCTCAAAATTAATAGCTGGACTGAATATGTGGAGAAAGCCCCCAGAAGAGAGAGCGGCCGAGTCTATTTGTTATTAAAACATCCGGGGAAGTTGAGACCTATTTTGATGAGGTCTATATTTTTAAAATTCAGATTTGAGTCTCTCCCGTCGGGGATAACCATGAATAAATGGAATGCTAACAACTCGCAAAACTGTCCCTTTTGTCCAACAAAATTGAGACGGTCCACCATTTTACGTGTCTCTGGACCGCGTATGGAAATATATATGCAAGATAACACTGAATCCCATGCCTTTAACAGCAGGAATAAGACATATGGATGAGGCAGAGAGATTTTGGAGATTGACAGATCACCCAAATGTAATTCCGATAGAGATGTACTATCTATCATGTGGTTGGGGATAGCACTTGAGGATAGGTAACCGAGGCAGACAACGATAGTTAACATCTAATGGATCGACTGAAGCTGAACTAGTATCTTAATTTTGGAAGCTATGGTTTATGTACTTGCACTTTCAAGGATTTGATTAGGATAGCCAACGTTCTGCTGTATAAGAATAAAAGTCGTAGACAGGTTTTTTTTTCCCCATAATAATTTGAAATGATAATAGTAGTCGAAGGATAGGATATTTCATGTGCATTATGTTTTTATAATATTGTTACATTTAGGCAAAATGGTAGGATTATTAGAAGAGTCTGTAATATGCTGTTTAAATAATATTTAAAAAATGCATTGTACACAGTGTATGCCCTTGCAGTTTAAAGTCCCTGAAAATTGTTGCCTAAGTGCTGATGCATAAGCATAAGAGTTGTCAGCAGGTTCTATGTTGTTATAATAATACAAAATGGCAAGGGTGCTTGAAGGACAGGATACTTTAATTATACCCTTTCTATATAATATCAAATGTGTAATACACACAAACTTTAAAGGTCATGGATATGATTAAATATTTTCTGATACAGTTCTATTTTAGTATGCTGAAGTAAATTACTACGTGGTATTACTTTGATTTAGCTTGTTTTTTTCAGTTTATTTTTAATGGGGTGTCCCCATAATACCTCTTCACAAACACTAACTGTGAGAGGATTCAATTCAACACTACAGCTAAATCAATGCCTAGTCTGGGATACTGAATGGAAACCCTTATTGATATATCTTTATGTCCAGTTCATGCGTTCTGGATGACTACCCCTATATAACACCCCTCTCTTGGAATCCCCCTGACCCCACTGAGCCAAGAAGTAGTTCTGTTTTGCAAGTTAAAAGGTTTATTTGAGAATTTAAACAATATATATATATATATCACACTTTATAATAAATTAATAATTAAATATCACACTTAATCTGATATGATAAAGATTAACAACAGAGAATCTGGCACTAGCCCACTTCTTTATAATCACTAAGGAGTTGAAATGAAATGGATAAGGTAGCACACTGGTAAATAGGGACAGAAGAATAATGTGGTAGAGAATGCTTTATAGGGTTCCAGGAAATGCAAGGTTGAATGAATGAAATGCAGTATAGAAGATAAACTGATATGGTTTCACAAAAGACAAGGTAATCACTTTCCCTTTGTGGCAATTCACCCCCCCTATACAATGTAAGGAGATGGAAGGAAGAGCACACGGTTCAGGTATACAATCACAATGTAATACAGAGTTCCAGTTTCCCAGCAAGCTTAGAGGAGAATAGATATGAGTTTTACACAGGCTCAAAATGCTTTAAAATGTGATAGCAATATATTGGAAAATGTGCTAAAATGATTTTAATTCCCTCTGGAGGTTCAGGTTGAGGATTAGTTGGTTTAAATACGTTCAGGCTTACTTTAGCAATGTTCTAGGAATGATTGGCAGGTTAAACAAATTTTTGGCAAATGAAAGCAAGGAAGCTGCTGTTTTCACACGTGGAGAAATTTACAAATCGCGGCAAATTCGCGAGTGTGTTTCTCGTGATTGCGGCAGAACTATAGGGAATAGGAATGCGGTTCTAGGTTCGTTGAAAAGCCATGATTCCCAGCTTTCAGAGGAAAGTTACTGCAAGTTTCTAAGACAAACGGTCACGGAGATATGAGCGATATGGTAAAAGTCGTTTTTCAGATTTGAAATTTTAAAAGTTCAAAGTGACAAGTTACAGCTAGCAACTAGAAATGACAGGTGACAGCTTTGCAAATGACAGGTGACAGTTAGGAGACAGTTCTGGTTAGATTAAAATAGATTGAATTATATTATTTTAACTAAGAGATTGGGTCTGCACAGTTCTGCTAGGTACTCACAATATATTTTTGAAATAAATGGGCCTCGCCACGGATCTGGTCAACAGGTTTTCTTCACTCGCCACGGACGGTTTCTGCGCACAGCGTCTGGGTCAGCTCTCTAGTTCTGCGAACAGCGGTCTGGGTCAGCTCTGCTCTGCCTCTGGTTCTGGATACTGCTCTGCTTTCTCTGGGTACAGCACTGCTTCTGGATCTTTCTGCACAGCTTTCTCTGGACCCAGTGCTGATCTGCACGGCTCCTGGATGCTGCTATCGCTGTTAGGTTTGCTGGATGCTGAGGCCCACTGAGAAGAGTTCTCAGTTTGTGGGTTTAGGCCCTTGCTTTGAGTTCTGAATCAAGTTCTTTGGAGTTTTAAAGTCTAAGTGTTGAATCTAGTATCTACTGGATGTTGTGTGGTCCGGCAGAGCGCATTGCAGCAAATGGAATTGAATGTCCCTATCTGTCCTGACTGTCTGCTTTTATGTGTTTTGAAAGTGGGTGGAGAGGCCAGCTTTCTAGACCCTACCCCTCTCCACTTGTCATTGGCCTACTTTGGGTTCATTTATTCAGTTTTACACAAAAAAAAGTCTGGTGTTGTTTTAAAACGCCGGCTTTCTGATAGTGGTGAGTACTGGTAATGCACCCATTTTTGGGATTTAAGAAAATGAATTCCCCACAATTCTAGGTTGCTCTTGGCAATCAGCATTGCCATTCCCAATGGTTTCAGGCTACTGTGTGGGTAGTCCAATGGGGTTTTAGGCAGTGCCCTTCTGTGCCCATAAAATCGGCAAAAATGGGTGGCAGCCTATTCTTCATGCATTTCCCTGGGCATTTTCTGGGGAGCTCTGGCCATCATGATGTTTTCAATGCCAGTACTGCACAGTTTTTGAGGTAGGGCTCGGATGCATGGGTAAAAACATACCACAAGCCCCCCTCTTGCGATGGCCATTCTGTTTCACTGATGGGACTCGCAAGACCTGGGATGTTTCCTCATCTTCTTCCAATAGATGGCACAGTTCAGCATCTTTTCCTCCATCCAGTACTGATCGATCGGTTCTCCTCGCCGGTCCTGATGGGAATATTGGGCGGTACACTGGGCCCCTTGCGTCTCTGCTCCCGGTCTCCGGATCGTCCTCCTTGGCCAGCCTGCAGGTTTTCCTTCTCCTAGGACGACAAAGGAAGAGCAGCAATACCTATTCATGGACATTTCTCCCCCACCATTGATATAGTGGGGTGGCATATAAATTTATAGTCAAAACATATGAACATGCACATTTCTTTTTGCATTCAAAAACAAAGACACCCACATTGAGAAACTCAGAATTTGATAGGCGATATGTAGGATATTTTAAGTTAGAACTGAATTAATCTGAGACAGTACCCTATAGGATTCCAAAGGATTCCTCCAGTTGTTGCAGAGTGTGCCTGGGATGGCAACACTTCAACTGGTTAATGTGGACCCACTTGTCTTCCCCCTCTGCTAAACTGCCTTTGGGGATGCGGATCTTGTAGGCCACAGGAGAGATCTTGTCTATAATCTCAAAGGGTCCCTTCCATGTAGGCAAGAATTTTCGCTGTTTTGCCTGGTTTCTTTGGAAGTTGTATAGATAGACCCGGTCCCCCACCTGATATTCCTTCCTGGAAGTCTTCAGGTCATAATGGGTCTTCATGCTATCAGCTGAACTTTCTAGATTCCGCTGAGCATAAGCAAAAGCATGTTGAAGGTGTTTCCTTAAATTCTCCACATACTCATGAGTTGTGGAGGCATTTATTAGTGTCTGCTCTTGGGTCCTGTAGAGCAAATGCTGAGGAAGCACCATCTTGCGCCCAGTCATCAACTCAAATGGTGACATTTTGGTTGCAGATGAAGGGGTAGATCTTATGGCCATTAGGACCAGAGGTAATCGGATATCCCAACTTGGCCCAGAATCTGCCACAAACTTCTTTAATATGCTCACAATGGTTCGGTTATATCTCTCTACTGCCCCAGAAGAAGCTGGCCGGTAAGCAATATGCAACTTCCTTTTGACCCCCAGTATCTCCCACATCTTTGTCATTACTTCACTGGTGAAGTGGCTACCCCTGTCTGACTCAATCCTTTGAGGTAGACCGAAACGGGAAAAGATGTGGTTAATCATCAGGGCAGCTGCCGTTTCTGCCTTGCAATTTGGGGCTGGGAGACATTCCACCCACTTGGTAAACAAGCATGTAACTGTCAACATGTACTTGTTTCCTCTAGACGAGCGAATCACAGGGCCTACAAAGTCGATTTGCAAATCTGACCATGGCAGTGTCATCCCCCGCTTTTGGAGAGGCGCGCGGTGTGTGAGGGACGTCGGCTGAAATTGCGCACACACAAGACACCCCTTCAAGTATTGGTCAAGGTCCTGCCCCATGTGTGGCCAGTATGCAACCTCTCTTAAGATTTCCAGTGTTGTGTGAAACCCCCTATGACCGGCGGTGGCCGCATCATGGGCGTGACTTAACATCAGGCTTCGGAATGAGGTAGGAACCACCCACTGATCATGGCCAGCTTTGGATTTCCTTACCAGCAAACCGTCTTGGATTCAGAACATTTTTGGACATTTCATCAACACTCTTAGGTCCTCTTTCCCAATATAATCGGTATCCGTCAGGGGAAAGTTCTCAGGGTCCTCAAGGTGTTGGTAAAACTTACCAATAATTGGATCCCCCTTCTGAGCGGTAATCAAATCAGCATCAGGGGTCTCCTTACTCCATTGTGCAATTGAAAGGTCGTTGTGAGCATTTGTCTGGGACCTAGTGATAGCAGTGACCTGGATTTCCCCCGACAGGGACTCAATCTCAATTAGATCCCCTTGGATGGCCCCGGTTTTGGCCAGCTGATCACCTAAGTCATTTCCAGTTTTGTCTGGTCCCTCTACTTTGGAATGACCCTTGATCTTTTTCCAATAGATGGTCATTACTTTCGAGGTGACCAGATCATCAATGTTTTGGATCAACTTCCCATGTTTCAAGGGTTTGTTGTTAGCACATAACATGCCTCTGGTTTTCCAATTAACCAGGTGCTCCACGAACCCGTTCCGTACATAATCCGAATCTGTGATTATGACCAGTTTGTGGAGTTGATGCTGGACAGCAGTGAGGATGGCCTGATGCACAGCCACCAATTCTGCCACCTGACTACTTCGGGGACCAATTTTGTATCCAGCGGAGGGTTCTGGGGACTCATTCACCCATGCATTCCCTACGCCGGCCACCAGTTCTTTCTCCCCGTCGTTGTCAACATGGTAAGAGCATCCATCCACATATACAGTGGGCATTCCCTCACACTTGTCTTCTTCAAAGACTTTGTGGGGGGAATTAAGGTATGCCTCCATGTTGTCCTTTATTTTTAGACTTTCATCCTCGAGACAGTTTTCTCTGGCACAATCATGCAAGTCAGCCAGACCTTGCGCGAGGGGACTCTTCTTGTTTTGGCCATATCTGATCTCCACAGGAAAGCCTTGCATTGACAGAATCCAGGAAATAATTCGGGAATTACTCACATTTCCGGCCTGGATTCTGTCACTTTGGAGATATTGCAGAGGCTGGTGTGGAGTCTCCACTATGATGTGTTCCCCCTGGATAAACAGGCGGTAATTCTTCAATGCCCACACCGTTGCCAGGAGTACCTTCTCACAATCGTTGAATTTTTCCTCCACAGAGGATAAAGTTTTGCTCGCATAGGAGATTACTTTATTGACCTTGTCATGCTTTTGGTATAATACTGCCGTCAAGCACGTATTAGAGAAACCCGTCTCCAGGAAGAACTCCTTGTTTCTGACAGGGTAAGCTAGGCAAGGTGCTTTTGAGAGGCTTCTTTTGAGTTGTTTTACTGCCTCGGCTTGTTCTGGACCCCATTCCCACTTGACACCCCCCTTCAGGAGGTGAATCAGGGGTCTGGTGATCTCTGCGTAGCCCTCAATGAACTTTCTGCTGTAATTAGTCAGTCCAGGGAGGCTCCTTAGTTCCCGCAGAGTTGTGGGGTCTTTCAGTTTCTGAAGTGCTTCCACTTTCTTTTCCTGGGGACAGAGACCCTGAGGAGTAATCTCATGCCCCAAGAAATTAACACGGGTTCTACACCACTGTGCTTTCTGAAAGGAAAGTTTGGCTCCGGCGGCCCTCAACTGCGTCAGAACATAACGGATCTCCGGTATGTGTTCCTCCACAGATGAACTTTTGATGAGGACATCATCTACATAAGCCAGGTTACCCCTCGCACCCAGGTCGGGCATGGCCTTATGTAGGAAAATATTGAACTCATTACCGGAGTTAAGGTATCCGAAGGGAGTCCGGGTCCATGTATACTGCTGGCCCCCAAAGGTAAAAGCCAGCTTGTATTGGTCCTCCCTACTGACCGGCACGGTCCAGTATCCATTGGTCAGGTCTATTGCAGTGAATACCTGTGACCCCTGGATCTGGGCCAGCCCTTGGTCAATGTAGGGCAGAGGCCATCGGGAAGTATGGCCCCTCTTGTTGAGCTCCCTGAGGTCGGCGCAGAGTCTCCACTGGCCGTTTGGCTTCAATATTCCCAGCACCGGATTATTGAAGGTGCTGAGGACTGGACGGATTATTCCCCGGGACTCAAGGTTCTTAATTATTTCAGTAAGGGACTCCATTGATGCGAGAGGCAAGCGATATTGCTTCACAAACACAGGAGTCATGCCAGGGTCCGTGGGGATTGTTGTTGTGTGGATGTCAGTGCGACCACAGTCATATGAGTCTACCGCAAAGAGATCTTGGAAATCCAAGAAAACTTGTTTCAACTTTTGCTTTTGTTCCAGAGTCACACAGGCATCAGCTAGGTTGACTCTCTCTTCCACCATCTGCCTGAAGCCTGGAAAGACTTCTGGTTTGGCTATCTCCGCGGCCTCCTCCAGCTGGGTGGAGTAGTCCCTGGTCAGAGTGCTGATTTGGACCGGAGGCTTCAGGTGGGAAAGGCAGCCCTCATGGACCTGGAAAATCACCTCATCCCTCCTGAAGTCACAAGTCACATCTTCCTTACCATAGGGGCAGGAAGTGTACACCAGGAAGTTCCCCCCATGCCGGGTAAAAATCGTGTCTAGTGTTGTATTGTCCTCACTGTCACTGTCAATGCAGTCCTTGGGGATTGGCCCTAACAGTTCATTACCTAAATCAATGGAAAAATGTCGGTCATCAACCGCCATTCCAATAATGGTGCCTGCGGCTAGAGTAATACTCTTTAAGTCGCTGTTATTCACCTCTATTAGAATGGTGTCATGTTCTATGTTGACTACTGGTGTTGGGTTTACCCCTAACCCTTGCTGTTGGAGAGAAGCATTTAGATGTATGTAAGCATCAGGGTTTTGCAAATATTGTCCTCTTTTAGCTTCCACTTCCAGGGAGAATTGTCAGGTCCTTTCTGGGATGGTGACCTCCTCTTTGATCTGAATTTCAACTGCATAAGGTAGCAATTGAGCTGACCTAAATGCTTTTTCTGGATCATCAAAGCCCATGGGATTATCCGCTAATCCGGACCAAGCTTTGAAGTTTATTAGGTCCAAACTTATGGCAAAGCGAATGAGAATGTCACTGCCTAAGTAAAAGGCGGCAGGGACGTCTCGCACGACCCAACAATTGTGGACTATGCTCTTGTTGCCAATGGAGATTTTGAGCATACACCTGCTTGGCAGGAGATGTTTGGAATTAGGTGCTTCCAGGTCCATTTCCCATTTGTCTATCAGTTTGAAGGTGGGAATGGCTGGATCTTTTGGGAGTTGGCGAAACATGGCTTCGCTGATGAAGCTCTTACCGTTGTTCACACACACTCAAGCGAGAACAGAGTCCTTCCCATCATTTAACTGAACAGGGATGAACAACTGCTCTCCAATTTGCTGAATATCAGCCAGGCTCTGAGCTGATTTCACATCTTTCTGGACTATAGGAGTGGGAGTTTCTGATTGTGGATTAGTAAAGAATTTCAGGGTGTTTCCTTCCAGTGTGGAATACCACCTTAAACTGGAAGGAAGGTTGATTTTCAGAAATAGAGAGGACCCCCCATCACCAGTCTGTTGTCCTACTGCTATTACTGTCACGTCTGGAATTTGGTTGTTCTGGAAGTGAAATTCTACTTGGTCAGATTTTTGTTCAACCATGTGGCAGATGCCGTTTAAACTAACATGGTTGACACTCTGTTTTAATTTTATTGGTCGGCTAGTCTGGGTCCAGAGGACCTTGTTTACGCACTCTATTAAGGGTGACAACCTCCTCAGGAGGTCATTCCCCAGTAAACAAGGGGTGCCCTCTGGAGTCACTACTATGACCGGGTTTTTCACCTTGTGTCGCCCGATCTTAATGTCCAAGTCTGCAGTCCCCTCAATGGGAATTTCCTTCCCGTCAAAGTTCTGCAGTTGTCCAGGAAGAGAGGTGAGAGGAATTTGGTAATTCTCTCCCCTTCCTGCATTCAGTTCGTCAAAGGCCCTTCTGGACAGAAGGGTAGCTTGAGATCCAGTGTCCACCAGTGCCAAAATTGTACCCTGCCCCTGTACTTGTACCGGGGCATAGTATCTTCCCTCCTTCTCCTCAAGGGGGCACAGATAATGCACATTTTTGGACAACTGGTGGGCTAACTTTCTGGTTTTGGACATCGCTAGCGAAGAGATTTGGGCAGAATTCTGTGGAGAGCCTTGGGAATCTGAAAGAAAAAATTGGCAACTGGAGATCAGAGCCATTGTGGGTTCCCCTGGTTCCGGTTCTGGGCCGCCCCCCCCCCTTTTGGAAGCAGTCACCAGGATGGGTTTGAACCAGGGGATTTTCTTGCTGTTGGTTCTGGGATGAGATGGTGGGCGGCGGTAGCTCAGTCTCCCCATCTCCCCAGTCTGGATTTGCATCCCTAGGGACCCATTTTTCTTTGGGAGGAGTTCCCCCCTCTCTGAAGGAGAAGATCCTTTTCCCAGGATCCTCTGAGGATCCCTCTCCCTCAAATTGGAAGATCTGTACCTCCTCCTCAAACTGAGTCTGTTTGGGTCTTTTGTTTCTCCTACCCCCACTCTGCTCCTTAGGAGGCAGACTTTCAGGGGGAAGAGATTTTGTTTCCGGTTCCTGGGTTTCCAGGGGCTGTTTACAAGTGAGGAAGGAAGCTTCCTCCAAGGCTTTACACCCCCCTTCCCTTTGTGCCTCCTCCCTGGGAACCGGTGAGTTATCGGGGTGCTGCCCCGTCATTGTTCTGGAGCACCAGGTCCAGAGTTGGGTGCGTTCTGTGCCGGCATGCCGATCTGAGGGTTCTGCTGAGCCCTCAGTATGTGACCCAGATCCCGCGCCATGTTTTGAACCTGTCGCTCTAACTGGGAAACCCGCTCAGGCTGATATAGGGCCCTGTTTTCTCCCCTGGGCTGATCCCGGGAACGGTAGCTATCCCTTCTTTGGTAGTACCCCTGGTTGGGAAGATTTCGATACCCCTCCACCCTTGGCCTCCCCTCTCCCGGATTCGGTTGTCTGGGCTCAGGGAATTGGGGAAAGAAGGGTGGAGGATTTTGGGGCTGGAAGTTGGGTGGATACCTGGGGAAGAAGTTCTGCCCAGGGTTTGGTGAGTTTCTGCCCTCCTGTGAGAAGTTGGGAGGGAAGTTCTCTTGGTTAGGTGCTTGGCTGGATCCCCCCCTTGGGCTGGAGGAGTCCACACATAACCCAGGATGGGTCTGTTTCCCTTGTAACGGGGGCTTACATAATCAGGAGAGCGAGGGACCCCATTTGTGGGGCTGCCTCCTTGGCTCCTTGTCTGTGACTGGCCCGAGGACCTTCTGGGCCTAGCATTATTAGGTGCAGGTAGGTTTTTAGGCCCCCCCATCTCCAAATCTAAAACGGGGTGACCTTTACCTCTGCCACCTTGGCAGCAGCAGGGGTGTTGTTGGCTTTGGGGTTTTTGGACGCATTATTTTTATTTTCTATTGGCTTCTGCACCTCATAGATCCGGGTCACCTGTTCAATGACCCAGTCTAAAGATCTTTTCTCGTGAAAATCCCTCACGAGCTGGGTCATTATGTATTTGGGCAAGGCATGGAAAAACGTATTAATAAATTCTCTGCTATCCGTGCGCACCCTTCTTGTGGTCTGTGCAAAAGCATGCTTTAACTCCTGCACAAATTCTTGTGGGGCCTGATCCTCCCCACATTGTAAATTGTAGGCTGCCTTGCGAGCCTTTTGAGGATTTCTATGAATAGAAAAATGTTTCAAGATGGCCGCCTTATAGGTGGACCATCTTAAATGATTTTGGTCCTCCAGCCCCGCAAAGAAACTGGAGTATTCCGGGGAGAAGGTCCACTTTACATATTGAATACAGCTTTGGCTGTCCTTCAAATGGAAAGTCTCCATCATTTGCTCAAACAACTCTAAGCGCTCCCAAACAGAATACTTGGCGTTCTTATGATAAGGCGTGATGACGCTCCTGATTGCCTTAATCTGCTTTAAGGGGTCCTTAAGCAAGGCCCTTTTTGTCTTATTGGCCCTTTTGGTCCGGGTAACCCTGGTCCATTCATCTTCTGACTCAGAGGCACTGCTCCCAGAGGTTCCCGTCTGTTCTTCCAGGTTTTCCCGGATTCTGCGAGCCGGGGAATGGCTGGCAGAATGTGGGGACCTGGTCTCCTGTGTCCTGTACCGCTCAGAGGAGTCTTCAGATCCCTCCTTGCTGCCAGGATTTGATGGGTACCCCCCCCACTGACCTAACTGGGCAGAGGTTTTCAGGATGCCCTTAATGGGCCTACTCTCCTGGGGTTCCCCATCAAATTGCACTGTGCTTGGGTGCCCATACCCGGATGCCCGCCCCTCCATTCCTGGGTGGTACTGGCCTATGAGCCCCATGCTTCTGGCTGGATAGTAATCTGCCATCCCTGTGGCCCTGTGCTCATGTGCGCCAGGGGACATGGGGGTGGCAGAGTCCAGGGACTGAGAGAGATAAAGGCCTCTGGTACTAGGGCTCCTGGGGTTATGCTCAGGAGTTTCTCTTTCCCAGCGAACCTCATCTCTATCCGCCCCTGCTCCCTGTTGCAATGCAAGAGCCTGCGCCTTCAGTTCTTCAGTTAAGGCCTTACTAGACTCTATCAGTCTCTCCTGCATCGCTACCTGTTGTTGGAGTCTATCATTGTGCTGGCAGAGAGCCTCATTCTCTCTCTGGGCCTCCTGATTGGTCCTGGAGCACTGGGCCAGTCTTTGCTGCAGGAGGGTTACCTCCTGAGCTGTGTCCCTATTGGCCTGCTCCTTTCTTGCCAGAGCATCCTCCACCCTCCTGGTGTGTTCTAACAAGTTCTGGTGTTCTTTTTGGAGGTCACCCAGCCCCTGGAGGGCCAAGTGATTTTCTTCTGTTTTTCTTTTTAAATGGCAGACTTCCTGGCCTAAGGCGTCTCTTTCCTGACTAAGAGCCTGCATTTGTGCCGCCAGGTCGTCCCTCTGCCTTTGAAAGGCACCAGCTTTCTGGCGTTCTTCATCAAACTCTGCCTGGGTATCCAGGTCTTTCAAAATCAGCTTGTTGCTCTCTGCCTTCACTCTATCTAGATGACTTTGCAGGGTGGCTACCTGCTCCGTGCATGCCCTGTTAAAGTCTAATTGTTGCTCCAGCTTTTTCTGGCTCTGCAGTAAGGAGTCCAAACTGTCTTGGTGCCCCTTCTGCAGGGCCAGAAATCTAGCATCCTGGTCAGCCTTTTCCTGTTGCAGTATATCCATGTCCTCTTTTATTTTAATGATATACTGCCTACTATCATTTTCTGACTCCTGGCTCCTCTGCAGCCTCTGCTCAGAAGAGTCTAGATCAGATTGGGCCTTCTGTAATGCCAGCAGTTGCCTACTCGCCAGATCTTGGCCTTCAGCACATTTGTCCTGCATGGCTACCATATGTAAATATAAATATGCCGCTACCCTGGCAATCTTGTTGTGCTCATCCTTGGCCTTAGAGGACATATATAGTTCACTCAGGGCCACATGTAAGGGACCCTGGTCTCTCCATATATCTGACCCTGTTTCCGTGATCTGGGGTGCGACTGCTTGCAACCAGACCGTCTGGTCCTGATGAGTCCACTCACCTCTCACAAATAGCTTATGTAAGAAGTGCTCTCTGGCTATTTTCATATCTACCAAGGTCGTCATTCTGGAATTTGAGTTCCTTCCTGACTTACAGAAGTTTGTATTTTATTTTTGCACAACAGACCTTTTCGTTAGAGCGTTCCTTTGAGGAGTGCTTTACAGCGTAACACAGCGTGATGATCCGACCGGATATGTGTATCTGGTCAGCGGGCACACTGTATTAATCTGCACAAGTGATAGATCTAATCCGGAATCCCTGGCTACGAGCCCCCAATTTGTAAGAGGATTCAATTCAACACTACAGCTAAGTCAATGCCTAGTCTGGGATACTGAATGGAAACCCTTATTGATATATCTTTATGTCCAGTTCATGCGTTCTGGATGACTACCCCTATATAACACCCCTCTCTTGGAATCCCCCTGATCCCACTGAGCCAAGAAGTAGTTCTGTTTTGCAAGTTAAAAGGTTTATTTGAGAATTTAAACAATATATATATATATCACACTTTATAATAAATTAATAATTGAATATCACACTTAATCTGATATGATAAAGATTAACAACAGAGAATCTGGCACTAGCCCACTTCTTTATAATCACTAAGGAGTTGACATGAAATGGATAAGGTAGCACACTGGTAAATAGGGACAGAAGAATAATGTGGTAGAGAATGCTTTATAGGGTTCCAGGAAATGCAAGCTTGAATGAATGAAATGCAGTATAGAAGATAAACTGATATGGTTTCACAAAAGACAAGGTAATCACTTTCCCTTTGTGGCAATTCACCCCCCCTATACAATGTAAGGAGATGGAAGGAAGAGCACACGGTTCAGGTATACAATCACAATGTAATACAGAGTTCCAATTTCCCAGCAAGCTTAGAGGAGAATAGATATGAGTTTTACACAGGCTCAAAATGCTTTAAAATGTGATAGCAATATATTGGAAAATGTGCTAAAATGATTTTAATTCCCTCTGGAGGTTCAGGTTGAAGATTAGTTGGTTTAAATAAGTTCAGGCTTACTTTAGCAATGTTCTAGGAATGATTGGCAGGTTAAACGAATTTTTGGCAAATGAAAGCAAGGAAGCTGCTGTTTTCACACTTGGAGAAATTTGCAAATCGCGGCAAAAGTATAGGGAATAGGAATGCGGTTCTAGGTTCGTTGAAAAGCCAGGATTCCCAGCTTTCAGAGGAAAGTTACTGCAAGTCTCTAAGACAAACGGTCACGGAGATATGAGCGATATGGTAAAGGTCGTTTTTCAGATTTGAAATTTTAAAAGTTCAAAGTGACAAGTTACAGCTAGCAACTAGAAATGACAGGTGACAGCTTTGCAAATGACAGGTGACAGTTAGGAGACAGTTCTGGTTAGATTAAAGTAGATTGAATTATATTATTTTAACTAAGAGATTGGTTCTGCACAGTTCTGCTAGGTACTCACTATATATTTTTTAAATAAATGGGCCTCGCCACGGATCTGGTCAACAGGTTTTCTTCACTCGCCACGGACGGTTTCTGCGCACAGCGTCTGGGTCAGCTCTCTAGTTCTGCGAACAGCGGTCTGGGTCAGCTCTGCTCTGCCTCTGGTTCTGGATACTGCTCTGCTTTCTCTGGGTACAGCACTGCTTCTGGATCTTTCTGCACAGCTTTCTCTGGACCCAGCGCTGATCTGCACGGCTCCTGGATGCTGCTATCGCTGTTAGGTTTGCTGGATGCTGAGGCCCACTGAGAAGAGTTCTCAGTTTGTGGGTTTAGGCCCTTGCTTTGAGTTCTGAATCAAGTTCTTTGGAGTTTTAAAGTCTAAGTGTTGAATCTAGTATCTTCTGGATGTTGTGTGGTCCGGCAGAGCGTGTTGCAGCAAATGGAATTGAATGTCCCTATCTGTCCTGACTGTCTGCTTTTATGTGTTTTGAAAGTGGGCGGAGAGGCTAGCTTTCTAGACCCTACCCCTCTCCACTTGTCATTGGCCTGCTTTGGGTTCATTTATTCAGTTTTACACAAAAAAAAAAGTCTGGTGTTGTTTTAAAACGCCGGCTTTCTTATAGTGGTAAGTACTGGTAATGCACCCATTTTTGGGATTTAAGAAAATGAATTCCCCACAATTCTAGGTTGCTCTTGGCAATCAGCATTGCCATTCCCAATGGTTTCAGGCTACTGTGTGGGTAGTCCAATGGGGTTTTAGGCAGTGCCCTTATGTGCCCATAACATCGGCAAAAATGGGTGGCAGCCTATTCTTCATGCATTTCCCTGGGCATTTTCTGGGAAGCTCTGGCCATCATGATGTTTTCAATGCCAGTACTGCACAGTTTTTGAGGTAGGGCTCGGATGCATGGGTAAAAACATCCCACATAACACCCCCACAACCAGCCCCCACCCCACCTAAGACCCTTAAGCCTTAAAACAACTATATAATTCCCCCACCATCGAAGTAATTTTGTCGAAGTAAATTACCACATAGTCATTTACTTTGGCAAAATAATGGCAAACGGCTGATGTAATAGAGAATGTGTATGTTACTACATTTGTTGATGTGCATAAATATGAATTAGAGGTGTACTAAACATGTCAACTCCAGAATCAGCAATAGTAAATCTATATCAGGAGAACTGTTCATAATTCTGAAGGAAGTTGAGGGTAGGGTAAGAGTGTTGATAATATTAACATCAAAGGTGACTCCTATTGGTGTTTAAACGATTCAGGAAGAATTTTCTAATAAAATCCTTGGCCGCCAGGAAGTCATTCATAAGCAATTACTTGGACAAAAATGCCTCATTCAAAGAAAACCATGCTGCTGTTGCTCCCATTCCTGACTCTATTAATTCAATTTTAAACAATGCTCTGAAGCAGAGATTTTTAGGATGTTGACCAGCCTAAAACCCACTCTATGTAGGGGAGCTATTCTCCAAATATTCTTCAAGATTCCCTTGACCTGCTGATTCCATGGATCACCACAATGGAGAACTTTTCCTTTAGTGAGGGTGTGGTTCCTGACTCCCTTAAAGAGGTTTGGGTCACTCCCTTCCTGAAGAAAAGCTCCCTTGATCCATCCCTAGCTAAATATTATCGCCCGATAACCAATGTCCCGTTCTTGCTCCAGATCCTGGACAAAGTGGTATAGCTTCAGTTTCAAGATTGTATTGAGGAAAGTAACATTTTAGGTATCCACCAATCTGGATTTAGAGCAGGGCATGGGACAGAAACTGCCCCATTGGACCTTTAAACCACTCTGACTGACATTGTAGAAAAAGGACATCCAGCACTATTGATGATATTAGATCTTTCTGTGGCCTTTGACCTGGTGGACATGCCATTCTTATTGAGTGGTTCAAGGGTCTAGTGAGCTGCTCCAACTTGGCATCTGATTGGATTGCCTCTTTTCTCAGCCCCCGGTTTCTAAAGTTGCAGTTGAGGAAGCCCAATTTTCCCCAGATACCATCAAAGCTGGTGTCCCACAGGGATCTTGTATATCACATTCCCTTTTCAATGTCTACATAATACCATTACTAGATCTGCCGTACTGCCTGGGTGTCTGGTACACCGACTATGCAGATGACATTCATGTGGTCTTTGAGCTATCAAGCAATTATGCCCAAGACTCTGAGACCATTAACAGTGTATATGCACCAATTCAGTACTGGATAGTCGTCAATTCCTTGGTGCTCAACGACAATAAGACATAGCCTCTGTTTGTGGCTACTGGGCAATGATTAAAGAAACCAGATGTTTCATATTAAAGCTTTCACATTGCCGACAACCAAATTATGTTTATGAACTGTGTTAAAACCTTGGGGATCCATTTGGACACGGAACTGAGTATGAAGTCCCATGTGTCGAATACTCAGTCATCCTACAGAAATGTAGTCAGGCTTTTTAATCAAATCAAGCCATTTATCTCAGTCACTAAAAGATCAATGCTGGCTTTGGCCTTAGTGAACTCCAGACTTGACTACTGCAACCGTTTATTAATTGGGACATCGCAAGGTAATATTCAGTCTCTTCAAACTACCCAGAATAGTTCTGTGCAAGCGGATTTTGGTCTTTATAAACAAGACCATATCACAGACTCTAGAAGAGAACTGCATTGGCTGACTGTTGGGCGAAAGATTATCCATGTCATCTTAACCTTGTCTAATAAATGCTCCTTCCTAACTTTCTAAGTGACTGACTGTTGACCATCCTCTTAAAATATTATGTATTTAAAAACTCAAATGAATAGGTTTGTAATGGAGAATTATATTGTGTTTAACTCTTGTTTTAGCAATAATATCTTCTTAGTCGCAATGCGCTCGTCTTGCAAGCAGGACGACACAAAGCAACACAGGTTTGAATACCAGGTCTGCGCTTAGAAACCTCTTCGGTATTAACTGCGTTATAAATAAGCAATTATAATTTACTTTGAATGCAGTGTTATGGTATCTTCTTTATACATAACATGTGAACTATTGTTTGCCATACACACACACAGACACACACACATACAAACAGCATTGCAGTGAAGAATGGCGCAGACTCCTCTCTACCACAATGAGATACTTTCTTAAAAAAGATGCTTGTTAAAAGTTTGGGTAAAAGGACTCCATGGATGGAGGACCTTTCATTTCAGTCTGGGCCCCTTCCTCGTCTACCTCTACTTCTGATGTATTCCATAGACTCTCAAAGCCATGGAATTCTGAGGTAGGACCTTGCTGGTGATGCAGGGTCTGACTGGTAGGCTGATGCAGTTGAAGCAATGACTCCGGTTTGGGTGCTGGAAAGCAAGCAGAACCCAAGAATGTCAATGAAATGGGATCTAGTTCAGACTTGGTTGTGCTTCGTATGATTCATGAGAAAATGCAGCTATAACACTGTAACACGGGTATATCTTGCCATTGACTCTGGGGATAATGACTCTGCTTCTGCATATTCCTCAATGGCTGATCACCAGTTGGAGTGCTATGGTGATCACAGACATTTCCCAGAAATTAGTTGATGACGGGTAGTATATATCTCTTTTTCAGTACACCTGGTAAAACAAGTATGTACCTCTTAGCTTGTTTGGTGAAGTATGCATTGCTAATTTGTCACAAGCTCAATCCTGACAAGATCTAAAATAATTACATTTTTATCTGGGATGTGCTTGTGGTTGGATAAAGCCTTTGTCTGTGAAGGGTAGTTCGAGCCTCTAGGCGGAGCAAACACAGACACTTGCTGTGCCTAGATATTCAAACTTAACCTTGTGGAACAATGAGCCAGAAACATGTTTGTTGTTAATAGTATAGTATACAAGTACTATTAGTTCAGGGTGGGATCATACAAATTGATCAAAGGGCTATCCTTTTCATGTAAGGGCGCAGTGTACCACAAAGAAATAAAATAACTGTGGAAGCCAGTTCAGCAGGTACATTTCCAATAACCCACAATGCCAATTTGCAAGCAATCATGTAACAAGATTTTGATTTTACTTCAGAAAATTAATTGCAAGTTTCTCATTATATTTGCAGATAGTCCAGGGAGCCTTGGATAATTCGAGACTTGGACGAACATGCATTGTTATTGCTCAACGCTTGTGAACTGTGAAAAATGCTGATATCATAGTGGTCTTACACCATGGAAAAGTCGTAGAGCAAGGAACTCATACCGAATTAATAGCAAAGCAAGGCTTCTATTATAACCTTGTGAATGCACAAGTTTCACATTGATCATTTAATGTGAGTATCTCTGTGTGGTGCATAGATATGAATGTATATGTACTAGTGTTTCTAATGCATTACAACCTTAGTATGATGCAATCGAGTTTGATAAAAAAAAATGGCTTCACTGCGTGGTCCCTCTTTCTTTGTTAATAGATTTAGGATCAATGCTACAAATATGTGGTCAATGTAAAGAGTAGTAAAGTTCCGGAAAAAAAGTCTGCTATTCATAGTTGGTATACTGGCAACAGAAAGAGACTTGTTCTACCATTTGAACAAATCCCAATTGTGTTTCCCATAGAGATTCTCCTATTTGTGACAATTCCACTAGGTATCGAAAAATAAAGCACAGCATAATTATGGATGTCTTCCAGGGAGGAAGGGCTATCATAAAAATCTATCATCAGAAGCAAAGTTGCATTTCTAATGGAACTTTATTTAAATGAAAGACTTGATTTTAGCATGTTTATAATCATCAATGTTGTTATAAGCATTATTGGAGTTTACCATGTGTTTTAATTAAAGTTCCTTGAATCTTAGAATCTGAAAGGTGTAGAAATGGATATATACTGTACTGTGCTATATGAGGAATATTAAAGTTTATATTTAAAAAAAGTGATTCCGTCTGTTTTGTCCATTGTCATTTTAGAAACTACACCTCCTGGCTGAAATGTTATCACAGGCCAGGGGTGTTGCTACGTCTGGAAAAGATCAGGGGCTAAGCTAATGTTGGAACTGGTGGGACTCTGGGCTAGCTAACATTTTGGTTGCAGCACCTGAGCTTCTATCCAGGACTACAACCAAAATACCTGGGGCTATAGCCCCCTCAGCTCCTCCCTAGCAATGCCTCTAACAGTATGATGTACCGCTTACAGTCATAACTCTCTTAGAACTATTTGTGCGATTTTTCATCCAGCTCGCCATTAAAAAAGGCATGTGTAGATTTCTTTTCTTCGGTTTCTGAGTAGCTGAGTTCAATTACCTTTTCTAAATATTTGGTTGATTGGGAACTGCTTTTATTTATGATAAACATTTTTATTAGTGAAAATACAGGTCCTTATTGTGATTCATGTGCAAGAAAAAAACATGCAGCAAGCTCATTTCAGCATGGTTCACCACATATATATTCCCAATTGGTTTAAGGTTGGGCGCAGATATTCCACATGGAAAAAAAGAGTCAGGTCTAAAGCAAGCTTAACACCAGAACCATCAACAGAAATTACGCAAACCAATGTCAAGTCATGAATGGGGAGCCTGTAGGTTAAGATAATGGAAAGATAATGCACTTTCATGGGGGCAGCACATTGATTGCTGTAGTTACACTGTGTATAAAAAAGACAGCAAATGGAAATGTGCTAAGCACGTGTAAAATGTTCCATGTTGTAGTGAATTTGTCATCTGTACAGTTTGCACTGAATAAGCTAACCCAGAGTAATCTACTAACAATTTCCCATTAAATAACATTTCCCCTGTCATTAATTAATGCACCCTTTAATAGAACAGTGCAAATGATTCAGATGACAAATTCTGTGTTTTTTTCCTGGTCAGTGGAAGTTTAAAACCTGCATGTAAAATGCATTGGATGTCTTTTTCCATTCAGAAGATGCTATTGTGTGCATTGCAGGAAACAGGTTGATACAACTATGCTCGGGAGCTGGAGAGAGAAATGTCATGATTCTAGAAGGATCAGCTGTGGTGACAGGAGGCGGCAGGAAAAGAGACAGGGTCAGTAAGATTGATAGGCCTATGGTATAAATCTAGCTGCAAGGGGGGTGGAGATGGATTCATCATTTTGGCAGAGAGAAGAGACCAAGAGGGCAGCTGGTCTGTGAGGGCAGAGCCAGGCTGTGCAGAGAGTGCAAGATTCTCTCAAGCAGCCGCCTGAGAAAGATGGGTCGGAGTGAGGTTGCTGGCTTCTCACTGGACTGCCAAAGATGCGAAATTTGCAACAGTCCCACTTGCGTATAAGACACTTCAGAGCAGGGCTCTTTTGTGATAAACAACACAGAAATCCTACACATTAGAAGTGAGCATTGGTGAAACCTTTAGGGGCGTGCAGATATTTGTGTGATTTTCCGTCAGTCAGACATTCAGGAACTTTTTTGAAATAATTTTTGTTTTCTCTCTTTCTTTCGCCTGGGTAATTGGGAATCACTGAAATGTGACAGAGGGAAAAGTTGACATGCTATGGTGCTATATGCTTTACATATTTATTTTAGAGGGGTCATTCTGTAACCACATCGGGCTTCAAGGTCTGGGTAAGAAGAAATGAATGTTTTCATTATGAACAAAGGTGGCACATGTATCTATTGCTGAAGGATTAACTTGGAGTTGCATTTTTGTGTCTATGTGGATTATTTTTGAAAGAGGGGAAATAATAAGGAAGTGTCATAGCGCACTCAAAAGCGGGTAACATTTTTACCTCATGTGGTAAAGTGGAAGGTAAAGTTTGGAGAACCAGCTAGCAAGCTAGAAAACCTATGATGCTTGTGTGTGTGTGTGTGTCTCTCGGCTGTGCATGCTGACAGCTGAGCAGATCGGTCAAAGATGGTAATCAGGTTTTGTAAATAAGTGACCGGAAAAACAGCTGGTGCTGTTCTGTCCCTGTAAGTGTGACGTCCAATAGTCTGCACTTACAGTCAACCCTAAACAGAATACAAATATACGGGAGGGGAAGCCTTGTCTCACATAGGGCATTACTCTAAATACAATGCGCTACCACGCTGCTGCCATTTTACCTCTATTTTACCACAAGTATAAATACCACCCAAATTATGTAATAGCCCTTTGGCAAAACCCCTAACATATTTTGGTGCATTGGCCTTGTGGGAACAGACTATAAGGCAGTTACTGGGTGTGGCAAGTGTATTCAGCATAGCCATTTGGTGCATTTAAAAGGGAACTAATTCTGTGAGGTGATAGTGTGGTGCTGCACCCAGTGTCATTATGTCCCAGATTGAGGCTAATTGTTCTGAACTAGGGAACTACCTGGAGGCAAACCTATTTGCCCATGGGGTGTGGTCATCAGAAACTGCTGTTCTTTTTTTCGAGATTGCATCTGTGGGGAGGTGCAGAAAGAGCCATTAAAAGACATTTTTGAAGGAGGCAGCATTATCAAAGTCTGCCTTTTGAGCCTTTTTAGAGCTTCAGACAAAAAGGCAGAAAAAGATTGCTTAATAAGGCTAAGCGCAAAGATTTGGTTCCGCTTAAATCGGTCTTTAAGACTACAGGATAATGATGTTGAAGTAATTAATACATTACAGATCAGTTTGTATGAGGCAAGTGAGCAAGCAAAATGTTTCAAATCGGAATTAGAGTCATGTTGCACAGAGATGCAGTCCAAATGCAGCAAATTAGACAAACAGCTGTCTCAGACATGGAGACAGTTTGAGGCAAGTAAACAGGAACTGAAACAATTAAAAGGATTATATAGACGCGATCAGACAGGACGCGATCAAACAGGACAAAGAGGACACCATTCTGGAGATGCAAACACTCCAAAAGAATGACATGGAGAGAGAAAACAAATTTCATGCTCCAACATGCTGGATGAAACTGACCAAAAGGATAGGGAGTTTAATCAATGCCAACTGGAAATAAATGAAATGCAAGCCATGATTAATAAGAATAATGGGGAGAACTGTATCCTTTGTCAGGAGATAGACCGACTTCATAAAAGATGCAAAGATTTGGAGCAGCAAATAGCTTGTTTTAAATCTGTTTCAAATCTCAAGGAAAGCCACAAGGAACCACATTTAATGGTATAGAGATTAATCCCAACTCTGCACGAGGGAACAATCTACCAATGCCTATCCATGTGACTAGGCCTGATTGTAGCCCATTTGGGGTGTTTGATTCACCTGCCGGTGGTCACCATCAATCCTGTCCACCTGAGAAAAGGAATGAGCGACAGAGTAATGCCTCCCCAAATATTGTGCGCAGTAACCCCATCTAAATAATGGAATCCATCAAAGCTTTGATTAAACTGTTTAAAAAGGGATGTGATTGTTGTATAGAAGATCACTTAGAATCAGTGCATGATATATTTAAAGCCCTTCAAATACCTAAAGAACAGTATAGACAGTATTTTCACCTAAAACTTGATTCTGCTATGTCTAGCATCATCAGAGGTCTTAATGAACAAGAAAACCTGTCATGGGCAGACTTTGAAAAAGAGGTTAGACATCACTTCTCCACATATCAGTCGATGCAGGATGCCAAGAAAGCAGCGTATACCATGGCAGCAAAGCCAGATATGTCACCTTGCAGGTTTCTCCAAGATTGAAAAAGAGCATTTTCCCGTCTTGATATGTCTTTTGATCCTAGTTCTGCAGAATTTAAGACTGCATATTTTTATGGCCTTCAAAAAGACATTATATTACAGTTAATTCACAAATTTGACCGGGAGAAATCAGTAGACTGGTTTGTTGAACAGCGAACTAAATTATATGATATAATATATACAAATAGAGAGACAAAATCACAATCTAAAGATTCCACTCCAATGGTAATGGAGATAAAGTCTGCCAAAAGTCACACAAGGAACAATATGTCAGATGATCAAAAGGTTGCGCCACCACAAAAGACGCCACTCCAAACACCCATGTTCCAAGCACATGACATGAGAAATAGAGAAAATGTTATTAGTCCTAGCTATTTGGGCGTCCAACCTAGGGTGGGAAACTGGCCCAATATGTCAGCCATGAATAACAATCAAAATCAAAATCAAAGACGCAATGGCCCATACAAGACGCTGGGGGCACAGAGCAGGTTTTTTAACCCATTACTATGGGTTATGGCAATCAAGACAGACCAGGATATGTGGATTGGTTAATTGAAAATAGAAATCAGCATAGGAGACAGTTCATGCAAAATGAAATACAAAACAAGAATTATGTCATGCACCATTATAATCAGTCACCACCACCAGTCAACCACAGCCAAACGATGGTCACACCACGCTCTCCACCTCCTATGAGCCAAGAATTCAGAAACAACTCAAATAGAAATCTATCTCCTGAGACATAGCAGAACAGATCCAACCAGTGTAAATTTAACCAGTACCGGCCTATGCCGCAAAGAGAGGAATCCAGGGAAACAAACAGATTTCAATGACTTGAAGCCCAGGTTAAAATGTTGTCCGAGCAGATAGGAAAACTCTGTGCAGTTCACAAACAGCCACAACGAGAGGGTGCAGAATGTCAGAGGAGTGATCTTGTGCGCTTTGACAACAAGTGACTATCTAACAGCCCCTGCAATGATAAAAGTACAGAATTCCAGGAACCAGTTTTGGGTAACAATCCGGAATTACTTACTGATTCAAGCATGAAAATACCCACCAATGAAAGGAGACAAGTAGTGCACAACCACACAAAAAGGAAGTGTGGTTCAATATAGTGTTGAATCAAACCATTGAGGTGTGTGCAGGTGAAAGACAGGAAGAAGAAAATAAACAAGAAAGTCCAAAAGACCAGAGAGACAGATATAAAAAGGACATCACATGCTATGATAAAACACCTGATAAAGAGGTAGGATTAGTTGTTAAAATATCTGCCCTTGATAATCAGAAAACTGATGAGGTTCAGGCAGAAAAAATGACTGCTCAAAAGCAGGGTGCATGCCAGTCACCTGAAGAGTACTTTGAGCCACACATAGACCGAGAAGACAGGAACCATGCAAGATGCAAATAGGTGTTCTGAGCTACAAAATGACAAGCTATCACATGATTTTTGTGAGGATGTTCAGTCAAGAAACTGCAGTGTGAACACTGATGGTCCCTGATCAGAGGGGCAGACAGTGGCTACACTCCAGATGGGTTCTGAACATTGAAAAATAGACAAAGATTCCCAAAATGAAATGGGCGAAAAGGAGGGAAAGGTATCATTCCACTTGCCCCTGTGTTTGGCAAAAAGTGAAAAAGGCCTGAGAAAGATGAGTCCTGTAATTAGTAAAAATTCACACTTTGTGTGTGTGCTGGAAGAAGTTGAGGACAGGTATTATGCTCCTATCACTGTGGAAGAGAAGTGCAATGCATTTGCAATGATTGACACAGGTGCACAGGCCACGATAATGTCCAAAGTATTGGTGAAAAGTATCAATGAAGGGAGAGCCCCACAAAATCGGATTAAAATGATACAAAATTAAGGCCTGTCGCACAATTTTAATGGTGAGGAGATACCTATCGAAGGTGTCACTGAGGTTGACATAAAGATAGGAAAACACAGGATGAGACAGGAAGTGTTGATCACATCTCTCAGTGAAATTCTGTTTCTGATGGGGACAGATTGCCTGACGAGGTTGCCGCCCCTGATTGATGGAGTGAAGGCGGTCTTGTGTTCCCTAGCCAAAAAGCCATTGAGGCCTAAAAAAGTGAGGTCACAAAACAATAGTATAAAAGAATGCCATACTGTGGCTAAATCAGATGATGCAGTGGAAGTGTATCTTCAGAATGGCTGTGTGCCTAGTGTCACTGTTATTCTAATGTGTCAGGGTGAAATGAGAGGTGATGAAGAGAAACAGTCTCTAGAGATGTATTTGGACCCCAATAAAATTGGCAAAGAAAAATAGATGAAAACACATTACTCTTTTACTTAAAAGAGGAAAAGTGCAAACAATTTGTCACTCCAGAGATGAACATAGAGAAACGCATTTCAACATTTTCTGAAATACAAATGGAAGATCTGCAGCCATGGATTCGTACCCATGTAAATGGTCATTCTGAAAAAATAAAGGCCACTTTAACACTTGAGCAGGAAAGAAGTTTTATTAACGAGAAAGTACTCCAGTGAATAATTGACAGGGAGGAGATCTGAAGATTCAGAATAAAAAAAAAAACATGTTTTTGGGTCGGATGATCCGCACTCAGGGAACAAAGTTGTAGGAAGTTACATGTTAAAAATTACCATTGGCCCGAAAACTATCGGTCACATAGTGAGTGGGACACAGAATAACTTTTAGTTGGGAAATTACATTATGCACAGAATGTGTATGGTTTTGGACTTCCTTAATCAAAAATTGTGGTCCATGTTATGGGGGTCTGCACCTGAGTTTGAAGACAAGTGTCATGCATCAGGCATGGAAGCATTGGAATCAATGGTGACTCTCCTAATATGGCCGTGACAGTTCCATTTTACCAGTCTATGCCTTTCCAAGATGGCCACTTGTCTATTAGTAGGTCCTTTCCTCTAACGCTGGCGCATTGTATCATCTTTGACTCTTTCGCCGACGGTCTCTATGTACTTTTCCCAGTGACTATTGCCTCTCAGTAATTTTTCCCCTTTTTGCCTCCCTTTTATTCCAGAATATTTACTTTGTACTTTTCTGTCTTTGCCACTTTCGGATTTCAATCTAACAGGCACGTTGTGCTATCCTTCAATCTATCCTATCTCACTGCCTCTGACTGTTTTTCCCCTTCTGGTGTCTACTTACCGTACCTTCTATTTCCTTTCTCTTGCTGGTTTATCTTGTATCTTTCCTCTCTCTTTAGTTCACTCTGTACTCTTCTTACACTACCTCTTGTCTACCACTCGGATGCTTGTTCGAGCAGCTCTTACTATCCGCTCTGCTCGGCTTCCAGATCGAGCGACTTCTGTTTCCTTCTATATCTTATTACTCTGTTATACCTTACCTTGATTTCTTCTACCTTTCTTCCTCTGCCAAGCAGCTCAGTGGTTCTCCTTTACCACGCTCTTATTCTTGTCCTTAGCCTTCTCCATCTAACAGTTCAGGTTTTCGGTTGGAGCCCCGCCTACCGGTTTCCTACTAAGCTCCAGTGCCTTTCAGGAACTCGTTCAAATTCATACAGTGAAATTGTTATCAACCACTCTGAGTCATTCAACCCAGTACAGACTCCTTCAAGCCATCCCGAGAGATAACTATCCCTATGACATTTTCCATCTGGTGTTCGGAGTTACTTACCTGAAGTCTTCTTCCAGTCAGAGCCTAATTAAGAACTTCCCAGGTGTGCCCTTCATGCAAAGATTTGAATACCAGGATTTTTTCAGCTACAGCTTTTTCCCTGATATAGGCGCTTGCTCCTCGGCCTTCACCTAACCTAGGTTCCCTTCTGGTCAAGATGGCAGCTGAGGGAGCTCACCCTTATTTACACCATAATAAGGAAAGAAAGGAAAAGCCAATCAAGTCAACAAGATTAAAGAAGAAGTCAGAAAAGTGGGAGAGTTCCTTGGAAGACACAGGTGCGGAGGAGTGGGGTGAAAGGTCGTCCAGTCTTGACAACAAGAGACAGGCTTATCATTGTGCACAATTAGTGCCATATGCAATTGAGCTACAGGTGAAGAATGATGTTACCATTCCCGCATTTGCCAGACAAGTTACTATAACACTAAAATGCAGAAAGGGACAGCGGATGAAGGATGCTGATGCATTTGCGTGTCTAAATGAATCCATGAGGCAGCAAGGGCTAGAATGTGAATGTACGCCACTGGTTGAGATTGGGGATAGACCCATAAAGATACAGGTGGATAATAAACGATGTCAGGATATTCATTTAGAAGAGAATTCAGTGTTAGGAATGGCAATACAAAAATCCCATTATACTGCAGATTTCAACAATACAGTGATTGGGAACATTCCTGTGGGAAATGTGAATGCACAGGATGAGCTGCCAGAGTCTTTGGATTCCCAACTTAAAGGGATATTCAAAATTCAGTCTGTGTTTCCTTATGATTCAAGTAAGGCAGTGTGCTGCCACCAAGAGAAATGGAACAGAGAAACAGCAAATTGAAATGGAAGTTCATATTCCAAAATATTTGAAGGTGGCAACTCTACAAAGAGATACAGCCACACAGTTAGAGGAGAGCACAGAGGTTCCTCCATTGGAGGATTTGCCAGAATTGTCAAAAATGGAAGAGGAACAGGTACAGACTGTGGATGCATTCACGAATGAAGAGGAAAGGAATGAGTTGAGAAAAATATTTATGGAATTTGAAGAGGTTTTTGGTGAAGACGCATATGATTGCGCCCTAACTGATTTGCATGTCGCCATATTACCAGAGGGATATGGTAGGGTGCTAGTATTTGTGCGTCAATGTAGGTTACCACTTACATGCTTGGAATCATTAGCTGAGATAATTAAGAATTTAGAATCCAGTGGAATTATTAGGCCCATTAATAGCACCTCAAACACACCCATTTTGGGTGTGTTGAAACCTAACAGTCAATGGTGTTTGTGTGCAGACTTAAGAGAGTTAAACAAAAGAGTGCCTGTTTCCAGTTGGCCGCTTCCATTTATTGATCTGGGTCTTGCACACGTACACGGGTCAAAGGTGTTTAACACATTGGATCTTACAGCTGGATATTGGTGTGTACCACTGGCTGAACACATACACATTTTTTTGCATTTTTTCGTTTGACAAAACTCAATATACCTGGCTCCGAACACCCTTTGGGTACGTCAATAGTGGGAGTGAATTTGGGATATTTTTGAGCAAAGTGCTCCCTGATGCAGCAGAAAGGGGGACAATAGTTTATGTAGATGATGTGCTTATTAAAAATGAAAACCTGAAGAGTCATTTTAATGGGATTAGACATGTACTTGGCCAATTACAAAAGGCGGGAGCCAAAGTATCTTTGCAGAAAGCACAATGGTGCAAAAGGAGAGTTAATTTCTTGGGTAATGAGGTGACTGAGCATGGGTTGAATCCAGAAAAAAAAAAAAGTGGAGGTAATACAGAAGTTGAAAGATCCTGCTTACTTGAAAAGATTGAAGAGCTTATTAGGGATGACAGGATACAACAGGAAATTCATTGAGAATTACGCAGAGATTACTCAGCCTTTGACCAGATTGTTGAAGCAGGGTGTACCCTGCAAATGGGAAAAAGAGCAATGTGAAGCTGTGGCTAAACTGAAAGAATGTCTCATGAAGGCGACATGTTTGGCCTATCCTATAAAGACCCAGGACTTATTTGTCGAAATGGGATTCACTGATCAATTCATTTCAGCTGTATTATCTCAGAGGCATTATTTAAATCGCAAAACTATTGCCTATGTGAGCAAAGCATTATCTCAGGTTGAAACTAAATTCAGTGAATGTGATAATGCACTCCTAACTACTGTTTGGGCATTGCAGCACTTCAGTCCCATCATTCAAGGAGAAAAAGTAATTATTGAAACAAATCACCAACCCATACAATTTTTTCAAAGTAAAAGAATTAGGTCAGGTAATTTGGCACAGTCCAGGATTACTTCCTGGATGTTAGCATTACAGGTATTCCCTGTAGAAGTAAAATATGGACAGAATAAAATGAGCCCAGTTACTCAAGGTCTAGCGGATCTGCATGATTGCACAGCTGAATGTACACATGATGAAACAGGAATAGAACCCAATTTGAATGAATTTGAACAATCCCCACACAAAGCTTTCAATGAAGAGGTGTGTAGAGGTTTGCCAACAGTGTATGTTGATGGGTGCGCATATCATGTGGAAAATAATGAAGAAAAACAACTTGTGTCAGGAATGGCAAATATCTGGTTTAAATGTGACAACATTTCAAGAGCAAGCGTGAGGAATGGAGCTAAAACTAACCAAGTAGCAGAGCTTGCTGCTATTTATAAGGCAATTGTTACCGCAGTTGAAAATAAACTCAAAGAGATAGTTTTAGTGACTGATTCTGATTATGTGCAAAACAGTTTTGTGGAGTATTTACCTGGCTGGAAGACAAAAGGTATGCTCACATATAACACATGACCTCTTAAACATGGCAAGATGATCAAAACCATAGACAAACTAGTGTCAGAAAATGATTTAATAGTACATTGGAGGAATATCTGTGGCCATTTAAAGACACCAGGTGAGGACAAGGAGCGGAATGACAAAGCAGATCAATTAGCCAAAATTGGTGCAGCAATGGGAGAGTTGTTTCACCTACTAGGTGAAATACAGGTAGATGTGATCACACGCTCTAATTCTCCAAATGAAATCGAACAGTCTGTAGTGCAATGGAGTTATGGTACCCCAGATGAGGATCTGATCAAAGCACAAAAAGAAGACCCAAATTTTAGCCCTATTTTATAATCATTTGGTAGATGCAGAACAAAATCCTCTGTCGCAAAACTTTTGCAAATGAAAAGAAGAGTTGAGGCTACTGTTAAAAAAAAAAGAGGATTATGTTGCAAGATGGTTTGATGATTAAGGAGTCTGTAACAGGTCAAATACAATGGGTGGTGCCTCTTTCATTTCGGGGGCTGATACTACATCATGTGCATGATGCGATAACTGCAGGACACAGGGGTTCAAAAAACCCTTTGGAAATATTAAAAGATTATGCTTACTGGCCACATATGTCCCAAGATGTTGAACTGTACACCAGAGGGTGTCTGGTATGTGCACAATTTCAGCCTGCTTCACCTATGTATAGAGCTTCATTAATGAAAAGGGGTTGGACCCTTCCATAGTCAGATTTGCAAATCGACTATGTTGAACCTGTAAAAGGTCAGCTAGGGGAAATAAATATTTATTGACTGTGGTGTGTATGATGTCCAAGTGTGTGGGATGCATTCCCGCACCAGATTGCAGTGCGCAAACAGCAGCCACGCTACTGGTAAATCGTGTATTTTCAAAATTTGGGTTACCTCAAAGGATAGAATCAGACCGGGGAAGCCATTTCACTAGGGCATTGATGTGAAAGTTTAGCAGATACTGGGTGCGAAAAAGAAGCTGCACATCTCGGATCGACCATCTTCTTCAGGTGGGGTTGAGAGAAATGATAGAAATGATAGATCTATAGTGGACATACTAAAAATAATTGTAGCTGAGGCAGGCTCTAGTAGGGACTTTTGGTTGCCTTTAGTATTGATGGCCATTAGATCGACTCCCGCTAAGGCAACAAGTATCAGCCCTCACAAAATAGTGACAGGGAGAAAGATGGTGTGGCCACAGCATTTACTATACAGGACGCATGAGCAAACACTTGTGAATGCCTCCACAATTCAAGAATATATGTGGAAGAATTAAAGAAGCACTTACAACATGCATTTGGGTTTGAGCAGCAAATCCGGAGAGGGCTTCTGAGAGTGCAAAAACCTATTATGAAAGGAAAACATGTGTAAGATAATGCAAGGTAGGTGATCAGGTCATCAAAATGGAAATAAGACTGTGGACAATAGAGGTTTATTTTTTTAAGGTTTTTTTTCTCTACATACGTACTATTTATTGATCTATCTGTGGGAAATATTATTTCTCCCATGGAATATGTACATAGGTGATGAGCTTGTGATTTAAGGTAGATGGTGTTTATTTTGAAATATGGACTTTCAATTTCTTCATGGACATGTATACATGGAAACTTCAATGGGAGATACACATATGTTGTATTAGTATTTGTCCATTTTTGATTTTATGATGGTTCATGGAAAAAGAGGGTGGGGAATGTTGAGTTCTTCCAGAGAAATGTATTCACTATTGATCTGGATATGGAATTTTATTGAGCCACAAAATGGTGCATACTGTCAAAATGAATTCAAAGAAAGATAGTATCACTGTGAGTGGCCTGGGTTTGATGGAACACACTCAACTGGGGGACCTGTGTAGAAAGAGTTATGGTGATTTAGGCAGGATCAATGGTTTTAATGGGGGGATGGCTAGTTGTTCTTACCCTTAAAATGAGGATATTAATTTTAATGCTGACAACAATGGTAAAGGAGAGACGCCCTGTGGCACACGGATTCTGAAAGGGTTGGTTTTTGTTTCTCCTGCAGTGATGTTGCAGGCTATTTCGATATGAGAAAAAGGAGGGAGTGTAGGGAAAGATAATGGAAAGATAATGTACTTTTGTGAGGGCAACACACGGAATGCTGTAGTGGCACTGTGTATGAAAAAGACAGCAAATGGAAATGTGCTGAGCATGTGTAAAATGTTCCTGTTATACTGAACTTGTCATCTGTACAGTTTGCACTGAATAAGCTAACCCAGAGTAATCAGAAAACAATTTCCCATTAAATAAAATGTCCCCAGTAATTAAATAATGTACCCTTTAACCGAGCAGTGCAAATGACTCAGATGATAAATTCTGTGTTTATTTCCTGGTCAGTGGAAGTTTAAAACATGCATGTAAAATGTATTGGCTGTATTTTTCCATTCAGAAGACGCTATTGTGTGCTTTGAAGGAAACAAGTTGATACAAATATGCTCAAGAGCTGGGGTGTTCGGAGAGAGAAATGCCATGATTCTAGAAGGATCAGCTGGAGTGACAGGAGACTTCAGGAAAAGAGGTAGGGTCAGTAAGATTGACAGACCTGTGGTATAAATCTAGCTGCAAGGTGGGTGGAGATGGATTCATCATTTTGGCAGAGTGAAGAGGCCAAGAGGACAGCTGGGCTGCAAGGGTAGAGCCAGGATGTGCAGAGAGTGCAAGATTCACTCCAAGCAGCTGTCTGAGAAAGATGGGTCAGAGTGAGGTTGCTGGCTTCTCACTGGGCTGCCAAAGATGCGAAATTTGCAACATTCCCGCTTGCAGATAAGACACTTCAGAGAGGGGCTCTTTCGTGATAAACAACGCCGAAATCCTACACATTAGAGGTGAGTATTGGTGAAATATTGAGAGGTGTGCAGATATTTGTGTGATATTTTGTGTCAGACAGTCAGGATTTTTATTTAAATAATTTTTGTTTTCTCTCTTTTGCTTGGGTAATTGGGAATCACTGAAATGCGACAGAGGGAAAAGTTGACATGCTATGGTGCTATATGCTTTATATCTTTTCTTTTAGATGGGACATTCTGTAACCACATCGGGCTTCAAGGTCCGGATAAGAAGAAATTAAGGTTTTCATTATGAACAAAGGTGGCTCATGTATCTATTGCTGAATTGTTAACTTGTCTAAAATGTGTATTGCAGAACCTATTTTTAAATCATAATACTTATAAAAAGAAAAAAGCATTTGCAAAAACTGAATCAGTGGAGTTGTATTTTTGTGTCTATGTGGAGTGTGTGTGTGTGTGTGTGTGTGTGTGTGTGTGTGTGTGTGTATGTGTGTGTGTGTGTGTGTGTGTGTGTGTGTGTGTGTGTGTGTGTGTGTGTGTGTATATATGTCTCGGCTGTGCATGCTGACAGCTGTGCAGATCCGTCAAAGATGGTAGTCTCGTTTCGTAAATAAGTGACTGGAAAAACAGCTGGTGCTGTTCTGTCTCCGTAAGTGCGAGGTCCAATAGTCTGCACTAACAGTCAACCCTAAACAGAATACAAAGATAAGGGAGGGGAAGACTTGTCTCATCATATAGGGCATTACTCTGAATGCACTGCACTACCACACTACTGCCATTTTACTACTATTTTACCACAGGTCTAAGTACCACCCAAATTATGTAATAGCCCTCTGAGAAAACCGCTAACAGCCACAAAGCTGAACTATTGGCCTTAAGTGAAAACGCCGCCTTTTTTTTTAGACCGATTAGAAAAATAAATCACTTTAGAAAGACCGCTCTGAGACAGCTCAGAGTGGTCTTACTAAAGCGAACTTTCACGCCCCTGCAGGACTGACAGGCACATCCAAACCTGGCGGAAGATGGAATCCTCGGATGCAGCATGTGCTTGTGTATGTCTTTGTGTGGGCTTCTATTGGTCTTGTGTGTATATGTGAGGGGAGTGAGGGAACAGGTAGTTGAGCAAATGGTGTGGTGGGGGAGTGAAGGAGGGTTTGGGGGTGAACCCTCCCCTGATTTAAAGAGTGAAAGCGGGGATATGTTGACAGGGAAATCGAGGGGCGGTGTGAATTTCAGAATATTGAGGGCTGCACCAAAATCGGTCAAAAGAAATATGTCTTATTTATGTGCGTCCTTCAATACTTGAAGAATTCACATAGACCGAACTATTACCATGAAAACAAGCATGTCCAGCTCAATAAAGAGTCAATAACTGAAACAATGCACTAATCAGGGTGTGGGGTTAAAAAAACCAGCAAGCATTCCACATTTACTACAACAAGCACCAGGATTGTGTTTATTTATAAAGCGCTCAAATCCTCAGGCATGAGAGCACTGTTGTAATAAATGGTAGATGAAAAGGTGTTACCACAAAGTTAAGCAGGAAAATATTGTCCAAAATATAAAGAAAGAGAATATTGGCAAAACAAATAGTTTTTTTTTACATTTACTGAGATTTGGCTCAGCTCTTAGTAAAGAAGGAAGCTGGTTGCACACCTTAGAGCCAAAAACAGAGAAATTTCTGTCCCCGCCAAAATTTCACCAAAATCTGGGTGAGTTAAGAAGCATATAACAGGGAAGGTTAGTAGAATCCTGGATCAATCTGTTCACAAGATATAATGGGGCATTTCCATAGATACACTTCTCTATCAATTTGGCTATTCAAAAATAAATCCTAACTGCCACCGGACACCAACGGAGTTGACGCAGAGCTGAAGCAATGTGTGCCTTATATGGTGGATTAAAGACTACCATTGCAGTATTATTTAGAAGGAATCTGTAATTTATGACAACGAATTTTGGATAAGCCAGCACAGAGGGAATTACAGAAGTATAGCTTTGAGCCAATTATGGCATGAGCAATAACTGACAAATGTTCCTTTAAATGATACGGGTGGATCTATCTAAACAGTCTCAAGTTGTAAGAAGTACTACTCACAAGCTGATTTACTTGAATGAAAAAGTCAAGAGTTGGATCTCACAAAATGCCTAGGTACTTGACCTTATTAAGAATAGGAAGCGTGCAAGTATCCAGGCTTTAGGCCATAAGTAATGAGGCAGTAGGCTGGGGACAACTGCGAGGATGAAACAATTGAAGTTTGGTCTTGACTGTGTTCAGGTTGAGCTAATTATATTGTATGCATTATTTAACAAGAGATAAAGTTTCAGACAGAGTTTTTTTTTTTACTGTAGAAGGAGAAAACGTAAACTAAAGAAGCTGGGTGTCATCAGCGTAACAATGGAAGTCAGCTGGCAAGCTTGCAAGCATATAATGGAATCGCCTGGCATAGATGTTAAATAACAATGGTGATAGAGACGATCACTGGGGAATCCCATATTTGGAGTCAACAAAATTCATAGACACAACATCTGGAGTTAAACAATGCCACCATTCCGAAATGAAACATTAAAACCATTGTAAAGCAGAATCAGAAACCGTTGGCTACCAAAGCGAGTCTCTGTAATAGGATTGGTGGTCCAAATGTTGCAGACAAATCAAGCCTAATTACCAATGATTACATAGAGCCTAATTGCCAATGATGACATATTCTTATCCAGATTCCATAGCACCTTCTCATATCTAGAAGGACAGTTTCTGTGCCATGCAGGGGGGAGAAAGCCATATTGGCAAATGCATGCTCGACAAAATCCTGAAGTTATAAAATCACCACTTTTTCTAAGATCTTCATAGGAAATGGACAATTGGCAATACGGAAATTATTACTAACTATGTCTGGGTCCATTCTCGAATTCCAATGAAGCGGGGTGATCCATGAGAACTTCACCAGAAGAGGACGAATGATCTCAATAGACTCTTGGATCATGAATACAAGACTGGGGTTCCCCTGGCAACGGATAGGATACTTGGATGAGACTATAGCACAACCTTGTTCAGGGAGAATTGGGGAAAGGTAAAACTGTAGAGTATTGGCAGAATGCAGCAATCTTCGAGAGACTGGACCAGTAGCGATAGCCATAAATGGAACAGCATCCAGCGTTCTGAGGCAAATCCCTCTATTTATAGCAGTCGCCCAATGGAGCGGCAGCAGCAAGCAGAACAGTGCCTCCCAGGAAAACTCACTTCAGCACCCACCGTCGCCAACTGCATGCCCAGCAGCCAGGGCTGGACTGGCCTATAGGGAACGCTGGAGATTTCCCAGTAGGCCTCTGCACCCTGGGCCTATTTTCTGTGTTTACATAATTTATTTTCAAATGATCCCATAGGAAAATGCTCAAAATGTGTAATATGGGGCCACTTTGAAAATTGTTTCCAGGGCCCCTTTTCGTTTCCAATCCACCCCTGCCAGTAGGAATGTCCGCAACATGCCCCAACAGACTTCCTAGACACCGCTTCATGAGAGGAGGAGCTGACTTCCACTAGTGTACATTCGAGGAGTGTACTGGCCCAAGTTGTCACACCTATGCATGCGAAGGTTCTTACCACCAACCAGCAGAGCATGGCCACAATATAATCGTTCTTGGTTGAAATCCAGGATGGCATAGAACGCACAAGAGATATATGAATGTCAATGCCGACTCGTTTGAAGCTGCTTGAGCATAGAAGAAGGTTGCACTTCTATGCTTGAGGCTCATTCTAAGGAATGTGGCGTTGCCCATGGAATGACACAGACCTGTTTCTGAAGAATCCTTTCGATGTCCTAGGTAACTTCATATGATGTGTAATGCAACGTATCCGATCCCCCATGCTATCCAGCTGCTATGAGTGTAGTGAAAAGAAAGCTATATTCTTTACCATCGCTTGATTTCCTAATGTCTTCAAGTCATTGGACTGTGTATGTGGCCCTTGCATCAGACAGGTTACCAGGGCAGGAGCATAGACATGTTCCTACGCCGGAGAAAAAGCGTGCACCCTAATGGGATGTTCAGGGGCTGGAGCATTAACAGGCAGAACAGTACCAGCATACAAATGGGCAGTGGCACAGACCTGCTATTTGCACATGTGTATGCATACTTCCATGGGTCAATCATTTTGCTCAGCTGCTTCCTACTACTCATCACGAAACTACAAAAAATGCCAGGCATGGCTGCAGGGTACACTTGTACAGAAAGGGAATTTATCATAAAGGCAACATAACTGACTTTCTACCAGGAGGTACTCCTTCCACATGTGTTGTAAGTGCAAACATATATGATGGGACATAACGTTAACAACAAAGTCACTGAAGGCAATCACATATGATAAACACAATGCCACATCACATACTCCCATACTAATGACCAGACATTTCACTTTGGCGCAGCATTGTTACATCTAGGACAGTAAAGGGCCCCTCGGTGAGTCTAGCAGGACTCCTATGAAGGGTAGTGCCCATTCCTTCTTGTCAAGCCCTTCCCTGTGATGAACACCTTCAAAATGTGAAAATACAGAGAGCCCTCAACATCCATACTCAAGCACATCCCGTGTACCAAGTAAAACAAATACTCCTTCCCGTGTACCAAGTAAAACAAATACTCCTAAGTACTAAGTAAAACAAAAACGCCTAACGCCCTTCCCCTTATTGGGGATACTAGATACTCATTACCAGTCTATGAAGATGGCTCTTTACACGGCTATGCCCCCTGTGACACGAACGCAGCATCGCCCCAGTGAGCTGTCATTTGGGGTGGTTAAGAATTGATTCGGGTATCCTCACAGTATGGGGACAGGAATTATAGGCTCACTATACACCTTCGACAGGGAGTGCCTGATCACTTCAATGTTGCATAAAATGTACATTAAGCACAATGTACCACGCCTGGGGCGGATGGGGTTGAGGATGAACCAGGTGATGGGTCAAATGCATATGGGATGCACGGACATAATGTTACCATGTTGATGAATATTTTCCAAGCGAAGGCATAATCAATAATTTCTTCAGATTAATGTACATTTTTTAAAAAAATATGTATTTCCCCTCAAAAACTCCCTACTCTATCACATCCCGGCCCAGCAATAAATACCAACATATCAAACCTTGCTCATGCTATGATAGCAAGAGATGTAGTGTAACTAGAGGGGATAGGGTTAATTCTGAAACATAATGCACATGAAAAGTTAAACAAAATTACAGTAATGAACAGAGTGGAAAGTGTTCTATGAAAAGATAAACATCATATGTCCAGTGGTGCGGAGGGATTGTATACATTTCCGTTCGAAAAAATAATTCAAAAGGAAACACAGTTAATCTGCAAGCCGATCCAATGGGACAAAAAAGCGACCTGGGGTCCAAGATTCAACTCAAACAAATGTTGCAACCTGGACAGGGAGTGGAAAAGAGAATAATAATTCAAAGCCCCTTCCTTTACTTACTCCACTTAGTAGGATTGACTGCTGTAGTGTGGATGTAGAGTAGAAAGGTAGAGAACGGGTATGTTTTGCTCATCTCTTATGGTTGACAAACCTCTCAATCGAGTCGCTGGCATTTCAGCAACAATCGAGGTAGCATTTAACTCGGCATGATGGAGGCTCGGATGGAATCAACCATCTAGCAGAAGACCAGGTTAGAGCAACCAATATTATGAACCAAACTTAGTGCCCATAGTCCTTCACAATTTGTTTTGAATATTGCTGCCGAGGCTCCTTGGCTTCGTACCGAGCCTTCCACTTCACAGTGTTCAAATAAGCCTGTGTAAGTGGGATATATTGTGATTATGCTGGATTCCAAGGACCTCTGTCTTAAAACCTTCTTCTTAAACGCTGGTAGTAATTCATGTCATGTGCAACATTCCCGTTCCATTGGGTTCTTCTGCAGGGGGGCGCTGCTGCAGCCACCGTACCCCTGCATTCCCCACCATCTGGATTTCTACCTGCTCCCCAATCAGTTTGCCATCATCTTTACATTTCAGTTGCATGACCTAATATGGTGGCTACATATGATGGCATTGTTCAACCCAGGCAATGTATTTAGAGGAAGTGTGGATGTCACAAGACCCTCCTCTCCCACTGATCCTCTCTGTGGTACTCTCGGGGAATGAGTCACATGCATTTTGATTCTAATGAATTGAACACGATCTCCTTGATCAAAGTGTATCATTACAGATAACAATCTGATGTTCCACATGTATTGATGTGAATATGGGGCATTGTCTTGGCCCAATCATCCTGAAAGCCTTTAGTCATACATCTTGCCCGTATGATTTGTTAATAAAGGAGAGCAAGTGTGAGCAATCATATCTGCATATCTGCATACCTGCAAAGTAAATACAATTATCAAGCCTGCCAAATGGTGTTAGCTGGTAAATACATTTTCCCACCACTCCTGAGATGGCTGCTTCATGGAAAAAGTGGGAAAGCAAAGGGCTGATAGACAAACACTATCCCCATGGCCTGATTCAAGGCATCCAACTACATTTTCTATCGTGGCGATAATAAAGCT
Organism: Ambystoma mexicanum; assembly: GCF_040938575.1. Lineage (NCBI taxonomy): Eukaryota > Metazoa > Chordata > Amphibia > Caudata > Ambystomatidae > Ambystoma > Ambystoma mexicanum. The sequence continues at coordinate 1,115,220,619 of NC_090924.1, read as the reverse complement.
TTGGTAAATTAAATGAGCATTCATGTATTGTGCTCTTGGCCTTTATAGGCAATGCAAAGATGTGTTACTTTCCGGTCATAAAACTGGGTGAAACGAGCACATATTTAATGTCTTTCCGGCTTCAGATTTGCCCCTTTAATTTTAGCATATATTTTAAAAACAGGGAGCAGGAAAGTTCTGCATTCATTCAAGAGAAGCAATAGAACTATGCTATTTAACATGTGCATCATTTGGCTGTATAAAAAGGCTATACTATGTTACCGCTTTCCTGCTGCTTTAAATACTATTTTGGACTATTTGGACCTCACTGGTGGGGGCATCACGTATGCTCTAGATACAGACAATGGTGAACTCTATGAGGTCATTACAGTCATAAAGACAGTAATAAAAAGAAAACAACACAGAGTCTGAGTTCCGAAATAGCCCCTGCTTTGCTTTAAAGTGAAGGTATGGATGGGACTAGAGAAGAAAGGGGACTTGCTATCCTTCCACCTAAGGATATTTTTAAATGTACATTGAGGTTGTTGGCTCGTTTTCCCCTATTGGAGTGCAGAGGGAATACCGAAGGCAAGGCCAGACAGACCACACCTTGTCAAGTGGCATGTGTCTCTAGTGTAGTGATGATACCTGACCAGCAGGAGATATATTATAAGTGTGATAATCCCTTCTTCAGACTACAATCCTCTGGAAGACAAAGATGTCCCTGACCAATTCAGCATGACTGTCACAGGCCTCTGACTTTGGACTTCAAAGTGTTAACAAAATCAGAAATCTCATAAAAGCTTTTCAGCCTCTTAAGATGGACTCTGATGTCTGGAGTGAATATGAAAGATATACTACGAAAACAAACTGATTTGCTGCAATACCACCAAGAGTTGAATGATATGAGAGGGCAGGATGGTGACCACAAACCCCCCCCGCCCTAGGGGCCCTCCTATGTAGCCAATATGCCCCCTGATCTTTCACTTGGCCATGGTCCTACTAGGGTGCTGCCACTGCATACCAAAAACGTTGCTCTCTGAGAGATGCTGGGGTGGATGTGTGTCAGGTGCAGGATGAATTTGATTGATGCTTGACCTGATGCTGCTGCCCTATCTGAATAGCACAATGATTAATCATATTCGTGTGTGTAAAAGGTAAACATGTTGTGGTGCATCTGTGTTTGACTTGATTGCTGTGTGTGTATTTCTGTGCGCACGTGTGTGTGTGTGTGTGTGTGTGTGTGTGTGCATGTGTGTGCATGTGTGCATAAGTGCAATGTGTCCATGTGTTTGTCAGGTGAGGTGCATAAGCATAAACATGATTTACGGTTGGAGGGCTGGCTTATTCTGTGGGCCGATTATCATGAATGTGATATAAAGTTGCAATTCGAACATATGTTACGGGTGTAGCCTCATGACATTGATTTACAATACGGCCATGTATTGTGTGCACATCATCATGGATGTGATATAAAGTTGCAATTTAAGTATATATTGTGGGTGCAGTGTATGCAAATTATTTACGGTGGTGGTTCTGGCAAAGCTGGCATATACTGTGGGTGCAACATTATGAAATGAATTTACAGTTGCAGAGCTAGCATATAGTATGGGTGCAACATTATCAAAGTGATTTACATTAAGAGGGAAGGCTGCCATACTTTGAGGTGCATTGTCATGAATATGTAATAAAGTGACAATAGTGGTATAGATTGTGGGAGCTGCTTCATGAAAATTATTTGTAATGTGGCAATATTGGCATGTATTGTGGCTGCAACAGTGCTTTTCAGAATGAATGCTGGCGTTTATTGTGGGTGCAGTATAATGAAAGTGTGCTCCAGCAATGCTGGCATATATTATGGGCACTACCTCATGAATGCTTTTTCCAGTGTGCTGGCATATATCATAGGTGCAACATCAACAACGTGATTTACAATAGGAATGCTGGCATATATTGTTTGTGGAGTTTCTTGAAAGTGATATGCAATGGGCATTTTGGTGTATACAGTGGATTCTGGCATCACCTGTATGTTGGAAAATATTCCTATGTGCTGCGGGTAAACTTGCATTGATTGGATATTTCCATGTGCTACCCTACTGAGCCAAATTCAAATGCTATGGTAGTTTTCCCCATATTTCTGGAAAATGGTTATGTAAAAAGCACAATTTAACCATTATTTGAACCATATCTCCAACAAGAACCTTCAAACTTCTTCATGTGGTGTAGGGCTCTGTCACAACTTGATTGCTCATCCTTATTTGAGGGAAATATTGATACCACTCTACTGAAAAAATTAACCAGGCACTGATGACCTATTGTATACAATACAGTTCCCACACAGGATCCAACAACCCGCAGCACCTAAAGCTTCTTTAGCCTAAAGCGTTCTGTTCTGAGAACCAAGCATTTGGATGAGAACAGCTGCCTCTGACACAGGAATGGCTACACTGTACTGGGAGAATAGATACAATATTTGTACCAGTGCTAAGAACAGGCTATGGCAAGCACTGTGTAGCTTCAATCAATCTCTTTATCAGACATGGGGAATACAGGAAAATACGTTGGCATACCTAATTATAACCACAAGTCCAGAGATCCACTTGTAGTCTGTATTCCTCCGTGTTTCTTGGTTTATTCCTACCCCCTTTGGGATAGGTAAAGATCCACTATAGTCTCATCTTATAATTGCTCTGGTACAGGATCCAGCAACTACTTGGTCCCAATGTAGGACCCTGAGGATTGAAGTCTTGTTTGGGTGGGGAAGGCTGGGGCTTCTTCTGAAGATGCTGAATTACAAATGGTTCTTATTCTGGGCCTCAAGGCTGCAGGAATATGAGAATGTGGTTTAGATAGGTGGCTCTTGTCTAGTCATACACTCATTGATGCTCTGCCACCCTCTCATACATTATCCCACTGTGGGCTCATCTTCTTCAGATCAGGGATTTGATGGCAGGCACAAACCATATCTTCTGAACGGTCTCCGGACCTGGTGGCCTTATTTTCTCCTTGCGTGGAGCTTGTGTCATTATTTTTTCTCTTATCCCGCTTTCCTGCAATATGTGTTTCCACCAATGCTGCACTTAGTCCCACCCCTTATGTTCTTCACTCTTCTTCTTCAGAAACTCTTCTAACAATAGCCCACCTGCCTCAGTTTGGGTTGTCACCTCCTCCAAGCAAGCTCCGCCTTTGTCCTATAAATTATTGTTTCCTACCACCTCTAACAATGCTCCACCATTCTCCTTTAATGTTTCTCATCCATCCCCAACAAACATCCACCTTCCTCCTATGTTTTCGACCTCCACAACATACTGCATCTTAAGCCACCTCCTCCATGGTGTGCATCTATTTGTCATCCCTGCACTCACAAATGTGCCCCAAACACCTTCCGTCCACTCGTCTAACATTTCACATTCTTTTATAGGGGATTAGCCTCTCCACTGGGCCAGCTCCCAGTGTATTGGATTTCTCAGTGTTCTGAGGTAAGGACCAGTTTGTGATTAATTGGTTCTTGCCTTCTTACCCTGGGGACGGCCTCAAGAGATCAAGGCTACAACAGTGGCGATGGCTATCTTGACTCCTATTTGTTTGGTCAGCTGGATTTTGTGGTTCGTATGTTCCCAAGTGCTTGTTGATGCTAATTTCATAAAATAGCTAGGTGCAATGTCCTCATGAGTTTCTGTGGCTTCTCCCAAAATGTGAAATGGGCTATGTGGGCCTTCGTGGTGTTTGCAAATATAGTCTGGGCATTTTGTTAACTCATTGTCATGTTCGTAAATGTACCAGGTGCCAAACTTCAACTTTGATTGGGTGGGCACACTCACTTCTATCATTGTGAATTTGTGATGTCTGTAGACTTCAAGCCCACATACGGGTGTCTGCACCTCGGTCTCTTATGATGGCAAACGTTCTGTCTGGATGCCTGTTCCCTAAAGGTTTTTTTCTGAATTCTAAGGTGAGAGTTTTTTTGATTCAGAACTTTACAGGTTATGTGGTTTCTTTTGACAGCCCCCTGCTAAGAAAAGATGCCACAGTGTGATGTTACAGAGGGTCCCCAATATAACTACTCTGAGAATGCCATTCCGCAGCATAGCAGGATCCCCAGCCCCCAAGACCATCATACTGCATTTACCTACAGCCAAGCAGGGGACCTTGCCAAAGTAGTTATTTGCGTGTGTCTGTTTTGTTTCGCACATTAGCATCCTGCTAAAATATAGGTGCCAATCACAGTGTGTAGAATACAGGCAATGTTAAAGGCAATGTATTTGCTTACAAACTGACTCTGGAACTGCTGGAGAATGATATCACAAGTTGTGTCACCATTCCCAGGACTTATCTCATGACCAACTGCCCTTCCTCGAACTTTCAATCGCCCCCACCACAACATTTGCTCATTAAATGGGTACATCTACCCATGTAAAATCTCGTATTTCTCTTCCTAACTTTGTCTTCCATAAAGACGTTAATGGGGCTGTCTTTTGAGATCCTTTTCCATATTTCCTGCTAGCCATCTGGAATCGGATGCGTCATGTATGTTCTCAATACCTGATCACAAACAAGTGTTTCATCAAAAAATACATATTTTGCTATTAGGTACCTGCTGGATATCATTGGTGCTACTGGACATAATGCCTTTCATGAGGTCCTGCACTATGAGGTAATTCCATCTATTACTTTTAAAAAGGTGGCTGAGTATTACCTACCAGGTTATGTTTTCCTATAGTAGAATTAAAAGTGTATGTTTTATCGCTGATTGAGATATACATTCTGAAAACATGACACCTTTTTAGGCCAATGCAGTAAAATTCTGCCACAATCTCTGTAAAGCTTCTAAGAATATGGTGCCATCCATTGCAGAATATGAGGCAAACACCCCTCTGAAAGAGACATTTGTGGATGGAGACAAGTCATGTATTTCATTCATGACTATTCAGTAAATGTGTCATCCCATTGGTGATAGCTTTATTAAGGAGAGAGAAAGTTGCAGTTGCAAAACCTGAAGTGTTGATGCCAACCCTACAGAGAAGGCATTCTGCATTCTGGTAAGATTCTAGGTGAGGTGGGTTAGACCATGTGGGTCTGTGTTGCCATAGTAACCCCCCAAGTGTTGTTATTGTGCTCATTGCTTGTTAATAGGTTTTGACCTGTCGTTATTGGTGGTCTTGTTTTGTACTGTTCTGTGGTGTGCTCCAGTATAGGAAGAAACAAGAAACAAGAATCAAAGAGCACACTCTATACATTGTACACAAAAGGACTAACTTCACTCCACCTTTGATGCTATGGTCTGAGAAGAGGCGGGGTTGGAGTATCCAGGGGAGCTAAGCACATTGGGGAAAGGGTCTGCCATCGTGTTACTCACTTTATCCTCTTGTCCTTTCCAGTCTTTTCCACTTCCTTTAGCAAAAAGCACTTTGGGTATGATGCAAGAAGGCAAAGACAAGAACAGGGATTCGACCCCTTAAAGCAGGTTTGTTTTTGCCCAATCACCTGTAGACTTCTTTTGCACATTCGAGAGGTGGTGTCCACTCCTTCATTGATTCATCGTTGGACTTCAATACTTCACAAAGAATTTTTCAGACCCTGCCGGGAAAGTGGTCCTTTCCATAGTCCTCCAGTCCTCCAGTGATGAGGTGAAGGCAGGCGGTCCAAAGCAGAGGCAAGCCCTGCTCCCTAACAATCCCCAAAGCATATTGGCGGTGACCTGCTGCTGGAGCAAGACCTACCTCTGCTAGATACACTAGTACCCAGGACCTCACTTGGGATGAAGGAACTCTTCAGATGTGTGCCTGCCACCCCTATGATTGGGAGAATGAAAATAAGGACCAATCTTTTTCCTGAGCCCCTGGATTGTGACTTACAGCATCTTGAGGAAAAGAACACCCAGGATCCTTGTGTTTCATCATCAAATTACATTGAGCCGTTTGACCCTGTTCGAACCAACAGGATCCTCCAACGCTGCTATTTGCACCCTCTTGATATTTGAACATTCGACCCAGTTCACCACTGCACCATGACAGCTGAATGCATTATTGCCTATGTTTGAACTAGATGCTCATAGCTGCAACTGTCACATTTAAGCACCTTTCTAACCATCAACATCTTCGTTGCAGATCCAGTAGACTGTCAAACTGACCCTGGTGGCTTCATTGATCCACAACCCTCTAACTCTGCATCAAACCACCTTGCCTTGACTGCTCACCCAGTAACCAGCATATTCGCTGTTGACCACTACGTTGACCACCAGAATAACCCTGGAGGCCCTCGGGATCCACAGTTCTTGAGCACCACTTCAAAATTCAGTGAATCTCAGCTTGACCACATGTCGTCACTTACTCGCCATCTGGAACACCACGACTGCCACATTCACTACTTGTTTGAACCACTCATGCAATGCCACAATTCACTGTTCGATGCTGTTGACCGATCCAGAAGATATTATTTACTCCCAACTGTCCCCCTGATCCAGGTTTTGGAGCTAGTGACTGGTTAGGTCATTTCTTATCCCTTTTCTCGCACAAGACATATCCTTTTACCAACGTTCTGGTTATTTATTGACTTTAACCCCTCTTTCATTACAGTGTTGCATCCTTCTATTTCCTGCATGTTCTGTGCTTTTTTCTACAGGGCTGGGTTTTGTGATTTTATTTTATTTAGTTCTATCTACATATCGCAAATATCCCCTTGACCCACTTCCAACATCATTTGGAGCAAGTTAGAATTGGCCAGTTTTGCAAGAATTTTCAAGAGAATGTATCTGTGGAAGAAAACATGGCAGCTTTTCATTTCTCAGTTAAGCCAATGTCTCATGGCAGAACTACAAAAAAGATTTTAGAACCTGGGGGCAGCCCAATGGCTGCCAAATTTGAAAAAATAAACTATTCAATGGAATTGCATCAAACACCAAAATGTACACCTGCACTGCTTTGTACCCAACATGTTTTGAAGCAATTCCGTCCAGTGATTTAGGCTGTGGACCTGTATTTAGAAAATGGTTCTGCTTTATAATCTTTTATGTGTTAACCGCATTTAAACCAAACCTTCATCGGAATTTGGAAAATGTCACACAGATGCATCAAATGAGTCAAAAGTTATTAGCAATAGAGGTTTTGTAAAGTAATTGGATTTTGGGATTCTCCTTAAAGGAGTGGTGCAGCCTTTCTTTTTTAATGTAATGTAATATGACATTTATAAGCACCTAATGACATTGGTTTGGCCTCAAAGCGATGTAAATGAACGCTCTTGGACGGCCAAAGTCTGAGGTATGAAAGATTGGTCAGAGGAATTTAGAATGGTGGTGTGCATTTTACCCAAAGGTAAGTAGGGGTGCCTTAGTCCCTGCTAGCGATCCATGTAGAACTGGCTTGTGGATGGGTGCAGTGAAGGCTGTCGGGAGAGTATGCAAGTCAAGGAGACTAATTATGTGCCGAATTAGACCGAATCGTTATCGTGGGACTTAGTTGCATTCTAGTGGCAGAGGTGATGTGTGATATGAGATCTCAAGTAGCAGATTATTGCAGATGTGTTTGGCTGGGTGGCCATGCTTTGAGAGGCATATGGCTATCTTCCATTGAAAAGGAGTATGATATGTACCCGTGAGTCATGGCTGATTATTTGTTTCATTGACGGAGTGCAGGTTCTGTCATACAGGTCTACAGGAATCCTTTCTGTGCATGCTTGGTACTTTCAGGATGAGGAGGGAGCAGAGGTGAGTAGGGGTGGGGTCTGGGTAAGTGGAGGGTGCAGGTTTCTGGTGTGCCAGAGGGCCCTTCTGGCTTTGGAGCTTAGTTGGCATGGCGGAAGTTCTGCCGCCACAGCCCTGAGCGTGGGGGAATTGCAAGGGTGGCAAGGGGGCCACAAGCAGCTTTAGTCGAGTGCAACATTTGCACTAGCTCTGTGAGAGTGCAGGAGGATCTATAATGTGGTGTAGTGTGTAGGGTCACGTGAGGATGAGGAGAAGGGCAAGAATGAGAGTTGAGAGAAGCAGCACTAAATTCCTGTGTAGAAAAAGTAAGTCTACAGCACAAATCTTGTTGGAAGAGATGCAAGGTGGTGGCACAGAGCAGTAATTTGATTTGTATTAAATACTAGCTGGATTCAGTATTGCAGACCTAGGACACTATCCCTGTGGGGAAAGATGCAGAGTGGTGGTGCAAAACAGTATCTGTGATCAAAATACAGTTAACTTAAAAAATTACAGACCTACAGCACTATCCCTGTGGGAAAGATGCAGGGAAGTGGCACAAAACAGTAGCTAAGTTCAAAATACAGAACTTCAAGATTAGAGACCTACCAAACTATCCCTGTTGGAAAAGATGCAGAGTAGTGGCACAAAACAGTAATTAAGTTCAAAATAAAATTAACTTCAAGATTACAGACGTACAGCACTATCCCTGTCAGAAAAGTTACCGAGTAGTGGTGCACAACAGTAGCTAAAATCAAAATACAATGAACTTTAAAATTATAGACCTGCTGCAGTATTAAGCATGCAAAATCTGTTTTGCCCTCTCCTGAGTGTCTCAGTGGACAGAGTTTGGGCAGTGCATGGGCTGGGGTGCCCATGGCAAACAGGCAAACAGGTGATGAAAGTGCCCAGTGTGATGAATCCAGTGAACTCTTCACCAATTCCCCGGTAGGGACCTCCGTCCATGTGATTAGGGGATAACAATCATTGCCTGATCTTGACCCTGAGGATCATTATAGGAGGGAGGACCATAGGGGAAGGGACAACTACCAAGGATAACTACATTAGATGAAACACAGTATTCCCCCCTTTTCCTGATGAAGACCTTGTGGTACTCAAGTTCTTGATAGCTTGTGGTCACCCAACAAATTCCCCTTGTCACAGAAAACCCCTCCCCTTGAGTCACACTAGTCAGGACCCCATGTGTGCTTCCAGCATTCAAAATACACAGAAAACATCTCTTGATTCTGACAATTCTGCATGTGACATTTTTAACAGCATCATGTTGGAAATCCAATTGTATCTCTGGGCTTCAGTTCCCATAAAGCCTCAAGTACTGAGATGAAGAAAAAGAAGGAAGAGCTAATACAGATCAAACCGAGCCCAAAGATCAACGTGCAGACTTGTTGTTCCATGCATCTTGGGGTGTCCATGATATTTAAAAATGGTAACTGTGGTTTTCAAAGAAGATATGCGGGAGAGAACCGCAGAGGAGAAGATGGGTATCTGCCTGCTGCGGCTCGCGAACATGAGCTACAAACACCGACTTGGAGGGAGAGAAGGAGAAGTGCCACCAGCGTACCTTAAGAACTGCTGGAGCCCTTAGAAGCACAGTGGAGCTCTTGGAAGTGCGGTCAAATCGGGAGACAGCATTCCCGGGTCCTTAATGCAGAGGGAGACCGGCGAGTAGACGCAAAACTGCAGGGAATGCTGAAAAGTTGACCAAAGTAACTGGGAAGCCATTCCAGGGAGGAATATTTGCCACAGAGGCACGCTGTTAGTTGGGGACACCACAAAAAAACAGTGGGTCGACCCAGGGCCATTCGGGACCCCGGGACATACAGACAAATGACACACCAATTGAATTAAGTATATAAGATTGGCATTTTGAACAATATTCAAAACTGCATCAAACACAGAAAAAATCTAATGTTATATCAAGGTTTAAGAACAAGAAGATTTGAATACTGACAAGAGAAAGTACAACAAAGACAGCTGAATGATTACATATGTGTGAAATGTCATAGTGGGGAGAGCTGAAGCAAGTGTTGCCCCAAGTAAACATATTGGACAGAACGAAAATAAATACTAATTTAACATATTTGCGGTAAAGATACCTGTTAAGGAAGCATGGGTCGGACTACTCTTAAAAAAACCTTTACTGGACCCAGCCTCCCTCAACAATTACAGACCCATAACTACAGTCCCCTTCCTTTTAAAAATCTTAGACAAAGCTGCATACTCTGAAGTTCAACATTTCCTGCAATCCAATGGCATACTTGGTATTTGACAATCCGGCTTTCGCCCAGGCCACAGCACAGAGTCGGCTTTGCTCGATTTAAAAAATCTGCTGGATAAGATCAAGGCTGCAGGCAAGCCAGCCCTACTCCTCCTCCTAAACTTGTTCGCTGTGTTTGATTTAGTGGACCACAAAATTCTGTGCCATAGCCTCACCTCATCAGCCCATTTCCCCCCCAATGTCACAGCCTGGATTATGTCATTCCTGGAAGGAAGAGCCATGAGAGTGTTCTCCGACCAGGCATGTGTGGACCCAGCCACTATTCAATGTGGTGTCTCACAAGGATCCTGCATCTCTAATACTCTCTACAATATCTTTACCAAGCCACTATTCGACATCTTGGACTCCATCGGCATAGCCTGCACCAACTATGCTGATGACACCTAAGTCCTCCTCCCACTCTCTGGAAACTACAAAACAGATACCAAGGCCCTCAATTCAGTCTACTCCACCATTCAGGCCTGGGTGGGAGGTAACTGGCTCTGCCTTTATGGGCACAAAACAGAAATCCTCTTTGTTTGTCCCCAGAAAACCCTCAACAAGCTCAACAACCAATACACTTCCTTCACTATTGACAACATCCAGATACCTGTCTCCCCCTCTGTCAAGACCCTTGGAGTCTCTCTAGATGCCACCCTTTACATGTCATGAAAAGTCAGCACCATCGCTTCCTTAGCAGCCTACCACACTAAGCTGATTAACGCAACCAGACCATTCCTATCCACCGAAAACTGCCTCTTTATCGCAAGTGTGATAATAGGCTCAAGACTGGATTATTGCAATGTCCTCTTCACCGGTACATCCTAAAAAATCTTGATGAAACTCCAAACAATCCAAAACAATACACTTTGAGCTACCCTCAACATTCCCAAAAGAGAACACATCACTGCAGCAAGACGTGAAGAACATTGGCTTCCCGTTAAAGAATGTGTCCTCTCCATACCCTCTCCATCACACATAAATGCATCAATCATACAGCCCCCCCTATCTATTCTCGAAAATAGTCAGACTTGGCTCGTCCCGACTCATCAGAACTCCAAACTCCCACTGACTCATTGTACTCAGAGTTAAACGCGCCAGAGCAGGAGATGCCAGCTTCCTCTTCATTGCTGCGAGACAGTGGAGCTCCCTGCCACCCACTGTCAGGAATGAACCACCCCAACTTGCATTCTGCAAAGCCCTCAAAACTTTTCTGTTTGAATAACCTTGCTCACACCCCTTCCCATGGGCCATGAGTACCCTTCGCCATTGCCATGAGTACCCACACCCCCTGTAACCACAGGTACTCTTACATGTATATGTATACCACTGTACTGTGTGTAAACTACCTTGTTGCAGTCAAGAACACACATGCTCACTGTAAAAATATGAACTGTGTACACCTTATATGTATTCTTGCAATGTTCCTTCCTCTGTAACAGCGCTGCGATGCCCACAGGCTGATGTGCGCTATACAAATAAAGGTTTTTAAAAAGGGAAGTAAACCACGGTTTCTGTAATACCTCCACTGAAAAGACTGTGATATTGTGACAATGATTCCAACAGGAGAGTATACCAGGCAATCCATTGAAGTTGAAAACAGATTTAACACTGTTGCAGTGTACCTGGCAGGGGAGTATACCAGGAAATCCATAGAAGTTGTGACAACCAAACCTTTAGGTTTATAGAACGAGAGCTTTGTGAATTTAATATAAAGAAATGTCTTTTATTCAAGAAAGATACTATCTGCTAAAAGAACATTAATGGATGTTTGAAAGATAGTGTGTGAACAATAACTTTCTAAATCCATGATAAAAGCATCAAGGAACTGTTGTTTAATAGAGATGGTTTCGCCATCCTACTACAAATCCACCGGAAGGGAACGATCCTCTGATTTTCAAGGATTTCTCCTTGCAAAATAATTTTGGATTCATTTTTAATGAACACTTTTCACCTTGCACCCTTTGTTGTTTGTTTCTAGTGTGAGGGCCAGTTTAGAAGTTTTTAGACACAAGGGCAGTTTTTCAGTTAATGATTGGGCCTCATTATGAGGAAGGCATTAGGGGGTTAACAGGGCCGGTAGAGCTGCCAGCCCCGTTAACCCCCTACCGCCTCATTACGAGGTCTCCTCGCGGGACCCACTAAGGACACCTGGTTTTACCAGACGTCCTTAGCGGGTCCTGCGAGTGGTCCAGCATGCTAACAACGGGCCCATCATTAACAGGCCCATTGTTAGCATGCTCCCCAGCCCTATGGGGGCTCGAATCGGAATGGGCATGCTCCCTGAATGGAGAAATACCGGGCCCTCCAAGGTCGGAATGGCCCGGTATTTCCCCATTCAGGGAACCCGGACTCGGTACCCGGAATGGGGGTAGCCATGCCGCAAAAGTGGCATGCTTACCTCCATTCTCGTAATAAGGCCCTGTCAGACTGATTCTTTGTTTTAGTTTCTTAGGTAGGGAGCTTCCTCTCTTCGGATAAGACTAGAAAGACATTTTTCCAACCCATTTTCTTTAAATAAAAATGTCTGACAATGAGATTACTACCATTTCTGTCCACCTCTCATTTCTGACCCCTCACTTATGGTGGACTGTGACTGGAACTGAATCTTTTATACATATATGTTCATTTGTTTTGAACCTACATAAAAGCTGTTTTTAGCTTCTGTGCTGAATTGGTGTTGGTATTTAACCGTCACATTGGGGATATTTTCTCTGTGATGTTTGTTTGTATAAATTGACTTCTATTAATTATTTCACTGTTGTCCCTGTCTCGACCTAGCCTGGACACAGCTCTTTTGTTTGTATCAATTTAATATTCAGCTGACCTTATAGACAGTGAGACATTGATTGAAAGTGTACAACCATATTCTGCACATGTCAAAATTATTTCTTTTGGTTGTTTTGGATTTACCCCTGATTCTGAGGTTATTTTCAAGGGGGCTGCCCTCTCCTTTTTTTAGACCCCTCACATATGGGTTCAGAAGTGGAGTCGGACTCAATTGATACATATTAGGGAGCTCTTACAAGTAGAGTATACTCTAGCTCCACATTTGTTGCATTCGGGAAGAGTAGAATAGCAATACCTCTCCCCATAATGAATCCTATAGCCAAGGAACTGCTCCTTTCTATTCTAAGGTGGGAGTTGGCTCCCAGCGGTAGTCCAACCCGGCTATTTGGCCAATTAGGAAAACATTGGAGAAAATATCTATCATTTGTGTTGTCCCCAGGATTGTCTGGTACCTGGAAAAGACAAAATAATACTTTCATTGCAATTGCAAGTACATTTCCTCATTACGTTGTCCCTGGATGTTAAACCTTGTAAAGAGGGAAAGTAAAAAATGCTACCCATTCTTTTATGTGGAGAAGACTTCAGATTTATTTTTTTAAATCTCTCTTCAACTCCTGTAATAATCAACAGGGGTAAGATAGTGGGAAATTGGGTGTATGAGGTCTTATGGGAACCATCAACCAAACAGGATAACAGGGAATGCTTGAAACATAATAACCCCCCAAAAATGGTGTACCTTTTTATAACAGAAACAGGTTGCAAAACCATTAATGAAGGAACTTTATGGACAGGAGCTAAACTTCCCAATGAATCCCCACCCCTAGAAAAATCCTTTCAGAATAAAGTGGGGCCTGAAGATGAAAAATATTTTGTCACATTTTCTGAGAATGGGTCAGATCCCTCTTGGGGAGATATTGAATCCTCTAAAAACTACCACCCATTCAAGCTAGCATGTTTTATCTTTGGAAGTCTGTGACATCCTATACACCAGTGTCCATTATATAGAGCAGAAAACCATAAGTTACCAGTAGGGCAGAAAGATATATTAAATACTGAATTCTTATATGAAAGCTTTGTGCATTCCGACTCCAAAGAGATAATATCCCTGAAGAAAGATGAAAATCAGGATAATACCAAAAATATGCTTTGTACCTGGGACACAAATATCTAAAAAATCCCAGTTGTCCTACAAGGAAAGATCACATGGGCCCAAATGGACACAGAAGCAAGGGATGTGCAATAAGAACAGACTTACTCCCCCAGGAGTGGAAACCAGTTGGGAAAGAAAACATAGGTTGCATTAATACCCATGTGGAGGGGCATCTAAAAACCCAGATTTTTGTTACCATCCTAGGAAAAGAAAGTACATTTGTGTTGACAGTAATCCCTGACTTTCTAGTTCAATTCATTTTAGGAAGTGAGATAAACCAATTTGATCAGTGGGTCTTACAAATAGCCTGAGTAAAAATAAAAACGTGCAGAGATGCTGACCTTCCAAATTTACTGAGGGAAACAATAAATAATTCCAAGAAGAATATCTGTGGCATTTACTTCAATTCACTTGGGGGAGACAAAGAAATTTTGTTCAATCTCTTAGGATAGGACTAGAAAGGCATTTTTCCAACCATTTTCTTTAATCATAATCGTAATTGGTTATGTATAATGCACTTAATACCCAGAGGGTTCTAAGTGCGGATCCGGGATCGAACCAGTGTTATTCCGCGTTTTCTTGCATTCAAGACTAGCGTGTTGCCCCTGAGCTATCTTACCATGATAATAAATAAAAATGTCTAACATGAGAATACTACCACTTTGTGTATGCCTCTCATTTCTGATCCCTCTTTGCCTGAGTCCTTAGCCGGTTGCCCAGTCAAGGCTGCCTTGTTTGATCCACTAATGGGGAAGTTGGGGAGGGTCAACTGACCTGAAGAAGGGGACAATCACAGGCCTTGTGGGTGGGTAGAGAGTGGGTGGGAGGGAGGCACAGGATGGAGGAGTGGGAAGGCCCTGGAAGAAAGCTAGGGGATCTGAGGGTCGCTGGCTGCATAAGAGGGACATGTCCCTGGGAAACACACCATGGTCTCCTTGAATCAGATGCTTTTGTTCCACGACTGGGTACTGGTAAGGCTTCTTCCTGCAATGCCTGTGGTGAAGATGGAAAGATTCATCTGACACAAGGAACAAGCCAATCACAGGCCTTGTGGGTGGGCAGAGGGCGGGTGGGATGTCTGGGTAAGAGAATAAGTGGGAAGGCCCTGAAAGAAATCTAGTTGATCTGAGGATCACTGGTTGCACGAGAGGGACAGGTCCTTGGGAAACTCACTATGGTCTATTTGTAGAAGATGTTTCATTCCACAAGTGTGTGCAGGTGAGGAAAGACCAAGGCTTCCTACTGCAACGCCTGTGGGGAAGGTGGCAAGAGCTGCTGACCCAAGGATGGAGCCAATCAAGTGGCTTGTGGGTTACAGAGGGTGGGCGGGAGGTTGGCTCAATAGGAGGAGTGGGAAGGCCCTGAAAGGAAGCAAGAGAATTTGGGGATTGCTGGCTGCATGAGAGGGACAAGTCGGTGGGAAACTCACTGTGGTCTCTATAAAGAGAATGATATGATATGATATGATATGATATGCTATGATATGATATGGCATTTCTAACGTGCCTATACACAAGTGATTAAAAGCGCGACGAGGCAAAGGAGGTGGAACAGGGGGAAGACAGAGACTATGATATTACAAGGCCAGGTGACATTGAGATCACGCAAGTGCAGGGGAGGAGGGAAAGGGAAAGTGTGGTTAGGGGGAGGGGGCAGTGCAATACATAGGATCAACAGTAAAAGATAAATAGAATTAATAAAAACAGTAGGTAAAAGTGCAGCCAGATAGTGGCAAGTGCGGGGGTAAGTGCAGACATCAAGTGTCAAGAGCTGGTGGGGACTGTAGGGACACAGAAACAGCCCTCAAGTGCAGGGGTTGCCCGGGAGGCAGTGCAGGTGTGCAGCTGGTAGAGGAGGGGACATGGGCCCGAGATCAGAGGGTAACCAGGTGACCAGTGCAGGTTCAGTCAGGAGTTCAGCAGGGGAAAGCAGAAGCAAAGAGAAATGTCTTGAGGTGCTTCCAGAACTGGAGATGGTTCACCTCAAGTTTCAGGGAGGCAGGGAGGCAGGGGGGGAGGCCCCAGCTGGAGAAAGAGATCTACCACCAACTTGTTGCTTGGAGAAGTGACTGACCCTGAGGGAGTTGGAGGCGGATGAACGAAGAACTTGAGAAGGAAGATATTTAGGAAGAGAGAGTTGGAGGTATTGAGGCCCCAGAAGGCCTTGTGGACAATGCAGAGGGCTTAGAAATTAATCCTCACAGCCACTGGGAGCCAGTGCAGAGATTTCAGTCCTGGAGAGATGTGATCCATGGGCTTGAGGCCAAGGACAAGTCTCGCAGTGCTATTCTGGATGAGTTGCAGAGGGCGGAGAGTAGAAGCAGGCAAATTTAGAAAGAGGCTGTTGCAGTAGTCCAGCCTAGAGAGAACCAGAGCTCTGGAGACAGTGAGCTTCTGGTGAAGGAGTGGAAAGGAAGAATACTTCTGAGGAGGTGCAGCTGGTAGTGTGACTTCTTAGAGAAGTCAGAGATGTGAGGAGAGAAGGCGAGAGTGAAGTCAAAGATGACCCCAAGGTTTTTAGCCTCACAGGTGGGAGAAGGAAGATGGCCAAGAGAGCCCAGAAAGAGAGCGACAGGAAAGGAGGGAGCAGGTGTGCCGATGAGGAGAATCTCAGTCTTACTGATATTAAGGCACAGATCACTGGCGGAACACCACTCCTGAATAGCGTACAGACAGTCAGAGATGAGAGGAGGAGAAGAAGTGGTGGAAGGGAGCCTTAAAATGAGCTAAGTGTCATCCACATAGAACTGAAAGTTGGGGCAGAGAGCAGCAATGCAGTGGGCAAAAAGTACCAGGTATTGGTTAAACCACCAGGGAGAGAGGTTAGACCCTGATGTACACCACAAGTAGAGATAGAGGAGAGGAAGGACCCACATTGGACATGGGAGGGTCGATCAGAGAAGAAAGAGGTCAGCCAAGCACAGCCTGATGGGTGATACCCAGTTTATCACAGAGACAATTGAGCAGGATGGCATGGTTGACCATGTCAAATGCAGAAGAGAGATAAAGTAAGATGAGGACACAGGCGGTATCGGAGTCAAGGTTGGATAGCAGGTCTTCATGGATGTTCAGGAGAGTGGTTTCCATGCTTCTGGTAGCTCTGAAGCCAGACTGATGGTCATGCATGCAACCAACCAATTCAGTGTGAAGATTAAGCTGGGAGATGCCCAGCTTTTCGAGGAGTTTGCCAGGAGAGGAGTGATGAAAATTTGGCAGAAGTTAGCAGGGCAGGAGGGATCGGTTGAGGATTTCTTAAGAAGAGGGTGCACTAGGGAGTGCTTCAGGGGGGAAGGGAAGACTCCAGTGGCAAAGGAGTGGTTTCAGAAGTCAGCCAAAGCAAGAGCCAGGATGTCAATATGGTCCTTGATGGTTTTTGAGGAACAGGGGAGAACGTGTTTTGACAAGGCTTTCATAGATCAGACTTATCTAACCTCGTCTGGGGTGAAGAGGAGAAAGGCAGAGAAGGAGGGAGGAGAGGTGGCCACAGAAGGGCCAGAGGAAGAGAGAGGAGTAGAAGTAGGAGGAGGAGAGGAAGAGAGAGAGGACAGGATATCCTGAGTTTTAGAGATGAAATGAATAGCAACCCAAATTCCAAATGATAAGAAGAATCCAAGAGACCAAAAAAACACTGACCAATTTGAAAGGGAAACAAGGTTTACTACATGCAAAAAGGTCTCCGGCGGTCCCGTAGAACTGAAACAGAGCTTTTCAAATCCCAAGAAGTAATAGGTTATATAGCAGAAAACCGCACAATCTTCATATGTATATAGGTTACAATGTTATCCCACCACCCTCATTGTCTACCACCTATAGAGCATGTTAATACCCCTTATAGTTCCTGCACCGATTGGCCACACCTTATCTTAATCCATTCACCAAGACTGCATCTACATCATCACTATTGGCTCGAGGTACGGGATTGGTTACTAAACTATTGACACACTAATAAATCGTGACTGTCATGTGATGTGCACCCTTCAATCCAAAACTTTCAAGGTGAAGTAGCGAGGCCAACTCAGCTTTGATAAGACAATAGGTCTTCTCATTATCCCAGATGATGCGGCTCACAAAAGCTGCACCTCTAACCTTATACTGAATGTATTGGCATCACCTTGTCTCCTCCTATCCAAATTCAGGGAATGTACCAGACACGGCTCCCCCTAATCTCCTTCAAACCCGAGGTGCCCAGGAATGATGTTACCAAGGCACCACTCTCGAGTCTGAATTTCAGGGATGTATTAGATTTGGTTATACATGCTTGTAATTCATATGGGGTGAGGGCAGTAGTGCTCTAAATCTTTGCCGGGGCTATTGGCATCACAAAACACCATGGCCTGTTCTCAGGAATTGGTCCTTCAAAGAGTGCATCCCTACCGGCCCTCCCTACAACCAACATTCCGTTCCCACTAAGATCTGGTCTTGCAGATAGATACAATTAGCATTTATCTGTGCACCGCGGGTCTCTCTGGCCTCAGCTTCTTTTCTGGGGAACGGAACAGGGATTTGTCTTGGGATTGAGCTAAATAGAGCTGCAGCTCCACAAGGAGGCCTTTGTTCTATTCTGTTCTTTGGCCTAGGCCTCAAAACCCAATAGGGCAGCACTTCTGCCATGTTAACACGCTGACCTTGCTCCTTCCAAAGTAATTTTCTGACTTCATCTTCCACCTACTTCAGCTGTTTCCTGCCTCCTCACTAAAAAACATAACATTGTCTACAAATACCACACACAGGGCCTATACACTGCCCTATCTATGAACTCTGCAACCAAAGCATTAATATATGTGTTGCTCTTTCTGTGCTGCTATATGTGGGTATCTAATGTGTGTCAAAGCTAACTACAAGTGATATGTGCGGTGCCAAACTCATCCTGCTTATACTGTGGTGCACGCTAATAGGTTTTTCTAAAAAGGAACCTTTTTGCCTGGCTGAGAAGCTGTACGTGCATCTCAACATCTCCCTGAAGCAGATGCTTTGTTCCACGAGTGCGTGCAATGAAAATATCTTTAAACAGTGCCTGCACCCTGTCACAAATAACAGAAAAGCGTTTTACAATTAATTTTTCTATGGAGCATCACCAACTTTGTGCTCTGAACCCCGAAGATGAAGATTTCCATTTTATGACAGTTTAAACCACGGCTGTCACACTTGCATTTCCATTCCCCACAAAATTATAAAAATGCTTTTTTCTCTCAGGCATTTCACCGAAATCAGCCGTTTAATGGCCCGTCTAGGTGAAATGCGCTCTCAGCACCCACAAGATTTCTGGGTGCCGGTCATACATTAGTGTTGAGGGCACGCTCCCAATACTAATGTATGCAAGGTGACTGCAGATCGCATGTTCGTGCTATTGTACAGCCCCTCCTGAAATGCTCTGGTCACCTTTGGGAAAAAGGAGACCTGAGCATTCAATTAAATGGTGCTCATTTTTGGTAGTCCGGCCCCATAACTTAAAGCATTCTCAATTTCTTGTTGTCTTGATTGCTAGCCTAGATGAAAACAAGTACATGCGTCTCCATAAAGGGCAGGATATTATATTTTTTTGTAGCTTCCCAAATCTAAGTATATGCATAATGTTCTTTGATTCTTGTGCTAGCTGCTATGATGATTTTTTGCAGATAGTCGGGGAGAAAAATGGCTAGACTCAAGCTACCAGCCAGGCATACAAAGTCACTCCCTCCCACCTCACTCAGTTCTCCATGATTTGCATAGCACATCATTTCTTTCATCAAGCAGAACTTCAGTCAATATTGTTATGTTATGTTCTGTTATCGGATTTGTAAAGCATGCATTCGCCAGAGGCATCTTTGCGCTAATGATCTAACAAGAGTAGGCAGTGCAGGGTACGCCTAAACATGAGGTGATTCCCTATAATTCTGACATATTGTGGTAACGCATTCCACAGCTGAGAGGACGCTACTGAGAAGATTATGCAGTAGGAATATTTTACTCACTATTTTTCACAGTTGGGATTAAAAAGAGTTTTTAGGGAGTAAAAAAGCAAGTCCCATTATCAACGGGAGTATTTAATACATACATAAACAACATGTTTTATCTGTAAAATATAATTTTTTTGCAATCAATATTTTTTTGCACCAAGTTATTCATGCACAATAAAAAAGATACATTTTTACCTCTTCAGATGAGGTAGTAATGATAGACGTTTTGTTTTGCCCTGTGGCACCACATGTGCTACTGGTCCAAACATAACCGCTCTGATGTGTATGTTTCCTATTTTGTTTGGAGTATTTTTACACCCTGTTTTAATTTTGTGGGATTATTTTACCTATTTTTAGTGAGTGAAAGTGGCTTACACACCCTGTATCTGTGGGGCTGATGCCACGCGTAAATTATCACTAGCAAGTTTCAGTGTTTGCATCACATTCTGTGAGATGATGCCTTACGAATGTATGTGGAAATTTAAACAAGCAATGTTCTGCATGGATGTCATTTAGGGGTCAAAAGACTCTGGTTGAGACTCTAACCCAGGATATAGGCCGGTAGTAAAGAAACTCCCAGAACCCCCCTTGTTTTAGCATATTAACTAGCTTTTGGTTTTCACCCTAAATTACTATGGTAATGCAGACATGGAACCCTTGCTCACTGTTCTTAGAGAGGCACAGCTCCACCTCACTGACGAGGCCCAACCAGGCCGAAACACTTTTCTGGGGTTGCTGTTGGTACTCTTGTTCACAAGAGAATTCCCAGGCAGTTTGGTGCTGAACTGCCCTTTGGCAGGACAAAGACTGATATGTAGTGGAAATTTCTCTTCTGTGAAAGTATGGTGCTCTAAAGACTCTGGTTGAGATTCTAAACCGGGATATAGGCCGGTAGTAGAGAAACTCCCAGAACCCCCATTGTTTTTGCATATTAAGTAGTTTTGGGTTTTCCCCCTAAATTACTAGGGTAATCCAGATGTGGAACCCTTGCTCACTGTTCATTCGAGAGGCACTGCTCCAACTCACTGACGAGGCCCAACCAGGCCGAAACCTGTGTCTCGGATTTCTGTTGGTACTCTTGTTCAGAAGAGAATTGCCATACATTTTGGTTCTGGACTGCCCTTGGGCAGGACAAAGACTGATATGTCATGGACATTTCTCTTCAGTGAAAAGATGGTGAGCTAAAGACTCTGGTTGAGACTCTAACCCGGGATATAGGCCGGTAGTAGAGAAACTCCCAGAACCCCCCCTGTTTTTTAGTGGTTGCCAGGGGTTGGAACTGCGACCCCTGAAGTCTCCCTTGCTACCCCTGTTGTTTCCTTTGCTACCCCTAAAAAAGCAAACCATTTTTTTTTTTTTTACCACTTAAGGGACAAGGACGAGGTATCTCGTCCTTGGCATTCCCTCCAGGTTGCCAAGGACGAGACAGCTCGTCCTTTTAGGCACTCTGTTTTGAGCGATCCCTGCAAAGCTACATCTGGGATGGGATGAATGGTTTTTCCGGGGAGATGCTGTCTATTGTTTCGGTGATCCATTTCTGGATTAGGTCTGCTTTTCGTCTAGGTCCATTATGTCCAGTGTTGGGGTTGATGATTTTGAGGATTCCAGTTGTTTAGTTGGTAGTTGGATCGCGAACGGTATAACAAGGTGGTCGCTCCATATTATTTGTATTGGTGGGGCAGTTGAGATATTTTGTTGCCTGAGATTGTGTCAAGAGTCTGTCCTACTGTCTGTGTGTGTCCCGCCTTTAACTGTCTGGCATAGTTTCATTCTCTCAAGCTGCTTGGTTAGTGATTTATGTGAGTTTGCGTTCTCTTCTTCAAACCATATGTTGAAGTCCCTGAGGATTGATCGTGTTTGAAGGCCTGGTCCATGATGGCTTCTATGAAGGTGTCTACGAAGGATATATCATAGGACAGTGGTCTAAAGATAAATATGAATGTGTGGTTTGGTTTTGGTCTGCTGTCAGGTGAGGGACGAGGGATTCGCCATTTCTGATGTTCAGCGGGACAGCTGTTTTTATTTTTAGGTGTTCTTTGTAGGCTACTGCAAGTCCTCCTCCTCTTTTTTTCTTTTCTGTTTACCTGTGTGGATTTGATGTTGTATGGTAGACAGCTGTGTAGTGTGACTTTGTAGCTGTGATCTAACCACGTTTCTGTGACGAATGGGATGTCTATCCCTCCGTCATAGAGTAGGTCATAGATCTCTGTAGCATGTTTGGACATTGATCTTGCGTTGTTTAGATTGCAGTGTATTTTTTAATAGTGCCTTGTATTGTTCTTGGTTTCGTTTTATGGTGGTTTTATTGGTGAGTTTCCTCATTCCTCTCAGATGTGAGGTGTGTTCAGTAGGATCTATTTCATCATTGAATAGATCGTCTAGATTTCGTATTAGGTTCCTGACTTCTTCTGGTTCCTCTTCTGTATCTCGTTGCTATTGCTGTCAGTGCCCTAAAGTTTTGGTGATATATGCAGTGAAGGTATTGTTTTCCCTCTTATTCCTTCTGGCTGTTTCTGTTCTCTTTCTGTGGGGTCCGGGTATCTTGCTGGAGTGTCTATCATTGTTGGTGGAGATGGTAGAAATGCAAGTTGCGTTCTGCCCCTCCCCTTGACCATACAAATAAATACAAATGGGGCGTAGCATAAGCAAAATGCATAAAAGCCTGTACACAAGGGTTTTACGCATTCTGCTTACGCTATGCGGCACTGAAAATGAGCCTCTTGATGTGTATTTTGTTCTCTGCATTGCCACACTCTGAGGTCCTGGGCAGATCACATCTCCCACTACATTGGTTCACCCTAAGCAGCACCTTGAAGAATTGCAGTTTGTAGTGTGATGTGCTTAACTGTTGACATTCAGTAATTATACGCAATTATACCACGTGTGCTGTTGGGAGTTTAATGCTCACTTAATGAACCCCATATAAAGAACATATGGTTCTGTATTCCTAAGGATTCAGTTTATTCGGGATAACAGGGTTATGGGTTAAGAGCCACATACTATAGATACTCTGTTTCTCGGTCTCTACCTATTTAATAATGCATAAAGGAAGACAATTCAGTCAGCTGAATCAGCTTGTTTGCAATCATGTCAAGTCGATTACCCCATAAATTGCTGTCCGTCCGTTTCCTCCCAGCATTCCTTTATCTCCTCTCTACATTTGTCCTGCTAGTTGACACCTCACAACTAAACAGACCATAACCAGCAGGCTATACAGATAAAAACAAAGCTCATTTTATATTGGTAGGGGGCAAAGCTTCTTTGATTTGCCGTGTTTGACGCTGCTTCAGTCCTGCAGCTATAGGATTTCTTGTCTTGCACCTTTCTGAAATTGTCTGTTATCTGTTGCTTTTAAAAAAAACTAAACGTAAACATACTCATTTTCAGATATTGCCATCAACTCGGTCGAATCCCAGGTTCTTATTAAACTGCTACCATTGCATGGGTTTCAAAAGGGTGAACGGTTCGAGCAATATATAGGAACAATAGCGAGTTTAACCACCTTTTCTACTACTTCTCAATTGGATGTTTAATGCCACGTTTTCAGCTCCTTGCCATCCATAGGTCAAAAGAGAGGGTCCAGAGTAAGCACCCACCCCGCAAAATAGAGACTGCATTTTCTGTTATGCTGATTAAATTTGATAATTAGATTATCCTCCCAGGACAGTAACTCCCAGTGCCCATTACAGGTATGCATCACCCAAATTAGAGGAAATTGAATGTGGTAAACCACAGTGGCGAGACCTCTTTGCCATTCAACCCCTTTTCTATATTCGTATTCTCCCGTGCAGCACCCTTCTCGCTGTATACATTCACATGGCGACTGATCTAGGAAATACAGGACATACTGTCTTTTCCGATCAACATGAGCCACCGAATCTGGAAATGTGGCTAAGTAAATGCAGCGGTGATGCTTTGCAATGACTGTTTGGCTAGTTCCCTGACGGTCGCTGCAATTTTACTGCAGGATAATACGACTCTAATTTAGAATCACTGTTTGTCTATTTTGAACAGTCACTAGCGACCTGTTTCTAGTGAGGTTTTATTTTTATGGTTTTCCAATGTTGTTCCTCTGTCCATGATTATACAGTTCAAAAATATATAATCCCAATGTAGAATATGGACATATTATTGTAACTGCTAGTTAAGTTTATATGCTAGGTGCCACTTTTTTACCTTATTCCGACACCCAGTGGTGTCATTCATTATGTCAGTTAGGGTGCAGTTGCTTAATTGGCTTGGTTTGATGCTTGCTTTATCTTGAGATGCCCGCAAGCCCGATTTTTCGAATTGGTTATCATGTCAATTCTCTTGTATGAACCAGGATAGTCCAATACACCCTCCCCTAGTCCCCCTTCCTAGCTGATACTTTCCCTTTTCACACATGGCTCACTTGCCCAGTACGCCCTCTTGGCATGATCCGTTCGATGCAGACCGTTTTGGTGCAGCATTGTAGATGCAGAGCTCTTTTGAGAGCAGCCACAGTGGTGTGATAGCCAACACTGTGCCACTCAGTTTGTTTGGGGGACATTTGGGCACAGTTGCTAAGTTTCAGCCCTTGCAGCCTGTTTCTGGATCGCCACTCCCTTCATAAACAGCTGTAATTATTGCGGCTGACTTGGAGCTGCTGAGAAAAATGCTGCAGCCATGGCTCCCTTGCATTCAGGTTCTGATATAAGCATTTTTAGCACAACTGGCATAGGTTTAGGGAAGTCTGTCTGGCACAGTATCCACTAGGTAAACTCCGTAAAGTTGACATTTAGGCCTCAACAGTAGTGGTAATCAAACGTTGTTATGGTTGTTATGTACGCCTTATGTCCCGCGAGCACGGTGACGTAAGGCGCTACTCATAAAGCGCCCGCCCCGCCGGAAGGCAGGGCAGTTCCGTGCACAACCCATACCACGCGTGTTGTGCGTTATTTAGCTCCTCCGCCAGGGACCCCATGCAGGCCCTGACTCACTCTCCCTTCAGCCGGCACACCGGCAGGGAACAACTAAACACTGGAGACGAGGGACGTATAAAGAGAACACTTGAGTAATAAGCTATTACTCAGCCCACAAGCCCTTGGCAAGGACGAATTTTTGGAGACACGGTGGGGGACCCAACCCCCACCCAATAAAAAACATGTTTTTTTCTTTCTCATCTATCTCCTCCGGCAATACTCCAACATCCAAAGAGCACAGGAAAATATACCAGTCGAGGTAGATGGGAACCTTTGGCTTGCCTGCTACTTAATCTTCAAGCCAGGTGACACAGGAAGCACCACTGCACCGCCCACTACAACGAAGAGGAGCTGTTTGGTGCCTCAGTGCCCCATTGACACAAAGGTAACAAAGGTGAGGAGATACCCATCAGACACACACATCAACCGTGGTAACTCCAGCACAGGAACAACATGGTGACTGGCCTTTCCACACCCAGGCCCAGCACGCTGTCCAGAATTGCAGCATCATTGACACCTACAGCACCATCCCCTCAACCTCATGGTGGGACTAGAGCTGCACTGGGGCCATTCGACCTCTACACCGACCCATCGTCAGTGGGCCCCCTTTGATTTCTGTGGATCCAGAAGTTTGAGATGGCGATGGACTGCAAGGACATCACAACGCCCAAGAAGATGAATTCACACCTTCTCTTCAACTTGGGTGATGACGTCCTGCGCATCTTCAACACGCTGGTCATCGGTTGATGGTGCAGACATCTACCAACTGGCCAAAGATGCTCTCACAGCACATTTTATGCCACAGCTGAACCCGGACTACGAAACCTTCATCTTCTGCACCACGATTCAGATGGAGGAGGAAAAACTCAACGCCAACCACACAAGATTCAGGAAATTCACACTCTTGTGTGAATTCGACAACGTCGAGAAGGAGATAAGGCACCAGATTATCAATGGCATGCACTCCGAAAAACTGCACAGAATGGTGAGAAAGGCATTCCCCTAGCCAGGATCCTCGAATATGGGCATCAAAGAGAGCTGTCGCACATGAGGGCGGCACACATGGGCACCACTTTGCAGAAGCTTCAATTGATGCCGATAATAGCTCAAATAGCCAACCGCCAACCACCGAGGGAGGGATTTAATGAGACAAACAACTCACCACGGTGGCAACCAAGGATCCTGGTGCCTACTGAGTGTGGATGGTGCAGAGGTGCACGTCACAGAAGAAGAAACTGCCCAGCACAAGGAACCACCTGCAGAGCATGTGGCCGGAAAGACCACTAGGCACGCATCTGCAGATCCTTAGGGCAATCACAACACCCCCAACCGCCACAAGAACAAGACAAAGGCATCCCCAAGAAGAAGCTGCAAGCCAACATCCACCGAATAGAGACTGCCAGCTCGTCAACCATCGACCGTATTGATGACGATGGTGACCCAGTGAAAGATGTGGGAAGTTGACAGACGAGAAGGAGAAGGAAAGTCTACTTGGTGTCGGCACTTGAACACAGAGGTGTGGAGTCGGCGAAGAGACAAGGAAGATGCAAATTCCTAGTGTCCATACAAGGCCATGAGACGCAAATGACAATCGACACTGGAGCATCAGTAAATGTTATGCTGGCATCAATGTTCAAAAAGCTGCATCCCCGTCTGAACCTCAAGCCAACTGAAACACTATTATTTGCCTACAAATGCAAGATCCCATTACCAGTGGAAGGATGCTTCAGAAACAATACTAAGCAGGGGTGATCGAGTCCTCCAGTCAAAGGTATACGTCATCAACGCAGGAATCGAATGCCTACTAAATGGGGATGGAGCGGAAGATTTAAGATGAATCTGTTTCATCTGCGACATCACAGACTCAATGGACATCGCCAACCTCCTGGGGAAGTACCCGGGCATCCTCAATGGCATCGGATGCTTGAAAGGGAAACTCATAAAGCTCCACATCGACCAGTCAGTACAGCCCCAGGCAGTACGACAGAGAAGGACCCTATCCCATATGAGGGACCTGGCTGAAAAGGAACTGCGAGAACTTGAAAAAGCAGGAATTATCGAAGAGGTCACAGGGCCGACGCCTTGGGTGTCACCCATGGTGGTGACAAAGAAGCCGAATCAGCCGGGGAAAGTGAGAATCTGCATCGACATGCACCTTCCAAATGTAGCAATCAAACGAGAACAGCACATCACCCCCACGCTGGATGAAATCATTACGGACCATACAGGGTCGAAAGTGTTTTCAAAAATTGACCTCAACGCTGGGTACCATCATCTAAAACTGTATTGTGACTCTAGATACATCACTACTTTCTCCACGCACCTGGGCCTATGCCGATACAAAAGACTGAGTTTCGGCATTTCCTCCACGGCAGAGGTTTTTCAGCAGGCCATCCAGGAGGTAATACAGGGCATCCCAGGAGTGCTGAACATCAGCGAAGACATCCTCATCCACGCCAGCGACAGGCACAAACACTTGCGTTGCCTCGAGATGGTGCTCAGCAGGCTAGAGACCGCAGGTTTGACCATCCACCGGGAAAAGTGTGAGTTCCTGAAAGAGGAAATTACATTCTTCAGATACGTGTTCAGCAGCGCGGGAGTGTTGGCTGACCCACGAAAAGTGTCGGACATAAAGGAGCCTCCCCTCCCAACAGCACCCACAGGGATACGCAGCTTTTTAGGAATAGTGACATACTGCGGGATGTTCATCCCCAACCTGGGAACGATGCCCGAACCACTCAGAGAACTCACCAGATCGGGCACCAAATGGGAGTGAAGCCCTGACTGACAGGAGGCATTCGAGCGGATCAAAACATCCCAAGACAACAATGGCATACTATGGCCCATCACTAACAACGGAACTGTATGTCAATGCCAGACCTGTCAGCCTCGGGGCCATCCTCATGCAAGTATCTCAAACAGGGGAAACGAAGCCCATCGCCTACGTATCCCGCACTCTCACACCGACTGAACAACGGTACTCGCACATCAAGAAGGAGGCCATAGCAGTGTTGTGGGGATGCCACCATTTCCACATCAACCTTTATGGATGAAAGTTCAGGACTTACACAGATAACAAGCCTCTCATCCCGATATTCATGGGGTCATCGTCACACACCCTGGCCAGAATAGGGAAGTGGTTGCTCCACCTGCAACAATATGAGTTTGAGTTGGCCTACCAAGCGGACACGGACAACCCGGCAGACTTCCTATTCAGGAACCTGAGGGCAGCCACCCTAGGAGAAGTGAGTTAGGCAGAAGAAAGAGAAGAGCACATATGCCAGATCATCCACACCATGAAGCCCAAAGCAGTCAGCATCAATGACATCGTGGAAGCCACCCACACTGACCCCTGTTGTGACCTGATCAAGAACACCATCATATCGGGCGAGTGGAAATCCTTCCTCCGCAATGTACACAACCGCAAGCCGGCGGCCAGGGACTTCCTAACGGGCATGTTCCTAATACGACAGGATCTTTAGGTCACCAGTGAAGGGTTTATCTTGAGAGGGGCCCGCATTGTGATCCTCAGCAGCCTGCAGGACAGAATCGTGGGGCTGGCACACGAAGGCCATCAAGGAACGGTCCGGACAAAAGCCAGGATCGGACACCAAGTGTGGTTCCTGCACATCGACTCCAAGGTGGAGCAACTCATAGCAGCCTGCCTCCCTTGCCAGATAACAGGTGCACCACCAAACCCTGAACCCATACAGTCGGCAGAGCGTGGGTCGTAAAGATGGGACGCGATCAGCATCGATTTTGCATGGCTCCAGAAGGAACATAACTGCTAGTAGCCATCGATGACCATTCAAGATACCCGGAGGTGGAGATTGTATCCTCGACAGCATCAGAAATGGTGCTACCAGCACTTGAGCAGATGTTTGCCACCCATGGCCTGCCACGATGCATCAAGAGTGACAACGGACCACCATTCCACGGTACGGAGATCAAGAAATACCTGGATGATCTGCACATCCAATATCACCACATCATGCCGAGGTAGCAACAAGCAAACGGTGATGTGGAGAGGTTCATGCGTACCATCAACAAGGTGCTACGAATATCAAGGGCACATTCCAACCCCTGGAGAGTGGATCTGTACAGATTCCTACGCAACTGTCACGTGACGACCCACAGCTCCAGAGGTCTACCACCGGCAGACCTTATGTACGGGACATTGATAAACTCATCAGTTCCACATCACCCAAGCAGGGGCATGGATGCCTATGACAGCAATCGTACCCAATAAATGAGAGTGGCAGAAAATGAACACATGAGCATCAGGAGGCATGCACAGAAGTCGGGACACCATGTCGGAGACCATGTGTTGGTGGTGTGAAACCCCACGAAGACCAAGCTCAAAACACAGTATGATCATGTTCCCTGGACCGCGACCCAAATGGAAGGGACAATGGTGAAGGCAGCACAAGGTCACCGACTGATCACCAGGAATGCAATGCCTCATGGTTCAAGAGGGTGCCCATGTCAGTCTGAAAAAACCAAACCCCTAACCGTCGTGTTGCCCCGCCTTTTTGGGAAAGCACGCTCTCCGGTCTTCAGACAATCTTTGACAATCTCCTAGGGGGTTATGGATCACTATACCCGCCCTTGACTGCTTTCGTATCAGGCCCTATGTGCACTGTGGTTACTTACTCTTAGATTACTACCGTGGACACAAATAACAAATAACATTAAGACACAAAGAAAAACACAAAGAATCGATTCAATTTATAACAATGGGATACATTTATTTATATACACACAGCTAAGCATAATGCATAACAATGCAAGCAGTTCTAATGCTATGTCTAATTTGCACCTGTTATACTTCTGGTGCAAAGCTACAATGCAGTAACTATGTAAGCCTGTGCTGCAAGTGTGTGGTTCTAATGCAATCTAATGCAAGTGCTAGCCATCCATCACCTTCATGGGCAAATCCACACCATCAATCCACACTCTCACTCTAGACAATCCCCTGTCTGGTTTTACCCCTCACCCCTTATGTGAGTGTCTGTGTGTGTGTGTGTCTGTGTCTGTGTGTGTCTGTCTGTCTGTTCCATCAGTTTAGCCAAGGCCAAAACCATACTTCGCATTTTGCATGTGCCAGGTCAGTCAGTGTCTGCCTCTCAAGATCTGGTCACTCGAACTCCCAAGCTCTCGATCTCATCTTGGTAGAACTCATTGCTGCATGGGGGACATATGTTACGAAATATGACTGATTCCAAGGAAAGTATTAATTTGGCAAACATAAGATTTTATACATACATCCCTGGGGACAATTCGCATTTATGTATAAAATTGTGGAATTTTAGGCCAAATATTTAATGTGTAAAACCACCAAAATGTATCAGAAAGGTGAAACAAGGTCGCACAGATCTGAGGATTGGACGGAAATGTAATGCACATAATATGTGAACTGTGTGTATAATCTGCCAAGAGATTGCAAGTGAGGAAATGTATGTTTTTGGCAAAATCGGATTTTAAGTAAAGTAAATGTGGGAGGGTTGGGACGATGTAAACCTCACCTTATAAACCTGACATCATCCCCTTAGAAATCCAACCAACTGATAGCGAGGCGGAGACTAGCTCCCCTGCCCAATCCAAGTAGTTTAGTGGTGGGCGTAGTTAACCTTTCCCAGCCTATACCTTGATGATATCATTTTGCATTATAAATAAGGGTCCCTGACAAGACACACACTGATTCCTATTTTCCTACGCCGGCATCCTGTTCCTGTCTGTTCCTGTCTTCATCTTGCATCTATCCATCTAAACTCCAGATCCCAACCACAAGGCCAAGCATTGCTGATTCTGCTTCAGCTAGGCCTCAATTCTAAAATAATCCCCATAACCAAGGGAAACGCTTTGGTGTTTTTGGAAGCATCCTGAAGTAATATGGCTTGCCCCTCACTGCATGCTGCTGCTAACCTGCTACCCTGATGACCTATATTATCCAGTAACCAGAATTGCAAGTGCAGAAGAACTATCCTTTGGTATCGAGTCCATGCCCAGCTGTTCCTGTCCCGCTGATTCTGTCTGGCTGTCCTGTGTTAGACCAGATCCGTGTGGCGACCAGAAGTGCTGGCTGTCCAAAATCCAAAATCCTAACTAAAATGGACTGTGAGTATAAATAGGAACCATAGAAACCATAGTATACCTTGCCTTGCTTTGTTCCATCCCAATCTCTAAGTCATCCTTTAATTATTCTGATAACTTGGAATATTGTCAAAAATCCATCTTGAAACCCTGCTTTGATTTCTTATGCTAGCGCCAACATCTTTGATAATTTTGTCTAGTAAAATCCTAAACTATTAATCCTGTTTGGAGTGATCAGACTGGGTCCACCAGGGCGGGCGCAGAGGTGCTAGGGTTCAACTCACGAGTCAACCGCGGAGCTTACTGTGTCTTAATCTGGTAGCGTAGCCTGAATGCTCTAGTGCAGAGTAAAACTGTACTAGTCCAAACTGATTCCTTTTAATTTTTCACGCATTCATTTTCTCAAAAACGCACCTCACTAGATCTTGCATAACTCAGTAAATTTAATAGCTATATTAAACCCGTTTTTATTAAAAACCGTTTTGGTAAATTCAGGAGGGAATTGAAAAAGTGTGTTAATTTTACAATCTGTCATTTGGATTATAAACTGTTTTCAATCTTCCATTTCATTTAAAATTGTATGCTTTTGCTCAATCCATTGCTTGTGATTGCTAGTATATTTCCTTTGTTGCTCCAGTAAAGAATTGTTTTTGTTTCAAGAGTTATACCCATTCATTCATTTATTCATCCATTTCTGAGTGTCATTTTAGCATTGTCAGGGTTTAAAATCTGTTTTTCTCTCTTGTTTGGGGAGGGAAAGTCGTATTTTAATTCTGTTTTCCATTTGTCATTCCTGATTACCTGCTACTTCTGTTTATCCACTTAGAATTGATTATTTGTTGATTGAGGGAACCTTGCAGGGGGAAATTCCAACTCAAGTGCTATCTTACCTAAAATCAAAAAGTTCTCCTCTTTCCTGATTTTTTTTTAGATGTCAATAGAAGGTTAAACTAAGTGCATTGCTTACATTCCTATTGTTCTTATCACCCCATTGGTGATTGCTGCCCCATATAAAAATGTGTATGATGTCCTTTCATTTTCAAATAAATATTATATTTTATCGACCAGCCTGGTTCATGGTCCATTGTGACCTGGGGTATTTGAAAAGGGGGTGTGATATGAGTGTTGTACCATCTCAATATTGAACCTAATCTATCAAACATAAGCATTTCAATTGTGCGCTGCATACTGGGCTGAGACTAAGGTGTGCTTCGCCTGATTGAAATCCTTAACAGTGCGGCACTGTGCTGGACTAGAGTGCACAGAAAGGTTAAGCTGTTTGTTGACATGGTTACGAGTGTTGTGTGTTATTGTGTTCTGTTGGAAAAAAGGAGGAATGTTATGTATGCCTTACTTCCCGCGAGCGCGCTGATGTAAGTTGCATACTAATAAAGCACCCCCCCCCTGCCAGAAGGCAGGGCAGTTCCGGGCACAACCCATGCCATGTGTGTTGTGCATTATCTAGCTCCTCCGCCAGGGCCCCCATGCAGTCCCTGACTCGCTCTCACTTCAGCCGGCACACCAACAGGGAACAACTCAACAATGGTGTGCCCCCCCCCTAGAGAATGAAAATATTGTTGCTGTGCCACCCAGATGCGATATCTGCTATATTTTCTATTATGAGCAGTCACAGTAATCTCTTTTTGAAGAGTCTCATACACTCCTTGGGCATATTTAGGGGGGACTAGGGGGGCCAGCCCAACAGTTTGAAAACGCTGTGAGTCTACAGTGAAGAATATCCTTGTTAAAGGTATGATCAGCTCAGTGACACTTAAGCTGGAGTGACACTTTTTCTAATATTCTTATACTGGCCTGTATAATGTGAGATACAAAGCGTCTGTTAGGTCCAGAATAAGTCGCACAGTAGACATGCTAACCAGAAGGTCCTTCTTGAGGAAAGGATGTTGGCCTAAGAGGAGGAGAAGCAGAGGAACGAGAGGCAGAGACAGGGGGAAGAAGCTGTTTTAGGAGAAGAGAAACTGAGGGATTAGCAGAAAGCACAAAAGGATGAAGCAGCTTTAGTAGAGCATAAATGGAGGGATATGGTCACGCTATATCTGTGCAGATTTAACCTATAGAATCAGCGGGAACACAGAATTTCTAGTGGGGAAGGAAGTACCCCCAGTGGTGGCATCCAAGAAAAGCATAGGCACCACATCCCTTGTGATGTGTGGAGAGATATCTTTCATTGGTTTGAGGGACTATAACTCACCTTCCACCTCCAGGAGGTAGAAGAAGAGCTGTGGAGCTCAGCCCTTATGCACCGTCTACAAAAGGCGGCTTTAAGTCATGTAATTATTCAGTTGTCTTCTGAGGAGTGGCCCATTTATGAAAAAATGAAAGCCGCTGTCCTCAGGAAATTCTGCAAGACCCCTGAGTAGTAACAGTAGAGCTTAACAGAGCTCGTAATGAAGGCTGTCTAACCTTTTAGGCGTTTGCACACCAATCTTTGAAATATCCAAGTGAATGGGTCATAGGCAACAAAATTGACACTTTTGAAGGGGTGTACAATATAATGACATGTGAGAATATACTTAGGAATTGCGAGATGGAGTTACACTAAAATTTTGTGGACAAGAATATCACAGACCTTATGGAGGTGCCAAGGCTCCCGAAAGATATGTGGGCACTGGACTCCAGAAAAAGGCTCAGGCAACCATATCTAATCCAGACGAGAAGTCAGCTGATAGAATCAAAATAGTAAATACCTGCCATTTTGTGCACCAGCTTCCACAAAAAGAAGATGTGAGGGGACCCCAGCACTGGGGCACCTGTTTACACAGCCCCAGGTGGCAGCTTTCTAGGTGGAGATATGACAAAAAAGAGAGGGGATATAATTTGCAATAGTAGATCCAAGCAGGCCTTAGTGTTTGCTACCCACATTGATGAGAAAGCCATGGTCAGCTTGGGCATCGTAGATGATGAATTCCCACTAGGCCAGTGGCTGGCCGAGTGTACCCTAGAATCTCTGAGTAGTAAACATACTGGGTTTCCAACAGAGGTCCTACTTCCTGCTAATACAGAGATTTTGTATATCATGTATTCATAAATGTGAAGGATTGCCATCTGGCAAGGATGTTGAAGCACTGGCTTTTCTAATTTGTATTAGTTTAACAAAATGATGCAGGTAAATCCATCTCAAAAAGGGTATTCTGCTGATAATATTTCCCTTTCAGAAGCTCCATGCCATAAGCATAGTGCACACCTGGGTACAGGTAGATTGGTAGTCCGATCTACAATGCTTGCACTACCAGTGGCACAGAGCAAGCTCAGAGGACACAGGTGTCCATTTGACAGCTTCAGTGACAGCCAAGTCTCTACAGCGCAGGGGCTGCATTTATCTCCATCTCCAATCAAGCCAAACCAGGTGAATCATTGATCCCTGACAATCGTACGCTGCATTGAATTGCTCCAATCGCAAATTGCTCATGCAGTCTACAGCACCTTTGGAGCGGCCTTCAAACTGACCCTGGTGGCTCTCATGATCTGCAGTCCCATAAGCACTTCATTGAACCGATCCCTTTGATCAGCATCTTTTCACTCTACCATCTGTCGAACCAACCTTGGTGGCCCTCGCAATCCACTCTTCTACAAGCATCACCTTGGAAACCAAACAAGCTCCATTCGACCACTGCTCAACATCGCTCCCCATCTAGAGCAATGCAACCACTGTAATTGAAAAGCACTGAACTGCACAGACACCACCAAGAAGCCAGATTTGCAATAGTCAAACCACCAAGAAGATACTATTCGTCCATAACTACCATTCCCGTCCATTGTGGACCCTAAAGACTGATTATGTCACCTGTGCACCTTTTTCCTCAAAGACATATCCTTATAAAAATGTAAATGTGCTCACTAAATTGCTTTTCACCCCTCTAATCTTGCCAAGAGTGCTGTATTCTCTCTTTTTTGTATATTCTCTGTTCTTTCCATAGAGGTGAGATTTGTACAGTATTTCTATTTAGATTTTTTATGCAGATGGTCTGTGTAATGAAGGTATATATATTTGTATAGAACCTTGATTGCACAATCCCTTTATTTTGGACTGTTATACTTTGTGGCTTGGGTTGCTGCTGAATCACATTCAAACCCCTCTTTAGAGTTTCCTCGGCTCAAGTTGCCACAAAAGGCAAATGAGATATTTCTCTTAACTGTGTCTCTTTTACTTTTATGATTGGGACCCCTTTTGGTTTGTAGAAGTGGGAAGGCTGAACAGGTGAGCTACTCACTACTCACCCCTATAGTACTGCAGGGCCAAATTAATTTTGTTTTAATAAATGAGAATAGAGTCCTAGCGCTTTTTGATACCACAGCAGGTTTCACTGCTATTCAATGACAGTGAGTGCAAGAAGTAAAGATCCTTCCAGGTCCTGACCAACTAGCTAGTTAGGGGGTTGTCCAATACCCACTAGCTATTGTAGAGTTCTGTTGGAGAGGTGTAACTTCTCAGATCTGTGTCACTGTCAGGGACACAATTCCGATGGATTGTCTGCTTGGGAAAGACCTGCCCGACGAAGGAATAATTGCCATGGTCACTATATCTAGGGGCAAGAATGCAGCACAGGAAGCTGCTCGTGAGGCCATAGGTCCAGGGGCACTTTCAGCTAGAAATGGTTTGAGACTGTTGCTGGTAATACTGCTTGGTCCAGTTCTAGACTCCTAAGAGGGGTCTGCTCTTGCTGCAGATGGCCTAATGGCTACTGAGGTGCATATTGCAGTGAAACCAACCAGAGTCAGTGACCTCAGAATTGCCTACAGGATAAGAACCACAACCTGGGAGGAATGACACAGCAGTTTCAGACCTTCAGAGCCTTCAAGAACTGGGTGATTTGTCATCAGATGGAGGTCCAAGTCAGGGTGACTTTTCTCAGGGACAGAGGGACTGTACCATTTTGGCTGATCTGCAGAAGAAGGCAGATGACCAAACTCAGATGGAAGCCCCTGGGATCTTACAGGTGTATTGTACATTGAGCTCAAGAATTCTGTGGCAGGGATCGACCTTTGGCCACAGGAGATTCCTACTGCACTTGGCTTATGACATTCCTTTGGCAGGTAATTTAGGAGCGACCAAGACAGCTGAGAGGCTGTCTGCTGATTCTTTCTGGCCTCCTATGAGTGTAAAAATAAAGGAGTTTGTCAGATCATGTCATATTTGCCAACCATCCTTAATTCCACTACCAGTGGTTGGTTCCCTTTCAAGAGAATAGGCATAAACATTTTGGCTCCTTTGGCTCCTCAGGCCACTGATAGAAATTGTACATTTTGGTTGTGGTATGCCATGCAACCTGGTTCCCATAATATGTGTCCTTGAGAAGCATAAAAGTCCTGGTGGTGGCACATGATTTCATAGAAGTATTCTCTCATGTGGGGTTCCCTAAAGATAAAGATTTCTGAAATGGGATCTGTGTATATGAAAGCTATGTGGGATGAGTGTGGGGTTACTTATAGGCTCTCCTCAGCCTTTCATCCACAGACCAATGGGCTTGTTGAGCAGTTGCACAAAACCCTTCAAAGCATGTTTATAGACTTAGAGGACCACCTTAGGAGAAAGTGGGATATTCTCCTGGCATACTTTCTGTTTGCCTATCGGGAGGTACCACAAACCAATGTAGGGTTCAGTACCTTAGAGCTCTTGTTTGGTCATCCTATTAGGGATTCGCTGAGTCTGGTGCATGAAGGATTGGAGGTCCATCCACAAAATCCTTCCCACAAGATAGTGGCATATGTGCTTTGCCACAGATCCAAGATGGCCAAGTACAGAGAACAGAGCACCCAGAATCGGAAGGTCATTCAGGAGCTCATGAAGCACTGGTATGACCACGAGGCCACAGAGAGAGAGTATATTCCAGGACAGATGGTCTGTATAATGTAACCTATCAAGCCAAAACACTTCATGAAATGTGGACTGGCTCTAATGTGTTCTAGAAAAGATCAGTGAGGTTAACTACCTCATTGACACAAAGACGCCAAGGCAGATGTGTATGGTCTTCACCTGTCAACCGGCTGAAGCCTCACTACAGTAGGGATGACTTGGTGTTGGTTCAAGTGGTTGATGATGAGACTGAGGAGGAGACAGATACCCTTCCAGATTTGTTACATGCAGGGTCTGCAGATGGGTCTCTGGAGGTTGTCCAAATCTCCACAGACCTAATTGAACAGCACTTGCCGAACTGCCAGCAGTTGTTGAGCTAGTACTCAATTCTATTCTCGCTGACTCCAGGAAAAATTGATTGGTGTATTCATGACATTGACACTGGAGACAGTAGGCCGTTGAAGAGAAGACTTCATTGGATGACTTTCTTTTTATGTATTTATTTATTTATTTATACTGCGCCATACCCCATGGGCATCAAGGCGCAACACTTAGGACATATAGGCTTTTAGGATTTGATGACTGGTTTACTCAAACAGGGTTGTTTTCAGGCTTTTCCTGAAGACCTCATAGTTTTCTTCTGTTCGCATTGTTATGGAGAGTTTTTTCCAGATTTTTGCTGCAGAAGCGGGGAAATAGCTGCCGGATCCTCTAGCTCTTTTGATCTGTGGTATGATCAGAAGGTGATGTTCTTTGGGGCTCACGGAGAGGTCGAGACAGATAAAGATTCTTAATCAGGTTTTTTGGACACCAGAGAGAATGGTGAGTAGGGGGATGTCCGAGTGCTCGGATTGTTGGAGGTGTATTCATGTGGCAGGTACGTTGGAGCACATGCTGTGGGACTGCAGGTTGGTGAGGTTGTTCAGGGGTGAGGTTGGTCGGGTGTGCGATGTGGTGATTGAGGGTTTACCTGCTTTGGATTTCAAAACAGTGATATTCGGGGGTGATGAGTCTCTGGAGGATCTTACTCATAATCAGAAGAAGTGGTTGTTCCGAGGGGCAATGATCAGTAAGAAAATTGTTTTGCGGAACTGGAAATCGGTATTGACTCTGAATATTGA
Organism: Ambystoma mexicanum; assembly: GCF_040938575.1. Classification (NCBI taxonomy): domain Eukaryota; kingdom Metazoa; phylum Chordata; class Amphibia; order Caudata; family Ambystomatidae; genus Ambystoma; species Ambystoma mexicanum. The sequence goes on along the minus strand of NC_090924.1, from coordinate 1,115,182,837 downwards.
GACATGGTTGACTGAAATGCATGACTTGGCGGCTATGGAGAGGACACTTTACAGAAGGGAAGTGAAAATGGTTTTATTTGAGAAAATTTGGGGTAAATTTCTTCAGCTATACTAGGGGCTGGGGGGAGGTGACTGGGGGATGTGGTGAATTAGGCTGGGGGCTATGTGTGGTTATGTGCTGCAATGTAATTAGATGTTTTAAAAAAATGTGTTTGGATGGTTTCAAGTTTTTTAAATGTCTTATGGAGTGTATTGTAATGTATGTGATGTTATAGTTTTGTAAATAAAGTTTTTTTTAAAAAAAAAGATCAGGAGGTGAGAAGGTGTCTGAAAAAGTAATGGACACAACAAAGGAGGAGGTCTCCAAGATGTTGACAATAGGGGTACCTAAAAGGTTCAGTAGTGGGGAGACTGAAGTTTGGTTTTCTTTGACTGCAGTGGGCTCACCTGTTTCATCAAGACAGATGCACACCCCATTCCTAAAGCAAATTAACTCATTCACATATTAGGCACTGACAAGTTGGCCTTAGAGCAGAGTACTGCCAGGTTACCCTAACTGACAAAGCAAAGGAGAGCTCCTAATTTCCCACTCCAAAAGTGTGCTACCAATTCTCTGTGATGCCCTTTGGTTTCAAAATACCCCTGCCACCTTTCAGAGAGTGATGAATCAGGTCTTATCTGGGTTAGATGACTGCAGTGTTGCCTAAATATATGAAGTTACTGCAGACCATCTATCCCACCTGCAACAGATGCTTCAAGCCATGCAGTATTGTTTTTTAATGCTAAAGTTGTGAAATGGAATTACTGTTATTTGTGGCTTTGTAATTTAGCACTAATAATGACAGATTTCATGGCAGGAATGGTAATTCCATCTACAATTACTTTGCGTTATTGGTAATTGTCCTGGGTGTGTGTGTGTGTATTATGGCTATTTCCAAACATAGACTAAGTTGTGCTTTGTGTCGACAGCATCTCTTCAATGAACTCTCAGGAGATTTAAAAGGTATCTTGAAATGTCAACATCCTTGGTTTCCTAGCAGAAGTTGCTTTAACTATTTTACCCTCGTAAATTTTTCAGCCTGCTCTTTGACACTACGTTGCCATCTCACTCACATGTATTCCACTCTTATCATCCTTGACATTTCCCTACCATTGGGGCTGTAGAGGACACTAGCAGGCCGATAATGTGGTATCAGAGTGGACCACACGCTGTTTGCTGCAGCCTCCTCGGAAGTCATCTACAAGCTTCCACAGTGTATTACTATACCTAACCACACATACTCATCAGACAATCTCTTCTGACCAACTTCTATCTGTTAATACAGTGTGGGCTACCTCAGATGACCTCAATCGAGAGTTACTAGCCTATGTGGACACTGCAGAATTCCTGAGGTCCTGAGTAATGATTGAAGTGAGGAACCAACCAATCCAATTTAGGAAGTGGCATTAGGGGTTTATTATATATGACACACGATACATCTATGACCATGGATACAGGCAGGCAGTCGCTCTTTCACTCTGTATTGTTGAGATGACATGTCTTTGCTTCTTAAAAGAGGTAGTGAATATTGTTGTAATATCCAACCACACATCATCCAACAAAAGGAAGATTATGGAATTCTTATTCGTTTTTAGTTGTTTTTGTTTTTGTTGTTGTTTTAAATGTATTTATAGTGTGCTTTGGTTATATGTTTCAATATACAAAATAGACAAGTAACACATGTTAGGCAGAATTATATGCAGTACCCTTTGGGAACACTACACACAATTAAGACTACAAGTGACAGTACAATTTCACCTTTGGTACAAGCCTGTACTACACAGTTATAGTGGTAGCCGTAGCGGAGCAGACAGATTTATCTCAAGAGTAAGTGAGCAGTACAACTAGTTACACAAACGACAGCAATTGCTATGATTCAGGCAAACACTGACTCAAGGTTTCTAAGTAAAATAATATATATTTATTTATTCAACAGTTGTATAACATTTCACTATTTTTAGCAAGTTAAAAATCACAGTCATAAATACACCACACCACTTCCCTTAAATTCCAGACAAGTTAAGCTCACAAAATGAAGTGGGACCAAAATGGCACTCCAGCAATTTAAAAGGGAGGGAAAGACAAAGTAATTAGAAATTAGGCAACACCAACAGGTAAGTAATCAAAGCAAGTGAACAAGAGAGACTACAAGGTTAAAATCAGATAGAAAATGCTTAGGGCCAAAGGCAATGGTTTAAAAGTCTTTTGCTCAAGATAATAGGTTCAGTGTAGTTCGCGGTAAAGTTTGTGGCACAGACTCCGGACGAGGTTGGTTGGTAGAAAAGTTAGTTCAAAGAGAAGAGAAAGACAAACCCTCGGATTGGAGAAAGATTTCAAACACTTTCACCGTGGCTGACTGAAACGGACAACCGGATTTGCGCAGTACCTTAAAACGGAGAGGGAGCTGAGGCGGATGTTTCTGGTGGTTCCTGCAGGCTCACGGTTCCTGAAGCGACTGTCGGACTGATCAGAAGTAGGAAGACTGGAGGGTCCTGCGCCACCCAGGGAAGAAACCAGCAGCAGAGCAAAACAACGAATAAAAGATGCGCTCCTTAAAACCCAAGCAGAGTCCGACCTTCCAGGCTATCCGGCCCACTGTAGCTCTGTACAGCAAATTCGACCAGAGGAGGGGTCCTTGCTTGGAGTTTTGGTGAACTGGTTGGTCCCACCAGCTCAAGGGAAGAAGTTTCCTGGAGGATCTTCTCTGTCATCGTATTTCCAGACAAGTTAAGCTCACAAAATGAAGTTGGAGCAAAATTGCACTCCAGCAATTTAAAAGGGAGGGAAAGAAAAAGTTATTAGAAATTAGGCAACACCAACAGGTAAGTAATCAGAGCAAGTGAACAAGAGAGACTACAAGTTTAAAATCAGATAGAGAAGGCTTAGGGCCAAAGTCAATGGTTCAAAAGTCTTTTGCTCAAGATAATAGGTTCAATGTAGTTTGCAGTAAAGTTTGTGGCACAGATTTTGGACGAGGTTGGTTGGTAGAAAAGTTAGTTCAAAGAGAAGAGAAGGACAAACCCTCGGATTGGAGAAAGATTTTAAACACTTTCACCCGGCTGACCGAAACGGACAACTGGATTTGCACAGTACCTTAAAACGGAGAGGGAGCTGTAGCTGAGGCGGACGTTCCTGGTGGTTCCTGCAGGCTCAGGTTTCCTGAAACGACTGTCGGACTGATCAGAAGTAGGAAGACTGGAGGGTCCTGCGCCACCCATTCATACAGCCTGGCTGTCAATCAAACAGCAGGGTGGCTGGCCCGGGAAGGCCAGTCTCCTTAGCCAATCAGACAAGAGTGCGACTTGGGTTACTAAGGCAACCCATGGCAGGGGTACGAAGATCCCTCCCTCACATCCTGTCCACCTAGACTATCAGGCGCCTTAAGTAGGGCTTCTGTGCAGAAGCCTGCAAAAAGACAGCGAACAAAGGAGTCATCCCCGGTTTTTGAACTTTTCATATCATCGGTACACGTGCGCCAACATGGTGCATCCTCTTAATAACAAAGGAAAGAAAAGAGGGGAAAGCAGAGAGGGGGAAAGGAAGGTGAAGGAAAGAACAAGAGAAAGGAATAATATAACGTTACCCACTAACGAGCTCTCCCGCCAAGGCCGCCCCACCACTCCCGTGTCAACAAAACAAGTATCAATGCGTTCATTGCTTAAAAGTGACTCGAGTCAGGTCGAGGTTATACATTAGTTCTTCAGTCACAAAGCCCCATTTCACGCTCCAGTGGTTTCGGAATCAGATGATACAGTACTATTTAGCAGATATGCGATGTATGGTCCCCAAATGTCCGGGGGGCGAGCGTGCAAAGGAAGGGTTCTTATAAATTCACTCTCTACATCCTGACAGTATGTTATGTCTTTCTTCCAGTCTTCGATTTTGGGTAGAGGGCCGCGGCTCCACGCCATGGCGACTCGCCTTCGGGCCAGGACCAGCAGGAGTGACGCTGGTTTACGGGATGCGGGTTGTAGGTGTCTAGTGAGGCCGAGAAGAGCCGCCAATGGCAGCGGGGCCACCCGTTCCCCTATGATGTCTGCAATTATTTGTAAGACTGAGACCCAGAAGCGCTGAATTCCCGGGCAATCCCATGCTAGGTGAAAGAAATCTGCGTGTGGCGCCGTGCACCGTTCGCATTGGGTCGAGGCTTCTGGATGATGTTGATGCTTCTTAACTGGAGTGTAGTATGTTTGGTGAACAAAGTTGAAGTGTATTAGTTTAAAGCGTGTATTTATTGCGACTTTTTGAGTTTGGAGCAGGATATAAGACCAGTCTTCTGCGCTTATTGATGACTGAACGGCAGATTCCCATTTTTGCTGTGTTTTAGGATTAGGTGTTCCTGTGTCTGCCACGAGGGAATTGTAAAGTCGCGATACCAGCCTCCCCTCTCCCCGCGCCTGGATGGTGTTGTGTAACAGATCCCATGTGGGGGGTTGTTTTGGGAATGAAGGAAACAGTTTGTGCAGGGTGTGGCGTAATCTAAAATAAAGGAATATATCCAGGGAGGTGTTCCCCCCTCTCTCCCTGGCCATTTGTGGGCTGAGGAAGGTGCCTTCCGGGAAGAGGTCCCCGAAGGAGTGGACATTTATCTTATCGGCCCAGATTAGGAAAACTTTTTCATTCGTGAGTGGGATGCCCGGGATGTGTCTGATGGGTAATAGGGGGGAATATCTTACGGTCACGCCGTATTTGACAGCTATCTTTTTCCAGATTGCATATGTGGACAGAGCTGTGTTCAGCGAGTTATGTGGAACTGGGATTTGACTTATAATAATGGCACTGAGCAGGTCTGGTGAGGCTAGGGCGCGTTCCACCTGCACATGTGGGCGTACGAAGTGGGACATATACCAGTAGCTCAAAAAATGAGCTTGGGCTGCCCAATAGTATTTTTCTATGTCTGGCAATGCTAGACCACCCTTTGACGTTGGAAGAACTAGGGTGTTATACGCGACGCGCGCAGATTTACCTGCCCATAGAAGTTCCAGGACTGCAGACTTGACTTTCAGGAGAAAGGCTTTGGGGAGTAGGAGCGGGATATTAGAGAACAGATACAGGAGCTTAGGGAGTATGACCATTTTCGTCAAGGAGGTTCTGCCCCACAATGTTAACGGAAGCGTCTTCCACCTGTGTATCCGTTCTTGGACGGCGTTCAGCGCGGACACATAGTTGTCTCTATATATGTCGTGGTGGTTGCGAGACATACAAATCCCCAAGTAGCGCACCCTTGAGTTTTCCCACTTGAAGCCGTGATCGTCTACAAATTCGACTGTATTGGAGGTCAGGGGAAACACTACAGATTTGGAGTGGTTAATCGTAAGGCCCGACATTTGGCCAAACTTTATTACTTCACGCATTACGGGATTGAGGTTTTCTTGGGGGTTGCCAATAAACAGTATCACGTCATCGGCGTAGAGGGAGACAATCAGTTTGTGAGGACCTAGTTTAAGACCCCTATGAATTTGACATTCCCTCAGTCGCGACGCCAGGGGTTCCATAATGAGGGCAAAGATCAGGGCAGAGAGTGGACATCCCTGTCTTGTTCCACGCTCCAGTGCTATGCCCGAGGACCTAGTGTTGCCCAGAGTGATGTAAGACCGGGGGTCGTTGTACAACAGTGACACTAACTTAATGAAGAATTTGCCAAAGCCCATTTGTGTAAGCGTTGCTAGCATGAAAGGCCACTCCACAGAGTCAAACGCTTTCTCAGCGTCAAGAAGCACTGCTATTGCTTGTTGTGTCGGGTCTATGGCCTCGATAACACCGAACAGTCGTCTAATGCCAAAGGTAGTGCTGCGACCCGGAATGAATCCGGCTTGTTCTCCAATTACTAGAGCCGGCATAAGAGGGAGAAGTCGTGATGCGAGAATTTTTGCGAGAATTTTATTGTCCAGGTTGATCAAAGAGATTGTCCTGTATGAAGCACATTCGTCTGCGGGCTTACCGGTTTTGTGCAGCACTATTATATTGGCTTCACGCATCATAGGGGGGAGGCTGCCCCGTTCAACAGATTCCTCGTAGACTTGGAGCAGGAGAGGCGCCAGGATAGCCGCGTGTGCTTTATAGAACTCTCCAGTGAGCCCGTCTGGTCCCGGCGCTTTGGAGCTCGGGAGGGATTTTATTGTGTCCAATATTTCTGTTTCGGTTATTGGTGCGTTCAGTGGTTCTCGTAGGACTGCCTCCACCCAGTACAACTCAGTGTCGTTGAGATACTCTTGTATCGAATTTGAGCTCGAGTTACCCCTGGAACTGTATAGGTTCTGATAGAAGTCCCGGAATGTATTGGCGACGTCCTCTTCTGTGTATACCAGCTGCCCGCGTGCGTCTTTGATGCATTCTACCCGGGTTGGGGTTTTGTCTATTGAGAGCAGCCGGGCTAGTATTGCACCAGGTTTCTGTCCCTCTCCGTATTGACGGATTTGGTGGGCGCGGCTGAGTAATTTTAGTTCCCTTTCGGCTGTTTCCCTGTACTTCAGGAGTTCTTTTTTCAATTCTGCTTGGAGTTGAGGGTTTGGTGCCGTAGAGGCTCTCAACTCTATCTCCTTTAGACGTCGTTCGCTGTCGGAGAGCTCTCTACGGATTAGCTTTAACATCCCGTTTTCTTTGGATAGGCATATTCCTCGAACGAAGCACTTCAGCGCTTCCCATATAGTGCTGGATGAGTCGACAGACCCTTGGTTGATCTCAATGAAGGCTATCAGTTCCTGACGTAATTCAGCTGTGAAGCCTGCATCCGAAAGTGAGCCCGGCTTGAATCTCCATCCTAGTCCGGGGACTGTTGTGCCTACTAGGGAGGCCTCGAGTGTGACCATCGAGTGATCGGAGAGAGTGCGTGGTAGGATTTGACTCGTTCCCCATGAGAACGGACAGTGGGTGGATGCCATGATATAATCAATCCGGGAGCTTGTGTTATGGACGGATGAGTAGAATGTGAAGTCTCTCGTGTTGCGGTTATGCTGTCTCCATGTGTCCGATAGATCGAACGCCTGGCATATCTCTCGGACTTGCATACTGGCTTTGGACGGGTTCCCAGTTGTGTTGTGGGATTTATCAAGTTTGGGGTCAATCGGTGTATTTAGGTCGGCTCCCCATACAATAGTTGCTGTATTGAACTTTCCAAGTTGGGACATCACCCAGTTGAAGTTGTCGGGGCCATCGGTGTTTGGAGCGTAGGAGTTCACAATCACAACTTCCCTCCCTGCGATTATCCCTCTCACCAGTAGGGCCATTCCCTCAGAGTTTTTCTGTGATTCAATTAGGCTAAAGTTGGTCTTTCTATCAATCAGGATTGCAACCCCTCTGGCATAGGACGAGTATGACGAGAAATATCTATGGCACCCCCAGGATTTGGCCCACTGAAGTTCCGTCGCTGGCAGGAGATGGGTCTCTTGGAGTATGGCAATATTGATTTTGTGTCTACGTAGATACTGGAGAATGTTCCTATTCTTCGCTGGTTGGTTACCGCCACGGATGTTCCAGGTGGCTATTTTAAATGTTGTTGCTGACATTTAGGGAGTCAGGTAGGTTCCTGTTCAGTAGGATTTGAGGGTGAGACCGGAATCTTGATCCAAGTAGGAGTTTGAAGGGCTTGTCTTCCGAGTGACTTGTGAGTCGCGGTGCTACTGCCTTGGGATGAGAGTGGGGGGAGGCCCGGGTGTGGTCGAGCAGAAAAAAGTAACCGAAGAACATCAACTTCCCTCCCTTGCGTGGGCAACCCCCAACACGCCCACGATGTGCCCACCCGTGACCATAAACTACAGCCATTGCTGTGCTTAGGGCGCTGGTTGCCGAGCCGGAGGCCGCGTGGCCCCGAAATCGATAAATATGGTGTTCTGTGGTGAGTAGTATATGGTTGCTCCGCTCTGCGGTGTCGAGAAAGGGACTCATGTCGGGTTTCTCCTCCTCCGTTCATCCCGTTGTAGATTCGGAGCATTGGCTGCAGGTCTACAACCGGCCCTGTCCAGGTATTCGGCAGCCTCCTCAGGTGTGGTGAAGAAATGCGCCCTCCCGTCATGCTGGATGCGGAGTTTGGCGGGATACAGCATGGAGTAAAGGATGTGATTATCTTGCAGTCTACGCTTAATTGACGTGAAGGAACGCCTCTGTGCTTGTACTGCCGATGAGAAATCGGGAAAAATTTGGATAGGGTCGCCGTCAAATTGGAGTTTCCCCTTTTCTCTGGCTGCTTTGAGTATTGCATCTCAGTCTTTATAGTTGAGTATCCTAGCTAAGTTCGGTACACATGCGTTCGATATGGTCTTCCATTTTAGTCTGGGTTTGTTGTTCCCGGACCCCGACAATTCTGATGTTGTTTCTCCGGGAGCGGCCCTCTAAGTCTTCATTCTTAGCGGAGACGGCTTTCAGTTGGGATTCTAGCGCGGAGACCCTGGTGGTTAGGGCCGCCGCACCATCATCGAGATCTGACACACGTTGCTCCAGGTTGTCTAATCTATCGGCATGTTGGTCGAGGCGGTGCTGGATACGATCTACTTTGGAAGACAGATTGTCCAGTTTGCTCCCCAGGTTGCCAATTCCGGCTTTCAGGTCCAGGAGAATTTCTTTAATATCGAGGCCGAGGGTCGGGTCCTCGGTGGGTTCCATGACTTTTATCGGGGATGCAGGTCTGCCGTTGGGATCTGTTTGCCTGGTGGAGGAGCTGGCCTCAAAGTTCAGTTTTTTCTGTGACTTGTCTGTTTTCCCCATTGTCTGCGCACGTCCACCTGCCCCCCCCTGGCTGTACGTGTTGCTCACTCGCTAGTGTGATGGGCCTGAGGCCTTGCGCCGACGCTGGTGATGAAGAAGCGTAGCTGCAGAGTTTAGTGTGTATGGGCAGAGTGTGCCCGGACCATGGTGAGCTTGGAGGTCCTCTGCAGCTGTAATGGCCGGGAACTGGAGCGTGGCGGAAGTGCTGCGGCGCCGCCAGATCGCAAAGGGTATGCCGTTGGGTGTCCAGGCGTGGCCACTGGGGAGTGTTTTAAGAACACACTGGGCTAGTATATTGATGTGGCACTCAGCTGTCCCACCAGTGTAGTTGGTGCTCAAGGCGTCTTTGTGGTAAGCGGCGTAAGCCTGTTCGCACTGGTTGGTTCTGTTGTATTGGTTCCGGGGGCTGGGGGCCGGGGAGTGGAAAGAATGGTGTCTGTTGTCGTGGCCCTTCTCCCAGTTTATCTTCGTGCCCCGATGGCCGGGGGGATCTTGCCTGGTCCGCCCGCAGGAAAGAGCCACCAGACGGAAGTGTCTACCGCCCGGCGGGGCCTGGGCCGAGGCGCCGCAGGGGTACCGGCGGATCCACCCGCAGGCGATACGACTGGCGCCGGCACCCGCCGCCCCACCGCCAGCTCGTGACACGCCGGGCCGGCGGGGCACCTGAATGCGCTGGATGGCGCGCGCCCGGCTGGGCTCCTACCTTCTTCTCCCGCCAGACCACGAGCCCCCGCGGGGACGGAGACCGCAGCGTCTCTATGCGCGCCAAGGGCGCGAACGTCAACCCGACTCCTCTCGGCAGGCCGCCGCCAAAGAGACTGGCGTCGCAGCGATCCGCACCGCTGGGGCACTCCTCCTCTGCCCGTCCCGGGAGGCCCGATCCGGCGGGCCGCAGCCAGTCGCCTGGAACTCCATCGATTTTGGGAGCTTCGGGGCCCGGATGGTTTCAAAATGTGCAGCACGGCGTCCGGGATTAGTGCAGTGTGCTCTGCGTTGAATTTGGGCACCACAGCAGGATGGATGTTTCAGGATATTTTCGGGGCCATGCAGAGCTCCCTAGGAAGCCGCCATCTTGCTCGGCTCGATAGCGTCCCCTTTCACGAGAAAGACTTTAACAAAAAGAAATGGCGAATAAACCCAGCCGTAACCAAAATAAAATATATTTGGTCAAGTGGGTTTATGTTTGCGGCTACTATGATAGCAAGCTGATGGCTGCATCACCATTTCCATGTTTCAAGCAGCCATGTTGCTTGTAGCCTTGTTAGAAAATGTTGCATGCATCCAAGGAAAAGCCTTTTTTCCGCAACAAAAATAGCAATTAACCTATTGACCCATTAACAACCCGGGTGTTAGACAAGTAACAGTTGTTGGAGAGGCTGTGCTTGGGCCCATCAATTCAAGACTGTCAGACTGTTGCTCAGAAGCCTGCAGCATCGACTTATTATTGGTGATTGTTTATGAAGGACATATACCAAACAACGCAAGAATGATTTCCTCTCACTAGATAGTCCCATCATTATCTCGTATTGGCTCTGGCAGGAGGGAGGGAGCCAATCAGCTCCCTCCAACATTGTGCATTAACCCACGCTCAGAAGGAGCTGCTCATTCTCCCACGCTACGGTATTTTTTTCCTCGAACCCCTATCCATGCTGTCTTCTCCCGCATGTTCAACCTTCTCACGTAGATCTGCCCACGCATACCCGAGGGCCCGCCGCCGACCGCTGCAACATTCCTCCTTACTGCCATCCCCATAGAGGGTAATCACCATTACTTCCACCTGCACTTCCACCTGCACCCAATCTTCCTCGCTTGCACCAATCTGCAACCCTAAATGCACATCATGGAACAATACCACGTTTATATAATATAATCACGGTAGGAAAGTTAGGGTAGATACCACTGCCGCCAGCCAAGTCTTAGTGTTAGGGAGAATTCTCATAAATGGCTGATTTCCCTTAACTAGTAATCCAGCAAAGCTGCTGGGGGACTGTTTAGGTAAGAGAAATCAGCCATTTATGAGAATTCTCCTTAACACCCCCAGACTAAGGGACAAGAAGATTTAATCCACTCCTGGATGAATCGCTACCGCTAGTTGGTTATAAACATCCTAGAGCGACCATCAGCATTTTGGTGGTGACATCCTGCTCTGTGCTCAATGGTAAAATCAAACCCTTGCAGGCAGATTGACCATCTCAGAAGTTTTGGGTTTTCCCCTTTCATTTGCATTAACCATCTCAAGGGTTGGTGGTCAGTTTGAATCGCAAAAGTAGATCCATACAAGTATGGTTTAAACTTCTTCAAACTCCACATAATGGCAAAACATTCACGCAGTATGGTTGCCTACCTTGTTTATGTTTCCTTCAGTTTCCTACTGATGAAGCAAATGGGGTGCTCCCTACCTTTCTCATCCAGTTGACTAAGGGCTGCACCTATACCTATATTGGAGGCATCTGTCTGCACAATGAAGGGTTGGTGATAATCAGGAGCTCTTAGGACTGGAGCTTGACGAAGGGCTTTCTTCAGACTGGAGCTTGACGAAGGGCTTTCTTCAGGCTTTCAAAAGCTTGAGTGCACTCGTCATTCAACCTAACCTTTTTAGGACATTTTGGAGAGGAGATAACATTCAAAGGAGAAGCTATGGTCCCATAGTTCTCAATTACATTCCTGTAGTACCCATTGAGACCTAGGCTATCTCTCACTTGGGTTTGATGAGTAGGGGTGGCCCAGTTTTGCACACCTTGTACTTTGCTGGACAATGGCCTTATCTCACCTCCTCCTACCTCATGACCAAGGTAGACCACTTTACTCTGACCAATTTGACATTTACTTGCCTTTATGGTCAGATGGGCCTGCTCAAGAGCCTGCAAAACATATTCCAGGTGATAAATATATTCTTTCCATTTAGGGCTGAAGACTGCTATATCATCCATGTCTGGCAGAGAGTCTCCCAGGACCCCCCTTGTTATCTGCATATTCCATGCAGAAGTCATCCATCGAATTCAGAACTTGATTAACCATCCTTTGAAATGTATCAGGTGCCTTTTTTAGTATAAATGGCATTATCTTAAACTGGTAGAGGCCTGCTGGAGTAGAAAATGCAGTTTTCCTCTTGGCATGGTCTGCTAGTGCTATTTGCCAATAGCCTGAGGTTAAGTCAAATGTACTGAGGTACTTGTCTGAACCAAGTCTATCCACCAGTTCATCTGTCCTTGGCAAAGGATGGGCATCAGTCTTAGTGACTGCATTTAGAGCTCTATAGTCCACACATAATCTCAACTCCTTGGCTCCTGCCTTTGGTACTAGAACAACTGGACTAGACCATGGACTTGTAGAGGGCTCTATAACTCCAAGATCAAGCATCTTGTTGACCTCTCCTTTGATGTGGGATCTCACATGCTCTGACATTCTGTAACCCCTGCTTTTGACAGGTAAACAGTCACCAGTGAGAATATCATGCTGGCCCCAAGGGGTCAAGCCTGCTGATAGTGAAAACAGGGAGGCAAACTGATTCAACAGAACTTTGCACTCCTCTTGTTGTTCAGAAGTCAGCTGAGAAGAGAGATTAACTCCTTCTATCTGTTCATCTAAAGGTTGGCCTCTGAGGAGGTCGGGTAGAGGTCCACTCTCCTCTTCCTCTTGAGCTGAAGCTAGAAGCAAAGCTCCTACATCCAGTCTCGAGACATAAGCCTTTAAACGGTTGGTGTGAAAGACTCTGGGAGCCTCCTTAGGTCTGCCTAAGTCCACTAAATAGTTCACCTCTCCAAGTTTGCCCACAACCTTGAAGGGTCCTATCCATTTGTCCTGCAAGGCCCTCTGCCTTGTTGGAACCATAACTAGTACAAGCTGGTCTTGAGTAAACTCAACCATGTTGGCCTTCTGGTCATGCCAATGTTTGACCACAGCCTGACCTGCTTTCAAGTTATCACTTGCTTCTGACATCATGTGTGACATTCTCCTCCGGAGATCTATCACATAGTCAGTCACTCTGACTGGCTTGGGGGAAGGATCACTCTCCAACCCCTCCTTGATCAGGGCCAATGGACCTCTGACTGGATGGCCATAGAGAAGTTCAAAGGGACTGTAACTAACTCCCTTCTGAGGAACTTCTCTATATGCAAAGAGAAGGCATGGCAGTAGAAAGTCCCACTTTTTCTTAAGGGGTTCCTCTAAAGCACCTATCATGCTCTTCATAGTATGATTAAACCTCTCTACCAGTCCATTTGTCTGTGGATGGTAGGCTGTTGAGAACTTGTAAGTGACACCACAGTTTTTCCACATGGCTTGCATGTAGTGGGACATAAAATTGGATCCCCTGTCAGATATCAATTCCTTAGGAAACCCATCTCTGGTAAAAATACCAAGTAGAGCCTTAGCCACAGCCTGAGTCGTAACAGTTCTCATAGGTATGGCTTCTGGGTATCTTGTAGCATGGTCTACTACAACCAGTATACACCTGTTCCCTGAAGATGTGGGAGGGTCAAGGGGACCGACAATGTGAATGCCCACTCTCTCAAAAGGAACTCCCACCACTGGGAGAGGCACCAGGGGTGCCACATTCTTGGCTCCACTTTCCCAGAGGTTTGGCAAGTGTGACAGCTCCTACAGAATTTGTCAACTTCTGAACCCATCTTAGGCAAGTAGAAGTAGAGAGAGAGCCTTTCCTTGGTCTTTTTGAAACTCAAGTGACCAGCCAAAGGTATCTCATGGGCTAACTGTAGGAACTGGAGTCTGTTAGCAAGGGGTATTAAAATTATTTTGCAGTCCCCAGGGATAGACTCAGTCAGTTCACTGTAGAATAGGCCATCTTCCCAGCTTAACCTGTGCTTTTCAACTTCTTGCCCATCAAGTTGGTTATCAGCTTGTTGTCAAAGACCTTCAAGAGTAGGACACTTTCTCTGTCCTTTGCTAAAGTCTGCCCAGTTGGGTCCACCTTCTGCCAGTAAGGACTGCAGCTCAGGATGTTCAACAGGGTCAAGATCTCCAACTAAGACAGTGTCTTCCTCCAGCTCTGACTCTTCAGATGCTGGTTCAACCACACAAGGTTGCACCTCACACTCTGCCTCAGCAGGTGGAGTAGTCACAGGAGTGACTTTGGACAATCGTGGTGATGTCCTGGTTGGCAGCACAGGGGTGCTGTCTGACTTTTTCCTGGAGGTCTTGGGATTCCCCTTTGCCTCTGTTTTTCTAGAAATGGCAGTGAGCAACTCCTGTGGAGTGGGAGTGATATTTTCTTCCATCATCTCCTCTGGAGAGCCTCTTCAGGTTCTCTCCCTTGATGACCTTGTGAGCTCGTGTTTCCTTTTACTGGGAGGGCTGGGGGTACTTGACACAACTCCATGGGTTTTAAGGTCATTACCCAACAGGACTCTCCCTGGCACTTCACTCTGCACACTAATAGGTATCTTGACAGTCCTGTCATTACACTGGATTAGAGTTGTTAACTGGGGAAGCATTTGCACAGGGCCTCCAGCTAACTTGGTGAGGCGTTTGGGTGCCTTAGCAACATCCTCCACCTTGAAAAATGATTCATCCACCACAGTTATGCTGGCTCCAGTGTCTCTGATGGCAGGGGTTTCCTGACCATTCACAAGAACACTATCTTTATAATACAAAGGGAGAGTGTTCTCCTGGCTATCTTGCTTGGGTGGTTCCAAGAATTGTTCTTACACACTGATTATTGTGATACAGTTTTTGCTTTTATTTGTGCAAGTGATGGGTTGTTCTACATTTAGTTGGTATGCATATAGTACATCTGGGGCTCTTATGTCCCCTGGTTGTCAGCCGACACGTGTTTCGACCCGTGGGTCTTTATCAAGGCTGATAAATATTCAAAATCATGTGAAGTGCTCAATTTGTGACATGTATGTGACATACATTGTTTAATGAGTGCACAGTGGGTGGTGTTTGGTGAGGTAGAGTGTTAGCAAAGGTGATCATTTACAATTATGGCACATACATTGGGTGCAATGACAGTCATTTAGGAGCAGAGAGAAAAGGAAAAAGCATAGATGAAAGGTTAGCAAGAGTCTTGGTTTGTTATTTGTCGGTAAGGTTAGAGGGTAGATGCCTCTTACCTGTAGTGTGCATTATGTTGCCCCCTGTGGGGTCCTGGTATGTAGTGATGGGTTTCTGTCCTGTGGAGACACTGGCTCCTGTTGGGCCCTGTAAGGGAAGTGGAGTAATGTGGTCAGGCATAAATTAACCTGGGCAATTATAAAGGGGTCCCCAGCGGGGGCTAGCTGGTTGGAGTCTGTGCCTGATGGTGGTGTCCTGGTATGGTCTGTCGTGCAGGTATGGAAAGGGATGGGCCCTGGTGCTTGGGGAGGTAGTACCTGGCTGGCGGATTTGGCCGGTGGGCCAATCAGCAGGTGCCTAGTCTATGGAGTTCGCCATGGTGCGTGGTGGTGCTTAGCACTGATGAAGAGGGCCAAGATGGTGTCTGGGGTGATTTGGCAGTGGAGGGCACCTTGAAACGCCATGAGAGAATGCCAGCCTACCCTGGTGAGGTAGCGCCGGCAGCGTGAGCAGGGTGCCAGGCTACAGGGCTCCAGGCTGTGAGGAAAAATACTGGTGGAGCTGTGGGCTGATGCAATCCCTATTGGGAAGTGAGGGAGGTGCCATGTGGCGTAGTGGTGGCGGCCCGGCCAAGTCAGAGTTGACTTGTGCCAGCTGAGTGTTGGGGCTGCCGGAGAAGATAATTGGAAAGCGCTGTGGTGCGCCGAGAGAATACCCAGCCTACCCTGGTGAGGGTGTGCCAGCAGCGTGAGCAGGGTGCCAGGCTGCAGAGCTCCAGGCTATGTTGGCAGGGCCTGGTGGAGCTGTGGGCTGGGCTGCAGGGGAAGGTTGTCTTCCCTGATGGGAAGAAAAAGCGTGTGCCATGTGGTGCCGTGGCGGAGGTCCGGCCGTGACAGGGTTGAATGTGTCAGCCGGGTGTTTGCGCTTCCGGGGAGGAAACTTGGCGGTGCTGTGGACTGGGGGGCTGCATCTTATCTGATAGCTGGTCCGTACGGCTGGTCCGTCGTTGGCTCCTAGTCATGGCGACCGGGATGTGGACCTTCAATTTAAACTCTGCGCATGCGAAGTTGCCGAGTTACTGAGGGTGATCACGGCACATGTGCAGAGGAGAGTTGTCTGTGCGCGTATTGGCATGCATGTCTGTGAGCAGGGAGAGGCAGTCACCCTTTGCGCATCTGCAATGGGGAACCGTTCCTGTTGAATAGAGTAGTTGGGTCTGGTGGACTGAGGACAGGTGGGGAGGGGCCCGAGGGAGGGCGTGCGGTCGGTGTGCCAGAACTGCCACATGGATTGAAGGAATGCCAGACTGTAGGCATGTCCATGTGGGGTTGTGAAGTTGGGACTTGGTTGAGCTGCACAGAGAGCTCTCCTTGTGAGGGAGCTGTGTGGTTGTGGGTCCTGACAGGAGGGGGGTCATGATTACCTACTCCTGATGGGGTGTTGGTAGGTGGAATAGAATGGAGGCTGAAGACCAAGTGGTCCGGCAGGCCAAGGGGTCCTGCTTAGTATGGTGTGTCCACTTGTTGTGGATGCTCCTCAGTGAGCTGCACCAAAATGCTCCATCATGTGAGTGATTTGTGTGGTCGTTGGTCCTTGGAGAGTGAAGGGCCGTGGGGTCCTGTTATCTATGGATGTACCCCCAAGTGGGAGAAGGTAGGGAGGCTGTAGTCACGGTTGTCATGCAGGCTAGGGGATCCTGTTTTGTTGTGATGTGTCCACGTGCGTATGGTTGGGAGGCTGTAGTCCTTGTGGTCCGGCAGGCTGGAAGTCTCAATTGTAGAAACGAGATCCCGTCTACTTGTGCCCGCTGTCCGCTGGTATCATCTTGTGCTGTGATTGTGTAGGAGCCCTGGTGGGCCGTGGTAGTGCAGGAGGGGCAGTGAAGGTCAGCGGGCATAGAGGTCGGTGTGTCGAGACAGAAAATGGTTACAGAAACACATTGAAATCATGATCACTGTTCAAGCCATTTTTGACACATCTGTAGCGGCAGATAAGTCTAGCTTCTTCCTGTCGCAATCTTCGTATTCTGTCTCCTCGTCTGGCTCCCATCCTCACTGTTTTCAGTCCAATGTATCTTATCTGACTTTTGTCTTCCATCTGATGGTTCTTCTGCCAGTGGTTGGCTAAAGGCAGCTTTGGGTCCTGGGAGTGGATGCTGTTTATGTGTTCCCTTATCCGAGTTCGTACTTCCCGGATGGTGCTCCCTATGTAAATCTTGTCACATACACAAATGAGTGCATAGATTACATACTTTCTTTTACAATTTAGGTGTTCCATGATTTTGAATGGTCGGCAGCCTGTAAATTTAGCACATTTGGTTTGAGTGGCATATTTGCACATTGAACAGGTTCCACATTTGGTGAAGCCAATTGGTGTTTGTCTGCTTAACCAGTCTTGAGCCGAGATGTTTTTCTCAGAGAGAAAGGATGGGCTGAGTAAGCTTCTTAGTGTGGGTATTCTGCTGAATGACATGCTTGGGTATGCTTTCAGACTGGGTTTGATGTGCTCATCCATGAGTAGCAGGTCCTAGTGTTTGGCTAAGATGTTTTGGATTTCATGACTGTCCATATTGTATCTGATTACAAATCTGATTGTAGATTCTGTGTCTCTCTTCTTTGGTTTGGGCGAAAGTAATTTTTCTCTTTTGATGGTAGTGGCTTGCTTCCTAGCTTCTGTGATGTTTTTGTCGGAGTATCCTTGGCATTTAAATCTTTGGTCCAGAAGATCACATTCTTCTGTGACGAGTTTCTGAGTGTTGCAATTTATCTTGGCTCGAATGTATTCCCCTTGTGGGATGTTCTGAACGACGCTTCTTTTGTGACAGCTTTTTGCATGTAGTGCTGAGTTTACCTCAGTCGGTTTGCGGAAGGTTTTGGTTGTTATTTTGTTGTCTTCGGTTGAAATCCTTAGGTCTAGAAAATCTATTTGTTCTGTACTGATGTGGCTGGTTAGCTCAATCCCATAGCTGTTTTGGTTAAGGTAGTCCACATATAGGTTTCGTTCTTCTTGAGTTCCTCCCCATATGAGGATGACATCGTCTATATAGCGTGCCCATTTGACAATGAGGGAGGTGAACTTGATTTCTCGCATGATATGTTCTTGTTCATACGAATGCATGAAGCAGTTGGCTAATGATGGAGCATAACTGGCTCCCATCGCAATCCCCTTTGTTTGTTTGTAGTATTCTCCATTGAAGATGAATGTATTGTTGTTCAATAAGAATTTGAGAAAAGCTTTGGTCATCTCCACTTGTTCCAGATGTGATGCTGATTCATATTTCAGAAGATATCCCAGACTGGTTATAGCCAGTTCATCATTGATGGAAGTGTACAAGGCCTTTACATCTAGCCATTATGAAGTTGGGTTGCCACTCAATCTGTGAGAGTATTGCCAAGGTGTGCATGGTATCCCTGAGATGAGTTGGTATATTGGTGACTAGTGGTTGTATCACATTATTGATATATCTGGCTAGCGTCTCAGTAATTCCTCCTATTCCGCTCATGATCGGTCTGCCTTCTGGAATTTAGTCAAAGGTTTTATGAATTTTTGGCAGGAAGTATAGGGTTGGCATGATCGGGTGATCTCTTCTGAGGTAATCATATTCATCATCTGTTATGTGTCCTTCTGTTTGGTAGTGCTTAAGTAGTACTTGGTGTTCTTTCAGGATTCTCTCTTGTGGATTTGTGTCCAATTTTTCATAGTTGCCTGGTATTTGAAGATGGTTCTCTGCCATCTCTAAGTAATCTGCCTTATCCATTATTACGATGTTGCCACCTTTGTCGGCCTCTTTAATTATAATATTCTTCTCTTCCCGTAAGTTCTTAAGTACGGTTTGTTCTTCTTTCAAGAGGTTGTCTTTGTTGTTTGTTGTTTTCCTTCTGATTCCGTTGATCCTCCAATCGGTGTAGGTCATTGGTGACTGCTTGTTGAAATGTATCTATGTAATTTTCTGTTACGCTCCCCTGGCTCCCACAGAGGCGTTGATCAGAACTGGACAGCTGCGGTCTCCACCAATGTGACGCGTCGGGCCGAGATGACGAACTGGACTGGCCCACCTAGCTTCGTTTGCTTGGCCCGTAGGAATATTCTTGTGCAAATGGAGAAAGGGAATTAACCACACGTGGAGTTGAGCGTAAATCCCCCTAACCCCGCTGTTCTCCCCACAGATCACCTTTGATGTCCCCTTTTATAGTCTCACTTGATGGTTTGAAAAGATGAGCTCTCCATCCTGCATTGAGCGCAGGGATGCGTTGATAACCAGTTGCTTCACTGGCTCAAAGGAATAGGTGAGTTCCAGAACAATATTGACTCCGAAAAGTATGTAGTTCTTAAGATATGATATGATTGTTTATTTATATAGCGCCTATACACAATGTGTTTCAAAGCGCTTCAAGGCAAGGGAGGGAACAAGGGAAAATACAACCACATTCTTACAGGCCATGAACAGTAAGGATGTGAAATTAACTATCGTACTCGGCCTGACGACATTTCAGATAGTGCAAGAGCTAAGACATAGATAAGGAAGGGAGGGGGAGAGTGGGAAGGAAATGGAAACAGACAGACGACTACCGTACTAGGCCTGACTACATTTCTGGTAGAGCTGGAGAAAAACAAAAGGTGAGGGAGAGGGGTGCAGAAAGGGAGGGGAGGAACAAAACAAGCGACTATCATACTAGGCCTGACGACATTTCAGATAGTGCTGGAGGGGTGGTGGGGAGGAAAAAAAACAGTAATGCGAGGGTGGAGGAAACAGACGAGGTTGCTATCATATTAGGTCCAGGGACAATTCTGATACAGTAAGTGCATAGAAGGAAGTAAGGGGAGGAGATAGGAAAAGGGAGAAGGGAAAGGAGGCGAGAACAGAGAGTAAGCAGTCAAAAAGAGTGGAGAAGCAAGAGTGGAGAGCTAATACAATTGCAGAAGTCAGTAGTAACACATGAAGTTGCAAGCCAGGATACAAGATGAAGAAGGGAACAGCATGATTCAGGGCCACCATTAGTACAAGATGCAAAGGAAGTCCAGCATGAGAGTTGAGAAAGAGTGACGCACCATGAATGAAGTCCATAAAAGTCAAATCCAGCATTGGCCACAAGACGGTGATGGTGAAGGAAGGCAAGAGTTCACATGTCTGACTTTCACTCTTGTCTGATTCCTTGCAGTTTGCAGCTTGACCCCAACGAAGAGTTCCTCGTGGTAGCTGACAAAGTTCAGGTAAGTATTTGGCTTATCCTACACAGTTCAATAAAATAAGGCCAGAATGTAACCTGTGGCTTGCTCCCTTATTCAGGTGTGGAGAGAAAATATGAAGTTCGGGGAATAATGCCTCCGGCGGTATAATTAGGTAAGTCTATTGTGGTGAGAGGAGTTCCCCTTGTTTGTCCTTTCGTCTCACCTTGTTGTCCTGTTGTTCCCCTTAGGGGCCTGGGTACAGCGAGGATGCAATGGAGACTGTGCCGACCCGTGAAGAGGAATAGTACCCCCGGTGGTAATCAGGTAAGTCTATGGGGGTAGTTACTATTGCCTCTGTTTATTCCCTTGGTTCACCTTTGCTGTTTTTTTGTTCCCCTTAGGTGCCAGAGTGCAGCGGGAACGTACAGAAGAATGCGGTGTATTGTGAGGATGCTGCAAAGGCCGGAGAGTTCAGCGCGGCGCTGCAGCAGGCGAGGCGGCGCGCGTAAAATGCTTCTTTCCTCCAGCTCGAAGTCGCGGTGGATCTGGAATTCAGGTAAGGATCGAAGGTTTTGCTCTTATTATAACCTCTTCTTCTTCTGTTCCTCCCTTTTTCTAGGAGCTGCAGACTTGAGGCGGGCGTGGCAGAAGACTGGGTGCAGGCTTGCAGACACAGTGAGCGTTACGCTGCTGGATGCAGAATAACGCGAAGCGTGTGCTGCTCTTCGGGCGTGGTTTAAATAGCCCCCAAAGTAGTCCCAGGTAAGTATTCCTCCCCAGCCCCACGCGAGTAAAAAAATAATCCCTAGGTAAAATAGTCCCTTCCAAACCTCCTTTTTTGTTCCCCTCAGGTGCCAGAGTGCAGCGGGAACGTGCAGAAGAATGCGGTGTATCGTGAGGATGCTGCAAAGGCCGGAGAGTTCAGCGCGGCGCTGCAGCAGGCGAGGCGGCGCGCGTAAAATGCTTCTTTCCTCCAGCTCGAAGGCGCGGTGGATCTGGAATTCAGGTAAGGATCGAAGGTTTTGCTCTTATTTTAACCTCTTCTTCTTCTGTTCCTCCCTTTTTCTAGGAGCTGCAGACTTGAGGCGGGCGTGGCAGAAGACTGGATGCAGGCTTGCAGACACGGTGAGCATTACGCTGCTGGATGCAGAATAACGCGAAGTGTGTGCTTCTCTTCAGGCGTGGTTTAAATAGCCCCCAAAGTAGTCCCAAGTAAGTATTCCTCCCCAGCCCCACCCGAGTAAAAAAATAATCCCTAGGTAAAATAGTCCCTTCCAAACCTCCTTTGGCTTGGAGCTCTGCAACATGGTTTGCATCAGGTAAGCTTGCAGCATGGTCTGCATCAGGTAAGTTCTACTCTATGAGCCTGGCGCCTATGGCGCCAGGACTGACTCTCCATATGAGCCTAGCGCCATAGGCACCAGAACCGCACCCAAACAGCCCCTAGCAGGGGTTTTTGGGCTTGCTCAAAATAACTTGATGCCTGCTTCTGGGGTTGCTGGACCTGGTCTGGTTCCCCGGGGGTAGGCATCATGACATTTTCTGCAAAAGGTTGTGGAGTAAATTTTGATTTACTTCTGAGTTCCGGGATACTCATGGCTACATTATGGATCCCGAGTTCTTGCATGCATTCTTTTTTGCTTATGAGGTCTTCTTCTAATGTGCTGAGGAGATGGATGTCCTCTAGATCATGTATGGTGAGCGCACTGTGTTCTGGTGTCACTTCTCGGGGTTTGTACACTGTTGCTTTTGTAGCAAAGAATTTTGTTAGTTTAAGACGTCATGTGAATTTGAAAAGGTCAATTTGAATGTCTACGAAGTTATTGTTACTTGATGGTGAAAAGGAGAGTCCTTTGTTGAATACTTCTGTCTCCACAGATGTAAGTTCCTTGCATGATAAGTTCATAATTAGATTTTGTCGTTCCTTTGTCCCATTGTTTTCTGGGATTGTGACCTTGTTTGTCTTTGCTCTATTTCCTCTTCCAAGTCTCTCGCGTCTTTTGTCTGGTCTTCCTCCTCTCTCTCTTCTTGTTGGGTTCTTGTATTTGTTAATGGTACTGCGAAAGACACAGTTTTTTTGGTTTGAGTTTGAGACGGCTTGCTTTCTTGTGTCATTTTATTTCTTCTAAAAAAGATAGTTTAGTTGGTTGTTTGTTGCGTGTTCCTGTGGCTCCGTAGTTTCCTCTTGTTCACTTTCTACTTCAGAGCTGGCCGGTGAACTGTTGGGTGTGCTTTCTTTGGACTTCGGTTTGTCTTGGTCATATTTTGCTTGGTAGGTAAATACTCTATCTTCTCTGTAGTCTTTGTCATCTATGACAAATGTATGTAGTTTCCTCATTTTTACTTCATCCTGATGGGTTTTGAGAATTCTGTACATTGTTTTATAGTTTTTCTCTTTGGTGGATATCGGGGCATCATAGTCTTCTATTTGTTTTTTTAATTCTTCAATGAGAATAACAGTTCTTGCATGCTTCGTTTTTGCGTGTTCTATCAGTAGTTGTATCATTGTTGAACCTTGTACGAGGTTCTGCTCTCATTCGTCGGCTAGATCAGAGTCTTGTGGATCATCAAAGTCTGGGAAGATAAGTATTCTCAGGCCTCTTGGTATTTTCTTTTGTTCTGCGTATTCTTGCATTGTCGTTTTTTCCCAAAATGTGTTTATCTCTTTTCTAGATAGTTTTTCTAGTTTCATGAACTTCTGTTTGAGGTCTTCTTGTGGATTGGAATCCCTAAAGGCATTGTCTGTGGATCCCCTTGGGGCAAAAAACGCACTGATGTCCTCATTTCTTGACATCATATATTCTGCCATCTTCTTTTTAATTTGTTTGATTTCATGGTGTATTTCCAAGAGCTTGAGCAGTGGTCATCTCCCTAGTGTTATGGTAGAAACGTGGTTGGCTCTAGATTTGGAATTGACCTGTGCTGAGCTCTATAAAGGGGTACCCAACTGCCAAACCACCCCAGACACCATCTTGGCCCTCTTCATCAGTGCTAGGCACCACCACGCACCATGGCAAACCCCATAGACTAGGCACCTGCTGATTGGCCCACCGGCCAAATCCACCAGCCAGGTACTACCTCCCCAAGCACCAGGGCCCATCCCTTTCCATACTTGCACGACAGACCGTGCCAGGACACCACCATCAGGCACCACAGACTCCAACCAGCTAGCTCCCACGGGGGACCCCTTTATAATTGCCCAGGTTAATATACGCCTGACCACATTACTCCACTTCCCTTACAGGGCCCAGCAGGAGCCACTGTCTCCACAGGACAACCCATCACTACATACCAGGACCCCACAGGGGGCAACAGACTGCACACTACAGGTAAGAGGCATCTACCCTCTAACCTAAGCGACAAAGAACAAACCAAGACTCTTGCTCACCTTTCATCTGTGCTTTTTCCTTTTCTCTCTGCTCCTAAATGACTGTCATTGCACCCAATGTATGTGCCATAATTGTAAATGATCACCTTTGCTAACACTATACCTCACCAAACACCACCCACTGTGCACTCATTAAACAATGTATGTCACATACACGTCACAAATTGCGCACTTCACATGATTTTGAATATTTATCAGCCTTGATAAAGACCCATGGGTCAAAACACGTGTCGGCTGACAACCAGGGGACATAAGAGCCCCAGATGTAGTATATGCATACCAACTAAATGTAGAACAACTCATCACTTGCACACAAAAAAAAACGAAAACTGTATTGCAATAACCAGTGTGTAAGAACAATTCTTGGAACCACCCAAGCAAGATAGCCAGGAGAACACTCTTCCTTTCTACTCAGCAATTGGGGTGCTGGCTAAACCCCTACAGCTCCTGTGATCTTGCGACATATGAATCCTATCAGTATGCACAAGGAACAATAGAGCTCAGCACAGGTCAATTCCAAATCTACGTTTCTATCTTTATAATACTCTTTAATATTATCTGGGATGGAATTATAGACATCTAAATTCTGTTGTTCCCACAAGCCCAGGGACACTAAATAAACACTAGCTGAGGCTCTCATGGGTTATTCAGCCAGTAGTTGAAAGTTTCCATTTGTCATAGGTACTTCTTCCTCTGGGGAGAAGGGTAAGGAGACAGTGTGGACCCGTGAATGTTTACCCTTACATCTGGGATCCCCTTACACATGTGCAGTTGACCCACAAACATAACATTTCCCAAATGTCTTGATGAATGGGGGTTTGTTCTGACCTCCATCTGGTTTGGGTCCAGATGGTGCACTATCCTGATTTGGTTTCCCTTGTGGTTTACCCTTATGTTGCTGTTTGTGGCCCTCTTTTGGATTGGAGGTATTAGAATTCTCTTTGTTGTCTTTCTTTGGCTGTTTCCCCTCATCCTTTTTCTGAGTAGCCCCAGAATCCTTGTGAGTAGCCCTATTGGCAACCCACAAGTCAGCAGCCTTAGCTAACTTCATTGGATCTATCTCCTTAGAATCATCCAAGTGCTGTCTGAACTCAGGAGAGCACACATCAAAAATAGACTCCAACATTACAAGATTTCTCATTCCTTCATAAGTGTTTACTCTGTAACCCTTAATCCAACGATCTAAGTTTTTCAAACACTCACATACCCTGGTAGCCCATGCTTTTTGAGGGTCCTAAACTCTTAAGGTACTGGGAAGGGGTCTTCCGAAATCTAGCAATTAAAGCTAGCTTTACACACTCATAATCCATCCTATTCACCTCCCCCAACTCCATCACAGCATCAGCTGCAACAGTGGGTAGCCTAGAGAAGAGCCAGGGAAGCAATTGATTCCCTGTGAGACCTTGAATACCATGGTTATATTCAAACATTGCCAACCAATCTAAAATATCAAGCTTAACCTCATACATACGGACAATTTCTTTAGGTCTCTTAGGACTGGAAGACCTAGAAGACTCTGGGAGAGAAGCATTTTCAAGAGACAATCTTTTCATTTCAAGTTCATGATTCAACTCTATTTCCAGCTCTCGGTGTTTTTGTTCAGTTTGAGTATTTAAACGTTTGAATTCCAGTTCAAGCCTCATTTTCTCTAGAGCAATGAATTCAGGACTGAGTGTAGGACCTGTGATGGTCCCAGTGGAAAATGGTTGAGATTGCTGAGCAGGTAAGGGAGCAGAGAGACCTACATTAGAAGACACATCTACTTCTTCCAACTCATCATTAACAGACATAGCATCATCCTCAATACTTTCCACATTTTCTAAAGAGTCAGGCATTTCAGCCCCACTCCCTAGACTTGGGTTCTTTTACCAACTTTTCAACGAATTCAATCTTTTTGCCTTTGGCAGAGAGTTTCCTTTCTTTACACATGTTTCTTAAACAATCAGCAGTGTAACTCAGGAGGGTCTCCTGACTGTGGCTTTCCATATCAGACATTATTAATATAGCTTTTTAGTGATGTTAGCCTTGTTGTTAGTTGATCCAAGTTACTAGCAGTGTAATTACTACACTTTTATCCTCACCGCTGTACACCAGTGTTAGGCAGAATTATGTGCAGTACTCTTTGGGAACACTACACACTATTAAGACTACAAGTGACAGTACAATTTCAACTTTGGTACAAGCCTGTACTACACAGTTATAGTGGTAGCAGTAGCGGAGCAGCCAGACTTATCTCAAGAGTAAGTGAGCAGTACAAATAGTTACACAAAGGACAGCAATTACTATGATTCAGGGAAACACTGATTCAAGGTTTCTAAGTAAAATAATATATATTTATTTACTCAACAGTTGTATAACATGTCACTATTTTTAGCAAGTTAAAAATCAAAGTCATATATACACCACACCACTTCCCTTAAATTCCAAACAAGTTAAACTCACAAAATGAAGTGGGAGCAAAATGGCACTCCAGCAATTTAAAAGGGAGGGAAAGACAAAGTTATTAGTAATTAGGCAACACCAACAGGTAAGTAATCAGAGCAAGTGAACAAGAGAGACTACAAGGTTAAAATCAGATAGAAAATGCTTAGGGCCAAAGGCAATGGTTTAAAAGTCTTTTGCTCAAGATAATAGGTTCAGTGTAGTTCGCGGTAAAGTTTGTGGCACAGACTCCGGACGAGGTTGGTTGGTAGAAAAGTTAGTTCAAAGAGAAGAGAAAGACAAACCCTCGGATTGGAGAAAGATTTCAAACACTTTCACCGCGGCTGACTGAAACGGACAACCGGATTTGCGCAGTACCTTAAAACGGAGAGGGAGCTGAGGCGGATGTTTCTGGTGGTTCCTGCAGGCTCACGGTTCCTGAAGCGACTGTCGGACTGATCAGAAGTAGGAAGACTGGAGGGTCCTGCGCCACCCAGGGAAGAAACCAGCAGCAGAGCAAAACAAAAAAGTGGTGCACATGGAGTAGGTGAGGCTCCAGTGCCCAAGATCACACAAAGTGTGAAAATACACACAGAGAAACACATGTAAGAGTGGGAAAAAGGATCACACTCTTACCAGGTTGAAAAAATAAATCCTAGAAATCCAGCACATCTGCTGGGGGACTCTTTAGGTAAGGGAAATCAGCCATTTATGAGAATTCTTCCTAACAACACACGTAGAAACATTATATAAAGCAAACAACCCATCTCGGGAGGATAGCTCAGGGGTGGCGTGTTTGCCTTGGAAGACAACACGGAGCAACACAGGTTCGATCCCTGGGTCCGTGCTTAGAAACCTTTGGGTATTAAGCACGTTATAAATAACTTATCATATCATATCATATCTCTTTATATATAAAGCAGAACATCTGTTAGTTTGTTCCTTATACAATTCCATACCGTTACACCAATCTGCACTACATTTTGCCTTGTTACATGTTAGGACCCTCCAGACATTACAGCCTACGGGACATTTAGACACCCCACCTCTTTCCCCGGATTGATTTCAGCCCCTGCACACGAGACAGTTGCCTGAAATCGGTGAAACATCAATGTGGTCATAGAAAGGACCGGACAAAGCTCATTTTAAACGTCTCAACATGAGGAACACAACTTAAAAGTCCCTTGGGACCTGAAAGATCATGTTTCGAGGCCCTAGGGTGCACTGTTTGCAAAATATATGCACGAAAAACACTGCACTGAGCCAGGGTGAGGCAACTGGTGGGGAGAGCACACAGAATGTTTGAGTATGCTGCAGCACGCCAACTCTTGCCTACCCCCCACGTCTGCTCCCGGGTATATCAGCCAGCCACATGCACCCATTCTCAGTGCAGTTTAATTCAGAGTGCAAAGCACATGAAGTGATAAGCCACTTGGAACATCGACCTATAGGAGCATTGATTTTCAACAATTGATGAGAGTGTAATCATGTCTGTCTACAGAACCTGTGCGGAGTGCGGGTACTTTTTGCAAGTATGATATTAAAACCACATTAAGAAGGGGGAAATGGACTACCTTCGACCAAATGTCAAAGTAATTAAATGCGTCAAATGATGGACTACACTTAATAATGATTAAGTACGAAGAACACAGTAGTATTTAAAATCACTTATTCCTACCTAACTTATTTATTCAGACTGTGAATCTTCTCCGTGATTACATCTGAAAGACATCCCAAAGCATTTATCATTAAAAACGATCTACCAGAAATGCAAAAAGACTAGAACATTTGCGAAGGGGTGGAACCCGTATTGTTGAGCAATTTTACATGTAGCGCCGTGAGGGTGGAGCGTTGACTTAGAAGATTTTGTGCACTTTATAGAATAATACTGGATTTGCAAACACAACAAGTTCTAAATTCTATCGGTGTGCCCTGCCGAGCCCCCATGCCAAGACGTTTCATAAGTAAGTTAAGGATCAGCAGTATAAATCACAGTTAGGATACAAAATTATGAATTTCTCTATTTGAGCAAATGGAAAAAAATATTTCTTTTTTCCCAGCCAAATAAGCAATGTTATTGCACCTATCCAAAAACCGCGTTTTTGTTTTCAGTTGGCCACAAAGGATATGCACATGGAGTCCCCAGTCTGGTTTCCATCCGATCTTTACATTAGAATCATGACATGTCCTGCTGTATTGTTTAATTGTTCTGTTTGTTCCTCCTCTAAAGAAATCTCCAAGCAGTCCTTGGATTGGGTTTCCATGAGTTATAACCTTATGAAAAAAACATGCATATTGTGTCAGGGCTTCCAGAGAAATTAGACCCATTTGCAAGCATATGGCTTGGGTTGGTACACCCTGAGGTAGCACACCTTATTTGGCCTTCTAAACTATACAGTCATTCATAGCTGTTTAGTAGGCATGATTCCTGGGAATACAAGACAGTGGCGGTGAGAATAGTGGCATACATTGTTAATAGTCCCCTCAATTCTAATTAGAACCCTGCAGATGGGGTACAGCCAATCGCTGGCTCGGATCACAGGTTGAAGCAGAATTGACAATAATGGTCCAATATCCAAGCAAGCTGATGGCTGCACCACCATTTCCATGTTTCAAGCAGCCATGTTGCTTGTAGCCTTGTTAGAAAATGTTGCATGCATCCAAGGAAAAGCCTTTTTTCCGCAACAAAAATAGCAATTAACCTATTGACCCATTAACAACCCGGGTGTTAGACAAGTAACAGTTGTTGGAGAGGCTGTGCTTGGGCCCATCAATTCAAGACTGTCAGACTGTTGCTCAGAAGCCTGCAGCATCGACTTATTATTGGTGATTGTTTATGAAGGACATATACCAAACAACGCAAGAATGATTTCCTCTCACTAGATAGTCCCATCATTATCTCGTATTGGCTCTGGCAGGAGGGAGGGAGCCAATCAGCTCCCTCCAACATTGTGCATTAACCCACGCTCAGAAGGAGCTGCTCATTCTCCCACGCTACGGTATTTTTTGCCTCGAACCCCTATCCATGCTGTCTTCTC
Source organism: Ambystoma mexicanum (assembly GCF_040938575.1). Taxonomy (NCBI): domain Eukaryota; kingdom Metazoa; phylum Chordata; class Amphibia; order Caudata; family Ambystomatidae; genus Ambystoma; species Ambystoma mexicanum. Next base: position 1,115,154,066 of record NC_090924.1, on the reverse strand, counting down.
CCGCCTGTTCAACCTTCTCACGTAGATCTGCCCACGCATACCCGAGGGCCCGCCGCCGACCGCTGCAACATTCCTCCTAACTGCCATCCCCATAGAGGGTAATCACCATTACTTCCACCTGCACTTCCACCTGCACCCAATCTTCCTCGCTTGCACCAATCTGCACCCCTAAATGCACATTATGCCTTACCCAATATTCCTCGTCCCAGTACGCGCACCCCAAATGCACACTATGCTCACACCCATTATCTCTCTTCCCAGTACAAATATGCACCCCCAAATACACATAACGCTCACACCCACTCTTCCTCATCCAGCTACTCCCACAAATCTGTGCCCCCAAATGCACATTACGCTCACACCTACACTTCCTTGTCACATTACTCCTACCAATTTGTGCCCTCTAATGCAGATTACGCCTACACCCACTCCTCCATGTCCCAGTACTCCCACCAATCTGTGCCCCCCAAATGCACATTATACTTACGCCCATTCCTCATCCCAGTACTACCACCAATGTACTCCACTCTTCCTCCTCACAGTACTTGCACCCACAATGGACCCCCCAAATCCTCATAACTCTACAACCACTCTTCCTCCTCACACTACTTGCACCAACAAGGCACCCCCCCAAATCCCCATAACTCAACACCCACACTTCCCTCTCACAGTACTTGCAACAACAAGGCATAGCCACATTCCTATGACTCCACATCCACTCATCTATGTCTCATTATTTACTTAAGGTGTCTCAAATGATGACATCACTCTAAGCAATTCCCGATGACCCAGCTTGCCTCAAAGGCACATCGGTAGGTCTCCTACAGTCCCAGATAATTATACAAGACTACTATCTTGTAAACTAGTGAATGCATGTGTCCTCCTGTTCCCTTGAACACAGAAACACGACCATTGTCCTACTAATAAAGTACAAAGGTTGACTGCCATACACACAAAGAACGCTTAGCTACCATTCAGAGAGGAAATGGCCCTAACTTACCACAAATCCATATGCAATAGGAACATTTGAATGAACCCGCTCACAGACCCAAGAAGATGCAAAACAGGCTAACCATCTTTCTCACTAAGATCAAGATGTCATTGCCTTAATGGTATGAGGTGCAATGATATTTCGTATGTGTGTACCCTGTTGTCCCATGTGCTAAATTGCATTTGAGATCATCCTGTAATCATGCCCTGCCCTTCAGTGCTGTGTCTCCCATGATGTAAGCCATAGATAAATCAATGACTCAGTTCATCAGGAGGCACTTGTGTTGGTGTCTCCACGCTATCCCTTGCTGCATGTGTTGAGCTTGGAGCACTCTTAGACATGCACTCATCCTCACTAAAATTGTTAGAGGAAAGTTTTGGTACTGTACACATGCATTTCTTACCACTCTGATCAAATGGACCTCATGGAAGGAGGAGGTCAGCCCATTGAATGTGAGTGTATGCACAGGATATGTGACCACTCAAATTGCCTCTAACCCACATGTCTTGTGAATGTGTAATGTCATGCAAGTGGAGAAGGCACAATACATATGACCTGGAAGCACACATTTGCAGTCATTGCAACATTGTACTCTGTACGTAAGTCAATGTTGCAAGGTCAAGCTACAGTCTCACCAATACTTCAAGTGTGTTCCTGTCCTCATCTGCCTATGGTGGAACGAGCCTTCTGTAAATGCATGTGCCTCACAATGTCATTAAGGATCAACCTACTGAGCCATATTGGCTCAGCACTGAAAGTTTGGGCATTGATAAAGGATTTTTTTTACATTACTTTGTATTTGCATTTAGCTCATTTTGAACTTTTTAGCAAGGAAACAAGAAAAAAAACACATCCTTCAATCCATACAGTAAGAAAAAAAAGACAGAAAAAAGAAATGGCAATGTAATACTGAAACACAGTCAACATAAAACACGTCAATACAGTAAACAAGCCAAGCCTAATAAAAACACCCTCTTGTCTAAAGGCTTACAAAAGGGTAAAAACTAGTATCATTCCGTTTAATTTGCTTCTCACTCTTCAAAAACCAATTTAAAAAGTGTACTGCCGCGATAACCAGTGACATTCTTTCACAACTTAGTAAGACCTCCTACCATTCTGCTGGTGTTAAAGTGCCTGTGCCATCGAGGAATTCTTTGAAGAACAGTGTTCTTGCCCCGTAAGCCCTGTGCAAAAAGCAAAAAATGGTACAGTGATTCTACCACCTCGCTGTCAGTGCAAAATCGGCATCTTCTGTCTCTTACTCCTTCTTGATTTCTTACACTGATTGTCTCCTTCTTTGGCAGAAGATTTAAATGAATTCTCCAGAACTGCCTCCTAGTGTAGCTGTTTGGGAACTTTATTCAATATTTGGGAACTGAACGCACTGCCATTATCTCATGCCTCAGATGGTAGAACCGTTTGTATTTGTCTGTTTCTTCCACACTCATAATCCAGTCTTGCTTCCATAATTTCATCATCTGGGACATTTATACTTTCCAGGTTTTCTTTACATGATGATACCTGTGATCTTAACTTTTTGTTATTAGTTATGTCCATTTCCTTCTTTAGGGTCAGGCATATCTTGAATGGGCCCTCTGAGATACACTTCCTGTACAGTGATAACCTTTTCCATTGTCCTATAGCCCCCAAAAAAATCAGATCCAACTCCTGATGTACAACCTGAATGGGAATTGACTTACGGACATTTACATTTTGTTTCCAGAATTTTCCTTCTAGAAGTGACCACAATTTTGCCCTCATGCCCTGCAGTGTTTCAGCTCCATAAGTGACTGTGGCGACCACCTATGCTTTATGGGACTCAAAAACTGCCAATAGCAAAAACCTCACAAACTTTCTTTCAATCATGCCTGCCTGATTTGCCAGCATTAGAGTTCTACTGCCTAGAGTTTCCTCCACTTGGGTCTCTCCATTGCTTGTATTCACATGGTCTCCCAGATATTGGTATGCCTTAACTTTTTCTATTTTATCTTTTCCCAATTTCCATGTGAAGCGTGATCATTGTCTTCCCTTTGGTTGTTTCAAGGGTACTATTTTAATTTTCTTTGTGTTTATTAGGAGATTGTTTTCTGTAACATATTCCTCTAGCTTGTTTAGCCGACGCTGCAGTCCCACCTCTATTTGGTCCAACAATACGAGGTTGTCATCGTATAAAAGTACAGGATAAGAGGTCCACCAATTAATGGGGGACGGACACAGGGCACACTGTTGACTGACTAAAGTCAGTAAGGAAAAGGAACAGCAATAACTTGGTGTGTAATCACACAGTCAGGTATGTAATTTAATCACAAAGTTAAATCAAAAGCATTAATATACAGTAATAAATCTTGGTCAAAAGTATATCTGTGATAGCAGTGAATCATATCTACACCACATTTCAATCTAAAGTATCAGGATAACAATTTGAAACAGTAATACAATTTCAAGTGAGTGATAAAAAAATGAAAAAACGTTGTTTTACAATCTCAACCAAAATACATGTGTTTAAAGTTTTGAGAATTCATCTCAGCGCTATTTTACAATGGTAGAGTACAATATTATTGTATGACGAGTTTCAGGCCTAGCCCTTCATCAGGTACAAAATGGGTTGCAGTATCTGGAATAAATAACAAATGTATTAATGTACATATTTAATCCCAATAGCTAGATAATAATTAATTTTTAAACTGACCTGTGTTCCTATGAATTATCAAAGAATCGGAAAGGGTCCGGAAGTAAATGAACCACTGTTGTGGAACAGAAGCCTTGAATCCGCAACAATTCTGATAAAAATGAATGAGAAATAATGTGTTTAGCCAAGAATAATATGTCCGCGTGTGGGAACCAGTCGCTTCAACAAGCGCTGGGTACCACTACACGGTCATTTCTTATTTGATGGTTAACTTTAGAAATACTCACAAATGTGCTGGTAAACCCACCCGTTTTATGGAGGGTACTTCTAATATCAGCAGAGAAGGCAGTATGCTTTGTCCAGACACAAAAAACAGTAGGGCCTCTGTCGGTATCATGGTAACTGAAGGTTTAAATACTTCCAAATTGTGATATGTGGTTTCCACTAAAGGACTGCTTACCGTAATGTCACCGTGAAATTTAGAGAAATTTAGGTATTTGGTACTCTCTAAGCGTGGTGTGCTGTATTTCTCACCAGCATTAAATCGTGTTCATGATCGTAGTAGACCTGTTAATCCGAACCATCAGATATATCGTTATTTATTTATTTGCATTTGTATAGCGCACTTACAGCCCTTGGGCATGGAGGCACGGTTACATGAAATCATGCAGGAAAGTGTGATTGAGTGGGTTACAGGTGACCAAAATTGATCTCTTAGGTGCAGGTGCATACAAATAGGTGACTTAGTACACAACAGTTAGATGACTTGAAAAAAGCATGATGAAATGGGTAAAAAATCAATCAGTGATACAACAGAAATACCAAGTGAAGGTGTTGGGGCAGCAGTTAAACAAAAAGCTTGGTTTTAATGGCTTTCCGGAAGGCTTGGTGGGACTCGATCATTCTTAAGTGAGAAGGAAGAGAGTTCCAGTGTGAGGCGGCCAGTGTGGGGAAGTTAGATCCCCCAGTACGGACTTTCAGCGATTTAGGAGTGATGATAGTGTTGGCATAACCCTTTCTGAGGGGTCTTGTGGAAGTGTGCTTGATGATTCTTTGGGCAAGGTAGGGGGGGTGCCAGATCATGTAGGCATTTATGTGTAAGCGAGAGTGTCTTAAAGATTATTCTCTCTTTAACTCTGGGCCAGTGAGCCTGTCTCGTATCTCAGAGATATGGGGCCTCATTACGTGGTGGGTGCAAAGGGATATCGGGCACTGTTAAGGACATCGGTGCCGGTAATCCCTTTGTGCCCTATTCCGAGGTCCCTTAGCGGGAGCCGCAAAGGGTCCATCGAGCAAATAACGGTACCGCAAATTGCAGTACCATTATTTGCACCTTCCCCATTCCCATTGAGCCCTATGGGGGCTCAAATTGGAATGGGGAATGGTATTTTCAATGGGGATTTACCAGTCCCGCAAAGGTCTGACTAGACCGGTAAGTCCCCATTGAATGACGGCAGACTCGGTACCGTTATTGGAGGCAGCCATGGCGCTATTAGCGCCATGGCTGCCTCCAATCTCGGAATGAGGCCCATGGTCTTTCTTCGAGGTGCCTGTGGCAGCCCTGAGGGCGTTGTTGTGCACGAGTTGGAGTTTAGCTAGGTTTTTGCACGAGGTTCCTACGAGGAGGGCATTGCAGTAATCAAGACTTGATCCTATTATTGCCCTAGTGATGGTAAGGCAATTCTGACAGGATAAGAAGGGCCTGGCTGCATTGAGAACTTTGGAGTAATAGGCCGATGAACAGGCAACGGCGTTGACCTGTCTGTCCATGGTCAGATCTGAATCGAGGTAAACATCAAGTGTCTTAACATTGTTGGATACATTGATGGGGATGTTATCAATAGTAAAGGACAAGTACTGCTGATCCAAGTTGCCCAAGGTAGTGGGGGAGCCAATTAGGAGGATTTCCGTTTTCTCACTATTGAGGCAAAGCCAATTATCCACCATCCAGGACTGGATTGTGGAGTAAATGGTGTTCCTTTTCACTGTCTGTTGTCTATGGCCCCTTGTATTCCAAGAACCCATCTTCATGTAGTTTGACTTGATTTACGTAGGCTGCTAGTTTGGGGTCGAGCCTCCCAAAGCACCCGGTAGCCAATCCTATGACTTTGAATTCAGGTCCCTCTCAATGGTTGTGTATAACCACTGTTCTTTTGTCAGTATCAACCATTTTACTTTCAACTGTCATTGAAAGGGTCTCTTTCCTTGGAAGGTCCTTATTCAACGTAATTATTTCTGTTTCCCTCGATGCTCGAGTTGGTTTTACCCACCAGGGGACTTCCTGTTTAGGCAGCAATGAAGGGTGTGCTGCAGTTGAATCCAGTAGATCAGTACCTCTGTCTCGTCAAGGGAAGTCAAAAGTCTGGTTGGAATATTTGATTGTTGTTAGGTCAAACCCTAACATTATAAAACTTCCTGATGCATCCAACATCATTTGTCAGATGATACGAGAGGCAATATGGAGATATACATGGTCCATGTAGAGCTCGTCCACAAACTCAATTACTTTAAAGTCATTTGAGCCAATTTGTCTCTGAGTCGGTATACAATGCTGTCGCTCAAGCACGTTCATCCGATTCAGGATTAGTTTATTGTTTCTGTCCAACAGCCTTTCTACAGATGGCCATTTCAAGTTGTCTCTCTTCTTTCCATTTGATAGAGCCCTCACAGGCGAACTTAATCTTACATTCTTTCTGAAGTTAGTTTCAATGACCACCTTTAAGGTTTCCAGCTGTGGAAAGGGGTGTAATTGCAGTGGTACATGACCTTGAACTGCCAACGCCTTCTGTACAGAGGGCTCCTCAAGGACCAATTCCAACATCTGGTTGGGCTGAGTTGTTGGTTTTTTCTTTAGTAAAGACTGCTTATAACGTTCTTCCGCCGCCTGTCTCTTCTCTGCCAGTGTCATACATTTTGGTGATGGAATTACTATGCTGTTTTCTCTGTCAACTTCCTGGCTCTTGTCAGCCTCATCTAGGTAATTGTTTTTCACACGTTGAACATTGTTGGTTAAGGCCGCCACTGTTTCCAAGTCCCGCACTGAATGTACTGACCAATTCCTCAGCTCGTCCTGAAAGGAGTGATCTATAATTGTTTCTATTTCCTCTGTCTCGGCCACCCTTTCTAAAGTTACTTTCTTACCAGGTTTTTTACTTTTTGGTCCTGATTCCATTAAAAGTGCTAATTGTTTTCTAAATGTACGTGAATCATTTGATTTGGCCTTGAATAGTGACTGGGGGGCTTTGTAATCAAATTGGTACTATTCCTCCCTTTCTTTTATTTCCTCTGTGCTTGCTTAAATAAGGGGAACATTTTTTCAATGGCTCCTGATGCTGAATTGGCCTCTTCCATAAGGTGTATCACGTCCTCCGCTTCTACCAACTCAACAAGTTCAACTTCATCCTGTGATCCTACTTCCATCAGAGGGTCTTTGTTGTTGTTAGATTTAGGCCATGGGAAGTCTTTACCACCATTGGTAGATGCCTGAACCACCTCAATTTCAGGTCTGTCCTCCAGGAGCCCTTGGCAAGCCACATCCCTCCTTCCTACCCAGATTGGCTGAAGGATTTCTTTCTCCAAGGATGGTTCATGGGCCATACCTCGGAAAACCACACCTCATACTTCTTGTTGGTGGTTGGGTGTAGAATAGACCTTTTTGGGTCGACCATTTCCGGTTACTTCTTCTATGGTTCTCTATTTAATGTTTTTGTTGCAGTGAGCTAGCCTTCCATGTATATTAATTTGTAGTGCATCATTGCAATCAGTGTGCTTTGGTCATTTAAAGTGTCGGTCAGGGTCCCATATAACTTAGTGAAGGGTGCAAGTGTGATTGTCAGCATGGGCATGAGGCTTCCTTGTTCAAATACGTGCTACCTCTTTGGTGGGTGAGTCTTGCCTCCTTTTCAACTGATTCCTCTCTTATATCTCTGTGATCTTGTTCTACCTATGAGCCCCTGTGCACTTAAATGATCATTTAGATTTGAATATTCTGAAGTTGACAAAAGGGTCTAAGAGGCCATTGCCCAGAGACCCCAGAGTATCCTGGAAGGCTACATCAGCCACCCCTTGATCTTAACAGTATTGCAAGAGTTACTGGGGGTCACCCAGCTTCTATCAACCAGGCCAATCATCTACTCAATCCTTGCAATATCTAATTTCAATGATCTCTCCATCATTTGTTCTTGTTCTTTGGCTCTGGCTATAATTCCTCTATTCAGATCTGGTGTGCTGGTGTAAGTATTTTTGCAGTCAACAGTTTACTTTTAGATGGTCTAACTAGCCTCTCATCGGTGTTGACCTCTCCTTTATGGCCATTTTCATCATGTACAGTTTGAACTAGGGATGAAGTTCCTGCTGCCATATGCTCATTCAAAGTTCCCTGTTGTTCGTGCTGGTATGTCTGGGGGTAATCTCTCCGTTGTTCCTTTGTTTATGTTCAACAGGGTTAGTTCACTCATTGCAGGTAATACAAGAACAATTTGTGTAGTTTCTGGCTTGGGCAATACATTCCCGAATGGTTTCATCTCCTCAAGCAATTTGTGATTCGCCAAATCCTGCTCACCCAAATTCCAATATTCTTCATTTTGTACTGTACATCTCAATTCGTCATTAGGGTTCTCCCTTCCCAGACAGTGTGTTCTTCCTCCAATAAGACCGACCACGGTTCAGGGAGTAACCAGTCTTCCAGTCCAACCCACCCTTTTGGTACCTAAATTCTTTCTAAATGTGTTTTCCTCAACAGTTGATTTGTTGTTTTCATTGTGTACATTGTTGTTCTAACCATAAGGGAGTACGTTGCCAGAATTTTGGGTGGAATAATGCAAGGAGGGCCTCAAGGTTAAAGTCTTGTTTGAAGTTGGGCTGGCGTTAATTCCTCCCATGGCCCGTGGCTACGGTAGACTTGTGCTGTTGCTCTTGGCTGGCTCTCAAAAGCAAGCCCAGCGAAGGGCTCCTAAGGAGCCTCCTTGGATGTTATAGTTGCCTCTGGGTCTTGGGGTGCTTCTGGTGTAGTTGGAAGAAATGATGCACTTATTTCCATTTGGTCTTTAGGTGTACTCTATGTACTAAATTTAATGGGAGTTGTGAAGACCCTCTCGTCCGTGACTCGGTTTTTAGGACAGATAGTTGGTTCAATCTTGTAGGGTTAGCATTCATAGTGGTATCAACCGTTTTAATTATGTCACACACCACCCGGGTTAGTTCAAACTGGGCAATTAAAATAATAGAGCTCAGAGGGGATGATGGTTGTTGAAGGGAACAGGGGGGTAGAAAATGGGTCAAGTCCACAGGTGCCAATGAGGTTACGGGAATCACTAGGTGTGATGCTGGGCCTCCTAGTCCTTGTCCTACCAATTCTCTGTATGTGTTTGCCTTATGTTTTCTGCCACTCAGGTCCAGCCTGGACCTCTGGCAGTGCATCTATTCATTGTGTCTTTTGGTGAACAACACCCATGGGATATTCTTATGGTACGCATGGGTGGGGGTACACCTGTGTGTTTCTGGGCACCTGTCTGTTGCCCACAGAGCAGGGCATGAGCTGGTGTCAGCTACATGCTGACTTGGCAGTGGGTCTGAGTGTTCTCAATTTTTGGGATACTTAAGGCCCTGCCATATGAATCAATGGATTCCTACACAAAGGCAAGATGGCCACTGTGGCCATTGGTTTATACTGCCTTTTGCCTTGTTTCCCAAAGTCCTAGGATGCCCTGTCTCTGCCCCTTCCTCATAAATGGCTGTTGGGTGGAAACACCATATATGGCTCTGGGGCTGCCTCTTGTCAGACTGACTGGAGCCTTCCCAGGGGCTGTGTGTTGTGGGACATGTATGAATGGAGTCTGAAGAGAACTCACATTCTCTGTTGTGGGTGTCTGATTTCTGTGTGTGTGACACAATGGATGAGACAGCCCTGACTGAAACTAACATTAAAGCAGTGTAGCGTGTAGCTGATCTTGAAACTGATGTTGGTCAGAGGCTGAAGTCAAAACTGAAGCAAGAAAAATCTGTTGCTTGAAGCCCAGCATGGGGAGAAGTCTGCTGCTGCATTTCTTCACTGTAATCCAAAAGTTGTTGTATTCTTCCATGGACATATCCAAAGAGAACCTGAGGAGGAGACCTCTCCCAGAGCTATGAGGGACCATCATGCAAATAGCTGTTCTTCATCTGAAGAGCCGTGTAACCCAGTCCTGTGTGCCGACCATCCAGGGAACGGGTCTTCATGAGTCCTGAAGAGGAGTGCCGGACATCTCAAGTCAAAGAAGACCATTGGTGTCGCCCAGGGTCCAGAGGTGCATTTTGTGACGGCTGGAAGCCATTGCTGACTACTGCCCAGAAGAGGGGATGCCCTGGCATATAGCTTCTGGACAGCCACAGCTGCGAAAGTTCCAAACTGCCTAAGAACATTTCAAGGGACATCCTCACCATCATCACTGACCACTTTTTCACGGCGGAGAGAGTCCAGAGTTGCTGAGTGCCGAGGATGGTCCGTCGGTTGTTTTCCCACCAGAAGCTAACAAAGATGTCCCGAGGGTCCAGACTTGGTGAGGGTCCAAGGTCCACTCCAGTGGTTGATTCCAGGTCACCAGAAGCAGGCCAGATGTCCATGTTGCGGCTGCAGCACGGAAGAACTGAAAAACGGAAAACCCCAACATTTCCAAAACCCGACACCAAAAATTACCTATGCAGCCGTTACCGCCAGAAGTCATTGAAGAGTCCAGGGATCTTATTCTTATCTGCCAAGTCTTTAAGGAGCAAACAGCAAGTTTCATCTTCACAGGACTTCTGCAGTCAGAGAAATCGTCGACCAAAGGAGAGCACTGCAAAGAGCCAAACTGATACACTTCAGAAAGACTTTGGTTTCATTTTTCTTCTTGGACTCAGCATCTCAGTGGCTCCTTCTTCCAAAGGGGGTCCATCCTTGGAGGGAATCATTGAGTGAAACCAAGGAACTCTGCCACTTCACCTGCCAGGGCACCAAAGGTACTGTGATGAGGAAGAGCATCTTCTAGCTTCAGCAGTCATCCAGCGATCCCAGATTTGTCTTGGATCCTGTTCTGTGGCTGCTCAGGTACTATGGGGTGCTAGAAACTTTTGAAAAGAAAGCGCAAGGTTATTGAACGTTATTGGACTGGGCTGTAGAAGACAAGATATCGTACTCCCTAATGTTTCCATTACAGGTTGGACAAGTGGGGGGATCCTCAGTAGGAATTACTAGTCTAAAGAAAGCATTGTGCCACTGTTCATACCTAATCTGACTTTTCCTCCTTATTCAATGCTATTATACCTCACTTAAGAATTCACATTCCTATTTAAAAACTGAAGTGCATCTATTACTGAATTTAAGTGTTGTGTGGTACCACATAGAATGTATTTTCCAACCACAAAGTGTTATTTATATGTATATCTGATAGTGGTAGAAAACTTATTTTATATAAAGAAGCTGTGTTATCACCTAACAGAGTTTGTGGAAATTATTTTTGTGCATGCTTTTGGGAAACACTTATTTAAGTACATGCTGCATCACCTCCTGAAAGCTAAAGCCTAACTGCTTCCCCACTGTTACCAAATTGAGAGCCTTGGTGGGATGTTCTGTGCCTTTTCACTACCATATAGAGGGCAGATACCCACCTGCTGTCTTTACACTGGGGGTACAGCAGTGGGATCACTGGTTTTAAGACTCAGTGTTCATCCTCGCTACTACAAAATATCCACACTTTGTTATTAATTTAGAGCTCTATTAGTGTATACTGATAACTACACTACAAACAATGGAAACTATTGCAAATGGTAAATTGTCTAGGATGTGCTTGGAGGCTCTCCAGAGTGCTTGTGAAGTGAGAGGAATAGACGTTGAAGATAAGTCTAGGGCAGAGCTTATAGGTGCCCTTGTGGATTACCATACAGATTGTGATACTCGTGATGAAAATGGAGGGGTGTGGGCTCTGATGGGTCTTTACCCCTAGTGAAGTCACAGATGTGAATGTTACATTTTTTTATTTGGAGTGCCATTTTGGCTACACATGCAGTGTACATCCCATCCCAACACCCACCCCAAAAACACCCTACCCACTCAAAATCCCCCCAAAACACCCTACCCACTCAAAATCCCCCAAAACACCCTACCCTTTCAAAATCCCCCCAAAACACCCCACCCACTCAGCGTACACAACAGTATGCATCAGCGTGAACACCATGTCTATGCATTACTTCCGGGCACATTTGGCTTGGGGTCTGAGTCCTGGACCTTGTGCTGAGGAGGTGGATTGACCTTCGCCTTGGTGTGCCTTCTTGTAAGCCCTTAGTGGGCATGTTGGTGGATGAGGGCTCAGAACCATGGGCATGGATGTACTGCAATGTCAACTGCATTGCCTCTGATAGGGACTCTGCTGTGTCAGATGTGGTATCTGTGTGCTGGCGCGCACCCTCTGCCCAAGTGTCACCATGGCAGATGTTGCCTGTCCGAGAGCACGTGCCATGCGCAGGTGCTCCTCTGGATGGTATTGCAGATTTTTCGCATCTCTGTGAGTTGCTCATCAGCCACTGTGTGTATTTCGAACTGCGGGCTCTCGATCTGGTCCAGCCGTGCACTAATTGCACGCAGGTTACCATCGGCCAGCGCTTATGGACTGTGTGGGCTTGGGAGTGTGGCTGGACTGAATCCCGGTGTGGTGTCCCCCTCATATTGTTCATAGGAGTCCATTGCCACTTCCTGTTCACGTTTTAGTCTGATTCCTCGGAAAAATCCACATGTGACATCTGTCTGCGGCCACATGGCGGGGGGTGCTGGTGTGTGTGCGCGGGCACTTTCCTCTGTCACGTGTGTCCTCTTGCCGCAGTGTCATAATGCACGACACCACTGTGTGCAGGTTGCATAAGTGGTTGCTGGGCTGATGGTGCCACAGGTGGTGGAGGCTGGTCTGGTACTTCTACAGGTGGTGGTGAATGGGCTGACGTCACCACTGGTGGTGGAGGCTGGGCTGAAGCTGCTGGGGTGATGGTGGCTGGGCTGACGCTTCCACAGGCGATGGAGGCTGGGCTGATGCTGCATGGGGTGGTGGTGGCTGGGCTGTCCCTGCCACAGGTGGTGGAGGCTGGTCTGGCACTGCCTGGGGTGGTGGAGGCAGGGTTACTGCAGCTGTTTCCACTGGTGCCTTTGCTGGTGTTGCCCCACTGCCATGCTGCCGGCGGTGTGTCTGGCCTGCAAAGGCGTGGTGCCTCTCCTGGTGGGTGCATGCAATGGTCCTGCCTCATCGCTGTCCATGAAGTGTATACCTATTGGAGAGACGAGATGTGCTGTCATCTGTTTAGCACACATGCCTCAGTCATGCATTATACACATCACATGAAGTGTGGGCCATTGTGTTGTTGGTGACAGATGTCTGACGTGGGTCTTGTTGCTTAGGTGGATGACCTTGCAGAGGTGGGGTTCATGGATGGGGGACATGCAGGATATGTGCAATGTGCATGCCTGTGTGTCTATTGGGGTGGTGCAGCCATTGAAGGGTGGACAGTGCATTTCATGCCATGGGTGCGGCCAATTGACTTGCCCATTGCTTGACATCCTGATGGTGCAGGCATGCAAAAGGGGGGGGCGCACATGCACATGCACTTGTACTTACTGCCTTCTCCTTGTGTCCCCACACCAGCCTCAGCGGCTCCAATGACCTCAATCCCCTCCATGTGCAGGAGGCTGTTCAGGCGCTCCTCCCACGGCACGAGTGGTAGGGGCTCCACAGTTCCTCCACCTATGGTTGCGCACTGCCCCCTGTGATTTGCAATGGCTGAGAAGACCTTGGCCTTGAGGTTGTCCCAACTCTTTTCTCGTCCAGGAGACGGTCCCAACAGCTGTATTGTTGTCCACCACCTCACCCCATATGGCGCTCTTCTTCTGGCAGCTTGCCTTGTGCTGCCTTGCTCCAAACACCTCCTCAGCACCAGGGCTGCCAGTTCAGCGTCTGCAAACTTTGGTTTGCATTGGCGAAGGTCCTTGCTTGGGTTGCTTTTTTGCTGGGACATGTTTTTCTGGTGTTTCTTTGCCTGGATGTCGGTAGATTGCAGTGGATTAAGGTTAATTTAGGTTTTTATAATGGCTGGTGTTCCACTTCTGGTTTTCACAGCATTTCAGGTTCCGGTGCTGGTATTACTGGCAATCCGGTGTAACTGCCGTTTTTAGGCAGAAGCGGTAGGGACGCCATTTCTTGTCTGCTCATGGCAGATATTTTCTCAATTCATCCGTTAATACGGCTATCCAATATTAACGCTTCCGGCATGGGTTTGTGCGTGCGCCCATGTACTCGAAGTACGGTGGGGATTCTGCTGCACGCCCAGCCGGAAACGCTAATACTGTATTGCCAGTATTAACGTTTTTTTAACAGGTAACTCGAATGAGGCCCAATCTACCCAACAGTCTTCGGTAATAGGTTGAGCCTGCAGATAATCTTTTCCCATCGCCGCAGGTGTAATCAAAGACCAAAAAGCAGAATTATCTTTTTTTAATAGAGCATACAGCATTTTGTCTGCATCTCACTCTAATAAGAAAAATGTATGTGCCTTAAATCAATTTTTAAAATCTCGTTTTAGCTTCATTATCTTTAACTTTTTCAAGGCTGTATCAGTTATCTTACAAATCCTCCACCACAATTCCTTTTTTCTCTCATGGACAGCCTCATCATAACAGTGCAAGTGCTGTCTCTGCCTAGTCCTTTGCTTACGCAACCTAATAATAAATAATCTGTTCAAAATATTTTAACAAGTGGCCATAGAACTAGAGGGATGTGTTAACTCATACATCTTTTGAAAGTAATCAATCACAGACTTCTAAGTTTGTTATTCACCCAATGGGCAGACCAGGCCACTAAGACAATTCTGAACGATTGATACTTTAGTTTCCAAGTTCAATAGACAATTATCACTGGCCCGTTGTTTACTTATGTTTAAGTTTGTACACTTGGGGAACAAATCTTTGGATACAAACATATAATCTAAAGTCGAGTGCATCCTTAAATTTTGCCAAGTATTTAGGAGGGGGTTTATCTCCCTTGTTACACCCATTTAGCTGGGAAAGATTCCACTCATTCATCACGCTGCAGATGTACTCACCTCGTTCTCTTCATTGTATAAAAGAGCCCGAACGAGGATGGGTATCATAATGGAATACTTTTAAACATTCACTGTTGAAGTCCCTCATGATCACAATGTAACCCGACTGACCAGAGTACCATTTTTCGAATAAGGTAATGTTGAACTACATTTGAACACTTCTCAATCCAACTGAGTCGGACTGCTAAATGATCTGACCGCTTCACCTCCAAATTCTCAACCGCTATGCAGATATTATTATGCACAGCACACAAGAGACCGCCAATAGGTCTCCCCAGAGGGCCATTCTGCGCCCAAACAAATTTAACTCTAAAACCATGCAAAATAGGGATGCCAACCAACCAGGTTTCTTGGGAGCAAATTATTGAGACTACATCTCCAAAAAGAGTTGCACTCTGGGTAGAGAGCACATGAGAAAAACTACTTGTGTTCCACGAGGCCAGACTTATTTGTTGATCAACATCATCTCAATTTGACAGCACTGTTAAAGGCTTACTTGAATTTAACGTAGTCACAATTGTGGGCCAATCTACACATTGCCTCTTAGAAATATGCAAAGGCATCAGCGCATTCACACGTTGATTAGTATAGGTGCAAAAGTATTAAATTTCCAACTTCCGCTTAGTCTCCACATCTGAGGAGTAGGCATTAACTCTGTGATACTGTGTAAGGGCAACACAGGTGAATGAATTATCAAAATTATGCAACACAGTTGAACATGCAAAAGAAATGCAACTTACCTTCATTGAATGGCCATGAGTGTCAATCCATGAGGGGACAATGCATCTCATGAACAATACCACACCCTACCCTTGGAAGTCAAACATTCATGTAAAATGAAATCAGTCCAGACATCTGTGGAAGTTGATGATGTGCATGGTGGAACTGATGTTGAGTGAAGTACTCCTATACTCAGTGTTAACAACCATCACATGTCACAAACAGTCATGCTTGACGAGTGCAATGTCAGTTGTCACAGTGTGTGCAATGCACTCAACTTGCCACAAAAGGCAGAATCAGACAGTACAGACATTCACATTTAATACACTGAGTAAGACAGTGTCCACCTTATTTTCATAATGCATCTGCAATAACATTTGCAGAAACCAACTGAGCACAAGTGATCCTTCTCCGTCAATAACATGAATGGGAAGCATGTGTGGGGCGGAATGCATGAGAAAGTTTAAAAATGAACAACACTACAAAGTGCAACCCTGTGGCTTTGAGGCATGTGAGGGTGGATGCAGTGGAATCATAGTGAATTGCTACACATCATCATAGAGGCACCAACATCCTCACAGGCAACAGCTCAACACCCAACACACCTGTAACTTTCACAAGACGCTGGTAATGTCTTACATGAGGAACTGTTATCTATTAATGCTTAGCTACATCCACCACAAAGTTAGAACTCCATATGACCAGTGGCGTCATTTACCAAATCTACATCCCCAGATCACATGCATTGGCTGTGCAAAATGTATGGCTTCTGTAAGGCACAGTTAGTAATGGACAACTTAGAACATCACACTTCCCTACAGCCACCATGCATATTCACATGACCATAGGGGTAGTAAGGAATGCAACGGAAGACAAACCTGACTAGCACAATGATGATCCACAATGACACACCACCACCCTAAACGCATAGAGCAAAAGAGAGAAGCTCATCACAGCCCATGTACAACAAAAACACACCTACCTATTCAAAGCACATGCATCAATGCCATGAATGGACACAGAAGTTCAGAAGGTTAAAATCACATATGTGTAGCCTACAGTGAATGACTGTGAGCCTGACATCTGCATTCGGCACACACAATCCATATTGGTAAAATGCTCTTGTAACACAGAATCATGCCTACACAGTGACCTGACACATGGACACGTCGTGCTCAGGAACTTGTGAACTGTAAACTATGAGCTGCTGAGAGAGCCATACAAACTCCTGCCATGCATACCACAGGTGTAAGCAAAATCCAATA
Organism: Ambystoma mexicanum; assembly: GCF_040938575.1. NCBI lineage: Eukaryota > Metazoa > Chordata > Amphibia > Caudata > Ambystomatidae > Ambystoma > Ambystoma mexicanum. The sequence goes on along the minus strand of NC_090924.1, from coordinate 1,115,137,367 downwards.
ACCCAACCACTTTAGTTTGACATGCACATCAAACAACTAATACACAGAGACATCAGCATCTGAGAAAGGAAAAGGAAAAAACAACCTCAGAAAAGTTTAATTGTAACTTTTTTTTATAATCTAGACATACTTATATGTTGGCAAGTAGGTGCTAAATAAATATCAGGAAACATCCTTTAGAAAAAAATAATAAATCCAGTCAGCATGCTACTGTGTCTGAATCTCTGACAATCTTGGGACAATGGAGCTTGCCCCTCACACTCCACCTGCCTCAGCTGGGATTCTGGAGTCACCTGGAGGGTCTGCAGAGCATCCCTTGTTGTTCGCTCAATGTCCTTAGAAGCCCTGCAACTCTCCTCCCCGATGGAAGCCCACACCTTATCCATCCGCTCCTGTGCCGCAGCCCTGGCACTCGCAGCTGCCGCCACCATTGCCCACTGCTTCATGCCTTGGAGATGGACTGACACTGTTGCCTGAATACTTAGCCTTGACTCCTGCCTTTAATGGTTGATGGTATAGGCCTTTTGCCTCCTTCTTGCCATCAATACCATGTATACTTTCCTTCTGTGGTGCAACAACCCCCTTTGCCTGGCAACCTGATTCTGGCACTGGAACTTCCTCTGATCTGATGAATGACTTCTGGAGCGGAGTACTGCACCACCACTTGACTCTTGCACCATGTTGTACCCCACTGCATGATACTCTGAATGTTCCATGACAGACTCTGGGACAACCTCATTTGCCTCTGTCTGGACCTCTACCCAACCCAAGGCCGAAGGCACAGCCAGACATTCTAATTTAAGTGCCTGGGCCAGAGGAGCCTGTGTTGTTAGGCAACATTGAGGCATACTTGCTGTTGCCTAGGGCACAGATCTAGTGGAGGAGGAGGAGGTAATTGTTGTCACCTGTCCTAAGCGGCCTCCCGGTTGGGAAAATAGGTGGCAGATCTGCAAGTGATGGATTTGAATCTGTCCATGAATGGTCTCAATAGCACCGCAAGCAGCTTCTTGCCAACTAAATCCAACCAACAGCATTGGCAGCACTGCATCGTGGATGGCCTCGTTGGCTGTCACTGGGGTTCTTGTCTGGGTGGAGGCATCACAGAAAGTGTCACACCCATGTCTCCCAGCACCCCCACCCCCCCAGTCACCAGGGGTAGCCTCCACCAGGCCCCCACCCATGTCTCCCACCACCCCCACCCCCCAGCACTGTGGGGCACCCTCCACCAGGCCCCCACACATGTCTCCCACCACCCCCACCCCCCAGCAGTGCAGGGGCACCCCCCACCAGGCCCCCACCCATGTCTCCCAGCACCCCCACCCCCCAGCAGTGCAGGGGCACCCACCACCAGGCCCCCACCCATGTCTCCCAGCACCCCCATCCCCCAGCACTGTGGGGCACCCTCCACCAGGCCCCCACCCATGTCTCCCACCACCCCCACCCCCCAGCCACCAGGGGCAGCCTCCACCAGGCCCCCACCCATGTCTCCCACCACCCCCACCCCCCAGCAGTGCAGGGGCAGCCTCCACCAGGCCCCCACCCATGTCTCCCACCACCCCCACCCCCCAGCCCTGTGGGGCACCCTCCACCAGGCCCCCACCCATGTCTCCCACCACCCCCACCCCCCAGCACTGTGGGGCACCCTCCACCAGGCCCCCACACATGTCTCCCACCACCCCCACCCCCCAGCAGTGCAGGGGCACCCCCCACCAGGCCCCCACCCATGTCTCCCAGCACCCCCACCCCCCAGCAGTGCAGGGGCACCCACCACCAGGCCCCCACCCATGTCTCCCAGCACCCCCATCCCCCAGCACTGTGGGGCACCCTCCACCAGGCCCCCACCCATGTCTCCCACCACCCCCACCCCCCAGCCACCAGGGGCAGCCTCCACCAGGCCCCCACCCATGTCTCCCACCACCCCCACCCCCCAGCAGTGCAGGGGCAGCCTCCACCAGGCCCCCACCCATGTCTCCCACCACCCCCACCCCCCAGCCCTGTGGGGCACCCTCCACCAGGCCCCCACCCATGTCTCCCACCACCCCCACCCCCCAGCCACCAGGGGTAGCCTCCACCAGGCCCCCACCCATGTCTCCCACCACCCCCACCCCCCAGCACTGTGGGGCACCCTCCACCAGGCCCCCACACATGTCTCCCACCACCCCCACCCCCCAGCAGTGCAGGGGCACCCACCACCAGGCCCCCACCCATGTCTCCCAGCACCCCCACCCCCCAGCAGTGCAGGGGCACCCACCACCAGGCCCCCACCCATGTCTCCCAGCACCCCCACCCCCCAGCACTGTGGGGCACCCTCCACCAGGCCCCCACCCATGTCTCCCACCACCCCCACCCCCCAGCCACCAGGGGCAGTCTCCACCAGGCCCCCACCCATGTCTCCCACCACCCCCAGCCACCAGGGGCAGCCTCCACCAGGCCCCCACCCATGTCTCCCACCACTCACACCCCCCAGCCACCAGGGGCAGCCTCCACCAGGCCCCCACCCATGTCTCCCAGCACCCCCACCCCCCAGCACTGTGGGGTACCCTCCACCAGGCCCCCACCCATGTCTCCCACCACCCCCACCCCCCAGCAGTGCAGGGGCACCCACCACCAGGCCCCCACCCATGTCTCCCACCACCCCCACCCCCCAGCACTGTGGGGCACCCTCCACCAGGCCCCCACCCATGTCTCCCACCACCCCCAACCCCCAGCACTGTGGGGCACCTGCCAGCAGGCCCCCACCCATGTCTCCCACCACCCCCACCCCCCAGCCACCAGGGGCAGCCTCCACCAGGCCCCCACCCATGTCTCCGACCACCCCCACCCCCCAGCAGTGCAGGGGCAGCCTCCACCAGGCCCCCACCCATGTCTCCCACATCCCCACCCCCCAGCCACCAGGGGCAGCCTCCACCAGGCCCCCACCCATGTCTCCCACCACCCCCACCCCCCAGCAGTGCAGGGGCACCCACCACCAGGCCCCCACCCATGTCTCCCAGCACCCCCACCCCCCAGCAGTGCAGGGGCACCCACCACCAGGCCCCCACCCATGTCTCCCAGCACCCCCACCCCCCAGCAGTGCAGGGGCACCCACCACCAGGCCCCCACCCATGTCTCCCACCACCCCCACCCCCCAGCAGTGCAGGGGCAGCCTCCACCAGGCCCCCACCCATGTCTCCCACCACCCCCACCCCCCAGCAGTGCAGGGGCAGCCTCCACCAGGCCCCCACCCATGTCTCCCACCACCCCCACCCCCCAGCACTGTGGGGCACCCTCCACCAGGCCCCCACCCATGTCTCCCACCACCCCCACCCCCCAGCAACCCAGGGCAGCCTCCACCAGGCCCCCACCCATGTCTCCCACCACCCCCACCCCCCAGCAGTGCAGGGGCACCCACCACCAGGCCCCCACCCATGTCTCCCAGCACCCCCACCCCCCAGCAGTGCAGGGGCACCCAACACCAGGCCCCCACCCATGTCTCCCAGCACCCCCACCCCCCAGCACTGTGGGGCACCCTCCACCAGGCCCCCACCCATGTCTCCCACCACCCCCACCCCCCAGCCACCAGGGGCAGCCTCCACCAGGCCCCCACCCATGCCTCCCACCACCCCCACCCCCAGCCACCAGGGGCAGCCTCCACCAGGCCCCCACCCATGTCTCCCACCACCCACACCCCCCAGCCACCAGGGGCAGCCTCCACCAGGCCCCCACCCATGTCTCCCACCACCCCCACCCCCCAGCAGTGCAGGGGCAGCCTCCACCAGGCCCCCACCCATGTCTCCCACCACCCCCACCCCACCGCACTGTGGGGCACCTGCCAGCAGGCCCTCACCCATGTCCAACTCATGTTCCCCACCACCCCCACCCCCCAGCACTGTGGGGCACCTGCCAGCAGGCCCCCACCCATGTCTCCCACCACCCCCACCCCCCAGCCACCAGGGGCAGCCTCCACCAGGCCCCCACCCATGTCTCCCACCACCCCCCAGCAGTGCAGGGGCAGCCTCCACCAGGCCCCCACCCATGTCTCCCACCACCCCCACCCCCCAGCACTGTGGGGCACCCTCCACCAGGCCCCCACCCATGTCTCCCACCACCCCCACCCCCCAGCAGTGCAGGGGCACCCACCACCAGGCCCCCACCCATGTCTCCCACCACCCCCACCCCCCAGCAGTGCAGGGGCACCCACCACCAGGCCCCCACCCATGTCTCCCAGCACCCCCACCTCCCAGCAGTGCAGGGGCACCCACCACCAGGCCCCCACCCATGTCTCCCACCACCCCCACCCCCCATCAGTGCAGGGGCAGCCTCCACCAGGCCCCCACCCATGTCCAACTCATGTTTCCCACCACCCCCACCCCCCAGCACTGTGGGGCACCTGCCAGCAGGCCCCCACTCATGTGCAACTCATGTTCCCCAGCCAACATGTCATCACAATCTAGATCCATGGTCCCTATGGTCAGCCTCCAAATGCAAAACACCCACCCGAGTATTGCATCCACCCACTCATAATTTGCAATTACATCACAGAACACCAATTGCAAGTTCCGAAACAAACACATTTCCCTCACATACACCCAATGGGTGTCAGTGAATCTCAAAACACATATCATGAAATGCATGAAACCAATGAGATACCACACATTGAAGTTCACAAAAAAAATATGTATTAAAGGAAACATAAATAGAATAAAAAATGAAGAAACAGAAATGTGAATGTACAAAAATGAAAAGAAGCATATTCGTGAAAAAAAGCAAAACCAAAAATAAAATTCAAAAGTAATGTTGTCCAAAGTCAATGTCCACAAAACAAAATCCAATGGGAAATAAAAAAGAAAGCCATTGCTCCATGGATAAAAAGTGAAAAAAAAATACAATCCAACTGTGATCTATGTACATGGGAACAAGCCAGGGTCCATTATCCCAACAAAATAAAGGAAACCTATCTAACTACACTGACTAATAAAATAAACTATATACAAAAATGTGGCCAATGTCCGAAAGGTGCAAATAAAATCAAAACAAAAATGAAACCTAACACTACCTTCATAACTATGTACAAGGGCAGCGGGCTAGTTTCACGGCTCACTTGTGGATGTCCCGGGCCAGGGCATCATCGAACTCCCCCTCAATGTCCTGGAGGCGGTCCTCCTCCATGGCCCGAGGGTCCGCAGGGCCGTCGACGTCTCCACCTCCAAACCCCTGCAGATTGCCTCGAGGCACTCGGCCCGCCTCAGGGCCCTCCGCATGGAGTTCTCCGCCCTGACCATTGTGAGCCGTGCCTCTTCCGCCCGCTGCCGCTCCGCATCTATGGCGTGGCCCAACCGCTGCCACATGGAAGACACTCTCTGTCCTGGGTCCTCCTGCCCTCCGGCCGATGCCTGCCCCTCCGATGTTGAAGGCCCTGAGCCTTCATGGCTCCCACCACGTTGCTGCTGCTGCTGTGCCTCTGCCTGTGCACTGCCTCCTGCTGCCTGCACATCCTCCGCCGGCTGGGGTGCAGTCGTAGATGTGGCCACCCCTGCTGGACGTCCGACTCCCGACTGTGGCAGGGATGCCTCCTCCACCAGCCTGGCCCACCGTCAGAGGCAGCTCCACAGGGCACCCAGGTGACTGATGGGTGGGAAGATGGCACAGAGGACGACTGGCGCGTAGGGGGTCCAGTTGAGGAGGGGGTCGGAGCAAGCCCCATCAGACGGAGGAATCCGGCCTGGGTGACCTGTCCCAGCAGGCTGTCGTGGTCAACGAGCCATTCGAGATGACGTGCAGTCTCTTCATGAAAAGACTGCAGGTCACCTCGCATGGCCCGTTGACGCAACGCCACACCAGCCAGGACAGGCTCAACCCGGACCTGGATAGCCACGTCCGCAGGCAGAGAAAGGCCAGTTGACGTGAGCTCATCCCCTGCCTGAAAACGGGTCTGGACGTAGGCATCCCTGCTGGTGCAAGATGATGCAGTGACAGGATCAGGGACAGGATTGCACACAGGCACCTCCGCGGCGGCCTGTGCTGCCTCCTGTCCCTGGTCCTGCACTGCACCACTAGCACCAGTGGGATCCCCACCTCCAGACCCCGTCTCTGGTGCTTGCACGGCCTCCTCCTCCACCAAACCCCCCACCAACCTGGATGACTCCGTGCCATCTTCCCCTGTTGGGCCCTGTGGGGTCCCAGCTGCCCCTTCTGCTGCCGAGGAGTCCAACTCCAACCTCCGCCTCTTGGACCTCCCCCCGGCAGCTGCGGCCTGGGACGCGGCACCGGACTCCTCACTCCCCGACGAGATGACAACATGGGAGGGGAGCCGGGCCTTGCGTCTCCGGCTGGCGGTGGGATCCCCGCCACTGTGCTCCACAGCACCTTCTCCGCCCTCTTCATCAGTTGACGCTGCAGACAGGGAGAAACAAAACACAGGCATCAGGGCACTGTACAATGGACACATACACACATGACAGTTGTACATGAGTGGCATTGGCAAACCTCAGACATGCCATCACAATCCCCAACACACATGTCATTACAACTCGCACACATGAGCCATACCACAGCCATATCACAACTGCCACCACCATCCATACACATACAACAGCATGAGCAGCCAAAGGTGAGCCAGACATCACATGCAACACAGGAAGTGCACCACACATGTACACACATCACCACACTTGCATGCATGTGTACACCTCTGCCAAGTGTCGCAGTGTTCAGACGGGCATCCATGTCACATCTGCCAATCAGGCTTCCACATACCGCTGCCACATGCATCCATGTTGCATCACTGTTGCACCCTTGTCAAATACACACACATGCACATGTACACAGTGCTGATACATGCAGCCGAAAACAACATACATGCGTGACATCACGGACATGTCTACTTACATACACATTCATCCAAACATGTGTGCCCACACAACTGCATTTGGCATGCAAGCCTACACACACAAGCACCATCCATGTCTCACACATTCCAGCCCTCGCATGTGTCAGCCCCACGGCCCTGTACACCCCCACCCATACTCGACCACATACAAACAGATGTGCAACCTGCACACTACTGAATAATCACCACACGCACTGCTCACAATCAGGATGCATGCACACTCACCACTCGACTCCAGACGGGTCTGCTTCTCAAGGACCTGGACGTGGAGCGCTGGGGATATGCATTCCAGGACCCTCATCTGTTCTTCCGACAAGGGGCCCCGGCACCCCTTGGCATCCGCTGCCTTCAAGAGGCGCCGGGCCTTGTTCAGGGTCCTGGACCTGAAGTCCTCCCAGCGCTTCTTGACATGTTGTAAGTCGCGGACTGCCACCCCCTCCGCGTTGATGGCAGTCACAATGTCAGTCCAGATCCGAGTCCGTCCTTCCTTGTCGGCGCGGGAACTTCCGAAGAGGGCATCATACTGCCCCAGGACTTGCTCCACCAGGACACCAACTTCGGTGGCACTGAAGCTGGTGCCCCTCTGCCCCTCTGGCCGGGGGTTGTCAGTGGTCCCAGATGGTGTTTGCCCCGACATGACAACCCCAGAGGCAGGAGTGTGTGGGCAACTGGGTCCTGGGGCTGGGCTGTGGAGCGATGGAATCCCAGTCGGGAGTCTTCGGTTCCAGCAGGGGTGGTCACAGCAACAGCACCCCTGGCTGATGTGCAGGCAGCAAATGGCAGGGCACGTGGGCAGCAGGCAGGCAGCAGCAGATGGCAGGCGGGAGCGTGCTCGGGGCTCTGGGGGGCAGTAGTTCGGCCTTCTGGGCAGGAGCGTGGTCTTCCGTGTGCTTACGCGTGGCCAGCTTGATACGGAGTGATTTGGCACATGAAAAATCTGCACGTCAGCGTCTAATTCGAGGAAAGGCCCTTAGCGCGTAAGCGCGTCTGCACGCATACGCATTTTCATTGGACAGAAGGCCCCTCAAGCGCAAGCGCCCCTGTGACGTGACGCGTACAGACGTGCATGGGCATTTCAGCGCGCGTGAAAAAATGCACGTCCGCGTGTAATACGAGGATAGGGCCCATGCGCGTAAGCGCGCGTGAAAAAATGCACGTCCGCGTGTAATACGAGGAAAGGGCCCATGCGCGTAAGCGCGCGTGAAAAAATGCACGTCCGCGTGTAATACGAGGAAAGGCCCTTAGCGCGTATGCACGGCAGCACGCATATGCGATTTCATTGGACCAAAGGCCCTCAGCGACGCGCGCGGGTGTATCCCTCATTGCACGTGATGACAGAACACACGTGGATTTCCACCAATCGTGTGTGAAAGTTCCCGGCACCCCGGAACACACGTACCCAGGCTAATCGCGTGTGGAACTTCCCGCGCACCCCGAAACACACGTACCCAGGCCAATCGCGTGTACGCTCACTCCCCTCCGATCACACGCGATGACACCCGAATACAGGAAACCCGCGCATGGCAAAAGACGTGCACAGGCGTCAATGCGTCCGCCCACACGAAGGCAGCCGGAGGCGTCCCCGCGCACAGCATAAAAGTGCACGCAAACAACAAACGCGTATATACAGCTACGATGAATGCCCCATTTGTCGCTGCACTGATCGTGGGACACCGCAGGAGGAGGAGAATAGTCAGGGCACGCATTTTCGCACCACGGACAAGCCTTTTTGGGATGCCTGACGACCAGGTCTACGGCAGGTATAGGTTTCCACCCCATATCATCCTAGACCTGGTCAGGGAGTGGGAAGATGACCTCACACCCCCCACCCTTTGCTCCCAAGCATTGAGCCCCTTGGAGAAGCTGCTCAATGTCCTGCATTTTTTGGCCACTGGGTCATTTCAGCGGACCACTGCCATAGTGGGGGGGGATCTCACAGGCCACGCAGTCACGCTGCCTACACCAGGTACTGGCAATCATGACAGCGCGCCCCTCAGTCCGCAGGCACATATACATGCCCAGAACACCTGCAGAAAGGCAGGCCGTTGTCCTGGATTTTTACAGGTTGGCACACTTCCCCAAAGTGCTCGGTGCCATAGATTGCACCCATGTGGCCCTAAGTCCACCTAGGGCCATTGAGCACATCTACCGAAACCGCAAGCACTGGCATTCCATCAATGTACAGGTGGTCTGTGATGCAAAGGGGATCATCACCTCTGTCTATGCAAACTACCCTGGCTCCACCCATGACAGTTTCATATACAGAATGTCCGCCCTGAGCCGGGCCCTGGAAGCTGGGCAGCATGGCGACACATGGCTCCTAGGTCAGTACAAATGCCCTTGCACATGCATGCAAGTCACACACAGACAAATATCCAAACCCTAATAATCTCAACTATTATCACCTCCCCAGGGGACAGTGCCTACCCTCTGAGTAACCACATGATGACGCCAATCCGGAACCCCACCACCCCAGGTAAGATACTACGCCACCCATATTGCAACCAGGGGCATAGTGGAGCGCACATTCGGAGTGCTCAAGTCACGTTTCCGCTCCCTTGACCGCTCTGGTGGCCAACTACTCTATGCACCACCAGTAGTGTGCAGGATCATTGTGGCAGCATGTGTCCTGCACAATGTTGCAACACGGCAGCGCGTCCCGGTGGACATGGTGGTGCCCCCACATCCCCAACCACAGGCACAGGCGCTGCCCATGGGAGGGGACAGGGCACGTGGCGAGGAAGCCCGGACCCAGCTTGTGGCCACATTTTTCACCTAAACTCCCACCCCTGCGGAGTGCACACAGGCCTGGCACATACCAGGTGACAATCGATGATGACAAAGAGACAGTCAACTGTCACAACCCTACCATCCTGAGATAGCTGCCATGGAAGTGCCACATCGTCTGCATCCCTAGCTACTTAAACACAAGCTATCATGTGGGACCAAAATGTACACATATGACATATGACATGATATGGGCCATACACAAGGATTCCAAGGCGCAATGAGGCAGGGAGGGGGGAACAAGGGAACACAGAGAACGGTACTACTAGGCCAGGTGTCATTGAGATTGTGCAAGTGCAGGGGTAGGGGGAAGGGAAAAGTGCAAGGGGAAGGGTGGGGGGGTGTCCAGTACAGGGGAAGTAGCCCAAAAAAATAATACATAGGTCGCCTGGTGGCAACTGCAAAGGTAAGTGCAGACAAGTGCTGGGAAGGGAGGGCTGTAGGGATAGAGAGACAGTACTGCAGTGCAGGGGTTTCCAGGGAGGCAGTGCAAGTGGAGAGTGGCTGGGCCAGGGACCGAGGTCAGTGAGAGTGGCCCAGTTGCAGCTCCTGTGCAGTTCCAGTGAAGAATTCTGCAAGGGAGAGGCAGAGAGTAAGCAGAAGCAAAGAGGAAGGTCTTGAGGTGCTTCCAGAACTGGATATGGTTCCCCTCAAGTTCAAGTCAGGCAGGAAGTCTGTTCCAGGGGGAGGGCCCTGCTGCGGAGAGAAATCTACCCCCAGCTAGTTGCTCTGAGAAGCGGATGACCCGGACATGCAAGGTGTGCATCACACACACCTGCAAAACAGGCCATGGCCATCACTGTCATGTCACTCAAACCCTCCCAAACATCAACATGACATGGCAAGCAATACCCATACACCAAAGCAGTAACGATAAGGTACACATTGCCATGTCCTAAATGTACAGTGGCATCGGACACTGCTGCCTGACCCGGAATCAGATGAAATGACAGACCAACAAAATCTCCCACCCAAAATAAGTCATTTCCAAATGCATTACAACAGTCTTAGACGTAACATCACAATGAATGCCTGTCTACATGCACATGCATTGCAAAATCAACACTGCAGCTCATGTGTGCAGTGTCCTACTCCTGCATCACACTGCTCAGCGCACCGCACAGTGAACAGCCATTGTGTGTGATGCACACCCTGAGCATCACATCTAAGTGACAGACCACGTCAAACATCAAATTAGGCATGTACTGGATCCATGATCAGTCACAGAACATGTGCTGCCGGGACACAGTGGGCACCAGAAGGCAAACAGTGTACACGTGGATATGCAAGGGTGGGAGTACATGTAGTGCATCAGAGTGCAAGTGTGTGGTTCTGCAAGGACATGCACTTCACATATGCATGTGCACTCCAGTGACTATCAGTGTTCCCTACACATCACATGTGAACATCCACCATGTGTACACCCCAGCATGTCAAACCACAACTATCCCCTCGCACCTGAAAGGAAAACACAACACATGAACAGGCATTGATCAGCAGAACACAACATGTACATAGGATACCACCACTACTATGTCAGAGTTCCCATCACACTGCAGGGCAAGGCAACTATCAACAACAACCCCCCCCCTCCCTCACAAATGACCATGACCCACTGAACAACTGCACCTGGGTCATGGAGCCTCCAAACCTCAATTCCACCTGGCCACAGGATCACCTTTACCCTTCGTCACCATCTCCCACCTTGTGTGTAAAAAGATGCCTGAACCCTTAGAATCCACACTCATTTCCAAAATCACAAAATCCAAGGCATAAAAACGAACCCAAACACCCTCCAGTAGATGACTTGACGTAGCAGTACCTCACAAAGGCCAAGTACTACCACAATGATGCAACAACCAACAAGGTAGTACAGCAAAACAATGTCACGACAGGATGTGAGACATGTGTGGTACATGACATAGGATGATGCACCATGAATGGATGTGTACTGTCACAGGTTCCCTGTACAGGCGCGGGAGTGTCACGAAACAACCACCCCCACCATGTCCCGGGTGCCTGCAAGGTCAAACTCTCACAGGCCCCTGAGACCCTGGTGGGGAAGGAGGTTCAGGGATATGCAGTCGGGACAGGTGTTGACACACTGGATGACTGGAATGAGTGGCAGGAGAGGGGAGGAGGAATGACACATGAAACTAGGGAATGCACGAAAATGTACAACCTGCATGAATACATACACAATCCAAACAAACTTGGACATCATTGTCATGGCCTTCTGTAGTCCAGGCTCAGGAGTGGTACGAACCAACCACCCCTCTAGGGTTTTGGCGCCAGCAAGGTCGGGGCTTACACAGGCATCCGCAACCCCAGTGGGGAAAGAGGGTCAGGGAACGTTGCTTGGATAGGCACGGGAAGCAGGAACACCGGGTAGAGGGTACAGGTTTCAAAATTGCATAGGATCACGGGTGATTATGGAGAAAAAAACATACCAAATTGAACCACACATACATCCATGCATCAGTACACTCCCCAGCAAGCCTATGCAGAGCAGTTCGTAAGAAAAAAAACAAGACACTTAGCTCTGGTTTTGAGTGCTGGCCTCCTGCCTGCGCACTCTCAGGTCCGGTTACAGGAGCACTGCAATCCTGCAAAGAGAGCCACAGTCAACAAGCTGTACGTGCCAATTACACAAAAACACAACACCAAACATGCCCCATAGCAACAAACTACTCTACAAACAGACAATCTGTGGTCGATGCTTCGTACCCATATATAACATCACCCCTGTGACGGGTCATACACAGTCAATGCAGTAAGTCAACCGCTGGTGGGTGCGTGGCAAATGGAACACCAATGTGTCACAATTCACACAACATGCAATGTTCCCTGGGTAAGCAGACAGACCCATATAGCAAGCCATGACTACAGAGCAAGTTGCGTACCACCATGACCGAAACAAAGTTGACAGTGCATTTATCGTGAAGTACGTGGAAAAGACATGCACTGCACCCGAGTATGTCCCTTGCTTTATGTCCCTGTGAGCTGCCCCTTTCCATGTCTCAGAAGGCTACATGGTTGATACAAGTGCCTCAATGGACCTTGGTGTACTGGAGGGTATGTGCCACTGCCCCTGCATGTGTCCCAGACAACCCTACTATCAACAGCCATCAGTCCACATACACATCTGAGCTGCATTGTGTGCTTCAACACCAATATTCGTCTAAGCTCACCCTCAGTGCTGTGACTAAGCCTGCATGTGCAACTCGCCTGGTGCAAGCTTTGCTGTGTCGTGGCCCCCCTGTGATGCTCACCTTGCCTGGAGTTCCTTGGAACATGTCAGCAGTTCTAGGATGTGGGTCTGCAATCATTGTGCCTCTGCTTGTGCACACATGTGGATGTGGGCACCAACAAACGGGTCAAGAATTCCGTCGTCCAATGGGCCATGTCTGCTGGCAAAGGTGCTCTGGAGGCTCATCCCCCTGCAGAAAGGGCATGAAACACATGATTAATGCTTCAAAGTAATCTGTTTGTGTCTCATCAGGCATCTCATTACTTGACCATGTCAGAGAGTCACATCACAAATCACACCATCAGTCCGTCTTTCACCTCCAAAGTGTGGAACACTATCTACAGCATGAATTGCAACAAGCACGTGTACAGGAAAGATATGAAACATACTACACAATGCATAGCAATCAATGTCCACATTAATCATGACACACCCCATCTAGCAAAAGCTGAACAGTGGACAATGACACCTAAATCATCCCCACTAGGGGTGTCAACACAAGTCACACAGCACCAGACATGCCACAGATATGACAGTCCAAAGCCCTTGTGTAATATTCTGTAACACCGAACCATCCTTACGAGCCCATGGATAAGGGAGGCAGGAGTAGCATATGTGAGTCAAGGACCCCAAGCAGCAAATACATACACAAGACAACCATGAAGGGCCCAGCTGGAACAGACAGTGGATGCCTTCAAAACCCACAAAGCACCGCACCGTCACATGAAAGCACAATAGACTAGCAATTTTAAACTAACTCAACTATTAACTAATTAGTGTCATGATCTCTGCTTCCAAAAGGTCAGGGTTTTCCCAACTCCCTTGGAAGCAGATCCATAACCCAGGATCCGAGTGCCAACCAGTCCCAATTGGGACCTTTTGGACCCAGTCCTGGCGCCAGTGGCACCAGGCTCATAAATATGCCCACTCCTAGCGCTGGAAGCGCCGGGCTCATAATGCTTGGGTGGACTTACCTGCAGCAGACCATGCTGCTTACTTGCCTGCCAGTTGAGTCTCTGATCCTCTTCTGTTTGGAACTACTTTTCCTGTTGGGTGGGGCAGGAGCCACTCCCTAGATTCAGAACACTGGAACTCTTCTGGAAAGCAGGAACTCTTTTCTTACCTAGGCGTGGCTGTGGAAGGAGACACCTAGGCACTACAGGAGGCTATTTAAACCACACCCGATGGATGAATCTTGCTTTGCGTTATTCTGCATCCTCAGCAGCAGAACGCTCATCGTGTCTTCTGCATCTGATCCTGGGCCTAAGGAAAAAGGCTTACTATTCTGAATCCAGTCTTCAGCAACACCTATAAAGACAAGAAAGAACAGGTTAGCATTACGGTCTTCAGTGACAGCTCTTCACTTACCTGGTCCATCGGCTGTCACCAACGCCTCGCGCTGCATTCCGGCATCTGAAAGACAAAGGCTTACCTACTCTTCGTGCGCTCCGGAAGTCTTCACACTGCATTCCGGCATCTGAAAGACAAAAGCTTACCAACTCTTCGCACGCTCCGGAGGCCTTCGGCACTGCATCCCGCATCTGAAAGACAAAACAAGGTGCGTTTAAAGACATTGGGGAACTTTAATACTCACGTGCCATTACCCCTTTCCACATCTAACCCAGTGGGTATTCCGGCACCCTGCAGCCTCCCCGAACTTGTACCTGCAAAATAAAAAGACAGTTAGAGCGCATCGTGAAGCAGGCAACAAGCGCTTACTTACGTGATTCCAGGCGCTTCTATTCATCACACGGGCTCCATCTTCAACTCACTTCAGCCCGCCATCCGCCATCGCCGGAACCCTGCAAAACAAGAGACATCATTACTAAAGACTTTAAAGACATTAGAATTACTCGAAACTTACCGTTCGTGCAGTAAACGACGGACAGCAGTCCTCTGAAGTCAAGAGGCCTGCTCCCCTTATCCAGTGAAGAAACTGGTAACAGCACCCTGCCTCGAGGCAGATGGAGAGCACGTCGTTCACTTACCTAAGGTGAGAGCGTTAACCTTTGGGGTTCTACAGGAGAAGAGAAAGGGAAGAAGAGAGAGACATTCAATAACCCAGTTCATTAATCCCACATTTTCTATCTGCAGACATCTTACCCTTCAAGCCAGACATACAGTGCACAGAGGTCCAGCCCAAAGAGCCAGCCGTGTGTTACACATCACCTTTGAAGATACAGTATACGCCCAGTCAAGACCGGCGCCTCTACGGGAATCAGGTGAGCATTACAATTACACTAACTATGGAAAACCTACATTACCTATTTAAACTAACTATCAAACAGAAACTTAACTAACTAAACTAAAAGAAAAATCAAAAATGGCCACATACGACCCAGGGGGGAGGGGAGGCACCCAGAAGGGGGGAGGTACAGGGTGCTGCTCAACATCCACATGCGATGATGCTGAGCCAAAAAAAAATCCTCCATGGGCTCAACGCCTGCACAGCACGACCTATGTGGGAGATAGATGGTCGTCCGAGTCTGGCTCATCCTGTAAAGGAGGACGTGGCACAGTAGCCTTGCCACGCCTAGCTGCAGCTTGCCCCTCGTCGGCAGCAACTCTGCCGGACGGGTGAGCCTGGTTCTGTGTGGCGATGTTACATAGGTCTGCATGCAGAACCTCACGTGATACACGTGCTTCCTCTTGCAAGGTAGCACGTGTAACACGGAGTTCCTCCTGCAAGGCCTGGCTGGACTACCGCTGCACCTCCCGGCAAGCCTGTAGCTCAGCCGAGATGGTACGCTCAAGCTGTGCAAACCTCTCCTCTGCCTGCTGCCTCTGGGACATCATAAGGACACCCAGAGTGGATCTGAGGGAAGCATACTCCTCCCTCAGGGCATCCATGTGCGCCTCTGCATGAGCAGCAATTGCTTGACGCAGAGACGACATTTCAGCCTGGCGTGCCCTGTCTGAGGCCGCCATGCCCAGCCTGAGCGAGCGGGCCGTGGACCGTGCCGCCTGCTGCTGGAGAAGCACCTGCCTAGCAGGGGGGAGCACAGATCGGGCCACACGCTCCATGCTCTCAGCGATGTTCTCCATTGCTGCCTCCTGCCGTTCGGAATTGGCAGTCATGTCTTGCTCCCACGCAGTATACACCGGTTGCGTGCGGCGACCGCGTTGCCGGGCTTGACCCCTGCGGGACCCAAGGACCGGGGGTCCTCGCTGTGTTGGCACCGCCTGCGGCTGCACGACTACATGCCCCCGTCGACGTGATGTCCCAGGCACATCAGTGACTGGTGTGGAGGGTGACCCTGCGTCCCGATCCACCACGGGCGGAGGAACCAAGACTGTCTGATCCCTCAGTGCAGGTGTCCCAGACAGAAGAGTGTCCACATCAGAATCACTCACCCCTGACACATGGACTTGATGCTCATCCAACTCAACATGGACGTCAGAGTCGTCATCAAGGCTGGACTCATAGGCAGCCAGAGACAAGATGGACTGCAGCACTTGGGGGTTTTCGTGGCCTACCACCCCATGACCCCCACTAGTGCCGGGTTGATGTGGTCTTGCCAACCCTGTGTCTGGCATGACAACACCATCCTCCGCATCCATTGCGTCATCACCTGAAAAATAGAGAGAAAAAGGTCACTACACATGTCAGAAGAACACGACACACACACACACCGACAGCAAAGGCATCCGGCAGACATGTGACACACAACATATGACCTGGCATGCATGCTGGGTCTACTTTGAATAGCTTCTGTGATCAGAACTGTTGAAAGGTGGCAGTTTTCCTTGGAAGTGGGTCTATGCAGTGCAGAAAATGTGTACGCCACTCACTACCTACATGTACAAGCACTCCATGGTGTGTGCCAGGAAATGTGAAGGCAGTGCAATGTCAAATTCAGACATCACGTGCATTGTCCATTCAATGTGTACCATGTCTAGAAGCCAAGCACCCCTCCACCCCAGTACCAAAGCAGGGATGCCTAGCATGGTATCAAAAGGCTGACCGTACACCTGTGTATTGACAGGCAGTGTTGACTGGCATCAACAGCTTAATGTGATTCAAATTACAACACTGCAAATGATGCAGGGACAGTGGGAAGGACACATGATGGAAAATCCGGAGGCCGGCCACGTGTGAAGAAGACACAACAAGAGTTGGACAGAGTCATTGGCCATTGAACAGGCTGAGGCCTGTGAGCCACACAGATTGTCAGAGCCTAAAAATGTGTGCAACGCAGGACTGAGCCACAGTTGACATGGGGAGGCCGATAATATGGCAGGCAATGTATGTAACCAAGGACTCATATTACAGTGATCATCCAGTCAAGGACACATGGGGGCATGCGTGCAATGCACATGGAGCATGAATGGGCACTCATGTCCCTGCGGGACATCTGACCCATGCACAGTACAAGTGGGATACCCTGCATCGAGTACTAAGGCTGTACCACACGGCATATGTCTGGCAGTTTCTACGCTGGAAGTTAGCATCTACACAGGACACATGAACAAGAAACTACACATTGGCAAGATTGAAGCAGACCAGTGCAAAGGTGGAACTGGGGTGCAGAGTGGCGGAGGAGGGGCAAGGGAGCAGGCCCACATGGAGTCCCGCATGCAGGCAGAGGGGACATGCATGACGGTAGCATTGCATTACTTACACATCAGAACCATGTACACGTCACATGTAGCAGCAATCATGCACAACACATCCCACAAGTGAAACACACACGTCCTCAACAAACACGCATCAACACTCACTGGACTGGGCATCAAAGTCCAGCATCTCTCCCACTCCTTCGACCAATTCAGGTGGTATGAACTCCGCAATGAGAGCCTCATGCGGAGTGAGTTCTTCCTCCTCTGGTGCAGGCCCACCGCCAGTCACCAGAGTCAAGTTGTAATTTGAGGCACGCTTAGCCTTAGTGCTGCGCTTGATGTAATTCCAGTGCTTTTTGCACTCCTGCGCCGTGCGCACCTCATGGCCGAATGAACTTACATGTACCGCAACCTGCTTCCAGTGGGTGTCACGTTGGGCAGCCGTAGTCTGACTATTGGCACCCACTAGCATGTCACGGCTGTGGCCCCGCACGTAGTCCACGAGGAAGTCCAGTTCCTGCTTACAGAAAGGCTTCTTCCTCGACGTGCAGGAGGTCGTGGCTGTGTGTGGGGTCCCAGCCTGTGCTGCAGGTGCAACCTTCCTCCTCTTGGACTGTGGCGCAGACCCTGGCTGGCTAATGCCGCCCTGACCAGTATGGCCAGTGGGTTCGGTGGATTGAGCCGAGGGAGTGGCAGGTGGAGGGATGACCAAAGGCCTGACTTGTGTCAGTGGCAGCTGGGTGCCCACTAATGGACCCTGCGCAGCAACATCAGCTGTGGCAGGGTCATTGACCGCAACGGTCCTGGTTGGCAGACTCACAACCGGGGTGCTGTTGGGTGCATCTGCCCCTGCACTTTCCAACACCCGGCTGTTCGGGGCAGCAGATGACATGACTGCCCCAGGGACACGTGTCTTGGTCTGAGCAGCCCGGCGTGCCCCTATGGTTTCCCCCCTGGCCTGTTGGAGATCTACCAAGGGCTCTTCAAGTGCCAACGCAGCCTGCACTGGCAGACCCTGAGCCTGGGTGGCGGTGTCCACAGCTGCACCTGCAGCTACCACTACCCTTGGGCCCGTGGCAGTCAATGGAACGGACTGCCGGGTCATACGGGTGCCAGTGCCAGATGCAGGAGCTGCATCCCCCGGAACCACAGGGGGTGGTGGCAAGGCTGCACCGACACATGGCACAACATTGTGCTCAAGTGGCGCACCCCTGCCTCTTCCCCCTCTGTGGCTGCCCTGGACACCCTGGAGTCCTCCTACTCCCTGGTCACCACGGCCACGTCCCCGACCACGCCCGCCATGAGGAGTACGCCCAGCTGAGGCGCCCCTCACCTTTGGTGGCCTCCCAACCATGGCACAGATGTAGCAGTGCTGGCACAGATGGAGTGGTGCCAATGGGAGGTGTACAGCACAATTGACCTGGGCAATTGGGGTGAAGGGGGTGGGAAGCAAGATGTTAACAGCCCCCCTGCACCTGCAAGGCTGTATGTGACCCCGGTGATGTGGTGACGGGTCACGCAACGCTCAGGCACCCCAAAACTGCAGTAAAACCGTGCACGCAACCCTACAGCCTACGTGCGTGGATTCAACCTCCCTCAGTACGCGGTGGCACCCAGTAACACGAATAACGCGTACGCGTGGGACACGCAGGCTACTATGACATCGAAAATGGGTGCGATACACAGGGGCACCCGCAGTGGGAAAAAGAGCGTGTGCGACTCACCGTCTGACTAGCGCGATGCAGAAAAACACACGTAGCCAATACCCCCGCCAAAAGAAGAGATACGTCCTTGATAGCTGTGAAGTTGTGATGGCGCGCGAAACAACAGGAAGCAGCAACACACGTCGGTCTCCACGAAAGGCACGTACAGCGAACTGCTGGGCCCGCTCACCTTTAACCTGTGCTGAGGGAAACGCACGCGCGCGTCACGTCACTTACGCGCATGGACGTGCAGTTTTTCACGCGCGCTTACGCGCATGGGCCCTTTCCTTGTATTACACGCGGACGTGCAGTTTTCCACGCACGCTTACGCGCATTGGCCCTTTCCTCGTATTACACGCGGACGTGCATTTTTTCACGCGCGCTTACGCGCATGGGCCCTTTCCTCGTATTACATGCGGACGTGCATTTTTTCACGCGCGCTGAAATGCCCATGCACGTCTGTACGCATCACGCGCTTGAGGGGCCTTCTGTCCAATGAAAATGCATATGCGTGCAGACGCGCTTACGCGCTAAGGGCCTTTCCTCGAATTACACGCTGACGTGCAGATTTTTCATGCCATATCACTCCGTATCAAGCTGGCCACGTGAAAACACACGGAAGACCACGCTCCTGCCCAGAAGGCCGAATCACTGTCCCCCCAGTGCCCCGAGCAGCCTCCCACGTGCCATCTGCTGCTGCCTGCCTGCCTGCTGCCACCGTGCCCTGCCATTTGGTGCCTGCACATCAGCCATCTGCAGGGGTCCAGTTGCTGTGTCCACCCCTGCTGGAACAGAAGACTCCCGACTCGAATAACATCGCTCCACAGCCCAGCCCCAGGACCCAGTTGCCCACCCACTCCTACCCCTGGGGTTGCCATGTCGGGCACATCAACATCTGACACCAGTGGCAACCCCCGGCCAGAGGGGCAGAGGGGCACCAGCTTCAGTGCCACCGAAGTTGGTGTCCTGGTGGAGCAAGTCCTGGGGCAGTATGATGCCGTCTTCGGATCGTCCCGCGCCAACAAGGAAGGACGGGAGAGGATCTGGGCCGACTGTGTGGTTGCCATCAACGCGGAGGGGGTGGCAACCCGCACCATCCAGAAGGTCAAGAAGCGCTGGGAGGACTTGAGGTCCAGGACCCTCATAAAGGCCCGGCGCCTCGTGGAGGGGGGCCGGGGCCGCATGAGTTCCATCCAGTTGAGGGTCCTGGAACCGCGTACACCCAGCGCTCCACGCCCAGGTCCTTGAGAGGGAGACCCGTCTGGAGTTGAGCGGTAAGTGGCCAAGCATTGCTGTGTGAGACAGGGCATGTTGCAGTGTGCTGGTTGTCTGATACTTGCCTGCATGTGTGACATAGGCCATGTACGCATGTATGTGTGCAGGGACATCATGGTAATGCATGTGCGACCAGTAATGTGTGAACCGCACGGTTGTTGCATGTGTTTAAATGCGACATGGGGAGCCCTGTGCAGATTGCACACATGAGAGCATGGGAGTCTCTGTTCCTGGACATGGGTGGGGGTGAGGGATGGGTGCTGATGCCAGGTACATATATGGTATCCATGTCTGTGTGCCTGACCTGCGTGTCTGTGACTTGTGAGTGCCATGGATGCATGACACATGTCTGTGACAATTTACAGATTCACTGATGCAGCCTAGTCATCCTTGTATGCACTGTGATTGTTGTGTACGGGGACAGATGGATGTGACTGAGATGAAGTGTGTGCATGTGATAGGCATGACCCATGATGCATGTGAGTACCATTACATTGTATGATTCGAGAGTCCATTGGACATGTATTGAAATGTCCATGGCATGCACCATGACTGTCACTGTGTGTGTTTTTCCTGGACTGACACATGTGTTGTGGAGTGACATGATGGAAGTGTACTTTGACAGTGGCACTCATCTGCTATTGCTTCCTGTCTAGGGGACCATTGTACAGTACCCTGATGCTTGTGTTCTATGTCTCCCTCTACGCAGCGGCTAGTGAAGGAGAGGGCGGAGACGGCGCTGTGGAGCAAGGCGGCAGGGATGCCCCCACGGCTGCAGGGGAAGGGGTGGGTGAGCCCCCACAGGGGCCTGCTACGGCGGTAGACGGTGAGGAGCCATCCAGGTTGGTGGTTTCCACAGAGGAGGAGGAGGCCGCCACTGAGGCGCACATGGGGCCTGGTGGGGGCATCCCTGCTGGTGCAAGTGGTGCAGTCCAGGGGCAGGGGCAGGAGGCAACACAGGTCACCGTGGAGGGGCCTGTGCATGTCGCTGTCCCTGACCCTGTGGGTGCACCACCTTGCACCAGCAAGGATGCCCCGTCCCAGGCCCGTCCGCAGGTAGAGGGGATGTCCATGTCATCTGACTCCCCTCCACCTGTGGACGAGGGGACCCCTGGCCGTATGGAGAAGGTCCTGATTGGGGTCGCGATGCGCACGGCTGTGATTCGTGATGCCGTGCGTGCTTCCCAGGAGGAGCACGCACGTCATCACGAAGAGCACCGTGCCGACGTGGCCCAATTGGGATCGTCCATGTTCGGGGGTTTCCTGCATGTGTCGGCCAATCTGGCGGCCCTCTCCTCCTCTGTGGAGACTATACGCCAGTCGTTCTCCTTGCCGTCTATCGGCCCAGATGCCACCAGGGCCCCCTGTGGACCTGCCCTGACCAATGCAGCCAGCTCGGTGGGGATCCCATCCCTGCCACAGTCGGGAGTCAGAGGTCCAGCAGGGGTGGACACCACAGCAACTGGACCCCAGCAGATGGAGGATGTGACGGCATCCAGGCTGATGGAAACCACCGACGCCGTCGTGCACGTGCCCTGCCCGATGATGGCACAGGCAGTTGCGTCGGAGGCAGCAGCAGGCTCAACGTGGGAGGCATCATGGCTCGGGGCCATCAACGTCAGGGGTGCAGGCATCGGCCGGAGGGCAGGAGAACCCTGGAATGGGAGTGGCTTCCGTGTGGGAGCGGTTGTGCCAGCAGATAGGTGCGGAGCGGCAGCGGGCAGAGGAGGAACGGCTCACAATGGAGGGCGCTGAGGCGGGCTGAGTGCCTCGAGGGTCTTCGCAGGGAGTTGGAGCTGGACACTGCATTATCCCTGCGGGACCTCGGGGCCAGGGAACATGCCCGCCTCCAAGCCATTGACCAGGAGTTCGGTGATGCCCTGGCCCATGACAACAACCAGTGAGCCGTCGGACTAGCCCGCTGCCTTTGTATATAGTTGTATAGTTAGTGTTAGGTTTCCTTTGATTTTTTTTTTTTTTTTTGTTGCGACTGGACAATGCACCACATTTTTGTATATAGTTCAGTTTTTAGTTAGTAGTCATAGTTAGGTTTCATTTGGTTGGGCTCATGGACCCGGGATTATCTTGTAAATAGTTCTTCATTGGCTATTTTAAATTTTTTGGATTATTTTCTTGGACATTCATCTTGTTTTGCTTTGTGGTTTTTCTCATTTCATTTCCATTCAACTTGATGTTCAATACATTTTTATTTTCATCCTTCAATGTGTCGTATCATCTCATTGCTTTCATGCATGTCATGTTGGGTGTTTTAACATTCACTTACAGCCATTGTGTGTGACAGACATGTGTTAATTTGCATTATTTACATTGGGGGTGTACAATGTAATTGCCTTTGATATGTGGGTGGGTGGGTGTGATAGTTTGTTGGGCATTTTGGCAGGGGAGGATGGCCATTACGGACATGATTGGGGATTGTTGGGACTCAGGTGCAGGGGGGCATGGATTGGACATGGGTGGGGGCCTGCTGGCAGGTGCCCCACAGTGCTGGGGGGTGGGGGTGCTGGGAGACATGGGTGGGGGCCTGGTGGTGGGTGCCCCTGCACTGCTGGGGGGTGGGGGTGCTGGGAGACATGGGTGGGGGCCTGGTGGTGGGTGCCCCTGCACTGCTGGGGGGTGGGGGTGCTGGGAGACATGGGTGGGGGCCTGGTGGTGGGTGCCCCACAGTGCTGGGGGGGTGGGGGTGGTGGGAGATATGGGTGGGGGCCTGGTGGAGGCTGCCCCTGGTGGCTGGGGGGTGGGGGTGGTGGGAGACATGGGTGGGGGCCTGCTGGCAGGTGCCCCACCGTGCTGGGGGGTGGGGGTGCTGGGAGACATGGGTGGGGGCCTGGTGGTGGGTGCCCCTGCACTGCTGGGGGCTGGGGGTGCTGGGAGACATGGGTGGGGGCCTGGTGGTGGGTGCCCCTGCACTGCTGGGGGGTGGGGGTGCTGGGAGACATGGGTGGGGGCCTGGTGGAGGCTGCCCCTGGTGGCTGGGGGGTGGGGGTGCTGGGAGACATGGGTGGGGGCCTGGTAGTGGGTGCCCCTGCACTGCTGGGGGGTGGGGGTGCTGGGAGACATGGGTGGGGGCCTGGTGGCGGGTGCCCCGCAGTCCTGGGGGGTGGGGGTGGTGGGTAACATGAGTTGGACATGGGTGGGGGCCTGCTGGCAGGTGCCCCACAGTGCTGGGGGGTGGGGGTGGTGGGGAACATGAGTTGGACATGGGTGGGGGCCTGCTGGCAGGTGCCCCACAGTGCAGGGGGGTGGGGGGGTGGGGAACATGAGTTGGACATGGGTGGGGGCCTGCTGGCAGGTGCCCCACAGTGCTGGGGGGTGGGGGTGGTGGGGAACATGAGTTGGACATGGGTGGGGGCCTGCTGGCAGGTGCCCCACAGTGCTGGGGGGTGGGGGTGTGGGTGGTGGGGAACATGAGTTGGACATGGGTGGGGGCCTGCTGGCAGGTGCCCCTGGTGGCTGGGGGTGGTGGGAGACATGGGTGAGGGCCTGGTGGAGGCTGGCCCTGGTGGCTGGGGGGTGGGGGTGCTGGGAGACATGGGTGGGGGCCTGGTGGTGGGTGCCCCTGCACTGCTGGGGGGTGGGGGTGCTGGGAGAAATGGGTGGGGGCCTGGTGGTGGGTGCCCCACAGTGCTGGGGGGGTGGGGGTGGTGGGAGACATGGGTGGGGGACTGGTGGAGGCTGCCCCTGGTGGCTGGGGGGTGGTGGTGGTGGGAGACATGGGTGGGGGCCTGGTGGTGGGTGCCCCTGCACTGCTGGGGGGTGGGGGTGCTGGGAGACATGGGTGGGGGCCTGGTGGTGGGTGCCCCTGCACTGCTGGGGGGTGGGGGTGCTGGGAGACATGGGTGGGGGCCTGGTGGAGGCTGCCCCTGGTGGCTGGGGGGTGGGGGTGGTGGGAGACATGGGTGGGGGCCTGCTGGCAGGTGCCCCACAGTGCTGGGGGTGGGGGTGGTGGGAGACATGGGTGGGGGCCTGGTGGTGGGTGCCCCTGCACTGCTGGGGGGTGGGGGTGCTGGGAGACATGGGTGGGGGCCTGGTGGTAGGTGCCCCTGCACTGCTGGGGGGTGGGGGTGCTGGGAGACATGGGTGGGGGCCTGGTGGAGGCTGCCCCTGGTGGCTGGGGGGTGGGGGTGCTGGGAGACATGGGTGGGGGCCTGGTGGTGGGTGCCCCACAGTGCTTGGGGGGTGGGGGTGGTGGGAGACATGGGTGGGGGCCTGGTGGAGGCTGCCCCTGGTGGCTGGGGGGTGGGGGTGGTGGGAGACATGGGTGGGGGCCTGCTGGCAGGTGCCCCACAGTGCTGGGGGGTGGGGGTGGTGGGAGACATGGGTGGGGGCCTGGTGGTGGGTGCCCCTGCACTGCTGGGGGGTGGGGGTGCTGGGAGACATGGGTGGGGGCCTGGTGGTGGGTGCCCCTGCACTGCTGGGGGGTGGGGGTGCTGGGAGACATGGGTGGGGGCCTGGTGGAGGCTGCCCCTGGTGGCTGGGGGGTGGGGGTGCTGGGAGACATGGGTGCGGGCCTGGTGGTGGGTGCCCCTGCACTGCTGGGGGGTGGGGGTGCTGGGAGACATGGGTGGGGGCCTGGTGGCGGGTGCCCCTGCACTGCTGGGGGGTGGGGGTGCTGGGAGACATGGGTGGGGGCCTGGTGGTAGGTGCCCCTGCACTGCTGGGGGGTGGGGGTGCTGGGAGACATGGGTGGGGGCCTGGTGGAGGCTGCCCCTGGTGGCTGGGGGGTGGGGGTGCTGGGAGACATGGGTGGGGGCCTGGTGGTGGGTGCCCCACAGTGCTTGGGGGGTGGGGGTGGTGGGAGACATGGGTGGGGGCCTGGTGGAGGCTGCCCCTGGTGGCTGGGGGGTGGGGGTGGTGGGAGACATGGGTGGGGGCCTGCTGGCAGGTGCCCCACAGTGCTGGGGGGTGGGGGTGGTGGGAGACATGGGTGGGGGCCTGATGGTGGGTGCCCCTGCACTGCTGGGGGGTGGGGGTGCTGGGAGACATGGGTGGGGGCCTGGTGGTGGGTGCCCCTGCACTGCTGGGGGGTGGGGGTGCTGGGAGACATGGGTGGGGGCCTGGTGGAGGCTGCCCCTGGTGGCTGGGGGGTGGGGGTGCTGGGAGACATGGGTGCGGGCCTGGTGGTGGGTGCCCCTGCACTGCTGGGGGGTGGGGGTGCTGGGAGACATGGGTGGGGGCCTGGTGGCGGGTGCCCCACAGGGTTGGGGGGTGGGGGTGGTGGGGAACATGAGTTGGACATGGGTGGGGGCCTGCTGGCAGGTGCCCGACAGTGCTGGGGGGTGGGGGTGGTGGGGAACATGAGTTGGACATGGGTGGGGGCCTGCTGGCAGGTGCCCCGCAGTGCTGGGGGGTGGGGGTGGTGGGGAACATGAGTTGGACATGGGTGGGGGCCTGCTGGCAGGTGCCCCACAGTGCTGGGGGGTGGGGGTGGTGGGGAACATGAGTTGGACATTGGTGGGGGCCTGCTGGCAGGTGCCCCTGGTGGCTGAGGGGTGGGGGTGTTGGGAGACATGGGTGGGGGCCTGGTGGAGGCTGCCCCTGGTGGCTGGGGGGTGGGGGTGATGGGAGACATGGGTGGGGGCCTGGTGGTGGGTGCCCCTGCACTGCTGGGGGGTGCTGGGAGACATGGGTGGGGGCCTGGTGGTGGGTGCCCCTGCACTGCTGGGGGGTGGGGGTGCTGGGAGACATGGGTGGGGGCCTGGTGGTGGGTGCCCCTGCACTGCTGGGGGGTGGGGGTGCTGGGAGACATGGGTGGGGGCCTGGTGGAGGCTGCCCCTGGTGGCTGGGGGGTGGGGGTGCTGGGAGACATGGGTGGGGGCCTGGTGGTGGGTGCCCCTGCACTGCTGGGGGGTGGGGGTGCTGGGAGACATGGGTGGGGGCCTGGTGGCGGGTGCCCCACAGTGCTGGGGGGTGGGGGTGCTGGGAGACATGAGTTGGACTTGGGTGGGGGCCTGCTGGCAGGTGCCCCACAGTGCTGGGGGGTGGGGGTGGTGGGGCACATGAGTTGGACATGGGTGGGGGCCTGCTGGCAGGTGCCCCACAGTGCTGGGGGGTGGGGGTGGTGGGGCACATGAGTTGGACATGGGTGGGGGCCTGCTGGCAGGTGCCCCACAGTGCTGGGGGGTGGGGGTGGTGGGGAACATGAGTTGGACATGGGTGGGGGCCTGCTGGCAGGTGCCCCACAGTGCTGGGGGGTGGGGGTGGTGGGGAACATGAGTTGGACATGGGTGGGGGCCTGCTGGCAGGTGCCCCTGGTGGCTGGGGGGTGGGGGTGGTGGGAGACATGGGTGGGGGCCTGGTGGAGGCTGCCTCTGGTGGCTGGGGGGTGAGGGTCCTGGGAGACATGGGTGGGGGCCTGGTGGTGGGTGCCCCTGCACTGCTGGGGGGTGGCGGTGCGTTGGTGGGCAGTAGTGCAAGTTGACATGTGGGTTGGCTGGTGGGCATGGCCATGGTGGATGGGGTGCCTGCAGGACATGTGCTGGGTAGGCCCCTGTGGTGTGAGCCACCTGCAGGGGCCGTGGAGGGTGTAGAGGGAACACCTGGGAGGACCTACACGTGCAATTCACGTGTGGAACTTCCCGCGCACCCCTGGAATACACGTACCCTGATGGGATCGCGTGTGGAACTTCCCGCGCACCCCTGGAATACACGTGCCCTGCTGATGTCGCATGTGGAACTTCCCCCGCACCCCAAAATACACGTACCATGATGGGATACGCGTACCCCCAATCGCGTGTGGATATTCCCGCGCAACCCTGAAATACACGTACCCTGCTGAAATCGCGTGTGGAACTTCCCGCGCACCCCTGAAATACACGTGCCCTGCTGATGTCGCGTGTGGAACTTCCAGCGCACCCCTGTAATACACGTACCCTGATGGAATTGCGTGTGGCACTTCCCGCGCACCCCTGAAATGCGCGTACCCTGCTCGCACGGGCCCAATCGCGTGTGGAACTTCCCACGCACCCCTGGAATACACATACCCTGATGGAATCGCGTGTGGAACTTCCAGCGCACCCCTGGAATACAGGTACCCTGCTGATGTCGCGTGTGAAACTTCCCCGCACCACCGAATACACGTACCCTGATGAGATCGCGTGTGGAACTTCCCGCGCACCCCTGAAATACACGTACCCTGCTGAAATTGCGTGTGGCACTTCCCGCGCACCCCTGAGATACGCGTACCCCCAATCGCGTGTGGAAATTCCCGCGCACCCCTGAAATACACGTACCCTGCTCAAATTGCATGCGGCACTTCCTGCGCACCCCTGAGATACGCGTACCCTGCTCGCACGGGCCCAATCGCGTGTGGAAATTCCCGCGCACCCCTGAAATACACGTACCCTGCTGACATCGCGTGTGGCACTTCCCGCGCACCCCTGAGATACGCGTACCCTGCGGAAATCGCGTGTGGAACTTCCCGCGCACCCCTGAAATACGCGTACCCTGCGGAAATCGCGTGTGGAACTTCCCGCGCACCCCTGAAATACGCGTACCCTGCAGAAATCGCGTGTGGAACTTCCCGCGCACCCCTGAAATACACGTACCCTGGGGAAATCACGTGTGGAACTTCCCGCGCACCCCTGAAATACGCGTACCCTGCAGAAATCGCGTGTGGAACTTCCCGCGCACCCCTGAAATACGCGTACCCTGCGGAAATCACGTGTGGAACTTCCCGCGCACCCTTGAAATACGCGTACCCTGCTCGCACGGGGCCAATCGCGTGAGGTACTTCCCGCGCACCCCAGTGATACACGTAGCCTGCTTGCCTTGCTGGTACAGGGTTAGCGCAGCCCTTTGCGCTGGATTGGGTGTATTGATGGCTTTTCCCTGCGCGAGAGGCGTTCTTGGGGGCGTAACTGGCGCTGCTGCAGGGTCGCTGCGCCACTGTGCTCCACGGCTGGTTTTGGTAGCTGGAATCCATGAATACGCTGTGCGCGGAAATGGATTTTAGCGCACGCGGCTGGCGCAGGGATTCGCACGCGCACACTGTGCGCCAGCCGCGTGCGCCACTTGTGCGCTGAATTCTATGAATTACCCCCATAGTGTCTTTTAATCGCCATACTTGGTGATCGAGCTGACTATGTGTGGACACATGCAGGTTACCCTGGCATACTACAGTGGGAATTTGTAATCTGTAATGAGAGGTCACTTCCCTTGTGAACAAGGTTTAGCTGCCGCAGCATTCGCCATAGAGAAGGCTACAACCATTGTGATGGGATGCTCAATGACGTTGTACGTCGAACGCACATTATTTGCCATTCTAGAAAAACCAAAAGGCACATTGACATCTATCTCAGAGAGCTTCTGCTTATGAAGTGATAATGGCTAATCCATCGATTGAGATAATTCAATGTAAGATAGTGAACTTAGCTATGTTTATAGCAGAACCAGTCACTGAAGGAGAGCCAATCCATGATTGCGCGAACTATGAAGAATTCTATGATGAGATTCCCAGAGTAAAAGAAAATGCATTGGCAGAAGGGGAAATTGTCTTTGTTGACGGTTCCTCAAGATGGGCAAAGGTACACAGGCGCTGCTGTGGTGAAGCACACAGCAAATGGAGAATTTTGAGTACTCATTAGTGAACGATTACCATCTCATTATTCAGCACAAGCTGCAGAATTATTGGCATTCATACTCGCTATTGAGAATCACATGGACCAGGAAGTGAGAGTATACAGGGACTCGGCCTATGTAACGTCGACAGTGCATGCAGGCCTAGCACGCTGGAAAAAGAGTGGCTACCTCCGAGCGGACGGCACGCCTTATTGGATAGGCTCATTAAGGCACTGCAGCTCCCAGTGGGCATAGCGGTCATGGAATCCGCCGCCCACACCAAGGGGACACATTTTATCTCACGAGGAAATCAAGCAGCAGACACAGAAGTCCAGCGTATGGTGACCAAGGGCAAAACCATAATGAATATGGAAATAACAGATATACTTGAAAAAATGGTTGTTGCACGTAGTGAACCTGAGGGTTATAGTAACATGGGGCAAACCCAGTTATTGGAACTCAAAGGGGAGGCACCACAGGAGGAAACAAATCTATGGAAGCGGCAAGGGTGTTCTTTAAACCCCTCCGAAAGCTTGTGACAACAAGACAGCACTGGTAAACCGGTGATGCCTATAGCCCTGTTAAAATTAGCATTGGAACAATTGCATTATCCAGCACACATGTCAAAAGAGAATCTAGCAGCAACGATCGCTGAAGACTGGTTTATACCGAACTTTGCGGAACATGTTGCATTTTTTATGGTGAACTGTATAATCTGCCAACAGTTCATGGCTGGGCATACACTTAGAGTAATTAGAGGAGTCATCCCAAGGCCCAATGGAGCTTTTCAGCACTTGCATGTTGATTGTGTCGATATGATTTAAGTATCTAACGGGTACAGTAATCTAATTGTTGTGGTGTGTCCATTCTCTAGATGGATAGAAGCAGGTCCATGTACACACACAGACTCTACATGTGTGGCCACATTTCTGGTGAGAGAGGTATTTCCCAGATGGGGAGTATGTGAGGTCATGAGGTCAGATATGGTCCTCACTTTGGTAATGCAGTATTTGAACAGATCAGCTTGCTGCTTGGTATAAAACACAAGTTCTCGTTGGTGTATCATCCGCAATGTAATGGGATATGTGAGTAGCTCAACGGCTTGTTAAAGGAAAGGATAGCCAAGTTGAAGCTTACTCTAAAGAAGGGATGGCTACACTGTCTTCCATTGGCACTGTACGCACTCAGAAACCAGCCTGGTCTGACCATCACATCATCTTACGCCGCACGAAATAGCAACAGGCAGAAGGATGCACACTCCATTGACAACCCGAGATAGAGCTAGATGTAATGCTCAGTCAACAGGGGAAATTGTCGGATCGGGAATGCAAAATTATCTGAATTGCATGACATCTTGTCTTACTGTAATTTCAGGATAGCTGCAGCTACGAAAAAAGGGTTGCGGGGCAGCAAAAAACACAAAAGGAGATACTACAGCAAACCCAATTTAGAGTTTATATGTACCAACAATCTTCCCTGGAGACACGGTCCTGGTGAAGAATCACACGAGAAAGAAGTGGGACGAGCCTAGGTTCAACGGACCCTTCACAGTGGAAGACATCACTCCTTCTGCAGTCAAACTACATGGAAGAAGAGCTTGGATCTTTCTGGGTGACATCAAGCCATACATCGGAGAAGGCCCCCTGCCCACACCCAACACGTAGAGACTACAGACGATGGGGAAGAACCACAGCACGTGCAGACGAGATCCATGACGAGGAAGAAGGACGCATGACCAGCAAAGCAAAGGCAAAGAACTTTGTGCAAGGTGTGGTTTAATTTTGGACATTTCCTCTATGAAAAAAAAGGGATAAGGACATAAAAACTGACACTTTGTGCATCCTAGTTGTAGGGTGAAGAAGAGAATTGCATGCATAAAACACAACACAGGTTAATAACTTTGAACTTTGGACTGAGGCACACTGAAGCCTTGATAAGAAAAGGATATGCCAAATTTTGATTGAGGACACACAAATTGGAAGAAAATACAGTATCCAGACTCATTCCAAACAGGAGCATTCTTTGGACTCACTTATGGTGTCCCACAGCAGTGACATCACCAAAGACATTCTAAATTACTTTGATTTAGTCTTGAGATCGTATCCGTCACTAGTGGGAAGGCTCACTAGCATCACTGAATTTCTTCAACACCCTGAAAACGAAAAGACAATAAGGAGGCTGATCACCGTGATCGCCGAGCAGATTCTCCTCCTTCCAGAATACAAAGAAGAAAAAACAAATGTCCCAAGCAGAAGAAGAAGTGAATAGGCTTGTCAGCATGCTATTATTTCATTTAATTGAAGACTGCCCAAATCTTGTCAGGAGACACACTGACATCTTGACATTTCTTCAAGATCCAGCAAACAGAGAACGTTTGAGTGTATTCCTGAACTGAATCATAATTCAGGTTGCTCTTCACACTCATCGAGATCACAGAAGCTGTTCACAGTAAGTGCCAAACAGTTATTTTCACAGCAAGTGCAAGATAAATGTCCCTGTCACCAAAAGATAGCAGATTGGCGAGCAATGTCTTCTTTCGCCTAATTGAGGATTTTCCAGAACTTGTAGGGAGGCCCGCCAGTGCTGACATCCTCACTTTCATCAGAGACTCAGCTAAATCTACACAGATGAGCATGCTCTTGCATGGTATTATGATGCAAGTTGAACTTTCTAATCATCATCAGAATTTCCAAAGGAGACTGTAAGACTTTCTGTCGAGGGACAGATCGAGAAAGTGTTGCCAGAGACTTCACTCCAGTTTATACTGTCAAGGACACGACATGTCTTCCGGAGTGAAACAGATAAGAGGAATAGATTAGGAGCTTGTGTATTTTGAACATGTACAGTAAAGAAGGACTTGCTGAACTTATTGTCTTAATTGACATTTTTCGTATGCAGAAAAGAGAACTGTATCCAGAGACAATAGACAATCCATTGTCCAGACAAAGAAGGACAATTGTTCCAGTACCTACAACCGACAAGCAGTGATAGCAGAATCCAGAGATATTGGTGCATAGAATGCATTAAACGTTAGTCTTCTTTCCTTAGGTGATAGAGATGGGAAATCAGAACAGCATCATCGTCATCCCTCAGGAGGAGAGACGCTCTTATTGTCCAGAACTAAGTGTTTCTGATTAACTTATAGAGGCATAATGTATCTATTCATTGTATTCATCGTTGTTTTATTGTCACTGACGATTCAAACTGCATTTTTCATATGTGCACAAAGTATTCCAATTCCAGTGCACCCACCTAAAGATGTACGCATGGCACCCACAAAAGCACCCAGATCCTTTATAGTGATTCCAGTTCCTAGAAGGTCTGATAAAGGAGTGACTGAACTTAAAATGGATGTGATTAGCAATGACACACATGCAGTGACAAGCAAGTTGAAAAGCCGGAGACAGGGTCGGCAGAGTAAGAATGAAAAAAGGTTACTGACAACCACACGCATGCAAACGATGAGTGCACATACACCAGGTCTAGTGTCAATAACTGCAGAACCACAATCCAAAGAATGGGAGAAGGTTGGACAACCAACGATGAGAAGCTCTACTGCAGGTGAAGTGAAAAGACAAATGGAAAAAGCTGAACTTTAAAAAAAGCAAAAGGAGTTGGAGAAGAAACCAACAGAGACAGCATTGATAAGCACCCTTGATCCAGCACTGATAGAGGCAAGTGCAAACCCAGCAAACATCTCACGTGCACAGATGATAGCAGAATCATTATGGCCGTTCATAGCCAGAGCTAGAAAAAGACAAGAGGACAAGGAAAGAATTGTCAGACTGTGTTCTACCCAATTGGTACAGATGAAGAGACCCGGACCATGGATTGAGATACCTGAGAATCCTCCAGCAAGAAGAAGCCATACGGATGTGTTCAGGACATGGTTATAGCAAACTACATGAAAACCTTGAGAATCAAAAGAAGCATACAAGGAGATGATAAAGAACTAAACGACTACCTGGACAGCACAGTACACTTGGGAAATAAAATCTGGTACCAACATATGAAAGAAGTTGGAAGACGAAATTCAGAGGAGGAATGCTTTGTTTGTGCACTCCTACCTTACATCATGGGGAAATCAAAGATCTTTGTAGCTGTTGAGATAGATGTGCAGACGGCACACTGTCTATCACACGTAGCAATGTGCAAGACCGGAGGCCAGTTCATGGGAAGTGATACCTCACTGAAATGGGCAACTGAAGCAACTGATCCAAATTAAGATGATTATGTCCAGGACATAAAGACAAGGAACAATGGGAAAAAAAGCACATTGTGATCAGATATGAGAAACCTGGAGTTAAAGGAGTAGAGATCAGAAGAGAGGCAAATCAAAAACTAAACGTCCGAGGAAAAACTCCAGAAGAGTCCAGGAAGTGGAAGAACAGAGGCCAAATGCAAATTTGGGGAACAGTGCTTCCACCAGATGGATGGGAGAAAGGAGTTGTGATCTGCAGAGCATGGATGGTCTTCGGTCACTACGAGCCCACCATAAACATAGTGCAAAATGGATGCAAGCTATTATGGCCAAAACTTGCTAAACTACTGACATGGGTCGAAGACAGGGGAGGACCCTTGCAGATAGTGCCATTGGAAAGCCCAACATTCTGCTTCAGGAATAATGGCACAAGGAAAATGGGGGAGCATCAAAACTGTGGAAGGGTTTTTGACGCTCCAGGAATGGTACATGGTACTGCAGTGATCATGGATCATTATTGGGCATGTGGATCCAAAGCATAAATCAGGCTGCCGAGAAAGTGGGGAGGTATATGCACAGTAGTGAATGTCCATGTTCCAGCATTGGTGATTCCAAAAAGTGATCTGAATATTGACAGCTTCCCGAAAGCAGATGCTCACCTGAGGAAGAGGAGATCTGTGGAACTGATGAATCAAATGAAGAGAGAGAATCACTTTTCGGCTAAATCAGAAGAAGCTTTTCATGCAATCCCATATGAACACAGACTGTTCAGCCTAACCTCATCAGTGTTCACGACAATTTTAATGCCACGAGTTCAAGTTGGAGCAAATACTAAATGGTTGCAGATAACCAGATGGGAGTTACTGCAAACCATCAACACGACCATAAAAGGATTCTACACAATCAAAGACGGGTTAAGGGCAATCCGACTAATGACCCTCCAGAATACATATGTCCTTGACATGAACACAGCTATGGATGGAGGTGTTCAAAAATTGGAGAATCATGTTGCACATTTATACCATCTCACGATGAAGAAAATGGAAACTTAACAGAGGCCATAGGTATGCTGATGAAGTTACAGAATCAAATGATTGATGAAACTGACGACGACAGTTGATTTGGATCACTATTCTCATGGGTTCCACAATGGATAACAGATGCATTCAAATTTCTCTGAGCCCTACTAGTGATGATACTGCTCGGATTCTGTGCTATCAAGATAATAATCTCTCAGTGCCAGAAAACCGCAAAAAAGGCCATAGGGATGAAGATCATGATTGATGTTGAACCAGGATGGAAACCCAAGGACCTGACTGATGAAGAAATAAGGGACTTTGTAAAGGTCAGCATTTATGCACCAGAAGGAACAATGTTTCGATATCCAAGGAAACATAGAAATGATGTGGGAAAATGGATCTATTGTAGCCCAAATGGGCAATGTCAACACGTGCGAACAGCAGGTAGCTTGAAGGGAGTCATAAAGATATGGACCCCAAGGATGTACTTCTTCAAACCTCTGTGTGTGGAACCAGACGAGGAAGAAAAAGTGGATCTAGGGGATGAAGTAAAAAGGAATACAAAAACAGAAGTGAAAGTGGTTGATGAATCGCCCAGAGGGGGGAGTGTAGAGGAGGTCCCAAGCACGACCCACACTCCAACTGTTCATTTTGAAGTACCAGGAACATTCATGCTGAAATATGTGACGTGTGATGAGCAAATAAACCAGTAGAGAGCTGCAGTGGGGCTCTGTCCGGTACTTATCAAAAGAACAGCACCTGTTGAAGTACCGACACCTCAGAAAACCTGAACAGTAAGGTACCCATTGAGGAAGCCATATCGACAAATGAAACAAAATGAAGAGTGTCAGAGCACAGTCCCTGACGAAGCTAAAAAGATACTGAAGGAAGACAAGTGGTGATGTCACAAAAACCCGGACTGACTCACACATAGAAGATATAATGACCTGTGAATGATGAAAAGAGACAGGACATCAAGAACCTAAAGGTGAAATAATGATGTCAAAATGTTAGAAGCTTATGCCATAAGCATGATGAAGATATTCAGTTAGTTTACACGTGTACATATGCATGGAACCGAAAGAAGCAAAGAATCGTGAGGCTTGCCTATGCTTAGTAGTAAAATAGATTGCGGCAAGTGCCACCTATACATATCTACCTCAAAATGAGTGCATTATATATGTATACTTCAACTATGCACAAAATGCCAACCCAATCATAGTGGACCAAGTAATCTAGGGTCCTATAGTTAGTAGAACCAATGAGACGTCATACTTTTAGTGACGTTTACAGTAGCCATTTTGATGGTAGGGCTTAGATAACCTAACCTGACAGTGTTTGTCCAATCCCCTCACTCCGGTACAGATATGGTACCTATATTAAAGTTACCTTCCTAGAACCAGTAGAATTGCATGCAACATTTTAAGCGTTACACGTCAGTGATGACGAGTTTTTAGTATAAATGATGTGGTTTTTATGATGTTCATTGGAGTTGTTGAAGCGAGAAGGAAGATCGAGCAATTGCTGATATTCATGAACTACCTGTTTTTTGTACTTGTCATTAAACGGACTCCGGGGGTCATTCTGAGTTGGGCGCTAAGGGTTTATGGGCACCGGTAAGGATGCCGGTGCCGGTAAACCCTTAGCACCCTATTCCGAGGTCCCTTAGCGGGTCCCAGCAGGAATGGCTGGTCATTGCGGGCCCGTTATTAGCGCCTTCCCCATTCCCATTATGGGGAGTCAAATGGGAATGGGGAATGGTTCACTGAATGGGGACTTACTGGGTCTGCACAGGTCGGAATTTCCCGGTAAGTCCCCATTCAGTGAGACCGGACCCAGACCCGGGTTTGGAGGCAGCCATGATGCTAATAGCGCCATGGCTACCTCCAAACTCGTAATGACACCCTCCCTTTGCCAAAGCATTGAGTTGTCATTATTGATTTGATGCTAGAGTATTTATCTGCTTCCCCGTCCATCTCACGGCTGCTGCTACTCATCCTAAAGTGCTATTGGGCAACCCCCAGCTTTAAGGGCTGGTTGGGGTCCTAGTGCACAGCTACAGAATACACGCCCTATGTCCATTTGACACATAATATGATCATGTGGGGACCTTTGAGACGCCCTCCTGGGCTATTATAGATCTCTCAAGGGGGCTCGCCTCACCCTAAAGTGCCTAGGTGGGTGGAATAGGTGTGTTCCCTTCCTAACAGCGGGCATGTGAGCTCGACATGGTGGTATGCAGTTAGGTGTAGTAACACAGTGAACTGCAAGGTACATTTGAATGATACTGCACCTGTCGTGCCCAGAGGCTACATAGGTGAATTATTTATTTGTGTCTGT
The DNA here is from genome assembly GCF_040938575.1 of Ambystoma mexicanum. NCBI lineage: Eukaryota > Metazoa > Chordata > Amphibia > Caudata > Ambystomatidae > Ambystoma > Ambystoma mexicanum. The sequence goes on along the minus strand of NC_090924.1, from coordinate 1,115,100,787 downwards.
ATACTGGCATACAACAGGTAGTGGTATTATAATTGTTCTTTTGGTGAGGGAATGTGGGTGCCGGGCTCTGTATTCATTATTTGACATTAAGTGTGCATTTATACACACATGTAATGATTGAATTGGGTAGATGATGTTAGGGGACCCTATATTTTACAAAAGGAGGGATTTGTGAACTGAAGTCTCCAAGTCTGCATTGTAGTTGGCCTCAGGGGTGTTAGCACAATTCCTGATGCACGTCATCATGAATGTTGATAGCACTGTCTCCTGCAAAGGCCAAAATAGATCCTTTTTAGGTATGTAAGGCCAAAATAGATCCTTTTTAGGTATGTTATTTGATAGATGCATGTAGAGGATGTGACTGGATGAGTGTGTTTGTTTGCACGTGATGGTTGATACTCACCAATGAGCCACTTGTTGCCAAAAGTTCCCAATGCCAGTTCCCCATGGATGGGGGAATGGCATTATATGTAGCTGTCATGTGTACACCCTGGGTAGTTGGCATGCACGTGCATGATGTGTGCCTTGGCCTCACAGATGACCTGCACATTGATTTAATGACAATTGTTGTTATTTCGATATATATATTCTGTATTTCGTGGGGGTTGAAGTGCAACATGGCTGCAGTGGATGGCTCCAACTTCCTGTGGATAGTGGGCAATGCATAGAATTCCTGAGCCACTGTTTGCCCTGCCTGCAAAGTGCACATCTTGTCTATGTGGCTGTGAACATGTGCTGTAATGCAGCGCAAGGCCTGGTGGAGGTTTGTGTGGCGGAGGCATGATTGTGTGGGCTGTGAAATACCTCCACCATGGCTTTGGTCCTCTGGAATGAGCCAGTGGGCAGGAAGTGAAAGGCAGATAGCACTTTCACCAGGGATGGTACTGGCTCTGAGCACATGGTGGGTGACAACAATTCTCCCACTCCCTGACCAATTCAAGGATGACATGTGGAGGGAAGCGTATGTGCCATTCACTTCCTCATCTGGCATCCAGAAAATAGTTGTGCATGTACGGAAGATTCTGGGGCCCCTTCTCCTTCTACTGCTCCTCCTCCTTCTTCCATGTAGTAATATGAGTGTCAGCAAAACAGGAAGGGGCATGATCACGAGATTTTGATAATGAGATTTTGCTGCTATTGCATTGCGCTTATTCTACTTATAATTACATGGTGCAGTTCTACTCTGCACCTGGTCACGTGAGGTAGTAACAATTGGGTTCTTTCCAGTTAGGGGGAGGCATGATTAAATCTGTGAATATGGGTCTATTTGTACTTGATGGGGCGTGTTTGTGCATTTGGACAGTGTCTCCCTCCCCACTACCATGTCATTCCTCATTTTCCTAATTTAATGAGAACGTTTGCATATTCCGCCCCTTTCTTCCTCTTTGCGCTGGCCCTTGCCACGTGCCACGTGCAAAGTGCTAAAGCATTGCGCTTTCTGCGAAGGACCAGTGCAAAGTCTGATCTATAAACTAGTGACATTTATTTTGCATGGGGCCAAGTGCACTTTTTCAGCACAAAGTGCATTCGCGCCACGCAAAGCCTTTTGTAACTTATATCCATTGTTTGCCCCACGTAATTTGACCCTTCTTTGCTTTGATCACAATTTCGCTCTGGTATTTCCTGCTTTCTCTGAAATGCCTAAACAATATTACTTTAAAGTAGTTAAGTTTGGGAACTTATTGTTCATTAATCGCCTACTTTTTCAGGCTTCAATGTATATTCGTTCTCGTTTTCTTTTTTTTCCTTTTCATCCTGGTTGTTTTTATTGTCTGAACTAAACTACTCACATGCCTCAGTTATCTGTTGCCGACAGTACATGAAACCGGCATTAATCAATTATTTAATCAAGAGATTGAGAAAAAGTATTTCACATTCACCATCTCCTAAAATCATGATAATTATGTATTCCTTTAGTGTGTAGATTTCATCAGTTTTCTCTCTTCTTCTAGGTTAAAACCACGTTTCAGCTGCTATGAGGTAAGGTATGCATTACTCAAGTTCCTATTTCGAGCTCTTCACTTATCTGTTATTACGAAGAAACCAGTTATTTACGCAACATTAGATTTAGAGATGTTGCTACTTTAGTTTATTCTATAAAAAATGTGTTTGAAATTCTGAACTTGCCTTTGACTCACTTTTGTTCTGCAGGTATGGAGCTATTATGTTCTCAATGCATGAATATACAGGACTTGACCACTTGATGGCAAACTTTAGCTGAAATAGACATTTTACATATTTCAGTTTTCAGGCTTGCCGGGGTCCCTCTGTAATTCTCTAGGTGAAGAAAACAGGTAAAATAAAATGGATTTCGTTTAAAGTTGTGATGCATTTTTTCAGGCACGTAAAATAAATGCAAAATTATGAAGCTGGAATGACCTCAATCACTAATACCCCTGTTACACCTATAGCATGACATTCTATTGATTTGGAATCTAGTGCATTTTGTAATTGTAAACAAGTGTAGTTGTCCTGTGATATATACTTCTGTATAGAAAGTGGGATCAAGATTAGTGAGTTTATGCTACTTGTTAAATGTTAAAGGTATTTATACCACGCACCGTCACCAACGGAATTGGTCACCAGGCGCGCAGGCAGATCTGCAAAACAAGAAGACGGGTGGGTTAATTTAGTCGGGTGAAGAGGCAGTAGGAAAGTGAAAGAGGTAGTGTGCTGTTGGCAGCTTCAGTTCGGTTTTCACTGTGTGCTGAGTTTTGTTGTGATTATCAGACCGATGCAAGACGAGACCTTGTGTGCTGTTGGTGCGGTTTATGTGTTGTTTGGTGTTGTTGCAGCAGTGTGGTGATGTGCGTGCGGTTTGCTGGGTGAGAAATGGTTGTGTGGATTTTCAGGTGGATTAGGTATGCAGAGATTTGAGCTTGGGTTAGTAGGTTATATATCCTAGTCCTTGCAAATCGTGTTCTATTTATCTAGCATTCCTGGAGGTAAGGTTAATTGGCACTTTCCTTTCTTGACCATCTGGTTGTTGAGAATGAGGTGTGACGCATTCCTGTCTATGTTGTGTTTGAACTTATTGAAATGAGGCGGGGTGTGTCTAATCCCCCCCTCAGGTATTGATGATGTAGATTAGCAGTCCTCTACTCCCTTGCTATCTATTCCGTCAGTGGTCTGTTGATGCTTGTGTGTAGTTGGGGCCAGGGTGCTACTGATAAATTGTCCTCGTCCTTCCGTCCTGATCTAGCTGTGTATTCAATCTTTAGTTTCGTCCTCTCGTATCTATCTCTCAGTTGGTAAGTCTGGTATGTCGTAGAATGTCTTCCTTAGGTTCTGTTTGCAGTAGGTTGCTTAGTGGGATCCGGGATCGGTTTCTTCATTCATCATCGTTTCAGCTATGTATATCCCCCTGTGGGCGTTCTTCTAGTTATGCAGTGAAGAGCCAGGATTTGAGAAGTGTTCTTAATAGTAGGTGATTTCTTTTGTTACATATGTTCTTTGGTAAATCATTCCAAGATTTCGGTGTCAGGTGAGCGAAAGAAGATTCACCAATTTTTCTCTTGTTGTAGGGTTTTGGTTCCAAGCGGATGTCTTTGCTTGATCTGAGTGCCAGTGTTGGTGGTGTAGGCTTAGTTTGTCTCTCAGGAACTCTGCCTTGGTTGTGGATTGCTCTGTGTGTGATGCACATTGATTTGAATTTGATTCGCTGTTTTATTGGTAGCCAATTCAGTGTTTTTAGCGCTGGTGTGATATGTTCTCTTCGGGGTAGTTTGAGGAGTGGTGCCGCATTTTGTATGCGTTGTAGTTTTTTCAGAAGTCGTTCTGGCATACCCGGATACAGGCTATTGGCATAATACATTCTGGACATGACGAGAGCGATGACGGTAAATGTTTTGTTGGCGAATTACAGCAATGGTAGGATCATGTTTACCGCTCACAGGAGAAAGAAGCATTTCTTGAGTAGAGCGTTCACATATGGCTCTAGAGTAAGTTTGTTGTCCTTCTGGACACCCAGGTTTTTTACAGTTGACGATGGGGTTGGGGTTGAGTTCCCTTGGAAAAGGGATGTAGTGGTTATCTACTCGGTTTTTTGGGATGATCATTATTTCTGTTTTTCCTGGGTTGAATTTGAGGTAGTTTGAGTTCATCCAGTTGTATATGTCACGGAGGCAGTTCTCCAATGTTGTGTTTTCTTCATGACTGTCTTGTATTTTGTAAACTATTTGAGTATCTTCAGCATAGTTGTAACAAGTGAGGCCATGTCTTTTGATGATCTTGATTAGTTGAGATAGGTAGATGTTGAATAGAAGCAGGAAGAAGGATGATCCTTGTGGTACTCCGCATGTGGATTCTCTTGGGATGGATTGGAATGGCTTCATCCATATGGACTCTGTTCTGTTTGTTCTGTTTGGTAAGAATGATTTAATCCACAATAGGGCAATGCTGGTAATTCCCAATCCTTTCAATCTCGTGGTGAGGATGTCATGGTTGACTGTGATGAATGCCGCAGAAAGGTCTAGAAGTATCAAGACAGTACCATTGTCTGAGTCTGTGTTTCTTTTTAGGTCATCCCATATTGAAGAGTGCTAATTCCGTTCCTCTCATTGGTCTGAAACCTACTTGTGACTGGTCTAGTAAGCAGTCCTCTTCTATGCATTCTAGGGTGGTTTTGTATATGTACATTTCAAGCAGTTTAGCTGGATACGGGGTGTTGGATATGGGTCTGTAATTGGAGAGGTCCTCTACATTTCCGGCTTTCCTGCTGTATCTTTCAGTAGCGGCCTGATGTACGCTGATATGAGGGATTGTGCCACTTTACCTGTTGAGACTGAGTGGTTGAAGACATTCCTGTGGTAGTCCATGTGTGTTCCTTGTTTGAGAATTGATTTGTATATGTCCGGGGGACAGGGATCCGCAGGAGAACCTGTTGTATTGCTTTGATTTACCATTTTGATGAACGCCTCCACTGATATTTCGGGAAAGCTTATTAGTTTGTTCAGGCGTTCCTCGTAAGGGTATGTGGGTTCCGTTATCTGATCGCATGGTCTATTTTGTATGGTTTGTTGGATGGTAATGATTTTGTTTTTGAAGTGGTCTGCTAGGTCATTGCATAGTTTCTTCAATGGTATTGGAATGTTGTTGCGGCCTGGTGGATTTTTTATTTCATTTATGATTTTAAAGAGTTCTTTTTGGGTGTTTGATGCCTTGAAGATTCAGTTGTCGTAGTATTTTTTGCTTGATGTAGTTCCTTTTTGTATGAGCGGATATGTTGTTGAAATTTCAATTTTTTTCCATTCTAATTCCAATCTTCTTTTTTTCTTTTCATGGCGCTGAGTAGTGGGGTGAACCATTTTGCCATTGCTCTTTTGTGTGAAGGGGTGACAAGTTTTTCTTTGGAGATTTCGTTGATCATTGTTGTGATCCAGTTATGGAGTAGAGCTACTTTTTTGTCCAGGTCAGCTTCTTCCATAGTTGTTGCTTGCAGTTTGCTGAGTTCCAGAAGTTCAGTTAGGTTTGAGTTTTTGATCTTTCTCCAATTTCGTTTCATACTGACCAGTGGTTTATCTTGTTGCTTGTTTATTGGAGTGGTCAGTGTGATTACGAAGGGAATGATGAGGTGGTCGTTCCAGTGTATTTGAATTGGTAGTGCCTTAATAATGAGTTTTTTATTGGCGAAGAAGTGTATGCCCTGCCATGTGGGTTGCTCATTTGACTAGTTGTTGTAGATTCATTGCTGCTAGTTGGCTGGTGTCACGCTCACCTAGTCTCCACGGGGGCGTTGCACGAAGCTGCACAAATGATGTCTGTACTGGCATTACACGGGGCTGATTGATGAGGCTTGCACGTGACTTCTCGCTCACTGTCACTTCCCAGGAGCGTTTGCCTAAAATGCCGAAATAAGATATTAGCCAGCCGTGAGGAACGGGTTTAGTTCCCACCTCCCGTAACCTCCTAATGCCCCCTCTCTGCTTCAGCCTCACCTTGTTTTTTTTAATGGTGGACCCTCCATCCTGCGATCTCTAGCAGGGGCGCAATATGTCAGTCTTTTCCTAGATCGAGTTCCTTCACTGATCCTGCGGGGTTGTAGCGGAGTCTTGAACTACTTGACTCATCCGGTAAGTCTCTATGCCAATATATGCTTGGTATAGTTGCTTAATGTCTTTATTGCCCAAGTTTTGACTTTTGTTTCTCTTTTCTTTCAGGCCTTGAGCGGTTTGCTGATGAAGATTTGCCTCTTCCTACAATGCTGAGCAGATTTCCTGCGGGTGAGTATAGCGCGAGTGCATGGCGCTGAATGTCTTTAATAATGGTTTCTTTCCCGTACGCGACTAACCTGCTGTTTTCTTTCCTTTTCTATAATGCAGGTGCAGCGCGGCTCCGGAGCGGCGATTGGATGAACCACTTCAAAGAAATCCCAGAAGGAAGCAATCTACGGGTGAGTATCGGCTATTCTTGCAAATGCTTTCTTTTCTGCAGGTGCGACGAGCCGGAGAGCAGCTCAAGGCGCGGCCGTTCGGATGGAATGCTTCAGGTATGGCCTCAACTGCTGTACTAATTCCTGTTCTTTTCTTTCTCTTCTTCTCGGGTGCCGATGGATCGTGATTCCAGAACAGGCAACGCTGCCGAAGTTCGGGTACTGGAGCTAAACAGACACAGTGAGCGTTACGCTGCAGGAGTGCAGAATAACGCGAAGTGTGTTCTGTCTGTAGGGTGTGATTTAAATAGCCTTGTAAGTAGTTCCAGGAAAATAGTCTCTCCAGCCTCATCCTGCAATCTCAGGTAAAGTAGTCCCTCAGCCACACCCAGGGTAGGCTGGATGGCTCAGCCCATTAGGCTGGGCTGTAAGTAGTCCCATGCAGTTTCCTACCAGATGAAATATTATGTGCTTGGCGCCAACGACGCCAGGACTGAGTACAGGAAGTCCTTGGACACCATTTTGGGGCTTTATAAGCCCTTAAGGGTGCCAGTGACTGGGGTAGGCCCACCAGTTCCAGATGTTTGGGAGCATGCAGCATGACAGCACTCCCCCCCAAATCCCCCCTAACAGTGGGTTCTCCCATCGGTCCAGGTTTGCTCGGATGATTATTATGGAATCTTTTTAACAACCTTTGAGCATGAATGCGATCACTAGGTTCCCATGATCTTTCTTGTGGTCCATATCCTTTACAGTCTATCAAATAGAACAGTTTTGATTTGATGATTTTTTAGTCCAGAATATCCTTAACTTCTCAGGTTCCCCATCGACAATGATTGGTTTTGGTGGTTTCAGAACTCGGGTCCCAGGTTGCACTAATTTCAAAAGGGAGACGTGAAACACAGGATGAATCCACATGTGTGGAGGTAAGTCCAATTTTACTGCTACCGGATTAATGATAGCCTTTATGGTGTACAGACCTAAATATCTGGGATAGAAGGTACGGGTTCCTTTCACTGGTATGTGTTTCGAGGCCAGCCAGACTTCGTCCCCAACTTGATACCTTGGGGCTTCACTTCTATGTACGTCTGCCGGTTTCTTGTATCTTTCCTTAGCTTGCCTCAGATGGTGTGTCGCCTGTTTAAAGGATTGAGTGATTGTAGAGTGCAAACTTCTTACCGCTGGCATTTCCAGAAGTTGAGGTGGGTCAAGAATGGAGGTTCGAGGATGCATCCCGTATATTGTATAGAAAGGACTCTGCCAGTGCTGGAGTGTAAGGAATTATTATAGGCATACTCGGTTATCCACAAGACATCTTTCTAACTGCTTTCTGTTTGGTGTAACATACATTTTAGGTATTGCTCCAAAGTCTGGTTGGTCCTCTCGGTCTGACCATACGTTTGTGGATGGTGGCTGGTAGAAAGTCTTACATCGATTTGAGCTAACTCGCAACATTTTTTCCAGAAACGTGAGATAAATTGACTGCCTCAGTCTGAAAGCAGGATGGAAGGAAATCTGTGTATTCGGACTATCTGTTCAAGCAATTCCTTGGCCAGGATTGAAGCTGAGGGTAAGCCTTTTAGTGGAATGAAATGGGCCATTTTGGAAAACAAGTCCACTACGACTAAAATGGTGTTGAATCCATTGCAAGGAGGGAGATCAGTGATAAAATCAAGAGATAATGTGTGCCAAGGTGTAGGCAGAATATCCAGTGGTTTCAGTAGACCTGGTGATCTCTTCTTTTGGGCCTTGTTTTCTGCATAAACTCCATATGATAGTACGAATTGCTTGATGTCCTTCCACCATGTTGGCCACCAAAAGTGTCTCTCGACCTTGGCTTCGGTCTTAGCAATTCCAGGGCGACCTTCTACCAGTGATTCGTGGTAATTTGAGATGACCTTTTCCTGAAGTTACTTGCTGGGTAGGTAGAGACGCCCCTGAAAATATGGTAAATTGTTTGAGACTCAGTGGTGCGTACCTTTGGTTGGCCAATCCTGCAGAGTGTTGGTATCAATGAGATGCGGGATTTCCTCGTGAATGTCATCTAATGTTAGAGACGTTGTAATCCTAGGATTCTTTCCTTCAGGGATGATGGGTACTGGGTCTGGGTTTGTGTATGAATCATCTACCCCTATACGAGACAGGGCATCTGCCTTTCCATTTCGACAACCAGGTCGGTAAGTAATTACAAAATCGAATTCAGCAAAAAATAACACCCATCGGAGTTGGCGAGATGATTGTGCTTTCGCGACCTTTAGATATTGTAGATTGCAGTGATCTGTGATTACCGTGATTGTGTGCCTTGCTCCCAAGAGATAATGTCGCCAAGCTTTGAAAGCCGCCTTGATAGCTAAAAGTTCCTTGTCTGTTATGGCGTGATTCAGTTCTGGTGCCATGAATTTCCGTGACCAAAAGGCCACCGGGGGAAGTTGACCCGTTTCAGGATCTCTTTGCGAGAGGACCGCTCCCATTGCCAAGCTGGAAGCATCGGTCTCAACCACGTACGGGAGATCTGGACGAGGGTGTTTGAGGATTGGAGCTGAGATGAATTTTTGTTTTAAGTTCTGGAAGGCCTTTTCCGCCTCTTCTGACCATTGGAAACATTTATTTTTTCGCAGTAAAGAGGTGATGGGGTGCACAGGTTGCGAAAGGCCTGGAATAAAGCGACGATAGAAATTCGCGAATCCAAGCATACTCTGAACTCCTTTGATTGAGGTTGGAGAAGGCCAGTTGAGGATGGCATCAACTTTTCGCAAATCCATACGTACACCAAGAGGGGTTAGGACAAATCCAAGGAACTCGACCTCAGTAACATGGAAGAAGCATTTTTCTAATTTAGCATATCATTTGTGTTGCCGAAATTTGTCCAGAACTGCACGGACGTGTTTCGCATGCTCTTGTTACGAAGAGTATACCAGAATGTCGTCGATGTATACTACGACACAGACATCGATCAACTCTCACAGGACATCATTCATGAAATATTGAAACGCCGCAGGGGCGTTACACAGGCCGAAGGGCATTACTTGGTATTCAAATAGCCCATATTTGGTACGGAAGGCGATCTTCCATTCGTCCCCTTTCTTAATTCGTACAAGGTGATACGCTCCTCGGAGGTCTAACTTGGTGTAAATTTGTGCATCTTTACCTTGATCCAATAGTTCAGGAATCAAAGGCAAGGGGTAACGATTTTTAACAGTGACTTGATTCAAAGCGTGGTAGTCGATACAAGTCCTAAGGTCTCCTTCCTTTTTAGGCACGAAGAATAAGGGTGAGGCTGCCGGGGACTTGGACGTCCAGATAAAACCGTTTGCCAGGTATTGGTCTAGATACTGTTTTAAATGCAGATTTTCAGGCTCAGTGAGCGCATAGATTCGGCCACATGGAATCTGTGCGCCTGGTATAAGGTTGATCTGGCAGTCATATGGTCTATGGGGGAAAGAGTGTCGGCTTGATCCTTCTAGAAGACATCCTGATAGTCTTGGTATACCTGGGTAGCGGATTCGTTAGACTCATGATCATTGTCACTTCTTTGGCCAAAGGTTCTTCTGCTTGATAGCAAGTATGAGCACACTCGACTGAGAAGATCAGCCTCTTAACACGCCAGTCGATGCAAGAATTGTGTGAATCTAGCAGTGGCATTCCCAGAATTATTTTGAATTGTGGAGCCTCGATTAAATCGAACACAATGGCTTCCCGATATCCATCTTGGCACAAAAGCGTCAACTCTGTCGTTGAATGTGTTACCGGTCCCGAGGAAATCTCTGTTCCATCAACAGTGGTGACTAAGTCAGTTGTGGCATTCTCGCAAAGTGGAAGATTCATCCTTGTAGCCAATTCTTGATCCATATAGTTCCCAATGGCTCCACTGTCGATATATGCTCTGACTGCATGCATTCGCGATGGCTGTTTGTGACTTATGAGAATCATTGGCAAATCTAGGTGCGAGGTCTGGGAGTCCTTCTTTTCGCTCGACAAATGGACCTCTACGCTTGTCGGGTGTGGAAGTTTTCCGGAACTGGCTCTGCCTTAAACCTGCCAGCAACCCCTACTGCTTTCTTGGCTGGTTTCACTGGGCACTCTTGGAGGAAGTGGCCGGCTATTCCGCAATACAAGAACAACTGTTGCTGCCTTCTCTAATCTCTTTCAGCCTTGGATAGCGGCCCTCACACCCCTCTAATCTGCATGGGTTCGGACACGTCGGCAGTTTTGGAAGCATTTTCCTTTGGACGCACAAATACCCGAGTGTCCATTCTAGCTCTATCAGCCTTACGGTTCTGCAGTCTATGATCAAGCTGGACCACCAAGTCTAATTTTTCAGCACAGTCTCTGGGTGGATTGACTACTTGAGCTAAAATGTCTTTTAACTCGCCTCTCAAACCACGGTGAAACAGTGTTGTTCTTTTGTCGTCCAGCTAACCGGTTTCCACTACCAGCCCATTGAAGGTTGCGATGTACGTTAACAGCTCTTGGTTCCCTTGACGCAGAGACAGGAGTTCATTAGCTAATGCCTGACCTTGGGAATGCCGGGCAAACAACTTTTCCATGTCCAGTTGGAACCTCTGGAAGTCTTGCAAAACGGGATTGTCCCGATGGACTAGCGGTACCGATCAGTCTGCAGCACTGCCACTGAGATATGAAAGCACAAAGGCCACCTTCAATTGGTCATTTGGAAAGGACCCCGGCCTGCATAGGAAATGTAGACGGCACTGATTCATGAAAACCGCATACCTTTTTTGGTCTCCTGCAAAGCATTCTGGGGTGCCAAAGGTACGGCTCCTGGAAGGACCACCTGTACTGGATTACTTGGTGAAGCCGGGAACGTTGATCCCAATCCCGGTAGCGGTGTTTGCCCCACCTGTGATTGAAGCAGTTGTCTGGCGAGGTCGTCTGTACGATCCTTGGCTACAATCAGTTCTCTTCTCAAGGCATTGGTTTCTTGCCTAGCGGAATGCACCTCAGCCCTGAGTTCCCCCAAAATCTGGGCTAGCTGGTCAGTCTCTGAGGTTTCCATGACGCCCAGGTGGAGGTTTTTTAAGGCTTTGTGTTCTGTCACGCTCACCTGGTCTCCACAGGGGCGTCGCATGAAGCTGCACAAATGATGTCTGCACTGGTGTTACACAGGGCTGTTTAATGAGACTTGCACGTGACTTCTCCCTCACTGTCACTTCCCAGGAGCGTTTGCCTAAAATGCCGTAATAAGACATAAGACAAATAAGATATTAGCCAGCCGTGAGGAACGGGTTTGGTTCCCACCTCCCATAACATCCTAATGCCCCAGCTACTTTTTTGTCCATGTCAGCTTCTTCCATAGTTGTTGCTTGCAGTTTGCTGAGTTCCAGAAGTTCAGTTAGGTTTGAGTTTTTGATGTTTCTCCAATTTCCTTTCATACCGATCAGTGGTTTATCTTGTTGCTTGTTTATTGGAGTGGTCAGTGTGATTACGAAGGGAATGATGAGGTGGTCGTTCCAGTGTATTTGAATTGGTGGTGCCTTAATAATGAGTTTTTTATTGGCGAAGAATGCGTCAAGTGTATGCCCTGCCATGTGGGTTGCTCCTTTGACTAGTTGTTGTAGATTAATTGCTGCTAGTTGGCTGGTGTCACGCTCACCTAGTCTCCACGGAGGCGTTGCACGAAGCTGCACAAATGATGTCTGTACTGGCGTTACACGGGGCTGATTGATGAGGCTTGCACGTGACTTCTCCCTCACTGTCACTTCCCAGGAGCATTTGCCTAAAATGCCAAAATAAGATATTAGCCAGCCGTGAGCAACGGGTTTGGTTCCCACCTCCCGTAACCTCCTAATGCCCCCTCTCTGCTTCAGCCTCACCTTGGTTTTTTTAATGGTGGACCCTCCATCCTGCGATCTCTAGCAGGGGCGCAATATGTTCAGTCTTTTCCTACATTGAGTTCCTTCACTGATCCTGCGGGGTTGTAGCGGAGTCTTGAACTACTTGACTCATCCGGTAAGTCTCTATGCCAATATATGCTTGGTATAGTTGCTTAATGTCTTTATTGCCCAAGTTTTGACTTTTGTTTCTCTTTTCTTTCAGGCGCGGCCATGAACGGTTTGCTGATGAAGATTTGCCTCTTCCTACAATGCTGAGCAGATTTCCTGCGGGTGAGTATAGCCCGACTGCGTGGCGCTGAATGTCTTTAATAATGGTTTCTTTCCTGTGCGCGACTAACCTGCTGTTTTCTTTCCTTTTCTACAATGCAGGTGCAGCGCGGCTCCAGAGCGGCGATTGGATGAACCGCTTCAAAGAAATCCCAGAAGGAAGCAATCTCCGGGTGAGTATCGGCTATTCTTGCAAATGCTTTCTTTCCTGCAGGTGCGACGAGCCGGAGAGCAGCTGAAGGCGCGGCCGTTCAGATGGAATGCTTCAGGTATGGCCTCAACTGCTGTACTAATTTCTGTTATTTTCTTTCTCTTCTTCTCAGGTGCCGATGGATTGTGATTCCAGGACAGGCGTGGCGGCTGACAGGCATGGCTGCCGAAGTTCGGGTACTGGAGCTAAACAGACACGGTGAGAGTTACGCTGCAGGAGTGCAAAATAACGCAAAGCATGTTCTGTCTGTAGGGTGTGGTTTAAATAGCCTTGTAAGTAGTTCCAGGAAAATAGTCCCTCCAGCCTCATCCTGCAATCTCAGGTAAAGTAGTCCCTCAGCCACACCCAGGGTAGGCTGGATGGCTCAGCCCATTAGGCTGGGCTGTAAGTAGTCCCATGCAGTTTCCTACCAGATGAAATATTATGAGCTTGGCGCCAATGGTGCCAAGACTGAGCCCTCATGGGTGCCAGTGACTGGGGTAGGCCCACCAGCTCCAGATGTTTGGGAGCATGCACCATGACAGCTGGTTAGAGATTTTTGTGAGGTTGTAGTTTCATCATCAAAACAGATGTTGAAATCTCTGAAGACTATCAGGTGGTTATGGTCGATGGCTAGGTTGATGATTGCTTCTGTGAAGGCGTCTATGAAGGTTGCATCGTAGATTGGCGGTCTGTACATTAATATGAATTTCAGGTTTGTTTTGGGGCTTATTGAGAGGCATAGGATTAAGGATTCACATGTATTGATGTTTAATGGGTCTTCCAGTTTGATATCCTTATGTATGATTGCCAGACCACTACATGTTTTGGTATTCCTGTTTGCTTGGACGCATTTGAAGTTATCAGGCAGACAGTTGTTGAGGGTGATCTTGTAATTGTCATCTAGCCATGTTTCAGTTACAAATAGGATGTCAATTCCTCCATGGCATAGGAGGTCATAGATTTCAGTGGCATGCTTGGACATTGACCTTGCATTGATTAGATTGCAATGGATCTCTTTGGTGTGGTTTTGTATGTCGTCCCTTTTGGTTTGTGGCTGTTCAATCAGGGTGCGTCTACTTTGATGTTGATTGGATGAAAATCAGCAAAGGCTGCTTCTTCATTGAAGCAATCTGCTAGATCGATAGTTGGGCTGTTCAATCGTACTGCTTCTCTATTACTGTCGATTGGTTGAAGATTAGCAAAGGCTGCTTCTTCGTTGAATCAGTCTGTTAGGTTAGTGCTTGGGTTGTTGACTATTAGAGCTTTGTCATCCTGTATGTTATGTTGTGGGTGTCGATAATGCCCTTCTGTTCTTGTGATGTATGGGGTAGGGGGTTGAAATCTTCCCAATCTTTTCCCAACCCCTGTATTTTTTCGGCTGTTTGGGGGGATTCTTTGCTGTCTCGAGATGTCATTGTTGTTGGGGTATCGGGGCTCTGTGGTTGTTGCGAGGTACGGTGTAAGATATAAGGATTTTTCTCTTACAATGTTTATTCTATTCATATCAGTATTTGACGGGGTGTGTTCTGTATTCAAGATTGCTGGTACTGGGGGCAGTTGAAATTGTGTATCCGTATTAGTTGTTCAATGTTCCAGCTCTCTTTGTCTGCGTCTTGGTTGGAAGGGATTACTATCTGTGGAGGCTGCTGCGTGTTCTTAGTTGTCGAGTGGTCTAGGACTCAATTAAGGTAGAAATCGATTCTGTGCCAAGAGGTTTGGAGTGACAGGATAGCGGGAGCCTAGGTTTCACTGATTTTATTGTAGAGAATAGCCTGCAGTACTTAATGCCTCAATTGAGAGACCTAGACGGCGAAAGATGGGCCCGGGCTTCAACAGTTGCAGGTGTTAATTAGACCAGCGAGACTTAACACACCTTGATAACTTGAGAAAAGACTAAGTTTCAAAGAGTGACATGCAGTAGTTGAATGCCTATATCTGAGGCACCCAGAAAATCGGAGAAGGCCTAGGTTTCAGATAATGGCAGGCAATATTTCAGACGTCTAGTATTAAGGCTCCTTGAGAGCAGTAGAGAGGCCTAAGCTTCTGACAATAGGAGGCGGTGCAGGATAATATTCACAGTACCATCTACTGTGATATGAACAATTCTCTAGGATGTGACGCTGTTAAGCACTCACAAAACTATCACAGTGTGGTGCAGGCTACCATTCACAGTATTATCACAGTATAGTACTTTCTAGATATGAATCAAGTCAGTATGAACAATTCTCTAAGGTACAACGCAGTCTAACAATCACAAAACTAGCACATTGTGGTGCAGGCTACAATTCACAGTATTATCACAGTATGGCACTTGCTAGATATGATCACATTAGTGTGAACAATTCTCTAAGGTACAACGCAGGCTAACTATCACAAAACGATCACAGTGCGGTGCAGGCTAACATTCACAGAATTATCACAGTGTGGTACTTTCTAGATGTGATTCAAGCCAATATGAGAAAAAAGGAAATCTCCAGAGTGCGACCCAGGGTAACATTCACAATACTATCACAGTGTAGGTTAGTTTGCTAAGTGGTAGGGATTCCAGGGTAGAGTGATTGCTCTATCCTTCACCCTGACCTTGATCATAGCTGCTGGTTGATGGCTGGCCACTGGCTTCCCCTGCTGAAACCTGCAGACACTGTCTGAAGCTGCCTCTGTGGGAGCCGCCCTTTGCCTTGGGGGCCTTAGCCACAGGGGCTGCACAGGCAGAGGGCTGCCGTGGGAAGGTCAGTTATGACCATCAAACACACCAATCAGTGGAGGTGGGCAGGATGGGAGACGGGAGGTTTCCTCAACGGGGAAGTGGATGTGGGTCGATGCAAGGGTGGGAAGAGGGCTTGCAACGGGGCTGGTGGGGCGCAGAAAATTACAAAAGAAATACCAGGAAAGGCCCAGGAGGGTCACAATAGCGGTATTCTCACCTGCTTCTCTGAATGAAAAGAAGGCAAGCAGGGAGCTGTGACGGCGGGTAGGCCAAACAGCACATTGTGGATAGTCCAATCAGGGGAGGTGGGCGGGATAGGATGCGGGAGGTTTCCTCAACGAGGAAGTGGATGGGGGTCGGTGCAAGGGTGGGAAGTGGGGCTTGCAACGGGGGGGCCCAGAAAATTACAAAAATAATACCAAGAAAGGCCCAGGAGGGTCACATTAGTGGTATTCTCACCTGCTTCACTGAATGAAAAGAAGGCGAGCAGGGAGATGCAACAGCCGGTAGGCCAAACAGCACAACGTGGATAGTCCAATGAGGGGAGGTGGCGGGATGGGATATGGGAGGTTTCCTCAATGGGGAAGTGGATGCAGGTCGATGCAAGGGTGGGAAGAAGGCTTGCAATGGGGCTACGTGGTCCCAGAAAATTACAAAAAAAATACCAGGAAAGGCCCAGAAGGGTCACATTAATGGTATTCTCACCTGCTTCACTGAATGAAAAATTGTGTCTCCTGTATGAGCGTCCTGTTCACTTATCATGTGATAGGACACAATATCAGTATGCAGTCTTTATAACAAAACTTTTATAAAAATATAATGAAAATGTATGTTGGGGTGGGATAAAGGGGTTACATCTTGGGGGTGAAATTTTTGATATATGTGCATTCTACATAAAAGTTGTCGTTATAAAAACATGATACTGCATTATCAAATGGGGTGGGTATAGCTCAGGGGCAACGGTCTGTCTTCGAAGCAAAACAACACAGTGCAACACAGGTTCAAATCCCGATCCTGGCTTAAAAACCACTCACTGGTATTAAACACGTCATAAAAGAACAATTATAATAATAATGATGCCTCTGAGGTGATCAACCTACTCTGGCAAATGGAGCAGCAGGTGCGATTGGTTGTGTGAACACAGCCAGACGGTAATACACTCCACAGTCTGCTCCTGAGAGATGAGAAAGCCAATACCTTCAGCCCTGACACTGCTAGATTTGGGCGGATGAAGTAAGGTTTCCTTCCTAGTAGATGCACAATTCCTCTCGCGATGAAGGAACATTGTGAAATGTAAGCCGCATTCTGCTAATTTATACGTTTTTGCACCGATTTGCCTTAAGTGTTACTCCACCTGTGTCAAATTCCCATAACATGTTTCCATGCTAAATGTACATGCAGGTGTGTTATCTTGTTATGTTTGGGCATTATTATTATATTTTCATTTCATATTTAACAAAGTAACAGGGAGATTAGCCCTCAATTAGTTTTCATGTATGTATGTGTGTTGTATGAAACCTTTATTGTTCTTTTAGGGAAATCGTTTTTGGGGGAAGCAATTATGCTTTAAGAAGACAATTTATTTTATTTGTCCTTACTCTAAGGAAACCTTTTGTTAGGGGTGTGTTTTTTAATATTTGAAAAAAGTGTCAGGTTGGGATTATGAAGTTGCTCTGCCTTTCATGACCAAAGTGGATTGTTGGTGAATAGAATTCTGTTGCTGCTCCTGTGGGGATCCCTCTTGCTTTCCACTTTCACCTTTAGATGGGAATGGGCCTAATGCGTTGTCACTGCCATATATTTCGTTTTTGGCCACTAGGTCACATATCCATCCAGTTCAATGGGCCTCATTACACGGAAGGAGGTAAGGGTTAACGGTCACCGGTAATGGTACCAGTGACCGTTAGCTCTTACCGCCTTACTACGAGGTCCCTTTGCGGGTAGGTACTTTAACGCCTGCTGTTTAGCAGGCGTTAAAAAGCAACCCGCAAAGGGACCAGGGTGCTAATTACGGTACTGCAATTTGCGGTACCGTAATTAGCACCTTCCCCACTCCCATTATGCCCTATGGGGCAAAAATGGGAATGGGGAAGGGCAATGGGGGAATTACCGCCCGCCATCCTTGGAATAGGGTGGTAATTCCCCTTTCCACCAAGGCGGTGCCGGTATTTTACCGGCATGGACCAAGGTGCTAATAGCACCTTGGTCCTCCGCCTACCGTGTAATGAGGCCCATTGTCTTTCTTGACACAATAACTACTGTATTATACAACTCAGGTATAGCCTTGTGTGCAAATTAAGTCCAGCTGGCCATCAACACTTGACATCTGCTTCATAAAACCTTTGCTCTAAACAAAGGCATAACACAGAATGTCTGTGGCAGAATTACCACCAAATTGCCATCCATCAGCCATACACATGGGGGCATGGGCGTAGTATACACTTTCAATCTGGGGGGGACAGGAGACACCTTGGGGACTTTGCTGCAGACACACCCCAATCCAAACTGCCCTATGGACAAGTGCGGAAGCGTTAAAACCCCTATAAACACATGTGTTCTTCCATTTATTTATGTACTTGTCTTTAATTGTTTTTTTTTGTGTTATGCTTTCTTTGGCCTAAACCTTTCACACTTGT
This sequence comes from Ambystoma mexicanum, assembly GCF_040938575.1. Lineage (NCBI taxonomy): Eukaryota > Metazoa > Chordata > Amphibia > Caudata > Ambystomatidae > Ambystoma > Ambystoma mexicanum. The sequence continues at coordinate 1,115,082,762 of NC_090924.1, read as the reverse complement.
TGAATGTATATCACCATAAACATGAATATACATCATATTTATAAACAATTTGTACAGTAGGGTAGGCCATTAAATGTACAAAGTCAGCTTAATGTACCATTGTCAACACCTACCTAATTGAAACTAAGTATTACTACTTTCCAAAGTGACCTGCGAAACTCTGATTTCTAATGCGTGTATGGTTTGCTGACCGAAATAAAGTGAAACTGACTGAATTACTTAATGAGCTTATAGTTACTAATTAAAATCACATGCACCTCGGCATCTTGTGTCAAATGACCTAATACTTGTGCATATACCTATTGTAAGCCCTGAATCTACATTGTTCAAATCTCATATTAACCCAGCAGTACGTTGGTTTGACATGGAAATACATATAAAGTACCAATCAAGGGTTTGCCATATTTAAAAGAAATCACACTTTCCCCTAATCAACTGTATGTTTATTTATGTTTTAAGTGACCGTGGAAAGGCTCATAGGTAGTTGTTTGTCATACATACATATACCTGGCCCGCAAGGTCTCTCTTCCTCATGCTTCACCATTATAAACAAATCTAAGGAAGCTCATTCAAGATGCTAGCGACAACTCGTGGTGAGTGGGAGGAGATCAGGAAGACCCAGCCTCACACCATTCACATGCCTGAAGCATTGGCATTGTCCAAACAACATTCACAAGCAGCGTTAAGAATATGGTGTGGGCTGATCGGGTTTATCGATGGCAAATCTCATCTACCGATTAACACTAACCTAAACCGCAAGATATGTTGTGTTTCACAATATATATTGTGGTTTCTCACATATATACCACACAACACACACTGGTTTATTTACAAATGTATGAACAAACATACGTCAGAAATGCAATTACATACAATATATACAATATGGCAAATATGATAAACATGAAATTCCATCTAGATTGATCAGCCACATCTCCCTTCCTTGACTGTATTGTTCCTCTCCTTCATTATCCACCTCCTACTCTCTGAGGGTCAGACGCTTCTCGAAGCAGAGAGTTGGGGGCAGATATATCTCTTCAACTGGAACATCAATCCTGAGCAGAACCACCTGAGGTTTCCGGAAGCAACTCAAGGCCTTCCTTTTTGTTTCCACTTCCTCTCTTCCTCTCCCATGCTAATGCACCTGACTGCTCCACGCACTGGTCTCCTGGTCACCCTCTGAACTCCGGCCAAGGCTCTTGCATGTTCAGTTACCCTCGCACTGCCTCCGGGCTTCCCAGCACTTAAGGGTTTGTATCTGCAACCCTACAGTCCATTCTCTCTGCACTTATAAGCCACCCACTGGCTGCACTTGTGAGCTTACTGCACTTGCTCCTTAGCCTCCCCAATGGCACTTCTCCCCTTAACTCTTCCCCGCACTTGCATGATCTGAATGACACAAGCCCTAGTAAGATTGTTATTTTGTCTTCACTTTGTCTTGTCGCACCTACAGACACATGTGTACAGGAGCGCTAGACATGCCACATCATATCACCTTTTCAAGGAATAGTCACAGAGTAAAAGGGGCCAATTATTTCAGTCAACGATGATCATGAACATTTGTTCATGTATTCTTTTTTGTCTCATTCAGTACATTTGACAAATTATTTTCCTATTGATTGTATTTCTACCAGATCCATATTATCTTTATGTGTACTGCACACAACAACATGACTCAGTCTTTTTTGAGACATAGTTGAATGTATTTCAGTCACTGCAAAACACTGAAGCATCTTTCGGCCTCACAGAAGAAGCTGGAACTGTTGAGAGGATCCACGGTGGCTTCTTTGATCAATCCTGCATAATCATCACTAATACCTGGCCTGAAGTCTCCTCCCATGTGGTCAGGGAAAGGCAGCCACTATCTGAACCTGGGGTGGTATTCTGAGGGTGGATCACATGGGAGGGATGGTTGACAGGGGGAGGTGATGGCTCCAACTGTAGAGACACTATATTCTTCCCTTACCTGTGAAGAAGAATCCCTAATCCCAAAGTTTCTAATGGAATGTTGTCATTCATCAGAACACTTTAATTGTAAGAGCTTGAAATCTGCTTTGGTTGAACATTGTAAGCTGAACTTTATTAATCATCCACATTTGCATAGTCCATTTAAAACTCTTCTGACATCTAAGGTTGATGATTGTTTTTATGTATGTAAACATGTTCAACAAAACTATTTTAAAACCTATGGTAAACCTTTGGACTCCAATTCCCAGAAAATGTGTCGTACTGGGACAAAGTAGAGGAGCAAAGAGTCAATGAAGATCAATAGTGCTGCCAACCAAAAAAAAAAATGCAGTCTAGTTGTTACTCTTTCAGCAACCGAGCGGGACATTTCAATCTGAAAATCACTGACAGGTGAAAGAACCTGCAGATGAAGGAGAAGGTGTGTGGTTCTGCAGAGTATGTGGAGCAGTAATCAGAATCGTGGAGGAAAGAAGAAGCACAGTAGGAAGCCCAGCTGAAGGGGAGAGGTGCTCTCGAGCCGCAGAGAGTCGCTCCGATGTGCCAGAGTGTTAGGAGATCCAACAGAGCCTGGTGAGCGCCAGGGAAGTGCCCATCAAGCAACAGCAACCAAAGGAAAGCTGTCAACGGTCCAGTGAACCCAAAGAGCAGAAACCTTACAGGCAAAGAGGTGTAAGGCTGATAAAGGAGCTCAAAGATGGTTTGACTGGTTACCAAAGTCTGTCCTGCAGAAATACCTCAAAGCAGCTACATGACACGATATGGACACACCAGAAGAAACCAGTGAGTTGGCCTAATGAAGGAGATAACCCTGGGGTGCTTTGAAAGAAACAATTGCAATTAAGTGCACGTTTTGAATAATGACCAAATAGAATTACCAAGAGAACAACAAGGCAAATGTGGTGCTGTTCTCAAGACATGAGAAACCTGTAACCAGCCTTGCCATAGAGACGTTATAGAAAGTACAATTCTCCTGATGAGAGGTGGTAATTGGGAGAATCTAGAACCAGCATTGCTACAAGCCAAGAGACATTGTAAATAGAAACAAAGAGGCAAATATGAAAAATCTCCTGACATGAGATGTCAGATGGGGGAATCTTGAAACAGGTATTGTCAAAAGCCAAATATATTGTAAAGAGAAGCAACGAGGAAAAGGTTATGCACATTTCTCCTGATATGAGATGCCAGTTGGAAGAAACCTAGAACAAGCATACTCAAGAGCCAAGATACTTTGTAAGAAAGGATGCCAGAAAGGGCTTGAACAAACCCACACAAAGGGATATCTATATGGGGAAATGTGATGCAAGCACTAATTGAAGTCAAGCAAAGTTAAGCCACTGAGAAAGAATAACTGTGTGATACTAAAGAGTTACCTAGCAGGGGACTATACAAGGGGGTCTGTTTGAGTTGAGAGGGAGCTATTCCTGGCAGGAGATTAAACCAGGATATCCAGAGTTTTCAGATTTATCTTTTTGGAAAAGAGATATCTGGTCGGAGAGTATACAGGGGTATCTACAAATACCAAGAGGGGGGATATTCTTGGCAGCAGAGTAAACCAGAATATCCAGTTCAATAAGGGAGTTCAATGTAGGGGAGTATACCAGGAATTCCACCATTCTGTTGAGAAGGAACATTGTTATATTAAGTCTCTACTGATATTGAACATTTTTCTTTGCCATCCTGAAAACTATAAAAGATGTTCTTTCAATATATTTCAAGTTTTGTGGCAGAATGAAACATTGTCATTGACTTTGTTGGAACTTTGGTGAAACAGATTGTTTCAAAATACCTTTTCCTAAAACAGTTCAGGGGAAGGGAAACTAAACTCTGGAGAAAGAAAGTGCTCTGTTAAAATTGTGTATTTATATGCTATTGCCCAATTGAATGAAGTAGAAACATAAATTCTATTGTATCCCTTTCTTGTTGTTTATGTTAGTGTGAGGGCCAGCTATATTTTGGACACAAGATCAATTTGTTTTAGTTTTAGTTTTAGTTTCATAAGTATGGATATCCACTTTTGGTTAAGGCAAGATAGACCATTTTCCAACCCCATTTCTTTTAATAAACATGGCTAATGTTGAGAATACTACAACCTTGCTCAGTCTTTCCGCCTCTCCTTGCTGACCCCTCACACTTCACCTGTGCAAAGAAAGTTTGTCTTTTGGAAGGGTCCATCTGAAAAATGTATACCAGTTCTGACAGAGAAAGATAGTTCAGGACACTTGATAAGGCTACTCATTGTGTGTAGATCCAGCTTGGTGGAAGAGTTGAATGGAGGAAATTGGAAGGTGGCAGTGGAAGAGAGTGAAAGAAGGGAGGGGACAGGAGGAGAGTTGTTAACAAATTAGAGTTTGTTGTAGTAAATGAAGATGATCCGGGTCGAGGAGCATTTGCGAAGGGTAAATGGGCATATGTACATTGATAATGACCATAAAAAAGATAGTCAGATCAGATTACTCATTTGCCTATTAACATGCCTGCTTTAACATTTTAAACTTCACTTATAACAAGGACTGGTGAAGCTCACAGCTGGATCGACAAGCCTTGTATATACATTGTCATCATAACTCTAGGTACTAATGCTAATTACCAGCAGTTGCCATCAAGAGCCCAGAGAGTACCACAATTTGGCAGGCATTGGCATGACATTATCTGGTACTCACATCATGTACCATATCTTGCTACCCTGTACTAGGTAATTGCATTAAAAGGCCCCATAATCACCATTTCAAGGATTTCTTGTCACAATTCAAAGTACTCACACCATTACCAGCTATTGCCATCAATACATGAGGTTCTTGCACCATTGCTTTTCAATGCCCAGGTACTCACTACATTGTTAAGACAATGCACAATTAGTATAGCAGTGCTAGTTTCTATGATGCCCACTTGGGTGGTGTGTGTGCAATATAGTTCTGAGGGTGGTGAGAGCACAGTGCCTCTGGGTTTGAGTGTGCAGTAATGTCTATTGTGTCTCTGCAGAACTGGGGCACTGTGTGTGTGTGTGTGTGTGTGTCTGTGTGTGTCTGTGTGTGTCTGTGTGTGTGTGCACTTACAGTGCTGGGATGGTGTATGTGCATACAGGTTAGTGAAGAGGTCATGTTGATAAAGTGCTGGAGTACTGTGTGTGAAATGCTGGGGCAGTTTGTTTGTGCAGGGCTGTGGCTTAGCTTGATTGTCTAGGCAGCTTAAGAGGCAATGGAGTTCACATGTCTTGTTAGTGAGAGGGTGGCATGCAAGTGGACGCCCAAGGTTTTCAGTGTTGAGGAGACTGGAATGGGTAGGAGATCTATGCTTAAGGAAGTATATTGCGCATCAAGCTTTTTTAATGTGGTTGGGCAGCCTACAAACAGAAGGTCTGTTTTGTTGTCATTTAGGCAGAGCTGGTTTGTGGCCATCCATGCCTGGATTGTCAGGTAGGTTTTGTTAAGGGAGATGGCATCCTCCTCATAGATGCCTGATAGAGGGAGGAGAATCTGCATGTCATCAGCATAACTTGTGTAGTATATGCCAATGGAATCATAGAGGGGTTTGGTGAAGACATTGTTGTATAGGGTGGGGGAGACACTGGATCCTCATGGGACACCACAGCTTATAGTGGTTGGCAGAGCGCTAGCCGATTCTGAGAAGACTCTCATGGCACTGGCTTTGAGAAAGGATGAGACCCAAGTGGTGGCTTCAGGAGAAAAGTTGGCAGAGGCATTGAGGTGGTGACAAAGAGTTTTGTGGTTGACCAGATCAAAGGCCGCTGAGAGGTCTAGCAGGAAGAGCAGGGCTGGCTTGCTGAGGTCATCCAGCTGCTTTTTTAAGTCAAGCAGGATTGACTCAGTCCCATGACCTGACCAGAAGCCTGATGGATGCCTCACTAAGATGTGATTAGATTCTAGGAAGTGCTGTATTTGGTTGTATGCAATCCTGCCTAGAATTCTTAGGAGGAAGGAAACGGTTGTTTTTGGGCGGTAATTGGTGGAATCATTGTGATCTAGGGTTGTTTTTTTTTAGCAAGTGGGAAACCCATGCTTCTTTTAGGCTAAGTGTGACACGGCAGGAGTCAAATGAGGCCTTTATGAACCTTGTGATGAATGAGACAAGGGCCTCCACGCAGTCTTTGATGGTGGTGGCTGAGCATTTGCTCTCTTTGCATCTCAACTGTTTAAGGCATTTGAGGACATTGGTTGTTTCTAGTTCAGTGATTTTTCTGAAGTGTAATATCGGGCTGTTACAGTTGGGGGAGGTGAGTGGAGAGGGGTGGCTGTGGGTCAAATTAATTAACACTTGTTTAAGGGCAATTTTGAGTTGCAGGGAGTTTATTTTCCCTATCATGGCATTTTGTATGTTAGCACACCATGAATCATTTTTGATGATGGTGATGGGAGGGGAGGCCGTTGTTTCTAATTCCCTGAGAATTTTGAACATTTCGTGGGTGTTAGTGATCCTAGTATTATAGCAAACCGATTTTGCTGCTAAAATGACTTGTTCATATTGTATGGCGACAGTATTGAATTCCCTATCAAGGGCGTCAGAAGGTGATTTTCTCCTGGTACTGTCTGCTAGTCATTTCTTGGTACGTAGCTCTAGGAGGTTAGGAGTAAACCAAGCGTTAGCGTGCCTACCTGCTTTAGCTTTTCAGGTGGTTAGGGGGGCTACCTTGTTAACGTCTGCAGTCAAGGTTTTCAGGTACAGTTCCACTATGACACTCGGGTCATCGCAGTGGAGGAGTTGAGGTTGGAGTGGTGCGAGGTACAGTTCCGCTAGGACACTCGGGTCATCAGAGTGGAGAAGTTCAGGTTGGAGTGGTGCGAGGAGTTGTATAATATTATCTTTAGTCATCTTACGTGAGCTTCGAGAGCAAGTAGGTTTGAGGGGAATGGGGAGGGTGAAGACTGCTTGATTGGCGGGAATGCGAATGTCATAATGTGGTGGTTTGACCAGGGACAGGGTGAGTTGTCAGAGATAGTGACCTGGCTGTTAAGATTCGCAATCCATTCCAGTATGCAGCCTTTGATGTGGGTGGGGATTGTCACATGGTGTTGGAAGCCAAGGGCACTGAGGGCATTAGCCAAGGAGGTGTGTTTTGGGTCGGCCGGATCATTCAGTCCTAGGTTTAAAACACCAAGCTGGATCGTTCTAGAGGAAGGTTTGATGTTCTCCCCTAAGGTATGTAGAAGCTCCTCCTCGAATAATGCCATTGGACCTGGGGGGCAATAAATTACGTGGATATTCAGGGTGTCATTGGGCAATGTAGATAGTTTGACAAAGAGCACATCATAGTTGCCAACTGTTGATGTGTTGATTTGTCTGATTTGGAGGGTGTCCTTAAAGATGAGGGTAACGCCTCCTCCTCTGGATTCTAGTCTTTCAGTCCTCAGGATGGGGTAGCCATCTGGCATGGCAAGAGACAATGCTGGGCATGAAGCTGCGTACAGCCAAGATTCAGAAATGTCTAGCAGATCAAGATCATGTGCTTAGATAAGGTCATTTATATCCAGTGCATGTGATGGTATAGACCATGGGCCTCATTACACGGTAGGCGGTAACCATGGCGCTATTAGCGCCATGGTTGCCGCCGGTATTTTACCGTGTCCGCCTTGGTGGATGGCGGAATTACCGCCCTACTCCAAGGTGAGCGGGGGCGGTAATTCCCCATTCACCAAGGCTCTTCCCCATTCCCATTTTTGCCCCCATAGGGCATAATGGGAATGGGGAAGGTGCTAATTACGGTACCGCAAATTGCGGTACCGTAATTAGCTCTGAGGTCCCTTTGCGGCACCCTACTTTAACGGCTGGTAAAACCAGCCGTTAAAGTCGGGTCCCGCAAAGGGAACTCGTAGTAAGGCGGTAGGGGTTTACCGGTACCGGTGCCCTTACCGGTACCGGTAAAGCCCTACCGCCTAACGTGTAATGAGGCCCCATGTGTTTATGAGGGCACATTTTAGGTGAGCTTGGGCTGGGGTCATGATAGCTATCGTGACAGTATTAGGGAGTGTAATGGTCGGTGGAAGGAGCTTAGTGTGCTTGTGGGTAGGTGGGCTAGTGACCATGGGGGCCTGTCTCAGATGAACATTGTACATGAAGGTAGTGTTCGGGGTTAGAGCCTGGTTAGCGGTGGGACTCGGGTGGGTGGGGTTCATATGCCCTGTGATAGTACTATAGGCATCTGGGAGGGGGGAGCCTTATGCAGTACTCGGCACTTGTGGCGTCAGTGCACTCTCTTAGTTTCTGATTCCTCGGCCTGATGCTAATAGGGTGAGATAGCTGGGTTACCCTGGTTACTCTAGTTACTCTAGACCATGGACTCTGGTTACTCCTAACATACATCAGTCAGGTACTAAGATGAGGAGGAGACAACACAAAGTTACACATACTTCATTTAATAACTTCATACCCAAACACCACTCTGATACTGAGACGAAGAAGAAGGTTTCAGAGGTATACGGGTGAAACAACCAGGCAAGTCTACCTAATGGATTCTGCCATAGTCAGGCAATTGGAATTAATGACCCATACCGGAGGTCAGTTAACACTCCCAATGGATATAAAGGACTTTGTCGCATAGAGCAAAGGGGAATGGGCCAGAGAGAAGGGAGCTGGCGAAACTGGAGCAGGGAGCTGTGTCAGGCAGGAGAGAGAGAAACTGAGGTCAGTCGCAAGAGGTTCTGGAAGTCCTGTTACCCTCCTTATCTGCACCGCTGGAAGCCAGGAGAGCAAGTGGTGCTATACATGTCTGCCACAAGGGAAAGGCGAAGCTTGTGGAAGCCATAAAGCAGAATGAGGAGCATTTAGAGTCCTGTTGTGAAGGACAACAAACAGATAGGGAGCTGCCGTGTGCAACTGTTGAGTAGAAAACAGGGAAACACCCTGAGAACTTATAACAGAGTTACCCTTTGAATACTGAACTTTATATCAAGAAAGAAAAACCTTTGCAAACAAATATAAGATATTGAAAACTATTGCGCACAGTCAAGAGGCATCTATAAAGCTTTAGAGTAACAGCAAGTACCTGTGATTATCGATCTGAATGCAAACTGTGGTGTTGAAAATAATGCTAACATTGGAAACTGGGTAAAACAAGCATTGGCAAGAGCCATTGGAAACTGTGTGAAACAAGCACTGGCAATAGCCATTGGAAACTGTGTGAACATGCATTGGCAAGAGCCATTGGAAACTGTGTGAAAAAAGCATTGGCAAGAGTGTGTGCTTTGGGAAAGTAAAGAGTGTACTTTGAGAAAGTAAAGATTGGCAAGAGCCATTGAAGAGTGGGAAGTAACAACAAGTGAGAAGTGGCCAAACAGTGGTAAACCAATGAGGAAATGTGAAATATGAAACATCCCATCACTTTTCAGGCAACACTATAGAAGTGAAGCAGAGGTATTCTGTAGACTCGAAATTGATACAACAAAATAAGTAGGGTGTATCGGTTGAGTGACCTGTAATGGGTGGACCGTGTGGTCCGACAAATGCACCTAAACCAAGAACACCCATCAACTGAAAAGCCACATATGAGACTTGCTGAGAAACCTGTGATTTATATAAAAGAAGTTTGATGTGAAGCAGAAAGTAAAGGACCTTAAGTCGTGAAACTTGTAAACAATAACCAAACCAGAGGAGCTGGCAAGTATCCCTGGAAATTGTGTTGTGAAGAAGAACCAGAATGCTAGAGGAAGGGAACCGGTTGGCATTGTGAACAGCCTTGCAACTAGACTAAGGGAACCCCTTTGCAAGCCGGAGCCAGAAGAATCTCGCAGCATTTCCTTAGAACATTCATTCCTTTTTCAAGTCAGGAGCTGGAAGAAGCTCAGATCTTTCACTTTGAACACTTATTCTTTTGACTTTGAGAATCCCACACAGTGTATACCAATAGTATGAGGGCAAGTGCAGGTTTTGGACACAGACAGTTATTTTCTTTGTACTTCCTGGTGCAGACTATCGTTAGTTTCATTTAGGTAGAAAAATCCCACCTTAGCATAGGGCAAGTTAGGCCTTTTCCCAACCCTTATCTTTGAGTAAATACAAAACTGTTACAAACTTTACTCTGTTGTCTGTGTCTAACTTCGCAGTGATAATATGTGGGAGGACCTCATGGAGAATACTTCCCCTCCTGGGGACAAGGACATGAGTCCAGGACATGGCCCCTTTAACTCCCACCCCCATAGGGCAACACCAAATCCTTCTCTATCTATGATACAGTCTGAAACCATGTGTTATTGTGAACTGTCAAACAAACCGTTATGATGAGGACAGGGACGAAGAACATCTCGAGCACCCTGCCTTTAAGAAGAAGGTGTGCTTTGCCAGCTGTTGGTAATCAAACTGACATCACGCTGGGGCCCTGCCATCCCTGCTATTTAAACCACACAGTAAAAGGACTGAGTTTGAGTTCTAGTTCTGCCTAAAAATGGAATGATAGGCAGTTGGGATCTGGAGGGAGATCGGACTAGAGACTGGAGGAAGTATCAAACGAGAAACCAAAGAAGGGGATGAGAGAGTGCCAAGAAGGAGAGTGGCATGCTGGATGTGGTTCTTCAGAACACACGAGTATGCTGGGTCAGGGTTTCGATGGTAGCAGTAGTAGCAGTAGCAATTGGAGAGGGCATCTTGAAAGTCTCCAGGATATCTACAATGGTAGTAGAAGAAGAAAGTTGAAATTAGAGGGTGAGCAAGAGACCGAGGAGAGGTGAAACCGGTCCAACTCCCTATCAACCTGGAAGAGGGAGACTGGGTGAGAAGGTGAACCTATTGAGAAGAGGTTGAGTGAAGTGGAAAGACTGAACATGGAACGTCCAGAGAGTATCTTGATAATCGATCGAGTGTCGACATCAGTAGAGTGAAGCTAAGGTGTGGTGGTGGCACGACCTGCGGAGGGTCGGCCGTGTGGCCTGAAAATTACACTAAACCCTCCAACACTCGCCCATTGTGGTACCGCATAGGCGACTACATGAGGAACATATAGGAGGGCTAGCAGTACGCTACCTGGAAAGGCTGTGCGGGCGGGTATGCACTGAATGCCCTAATTGCCGATAGCCAAGTGCTGCCAAACCAAATGGGCCCCAACAAAAGAAGAAGAAAAGGACTTGAAAACCTGTGGAACAGCCCCAGGTGAATATGTAAGTGAAAATACCAAGGATACTTACTTTAAACCAATGGCTGGTCCTTCAGTAGTTGCCTCCTAATATCATAGATGCAAATTCATTGGAAATTATCTTCGGGAAGAGCAACTCCCAGACCAAGGGGTCTTCGAGAGCATCATTGGTGAGAACAGTGTCCTCCTGCTGCACAGTCCAGAAACTGCCAGTCTCCTGGGCATGTGCATGTGAGCCAGAGGATACCTTTTGTGTCACATGACTGTACGCAAGAGATTGTCCGCATTTCTGTTTTCTTCAAAACCAGATCCTGCCAAGAGTCACTCCCCTTTGAAACTAAAGGAACATATGTCTTTCGAAGTCTTCTTTCTTTTTTCATCAACACCATATCTCACCAAGAGTCGGTCCTCTTTGAAACTAATGGGGCACTTGTCTTTTGAAATCTTCTTTCTGTTTTCATTAATACTGAAGCCCGCCAAGAGTCAATCTCATCTGAAACTAACGGGACACACATCTTTTGAAATGAAGGAAGAAGATAATTCTTTGCTTCAACCCTAGGCTAAGTAACATTGGCGTCAGAAGACCTTAAGAGCAATCGATATGTCTCTTCCTCATCCCAGTTGAGCAAGGTAAAGAAAGCAGAAAAAGTAAAGCAAGTAGAGAGTAAAAGAAGCCTCGGAGGGCACTACACAAACTGTTGAAAATGTAAGAATCAAGATAGCCCAAAGGAGACTTATAAAGAGCGGGGAACAATCTATAAGAAGGGAGCCAATTTCCTAGCCCCACTAGAGTTTTGTCTTCTTGGTGTGTGAACCTTGGGATATTTCTAGACGTTGAGAACACTACACCCGGAACGACTCATACCCAGGAGAAGGGGGGCCATTCTCCTGGGTTGTAGAAAGAACTTACATAAGATTAGAACTGATGTTTACGCAGTAGGGATAGAATAGGAGTTTGACTAGGATGGTGCATTTTTTATTTGGACACTACTGACAACTTGACCGCCCCACATTTAGTTTATTTGAGGTAGGCAAACATCAACTAGTTAGGGAGAGATAGATTTTCATGGATTCTAATAAGAGTTTATAGCACTCACAATACTCTGTTTCGTCAGTCTCTTGTTGTAATGTAGTCTTGTCTTGCCACTGGCCTGGGTGATTGCTGTAAGAATGTTGATGCATGAATGCAGCTCAGGAGACTGTTGGGTGGATCTGAGTGTGAATGTTCTGAGTTTGTCAGTTGGGAGCCTGAGCTGGGGATGGCTGGAAGGCTGGTGGGTCCCCTCCCTTGTTAGTTATGTTCATACCCATCCATGTTCCTGTCAGAGTCTATACATGACTGTACATATATGCAAGAGAAACTGGAGTAATGTACATAATGTTCCTATGTAAAATAAACCCTTGCTGGGAACCATGTTTATTTCAAAACAGCACTTGGACAAATGCCAGCGTCATGTTTCATAATTAAAGGAGATCCTTAATGGTGAACACATCTCAGAACATATGTCCTTTCAATCTACCTAGTAAATGAAAAATGCCTTTCTCAATTTTTTTTTATAGATGTTCTGCTTTGTCAACTTTCTGTAAAAATTCAAATAAAAGTATAATGTTAAAAAAAGAACATTGTTTTTAGCACTTTCTGACAATATCCTGCAGCTTCTTGGCACTCTTGTAATCAACACATGTTTCTAAATCTCACTCAATGGCACTTACTGATTACTTTTAATAGGACGAAACTCTGAGTTGGCTCTGATGGGATGCAGTTGGTCCATCAACCCACTAAGCTCTTTTACCACCTACATTATGCCAATGAAATAAATGTCCAGCAAAATTAGAGAGCAATTCTCACTTTGCTAAGTCTAAAAAAGCAATTTAATGGTAGGTCATTCTGAACTCATTTGGCACTCCAAAGATGACCCCGACTATGCCTTTGTCAAAAATAGGTTGATGTGGGGGGGGAGCAAGAAAGGGTTAGCCTGTAGTGGAAATGTTAGAGCTAAGTATATTATTATTCTTTTTTAATGGAGAAACCTTGCAGTGAGGTCAACTATCAGGTTGTTTGTGGTTGTCGGTGACAATAGGGCTGAGCCCCCCTTGAGAATATATCATCATTTGAATGTTTATTCTTTCCAACCTTCCTTTGTTCTCAGTAAATGTCTGATAGTACTAGGCCTGTTATTCCAGGCATTTTGAAAGTTGGCAATTAATTTGCCTTTTGGATGGTTGAAGATTCTTCTCCTGTGGAAAGAATGTTTTCTTGAAAGTTGTGTGCTATTGTGGATAGGTTGGTCAGGGAGCATTCACATTGTGCCCACCTTAGGATTCGGTTTGTTGGGGTGTTTGGGTCGTGCAATTTCTATATGAGACCTAGTTGGATCCTGAACTATGAGGCCTGTAGAATAGCTTTGCTTGCAGGTTGGAGTGTATTGCTGTGGGATTAACATACCTACTTTTTCCTGAGTTTCAGTGTGTGGCAGGATTTGCTGTATACGCCTGGCCTACCTGTGTTGAATCTCTTCATATAGACACGTGAAGATGAGGTACCCAGATTGGTGCCTGGTTTCAGTTGCGACACATTTTGTTTTACTATGTATAGGTGCCAATATACAGCTCTTGACCCTGAAAAAAATAATTCAACACAGAAGGTGTGATTTCTAGCCTGCAGTAATAGCTTTAGGTGCTGTTGGATGTTGGTAAGAGGCAGGAAGAAAGGAAACAAGGGGATTTTCATGGTGAGCAGGTGCCATAGGAATCACTGGCTGTTGCAAAAGCCTGGTTGGTGTTGCCACTGCTTGATCACTATTTACTTTACTGACACCTTGGGGTCATCCATTAGGTTTCACAAAGAGAGTGTTGACAAGACACCTGCTTGTGGTATATGTGCAACCTGAAAACATTTCTGGGTTGTGTTGGCAAGCAGACTTTCAGAGTGTGCTTGCTCCTCCATCAGTATCTCTCACTCACTGCTGCGGATGGGGTTAGACCCTGGATTAATGTTCTGAGTTGTATCTTCCCACTGTTCTTTCAAGAAGGTGGGCTATAGTCAGTTTCTTGGTCATCATCAAACTGACAAAATTCATTGCAACCACCGATGCCATCATTGGGTTCATAGACCAAAGGGGTAGAAAGAGATGCAGTGCCATTATTACTTGTGTTAATCGCTGCAACAAGTCTGTGACAGACGTGTGTTTGTTTTTTATTTGGTACAGCTAAGCTGTGTGATGTACTTCAAGATCCTGAAAACAATATATTGACAGCATTGTGTCTCCTTTGCACAAAATGTACTCACATATTTGACATGCAACATAAAATTCAAGTACCCATGTTGTGTGACAGATACGGTGGTCAATGAAGTCGTACATTACACATGTTCAATCAAGATGCATCATCAGAAATGTCTCCTCTGTCCAAGCCAGTGACCTGCTGCATCACGCACTGCTACTAATGGCACTGCCTGAGCGATCGAAAATCCCTGGAAGCAATTCTATCCCAGCACTTCCCAAAAGGTGTTCTCCTTCAGTAAACATGTGCTAATAAATTTCGACAAGACATGAAAGTGTATGTAAAGTTCTGTGCTCAACCAAGATGTGTGTGAGTGCAGTTTCCATCAATACACATGCCATAAGGACTTTTTCACTTTACTCGAAGTGTGCTAATAAAGTTGACAAGAATTTCAGGAGCCTATGTGAGTCAGCTATTTCACTCATCCAAGTCATTTATGAGCCTGGGTTCAATCAAGCAGATCCAGTACAAATGTGTCCTTTGCACAGACTAGTAACACACCCAATCCTCCTGCCACTTTTAAGCATGGACGCCCATCTTGAGAAATGTTAATGAAGTAGAATGATTTCATCACAGAGTGGTGCCCAGGTGTGGGGTGGTGAATGGAACTGACTGGAATTGGTAGCTTATCTTTACATGATGCCTTCACCAACTGCCATACATTGCAAGCCCTAGTGTTTTTTTTTCTTTAAATCATAGCAGCTTTGTTGAGGGTTTCCCTGTTGTATTTACTGTAGCGAATGCTTGTACAGTACAATAAGGCCTGTGCATGAGTGCCCCAGAATATGCTGAGCTCAGGGATGTTTGGTGAGCTTGAGTTAATGAATGATGATCATCTGCCCTTTTGTGGAGTTTTCTAGTCAGTAGGGACAATGATACCCTCATAGGGGACAAGATGTGCCTAAGGAAGTAAGGAACTAATATTTTTATTTTTTACACGGCACACATTTACATACATTACTATTATTACCCAATCAAAATGGTACTCATTTATCGACCTTGGAAGAATGAATGGATGAGCTGGACTTGCCGGGATTTGAACCTGCAACCTGCAGATCAAACACAGATCACAGCAACAAGCGGTGCTACCACCCGAGGAGGATAAAAGTGGAAATTGTAAAGTCTGCAATCACAAACCTGAAGTCAACTGTCATGTGGTACGTAGGGATCATGGAAATAGATGACAGACTCTCATAACAATACAATGAGTCATTTATTTGTGGGAGGCAGGAGCAGCATGCTCACATAGGCCTCAAGAAGATGTGGGTTTGAGTGTCTTGATGGGTCTAAGGTGAGCAGACTTTGGAGGCCGGGCGGCTTATTCAGGTCTGGGGTTAGAAACAGGATGCTGCCTGTTTCCTTGGAAGAAATTGCTATTAATCCACTGAGAGTTAAACTATCCTTTCATTTGCTACATTAACACACTCATTCGACAGCCATAGTAATCAGCAAGGACATGCACATTTTTTTCCAAGCACATTGCATAGGCTTTTCCCCTTCACTCAAAGGGGCTAATATATTTCACAAGAAATTCAAGTGCTCATGTATGTCAGTTATTATGCTGAACCAAGTCATCTGGGAGAGGGTGTTCAAGTAATCCATATGCCCCGAAGACGTTCCTCTTCTCTCAATGTGTTCAAATAAATGTGACAATAAAGCCAAGCGTTTGAGTGTGTTTGCCCTTGTCCTCCACTATGCCATGTTTGAGCACACATTGAGTCAAGCCTCATGGCCCAAAGACTGTTCCCCTCCACAAATAAATTGCTAATACATTTGACAAGACATCCAACTGCTCCTTTGCTTCAAATATTGCACTCAACCAAGTTGTGTTCAATCAAGACACCTGCCCCAAATAAATATTGCCTTTAATGAAAGTGTGCTACTAAATTTGACAAGACATTCAAGTGCCTGTGCGTGTCATCTGTTGAGCTCATCCAAGTCGTGTGTGAGTGCTTGATCAATGAAGCCACCTCAAGCCAAATTGGCCCTACATCCTAAGAGGTGGTGTGATCTAGGCAACAACCAACCACTTAGGCGATAATTCCACTGCTTACGTGATCAGCAAGAACATGTACAAACATGTCTCATCATGCCCCAAATGCATTTCACCTCTGCGAAGTGCTACTAATGGATGTGATAAGAATTTAAAGATCTGAAATGTGTCAACTGTTGCTCTCAAACATTTCATGTGTGACTGCATTTTTAATCAAACCACATGACCCAAATACTTTTCCTTTCACTCAAAGGGCCTCATTACAAGTTGGGCGGTATTCCAGTGGTAAATTCGCTGGAATACCGCACAAAGGAATTACCGTTTCTGCCATTTGGTCTGACGGAATTACAGCTGCATTACAGGTGGCAGTGGCAGAGCTAATACCCATTTTTGAGAGTGCATTGGACTCTATAGGGCATTTTTGGTTGAAATTCTGCAGCAGTAATTCCGATGCCAGGATGATGGAGGTAAATCGCCCTCTCCAGGGCCATACTCGTAGTATGGTGGTGCGGTAAAAGTGGAGGTTATTCCGTTACCACCGTTTTTTTCCCGCACCTCCATATTTCTAATGAGCCCCAAAGTGTGCTAAAATATTATACAATAAAGTAACTGACTTACCCCACCACTAATGCAATAACCTGCAAAACAAATTCCGAGCATGCCCTAAACACTTTTCCCACTTCTCTATGTGGTTTAATACATTTTACAAGAAATTCAAATGCTTTTGTGCATCCGTTGTTGCCCTCAACCAAGTTGTCTGTGAGCAGCTTTTCAATCAAGTCGCATGCCCCAAAGACTTTTTCCATTCATTCTTGTGCATATCAGCTATTGCTCTCGACCAATTTGTGTATGCGTGCGTGTTCAATGAAGCTTCCCATGACCAATATTTCATACGTTGTGTCAAAGATTCAATAACCTTGCTCATAATGGCACTCCATGTGTGATCAGAAAGACCCTGAAAACAATTTTATTTCCAACCTTCATTCAAAGTGTGCTAATACATTTGAATGGAATATCAAGTGATTGTGTCAGCTGTTACTTTCAACCAAGTTTCGTGTGACTGGCATTCGATTAAAACATGCAAGTGAGTTTCCATACCAAGACTGGGGTTGCCAGCCTTTTTCAATGAAACACAGATTATTTAAAAGTCGTTTACAAAAATATAATTATAGTCTGCTCTGCAATATCTAAAATCACCTCTTAAATCAATGGCTAAAAGTCCTTGTTAGAACAAACACTCCACTCTGCAATTTCAGTTTTCAACAGATAACGGATAGTTTAATTTCTTTGTAATATAAATAAACATCACGAGATACTATCCATATCAGAGTAAATGCACCTTCGCACATACAGAATATGCCTATTTTCTAGCTCTACACACAATGGAAAAGGTGTAGTAAAATAGTGCTACTAATGGCTTTATAAAAAAAATTTAAATTGTTTCTTTTTACCTCTAAATATCCCTGCCTTACTAAGTCATTTGTTATATGACATGACTTCAAACCTTTAGCTACACACATCCGCACCCTCTTTATTTACATACCATCAATCAATGTTCGGGTCTCTGAAGTTGCATCATGCACCCGCCACTTTCCAAGTTGCAAAGCCTTATAGCCTTTTATGCTTCAGTGCGCCAACAAATATGGCTACCTTTCTGACAGCTTATTAGACAGTGGTTCATGATTGACTTTCTACCTCAAATCATGGCAGTTCACTTCTGTAATTTACTACCAGAATTTCCCCCTTTTTGTGCTTTATGCACAATCATTTCAAATGCACAAATGCTATCATTCTGTCATGTTACAGAATCAATTTCTCTAACCCTAACCAGGTCCATGCAGCGATACCTTTATTTTGCTGACCCTGCCTTAACAAAGTATGCCGAATAGCTTTTTTTTCAGCCGGAATTCGGCCGAATACTTACTCGAAGCTGAAGTTCAGTACACCCCTTAGTGCTAACATAACATTTTAATCTATTTCTGTTGAAATGTTTGTGTCCACTTTCTTATCAAATAGTTTCATTTCAATGCCATCTTTACATGGTTGTGTCTGAACAAGTATTGGTTTCTGTTAATGCAATGTTTACAACAGCAATTATATAGGATAATGGCCAGAATCTGCTGTTTATGAGTGGTTTCCATGTGGCATGGTGTCCCTAACGTCTTCATAACTTTAATAAGCATTGAGTAACCTCTTACCATCTAGGGAGAAACCTTTACGGGATCATTCCCAGGACATCTTGGTCTATTGTTTTTAGTTCCGGGCTGACTTCATTAAGTGTACAGGGATTGAATCATAATTAGATGATTGGGACTCGTGGATCTGACATTTATATTTTAAGAAAATAACTTAAATTGACATCTTTGTTAAAATATGTATGTACCACATGTTAGTCCATTTTAATCACAATGTAAGATATTCTAAAGCTGGATGCCTGTGTACTAGTTGATTATGAAACTTTCTTAATAATAAAATCAATGTATAATATATTGATTTGCCCAATGTGACATGGTGGCCAAGGAGACAAATCAGCATTGGTCCTTTCTTTATATTTGTACAAGACAGGAAACAGGTTCATTGCACTCTATGACT
Source organism: Ambystoma mexicanum (assembly GCF_040938575.1). Classification (NCBI taxonomy): domain Eukaryota; kingdom Metazoa; phylum Chordata; class Amphibia; order Caudata; family Ambystomatidae; genus Ambystoma; species Ambystoma mexicanum. Next base: position 1,115,063,851 of record NC_090924.1, on the reverse strand, counting down.
TAATGCTCTGATTACTTACTGTTAATCTTCATTATGCCTAGTCCTACTCTTCCTCGTCACTGCCTCCCATAAAGAAACTTTATATTGTTTTGTTTGGAGGAATATACCTCCTACTTACCCAGAATAATTAGTTCATACCAATTCCAGTCAGATCATGGGACCATCCACAAAAACGGAGTGCGCGGGGGCTCACAGTACTCTCATGAGGAAGACAAGGAGTAATTAAAATGACTGGTTAGTAATCAAAGCATTACCACCATGTCCCTCTTCCTGATCCCAGTAGTTACCTATGAGGTATACCCAAGCCAGAATGAAGTGGAGGGGCCCAAACAGACACACCAACCAATCGATCAATGCAGCAAAACCACAAATTTATTGTGTAAAGGAACTAACAGAGAGTCACAGTTGGGCGACCAACAGTACCCCGCCCCAAAGGAACCATCCATGTGGTTATCCACATTGAGCTGGTAGTGAGTCATAAAGGTACTAGGATCCCCCGTGTAGCCGCCCTGCAAATCTTGTGCAGAGGAACACCCTGAGCGTTAGCCCAGGAAGCCGCCATACCCCTGGTGGAACGACCCTGGCTCCTCAGAGGAACAGGCAGCCAAGATGCCAGGTAAGCCATGGTGATAACTTACTTAATCCAGTCACTGATGGGAACCACAGCAGCCTTACTACTACAGTGGCCCCTAAAGTCACCAGAAGGCTGTCTGACCTCCAGAATCCCTCTGTCCTGAGAAGGTACACCAAGACAGAGCACCGAACATCAATTGCATGCCAAGCCACCTCCTCTGGCATAAGGGGGTCTGGAAAGAAGGCAGGAAGGACCACATCCTGCTACGACATTTTGAGATCTCCTTAGGCAAAGACCGGGGATCTAATGCAAGACCAGAGCCTCCCGAAGAACCCTGAGAAATAAGGAACCACAGAGCAAGGCCCTGATTTCCCACAAACACCTAGCTGATGTAATGGTGACCCGAAAAGCAGTCTTGAGAGAGAGTTGTTTGATATCGATGAGGCCAAGAGGCTCAAAGGGAGCTGACTGCAGAATTTATAAAACAAGCGGCATGTTTCAAGGAAGAACATGCAAACCATAGGGAGGCCAATAGGAAAACAAGCGCTTTTGGAGCCGGCTCACCAACCCCTCATCTTGCAGGGAAATCCCTGGCCCCCCCTTTAGAGCCTTCAAAGTAGCACACTTCATGCATTGAGTAGAAACCACCAACTCTTGTTGAAGCCATTCTGAAGAAACAGCAGTACTGAAGGACAACACAGTGGAGGTGTGGGGGTACCAGACTCCTCCAACCAGCCCAGTGTTTGTCATAGTCTTTGAGAGTACTAGGCCACTTGGAATGCAGAATAGTTTCAGCCACCTTGGCCAAGAGACCCAACGCTAACAGCCCCTCCCTTTCAATAGCCAGGCTGACCAGCAGATCTCATGGAGCCTGACCCCCGACCCACCTGCAAAGGGCAAGGCCACCCCAGAATCCACCAGACTTCCTTAACCCTGATTTCCAGAAGGGAGAGGAACCACCTCTGTGGGGCCAGAAATGGAACCACCAGGATCACTAATGATGAACTATGGTTGATCTTCTGCACCATCCTGGAAGTGGGAGCAAAGGCATACAGGAGATCCCAAAGCCATTCCAAGTTCAAGGTGTTCACCCTACAAGCTCCCACCACTGGGTACCGGGAGCAAAACCATGGAACCTTTGCCAAGGAGGGGTGGGGGTCAAGGCAGGAAGGCAGATGAGGCTGGTAGCAGGTCCTGGGACCACAGGAAAAAGCAGCCCACCCAACCGGACCTGAACACTCGGCAGGAGGCCCGCGGGATGCCGCGGGTTCCTGGCTCAACTGGAACCCAAAGCCCCACGTGTGAATCAGGAGCTACCATACCCAAGGAGAACATCACCACCCCACAAGAGACGCCACCCAGGATGGCACCACACGTTGCTCCCTGGAGCCCAGCTCCAAGATGGATACAGTCCCTTTCAGAGATAGGAAAAAAAGAACTGAGATTTGTGGATAAGTAAGAGTTATATAACTGCCCAAAAAAAAATAATTAAAAAATGTTCCTGTATTTATTTTGTTGTTTATTTCGTACACGCCGCAACCCACAGGCATCAGGATGCACATCAAGAGACATACAACACAAAATAAAGCAAACAATTCATCTTAGAGGATCATAACAAGGGCAGGGCAGTTAAATAATATTCTTTTAGCCATTTGCAAAAAATGAGGATACTCCTCCCCTTCCGCAGTTCAACCGGCAACTTAGTCCAGGCAATTGAAGCCTGAATGGGGAAAGAACGTCCATTCCCCCTTACTCTCTTAGCCTTTGGGCATATAAGCCGAAACGTATCCCTGAACCTGATGACTCTCTCCACTGTGGTTGCAGAGCAAGGCTTTCCTTAGGATATAAAGGAGCAGAACCAAATAGGCATTTGTGTGTCAATAATCTTGATAAGAATCCTGGATGCAACTGGTAACACGTGAAGTTCATTTCTAGCAGTAATAATATGTTCCCTCCTAAAGATATTCTTAATAATGCACACTGTATCATGTTGGAGTATCTTTTGCTTGTTTTTGCAACTCTTATTAGCTCCACCCAGGAGCAATAATATAATCTAGGCATAATAGTTGCATAATAGTTGCCCGTACTGAGAATTCACAATTCTTGTTTTTGACATATGGTTTCAACAATCTCAATAGTCTACCATGGTACTGGGATTTTTATATCCTGAACTTTAATGCAATGTCCATCTATGAAGACATTTAGAAAATGTGAGTCCAGTTTTGTTCTAGCTTGCGGGGACCCGGAAATCAGAATCTGTGTCTTGGCCTTGTTCAAACAAAGCCAATTAGCTGTCATCCAGTCTTTCACCAGTTTGTAAATACCGTGGATTTTCCTAGTATCCTCGATGTGATCGCCACTTAGTTCTATCTACAGCTGCGTATCATCAGCATAATGTGTGAACCTTGCTCCTTCTTTGTCAAGAATATTACACAGTGGGTGCATATAAACATTAAAAAGAGCTTGTGCCAGGCCTGCACCCTAAGGGACTCCACATGTGGATGTTCTATGAGAGGATGAGGACTGTCCCCAACATACTCTTGACTTCCTATTAGAGAGGAAGGACTCAATCCACTCAATGGCTTCTTCCGAGCACTGCCCTATAGTAATGTTGCCAGAAGCTTTCTGTGTTCAAGGAGGTCAAAGGCTGACGATAAATCAAGCATCAACAACCCTATATTGCCTCTATCTATAATGTCCAACATCTGTGTTTTAAGATCCAATAACGTAATTGGATCTAAACCCTGGATGTCTGGAGTGTAAAATATCAGCCTGGTCCAGATGTTCTTGAAACTGTATTGTGCCTACTCTATCTACAATTTTTAAAAGAAAAGGAACATTTGAGATGGCTCTAAGATTGCTAGCATCTTTAGGGTCTTGTCCCACTTTTTTGTAACAATGTTGTGACCACTACATTCTTAACACTGTCTGGGATCGTTTTATGGGGAAATATAGCAATGGTGAAACGTGTTAAAAAAGATGCAAAAGTGCAAATATTATTAGAAACATTTTTAGCAGCAATAGTGTCAGCAAGGCAAGATGTTGTATACATTTTTTAAAATATTATCTTCAAATTTGTGAGAGAGAAGAGGTAGAAGAGAAGCTAAAGAACAAAGGATCATCTACTATGGTCGTCATACCGGTCTCAGATAACACTTCTTAAGCATATTCTAAAGCAATCCTAGCGTATGCCCCTGTGATTTTATCAGCAAATGCTTGCTGTATCATTGTGCAATCCTCATTTGTATGGGAGGGGAATCGGATTTTAAATGTGGCTTCTCCACATTTTCCAGGATCTCATATGCTTTGGGGTATTATTGGCAGAATTTTCCATTTATCCATTGAAGAAATTCTTTTTTTGCTTCCTATATCCCTACTTTACACCGTTTTTCAATATTTTTCCAGATTGCTCTTTTTCCCAAAGTTTTATTTTTACTCGAATTGCATTCTGCCTTCCGTTTATCCTGTTTAAGCTGAGTTAGCTCAGGAGAAAACCAATTGCGATGATTCACCCGATCCCTCACAATCTTGGTTTCATTAGTGCTACTCTATTTCCTTAAAATCATTATCACCTTGCAACCGAAATCTGCAGAGGCTCAAGATCTGTAGTATTTTCCATAAGGTCATGTATGCAAATGGGAGGCAGTGTCTCACAGGTAAGTACTGAGATGGGGAAGAGGCATATGGAGCTTACACGTTTGAGATGTCACATGCGTTTGCGCTCAAGTATGTTTGAACCGTGTGTGATGGTCCAATTTAATAACTATTACCAAGCTTGATGAATATGTAATAGCTGATTATGATATGTTTTTATAAACAAAATCCATCGAATGTTCCACCTGCACATTGCTGCCATGTAAACGAGTCAGGATAAGTACTTTGTTTATGTTTGTGCTGGGCAAGAAATAATGCGAGCCAAGTGTTTGAAGTAGGAGACACAGTAGCACTGTATGCTCACGGGAAGTACGGAAGGAGAATGTTTGCACACACAAGTTTGGGGATTTTATAGGAAGCCACGTGGTGTAATGATGTGACACCACTGCCTAATGGAATAGTTCAGTTGCTTGGACATTATGGTAAATGGGAACGATACACTTGGCAAGCCAACACGAAAGTGTAGGTGCGCCAATTGAAAATAAATAAATAGAGCGGAGCAGTACACAATGTACATGGAATGAGATAATGTTTTATTTTTATTATATCAAGGCATGAATATGTAGTTGTATGTTGTTATATCAAAATGTATATGTTTCTATAGCTTGACAATCATCCAATAAGGTCACGTGTTAATGAGTATGCAACTGTGTTCGGGTGGTGTGGGCTTATGGTAACTTTGTTGGGATGGGGGTGATTCAAGTGATAATCTCAATCTCCTTTTACAGGTGTGAATAAATGCATTTTAATTCTGGAATATGTAAGTGAATTATAAAATAGAGATGTTTAATGAGTAGTCCAGCAGCTTCTAGATAGTAAAAGAAAGTTTATTTCACGCAATACCATTAGGTTGTAACCGGTTGGTTATGGTGATTTGAAAGGTGAAATACAAGATTTCTAATGGATACGAGAAGAAATAATGGACTGCAAAAGCATTTTAAATTAGTAGGATTTGGAGTTAATTTTCAGTATTTAGCACTAGAATATGACAGTGCAACCAAAGGACTGAAAATCATGCAATTGCACTTTGTAACTATGAATTGTTGAACTAACTGGCCAACTCATTTGTTTGGTATTATGACATTGTAATATGATTATATATAAAGGATCTTTGTTGGGGAGAGTAGGGTAGGAAATTTGTGTTGCATTTGTAAGTTGGTTTGATATATTCATTTTTAACATAATTAAGAGTAAATTAAAAATGATTGACCCAAAGGTGACAAATGATTCCATATATTGTGAACGTCACTATAGGTGACACAGTTCATTAGGGGAAAACGGTGTCTAGCTTGTGCATCCCACTTTGTGAGTCCCCCTTTTCCCTTCTTGTCTTATCCTCCCACTCCTTCCACTGCACTCTTGAACTATTGTTTACCTTTAATGGATAGTCACTTGTTTTGTTCCTCTCCAGAAGATACCAGTCACCCATCAGTATCAGTCTTGTAAAGTGAGTGAATGAGACACCAACCATTAGGTGACGCTTGGGAGGCAGACAGGAGCAGGTGGAGCAGAACATCCCTGAGGTCTGCATGTTTGAGACTCATTCTGACTTGCTCTTTTTGGTAGGAAGTAGCATAGATTCAGGGACTGAGTTGGGAGATATAATTCAATGAGTCAATGGCATATGGGGACAACATGTTGGCACTCAAACGAACTAGACGCAGAGGGAAGTGTTCTGCTTGTCATCTTTTCACATCTGCAGCATCACTTGCTTTGTGCACTGGGGATGCTAGAATTGCAAATTTGTCAAGTGAAGGCATCATCCAACTCACGTTCCACATGCTCTGTTTTATGTTGTTCTGGACTAAATGCACAAACATAAGTACGTGCATGGTTATTGCACCACAATGATAAACAACTTCAGAGTCAGACAGAAGAGGTTGCACTTTAAATTTCACCCACTATGTCAGGAGCAGAAGATGCAGTGATGCAGATCAGAAAGAACAACACACAGTGCATATAAACAGCAGGAGGAGCTTGAACATTTTAATTTAATTATTTATTTGCATTTTTAAAGCGCTCACTCAGCCTGGGGACATCGAGGCACTGTTATATGAATATGTCTTAGTTGTGTATTTATAACGCGCTTATTACCCAGAGGTTTCTAAGCATGGACCCGGGGATCGAACCTGTGTTGCTTCGCGTCGTCTTGTTTCCAAGGCAATCAGGTTGCTGCTGAGCTATCCTCCCGGGACAATGTCTCTGTCTTCACTGCACCCATCAAATGAAAAGAAGACAACAGTAAATGATGACAACATGGATGATGATCAACAGAAAGGTTATGATCCATCAGTTTCCAGATAGCTGTGTCTGTTGTTGTGGGAAAGCAGTGATATTGATCAGGAGAGAAATAACACTGCAGATCCAGAGGCTTTATCAGTAATAGGTGCTCACTGTACATTCTCTTTGGGAAACAGCCTACCTGTCACAAATCAAAAAGTACATCACATCTTTTTGTGGCACTGGAACACCAACCTGTTCGTTGTTAGCGCACAGGGAAAGTCAAAATCATGGCATACGTCACACAGAATAAACAGCAATATAATGTGTCCAGTTTTACATTCAGCTGGAAATCCTGTGTTTGGGAGGGTAGGGACCAATTTAGGAGGGTAGGGACCAATTTAGGAGGCACATCTATGTGGTCCCATGTGCTGCGGTACCAGTTACAAAGTCCTAACCTTCCCATACCATCATACAAGCAGTGTATCACCACCAGTCTGTACAATATCCCTTGAAAATACCACAGCAATGCAATTGCTTGGATGACATGCACTACCTCCTTGATCTAGCGATGCATAGCAGTGATCCCCCATTATTCTGAGCCACTGTTGTAGAGGCATTTCAGTGTGGACAGAAATATCACAAGTTACATGACAGACAGTGCCTTCTGAATGCCCTATTTGTTTGTGTAACATCCTGGATTCTGGTGGCCTTTGGGAGATTCCAATCACCTCTTAGAAGTTCCCAGCCACTGGTTCCAAAATTGCACAATGAAGATTTGGCTATGGTGGAGTAGATACTACAACAGTTGAACATCAGGGCATTGACTAAATGCTCATCACAGCATGCTACCTTTCAAAGAGGCTACCAAGTGAGATTTTCCTCTAGTGCACTTTCTTGAGCTGAACCTGTCCCACATGGTAAGTGACCTTCACAGTTAGTGTGGGACCTGCTTTGAGCCTTGTGTAGTGATTCATGTGTAGTTGGATTTGAATATAAAATTGAGTACCTGCTGGCATTCTTTCTGGATTATATTTTAAGGTATTCTGCACTATATTTGACGGTAAAGGTGCTGCTTTTAATTTGCATGTTTTGTTGTTGGGAAGGGGGACTTGCAGCAGAATTCATAAGGAGGGGACACTGCAAATGTGTAACGATGCGTCGATGCATCGCTCGAAGAAAGAATCCTGACTGCCATAGGAGCATCATTGAGGCCAACATTTTCCGAAAATGTCTTTATTTTTTTTTTTAAATGTATTTATTGAGTGATCTAGTTTACAAAAAAGAGAAACTTTACCAACTATTCCAGGATTGTCACGTGCAGGATTGACTGCATTATTGGCCATTACGTCACTTGATACCCATGGAAAAATGTGTGAGAACTGCAGTTTTTGGGAAGGAGATGCTATGATTCAGCCATGTTGAATACAGATAATAACCTAGAGAAACAAAAAATAGTGGAGTCTGGCTGAGCAAATTCTTGATGCCTAACTATTGGACCCTTGAACAGTGGGAAGTCAGTCTGGCCAGCAGCACTTGTGTGAGTTGATATTGAAGTGCTAAACTACTACCATCCTTTCCAAAAGTGTGTTGTCGGAGAGAATCTTTAGTGTGACTGGTGTTTTTGCCTATCACCTCAGCAGCAGATCCTTGTGTTGCAGAAGACTATGTTTTATCCTGAGTGAATGCATACTTCAGTGTCTGAGAGTGAATTGGGTTTAGTTATTTTATTTTATTTATTGGGTTTTTATAATGCACCTATACACAATGTGTTTCAAGGTGCAACAAGACAGGGGCGGGGTCAGGGATGACAAACAAAAATTGTCCTACTAGGACTTGTGTCATTTGGATTGTGCAAGTGCAGTAAACAGAAGAGCAGGAGAGAGGGGGAAGTGCCAGAGGGTTTAGTGAGTGCCAGAGGAGGCCAGGTGGACAAAGCACAGAGTGCAGAGGCAGAAGGCTCACATGCTAAGTGCGAGACACAGGGATGGAATGACTCAGGTCAGGAGAGCAGGCCCAGCCAGGAAAGTGCAGGAGGGAGAGGGAGGGAGCCCAGAATGGCAGCTGCCGGGTGGGGGGTCCTAGGAGACCAAGTGCAGGGGTAGACTGGCCAGGGAGGGCCTTGTGCCCTGTAAGAATCTGAAGGAACCAGGCAGCCAGTCAAGAGGCAGAGGAGGAACATTAGCAGGGGAGGGGGAGAGGGAAGGCGGAAGAGAAATGTAGAGAGTCACCACTCTCTGCTTGGAGAACATTTTGATCTGAGTTATTGATCCTTGCACCAACCGGGAGCCAGTGGAGAGATTTTAGGGCTGGATAGATGCAGTCCATGGGCTTGAGGCCAATAATAAGTCTTGAAGCCCTATTCTGGGTTTGTTGAAGGGGGAGAGGGAGGATTTAGGTAGGTTGAGGAAGAGGCTGTTGCAGTAGTCCAACCTGGAGAGGACCAGAGCTCCGGAGACATTGGGTTTCTGGGGGAAGGTGAGGAAAGAGAATGATGTATGGACACCTGGGCATCTCAGCCGTGTATTCCAAGTCTGTCAGCTGATTTTATGATTGGATAATTAGGAGTCTGGTGGGATTCCCTATCCTATATTTAAATGCGGAGTCACGATACTAATCCTTGTAACTTGAATAAAATAAGAAGAATATGCTAATATCTTGATTCCCATGCTTCCTGTGCAGTTGGGTATGAACCAAATGTGTTCTTCACGAGTTGACACTAATCTCTGTCTTCCAGTGTGATTGGCTTTGAATCCCATGTATTCTGAGACAGTTGATCCTATGAACCGATGTATGGATGTCTGGTAGTTGTAATCTCCTATAATGAAACCTGATCCTTATAAATCAAAGAAAGTTAGAAGAATAGATTACCAACTCGATCCCTATTTGCTCACTCCAACATTGTCGTTTCCACTTAAATAAAACAACTATGCAACAACATATGCCCATAGCCAACACGCCAACTGATGATGATTTCATACCCAATACATGTAAAACACTAAACAGTGGAGAAGGGTTGTGCATTTGATTGGAAATCGAATACTTGTAGTATTAACTGGAAAGCCTTGAACCGTTTCTGACTTGCACATTCCAATGACAGTACTGAGTTTGAGTTTTACTATTGTCACAAGCAGTACTTGTCAAAAGATATCAGGCTCCCCATAGAGCGGGCCACCTCTTAAAGTTCAGACTCTCTCCTACAGAGAACAGCCACCAATTAAAGTTCACATGCTCTCTCACACTGCACAGCCACCATTTAAAATTCACAGGGGCTCCTACAATGTGCAGCCACTCCTTACAGTTCACATGTTCTCCCCCGGAGTGCTGCCATCCTACAAAGTTCATAGGATTTAATACAGAATGCTGCCATCCATTAACGTTGATGGGCTCTCCCACAGAAAACAGTCACCCCTTATAATTAACAAGCGCTCACACGGAACGCTGCCACTCTCATATGTGGGCAGTCTCCCTGTGAGAACAGCCCTCTCCGATGACAGCTCGATACCTTCCTCTTTGCATTGTGGCCAGCATGAGGGAATGATGACGCTGCAGCATATGCCCCTCCATGGTAGCCACAAGAGCCATGAAGTCGAGCTTTCCCTGGCTGAGAGGCATTAGGAAGTGTAACGTAATGTATCTGGTGTTGTATAGCGCCTGTCTGCCACTTTTGGTGGCATCGCTGTGCATGGCTCTGTAAAAGGAAAGGAGGGGGTGGGTTTCATTAGTGGGAGAGTGGGAAGGGCAGGTGAGAAATATGTTGTGTTGATGGGTGCAGGTCGGACGTACCCATTTCTTGAGTGCCAATCTCCTTTCTATGGGTTTGCTGGAAGACATTTTAAAGTATGTTGTCCATAGGGAAGAGCCCAACATCTGATGGATGACCTCACTTTGAGTCTGGTCAGATGCTGATGTGGGAGAGTCTGACGGGGCTAACGAGGAGAACTTATTTGTGGCTTGTTTAGTGTTGATGTGCTAATGGCTAGGCCTGGTTGGCCTTTGTGGGGGATTGCATGTGCAGTGTAAGGTGGTATGTGATCTTAGAAGTATTGGCTAGTCGGAAAAGGCAGTAGTCGGCAAGCAATGGGAGCCTACATGCTTTATCTTCTGATTCCATTGATTCAATGTGAATACAATTGCATTTTCGGACCGGGCCAGCCACAGTGGCCTGCTGTTGGGAACAGTCACCAATGCCGCTGGCAGTGATTGAGCAGGCCTGGTGGATGCAGAGGCTTCATGCTGCTTGGCACAGTATGCCTGAACACATTGTGCCACATCATAGCCCTTGCAGGTAATAGTACCCACATCCTTTCCATTTCAGGGGTCGAAGGTTTCTTTTATTCACAAAAGGGGAACAATACACCAGTAATTCATTGACAATTGCAACATTTATCACACTATTCCAAAAAGAATCCTAATGAAAAAAACATTATGGAACAAAGTAGGAGGTGCCCCAGCTAGCAAGTTGTATTAACAGAGGACAGAAGGATAGAGAGAAGTTCTTCCTACAACTACCTAAGTTTCCTCTAGTGCTAGATTGCGCTGGCGTGCCGCTTATCTAATAGCAGACAGGATAAGGAATGGAAAAAACGTCAAACACACTGCATTGTTAACACAGTGTGTGACGTAACATGCAGTATTAAAACACACACTAGGTCAGTCTATTTGTGGTAAAAATTCAAATTGAATTACCTGTAGACCCAATCTAATGTGTACCATTGCTCTAAAAGGTGTAGCCAAAGTTTCCTGAAAACATTCCCTCTAAGACCTTGAACAGCGTTACAATAAATAAACACATTTTTGATTGTTTCTCACTGCGTTCTATCTTGACAATGCCTACAAAACAGCCCCTCATCATTTAACAGATCATATTGGACCAAGATCTCCTTTGTATGCAAGTTCCACCTAAACCTCATAAAGAGATGGCGGGTACCTTTGTCGGGGTAAATTGACAGGAAAGGGGCCAATGTGCCTTGCTTTTTATGGTCCCTCCTCAGGTGACCCAAGGAGGGGTATTGATGAAATTCCTCTACAGTGTGCCCCCAATATAAGTCATAAAGAGCCTGTTTTACCCTACCTGGATGTTCCGCTAATTCTACCCAGCCACAGCCACATTCCACCAATAGAGCGGCGCACAATTCCTCCAGTTCCTTCAAAGCGCCCTTGCCCTTCTCCCGGCAAATTATACTAATGTCATCAAATTATGTTTTTTCAATTGAAGAAATGATGTTCCTATATAGTGAAAGATATCTCCAGTGCGCCTTAGCCCTCAATGAAATAAGTCCCAAATTGTGACAAATTGCAGAATGTGTCAGTGAGCAGGGGAGGCGTAGCACTTTCCACCAAATCAAGGCTTCCAAGCACTGTGAGTAATCGATAGTTGACTGATCATAAACTGCGATCCCATATGAGATATTCAGCACAATTTTCCGCTCGTAAAAATGAATATCTGGTCAAAGGGAACATTTACTGTATCTTGAGTCAACCTAACTGATTCACTAATGTACCTGCTATTTCTTGAGGTAATGAAAAAACACAGGTACATAAGGGAATCCACAGTCGCCACTCACTCAGACTGAATCCGCCACCCAAAGGATGCTGTTTTTTGGGAAATTGATATTTGCATCACTTTAGTCTTAATTGGGTTAATAGATAAGGAATGGACCTCCACAAAGCTAAGAAATTTGTCAAGCAAACGCTGCAGACCTATGGGCGTGCTGTCGAAAATCAAAAAGTCATCAGCGTAGCCTAACCAAAGTGGTCTTAAATTATGAAGTTTCCCTGTTGCCAGGGCCTTTGGTTTCAAATGTCCTCTTATGCTGCCATGTACAAGTTGAATAGGCAGGGGCCAAAACGCACCCTGCCTAACCCCCCTAGATGATGAAATTGGGTGGGACAACTTTCCCTCTTGATTTAGGCAGACTTGGATAGTGGAATGTGTATATAGGCTCACTATCAGCATCACTAGGCAGCTGAAAAACCCAATCCTTGCAATGTATGCCACAGGTGTTCTCGATCAACAGCATTGAAGGCTGCTCTGAGGTCCACGGAAGAAAAGTAGTACGGGTTACCTCCCTTTGACCATGCCCCCTGTTGAAGACATTTAATCATAGCACCATTGAGCAAAGTCCCCATATTCTTTCGGAAGCCTATTTGCCACTTCGAGATTCTTCCAATTTCAGCCGCCCATGACTCCAGATGTCCAGAAAGCCTGGGAGTTTTTATTATAAAGGGATGTTAACATGGCCTCTGCATCCAGCTGGTACCTACAAAAGCACGAGGTACAGAGTCAGTTTTTATATAATTGATGTGCTTGCCTCAGGCAGACACTTCTCTCCAGGGTGGTCAGAAGCATGTTGCTTTGAATGACTCTACTGTATGAGTGGATGTGTTTCCTGAGTCCTGTCCTCTTTTTGCTTTTTCTTGGTAGGCTAACCTCGATGTTATCCGCCACAAAACACTCAAAGTTGTCCAACGAGAAAGTTGCATGCTGCCATTCCCCAGATGACCGGGCAATACTTGTGCTAAATAATCTGATATGATAAGTAATTTATAATATGCCTGAACAAAAGCGTTTCTAGGCATGACAAGACAAGGAGGGGGAAACAGAAGGAGGACAAACAGTGATTTTACTAGGCATTGTGTTATTCAGATTGTGTAAGTGCAGACAATAGGGGAGAATAGAGGTGCCAAGGGGGGTTCACGAGTGAGGAGAAGTGCAGGTGACTCAATAAGTGCTGCCAGAGGGTGGCTCTTAAGTGCAAAGAGAAGGGACTGTAGGGTTACAGATAAAGACCACTAAGGGCTGATGGAGCCCAGAGGCAGTGCAAGGGCAATTGGACATGCAGGAGCCCGTGCCCGAGTTCAGGGGTGGCCAGGAGAGCAGTGTGTGGAGCTATCAGGGACATTAGCAGGGGAGAGGAGGAGAGAAAGTGGAAGCCAAAAGGAAGGTCTAGAGTTGCTTCCAGAACCGTAGCGACATCAGAGATGTGAGGAGAGATGGAGAGGGTGGAGTCGAAGATGACACCAAGGTTCTTAGCCTCACAGGAAGGAGCAGAAGGCCCAGGGTGAGCGGCCAGAGAGGGAGAGGGAAGGAGGGAGCAGGTGTCCTGATGAGGAGGATATTGGTATTACTGGCCTTAAGGTAGAGATCATTGGCAGTACACCATTCCTGAATTGCGTCCAGACAGTCTGGTTTGATAAAAGGAGCAGACGTGGCTGAGGGGAGCCTAAAGGAGAGCAGGGTGTCATCTGCTTAACACTGAAAGTTAGAACAGAATGTAGCGATGCAGTGGGCCAGAGGTGGCAGGTAGTGTTTGAGGAGCCAGGGCAAAAGCTTAGAGCCCTGGGGAACACCACAAGTAGAGAGAGAGAGATAGAAGAGAGGAAAGACCCCAGTTGGACCTGGAAGTGTCAGTGAGAAAAGAGGTCAACCAGAAGAGGGCCTTACTAGTGATACCCAGGTTGTTATGGAGGTGATTGAGCAGGATAGCATGGTTGACTGTGTCAAAAGCAGAGGATAGATTGAGGAGAATGTGGACAGAAGGATGATTAGAGTCAAGATTAGAGAGCACATCTTCACAGGTGTTCAGGAGAGCAGTTTCCGGCCTTCTGGCAGCTCTGAAGCCAGACCGGTGGTTGTGGAGACAACCAACAGATTCAGTATGCAGAGTAACCTGGGAGATGGCCAGCTTTTCCAGGAATTTGCCCGGGAAAGGAAGGATGGAAATCAGGTGATAGTTAGCCAGGAAAGGAAGGATCGGCAGAGGGGTTATTAAGAAAGGAGTGCACAAGGAAGTGCTTGAGGGGTGAAGGGACGGTTCCAGTGGCAAAGGAGTGATTGCAGAAATCGGCCAAGGCTGGAGCCAGGGTGTTGATGTGGTCCTTGATGGCTCTGGGTGAGCAAGGGAGAACCTGCTTTGACCAAACTTTCACAGATCGGACTTGTCTAGAAACATGGTCAGTGGTGAACAGGTGAAAGAAAGAGAAAGGAGGGGGCTAGAGGAAGAGGGAGTGAACAGGCCTCGTCCACTCATCGGGCCAGCAAGGAAGACCACAAAATTCCATTTTCCTTGCTATTAAATGTCATTGCAATCCAACCATTGAGGTAGCAGTACCCTGGCTCCAACAACAGTGTCAAAGTAGGCCGACAGCAGGGCATGATAACTTAACTCTGTACTCATTATTTCCAATTGAGAGCATTTCTTAATAACCAACTACCCATGAAGATGTAAACAATGGTGGATTTAAAAAGACCGTTAGTCCAGGTAGAATGCAGTGGTATGTACCCGGGCACCTTTCCGTTTAAATGGGACAGGCCCAATCCTAGTAAACCATCGAACCGCCCTTTCCCGTTTGCCCTTTCCTGCCTTGCTGGTTCCTCTCCTCCCTTCAGTCAGACCGTGCTTGAATGTCAATACAGAATTCAAATCTCCCACCACCAAAACATTCCCCCTGGGAGATCTATTAAACCACTCAGTGATGAATATGTTTATGAGTCCAACGAACACAAGCCTGGATGCCAGTAAATATAGATAATCAGGATATTGAGCGGCCCCATACTCTGAATCGCAATGTGTGGAGCCATAATTTCAAAGGAGATGTCACAATACGGTCTGGATGCAAACTCATCCGCCCATCCAGACCGTACCTCTCCAGTGCTAGTTGCATCACTCTAGCTAATGCTCTCATCATGTCTAGGTTAGACTTTTGCAATGCCCTGTACTCAGGAGCCAATAAATACATCATAGACACAATTCAAAGACTGCAGAACAATGCCTTTAGAGCAGCACTAAACATCCCTCACAGAGAGCACGTCACCAAATTTAGGAAAGAGGTTAATTGGCTAAAAATAACGGATAGAATCCTACTCAACACAGCTTCCCTCACCTCTAAATGTCTGAACAACCTAGCCCCCCGTTACCTAATGGAAAAAATCACGAGGAAAACTTCCACACGACCCACGAGATCTGCTAACACCTTTAAATTAGAGACTCCTAGGTTTAAACGTTCGACTGCGGGAGTGTAACGCTCACCTGATTCCCGCAGAGGCGCCAGTCTTGACTGGGTGAATGTCGTATCTTCAAAGGTGATGTGTAACACACGGTTGGCTCTTTGGGCTGGACCTCTGTGCACTGTATGTCTGACTCGAAGAGTAAGATGTCTGCAGATAGAAAATATGGGATTAATGAACTGGGGTTATTGGGTGCCTCTCTCCTCTTCCCTTTCTCTTCTCCTGTAGAACCCCAAAGGTTAACGCCCTCACCTTAGGTAAGTGAACACCGAGCTCTCCATCTGCCTCGGGGCAGGGTGCCGTAACCAGTTTCTTCACTGGATAAGGGTGCAGGCCTCTTGACCTCAGAGGGCTGCTGTCCGTCGTTAACTGCACAAACGGTAAGTTCTGGGCACTTCAAATGTCTTTTGTAATGATATCTCTTGTTTTGCAGTGTTCCGGCGATGGCGGATGGCGGGCTGATGAGAGTTGAGGATCGAACCCGCGTGAGGATTAGAAGCGCCTGGAAGCACGTAAGTAAGCGCTTGTAGCCTGCTTCACGATGCGCACTAACTGTCCCTTTTATCTTGCAGGTACAAGTTCGGAGCTTTAGAGAAGCTGAAGGGTGCTGGAATACATACTGGATTCGGCGTGGGAAGGAGTAATGGCACGTGAGTAATAAAGTTGCCCAATGTCTTTAAACGCACCTTCTTTTGTCTTTCAGATGCGGGATGCAGCGCCGAAGGCCTCCGGAGCGTGCAAAAAGAGCTGGTAAGCTTTTGTCTTTCAGATGCCGGAATGCAGTGCGAAGACCTCCGGAGCATGCGAAGAGTAGGTAAGCCTTTGTCTTTCAGATGCCGGAATGCAGCGCGAGGCGTTGGTGACAGCCGATGGACCAGGTAAGAGATGCGCTGCCACTGAAGACCGTAGTGCTAACCTGTTCTTTCTTTGTCTTTACAGGTGCTGCTGAAGACTGGATTCCAGGATGGTAAGCCTTTGTTCCCTTAGGCCCAGGATCAGAAGCAGAAGACCCGATGAGCGTTCTGCTGCAGAGAATGCAGAATAACGCAAAGCAAGATTCATCCATCGGGTGTGGTTTAAATAGCCTCCTGTAGTGCTTAGGTCCCTCCTTCCACAGCCACGACTAGGTAAGAAAAGAGTTCCTGCTTTCCAGAAGAGTTCCAGTGTTCTGAACCTAGGGAGTGGCTCCTGCCCCACCCAACAGGAAAAGTAGTCCCAAACAGAAGAGGATCAGGGGTTCAACTGGCAGGTAAGTAAGCAGCATGGTCTGCTGCAGGTAAGTCCACCCAAGCATTATGAGCCCGGCGCTTCCAGCGCTGGGACTGGGCATCTTTATGAGTCTGGTGCCACTGGCGCCAGGACAGGGTCCAAAAGGTCCCAATTGGGACTGGCTGACACTCGGAACCGGGGTTATAGGTCTGCTTCCAAGGGAGTCGGGCAAGTCCTGATCTTTTGGAAGCAGAGATCATGACAGCACCCCCCCTCAAGGCCCCTCCTAAACCGGGCTTCTCCGGGGGTTTGGGCTTGTTAGGAAATGTTCGATGAAATCTTTTGATTAGACGAGGCGCGTGGACATATTCTGCAGGTTCCCAGGATCTTTCTTGGGGACCGTAGCCTTTCCAGTCAATCAGGTAAAATAGTTTAGATTTGGAGATCTTGGAATCCAGGATGCTTTTGAATTCAAACTCGAGTTCTCCATCAACTAGAATATGTTTTGGAGATGTAGTTAGTCGGGTTTGAGGTTGCACAGGTTTTAATAGAGAGACGTGGAAGACCAGATGTATCTTCATGTGAGGGGGCAAGTCCAACTTGACCGCTACTGGATTTACTATGGTAGTGATGGAATAGGGACCAAGGTATCTTGGGTTGAATGTGCGTGTTCCTTTTAGAGGTAGATATTTGGTGGATAACCAGACTTGATCTCCTACTTGATATTGGGGGGCTTCCTTCCGATGTTGGTCTGCTCCTTTCTTGTATTGTTCTTTAGCCCTTTGAAGGTGAGAAACGGCTTCCTTAAAGGCTTGGGTGATTGTAGAATGCAGGTGGTCTACTGCTGGTGTTCTAAGATCTTGGAGTGGATCCAACTCCGAGGTTCGAGGTTGACTACCGTATAAAAGAAAAAACGGGGTCTTCCCAGTTCCCGAGTGGACAGAGTTATTGTAGGCATATTCGGCTATCCAAAGGATATCTTTCCAAGTTTTTTCAATTTGTTGTAGCATGCAGCGCAAATACTGTTCCAGAGTTTGATTGGTCCTCTCGGTTTGTCCGTCGGTTTGAGGGTGGTGGCTGGTCAAAAGTCTCACATCAATTTGAGCCGACCGACAGCAACTTCGCCAAAAATGAGAAATAAATTGACTACCTCGATCCGAAATTAGAACTGAAGGAAAACCGTGCAGTCGGACGATGTTTTCGAGAAATTCTCGGGCCAGAGTTGCTGCTGTTGGTAAGCCTTTGAGTGGAATGAAATGCGCCATCTTGGAGAATAGGTCCATGATTACTCGGATCGTATTGCATCCGGAGCATGGAGGTAGATCGGTGATGAAGTCCATAGAAAGCGTATGCCAAGGGCGAGCCGGGATGTCAATAGGGCGTAAGAGGCCGGCTGGTTTTTCCTTTTGACTCTTGTTTTGGGCGCATACTCCACAGGACATTATAAAGTCTCTGATATCTTTTTTCCAAGACGGCCACCAGAAGTAGCGCTTGATCTTTTCCGAGGTCTTGGTCATACCGGGATGTCCTTCCATTAAAGAATCGTGATAACAAGAGATTACCTTTTTCTGTAAATCTGTGCTGGGCAGGTATAACCGTTCTTGGAAATATAATAGGTTGTCCTTCACCGTAAAGTCCTTTCCCTGCAGATGCCAATTCTGTATGTCTGCTGGAGTTACCAGTAGCCTGGCTTTATCCTTAACTTCCTCTATGGATTGTGTGGCGATTACAACTAGAATTCTTTGTTCGGGAATGATAGGTACAGGTTTAGGATTGATCAAATGTTCTTCCACTCCCATCCGAGAAAGGGCATCAGCTTTACCGTTTTTTGTACCAGGTCGATAGGTAATTATGAAGTCAAACTCGGCAAAGAATAGTGCCCAACGGAGTTGCCTAGAGGATTGAGCTTTTGCGGTTTTCAAACATTGCAGGTTTCGGTGATCTGTAATCACAGTAACGGTGTGTCGGGCCCCCAGAAGATAATGCCGCCAAGCCTTAAAGGCGGACTTGATAGCTAGAAGTTCCTTATCAGTAATAGTGTAATTGATTTCAGGAGGCGAGAATTTGCGGGACCAAAATGCCACGGGATGCAACTGATTGGTTACTGGGTCCTTTTGTGATAGAACTGCCCCCATGGCAAGGCTCGAAGCATCAGTTTCAACGATGTAGGGGAGTTCTGGGCGAGGATGTTTTAAGATCGGTGCAGAGATAAATCTAGTCTTCAAATTCTGGAACGCTTGTTCCGCCTCGGTAGACCATTCAAAACGTTTGTTTTTCTTTAACAAGGCGGTGATGGGCTGGACTATTCGAGAGAATTCGGGGATAAACCTGCGGTAAAAGTTAGCGAAGCCTAACATGCTTTGAACACCTTTTACGGAGGATGGCGATGGCCATTTGAGAATTGCATCGACCTTCTTTGAATCCATACGCACTCCGCTAGGTGATAATATAAATCCCAAGAATTCAACTTCAGTCACGTTGAAAACACATTTTTCCAACTTAGCGAAAAGTTTGTGTTGACGCAATCTCTCGAGGACCATTTTCACGTGTTTCCGATGTTCAGTTTCCGATGCATAAAATATTGAAAGGCGGCCGGGGCATTGCAAAGTCCGAAGGGCATGACCTGATATTCAAATAGCCCATACTTGGTGCGGAAGGCCGTCTTCCATTCATCGCCCTCTTTTACTCGTACCAAGTGGTAGGCTCCTCTAAGATCCAGCTTTGTATATATGCATGCTTTTCTGACTTGGTCCAGGAGTTCAGGGATCAAAGGTAACGGATATCTATTCTTAACAGTGATCTGGTTCAGGGCGCGATAATCTATACAAGTTCTAAGGTCCCCTTCTTTTTTTGGAACGAAGAACAAAGCTGAGGAAGCAGGGGACTTGGAAGGACGAATAAACCCATTCGCTAGGTATTGATCCAGGTATTGTCGGAGGTGAAGATTCTCAGGCTCGGTGAGGGCATAAATTCTACTACAAGGAGGAGTAGATCCAGGTATCAGGTCTATCTGGCAGTCATAAGACCTATGAGGAGGTAGAGAGTTAGTGTAACGCTCACCTGATTCCCTCTGAGGCGCGGGTCTTGACTGGGCGGTGAAACCGTCTTCAGCGTTAGGCGTAGGATTCGTTTGGCTCCCGGATTAGGCCCCTTCTTCACTGAAAATTTGACCCGAAGGGTGAGGTGTCTGCAAGTAGAAAATCCAGGTATTAGTGGCTGGAAGGTTGGGAGAAGTTCCAAGCCCCCCTCTCTCTCTCTCCCCGTGGTGCTGGGTTGTAGTCGCGCTCACCTTAAATAGGTGAATGCCAGGCTCTCCATCCTGCGTCTTGTGCAGGGGCGCTGGGTCCAGTTACTTCACTGGATTCGAGTTCAGCCTCTTGATTGCAGAGGGTGATTTGAGAGCGATGCCGCCGTTTGCTGCACGAGCGTGACTTGTAAGTATTAAAGTTCTTTTTAGATTGCTCTCTTTTAATGTCTATGTCTTTTTCCTTTTCAGTTGCTGCCGGTGCCAAAGAAGATGTCCTCCCGGTTCGTGGCAATGAACGAGGCAAGAAGATGGAGAATAGGATGGCACGTAAGAAGAAAGGCTGCTCTAGGGCTGTAGAATGCACCTTAATGTCTCTTTTTGTCTTTACAGGTGATGGAATGCGGCGCGAGCAGCGTTGGGGCGAGCGTAACGCAGGTAAGTCGTTTTGCAACTAAGCGTTAGTAACCAATGTTCTTTGTCTTTGCAGGCCCGATGCCGGACGAGAAATGCAGAAAAAACGCCTTGGATGCTGCCGATGGATCGGGTAAGTTGAAGCGCCAACCTTGCTTTTGCCTAACCTGTGCCTTTTGTTTTTGCAGGAGTTGCTGAAGACTGCAGATTGGTTCCAGCAGGTAATTTTCTTATTCACAGGATCCGGAGCTGAAGATTCCCTGGAGCTGACACGGTGAGCGTCCTGCTGCAGATGCAGAATAACGCGAAGCACGTTGCACCAATCGGGTGTGGTTTAAATAGCCCACAGGAGTGCTTAGGTGTCTCCTTCCACAGCCTCGCCCAAGAAAAAAAGAGTTCCTGCTTCCAGAAGGGTTCCAGCATCACTGATCCAGGGAGTGGTGCCTGCCCCACCCAGAAGAAAAAGTAGTCCCTGCCAGAAGAGAATGAAACATCATTCTGCTGGTAAGTAAGCAGCATGGTCTGCTGCAGGTAGGTCCACCCAAGCACTTTCACACTTGTTATGAGCCCGGCGCTTCCTGTGCCGGGACTGGTCCATTTTATGAGCCTGGCACCACCGGTGCCAGGACAGGGTCCAAAAGGTCCCCATTGGGACTGGCTGGCGCCGATGGTATATGTTATGAGCCTGCTTCCAAGGGTGTTGGGTTGGTCCTGACTCCTTGGAAGCAGTGGTCATGACAGCACCCCCCCTCAAGGCCCCTCCCAAATTCGTCTTCCCCGGGGGTTTCGGTTTATCAGGAAAAGTTCGATGAAACTTCTTAACCAGACGGGGTGCATGAACATGTTCCGACGGTTCCCAAGATCTTTCCTGAGGGCCATAACCTTTCCAGTCAATCAGATAGTATAGTTTTGATTTGGAAATCTTGGAGTCTAGGATGTCTTGTATTTCGAATTCCAGTTCTCCGTCCACAAGAATAGGGTCTGGAGATTTCGTCAAATGGGTTCCAGGTTGCATGGGCTTCAGTAGAGAAACGTGGAAAACTGGATGTATTTTCATATGGGCAGGTAGACCCAAATTAACTGCCACTGGATTTATTATGGCCGTGATTGGGTAAGGTCCCAGGTATCGTGGATTGAAAGTACGTGGTCCTTTGAGAGGTAAATGTTTGGTTGATAGCCAGACTTGATCTCCCACAAGATATTGAGGGGCCTCCTTTCGACGTAGGTCTGCACACTTCTTGTATTGTTCCTTGGCTCGCTGAAGGTGAGACGTGGCCTCTTTAAAGGCTTGAGTAATTGTAGAATGCAGATGATCTACAGCTGGGGTCCCAAGAGTCTGAGGTGGATCAAGATTTGAGGTGCGGAGGTGGCTTCCATATAAAAGAAAAAAAGGAGTCTTTCCGGTTCCAGCATGGACTGAATTATTATAAGCGTACTCCGCAATCCAGAGAATGTCTTTCCAAGTACTCTCCGATTGTTGTAACATGCAGCGCAAATATTGTTCCAGGGTTTGGTTGGTCCTCTCGGTCTGCCCGTCGGTCTGGGGATGATGGCTGGTTGAAAGCCTTACATCAATTTGGGCTAGGCGACAACAACCCTGCCAGAAGTGGGAAATAAATTGACTTCCTCTGTCTGAGATTAAAACTGAAGGAAAGCCGTGCAACCGAACGATGTTTTCGAGGAACTCTCGGGCCAGAATTGAAGCTGTGGGTAACCCTTTCAATGGGATAAAATGAGCCATTTTCGAGAATAGGTCCACAATTACTAAAATTGTATTAAATCCGGAGCATGGTGGTAAATCCGTGATGAAGTCCATGGAGAGAGTATGCCACGGGTGTGGAGGAATGTCTAGGGGTTGTAAGAGGCCTGCTGGTTTCTCCTTCTGGCTTTTGCTTTGGGCGCACACACCACAGGAATTTATGAAATCCTTAATGTCCTTTCTCCAAGACGGCCACCAAAAATGCCTTTTTATCTTTTCTGACGTTTTAGCAATACCTGGATGTCCTTCCATTAAGGAGTCATGGTAACATGAGATCACCTGTTTTTGTAAATCGGTACAAGGTAGATATAACCTTCCTCGAAAGTATAGTAAGTTCTTATCCGTAGTGAAGTCTTTTCCCTTGAGTGGCCAGTCTTGCACCTCTGCTGGAGTCAGAAGTTTTTTAACTGTAACTTCAATGTCTTCAATGGATTGTTCATTAACCAAACCCAGGATTCTCTGTTCCGGAATTATGGGCACGGGTTCAGGATTGGTCGTGAGTTCATCTACTCCAATTCGGGAGAGGGCATCAGCTTTACCATTCTTGTTGCCAGGTCGGTAGGTTATCACAAAGTCGAATTCGGCGAAAAATAGTGCCCAGCGAAGTTGTCTAGAGGATTGAGCTTTGGCTGATTTGAGGTACTGTAAATTACGATGATCCGTAATGACGGTGACTGTGTGTCGGGCTCCCAGGAGATAATGCCGCCAGGCTTTAAAGGCGGACTTAATAGCCAAAAGTTCCTTATCTGTAATGGTATAGTTGATTTCGGGAGCCGAAAATTTGCGGGACCAAAATGCCACTGGGTGTAACTGGTTTGTCTCTGGGTCCCTTTGCGAAAGCACTGCTCCCATTGCGAGACTGGAAGCATCGGTCTCAACGATATAGGGGAGTTCCGGACGAGGATGTTTTAAAACCGGAGCCGAGGTGAATTTTGTTTTTAGTTCTTGAAAAGCTTGTTCAGCCTCTGTCGACCACTCGAAACGTTTATTTTTTCTAAGGAGGGCTGTAATGGGTTGGACTACTCGAGAGAAATCTGGAATGAACCTACGATAAAAGTTGGCGAAGCCCAACATGCTTTGAACACCTTTCACAGACGTTGGTGAGGGCCACTTAATGATAGCGTCCACTTTCCTTGAGTCCATGTTGACTCCATTAGGTGACAAAATAAATCCTAAAAATTCGACCTCAGTGACATGAAAAACGCATTTCTCCAGCTTTGCAAAAAGTCTGTGTTTACGGAGCCTCTCCAGTACTGCTGTGACATGTTTTCGATGTTCCGCCTCAGAGGATGAGTAGACCAGAATGTCATCTATATAGACAACTACACACACGTCAATGAGCTCTCTGAGGACGTCATTCATAAAATACTGAAAGGCAGCCGGTGCGTTACATAATCCAAAGGGCATTACTTGATACTCGAACAGTCCATATTTAGTACGAAAGGCCGTCTTCCATTCATCGCCCTCTTTTATTCGCACCAAATGGTAAGCTCCTCTGAGGTCCAGCTTTGTGTAGATACAGGCACTTTTAACTTGGTCAAGAAGTTCAGGGATCAATGGTAACGGATACCTGTTCTTAATCGTAATCTGGTTTAGGGCACGATAATCTATACATGTTCTTAGGTCTCCCTCTTTTTTTGGAACGAAGAACAGAGCTGAGGAGGCTGGGGACTTCGAAGGACGGATAAATTCATTAGCCAGGTACTGGTCCAAATACTGCCTCAGGTGAAGATTTTCAGGTTCTGTGAGGGCATAAATTCGACTGCACGGAGGAGTGGATCCCGGAATCAAGTCTATCTGGCAGTCGTAGGATCTGTGAGGAGGCAGAGAATTAGCTTGATCTTTCTGAAAGACATCTTGAAATTCCCGGTATTCTGGAGGCAGTTGAGAGTTCTCAAAAGTAGTTGCTGCCAGCTTAGTAAGGGGCTGAGGATAACAGGTAGGAGCGCATTCTGGAAACCGGATTGTCTTTGCTCGCCAATCAATTTGAGGATTGTGCTTCTCCAACCAAGGGATTCCCAGGATAACTTGAAACTGCGGAGCCTTGATCACGTCAAACACGATCTTCTCTTGATGTCCATCTTGGCTTATCAATGTCACTTCCATGGTGGTGTGAGTTACTCGTCCGGAAGCTATTTCCGTACCATCCACGGTGGTGATGACGTCTTTCACCGTCTTAGGACAAAGAGATAGATTCATCCTGGCGGCCAATTCACAGTCCACGTAATTGCCGATTGCGCCACTATCAATGTATGCTTTAAGGGCATGCATACGATTAGGTTGTTCTGGACTCACGAGGACCATGGGCATGATGAAATGCAAGGTCAAAGAACTGGTTTTAACGCTCGGCAAGCGGACCTCTACACTTGTCGGGCGAGGTCGTTTTCCGACTCAGAACCTTCGGCACCTTTATCAGAAGCTCCTACTATCTTCTTCCTTGGTTTCACTGGGCAATCTCGAAGGAAGTGTCCCGAGTTTCCGCAATAAAGGCACAATTGCAATTGTCTTCTTCTTTCCCTTTCCTTTTGGGTTAGTGGTCCTTTCACAACCCCAATCTGCATGGGTTCCACGGTATCATTTCCTTTAGCTGAACTCTGTGGTCTAGAAAAAACTCGAGTTTCAAATCTGGAACGATCGGCCTTCCGATTCTGTATTCTATGATCCAATTGAACCACCAGGTCGATGTATTCGGAACAGTCTTGTGGAGGGTTCACCACCTGAGCCAGAACGTCTTTAAGTTCTCCACGCAGTCCTCTGTAGAAAAGGGTGATTCTCTTGTCCTCAGGCCATCCGGTTTCAACCACTAATCTGTTGAACGATGCAATGTAGGCCAGAAGATCTTGATTGCCCTGTCGTAGTGAAAGAAGTTCATTGACCAGGGCCTGTCCTTGCGAGTGTCTTGCAAACAATTTTTCCATACTAGCTTGGAAATCCTGGAAGTTATGAAGAACAGGGTCATCTCGAGTCACTAAAGGAATAGACCAATCTGCGGCGCTGCCACCAAGATATGAGAGCACGAAGGCCACCTTAGCCTGGTCCGTTGGGAAAGCGGCGGGTCTGCATAAAAAATGCAAGCGACACTGATTGATGAACACAGCAAATCTTTTCGGATCACCTGAAAAGCGCTCGGGCGGAGCCAAAGGTACATTTCCTGGTAGGTTAATGTGCACCAGATTGGTAGAAGTCGTTGGAGCATGACTCCCACTAGGAGTAGGCAGAGGAGTTTGTCCCGCTTGGGCTTGCAGCAATTGTCTAGCCAAGTCGTCTGTTCGTTCCTTAGAGACCTCTAACTCCCTCCTTAAGGCATTCGTTTCCTGGCGTGCTGCGTGTACTTCTGCCCTCAACTCCCCAAGTAACTGGGCCAATTGGTCTGTGTCTGAAGTTTCCATTGCGCCTGGGCGGGAAATATGTGGTAAGGCTTCGCGTTCTGTAACGCTCACCTGATTCCCTCGGAGGCGCGGGTCTTGACTGGGCGGTGAAACCGTCTTCAGCGTTAGGCGTAGGATTCGTTTGGCTCCCGGATTAGGCCCCTTCTTCACTGAAAATTTGACCCGAAGGGTGAGGTGTCTGCAAGTAGAAAATCCAGGTATTAGTGGCTGGAAGGTTGGGAGAAGTTCCAAGCCCCCCTCTCCCTCTCTCCCCGTGGTGCTGGGTTGTAGTCGCGCTCACCTTAAATAGGTGAATGCCAGGCTCTCCATCCTGCGTCTTGTGCAGGGGCGCTGGGTCCAGTTACTTCACTGGATTCGAGTTCAGCCTCTTGATTGCAGAGGGTGATTTGAGAGCGATGCCGCCGTTTGCTGCACGAGCGTGACTTGTAAGTATTAAAGTTCTTTTTAGATTGCTCTCTTTTAATGTCTATGTCTTTTTCCTTTTCAGTTGCTGCCGGTGCCAAAGAAGATGTCCTCCCGGTTCGTGGCAATGAACGAGGCAAGAAGATGGAGAATAGGATGGCACGTAAGAAGAAAGGCTGCTCTAGGGCTGTAGAATGCACCTCAATGTCTCTTTTTGTCTTTACAGGTGATGGAATGCGGCGCGAGCAGCGTTGGGGCGAGCGTAACGCAGGTAAGTCGTTTTGCAACTAAGCGTTAGTAACCAATGTTCTTTGTCTTTGCAGGCCCGATGCCGGACGAGAAATGCAGAAAAAATGCCTTGGATGCTGCCGATGGATCGGGTAAGTTGAAGCGCCAAACTTGCTTTTGCCTAACCTGTGCCTTTTGTTTTTGCAGGAGTTGCTGAAGACTGCAGATTGGTTCCAGCAGGTAATTTTCTTATTCACAGGATCCGGAGCTGAAGATTCCCTGGAGCTGACACGGTGAGCGTCCTGCTGCAGATGCAGAATAACGCGAAGCACGTTGCACCAATCGGGTGTGGTTTAAATAGCCCACAGGAGTGCTTAGGTGTCTCCTTCCACAGCCTCGGCCAAGAAAAAAAGAGTTCCTGCTTCCAGAAGGGTTCCAGCATCACTGATCCAGGGAGTGGTGCCTGCCCCACCCAGAAGAAAAAGTAGTCCCTGCCAGAAGAGAATGAAACATCATTCTGCTGGTAAGTAAGCAGCATGGTCTGCTGCAGGTAGGTCCACCCAAGCACTTTCACACTTGTTATGAGCCCGGCACTTCCTGTGCCGGGACTGGTCCATTTTATGAGCCTGGCACCACCGGTGCCAGGACAGGGTCCAAAAGGTCCCCATTGGGACTGGCTGGCGCCGATGGTATATGTTATGAGCCTGCTTCCAAGGGTGTTGGGTTGGTCCTGACTCCTTGGAAGCAGTGGTCATGACAGTTAGCCTGATCCTTCCGGAAAACATCTTGGAATTCTAGGTATTCAGGAGGTAACTGGGGAGCCTCCGAGGAAATTGCTGCCAGTGCAACACCAGGTCGAGGGTGACAAGTAGAGAAACATTCTGGAAACTGAACCGTTCTTGCTCGCCAATTGATCTGAGGATTGTGCTTCTCTAACCAAGGAATTCCTAGAATAATCTGGAACTGAGGGGCCTTGATCACATCGAACACGATCTTCTCATGGTGTCCATCTTGACTTACTAGCGTCACTTCTTGGGTGGTATGCGTTACTGGTCCGGAGGCTATCTCCGTACCATCCACCGTAGTAATGACGTCCTTTACAGCCTTTGGACAAAGAGTCAGATTCATCCTCAAAACCATTTCATGATCCACATAATTGCCGATGGCACCGCTGTCGACGTAAGCTTCAATCGCATGTAATCGATCCGGACGTTCAGGGCTAATGAGGACCATAGGTATCACGAAATGCGAGGTCACGGAACTGGTTTTAACGCTCGGCAAGAGGACCTCTATTCTTGTCGGGCGAGGTCGTTTCCCTGCTCAGAGTTTGTGACCCTGGTAACTGCAGCTCCTACTGCCTTCTTGGCTGGTTTCACCAGACAGTCTCGAAGAAAGTGCCCTGAGTTTCCGCAATAGAGGCATAATTGCAGCTGTTTTCTCCTTTCCCGCTCCTTTTGTGTTAGTGGTCCTTTCAGGCCCCCTATTTGCATGGGTTCCCCGGAGTCTACTCCTTTGGTAGGAGTTGGTGGTTTGGAAAATACTCGAGCATCAAACTTGGAACGATCGGCCTTCCTGTTCTGCAGTCTGTGGTCAATTTGAACGACTAAGTCAATATAGTCCGAACAGTCTTGCGGGGGATTCACTACTTGGGCTAACACATCTTTGAGCTCTCCACGTAGACCTCTATAAAACAGCGTAATCCTTTTGTCCTCAGGCCATCGAGTTTCCACTATCAGTCTGTTGAAAGACGCAATATAAGCCAAAAGGTCTTGATTACCCTGTCGCAATGAAAGGAGCTCATTGTCCAAGGCCTGCCCCTGTGAATGTCTTGCAAACAGTTTTTCCATACTGAGCTGAAAAGCTTGAAAATCATGGAGAACCGGATCATCTTGATTAACTAGAGGGATCGACCAGTCTGCCGCATTGCCACTAAGGTACGAAAGCACGAAAGCTACCTTAGCTTGATCAGTTGGAAAGGCTGCTGGCCGGCATAAGAAGTGCAACCGGCACTGATTAATAAATACTGCAAACCTCTTTGGGTCACCAGAAAATCGTTCGGGCGGAGCCAGAGGTACATTCCCAGGTAGGTTGATCTGCACTGGGTTCGTAGAGGATGTTAAAGGAAGATTTGCCCCTGATGCGGGTAACGGAGTTTGTCCGGCTTGTGACTGTAGCAATTGTCTAGCGAGATCGTCTGTTGGCTCCTTGGAAATAATCAGTTCCCTTCTTAGAGCATTTGTTTCCTGACGGGCTGCATGCACTTCTGCTCTTAGTTCCCAAGTAACTGGGCTAGCTGGTCGGTATCCGAGGTTTCCATAGCGCCTGGGTGGGAGTTTTGCGGTAGGCTTTGCGTTCTGTAACGCTCACCTGATTCCCGCGGAGGCGCCGGTCTTGACTGGGTGAATGCCGTATCTTCAAAGGTGATGTGTAACACACGGTTGGCTCTTTGGGCTGGACCTCTGTGCACTGTATGTCTGACTCGAAGAGTAAGATGTCTGCAGATAGAAAATATGGGATTAATGAACTGGGGTTATTGGGTGCCTCTCTCCTCTTCCCTTTCTCTTCTCCTGTAGAACCCCAAAGTTTAACGCCCTCACCTTAGGTAAGTGAACGCCGAGCTCTCCATCTGCCTCGGGGCAGGGTGCCGTAACCAGTTTCTTCACTGGATAAGGGTGCAGGCCTCTTGACCTCAGAGGACTGCTGTCCGTCGTTAACTGCACGAACGGTAAGTTCTGGGCACTTCAAATGTCTTAAAAGTCTTTTGTAATGATATCTCTTGTTTTGCAGGGTTCCGGCGATGGCGGATGGCTGGCTGATGAGAGTTGAGGATCGAACCCGCGTGAGGATTAGAAGCGCCTGGAAGCACGTAAGTAAGCGCTTATAGCCTGCTTCACGATGCGCACTAACTGTCCCTTTTATCTTGCAGGTACAAGTTCGGAGCTTTAGAGAAGCTGAAGGGTGCTGGAATACCCACTGGATTCGGCGTGGGAAGGAGTAATGGCACGTGAGTAATAAAGTTGCCCAATGTCTTAAAACGCACCTTCTTTTGTCTTTCAGATGCGGGATGCAGCGCCGAAGGCCTCCGGAGTGTGCGAAGAGCTGGTAAGCTTTTGTCTTTCAGATGCCGGAATGCAGTGCGAAGACCTCCGGAGCATGCGAAGAGTAGGTAAGCCTTTGTCTTTCAGATGCCGGAATGCAGCGCGAGGCGTTGGTGACAGCCGATGGACCAGGTAAGAGATGCGCTGCCACTGAAGACCGTAGTGCTAACCTGTTCTTTCTTTGGGCCTCATTACGACCCTGGCGGAGTGGGTTTACGCCAGCGTTATTCGCGGCGGACCCGTCCGCCCTACTACGAGATTCCGTAGCGCCATGGAGCGTTTTCCGCCTGGTTTTTCCGGGCGGAGAAATCCATGGCGCTACGGGACCTTGTCGTTAATTACGCCACCGTATTTTGAGGTGGCGTAATTAACGCCTTCCCCACTCCCATTATACCCTATGGGGCAAAAATGGGAATGGGGAAGGGTAAAATGGGGGATGGGGATTTACCGCCCCGCCAAGGTCGGAATGGGGCGGAAAATCCGCCATCCTCCATGGCGCTATCGGCAGCTTTCCGCCGTGCTCCGCGGTGCATTTAGCACCGCGATTTCCGCCAGGGTCGTAATGAGGGCCTTTGTCTTTACAGGTGCTGCTGAAGACTGGATTCCAGGATGGTAAGCCTTTGTTCCCTTAGGCCCAGGATCAGAAGCAGAAGACACGATGAGCGTTCTGCTGCAGAGAATGCAGAATAACGCAAAGCAAGATTCATCCATCGGGTGTGGTTTAAATAGCCTCCTGTAGTGCTTAGGTCCCTCCTTCCACAGCCACGCCTAGGTAAGAAAAGAGTTCCTGCTTTCCAGAAGAGTTCCAGTGTTCTGAACCTAGGGAGTGGCTCCTGCCCCACCCAACAGGAAAAGTAGTCCCAAACAGAAGAGGATCAGGGGTTCAACTGGCAGGTAAGTAAGCAGCATGGTCTGCTGCAGGTAAATCCACCCAAGCATTATGAGCCCGGCGCTTCCAGCGCTGGGACTGGGCATCTTTATGAGCCTGGTGCCACTGGCGCCAGGACAGGGTCCAAAAGGTCCCAATTGGGACTGGCTGGCACTCGGAACCGGGGTTATGGGTCTGCTTCCAAGGGAGTCGGGCAAGTCCTGATCTTTTGGAAGCAGAGATCATGACAGGGAGGAACTAGTTTTCCTGTCAAAGCTGCTCACTGCTGGAACAAGTTACCACTCGACCTCAGAACCTAACTACCATACCCTAAATTCAGACACAAGATAATCAAATGGCTGCGTGCCAATGACACATAACTTGACTAACACCTAGCCTACTCCCTCCTTGGCCCATACCATACCTTTTGCTTCCATGTATTTCTCCATACTAAAAATAGCCGAGCATGCATCCCTACCTACCTACGTAGCCTATATATGATAACTAGATTCATAGTCTGACCTATAAACTTGATTATATACCCGTCTGTTTAGATAGTATTGCTAGAGTGCCTCGGACATCCCAAGATAAGCCCTGTACTTGTACATATGTTTGTATATATTCCTGCATATATATTTTTTTGTTATTTTTATACTCATGCCAAATACTGTAATAAGCTTAAGATTTCTTGTACACTGTTGTGCCCGGTTACCCAAGGGTTTGGCACGCATTACCAAATAAATAAAGAAAAACAAACAAACAAAACAATTGACCACCAACCTGACCTCAGGACTAGATCACACAAGGGTCAATAAGCCGCCATACGAATGCCCCTGGTGGCCTTGCCGCACTCCCTGGAAGGACACATAATATCCACCCAAGAAGGGAGACGAGCTAAGCCAAGATTCCTGAAGAGCAATAATAATGTAGTAAGCTTCTGGCACATCGGAATATCATTAAATGAATGAGTGTGCCCCCACTAATTCCAACAGACCACTGAGAGACCTTTCGGGCCTAGCAGGCCAAGGTTCCACACCTGTAGCAAAGCAGTCTACTTTGAAGGTGTGCCCAGCAGCCAAGACCAGTCTTGCTTTCTTCGGATGCCGTTGTTCTTCTCCTCAAGGACAAAACCTGATTTCAATAAATCTGCCTCCTCCACTGATAGTGGCAGGCTTTGTGATTAGCCGATGTCTGCTCTCCGCTAAAGTACCCTCCCCTGGTGGCCACATACATTTACTTTAAGAGGTTCTAAGTCTCTGGTTGGCTGAATGAAGAAGAATTGTTCAAGAAAATTTTAATGGGCGCAATAAACCCTGCAAATAAACTCAAGAACATAGGGTCCTGATTAGGGAATGGATCCACATGAATGATCCGAAAATGTATTCTGAGGTCATAGTGGCATTCAACCTGGCCGAAACTCCATCTTGTGCTAGTGGAATAAGATGACTTGTCAAAAAGATGCAAGGGGCCTGGGACTCACGTTTTATGAAGTTCTGCCAAGTATAGTTAATGGTAGCATGCCAGAGGATTTGTAACCAAAGTACAGTGGAAAGAAAAGTTGAACATTACAGTAGACTGTATGCTGATATATATGTGGTGGCCTCTTGGTAGTTTCTAAGATGATAGAAGAGAGCCAGTGATTGCATCTGTACTTACTAAGCCTAACACATACAAAATGGTTAGCCATTAACATTATGAGCACTAGAGAGAGATTTAAAAAGTTAATACAATTCCTAAAAGGATCTTTCCAATCTGCTCTAATGGCCTTAAATATGTAATTTTGGATAACATGCACTTCTTACAGGTGACATTTGATCCAGTGAGTTGACTTGTTTGTTAAAGATGTACATTCTTCCATGAATCTCTTTGTTAGCATAGGCATCCCAGTTGAACAAGGACCATTAAGACAACCTGAGGTAGAAGAATGAGTTTTGGATGAGATTGAAGTTCCTAGGGTGCAAGTCATTCATCATGCCACCCAACAAAAAGCAATTAGTCCTCAATTAGCCTCCTTTAGGTGATAATATAATTGGTTATTTATAACACGCTTAATACGCAGAGGTTTCTAAGCGCGGACCTGGGGATCGAACATATGCTGCTCCATGTCGTCTTACTTCCAAGGCAAGTGCAGTGCCCCTGAGCTATCCTCCAGAGACCCGAGGCCATATTGCTTCTAGAGTAGGTGCACTTGTCCAAGCCCTAGCAGCAGTCTCAATTGCATTAGTGGTAAGGAATGTGAACGCAGTATTGTTTCAACAGATGTAATCCCTTTCATCACCCATCTGCCACCCTTGTACACTTTGTACGCATGAACCTTTAGCGCCACCCCTTTACCCAAATTAGGCTGAACTCTAAAATTAGTAAGTGTGCCTTTTGTTCATGAAGCAAGTTTATTGTACAATGTCCGGAAGGGGGGGCTTAGATGACATCTAAGAGTCAAACTAACCCTGGTCTCTCTGAACCACACAAATAACACATATTGCCTACAGTTTACAATAGTTAATACACTCCCCCAGATAGTGTTACAAAGTCATCCCCCCAAACATAATTGGTTGCCCTGTACAGAGAAATCTAAAACCCATGCAGTACATTGGACACAGACATTATAACACAATCTCTTAAAACTTATAATTACAAGGTTTACATTTTCAACACACCCCTTCCCAAAAGCCTCTCCATATTTGGTGGCAGCCTTGCCTCTTAGTTACAAAATAACAACATTCCTATTAATGATGCACACAGACCTACCCAAACAATACCTAGGCACATGAAGATGAGAGAAAGACATGTAGATTCCCTTTTGACCTATTCATGTTTGCTGATCACATTGCCCAGACCTGTCCGGTGTTCGATTTTTATGATTTCTATGTGGCTGACCTTTTCCTATTCACATGAGTTCCGCCTACTCCCTGACAACACAATTGTTCTCCTAAAATGTATTACTACTGGTCTCCGCAAGTGCCCCATGAGAGCCACCTGCTTCAAACAACCCGATGAATTCACAAGATGCCTATTTCTTACAACAATGAGCTTTCCAGTTCACCAGAGATCATAACATCCCTTGGCCTTCAGCACTTGAGCCATCTGCAAACTGACCACAACCACTCCGTTGACCAGCTTACGAAACCTGTTCCCTGACTCCTGACTGCTGATGGGAGTTTTCAAACCTTTGCCATGATGTCGAAAACACCCTTCTGATTAATCCACAATGTGGAGACCCATGATGCGCAGACCAATCCCACCTCATATATTTCATATCTTTTACTACATTCGAAAAACACTTCCCATGCATGTGTACCAATCTGCGTGCATTTTATACCTATTATGATCTCCTCTCATGACCGCCATTCATACAGCTAAACTCCACATGCACATATTGATCGTGGACCCTGACTGTGGAGTGGCCCTGCATGTGACAGTGTTTCATCGTTGTGTTTCTGTATACATGCAAATCTACAAATGTATCGCCTCTGCACAAAATAACACAAAGTAACCTAAATGTAACACTGATACCGTTTACCATACATATTGTAATATTTGTAGCAATTTGCAAAAGTGACAAAAATTACGATGATGACCTGTCCAACCCCCCACTCCCAGTCAGTGGTATGGTACGCAAAGTTCACATTTTTCCAATTTCCCAACAACTCTCAGCAAGAATTGGTTTATAAATACACTGTTTTATATATTATCACCAGGCATACGTTCTATTGCACAAGTTAGTGGCGATGAGAGTCCTTTGCTTGTAAGCATCAATTAATTAGATTTGCCGCTTAGAGATCCGATCCCTTCAAGTTACACGTTTTAAATTAATTCCTTAACAGTTTAAAAACCGTTGAAACAAATCACAGGACTTCAAATGCAGCACCTTAAAGTGTATCATAATAATCGGTCTCTCATACGTTTATATAACACACTGCAGGTGATTTTTTCATTATCATACAGCCTGAACAGTCCATATACAAGCTTGGAAATAATGTTCTTATTGCATGGTAGTTGAGACATCACAATTTACCTGCAATAAGAAAATGACACCACATACTTTAACAAAATGGATTTTCATTGTTATTAATGGACGTGGCTTTTTCCTACCACAACAAGGTTTGAAAAGTATCGGAACAAGTGGCTTATTGTGCCTCATAAATCCCTTAGTAGCAAAAGTGTGTTCCTTCAAAGAATGTATTTCTTTACTCAATCTAATGTTTCTCTCTTTTACTACAGGGAGTAGATCGTGAAAAGTAATGGTTGGTGAACAGTCAAAATAGCATCTGACAAACCACCTATTCTCGCAAGTCTTTTGTATGATCTCAGCCAGATTAGTACCCGGATGTTCCTGGTCATGTCATTCTTTTTATATCATACCTGAGAAACTCTGTGAATCTCTCCGACATATGAGTTAAAACAGGGAGGTAACCTGTAGATACCTGAGAGTCTTTTTTATGGTGAACAGTACTCACAGTAAAAAGGCATCCACATAGCTTGCATCTCTGTCCACTACTTTGTGCAAACTATGTTTCAGAGTTTCATTGAACTTTTGGGTGGTTTGGGGATGGAAAATGGAGGTCCTCATGTTATTTATTCTCACTGTATCTTTAATTTGCCCCTTGACTAAGACATACACGTTGTGCCTTGACCAATGAAGATTTCTTGTAGAAACCCTACCACTGAAGTCTGGTATTAGAAACTCAAAGATACTATGGGTGGTGCTGGTTCGAAATGTGAAGACTTTTGACATCTGATGGTATACCTTGGTGTTACTGAGATTGGTGGAGCCAGGCTGGTGCATGGGTGAAAGGCCCACCCTCAATTCCCAGGGCCAACCTGCAACATCTAATGCAGGAGGGAAATCAGTGTGGAATGCAAAGCTATTGCTGCTCTAGAGTTTGCAGCAATGCTGATAGCTGCATTGATAAGTGAACACATTCAAAAACCTGGCAGGCCCCAAACTTGGTTGCCTGATACAAGGATATCAGTGCACTATTTATAATACAAATAAATAACACCATTTTTTTAATGTATTTTATTTAGTATTGTACAGTTAAAATTAGTAACTTTTAATACATACCATTTCATCACAATTAAAAAGAAAAAAAACATCATTCATCTAAAACATTCCTATTCTAAGATTGATAAAATCTGAGAAATATTTCTCCAGAATTTAGTAAAATATGTAATGCAACCTTCATTAGTCCCTAAAATAAAAAGGGACCAAATATCATCAACAGTAATACACACATTCACTCCTGCTGCAATAAAAACTTGATATCGTAAAACATTCAGTGCCGGACAAGCACAAAGGAGGTGGGAAACTGACTCTATTTCAAGTTCGCTGCAAAGGCAACAGAATCGTTTGTTCCTCAGGATTTTGTGCCATCCCCCAATAATCCCATTTATCTTCACAACATTAAATTTGAGCCGCATGTAGTCCCAAACCAGAACATTTCCAGTTAAATGCTTTATATATACTGGGACCACATGCCATTCTAATATATATGGAACAAACCATTGTCCGGTGAATTTGGAAGCCAGATTAATGATCAGCTGCTCAGTGGCGAAGGATTTTAACAAAGATTTAATTATGCCCTTATATACAATAAGAAATATCGAAAGAGCATAACGCTGAGTTCTTGAGATCCACTTGACGTGGACGGCTTCTTTTTTTATCGCTGCTAACATAGTGGTATGCATGTAAGCAATTTTGCTACCAAATACTTCAAATAGCCAACCCATAATGGTATTTATTCCTGCGTGAGCCAGCTTCCAGTAAAGAGGTAGGCAATTAATCATGATGCATAGTTTTATTGGAAATATACTGAATGCCAGAGAGAACATTTCAGGTGTAGTTAAAGACAGCAGCCCTAATAATTTCAGTTGAGTAATTATTTCAAGTTTTGAAATTATTTCCAAGCTTCCCAGTACCCACGCCTCAGCTGCATATACAATAAGAGGCAGCATTTTGGTCGAATAAAGATGTGTCAGTATCCCTGCTGAGTAGCCTCCCCCTTTATATGAAAGGGAGCACATACCCCTAACTATTTGAGCAGTTCTTACCTTAAGGCGATCAAGTTGAATAGATCCCTTGAGCTTAGTGTACAGGGTAATGCCCAGATATGTATATTGGGCACTACCTTGATAGTCTCCCCATTCTTCCTCCATATGGTTCTTGCAGCCTTTATGGATTTATACTAAAAAAACATACATTTTTGTTTGGGATGTGTTGATCTTTAGAGAATTGGCGGCTGAGTAGGTATGGAGACTATTCAGTGCAGTCTGGAGTCCTCCAGCGGTAATATCATGGAGGGCCTTATCCTCCGCATAACCCATCCACTGAAGCACCGACAATCCCAATTTTGACAGTATGCAGGCCTGATCGACCAATGCTTTCCCCATGTCCGATAAATATAGGTTGACAAACATGGGTGCCAGAGTGCAACCCTGCTTAACTCCCTTTTGCGTATGGATCCAACTGGAAGTTCCCCCATTGCCCTCTAGCCTTGCTTTGACCCTAGTCTGATCATGAAGCATCGATATAATTTTTAGTAGGCCCAGAGGAATCCCCTAACTAGATAGCTTCCCCCATAGGCTTGCCCTCTCGACAGTGTCAAAGGCGGCAGTATAGTCTATAAATGCCACATAGATAGGTCTATTGCGTAAAAGCCATGCCTGCTGTATCACTGTCGTAAGGGCCAGAATATTGATAGTGGTGTTGCAACACTTGCGATAACCAGTTTGGTTCAATGGGATGATGTTTTCAGCCACGGCCCAGCTCCTCAAGAAGAACACATGCAAAGACCTTGGCAGAAACATCAAGCATCGCGAGAAGACAATAATTACGGGAGTCCATGTGAGACCCTTTCTTCAACACAGGGTTTAAGATGCTATCACCCCAGGATTGGGATATGGACTGAGTAGCTGCTATGCAGGTTATAGCTGATTCAGGACTGTTGCCCAAAGGTCAGAGTCACTTCTCAATAACAAATTGCATAAGCCATCGGGGTCTGGAGCTCGAGAGGATTTACGGGAATTAATCAATTTTCCCAACTTCTCTATGTTTTTGGTGTAAATCCAAACCCCATATACAAAGTCTGCACGTGGCTCTAACAATACTAGTCCTCCCATTAATATCACTGAGACGTGTGTGGTTCCTGTCAATTATTTTCCAGAATTTACGAGTGTAGTTGGTTAAAGTGGTTTGGACTAAGTCTCTCCACCATTGACAGATTTTCAGCCATCTGGCATATTTGGTCATAATTAACTTCCAGCTAATAGCATATTTTAAGGGATCATATTCAGAATAAGCCAGGGCCCAAATCTTTTTGTGTTTGGCCATTTTTTCTTGAATCCCTTTATCAAATCTATGCTGTTGATTTTTGCTTTAACTCGTAGCCCTCCTGCTTTTACTCACTGTTTTTGGCATAATAATCTCTTGAATGTACAGTAAGCATCTTTTATACTTCATCATATTATAAGCACCAAACAGGGGATTAGACCTTAACTCAGGTATACACTCAGCTTGCACAAAATCTTTAAATACCTTCTGCGCAATGACAGAAGCTGTTTCAATTTTACTTGATATCCAAATAACTCAACTGGATGCTGGATTAATCAAAAGAGTCCTGGAAGTATGCATCTGAGACTCAATGCCTTCAATATCACGACTATGGGCCTCATCACGAGTTGGGCGGTAGCCCTTAAATGCGGCGGTATTGCTATTACCACCACATTTAAGGGTCTGCCCAATCACGAGTCTGGCAGCATTTACCCCCAGCTAAAAGCTGGGGGTAAATGCATCAACTTAACACCCATTTTCAGGCACAATTAGCGCAGCGCCATTAGCACACGCTAATTGTGCTGAAAATGCTCCATTAGGTCCATTGGACCCAATGGGGAATGGGGAATACCCATTACCGCCCAACCCTTGATTAGCGCCGGACCGGGTGGCAGTAACGCTATTAGCCTGGGCAGTATCCCGGCTGTAATACCGCCGGGAAAGCACCCAACTCGTGATGAGGCCCTAAGTATTATTGGAAAGTGATCCCTCTCATGATGATGAGAATATTCTTTTGTGTCGTGCACTGCTGACTCAATGAGCATGCCATCTGGCTGTTGGTGATAAAAAGTAGTGTACGGTCTGATGATGACATAACTCACATTATTTAAACACAGCATCTGAGATGGCAGCAACTTTACACGTAGAATGCACAGGCGTAACAGGGGCCCCCGCACCCCCCGCAAGGCGGGAGGCCCCACAACCACATGTTCTGGAAGGGGGCCCCACTTGGAGTAAAAAAAAAATATATATATTTTTTTTTACATTTTCTTTTTGAATTCACTCTGCATTTGTGAATACAAAAAGTCCAATAGCTACCCCCACCCCTTGACAAGAAGACCCTAGGCTGGAGTCCTCCATGTCATGGGGTGGGGGAAGCCCTATAACTTCAAAAATAAATAGTTTATTTTTGAAGTCACTCTGCCTTGATAAAGAAATTATTTCCGTTATGGTTCAGTCCTTAACGGAAATATTTTCTTTATGAAGTAAGAGTGGCTTCAAAAAGAAACAATGGGCCTCATTACGAGCATGGCGGTAGCCGTGCCTGTATGTCAGGCATGGCTACCGGCATGCTCACTACCGGCACCACCTCCCGTGATTGGGCAATAACCGGCCCATTACAAGATGAATGGGCTGGTAATTGCCCATTCGCGGGTGGCGGTATTGTCGGGCTCCCGATCCCCAGTCTGCCCAGTAGGGCAGAATGGGGGTGAGGAGCATGGTTGCGCCGGCAACGTTGATAACGGTGCCGGCGCAATTACAAGTTATGCTCGCGGGTGCCGCACAGCCTGCCAGGTAAGACCTGGCGAGCTGTCAGGAACCCGCGAGCAGAACTCGGAATGCGGTGGGACAGTATGAACGGCGCCAGTGCCTTACCGGCACCGTTCATACCATCACCGCCAGGGTCCTAATGAGGCCCAATGTATTTTTGAAGTATTATGGCTCCCCTCAACCCAGGACGTGTGCGTGTGTGAGTGTATGGTGAAAGGATGCACACTGAAATGTATGGGTGGCTGCCTGGGTGTGCCTGTATGGTGAAAATGCCCACACTTAAGTGTATAGGTGACTGTCTGTGTGAGGGTATGGTGAAAGGGTGCACATTTAAATGTATGGGTGGCTGGGTGTGCGTGTACAGTGAAAGGATGCACACTTAAATGTTTTGGTGGCTGCCTGGGTGTGCCTGTATGGTGAAAATGTCCACATTTAAATGTATAGGTGACAGCCTGTGTGAGTGTATTTTGGAAGGGTGCACACAAATGTATGGGTGGCTGGGTGTGCGTGTACGGTGAAAGGATGCACACTCAAATGTACGGGTGGCTGCCTGGCTGTGCCTGTATGGTGAAAGGGTGCACACTTAAATATATGGATGGCAGGGTGTGCGTGTGTATATATAGTTAATGGTGTGTGCTTGTGTTCAGGGGCGCAACAAAACCTACATTTCAGGGGGGCTAACATTTCAAATGTTGGGAGAGGTGCTAACTTCACGTGTGGTGGGGAGGAGCAAACTTTTTTATATGGGGGCATTTAACTTCTTTATGCAGATTCAATGTTACAAGCAGTTAACTCTCTCCTATAGGTCTGAAAGCACCCACTTATGGGCTGCTGTGAGAATGACTGGTTTCCTGTTTCCACTCTACCCTTCCAATCACTCCCCTGGCATGCAAGTACTAAACCCACATCACAATTTCAATTGCTTAAAAAATGTGGCATTTCAATGCAGGTACTAACAGTGAAATGATGTACATTAGTAATTGCTGGGCTGGGCCCTTGTTAATGGCAAAACCCAGGTGCTGTTTGACATCTGTGTCCTTTTCTGTCCGGCAACTGCTCTGAAGGTCAGCCAGGTCAAGTCAACATAGCCCAAAATTTCAGTGGGGCGGGGCTGGGGGGGGGGAGTGCTGAAGCCCAGTCAGCTCAATGGTGTTCCACCACTACTTGTGTTTAATGCATTGATTAATTATTGGTAATCTTCTTTACACCTAGCCCTATTCTTCCTCATCCCAGTACTTGTGTATGAGGCAGTACTTGTGTATGAGGCACTATGCCTCATACACAAGTACTGGGATAAGGTAGAGGTACATGAAGGTAATGCCTGATTTAGCTACCTATAATCTTCATTACTCCTAGTCGCACTCTTCCTCCAGCACTTACCAGGGAGGCAAGGAGCCTCATAAGTAAGCACTGGGACAAGGAAGAGGGGCGTGGAGGTAATTCTGGGCCAATGAGCTGATTTTGGAGGTTGGGGTAGGGGATGGCAGGGAGAAGAAATGTGTGGGGGGGTGTAGGGTTGTGCAATAAATCATAATGGTCGTCCATGTCCATGCTAAGCAGGCATGATATGTGGTATTAGTGGCTAGAGAGGCATTTTGGTGCAGCCAGTCTAGTCATTCCTCAGTTTGGTATGACTTTTTTTAACTGGGCATTTCTGATAAAGCCGTCCTGCTAAGTGTAATTACCTGGCTAGACTGGCATATGGGTTCTGCCAGTCTAGCCGTTTCTTACTGTGGCACTGTATATTGTTCTGGGCATCTGTGATAAAATGATATGTTATGATATGATAAGTGTTTTTAGTCACGACAAGACAAGAGAAGGAAAACTGAGGGAGGACAAGACAAATGATCTTACTAAGCCGTGTGTCATTCAGATCAAGAACGAGAAGTGCAAGGGGAAAGGGAAGGGGGAAGTGCAAGGGAGAGGGGAGGGGAAAACAGGGCAGCAATGCACTGAGTAAGTGCCACCAGGGCAGCGCGGCTCTGTGTAGTGCAAGGAGAACAAGGGACTGTAGGGTTACAGTCACAGCCCCTAACTGCGTGGTAGGCCTGGAGGCAGTGCAAGGGTGACTGATCAAGAAAGAGCCTGGACGCAGTGAGACAGAGGGTAGCCAAGCAACCAGTTACTACAGCGGACAGGTAGGTCAGCAGGGGAGGTAGAGAGCGAAAGCAGAGGAGAAGAGGAACGTTTTGAGCTGCTTCCAGAACTTCAGGTGGTCCGGCTCAAGTTTGGGAGGGTCAGGGAGGCTATTTCAGAGAGAGGCGCCTGCAGGGGAGAAGGATCTACCCCCCCACTCTTTGCCTGGAGAAGTATCTAACCCTTAGGGCTCGAGAAGGAAGGTATTTTGGAAGATAGCGTTGGATGTAGTGCAGATACCAGCCCCAGAAAGCCTTGTGGACAATGAAAAGGGTCTTGAACTTGATCCTTGCAGCCACCGAGAGCCAGTGGAGAGATTTCATGGCTGGAGAGATACAGTCCCTGGGCTTGAGGCCAAGGATAAGTCTCGCAGTCCTGTTCTGGATTAGTTGCAGAGGGTGCAGAGGGTGCAGAGTAGAGGAAGGCAGATTCAGACAGTGGCTGTTGCAGTAGTCCAGCCTAGAGAGAACCAGAGCTCTGGAGACAGTGAGCTTCTGGGGGAAAGTGAGAAATGGAAGAGTCCCTTTGAGGAGGTGCAGCTGGTAGTGGGATTTCTTGGCGATGTCCGAGATGTGAGGAGAGAAAGAGAGTGCAGTTGAAGATGGCACCAGGAATGAGCGAGAGAGGAGAGTAGGCTGAGGGGAGCCTGAAGGAAAGCAGAGTGTCATCCGCACAACACTGTAAGTTCGAGGAGAAGGTAGAGATCAGGTGGGTCAAAGGAGCCAAGTAGAGGTTGAAAAACCAGGGTGAGAGGATAGAGCCCAGGAGAACTCCACATGTAGAGAGAGGTGGCGGAGTGAACGGGACAAAGCTGGACCTGGGAGGGGCGGTCCAAGAGGAAGGAGGTCAGCCACTTCAGGGTCTGATCCATGATGCCCAGGTTCTCACAAAGTCAATTGATCAGGATGGCGTGGTTGACCGTGTCGAAAGCAGAGGAAAGTTCAAGGATGATGAGGACAGAAGGAATGCTGGAATCAAGGTTAGAGATCAGATCTTCACACGTGTTCAGGAGAGCAGTTTCTGTGCATCTGGCAGCTCATAAGCCAGTCCGATGGTCATGGAGACAACCAACAAATTCAGTGTGGAGTGTAAGCTGGCAGTTGGCCAGCTTTTCCATGAATTTGGGAGAGGGGAAGTTCCAGTGCCAAAAGAATGATTACAGAAATCGGACAAGGCTGGATCGTGTCAATGTGGTCCTTGATGGTTCTGGAGGAGCAGATGAGCACCTGTTTCGACGACACTTCCATGGATGGGACTTGTCTAGAAACCTTGTCAGGTGTTAGAGAGAAAGAGGAGAAAGGAGAAGGAGAGGGAGAGGGAGAGATGGCCAAAGGGGGCCGAGAGAGGAAGAGGGAGAGGAAGAGGAGATAGCGGACAGGATGTCCTGAGCTTTAGCGGAGTAGCGAGAGGCCAAAGCCATACAGAGGGCCTGTTGAGGGAACAGGAAAGGTAGAAACCGCAACAGGATTGGCCAGTTCTTTGCAAATTTTAAAGAGTTTGGTTGTGTTGTTAGAGGCCGTAGAGACGCAGGCTTGAATGTGTTCTGTCCATGATGAGTCTTATTGCTTCGATTGGCATTTTTGTGCAACCAGTCTAGGTATGTTTAAATGTTACTGTAATGTTATTATGTGTCTACACTGGTCTTCAATGTGCAGCCAGTTGGACATGTTTTTATTGTGGCATGGCATTTTTAATAGCAAAGCATTAATGTTCATGTGCACTGTTGGTGACTTGCATGTTTTGGATTCCTGTTACCCTACACAACAATAGCAAACACTGTGTCTTTTTAGTCCATTTTTCTCAGAAAGTGTGCTGTATATTGCATTAAAACACAAATTTATATCTTTCTCCTAGTGCAGTGTGTGGCATACCCCTTCAGCAACACGTTTGTGTGTATTGCGCAAGCGTGGTAATCTAAAGCGGCCCAGAGAGTGGCGCGACTCGTGATTTGTTGCCGAGTTGGGGGGGGGGCCTCAGCATGGCTTGCAGGGGGGCCCCCAGAGCTTGTGTTATGCCACTGGTAAAATACCTCTGAAAAAGCCAAGAACATCCAGGATGCACCCCATATTGAACTGAGGAGATACTTCATAATCAAAATGTGTTGATAGTGATGTTATATATTCACAAATACACATTATTCATTAAATATAAACACATTGGCATTCCATATAGGAATTCCAAGCAGCAAATAACTTTAAATAGAAGTTCAAGCTACATCTAGCAACAGAATCTTGACAGGTAAGCCTACCATAGCTATTGCACCAGATAATATGACCTATTAATTCATATTTAATGTGGATCCCTTCTTAGTCAATGCTTTTCTCAGATTACACATTTTGGAGAGAACTCAGCTAATAACTATAACGAATGTGGATGATCAGAGAGCAGGTGAAAATAAATATCCTGCACCAATTAATGATTTACATTTACTCCAGCTTTACTTTCATCATAAACATTAACAAGGAATATTACCATATACGAAATCAATTAACATACTTGTCTATGTGATTGAGCATTAGATTATCACAAGCTATCCAAGATGCAATGAACATTGTCACTGTTTCAAAATCATCTACAATTGTTCAAGCTAATGAATAGATTGCCACACAATGGCCCTTGATAAAGTGTTGGATTTTAATATTGTATATTGAATGCTACTATTTTTTCTCAGTTTTTTTTTCCTTCTTTCTTTTTTGGACTGTACACCACTACATTGTTTTATAAATAATTATATTCAGCAAAAGTGCAGCAAAATTAAAAAAGGTATGCTAAACTGAAGTTAAAAATCGTGTATAAAAAATGC
The DNA here is from genome assembly GCF_040938575.1 of Ambystoma mexicanum. NCBI lineage: Eukaryota > Metazoa > Chordata > Amphibia > Caudata > Ambystomatidae > Ambystoma > Ambystoma mexicanum. The sequence goes on along the minus strand of NC_090924.1, from coordinate 1,115,020,022 downwards.
TGAATGGCATCGTTTACCATGAATGTAATTAAGCTGAATGCCCAATGCTTTTCCATACTCCAGTAACACGACTCAAGTTATCAGTCATAAACTCTCTATGCAAACGAAATTCTTAACAAAGGCAGAATCGACATTCTCCTCATAATGGACTCATGGTTGTCATACAACTACAAGGCAATAACCCACAAAACCATTTGTATTTGTATTTTATTTATTTGTATAGCGCACCAGGCCCAGGGGCAACGGGGCGCATCACTTAGTTACAACATAAGAAAAACAGACAGAACCATAATTACAAAGTTTACAAGTATAATACAGAATTTACAGATATAATAAATAGCAATGAGAGGACAAGCAGATTATATATACATGTACAAATTAAGCAGAGAACCCAGAGCTAAATGTCCTGGGCGGCCAGCCAAGTTTTCGTAAGGTGTTTGAATCTCGGGAATGAGGGTTCTGCTCTAAGCTCATTAGGAAGCGTGTTCCAGAGTTTAGCTGCCAAGATAGGGAAGCTAATTCCACCTGATCTTTGGAGATTGAAACGTGGAACCTCAAGGCAGTTTAAATGAGCCATTCTGCAGGGTCTAATGGAGTTGTGGAGGGCAAATCGGTTGGCTAGGTAGCAGGGAGCCTGGTTATGAAGGCATTTGTGGGTAAGAGCCAGGGTTTTCAGGGAGATACGGTGTGGGACTGAGAGCCAGCGAATATTGCGTCTGGTGTCGGATATGTGTTGGCGCCTGGGAATGTTGAGGGCAGCTCTAATCGCATTGTTTTGGACAATGTGTAACTTGTTTAGGTTGCAGCAATTGGTGCCTAGGTACAGTGCATTGCACTAATCAATCTTGGATAATACAAGAGTTCTAGCCAGGGTGACACAATTGGTTCCGGAGAGGAAAGGGAGACAGGCTGTAATAAGCTTGCAGGTATATGCCGCTGCGGAAGAGACTGAGTTAGTTTGTCTGGTCAGGGATAGGGTCGAGTCAATGTAGATCCCTAGGGTTTTTGTGTCCTTGGCGGTTGGGATAATATTCCCATCGATGATGAAGGACTTGAACACAGGGTCGAGTTTGGTAAGTTTTTGTAGCGAACCAAGAATAAGGAGCTCAGTCTTTTCATCATTAAGACAGAGTCCGTGTTGAGCCATCCACGCCTGGATGACCTGGTAGATGACATTGATAGCAAGGGAGTCAGCCGTGTAGTCACCGGAGATAGGGATTAGTATCTGGTGTCGTCGGCGTAGTTGGTGTAAGTGACACCCAGATAGTCCAAGATATAGAAGAGATCACAAACAACTTTAAACTCATCCAGACTAGCAAAAGAGGAGGGTTTGCTGTGGCAGACAAACTATACTTTAAAATCTCAACTTCATATGCAATAGACCTCTGGTCCACCTGGCACTAGACCATCAAACCAACCTCTATTTCCTACCCATGTACAGACCACCCTCATACTACTGAGACTTGGCTGAAACTTACTTGAGCATAATTTCTAGACTGGTCATAGAAGGCAAACAACTAATTGTCCTCAGAGATTTCAACACTTGGTTTGAGGCACAAAAGGAATCAGCACCCAGATGTCTGAGATGCTACATGGTTGACTTCCATCGCACACACATGGTAAAAGGAGCAAAGCTTAATGAAGGGCGCACCCTTGATGCTATCTTCTGTGAAGAAGGCTTGATAACTATCTCCCCTAAATAAGGTTTTATGGAGCGACCATCTAAGCAAAAACAAAGGGACTAGCAGTTCGGGCTGGACTACCCCTTTTGGGGTAGGACCAAGCCTGATTTGCATATGGTTTTTCCCCTTCTGTAATGGCTTGGCAGGCTGAAAAACGATGGTCTGAAGGGTTGCCCAGAGCTTTGCCCATGGTTATGATTAATTCAAAACCTTCCAGCCATCTCCTTTCTGTTTTGCTAAAGTCACCCCGAGTGGGACGGGTATGCCCAGACATGGGTCCCGAGTCTGCCGGGCCTAGAGACCCAAGCTATTCCTCACTGATGAAGCCCAACAAGGCTGAAACATGTCTGGGGATGCTTGGGGTCTCGTGTAGAAGGGATGTGACCTAGCATTTTGGGCTGGACTGCCCCTTTTGGGGTAGGACCAAGCCTGATTTGTATATGGTTTTTTCCCCTTCTGTAATGGCTTGGCAGGCTGAAAAACAATGGTCTGGAGGGTTGCCCAGAGCTTTGCCCGTGATTATGATTAATTCACGACCTTCCAGCCATCACCTTTCTGTTTTGCTAAAGTCACCCCGAGTGGGATGGGTATGCCCAGACGTGGGTCCCGAGTCTGCCGGGCCTAGAGACCCAAGCTGCTCCTCACCGATGACACCCAACAAGGCTGAAACATGTCTGGGGATGCTTGTGGTGTCGTGCAGAAGGGATGTGACCTAGCAGTTCGGGCTGGACCGCCCCTTTTGGGGTAGGACCAAGCCTGATTTGCATATGGTTTCCCCTTCTGTAATAGCTTGGCAGGCTGAAAAAGGATGGTCTGGAGGGTTGCCCAGAGCTTTGCCCGTGGTTATGATTAATTCAAAACCTTCCAGCCATCACCTTTCTGTTTTGCTAAAGTCACCCCGAGTGGGACGGGTATGCCCAGACGTAGGTCCCGAGTCTGCCGGGCCTAGAGACCCAAGCTACTCCTCACTGATGATGCCCAACAAGGCTGAAACATGTCTGGGGATGCTTGTGGTCTCATGCAGAAAGGATGTGACCTAGCAGTTCGGGCTGGACTGCCCCTTTTGGGGTAGGCTCAAGCATGATTTGCATAAGGTTTTTCCCCTTCTGTAATGGCTTGGCAGGCTGAAAAACGATGGTCTGGAGGGTTGCCCAGAGCTTTGCCCGTGGTTATGATTAATTCAAAACCTTCCAGCCATCACCTTTCTGTTTTGCTAAAGTCACCCCGAGTGGGACGGGTATGCCCAGACGTGGGTCCCGAGTCTGCCGGGCCTAGAGACCCAAGCTACTCCTCACCGATGACGCCCAACAAGGCTGAAACATGTCTGGGGATGCTTGTGGTCTCGTGCAGAAGGGATGTGACCTAGCAGCTCGGGCTGGACTGCCCCTTTTTGGGGTAGGACCAATCCTGATTTACATATGGTTTTCCCCTTCTGTAATAGCTTGGCAGGCTGAAAAACGATGGTCTGGAGGGTTGGCCAGAGCTTTGCCCATGGTTATGATTCATTCAAAACCTTCCAGCCATCACCTTTCTGTTTTGCTAAAGTCACCCCGAATGGGACGGGTATGCCTAGACATGGGTCCCGAGTCTGCTGGGCCTAGAGACCCAAGCTACTCCTCACTGATGACGCCCAACAAGGCTGAAACATGTCTGGGGATGCTTGTGGTCCCGTGCAGAAGGGATGTGACATAGCAGTTCAGGCTGGACTGCCCCTTTTGGGGTAGAACCAAGCCTGATTTGCATATGGTTTTTCCCCTTCTGTAATGGCTTGGCAGGCTGAAAAGCGATGGTCTGGAGGGTTGCCCAGAGCTTTGCCGGTGGTTATGATTAATTCAAAACCTTCCAGCCATCACCTTTCTGTTTTGATAAAGTCACCCCGAGTGGGACGGGTATGCCCAGATGTGGGTCCCGAGTCTGCCGGTCCTAGAGACCCAAGCTACTCCTCACTGATGACGCCCAACAAGGCTGAAACATGTGTGGGGATGCTGTGGTCTCATGCAGAAGGTATGTGACCTAGCAGTTCGAGCTGGACTGCCCCTTTTGGGGTAGAACCAAGCCTGATTTGCATATGGTTTTTCCCCTTCCGTAATGGCTTGGCAGGCTGAAAAATGATGGTATGGAGGGTTGCCCAGAGCTGTGCCCATATTTATGATTTATTCAAAACCTTCCAGCCATCACCTTTCTGTTTTGCGACCATCTAAGGACACCTTTTACTATCAACACATCAATACATAAACTACAGTTACACAAAGTCCATACAACCACCACCAGGAGAATCTGGAAAACACTAATCCTTGAAGAACTCAGAAATCTAATTGAAGAGATTATGCCAAAACCCTATGAATCAGATATTTTACTTCCAGAAGAAAATATAGTGACACTGCAGAACTGGATAACTGAGGCATTGGACTTCCTCTTCCCAAATAAAATGAATCAACCTCTCTGGGAAAAAGGCAGCAGCAACCTTCCACATCAAAAGCACGAGGGGGCTCAGTGTGGAATGAGTAGCTGTTGCTGCTCTTGAGTGAACAGAAATACTGATTCTGTACTGATAAGTGAACACATTCGAAAATCTGGCAGGCCCCACACCTGGTTGCCTGATACAAAGAAGTCAGTAGACATTATTTAATACAAATTAATAACACAATATACTTTTGTGTAGTGCATGCTGTCTGGCTGATGATAATAAATAGTATTGTATGGTCAGATGATGTCATTTTGACATGACTCACATTATTTAAAAACAGCATCTAAAATGGCACCGCATTACACAAGGAATATCGCTGAAAGTGCTGAGTGCATGCAGATGAACCCTATGTTCTACTGAGGAGATAATTTATAATAAAATTGTTTTGGTGGGAGTTGATAGATATGGTATACGTTCATCAGTACACATTGTTCATTAAATATAAACAGATTGGCATTCCAAACAGGAATTTCAAGCAGCAAACCAGTGTATTGTGGGTTGCCTCAGAACTCACCAATAAAATGACAAAAGTAATCCAAAAAAGGAGTGTACGCTAGGCAAGAAGCAACACAATTTATTCTGGGCCCAGACACAGCTGGGAAAGCAAAATTCACACAGACGGCAGAACAGTAATGCATGAAAGGCCCTGTCGAAATACGCCCCTAAGACAAAGGTTTATGTAACCATACAAATGAATTCGCAACAAAGCATATTTCAACATTGAGATAGTGCTCCGTGTGGAGCTGATTGGTAGAGCTACGCCATTCCCTTATAGAAAGGCATACATTACGCCGCTGTGGTAGGGTCTTGCAAATCTCAGCACCTCACCCTCAACCTTAATCACCTCTGTGACGTCACAGTCCAAACCACAATTCCCACATCAATAGTGCCAAAACATTGAGACATTTCCATCCATTTCTCATGAGAATATAGTCGATCATGACACTGGAGGAGCCTTGAACCTTTGCCAAATTACCATTTTAATGTTGCATCTTAACAACTCCTTGAACATTTTCTTAGGCTCACATGTGCCAAGGTGCAAGCGCTGTGAGACACTTCAAAACTGCTAGTAGACCAGTTTCATAAATTAATTTGCCGAATTATAAAATTATTGTGTGTCCACTGCCTTTCTTCAGCACACGTGAGTTTAGCTCTCTGACCTAGAGAATATCAAGATCTATACATTTTTTACCATATGATCCTGGAAATATATAATTTTCAATGTGCTGCCAGCCTCAGAGGCTACTAACCAAGTTAATACAAATGTGAATTTATTTCTAGTGAAAAGCATGTTCTAAGGCCTTTTTACAGTGCCTTGGTCTAATGTTAAGCCGTGTATAGTTCTGTAACACAACCTTATCATCTATGTTATTTCTTTGAAACACAATTATTTCAGGGCATTGTCCAGCCTAGTGCATAGAACTGTGTGTCTATCAACGAAGCCCCCTCCCATTTCAGTGGACTAATCCTGTAGCTGACAGGTGTACGCCTGGTCCACCCGGCATTGGATCATCAAACCAACTTCTTAACTCTTACGTACCTATTTTGAGACTAGACGGGAAGAAAATATTGTGACTCTGCAGAACTGGATGGCTGAGGCACTAGACTTCTCACACATAAAATGCATCAAACTCTAGGGAAAAAGGCAGCAGCAAGACGGTTAACACCCAATCTAAGTACCCAAAAAAAGGAAATGGAATTCTGGAAAAACATAGAGGAAATGTTATAAGTAACAAAACAAGCCTGTTTATCAAAGACAGAGCCACCAAAACAAAGTGGCAGTCCTCAGAGCCAAGAAACTTTACTAATCTGTAAATATCAGCAAGTCCCCTCTCCCATAGAAAGAACTCCACCAAATCATTAATTTGATGAGAAACCTTCAATCTTGCAGAACAGCAATGACAACAACTCGAAAACTATGTGAAGATATCACAAAGCACTTTAAAGTAGCAAATATACAGCAGTCAATCAACGCAGCAGTAAGTAACTAAAGCAACAATCAAACACTTGGATACAAAACTTACCCTCAACCCATCTGATGAACAGACTTGAACCACTATGTGAACAAGTCTTAAAAAAGTGTTAAACTGAGCAGCAACGCTGGCTCTTCGGTGGGCCCCTGCTGCCTATATATATATATCTACAAAGTGATCCTTACCAAAGAAGCACTGGCAATCACAAACCCATTAACAGATCATTGGAAACAAGAATCTTAACAAAATGTATGTGTCCTATGTCAAAATGCTTCCAAAAAGGCATGGCTGGAGTCCCATGAGACCCTTCTAATTACTAGCCTATCTCAAATACAGCGAACCCAGCTAAAACTCTAGAAAGCTTTGTATACAGAAACATGTAACAACATGTGGCACGCTACAATCACAAAGAAACCACAAAGAAACTCAGCACTTCTCACAATAACTCAACCAACAGTGATGTTATGTGCTTGCACCTAATTAGGAAATCTTGCAGGGTCAACACCTGACCCGATCAACTTAGGCTCAATTTGGCCACCTCCCCACTCGCAACCTCAAATTATTCACCCACATATTGCTTTTAAAAGAACCCACCCCACGAGCTCCAACACAACTCTACACCGCTAATACCAACTGACCCACCCAGCCCCTAGCCAAGTCACTCCCACACTGCAAGCATGAGGTTTCACTTGCTAGAAACCAAGTCCTAAAAGCTCCTAACACATCACACCTAGAAAGATGTTGTACAGACATAACTCAAGGTTCTTCCGATCTACACCAACAACAGAAATAACTGCATTCTTGCTGATTTCCTCCCTCCAATTGACCAATCACTTCTACAGCTCCTCCAAACCACCAGGAGACAATGCCAATGGCAGTGTTGCATGATAGAAATCCTAATGACATACGAGTTGTATCCCTAATTCTGCTGTGCGTATCAGAATACCGAATAATCTGGATGCCGCAATATTAGTTTGCAATTGTTTCAGTTGCATAGATATGGCATGTGTTCATCTTAATGAAGAATTGACTGACACCGAAAACTTGATTGAGCAAATATACATAGTCGGCTGATCGAAGCAAATTTTTGGCTTGTAACTGGCAAAAGACAGATTTTGACAGGAGGGGCATATATCTATGTTGCCAACTTGTGCAGTATTACATAAGGTCTCCAGCTCGAGTACAAGGTGCAGAATGTATGTAGCAATTTAACCTCCATGTGTTCTTCTGTACGTGCAATGCCAAATACCAGACAACATACATTACAAATTATTAGTAATGCACATTTGAGAGACATACGCTTGACCACTTGATGCACCAACAACATATCTAAGATGAAACAGCCCTTGAACTGCAAAGGGTTTACCTAGAATTTAATTTAAGGATGGGGACTGTGAGGAAATGTTTATTGGGGACATTATCACATTATTAGTCCCTTCTGGAATTCTGGTGTTTATTTAGTTCAATGTGAAAATGTCGCTTTTTGTAGGCTGCCCAAAAAAATACCGATTTTATTTTCGCCTGATTTTGAGTGGCCTACAAAAAGTGAAAACCCACATTGCCTTGAGTCGACACCCAACCCCCACCCCCCCCCCGCCCCTCGGAACCCTCCCACACACTCCTCTGATGTATTTGTTCAAAATCGTGCGGTTTCACCCCCGGATCCCTCTCTCTCAGCACTCCACTCTCCCCAAAAATAAACTAACACTCACACAAACATGCAACACACACACACAACACACACGCAACACACACACGTACCATCGTGACTGCTTCCGGGCTCTGACCTGCCTGTCAGATCCTGCACGCACTCGTGTGCGGCAGGGGTGTGACAGTTCGCTTTTAAAAGACCGCTCCATGCAGTCACGGAACGGTCTTGCCAAAGTGACCTTTTGGTGAAAAGCACTTTTGAAAAAGATCTTTTCACTGGGAACGGTTTATTTGCCAGGTAGCCTGGTCTGTGCTAGGCTGTCAGGATTTAGTACACCACTGTTCCCGCCTGGTACATGCAGTCTTTTTTCTGAGGCCAAAAAAACATGCTGTGGACCCCTGAATTATCTTTAACTTCCTCATAAAAGATATGAAGCGATTGGCATACAGAGTATTCGCATTACTCAGGCTAGAATTACTGGCTGCCACTACTAAATTGCTAATTTATGGCCATTTGATAAATGAATGAGGCTTCTAAGATTCTTCGGTTGGAAGAAACCATTGATGTTATTGAGGTAATCTGGGAGCACCACTGCCATGAGGTCATCCAAAACATTGGTAAATGTTGCTGCTAAAGTAAGATCATAGTGTTGCGCTTCTCGCTCCACCATTCACACTTTCACAGGTTAGACTGTGTATTGCACCGAATTTCTTTCAGTATTTTAGTCTGCTGTGACGCTCACACAACTTAAATATTCCCCCATGTGGATTTTCAAACAGAACGCTGAGAGACTAAACAAAAACAGAAGCAATGATAGGAGAAATATTAAATGACAAAATAAGCTAGATGATCACTGAATAAGTGTACGCCATCTTAACATGCTAAACATATAAAGATGTGTTCATTAGAGACAACTCTATGAAAAGAGCCCAACTCTCAGTAGAGAAGCACTGGGCCTCATTACGAGGTGGGCGGTAAGGGATACCCGGCACCGTTAAGGAGACCGGTGCTGGTTATCCCATACCGCCCAATTCCGAGGTCCCTTAGCGGGAACCGTAAAGGACGTGTGGTCTGACCACACGTCGTTTACGGGACATGTTAAGGGACCTTGGAGCTTATACCGGCCCCGCAGTTAGCGGGCTGTTATTAGCGCCTTCCCATTGAGCCCTATGGGGGCTCAAATGGGAATGTTGAATGGCATTTGCAATGTGGACTTACCGGGTCCGTCTAGGTCGGAATGTCCAGGTAAGTCCCAACTCCACCAGACCGGACACAGACACGATTTTGGAGGCAGCCATGGCCAATAGCGCCATGGCTGCCTCCAAAGCCGTAATGAGGCTCACTTGACATTTTTCAGGTGATGTTACTTTTGAGAGCAACCTTACTTGACTGAATGATGTGCAAAGGAAGGTCAAGATTGTCTGCATCCTTAATGTACCTTACCTCGGAATGTACTATGCTACTGTCAACCCGTTCTCTGTGACATGCGGCTTATCCGTTTCTATCTACGTTTCATTACCATGGTGACAGAAATGCAATTAAAAGAGATGCGCATATATGACAGCATTGTAATGAATGGTGCATTATTTGACAGTGTTATGCATCCAGTCTTCGCTCTGAACTGGCAGTGTGTGCTCTGTCTCCAAGCTGCACATTAGTCAAATCGTCTATTTCCGGAATCAATAGGAAAAGATATGGTTCGGTGGTTAATGTGATGCATTAGAAATAAAGAGAAATATATATCCAAGTTGCAGCGATCTGGAGCACTCCACTCTCTCTTACTGCAAATGAGTTACTTAGCATTAATTTAGATTCTTTAGTCTGCAACAAAAGGAGAATGCAAAAAGTAAATTAATTCGTAACTATTGCGCTATCTACTTCATTCAGCAATAGGCAAGAAATTCACCTGAAAGGGACATATCTGCTCCTATGATATATGTATCTAACTGGGATAAATCTTACACAGTATTAGAAGCAGAAATATTTTGTTTTGGGTCCGGCTGATTAACATATGGTTTTATACTAGGAACCTAAAGAGAAAGTTCACTATAAAGGGGCATTCGCGTGTTAGAAAGGAGTGCATTTTTCTATCATTTTCTATTTTCATAGCCAAAATAAGCTGTCTATCGATTTGATAAATGTCCTAAATAAATCTAGTGGATTAAAACTTAGGATCATCATTTTGTGTCCAGTCTATTTTCTACTGATCCTAGTTGGAGATTGCAGTGGTGTTTTTTTTTTTTTATGTGTGACGTCTGATTGAGCTTTAATCGAAATATTAAAAGTATTTTAATTGATATGGAATCTGTAATGTGTGGAGATATGAATATGTGGAATATTTTGATTTATTGTGGTTTTCATGTATGCATTATAAATGCATGAGAATTAGTTTTTTTTCATTTTGGAAAGGTTCTTTTAGAACCAAAAACTGATAAACAAATAATAATATTAAGGGTGGATTTACCTCAGATGGTGAGATATACAAGTAGCTCTCCAGCAACTGACGTGATTTGTCAAAAATAGAGCAAGATACCTAAATCTGGATCTTCCTTCAGGATACGCACAACCAAACGGCATTAATGGCACAAAGAGCTGGGCCCGTCCGTCATTCCCCTATTAACACTGCAACAGACATCTTGCCCTGTTTTTGTTTGCTCCTGATGAACCTTTCCAAACCATTTTCTTGGCATGTTCCAAAGAACAAAGGTTCACAATTTTTCCAAAGGATGCCTAATTTGGTAGGTATGAATCAATCCCAGGTCCTTTGTATTTTGCCTAACATTTTGCCATACCCTAGGTAGACCTTGATGATCATTTTTGGTTGTCTTGTTTGATGAAGTCCCATGCTTGAGGCTAGTACATGGTATTGGGGTGACTATGCAGGCCGGTAAACTTAACTTGCTGCTTGATGCAGGCCCGACAAGGGATATATATATAAAGGATCACCAATGTTTCCCAGTCCATCCCTAGCCATGATCCTACCTTAGGCAATACGGTGGCAATAAGGCCTGAGACGGCAGGCCAATACCGCCCAAGGTAATGCCCCAGGGCCCATAGTTACAGGCCCCAGGGGTATTTCAGTGTCTGGTTTTGGCACGCCGTCGAGGGGCTTATTGCCATTAGTATTTCGGGGTCTGCAGGCTCGGGAAACTAGTTTTCCCAAGTTTGCAGCGCCGGAACACTAATAGCTGACTAAATCTTTTCAAGCAGCATTTCTTTTGCCGTTTAAAATGGTTTCGTTGTAGTACGCGTTAGTTCTAGGAACACTGGAACGCGCGTACTGATTCAGTATTACGGAGCAACAGGGCGCTATTTTGGGCCAGGTTGGTCAATACTAATGAATGGGAGGGAACTGGCCACCTTGAGAAAGGGAGAAGGGACTACGTGTGGTCCCTTCTCCCTTTCAATGGTCGCCAGAAAAAAAAAGAACAGAGAGTGTACCCGGCGCGCGGGAACAAGTGGAACGAGTCAATCCACTTGAAGTGTATCCCGTGGAAAGTCGCTGCCGGCTACTAATACCCATAATTAATCCTGGCCAGACAAGGTTGCAATACCCTGCTGGCATTTTAAGAGAATGATGTCTATGATCAAACTGGCGGAAAATCAGCAACTATGGACATATGGGGGGCAGCCAAAACTGAAAAGAAAACATGGTTCTTGGAGAGAGAAATGTCTGAGGCTGTCACTTGTTCAGATTGTGCAGGACAGCAAATCTAAACCCTTGTGAACTTTCAAACAGTTTTGGCTGGTGGAAACCGTAGCATGTCCACCAGCCTATTAATTTCAGGGGCTTAAGTCGTTGTCCAAGGGCCCCTCTCTCAGTCGCACACTCCATACACATGCAAAGCAAAACTTTGACTGTCAAGACAATGTTAAAATGAATAAGCCAACCAAGAGTAGAACAAAAGGGGCAACATGTAAAACGCAGAGTTTGAGCCAGGAGAAGATAAATGATGGAGCACTGTGAAGAATACACAGACAAAAAGTGAGTAGTGATAGGGGAGGCAGAAGAGGGGGAAGTGCAGGTGAAGGTGGAAGAAGTGACACACAGAGGAAGGGGCAAGAGTCAAGTGGAGGGAAAGAGGGGAGAGAGAGATAAGGGTAGGAGGGGATGCAGTGAAACCTAGATCATGGCAGAGTGATGAGGAAAGGAGAAAGCTGCAATAAGGAGAAAACAAAAAGAGTGAACGAGAGGAGGGTGGTGAGAATGTTGAACATAAAAAAGGAGGGAGGTAGAAGTAACAAGCAGCAGGAGGATTCCAAGGCAGAGGGCAAAGGAAGTGAGAGTGGACTGAGAATTAAGAGCATGGAACTCCTCCTAGACTCTCCTCCTAGACTGGTGGAGGAGGAAGCCATAGGAGGCCAAGACAACTTCCAAAAAGATTTTCAGTCTAACAACCCCAGTGCCCAAAGCAACCATAGAGTCTGACCCCTACACAACACTTACAGGGGTGATTATGCCAGTTGCCCTTCAAGGCAAGAACATCTTTCACAACATTCTGACAAGTAGAATTAACCATAAGAGATACCCTATTGAAGATCATTAAAGAAGAGTTGGGACACTTAAAATCCCAAATACTGTAACCTCTGTAACGTTTTTTTCCAACCAGGCAGAATTCTGTTAGGGAAGAGGAAAGGACTGAGAAGATTGGTTCTAAGAAGATATTATACGTTGATGTTTTATTTTGCATACCCCACCACATAGCCTCAGTGAACCCAATGCCCTTCTTTAGTTGTTTTGCTCGAATAAACCACTTGCCTGTTGATCACTTGACAGTGATATACAGTGTAAGAAGATGGATCATATGCCTTTACTTTCCATTGTAAAGGTTGACCCAAGCCTCTCAAACAGACTATACAAGCTGTAAGACATTCGATTTATGTTTTCTTGGGGGATGAGAGGTGCACTCCTGTTCTGAACTCATCTCACTCACCCACTCAACCTCACCAGACCCGATAGAGTGTACATTTCTTATATTATTGCCATGCCTGGCTCATGCACCACAGGCTCTGCCATATGATGCATATTATATATAGGGAAAAGTGCGTGGCCTATATGAAGGTCTGGATGGAAATTATGGAAGACTTTGTTGATGTCTTCCTCACGGACGAGACTACTGTTTCCCTGAAAACATTGAATAGGTTGGCATTTAAAAGGAAAGGACACATTTAAATTAACCCACCCAAAGCATCAGATCAAAGTTCTTGTTTGCGGTGCCTTGGACCCCTGATTTATTTTCAGAACATAATGGACACAACATTCCTTAAAGAGATCATAATTATTACAGGGATGTTGCTGAATGTAAGTTTGAAGGCCCTGAAGGACAGCAGCAAATTGTGAATCATGTAGGATAATGACATGGGGTCATCACATCAGAAGCTGTCTGAATGGTGTAACAGGATTTCACTGGGGTTTGAACTTCCTTGGAATCTTCTGACCAAATTCCAATTGAGTTGATATGTGCACAATTTAAGGGATGCCTCAAGATCACCCACAATCCTACCAACAAGGCAAAACTCTTGGAGTGCACCTCAAGGTTTTTTGGACAGGTTCTCATCCCAGATACCTGTGCAAAGATGATTAATTACATTACTAAAGGAATCACAGCGCAGAGGTAGATCATGAATGTATGGGTGCTTGCATGCAGTTGGAGTGCTGATTGCAGTTAAGAGTATGTGTGTGCAGATTAGAGGAGTGGAGGCACGGTTTACAGAGTTTTGCATGCAGATTGACCGGGAAATTACTTACATTACAGATGATGGTACACATGTTGTCGGGGTGCTGTGAACAGTTACGGTGGACCCAACTCAGTGTCGCCGGGGTGCTGGCTTAGTTGTGGGGGACCCCACCCAGGATTACCGGGGTGCATGAGTAGGCAACCGAGGACCACGCACAGGTAAGTATTTGTGGCTGTATCTGATTTGCGGGGGTGTTGCGGGGGCGTTTCAGGGGCGTTCTGTCCGCGACTTGTACATAGAGTTACTTTGCCGGACAGATTCTATGAATAAGCGCATGGAGGTGCAAAGCAGTTCTTGCTGTCCAAACTTTGCAGAATCTATGGACACTTTTCTATGAATCAGGCCCTTTATGTGTTATTAAGATATGTGTTTCCATTTCCGTGTGCTATTCCTTCTTATTATGTCATATTCAATATATGCTTCTTCTTTTAATGGTGAGATGATGTGGGGTTGAATGCCACACCTGAAATCCTGACATCCTGTACCTTTCTGGACACATGTCAAGTAAGTGTGCTGTTCCACATTTCATTTTCATTGTCTTTGGTGGGCCGCAACCCACCTGCATGGTTTAACTCCTTGTGCCCACATCCCTTAAGCGATGCCCTTTTTTTAACACATATTGCATTATGTCTGATCATTGTGTATTTCACGTATGCACTATGACTGAATAATGCCCTGCCTGCGCAATGCATAGTGTATTGACTATTGCAATATTTGGCATTTGCTTGCTGTGGCTGACCGTGCAGGCCTCTTTTTATTAATGTGCATTTCCCTATCCACAGCCCACGGACCACCATAGTATTAATTATGAGTTTGATGATATTTTCCTATACACATTTCAAGGAATAACAGTTTCGGAATATGGAATGCATGTGCTAACTTGAAGGATCTGCATGATTCAGAGTCTTGCATATCTTTCACTTATTCTCCTGTCAGGATTCCCCTAATTCTCCACCATATGAATGCTCTAGCATTTGCACCAGCATGCATTTTGATGCAAGCGTAAATGCTGACCATACCTATTGTGCTCACCAGCTTTATACACTAGCATAGAGCAAGCCGATTCCATAGGTAAACACTGCCTGGTGGGAAGCATTTACTCATTAGCACAGCAGAGTGCAAATGTGCAGGGCAAAAGGCAGTGCAAATAACCAACATGTGGGTGTGGACGTGTTTATTTTGCAGTGCTAACCTATCGGCTCCATGCTGCCAAATTACAAGCTTATTTAAAATGAGCTCTATACAGTTTTTCCAAATGCTGCATGTCCAACGATTACTGCCAAACTTTTAACAAGACCATGTTTAATATTGGAGATCAGAGTTGCACAAGGTCTGGGCACATCCCCACCTGTTCCCAATCATGAACTAGAGTGCAAGCTGAGGATCAGTCAATAAAACACGAAGGCCCTTATTATAAATTTGCCTGTATCCTGCCAGTAATTCCGGCAGGATACCAGCAAACTGCCCCTACAATTACCGGTGCCTGATATCCCAGTATTAACGTGATATTTCAGGTGCAGGCAACAGTGGTAAATCCCTATTCCATGCAGTCCATTAGGACTCCATTGAGTGTATTGCCTTAATTACCAGCACTGTTAGTGCTGTTACTCAGTAATTCCAACATTTCCACTTGTGTTCTGCCGTTCTGGTAAAACTGCTGGTGCTGGAATTGCCGGCAAATTTACTGACAATTGTTCTAGAGAGGCAAAACTGTAATGACCTTCTAAGGGTCACACAGCTGCCATTAACAGTAGAATAGGTTGCGTGGCACAAGCAGGGCGACAAGTAGTTTGCATTCACATAAGTCAAAGGGTTGCAGAAGACCCAGATCGGGTTCCACAAGTAGTATTGACATGAGCATGCTGAGAGCGGTTTCAACATGCATGTAATAATGAATGGCGGCATGCGTGCAAGACATGAAGAATACTAACATGGGGGTGTAAGAACCAGAATACCACCATTACTCATACCAAACCCTGCAAGGTCCCAATTCGGAAATACTGCATCCAGGCATAAAATTGCTTACCAGGAAATTCTAGGCCTCACAAGGCCCAGACAGTAAGCCCAATCACCAAGGTCAGTGAGCCGAGTGGAGTTCTGCTTAGAAGCTGAAACCTCACCACATAATGATTCCCAGGGCACACAGAAGGCAATTATTAAAGTTAATTAGTTTTTATTGGTAGCAGTGGGAAACAGACATATCCCTGAATTACAGGTGCAAGTAGCTGCTGTGCAAATTGGACCAATAATGATTGAATACATAGCACCCAGAGTGGCTTCCAAAAGAAAGCAGAAACAAGTTAGGATAGCAGAAAATCCAATACTTAGGTGAAATTAATCACTGAGCAGTGGTCCCCTATCACGTGATCCAAACAATGGCCATTTATTCCAGGCCCAATTAGATAGTGCACCAGCCACTTCCTTAGCACATCCGGACGCAGAGATTACATGCCAAGGTGACAAACGGGCTGGCACATAAGGTCTCAGGTCTGGGAACAAGAAGGGAGTAACTTTTTAAAACAGGATCATAGTGGTTCGACCATCTCTCCTTTCTCACTATGTAACTTGGCACCGCATAAAAGTGCTTGAGGCCAGATGAGCAAATAACTGGCCAATCAAATGATGTTCTTTCTACCGACAAGTGTAGTAGACTGCCAACCAATTGCATGCTAGCTTGAAATGTATCATTTGTAGAAAGTTGAACCTAGAAGGAGTTATGAGTTGTAGAGGAACCAATAGTAAAAAGTTCAGATATATGTAACTATATGTTCTATACTCTATGAACAAATCGAGTGAAAGAGCCGAATATTTTATGATGATTATTAACTATGATATCAGCTATGATATTTTCTTTGTTTGAATACTTGTTCCTAACACCAGATTGAGATTGTCCTTTGTAACCTCTCCAAGCAGCCATTTGTATTGGAATAAAGCTGGGTTTTCTCGTTCACTTGGAGTTACTATGTTATTTCATTTTTTCTCTTTATTGGTGTATGTGGGCCTATCTTAACACATGTGTCTTATGTACTGGTCTTGCTGTGCTTATTGTGTATCCCCTAGTGCATTTTGCCACTATATTGTCTTTTGTGTCACTTATTTTCACCACCCCTTTCACCCCATCACCCTTACTTTCCCTCACAACTGTAGTTCTAAACCTGCAATGAAATAAATGTATAGAAGATTCTATCAAATGTAATTCAGGTATGCCTTTCACTGACACCAAAATCAACTTTGCATGTAAAGAAAAGGAGACAGTCACCAGCTCTCATCCAGTGTAATGATATGACTGTCAAAATACCTGTTAGTGTGCAGAGTGAAGTGCCTGGGAGAGTCATGTTGGGTAATGACCTGAAAACTCTTGGAGTTATGTCTAGTACCCCCAGGTCTCCCAGTAAAAGGAAACATGAGCTCACTAGGCCTGCAAGGGAGAGGACCTTGAGAGGCTCTCCAGAGGAGTTGATAGAGGAAGCTATCACGGACATCCCCAAGATTGTCCAAAGTCACACCTGTGACTCCTCCACCTGCTGAGGCAGAGTGTGAGGTACAACCCTGAGTGGTTGATCCAGTTTCTGAAGAGTCAGATCTGGAGGAAGACACTGTTTTGGTTGGAGATCTTGACCCTGTTGACCATCCTGAGCTGCAGTCTTTGCTGGCAGAAGGTGGACCCAACAGGGCAGACTTCATCAGAGGATAAAGAGAGTGTCCTCATCTCAAAGGTATTCGACAACAGGCAGCTTCTCAACTTGATGGGCAAGAAGTTGGAAAGCATAGGTTGAGCAGGGAAGATGGCCTCTTCTACAGTGAACTGACTAAGTCTATCCCTGGGGACTGCAAAATAATTGTAGTGCCCCTAGCAAACAGACTCCAGTTCCTACAGTTGGCCCATGAGATACCTTTGGCTGGTCATATGAGCTTCAACAAGACCAAGGAAAGGCTCTCCTTATACTTCTACTGGCCTAAGATGGATTCAGAAGTTGACAAATTCTGTAGGAGCTGTCACACTTGCCAATCCCCTGGCATAACCACTATTGTGGAGCCAAGAATGTGGCACCGCTGGTGCCTATCCAGTGGTGGGAGTTCCTTTTGAGAGGTTGGGCATCAACATTGTTGGTCCCCATGACCCTCCCACATCTTCAGGGAACATGTTTATCCTGGTTGTAGTAGACCATGCTACTAGATACCCAGAAGCAATACCTATGAGGACTGTTACGGCTCAGGCTGTGGCTAAGGCTCTACTTGGTATTTTTACCAGAGTAGAGTTTCCCAAGGAAGTAATATCCGACAGGGGATCCAATTTTATGTCCCACTCCATACAAGCCATGTGAAAAAACATTGGTGTCACTTACACATTCTCTATAGCCTACCATCCACAGACAAATGGACTGGTAGAGAGGTTTAATCATACTATGAAGAGTATGATAGGTGCTTCAGAGGAACCCCTTGGCAGAAAGTGGGACATTCTACTGCCATGCCTTCTCTTTGCTTATAAAGAAGTCCCTCAGAATTACAGTCCCTTTGAGCTTCTCTATGGCCATCCAGTCAGAGGCCCCTTGGCCCTGATTAAGGAGGGGTTGGATAGTGCGTGATAGGTCTCCGGAGGAGAATGTCACACATAATGGCAAAAGCGAGTGATAACTTAAAAGCAGGTCAGGCTCTGGTCAAACATTGGCATGACCAGAAGGCCAGCATGGTTGAGTTTACTCAAGACCAGCTTGTATTAGTTACAGTGCCAACAAGGCAGAGTGCCTTGCAGGACAAATGGATAGGACCCTTCAAGGTTGTGGGCCAACTTGGAGAGGTAAACTATTTGGTGGACTATGGCAGACCTAAGGAGGCTCCCAGAGTCTTTCACACCAACCGTTTGAAGGTATATGTCTTGAGACCTGAAGTGGGAGTCAATCTCTCATCTCAACTGACATCTGAACAGGAGGAGTGCAAAGTTCTGTTAAATATGTTTGCCTCCCCGTTTTCACTTTCACCAGGCTTGATCCCTTGGAGCCAGCATGATATTCTCACTGGTGACTGTTTACCTGTGAAAAGCAGAGGTTACAGAATGTCAGAAGATGTGAGATCCCACATCAAAGGAGAGGTCAACAAGATGCTTGATCTCTGGGTTATAGAGCCCTCTACAAGTCCCTGGTCTCGTCCAGTTGTTCTAGTACCAAAGTCAGGATCCAAGGACTTGAGATTCTGTGTGGACTATAGAGCTCTAAACGCAGTCACCAAGACTGATGCCCATCTTTTGCCAAGGACAGATGAACTGGTGGATAAACTTGGTGCAGCCAAGTGCCTCAGTACATTTGATCTAACGTCAGGCTATTGGCAAATAGCCCTGACAGACCATGCCAAGGAGAAAACTGCATTTTCAACCCCAGCAGGCCTATACCAGATTAAGGTTATGCTTTTTGGATTAAAGAATGCACCTGCTACATTCCAAAGGATGGTCAATCAAGTTCTGAATGGGATTGAGGACTTCTGCATGGCATACTTTGATGACATTGCAGTGTTCAGCCCTACCTGGAAAGAACTTGTTGATCACTTAGGATATGTTTTGCAGGCTCTTCAGCAGGCCCATATGACCATAAATGCAAGCAAATTTCAAATTGGTCAGAGCAAAGTGGTATACCTTTGTTTTGAGGTAGGAGGAGGTGAAATAAGGCCATTGCCTAGCAAAGTGCAAGCTGTACAAAACTGGGCCACCCCTACTACTCAAACCCAAGTGAGAGCCTTCCTAGGTCTTACTGGGTGCTACAGGAATTTCTTAGAGAACTATGGTACCATAGCTTCTCCCTTGAATGTAGGCTCCTCTCCAAAATTCCCTACAAAGGTTACATGGAATGAGGAGTGCACTTAAGCCTTTGAAAACCAGAAGAAAGCTCTTTGTCAAGCTCCATTCCTAAGAGCTCCTGATTATCACCAACCCTTCATTGTGCAGACAAATGCATCCAATAAGGAATAGGTGCAGTCCTTAGTCAACTGGATGCGAAAGGTAGGGAGCACCCCATTTGCTTCATCAGTAGGAAACTGAAGGAACCAGAAACAAGGTGGGCAACCATAGAGCGTGAATGTTTTGCCATTGTGTGGTCTTTGAAGAAGTTTAGACCATACTTGTATGGATCTACTTTTGTGATTCAAACATACCACCAACCCTTGAGATGGTTCATGCAAATGAAAGGGGAGAACCCAAAACTTCTAAGATGGTCAATCTGCCTGCAAGGGTTTGATTTCACCATTGAGCACAGAGCAGGATGTCGCCACCAAAATGCTGATGGTCACTCTAGGATGTTTTTGACTGACTAGAGTGAAGAGATTCATCCAGGAGTGGATTAAATCCTTCTGTCCTTAGTCTGGGGGGGCGAGTGTTAGGGAGAATTCTCCACAATGGCTCATTTCCTTACCCACTGAGTCCCTTAGCAGCTTTGCTGGATTTCTAGGATTTTATTTTCACCTGGTAAAAGTGGGGGCCTTTTTTCCGACTCTTACATGTGTTTTGCCGTATGTGTTTAACATTTTTGTGTTCATAGACTGTGGAGCCTCACCTACTCCATAGGCATCATGGGTTTACTGTGTGTTACACAGCACCTTCAGTGCAGTGACACAGGGTTGTCTTTTTCAGATGTCCCACACTAAAGTCAATTTTCTGGGACTGACTACTGTCTCCCAGAACATGTAAAGTTGCCATTGACTTTATAAGTCTTTTTAAATCCACAGACCCAGTACAAACTATCTTACGTAGAGTTCTGGAAAACATTAATAGTTATCTCTTTTTGTCTGTTTCTCATGGAACATTATTTTGTTCCCTTTTCATTAAGATTTAACTGGTTGCAGTGGTATCTACCCTATTTTTCCTACTGCAGTTATTTTAAATAGCCTTGGTATTGTTTTAGGCTATCTTAGAAGCCTCGAACTTAAACCCGCTGGACTATATTTACTTTTATGCGGTTACGGCTGGGTTTATTCACCATTTCTTTTTGTAAAAGTCTGTCTCGTGTTTTACTCTGCGCGCCAAACCACGCTTGGTTCCTTTGTTCGCCGACCTCTCACCTCCTTAGGCGCCTGAATGTCTGAGGGGTACAGGATGTGAGGGAGGGGTTTGAGACCCATGTTGCACTCTGGTATGATTGGCTGTGGTGACTATCCCGGCGGGACAGCACCCTGCTGTGTGATTGGCAGCCGGGCTGTGTGAATGGGGGAAAACTGCATAAAAAGCAGGTCTCCAGGACTGAGAAGGCAGAGTCGCCACTGGATCGAGAGAACCGAAGAGAAGCTGACAGAAGAGGACCTCTACCATGACTGAACCTCCCGGTGAAGCCCTGCTGCGGGTCTGAATCTTCATACTCCGATGACAGGCAAGATCTGCAAGGAATCTTCTCCCTTTGAGCTGGTGGGATCAACCAGTTCGCTAAACTGCAAGCCAGGCCTCCCTCCTCTGGTTGAATTTGCTGTGCACAGCTACAGTGAACCGGATAGCCAGGAGGATCGGACCCTGCTTGGGTTTTAAGGAGCGCACCTTTTATTCATTGCTTTGCTCTGCTGCTGGTTTCTTCCCTGGGCAGTGCAGGACCCTCCAGTCTTCCTACTTCGTGTTAGTCCGACAGTCACTTCAGGAACAGTGATCCTGCAGGACCTGCCAGGAACGTCCGCCTCAGCTACAGCCTTCTTTTCCATTTAAGGTACTGTTCCAATCCAGTTGTTCGTTCCGTCCGACTGCAGTAAAAGTGTTTGAAATCTTTTGCCAATCCGAGGGCTTGTCCTTCTCTATTCTTTAAAGTAACTTTTCATCCAACCAACTTCGTTCTGGACTCTTGGCAAAGACTTAACCACGAACTACTCTGAACTGTGTGATCCTCTACAAAGACTTTGGTCCATTGACTTTGGCCCAGGCCTCTTGATTTGATTTCCTCACTGTAGTTACTTTTTCTAGATTGCTCTGCTTACTTACTTGTTGGTGCTGCGCAACTTTGGTCTAACTTTGTCTTTCCCTCCCTTTTAAATTACTGGAGTGCCATTTTGCTCACTCTTTATTTTGAGCTTAACTTGTCCAGAATCTAGTGGGTGTGGGGTAGTGTAATAAGATTGTGATTTTTCAACTGCTTGATAATAGTGAAGTGTTTTATAACTGATGTTTAAATAAATGTATATTCTTTTACTCGGAAACCTTGAGTCAGTGTTTGTTTGAACCATATTAATTGCTGTCCTTTAACTATTGGTACTGCTCACTTTACTCTTGAGATAAGTCTGGCCGTTCAACCATCCGTACCAATTTACTGTGTAGTGCAGGCTTGTACCAAAAGTAAATTAGTACTGTCACTTGTAGTCTTAATTGTGTGTGGTGTTCCCAAAGGGTACTGCGTATAATTCTGCTTACCAGTTCTTTATCCCCCTCTGAAGCATTATGGTGACAGGACAGCACTGGAAAGACAGTGATGCCCGTAGCATTGTTATAGGTAGCGCGTGAACAGCTGCACTACCACGTGCATGTACCCAGGGCAGCAGCTGTTGTGGAGGACTGGTTTGTAACAAACGTGTTAGAACATGTTAATCAGAGGAGTGATTCCTCAACCTAACGGTCCTTTTCAGCATTAACATGTCAATTATTTTGATATGCTGCAAGTATGTAGTGTATACAGGTGTATGATAGTGGTGGTGTGTCCCTTTTCGAGGTGGACTGAAACACGTCCTTGCACACACCCCGATGACACTTGTGCAGTGAAGTTTTTAGTCAGAGAAGTCTTTCCCAGATGAGGAATATGTGACATGTTCAGATTCGACAATGGACCCCATTTTGTTAATGAAGTATTTGCTCAGATTAGCATTTTATTAAGTATAAAACACAAGTTTTCTTCTGCTTATCACCCGCAAGTGAATGGAATATGTGAGAGACTCAATGGTCTCCTTAAATAGACAATTGTGAAATTGAAATTGACACTGATGAAGGGGTGGCTGTATTTCCTACCCCTTGCATTATGTTATATGCATTGAGGAATCAGCCTGGGTCAGACCACCACCTCACCGTCCCATGGGCTAGTAACAGGGAGGTGAATGAGAATGACTTTGTCTCCTCCATGAAGGAGCAGAAGTGATGCCCGGAAGACTGCATAAATGTTAGGAAATTAGTTACATCCTTATTTGACATGTATGACCGCTAGTAGCTCTGTCATTTCAGATCAAGTCAAGCACAAGGGGGGTTGGTCTCAGGACACAGATGAAGACCATTCAGCAACCAGAATTCAAGAATTACTTCCTGTTCCTAGACTCTTTATTGGAGATTCAGTCCTAGTGCATAACTTCACCGCAAAGTGGCACAAGCCACGCTTTAGTTGTCCGACCGTAATAGAAATTACTCCCTCAGCAGTAAAAGTGCAAGAGAGATGTGCATGGATCCATTTGAGTAACGTAAAGCCTTATGCTGGTGAGACCGACTCACTCCCCCAACCGTTGATTCAGAAGCAAGACAAGATGAAGAAGTTCAGCATGTGCAGACCCGATTGATGACAAGGAAAAAGGATGCTAAGGTGTATTTGGACAGTGGCTCACCCCAGACACTCTTTATAGATATTATAGCAGGAGTGCAAACTCAGTTATTGAGTCACAGATATCTTTTGAACTGGACTTTAGAAAGTATTGACATACTAAACATGCCAAACCTAGAGTTTGAATTTGACGACTGGAAATGTGAGCAGTTTCCGGACCTGTTCATTACTGAGTTTCTGCTCAGTTAAATCAATGGTCCTATCCGATTTCGATGTCCATAGGCTCCTCACTGTTTTCTTTTTTTTCTTACAGCTTATCCTGCTCTTGTTGGGCGTAGTACTAATATATGCATTTTTTTCCACAATCCCAAAAATGGCCCTTCAATCAGGAGGCCACTTCTGTCAATAGTTGAACAGATCCTGAAGTTACCTGATCATTTAACAGAGTTGCCTGATTAAAAAGGTTTTTTCCTTCCTTAAAGCAGTATATAGGCACAATGAGGACTGTCGAGGACTGTTGAGAATGCTACAGTTTTGTAAAGAGAGCAAACTCAAGAGCGTGTGAAAATCGTCGATGGTGGGGATTGATCTGTTGGTGCATAATATATGCATGCTCAGCATTTATCATTGTTTTCCTGATTTTGCTAATCCATACTGTTTAATTAATTGGTCCAAGCAAGGTAGAAGTCCCTTTGATTCTTCCCACTCCAGTGACTCTCACAGAATTGTCTGTTACTGAAAGACCAACACCATTTGTGATTATCCCTACACCAGTTGCGCATATGAGGCCACCCATTTCTATGACAAGTGTTCCTATGATTTCCCCTGTAGGATGGACCCTTATTGATGTGCTTCACAAGCATTATGCACACACCTTCTTATGAGAGGGAGACACAGGAGAAGCACAAGGGAAGATGTTTATGAATTAAACAATTATTTAGACAGCACAGCACACTTGGGTAATAACATGTGGTATCAGCACATGGAAAAGGTAGGAGAGAGAACCTCTTGGGAGAGTTGCTCTGTTTGTGCTCTCATACCGTATGCCATGGGGAATTCCAAGATATTCATAGCTATAGAAGTAGCAGGACATAAAGCTCACTGCCTGACACACCTTGCACTCTGCCATACTAGAGGTCAGTTCCAGGGTCAAACAGCATCCTTGGTATGGGTCACCGAAAAGACAGCTCCTGAAGAAGATGATTATGTGCAAGATTTAAAGACAAGAGAGAGACCCCAAACCAGAGATCACGTGATAAGATATGAACAACTTGGAATGAATGGTGCAGGAATCAGATGAGAAGTAAATAAAAAGCTCAATTGTCAAGGAAAGGACACTGAAGAAATACGAAGATGCAAGGAGAGGGGTCAGCTGCAAATCAAGGGAACAGTGCTTACTCCAAATTGATGGGATGAAGGCCTGATTGTGTGTAAGATGCCAGCACCTACGGGATATTATCAGCCAGTCATAGACAACGCAGAAAATGAATGCAAGCATCATTGGTCGAAGATTGCTGACATGAGTCGATGATAAAGGAGGACCTTTGCAAATAGTACCTCTAGCAAATGCATCCTTGTGTTTCACAAATAATGGCACAAGAAAGATTGGAATGAATCAGCATCGAATTTTTGATGTTCCAGGCATGAAGGATGGAACACTTGTGATAATGGACCATTTCTGGGCATGTGGATCCAGCGCGTATATTAAATTGCCCAAAGACTGGGGAGGGCTGTTTTCCATAGTGATTGTTCATGTTCCAGCATTGGTGATTCCAAAGAGTGACCTGAACATTGGATAGTTTGCAAAAGCATATGTTCATCTAATGAAGAGATCACTTGAATTTCTCAATTGAACAAAGAGGGGAACTATTTTTCAGCTAAATGGTTAGAAGCTTTTGATGCTATTCCGTATGAACGCAGGTTATTCAGTCAGACTTCGGCAGTATTTGTGACAATCTTCATGCCAGGGATCCAGACAATGGCGAACGCCAAATGGTTACAGATTACCAGATGGGAACTTCTGCAGACAATCAACCCTACCATAAAGGGATTCAATGCTATCAAAGAAGAATTGAGAGCCATAAGTCTGATGACCCTGCAGAATAGATATGTCTTGGACATGATCACAGCAATGGATGGAAGTGTTTGTGCCAAAATCGAAGAATCATGTTGCACATTCAGACCTTCTCATGATGATGAAAATGGGACCTTGACAAAGGCCATAACATTGCTAATATACGTGCACATCAACATGGAAGATGAAACAGAAGATATTGCAGATGACAGCTGATTTGCATCGATCTTCTCATGGGTTCCACAATGGATGGCGAATATTTTCAAGTTTCTAGGAGCATTGTTGGTGATGATCATGTTTGGATTGTGTGTGATCAGAATAATAATCACATATTGTAAGACGACAGCAAAGAAAGCAGTAGGAATGAAGATCATGATCGATGTTGAGTGTGGGTTTGGATCCAAAGAATTGACAGATGAAGAAATCAGAAAGTACATAGAAGCAAGCATTCCTGCACCCGAGGGGACAAAGTTCCTGAATCCAAGAAACCATAAGAAATATGTGGAATGTACTATGTAACTGTCAAGTGTAGTTAATGCAAGAATCTTGGATGGTTTTGGTTTCATAATGAGGGCATGACCTATGGAGACAGAGGTCTGATGGGTGGGTCAGATTGATGTAGGACTGTTCCGGTAGAAGAACATTGCATATCTTTTGATTGTCTTGTAATGCAATAAAGTTGTCTCTGTCTAAGAATGATTCTTTTAGCTCTGTTTCTCTGACATTTAATCCTAGGGGCATTGTATTACGTGGCAATCACATTAAGCAAAACCAGGAAAAAGAAGCTGAGTGGAATATCTCTAAGCATCGCCAGTGCCAACCTACAGAATGAGCTGTCTTGCAGATTAATAAAATCACATATGGTTCATATAAAGACCGAAGACCCTATTCAAAAAGGTCTTTGATTCAGGATATTGACATCTGCTAGTCTTTGGTCCCCTGGTTATTTCACCATGAAACTGTACTTAAAGTCCAGTGGCCCATATCTAGACTACTCACCAGCACTTACTCTTGTTGTATCTTTGTTGTATTGTACTGTGTGCACATGCCCTTCTATGCACACCTTTGGAGTCTTTCCTCTATCCTCCCCCGTGCACTTAACTGATTTAAATGTTCCAAGGCTGTGAAGGTCAGAACTTTACTTTTCCCTCTAACTACTTTGGGTACTATGAAGTGACTATGTTCACAACTGCGGTGTGATACATCCCCAATACATACATTCATAAAGGTGGATAAATTGATGTTGAATGTCTGGATGCATTCAAATAAGTATTTGGCGGTGCCTGAGTGGGTGCTGCTTCAAAATATAGTTAATGGAATGGGAAAAAACAATGATTCACAACAAGATGAACATAATGATCACCACCTAAGAGGATATTAATAAATAGCTGGCTTCACTAGAAGCTGAGGGAAATATTGGGAGGGTAAGTAGAATGGGTCTCAACCCTGGGCATGGTTCGCAAACCAACAGTCTTTGACCTGATGGAGCTAAACAAAACATAAAACCAGACAGACACTCTCTGCCCATTATCAAATAGATACTTGCTGTATTAGGGGATGCTAAGATACCTTCGGCTCTGGGCCTCATTGAGTCCCTCACTATTACATGCAGTACATCTGTAGCAAAGGGGCAAAAGCAGCAATGGGTTGCTCCCTGTTTGGAACTTTTAGTACTGAAAAGGGCCTAGGAATAGAACCCCTGTTCAAGAGAGGACTTCTGCCTCCACACATAGGTATCCGTCCACCAATTGACTATTCTTTCAGCAGAGAGTGACTGTTACCCCACAGGACCAATGAACATTCCTGTTTTGGACCTGTTTTGGACCTGTTTTGGGCCTTCTCACTGTCATTTGGTTACCTATAGACCTATTCTACGTTGACTCAAGAACTTTCAACTGCGTCCTCTCAGACAACCATCACTCCATCCCATTCCACTCACCCAACTACCCTCTCTCTCTCTTGAAGTGAACACTTTATTGTCTTCACTTGCCTATTTATTCTATCCTTCATCATGCATCTTGACTTTGTTCCATTACTGCTTCTACTCACTCTTCTCCTTCCCTTCGCTCATAGTCTTCAGCCTCACCTTGGTATATAACTTCTGCATCACTCCCCAGCCTCATCATGTTCCTATTTCCCCTTGGTATCCCTCAAATAATATACCTACTGTTCAACAACTGCTCGCCTCCCCCACCACCGATCACTCTTTCATTTTGCCTCTGGAATGCATAATCCCTATTCAGCAAATCTCCCAATATTACGGACCATTTCAACTCTTGTCATGCTCAACTTTCACATCTTGCTATCACAGAAATCTGAATCTCCCCTCATGACTTCTCTACATGAGCAGCTCTGTATGCTGACTCTGCTACCTTCTCCCACACTCCCAACCTGCTGGGAAGGGTTGTGGTGTGGGTTTCCTTATTTATCAATAGGTCCCTCAACACAGCCCCTCTATAGCCGTTGTACATCAACTCTTCCTCTTTTGAATATGGCACTATTCAACTACTATCTTTTCTCACTGTTTTGTCTCTGTCGAACACCTGCACTGACCCTTCTCCTTGAGTCACTTCCTACCAGCATCCCCATTGTCATGCTTGGGAATTGAAGCTCCACAAAGACCTCTGCACCCACCTACGTTCAACATAACTCCCTCCTACCTGAACACTCCCTCTACTCCTTCCATAACAAGCCCACCCACTCTGCTGTGAACCCTCTTCACTGTGTCTTCTCTTCTGACATCTCCAGTTACCCTTCTCCCTTCAATCATACAACATAACTCCCTCCTACCTGAACACTCCCTCTACTCCTTCCATAACAAGCCCACCCACTCTGCTGTGAACCCTCTTCACTGTGTCTTCTCTTCTGACATCTCCAGTTACCCTTCTCCTTTCAATCATCCCATTGTTCACTTTCACATCTCAGTCCCTCAACTTTCAACTCCTGCCCTCTTCAATGGCTAAGAGGAATTCCAGGCAGAACTCTCTTGACCCTTACCTTGATGATGTGAAGACCTCTCTCCTTTCTCTTTTCCCTACCCATGCCTATTTTATTGACGGTGCTTTCTCTGACTTTCATTGTGCACTTATGACTTAATTTGACTAGCACTATCCTCTGTGCAAAATCACAACTTCCCGTCCCCATTCTCAGCCTTGGATCACAGCTGAAATTCAGACCCTCAAAGAAACATGTGCCATGACCTACAAAGCTGGCACAATTTACGGATATCTACATTTATCCTGGCCCACACAAATTCCCTTTCTGTCCAAACCTCTGCACTGGACTGTGCCAAATATTTCTACTTCACAAACCTAATCTCCTCTCTTTGCAATAATCCCCAAATACGTGTATCTACCCTCCAATATTTGTTCACACATCCCAAGTAATATCCATCATCAATTGTCTTATTTTGAAGGACTTTAATCACTACTTTTCCTCTTAAATCTCTAAAATGTATGACACTGTCAGCTTTCATCCCTCTCCCTCCACATCCCTCCTTATACCTATTGCCTCTCCCCCTACCTCTTCTACTCTTGACTACTTCTACTCTACCTTTCCTCTTGAATTAGCACCCATCTTTCAGAGTAACAATGCATCTTGCGCTGTTGTTGGCCCTATTCCTCCCCAAATTGTCAATGACTTACTCTCAATCATTTGCCCTTATCTCTATGAGCTCTTTAAACTCTCTCTCTCCAGTGGACTCTTCTCTTCCTCCTTCAAATCATCAACTGTCATAACCCTATTCAAGAAACCCTCAGCTGGCTTCTCACTATGTTGCTGTTTCTATCCTTCTCTTTTATGTAAATGACTGGATCACAAAGCACCTTGAGGATAGCCTTGGCGATCCACTTCAATCTGCCTTCAAAAGTAAACACTCCACCGGCTGCACTCATGTGTGTTTCCAACTTTCTCTCTAATTCTCACCATTCCAAACTCTCTAATATACTCAACCTTTTGCACCTTTCAGCCACGTTCAACACTACTGACCATTCCTTTCTACTCCTCACTCACCAGCACCTTGGATTTTGCAAACCTGCTCTTGGCTGGATCACCTCCTACTTGGAAGTAGGATCCTTTAAAATCTCTTGTAACTTGTACAATTAAGACCCCACCCCTCTCCCTGTAGGTGCCCCCCAATGATAAGCCCTTGGGTCTCTGTTCTTCACCCTTCATACCTCTGCCCTCTCACACTTTAGCTTTGACTTATTGCTGATGATATTCAAATATTGTTCTCATTTCCCTCCCATTTCCTTCCTTCAACCCAGCCATTTCAGAACAGACTATAAACTGTCTCACTGCAATTTGTCAGTTGTGTTGCGGCTGCTTGTTCCAAGCTTTTGCCAATAAGCATGAGGTTTTTTTTATTTTCAAAAAAGGTTGCATGAGAACCATCTTGAGGTTGTCCGGTATTAACCATTCTGTGAGGGAGACTTTAGTGAATCTGAGGAATGTGTTGAATCCCGGTTGGGGTGATATTGTTAAAGTAGCAAGTAGGTTTGAGGGAAGCAATTGTTTTTAGAACATCTAGGGGAGAGAAAGGAGAGAATTCAGTTCAGAGGGGCAGTGTATTTGCTGGCGTAGAGAAGAGCTAGTACTGTGGGAGGTTGATTTGTTGATCTGCCAGATTCTTTTTTTCAATAAAAATATTTATTCTGTCACATTTTTCCTGAGTTTTTGGCACCTTGAGGTCATGTGAGGGTTTGGTATGATGCTTTAATATTTCAAAGAGGGCTTTGATCCTGTTAGAGACTGCCACAATGATGATGGTGTAGCAAGCAGCTTTGTCTTCAGTAATTTGTATATTATTGATTGCACAGAAAACTTTGAGGTTGATGATCCCCAGGGTTACGTTTTAAGCACTACCATTTCTTTTGGCCATTAGAAACCTAGTGAAGGTGGGGATAGGCAGTGGAGGGAGGAGACACATGGTTATGTCTTTTGGTAAGTAGCAGTTTTAGCAGCTACTTCGTAGATGAAATCCAGGATAGCAGGTCTGACCCTAAGCCCTATAAGGCCTGAACAGGCACAACCATGTGAGGTCCATGTTTTTGTACATCATTTCCTGAGGGTGCTGGTGATTAGGATGCCTAAGGAGCAGTGTTGAACTAGGTGGTGGGTAGAGTAACTAAATGGCAGGGCCTGGTCATGTGAGCAGAAGCCTTCTCAATTCTGTCTTCCTTGGGCTGCCCTGAAGACCTTACATAGCTTCCTGGAAGTTGCGAAAACTGGTGATGGACAGAGCAATTGAGTGGCAGGGCAGGTTATGTGACAAGTAGCCTTGTCGCTGCTGCTTTTCTGAAAAATGGCCTGCAGTACTCAAGTAGCTGTCTGTAATGCACAAGAAATGGTGGCTAGGCATGGTCACATGAAGAGCAGCCACTTTAATGCTGGTCACTTTGATGTTATCAGTGGCACAGTTCTTTTAGGGTGATATTTTGTACTAGCCATATTAAGAGGGCATGTGTTGAAATTAATCAAAGAGGAATACAAGTTCATGAAATTACACATTATTTCATAATGGAGTGAAATGCTGCAAACATCTTTTGGAGTTTGTAATGGATGCACAACGATCGGCTAACAAGCAAGAATCACAGACCATCCTAAGCATGGCTCAATATTATTGTCAGTTTGTCCAGACACTTCCAGACGAAACACTAAACACGTGGTTATTACATGTTTGCACTCATTGGCCTGCACTCATTGAGGAGCGTTTTAGAATGGCGAAGAATGTCCCTTTATAGGAAAATGGAAACTCTCCCTTTCAAGCCTGTGGAATACCTGCACTTTGTGAACAATTGTGGACTGCTGTGGACCCATTTACTATGGTCGCTTAGGGTGAGCATTCTGCCCACTTCTGGAAGTACATTAAGTACATTAATGTACACTTAAAACACTTAAATTCCCATTTTTCTTTCTTTCGTAATTAGCTCCACCCACTTACTTGGAAACTCATTCAAATTGGCACGGCAGCACGCACCAGAAGTGCCCGGAGTGCCCTGTTTGCCTGGAAACTCTCCCTGTCAAGCCTGTGGAATACCTGAACTTTGTGGACAATTGTGGACTACTGTGCACCCATTTACTATGGGCGCTTAGGGTGAGCATTCTGCCCACTTCTAGAAGTACATTAAGTACATTAATGTACACTTAAAAAACTAAAATTCCCTTTTTTCTTTCTTTCTAATTAGCCCCGCCCACTTACTTGGAAACTCATTCAAATTGGCACGGCCGCGCACACCAGCGCGCGCGCACTGAAAAGTGCCCGGAAGTGCCCTGTTTGCCTGTTAGCAGGGAGCAGGGGCTTCTGCTATCTTCATTGTGGCAGAAGAATTGGGAATCCCCTGTCTTCCTCATCACAACCGTTAACATTTTTTTTTAAAAAAAAGTTCTGTGTGCGCGTACTAGGACAGCGGCTGTATTGAAATAGGAGACTTTTTCTGTCTCGCATAAACCATGTGAACAATCCAATTATCTTCCGTACGCCGCAAGGACACGGGGAATCGTGGAGTAGACCGCAATTGACTTCCCCACGTAGAGTATTGTGGTACTTCTTTTTTTCTTTTTGAGTGGAGGGTATCTTTGTTATTTTACACACAACCTGGCGGGGAAGGTGCTCCACGTATTGTGGCGAGAGGAGGGGTTCTCCAACTTTTGTTTAAATACTTCATGTGCATAGCATGACCTTTTGACTGCCGGGTGTATGTAATTTTGGAAAAAAGTTATGTTATAGGCAGTCGAGAAAGACTGTGTACTGAAAAGTGTTTTTTCCCTCTCATGTTTTAAACACCTTATTTACACTTGGTGCGGCTAAACTGAAACCAGTTCCACGTAACCTAAAGAACCCGCACGACAGTGCCCCTTCTTCTTTGTGTAAACACTGTGCTAGTTTTCACATTAGGAAACATTGTTGAATTCCCAAGTTAGGTATAGGGCGTGAGTGTCACGTGGATTGTCCTAAAATCAGGAATATATTACAGAGGTATATATAGCTGCACATACAAAGGAATACTCTTTGCATAATGGATGGATGAGGAAACGGCGTATGCACAATTCATTTGCGCTACATATTGGGCGTTAATCGGGTGTAAATACCCATTAACTAATTAGGATATCTACACAACAGTATCATAAAGACACAGCATATACGATCAGTTGTGTTACCTTCGCCGGAGTACGGTAGGAATCCGAAGTGGCAAGCTACATACCCCGTGAGAGGCTGCTAAAAATAAATTGGAAAAAAAAAATATTGTAATTGCAAGTGCACCTTTTGTTTTCCCTAACATTAATAGCGCATTAGGGGTAAATCAGTACGCCCTGAATATGGATGCAAAAGACCCCAAGGACCTTACGGGGGAAGGGGCCTCAGAAAAATGGGAATTGAGTGGTATTGACTTCCCCCGCTCCTAATTGCATCGGGAGACTCAGTAAAGGATCCCTGTGAGCCACCAAAGAAGGCTGATTTGCCTGAGGAGCACAAGCAAAAAAGCTTTCTAAGTGTACAACATATATTAATAAGGCCCTCAACCCTAAATATGGATGACACCTTGCCCTCTACTCCACAGATGGACACGTCCTTATTAGCTTCAGTAGTATCTGCGGAGTTGGACAGAAGGGTTAGATTATCCACAGGACCGTCAACACCCGTAAGGGCACGGGGCGGGGGGCTGGATAACGTGCACCTCCATAAATCCAGTCTAGGTAGAATGGAGGAGCACGCCTTAGCATCCACTTCTCGACCCCTCGCAGAGGATACGAGATAAGTGAGGGGTATGTTTGGAAGCGGGAACTGGGTGGATCCATGGCCAGATCTTCATAAATGCTCCAGTCCAACTATTCCTACTGCTCCTCTGAATTATGACATTGAGGAATCTGCCCATATACATGCATCTGAGGAGTCTAATACTGAAGATATTGTCCACATACTAGAATCCTTTCCGGTCCTAACCAGGATTCTTAATCTCCTGGATAAAGGGCATGAAAGGACACACAGAGAGATTCAGGAATTGTGAATCATGATGGTAGAATGCTTGGAAAGAGTAAGCAAGGTGGAATTGTGGAAACAGAGAAATTGATATGAGGCCGGGAAGCCCAAAAGGAAACACACCAACACAGGTTACAAAGGACATACAAAGCGCTTTATTTCAAAGTTACAAAGTTACCAAAGTCAATTGACATGCGAATAGCTATTCGGCCCTCTGACTAACACACGAACCTTCAACGTTAGGTTCGCACTGAAAGTGGGAGAGACCGATCATCGGGATGCTCGGGCTTTTATACATTTTGTGCTGCAATGGCCAGCCCTCTTGTAAGTTAACCATTCTTGGAACAACGGCTAGGGTTCGTAGCCAGGTCGAACATGCAATTTCCATATATTAGATCGGTTCCGCTGATACAGTTACATATTTACACCTAGGTTAAACAGAGGACAGGGTCTTAGTTCATGACCCTAACATGTAGCCTGTGGACATATTATTCATTCACGTGTGCGGAGGTCACCATAGCCGAAGTCTTACTCGAAATGTCATTCGGCCTCCATTTTGTGATTCGAGGTGACTTTCACACAGCAAGAGTACCTAAAATGGCGGCTAAATCCAAGATGGCGGCTTTCACGATACATTAAGGTCAAGACCTTGCCGCGGAACCTATGTACATAGTATTCTTTAGACAGCTTGGCGTAGGCCAACATACATTTAAATGATGCGATTGGGGTCACAATATTATATCGATTTCCACAGACCCTCCTTTTGGCCTATGCCAAGTGCTAAAACATTATTTCCTAATACTTTTGAAAATACTTGAAAGCATTATCATTCATAGGTTCCGCATCATTGTCTGAAATGTCAATGGCCATAAAGTTGTTCATAAGAACTTCTTGCAACATAAATTCTTTAGATGATGTCTTCGGGGTATATATTCTACGCCCCATTGCGCTCATAACCTGGGCACAACATCCCCCTATCATTCCGCATATACTCGGGAGGCATTGAAAACAACAGCAAAGAAATAACAGAGTCCCTAAAATACTTAAAATAACAGAAAGCACCTTCCACCCCCAAGATCGTAGAGAATCCCAAAACCAAGTACTAAGGCTCCAGTCTCCTACAGGGATATGAACTTCAGAACTAAGAGTGTGTAAATTCTGAATTGCTTTGAATATTGTTGATGAAGAATCTGGTACGAAAACACAGCAAGCGGACCCCACTAATTTACATACCCCACCTCGTTCAGCTAAAATGACATCTAATGCCATTCGATTTTGAAGTGCTACCAATCTTATCGCCTTTTGCTCTAAGGTCATATTGTAAAGTATGTCCGTGGTCCGGTTGATCGTTTTCTCCAATACCCTCGCTAATCCCCTAATGTTTTCTGAATTTACTATTTGTCCCCAGAAGGGGACTACTGATTTAGCTATATCCCCGAATACTTGTCCAGGGGTATCTCCATCATTATCCCTTCGCGGGCGAGCCTTAGATACCTCTAAGGTACTAGCTATAAACACACCTGGTAACAATATCCCTAAATAACAAGTCCCCTGCCAATCCTTGGGCAACCAGGGAAAAGCTAAACTACCACAAACAAAATAAACGGGTCCCCCTACATACAAAGGCCTATTTTCCCCAGTCAAATTTACAATATTTACACAAGGCTCGAAATCTCCCATTGGCCTAGTGCCATTTCTTTGTACACAGAAAGGGACAGAATCAGGACAGTGATTTACAGAATAAGAAGGAGGCATGGCATCCTTATTGCCTATCGGAGCCATCTTAAAAGAAACTAGATTTTGAAAAGGAAAAGAAAGTTTATCAGACGGCCTAATAGAAGCGATATTAGGTCTACTCCTATTTGCGAAAAGCGAGCATCCCAGGGGAGTCAATTCACGTTTTTCAAATTCATTCAAATTAGTGCCATCGAAGTTCCCTGAGATGCTATCATTCCACCGGCCAAAGAAGAGTGCTCTAAGAGAGGCATAGCAGGAAGTCGTTAGAGGTAGGGGATGTATATACCATCCCAGTCCCTTGTTCCCATGTTGTGGTAAGTGAGTGCAAATCCAACAATTACTCCTATTAAGAATAGCATGCGTAGCATTCATTACTATCAT
Organism: Ambystoma mexicanum; assembly: GCF_040938575.1. Classification (NCBI taxonomy): domain Eukaryota; kingdom Metazoa; phylum Chordata; class Amphibia; order Caudata; family Ambystomatidae; genus Ambystoma; species Ambystoma mexicanum. The sequence goes on along the minus strand of NC_090924.1, from coordinate 1,114,984,867 downwards.
CAAAGTGTTATTATGATATTTCTGTCTATGCCGAGAGTAGCTAGGGGACAGAGTGTGAAGGTGTACAGAGGGAGTCAAAACAGTTGGTACAATTTTGGTCGGTAACAGAGGCTTCAAAGGATAGATTTCTTCAAAGTACCAAAGTCCCACGGCAGCAGTTGCAAAACTAACAATAATCAAAACGAGAACACAACAGTACGTTTTCAGGGCCCAGGCACATCGTCCATTGTTCGATTTGGTCACCACCTTATCTAATAGTTCAATACGAGGAGCAACGGTGAAGGCGGCAGGCATCATGGTTATCCCGATCGACGGCCCCAATGTTCGTTGCTGGCGGCACTTCGGCCGCGCAACTTCTTAGTTCTTCCCAACCCTGGCCAACAGAACCCCCCCTTTTCTTTGTTCCAAAAAAAGGGAAGACGATAGTATTTCAATCACTCCTTTTTCTTCCAGATGCACGATACTCGTGCGGCGATTTTATTTGCGTGGTCGAAGGTTGTACCGGATGGTACCCAAGTTTGTTAAATCCGAAAGCAAAGTATCGTCGCTCCCTGAGGGGAGCGTCACGTCGGTTGCGACGGAAGTCGCAGAACTTGAAACAAGAGTTTCCGGAGTGTGGAGACAAGATGGACGGCTCCCCGAGCTCCTCGGGCTCAGAGAACTTCTCCGACGCACTCACAACGCTGCCTGCTACTCCGAGATCAGAGATCGTAGCATCAGCAAGGGGTTCTGTTTCTTCTGTAACGTGTGGCGTCGGGTGAGGGATCTTCTTGATATGCGTTGCGTGTATCCAGTTCTTCTTTCCTGCCACCCGCACTGCCGTCCTGGTGACCAATAAAACCTGGTAGGGTCCCCGCCAGCGAGGCGCGAGACAGGAAGACCTTTCGTAGGCCTTTACCAGGACCCAGCTGCCGGGCAATATATCGTGTCCTGGGCCCGTAAACCGTACAGGTAAGGCGGCATTCACCTGGTGGTAAATGAAATACAGGTTTTTAGTCAATTGATTACAATAGTCTACGAGCAATACATTCTCCACATCCCTCAGGGCTTTAGGTTTAGGGAGACCCCAAATATTAGCAGGCCTTCCCATTACTACCTCGAATGGAGAAAGCCCAGTTCTAGTCTGGGGTGTGGTGCGCATAGCTAACAATACAATGGGTAAAGCATCTGGCCATTTTAATTTAGTGTCGGCACATGTTTTTGCAAGTTTGTTTTTCAAAATACCGTTGTGTCTTTCTACCAACCCCGCACTTTGTGGGTGCCTAGCTGAATGAAAACGTTTCTCAATCCCTAAGGCAACACATATTTGCAATATTACAGCTGCGATGAAGTGTGGGCCATTATCCGACCAGATTATCCTCGGGAGCCCAAATCGAGGAAAATATTCTTTCACCAAGATCTTTGCGGTAGTCATGGCGGTAGCATCTTTGACAGGGAAAGCCTCGACCCATTTGCTAAAAGCACAAATGATAACAAGAACATATTTCAAGTTATTACAACGTTCCATTTCAATGAAATCAAGGTGAATGGTTTCAAAGGGGACAGAGGGAGGCCCGAAACTTCCCCTTGGAGTCACTGTCCCTTTACCCACATTGTGTTGCAGGCAAATCATACAATTCTCAACGTATCTTTTTGCAGTTTCCAAAATTTTGTCATTCACCCAAACCTGCTGTAATATCTTCGCAATTTGCTGGGCACACACATGTGTTGGACCGTGTGCCATTGTGACCATTGCTAATACATAAGAATCAGGAAGCAACCATTTCCCGTCAGATGTGTCCACCCAACACCCTTCGTCATCCAATTTTCCCATGCCTTCAGCCCATTTCCTAGATTCTTCAACAGAGGCATCAGTCTGAATATCTCGCACAGACCCAATGCCTTCATCTATTATACAACCATCTCTCACTTCCCTCGAGGTATACATGTCTGTGCTAAGGTCTGTGGCTGTTTGTCTAGCTATCGAATCTGCAAAAGCATTTCCCTTGCCCACATCGTCTATGACCTTCCGATGTGCTGCACATTTCATGATCGCTAGTTGTTCAGGGAGTGAGAGTGCTGAGAGTAGTTGTACTATTAAGGGGCCATGCTGAATCTTAGTCCCATGTGAGGTCAGAAACCCTCTTTCCGACCACAGTTTTCCAAAGTTGTGAGCCACCCCAAAGGCGTACTGACTATCCGTATAAATGTTAACTCTATGCCCTTGGGAGAGCTCACAAGCGCGGGTCAACGCTATAATCTCTGCGGCCTGCGCGGAGTTATGCGGAATCCTTTTAGTTTCTACAATCTTATTCAAAGTAGTAACTGCATAAGCAGCTGTAGATGTGCCATTCGGAAGTTTAAAACAGGAGCCATCACAAAACAGCTCCCCTTCCGCATTCTCCAAAGAAGTATCTGAAAGGTCTATTCTGCCCTTTGTTTCTTGTTCGGTGGCATACAGGCAGTCATGTGATCCATCATCGCCGCAAGCAGAAGTTTGCGGGAGAGGCATAAGTTCAGCCGGATTGAGAACACAACACCTTTTAATTTGGATATGAGGAGCAAATAGGACTAATTCATACCTGGTCAACCGGGCAGAAGTAAGGTGTTGTGTTTGAGTTTTATTCAATAGAATATCAACAGAGTGAGGTACCATCAGAATCAAATCGTGGCCTAGGACCATCCCCTCACTCTGTTTTACAGACGCAGCAGCAGCAGCAACAGCGCGCAGACATCGCGGCAAAGCGCATGCAACAGGATCGAGGGCGGAGGAATAATAGCCGCATGGCCTATTCTTCCCTCCATGTTCCTGCGTTAACACAGACAAAGCACATCCATTACATTCATGCACAAACAACACAAAGGCCTTATCGTAATTTGGTGTACCCAGAACCGGTGCTGAACACAGCGCGGCTTTGAGAAGCTCAAATGATCGTTGATGTTCCGATTCCCATGGCAGTGGCAGAGAAATGCCCTTCTTCGTCAAAGCCAACATCGGTTTTACCACTAGGGCAAAGTTCGGGATCCACAGTCTACAGTAGGACGCCATCCCTATCAGGGCTCTGACTTCCTTCTGTGTTTTTGGGACAGACATGCCAGAAATGTGTTTTATTCGTTCAGGTGTCAATCTTCTCCCCTCCTTTGACAGGAGGTAGCCTAAATAGGCAACCTCCTGGCAACAATATTGAAATTTCTTAAGTGAAGCTTTGTGACCATGTTCAGCTAAATGAACAAGCAACAATATAGTGCCTTCTTTACAAGCTTTCTCAGAGTCTGCAGCTAGGAGCAAATCGTCTACATATTGAAGCAGCGTGCAAGTAGGTGGCAGTTCAAGGGTGTCGAGCTGCTCTTTTAAGGCTCTACTATAGATACTAGGACTTTCAGTATACCCTTGAGGTGCCCTTGTGAATGTAAACGAGCGTCCCCCCAAGGTGAACGCAAACAAATACCTGCTCTCCTCATGTATCGGAATACTAAAGAAGGCGTTTTTCAAATCTACGACACTAAAGTGTGTAGCCGTAGCAGGGATCATTGTTAAGATCGATGTTACATCAGGCACGATTGGAAATTGTGGGGCTACCACCCGGTTAATAGCACGAAGATCTATTATAAACCGGTACGGAATTGCGTTGTCGCCTTTCTTATATACTGGCAAGATCGGGCTATTACATAAGCTACCTGTAATCTCTTCGATCACTCCACGATGTACAAAATCGGAGACAATGCATTTCAGAGCGCGCTCTCCTTCAATTGAAATTCTATATTGCGGAATGCGCGGTAGCTTAACCCATTGTTTCAATACTATCTTAACAGGGTCGATGTGCAATATCCCGACATCATTGTCGTCTATTGCCCACAAACATTCTGGGACAATGTCAAATTCGGGAGGTAGAGGTCGGGTCAAGTATTGGGAGTTAAAGGGTTGCTGTGGTGAAACTGTTAATCTTATTCCGTCAGGGGAACAATGAATCACTGCGTTCAATTTCTTCAACAAATTCAACCCCAGCAAATTTTCTCCACAGTTTGAAGTAAGAAGAAAAGGGCACTGGTCTGTAAAAGGGCCCAAAGAAACGGGTACCGGTGCAGAAACCGGACAAACAGTTGGTATACCAGAGAACCCTATAGAAACATTCGTTTGCCCTGACAGGGGGATGTTTGGAACCCGAGAATGGTCGATGGAGCACTTCTGTGCTCCAGTGTCGATCAAGAACTGATGTTTCCTATTCCCCACCAATAATTCAAAATAGGGGCCCTTCTGAATAACGGGAATAGGTAAAGGTTCCAAACGCTGCTTCGGGCAATCCTAATAAGGCAGAACTTCATCAAAGGGAAGTTCCTCAGAAAGATAAGCGGCGGAAGGGTGATCAAATATATTTCTCGAGTCCATACTCGGAGTCTGATTTTCCCGTGAAAAAAGTTGCTGGGGATCTTGTAGAAGTTGACCCCTATCAGGGCCTCCTGCTCCGGGGCGGCCCCTTGGTCGCCTACCCATACCTCCAAATGTGCCTCCTGACCTCTGACGAAGGGCAGGGCACTGTGCTCGCCAGTGACCTTCCTGGCGGCAATAAGCACACTGATTAATATTTATAGAATTTGGAGGAGTATTTCCTCTCGGAATGTACTGACCTCTAGTCTGTGTCGTACCTCCTCTGGGGTTCCTGACAATTTGCTGCAACAATACCTTAGTTTTTAGGTCACCCCTTCTTTTTTCGATTTTCTCTTTTTCATTATTAACCCGATTCTCGTAATACTGAGCCATATGCAAGACTTCTGACTGAGATTTTGCCTGCCAAGCGCTCTCTGAGGACATAATTTGTGACTGGATGTCGGGCAACAATCCACGCACAAATTTGTCCACAAACAACCTCTTCCCCGACTCTGTACCTAAATCCTGTCCACTGAAGTCGGAGAACACCTGTTCGAATCTATTAAAGAATTCGGTAGTACCTTCAGTTTTCCCTTGGACGCAGGCCGTAAGCTTGTCCCAAATAATCCTTTTTTCTGGGATTATAGTTTTTAATTTGGCAACTATTCTATCGGGTAAAGTGAGTATTACCTGGGGTGGTTTCTCACCAGCTGGTCGTTCCCCATCTATTCTAATCAGATTTACCCATGTATCCCCTAACCCCGGCACATCATCTATTGTTCGTACCTGTTTCCATACATCAACAGGCAAAAGTACTGGAAACAATAAATCCATGTCACTTAAGGTGAACACAGAAGATTGCAAAACGGATTCTATTTCTTTATAAAATCCTGTCGGGTTCTTCCTGATATCAGGGACTGATTGTCTAATCGTGTTCACTTCCTGTCGAGAGAACGGGACGTGAACAAACTGTGATACGTAATGTGCAGGGATATCCACCGCGGGAGTACCAGCCGCCGCGTTGGCGGGGATTTCTACTTTTGGGACAAGGGTCGGAGGGACCTCTCTCATAGGCAACTGAGATATAGGGACCTCCGACCGCTTACTAAGTAATAAGGCCAAATCGAGCGCTAAAGCAGCTGTAGAAGTGTCGGGCGAAAAAGCTCTTTTACAAATACCTAATAACTCTGTGGGGCAACCAACCTTTTTCCTTATACATTCCTCCTGTAAATGCTGTACCATCACTTGGATTACCTTTCTTTGCATCTCTACCGTGTATTGACTATATGTGTCATATACCTCATCTGGCGGTATCGATGAATCCGAGATCCATCGAATCGCATCTCTAGTACAAATCCGTACTTCCTCAGGTGCTGATTTTCGGCACGAAAGGAACCGTTTCTGCACATATATCCTATCGTCCTCATCATCCTCGTTTTGTAACCTTTCAAAATCCCTTCTAAACTCAAACAACTTATCGACATGCCCATCTACTTCCTGCTCTGTATCCCTCGAGAGTGCCAAGGCATTCAGATCTCTCACCCCTTGTGGGAGATCCGAAGTCTGCAATCTACCCCACATTACACATAAATGAATCCCCAGTCCTTCAATAAAAACGTTTTTCTCGGGAAAATCGTGCAAATTAGATAATGTTGAAAATACATCAGTTTGATCACCTTTTTCCATGCAATGTTTAGCCCAAGCAAATAGTTCCTGTTTCCTGCCTGCAGGAACAGTACTACGAGTCACTATTCTCGACCCTGCACCGGGATCTGATTTAATGAACACAGGACTCCCCGGAATCGAAAGTGTAGGTGAACCTAACATGAGTGCAGGGGAAAGAGGTAATGTAACAGACGAAATAGACGGAGGAGCGACAACTAAAGAACTAGGGGTAGTAGGCTGTGTAGGAGGAGTAGGAATAGCGATAGGAGCAATAGCAGGAATGGGAAAAGCGCCCACAACGGGAGCATACGGAGGTGGCGCTGAAGAATCAGGCCTCCGTTCGTTTAATATTTTCTCAATAAACTCCTCGGAAACATGGAAATCTTTAGAGGGGTAAATTTTCTGGACTCCGAGCGAGAAAGCTCTATCCATCTTCTGGGTTTCATCTAATCGTTTTTCCTTGTCATACAACAATGCCTTTTCGGCATTCGTTTTATGACGTCGTGCATTTTTATCCCTACTTTTAAGCTTCTGTAATGCTTCCTTTTTCCAATTTTGTAACACATCAAAGGCTGCTGGCCTAGCCTTCTTTTTAAGCAAGATCGACTCTAAGTATTCAATACGGGGGATCTCAAAGCTACCATTGATTGGCCACTGAAATTCGGAGGCATTTCTGGTCTGTCTGTGCCAAATGTCATTAAATACAATACTACCAATGCCATACTTACAGTACATAGTACACGCCGGCGACCCCTTCTGTGGTGCCGGACGGCTAAATTCCAAAGATTGTCGATCGCTGCGGAACAGAACCCTAAAGCAGCTAGACAATTTCCCAGGCATTTCTCAAAGAATTGGTGTTACCTGGTCCAATAATTGTGTCTGCAGATACAATACGCCAAATTCAAATTGTCAGGGTTAAATTAAGAGCCGGGTCACGACTACACCTGACCAAACCTAAGGAGGACCGTACGGTTTACAAAGGACTTCAACTAACGAATTTTACCTGCGTTCGGTGGTTTCGGCAAATCTGCCCGCCTCGGAATTGGACCCTCGTCAAGATGCCGTGTCAGACCGCACGACTATCGCCCAAGGATCGGATCGTGCAGCGCTGCCGAGGTATCGCGTCTCGATCGGTCGGGCCCGCAGAATCACACCGTCCGATCCCGATTCGATAGTCTGCGTCAACCTTCAATGATCCGGCATCAATCTTGAGGGTCCCTATTCGGGCGCCAACTGTGGAAACAGAGAAATTGATATGAGGCCGGGAAGCCCAAAAGGAAACACACCAACACAGGTTACAAAGGACATACAAAGCGCTTTATTTCAAAGTTACAAAGTTACCAAAGTCAATTGACATGCGAATAGCTATTCGGCCCTCTGACTAACACACGAACCTTCAACGTTAGGTTCGCACTGAAAGTGGGAGAGACCGATCATCGGGATGCTCGGGTTTTTATACATTTTGTGCTGCAATGGCCAGCCCTCTTGTAAGTTAACCATTCTTGGAACAACGGCTAGGGTTCGTAGCCAGGTCGAACATGCAATTTCCATATATTAGATCGGTTCCGCTGATACAGTTACATATTTACACCTAGGTTAAACAGAGGACAGGGTCTTAGTTCATGACCCTAACATGTAGCCTGTGGACATATTATTCATTCACGTGTGCGGAGGTCACCATATCCGAAGTCTTACTCGAAATGTCATTCGGCCTCCATTTTGTGATTCGAGGTGACTTTCACACAGCAAGAGTACCTAAAATGGCGGCTAAATCCAAGATGGCGGCTTTCACGATACATTAAGGTCAAGACCTTGCCGCGGAACCTATGTACATAGTATTCTTTAGACAGCTTGGCGTAGGCCAACATACATTTAAACGATGCGATTGGGGTCACAATATTATATCGATTTCCACAGAATGGTTTGTTCATGCCCTGAACACATATAAAAGAGATATCCTACCACTAGACAAGGAACCCAAGTTGAGGCACAGTATAGGTTCCCAAACGAGGGATGAAGCCAGAGAAAATAAGAACCAGAGTAAAAATGTGCAAGAGGGCTCCACTGAAGAATGATAGGAATTGAAAAACTTGATATTGATCAAGAGAGTAGTAGAGTATGAAATTAGAGATAGTAAAGAAACGAATGCCTCAGAACTAAGTATTGGAAGTAAATCCGATAGTCCATCTATTCTACTGAAGGTTTTAGAAGAGGAGGCGGCGGAGAATCAGACACTGAAACAAACACAAGATATAGATCCTAACCAGGTAGAAGATCCACCCTTTGTACGTGTTATTTCTCGCAGAGAAAAGAAAATGAGGGCCAGAGCTCTCAATAGAAGAGCTAACAGTGAAAGGGTTGCCAACTCAGGATCAACAAAGAAATCTCAAAATAAACCTTCCATAAAAATAAAAAATACAAATATGAACATCAAAGACATTTGTAGTTTATCAGGTGAGGGTGGCATATTAGACTTTACCCAACTTAATGAAGAAAGCAAGTTAGCATTGGATGTAAAGGAAGACTCAGGTAGACAGGATTTGGGAAGAGAAGGGGCTCCCACACAGACAGCAGAAACTGAACGCAAGGTACATTATGCCAAACATGGAGAAGCTCCGAATACCCTATCTGAAGCCATGAACCACAAGGGGAAAATTGCCACCACCAAACAAAACAATGAAAAAATAGAAACAAATAGAAAAAATAAAGAAGATCCTAAAAAGTTGTATGATACTAGATCAGAAGGTGGTAAAGAGGTACGGAGTATCCAACAGTTCTTCAGCACAAAAACAAAAGAAAAGACTTTCAGAAACAGTGCAGGAGATAGGAATGGATAAGACAACACATCTGGATGCACCTAAGGGGCCGGACACCCTCACTAGCCCAACCCAGCAGGAGAGGACAGGAATTGCGGGGGGGGCTGAAATTAAGGAAGCCAATGATAATGATTCAACTCTTATTCCTAGTGAAGATATAAAAATACTCGTACAGGAAGCTCTCCGTAAAATTCTTCAGCAGTCTTCCAAGCTTGCTCTAACCCTCCCTGTTCCAATAGTGCATTTAGAGCGTACATTTTTGGAGGGAGCACTAAGGAGAAATTCTCCTGAAATAGTGAAAGAAAGTAAAGAAGTACATAGTTTACAGGGACTAAATGATCGATCGCATGAAGATGGGTCAAATACTGATATGCCAAATTTAAAACATGAATATCCCTCCACTAAGGCCTCGGTCAACCCTACTGACACGAGTGCGGAAGGCAGAGTGGAAGGACCACCGACTAATCGAATACAACAGGTGGATAAGGAATTTGATGAACGTATTAGAGAAAAATTTGAACTATGGAATCTATAGAAGGCCCATGAAAAAGGAAGAGACTTCAATCCAGGGCGGGATGTGAAGTTTGAGACCAGAGGTGGCAGGGAGTGGCAATCAGATAGGCACCTGAAGCAGGAGGAACAAGATTTTAGGTATGAATATGCTGGGCAGGAGGACTGGAGAGAATAGAGGGAACCGAAATATGTGGATAACCCTAGTGTCATATTGAATTTTGTACTAGCAATACGAGGTCCCCCCTCACTAAACCGAGCAAGGATCCTCTCCTTTAACAAAATCCCTCGCCTCTCATTGATCTCCTCTGGGGATATTGAGCTCATAGGCTATATTCATCCGACGAGATATGATTGTGTTAGGATTGTCTTCTATTCGAGAGCAACGTATGAGCTTGTACTCCAGAAGGAGTGGCTCTGCAAAGATTCGGTTACGATATTGTAAATTTTAGCCAAGGTTCGGGAACACAACGGATGGGGATTGGACAGGTTATTCCAGTAAATCAGAAGGGAATAAGCAAACACAAGGAGGTTACAACATAAATATTGAGAAACAGCTCAAAGACATGAATGAGCTTAGAACATTGGCACATTCCCTGAGAGAATCTATAGCCAAGATTAAAGGTCTGACAGACTCCACCTGGAGTATTGCGAAGCTAAATTTCCCTTCATGGAACTCTTGGGGGACACGTCCTCTAATGTACTCCGTAAACACTTGTTAAGAGCTCGTGAAATATTCTTTCCTGTGCATTCAAGAAACCTGGGCAACAACCTCTATTTTTCTAGATGGTTTCACAATTTCTCAGGAGCCAGCCACAAAACAAACTAAGGGGGGACCAGTAGGGGGATTGCTTATCACAATCAAGAATAATACTAACTTTGAAACCATAAAGAACTTTAGTATAAATAAAGGTTGTATAGCCTCGCTCATAAATGTGGGCTGGAAGCATGCACAAATTTATTTGTTAATAATAAACATATACTGGCAACCAGAGTGTGATCTAAAGAAGTATATCAAGTCTATTGACTCCATGATTCAGGAATGCCAGGACCTAAATAAGGATTTGTATATTGTTTTGTGTGGGGATTTTAATTTTGAAATCTGTGTGGAAGAAGAACAATATGTAGGAAGGGTTGGCGGATTGGAAATGAGTGGGGGGACCAACGGAAATACCTTCAAGGGCAGCAATGGTCACAATCTATAGGTGGCTGGGGGCTTCAATGTGTAAATAATCTGCTTGAAGAATCAATGGACAAATCCACCTGTTCAAATGGTAAATGGAGCTCTACTATTGATTACATTTTTGTGTGTACCAAGACATTTTCGCTCATACATGAGTTTAAATTAATTGATGTATTGGAGAGTGACCACAAAATGTGAAGAATGGTAATAGTGATAGAGGTGGACAGGACTGATGCATCTAGCTATGATATTCCGCTGTCCCTGAAAACCGACATCAACAGAGTCAACACGTTTTTTCAAGAAGACTTTAACAATAGTACGTACATCCCAAAAAAATTAATATATGCCCAAAATTCATTTGGGGGTTATATAGAGTCCATTGTTATTGGCAAAGTGGGATTAAACAAAAAAAAAAGAATATACAAAGAGGAAAGAACCTCACAAGCACGCATTTTCTGATTAAATGAAAACATTAGAGAATGAACGTAATCGTGAAATACGTAGGTTCCTAACTCTTCATAAAAACTCACAAAAAATGTTGAATAGGAGTGAATTCTCCCTGTTGAAAAACAAATGGAAGAGGAAAGCTAGGTGCCTACATGCCAAACTGTAGCAGGGTGATGCCGAAGACATGTTTGTATCTGTTCGTGATGCCAACACACGTAGATTTTGGGCACTGGTAAATAAGGGAGGTACAATCAAATGGAAGCCCAATCTGTCTGCGTAAATTCGGAAAAATGGGAAGGACACTTTGGTACTCTATATTCCCCTCCGATTGTGGTTTAGAATCCTTCACTGCATATTGTAAATGTCTTATGGGATATTCCCTTTGGGGTAAAAGATATCGAATGCATTATTGTTAAAAGCTCTTCTTCGAGGGCCCCTGGCCCAAATTTGCTTTGCAATAATGTTATGTAGGGAAATGTAAACACATGGGCTAAAATATTATTTGTCCTATTTAAAGACATTCTGCTCACAAAGACTATCCCTTCAAGTTGGAGAATGTCGTACATTGTACCCATCTATAAAAAATGGGATAGGGCACTTCCATCAAGTTACAGACCCATTTCTCTGCTAGATGTAGACTCTAAAATGTTTGCAAGTCTCATATTGAATCACATTCGTATTTGGATGGACAAGTTTAAGATTCTGTCCCCAAATCAGTTTGGATTTAGAAAACAATTAGGTACAGCCGCAGGAGGTCTTTTAATGAACATCCTACAAAACGCAGAATGGACCTCAGGAAATCCACCTATCTATATAGCGTCAATTGATCTTACTGCTGCTTTCGATCCAGTGGATAGATCAATTTTGTGCTCCAAACTTGAAAATCTAGGAATGTCAACATCTCTGCTATCTATACTGTATAATATGCACAAAGATTCTAGGCTTAAAGTGAGACTTAATGTGGAGGGTGCCCTGTCTCAAGAGATTAGGGTTAAAAATGGCCTAAGGCAAGGATGTATCTATGCACCAACCATTTTTAATCTGTATTTCTCTGATATGGGGCAGAGTTTTACACATCTTTTAGTTAACTCACCAAAGATTGAGGGTTCTATTGTATGGACTGCTTATGCAGATGACGTGACCCTGTACGACTATACTCCTATTGGACTCCAGTGTCTTTTATCTGCTTTTAAAGATTATATTTTTGTAAACGCGTTAAAAATAAATTACTCAAAAACAGTGATAGTCTGTCTTTCTCATAAGAAAAAACGAAATTGCTTCTCAAACCATGAGAAACTTCCCACTAGTACAGCAATAAGATACCTTGGTTATCCGGTATTCGGGGACAAAAAAAAGGAGAATTTTCGTAACTTACTGATTGCGAAGGTGGACACAATGACTGCACAAGGGCGCAAAATAGATTCGAAATATGGAAAATGTTCATTAATGCCATGTATTCGCCTGCATAAAAGCCGAATTGTAGCCCAATTTTGTTACAGCCTTGAATTAGCTCCATTATGGTACAGGACAAAGGTGGCTTTATACGAAGCTAAAATGGTAAAATCAATGGTGAGGTGTCTGCCTAAATGTGTGCCCCTGGCGGCAATCCGCTATGAACTCGGCCTGCACTCATTGAGGAGCGTTTTAGAATGGCGAAGAATATCCCTTTGTAGGAAAATGATTCCCAGTAATGAATCTACATTGTATGATATTATGGGGAAGGGCATACAGAGTGGTGCCCCAACATCAAAATATCTGAGAGATATGATGGAGGAAGCTAACGCTGTACTGGATTTATTGGGTGTCCCTAGAGATATGTTAATTAGGAACCCAATGAAAGTGAAAAAATGATTGTCACATGCGGACTGGAACTTTACAGTACACAAGGTTAGGAAGACCTGCCTATACAATCACAGTATAAATAACAGTAAAATGATGGGGGAACCTGCTTCATATCTAATTAAATTTCCGGATAGAGAATGGAGACAGTACTTTATGAGATTTCGATTTAATGTATGAGGAACGGGTGAAATACAAGATATGAGAAATTGTGAAGTTAGGGGTCATTTGTTTTGCCAATTTTGTAAACAGAAGGATTACTGTGAGACACTAGTGCACTTGTTGACCCAATGTGACGGATTAAGAAAGGAACGTGTCAGCTACTTCATTTGTCATGTACCCAATACTGAGTGCATGGATTTGGAGCTTTTGTGGCAAGATATGTTACATGGGAAAAGAGTAAAGCTACAGATTGCAATAATATGATTTTTAAAAATGTGTTGCCATCTATGAAGTTCTGCTAAAACAATATGAAATAATTCCATATAATGTACTTGCAACACACTGGCACCATCATAATTAATGTGCTGAGTTGTATGTAATCCCGTTAAAGCAATATGAGATCGTCCCACATAATGTACTTGCAACACACTGGTATCATATTAATTAATCCCTAAAAGTAATATACTTGAGTAGCCTATGAAAATGATAACTGAAACTCTTATGTACTGTTGGAAAGGAAACTGCTGTGTATATGGATGAGTGTTATTAAATGTATTTTATTGGATCTTATTGTAAACCGTATCTTATCATTATTACCCATATGGCCTTTTAGATGTTTCTTCTCATGTTCAAAAAGAATGTGTTCTTGTTTTTTTGTAAAAGTTACTTTGTAACTATAAATATATATTTTTTTAATTTATTACTCAAAAATGGTACAGGTGTTTCAGTTGGAGAAACAGAGCACAACATATTTTGAAGAAGTGAAAACTGCAAGACTAAGTGGTAGGAGTATAGTGAAGTGGTAGCAACAGATGCCAGTAGCCTGGGCCTAGGTGCCATTCTCAGTCTGGTTGATGAGGGGTCTGGAGAATGCATATGTGGTCACAGAAAAGGGGATGCGGGATATAACGCAGTGGACACATTTTGGTCTTTCATGTGAGATGCTGAACTTGAAGTGATGACTATTTCAAATCCCTCAGAGAGGTTTTAAGAGTCCAACTGTCTTGACAAGCTGTCATCATGCATCAGAAAATGTTGGCAGTGCTTCAACAACACAGTTTCAAAGGCATATATTGATTAAGGATAAGGAACAATTACATGCTTTGCATATTCAGATTAAGAACCAGGGTAGAAGAGATAAAATAAATTGCTGGAGGTTAAAGTGTAGGTCAAGATATTGTAAGTAAATAAGAATGGGAAGTGGCCATCTGGCAAGACTACTAATTGTGTGCCCAGAGATAGATGCTTTTTTTAAATAGAATTATATGTTATCATATGATATGATATTATATGATATGATGTGGCATTTATAACGTGCCTATGCACAAGTGTTTCAAGGCGCGACGAGGCAAGGGAGGGGGACCAGAAGGAAGACAGACAACGATCTTACTAGGCCAGGCGTCATTCAGATTGCGCAAGTGCAAGGGAAGGACGGAAAGAAAAGTGCGGGCAACTGGCTGGGCTAGGGCCCGAGATCAGATCGGTGGCCAGGTAACCAGTGCAGTCACAGTATCAGCCAGGCCTTCAGCAGGGGACAGGGGGAGAGAAAGCAGGAGCAAAGAGGAAGGTTTAAGGTGCTTCCTGAACCGAAGATGGTTCTCCTCAAGTTTCAGGGAGGCAGGGAGGCTGTTCCAGAGGGAGGCACCAGCCGAAGAGAGAGAACTACCACCAACTCGTTGCTTGGAGAAGTGACTGACCATGAAGGAGTTGGACGCGGATGAGCGAAGAGCTCGATAGGGAAGATATTTAGGAAGAGTAAGGAGGATCTAAGATAAGCAAGAAATGAAGATTGAAAATGAGCTGGATGTAGAGTGTGGACAGATAAAATGGAGAATAGGACAATACTCCGGGAGGGTGTACAAAAATACATCATTTACCTGACCAATGAGGCATACCAAGGCATTACCAAAACTTAAGCACCAATAAGGCATCTAAGATGAGGCATTTAAATAGAATGAGTTGGATGGGGATATCCAAACATTCATTTACGAGTCATGCATGATGCACCCACATCAATGACAAATGTCAGATACCTGGATTTGCAGTGAGTATGGGTACAGCAAGTCTAGATGTTGTATTTCCGGGGAGAGCATATACATTTGGTATTATGCATTTTTAAAGGCAAGACTATGGGGCTCAGTCTGAGTTTGGCAGTGCGGTACAAATATCTAAGTAGATCCATGACCTCCACTGTTACCACACTGCTCCATTACAAGTTCTCAAAATTGGTGGTAATTTTGCCAGTGCAAATTCTGCTGGTGGAATTAGCACCCGAGGAATTACTGCCAAAAAACAGTGGTAATTCCTCTAGTGACAATTCCAAAGGAGGAATTACTGCCAAGAAAGGGAATGGTTATTTCATCATATTACAAATTGAAAAACAGCCAAAATAACACCAAAGCCTCCAGAATATCAGTGTTGTTACCCCGACCCGATTGGCGTAGGTAAACGCATGCAGTTGATGAAAATAAGCCACAGATGCATCCAATTGCATCCAGTATTTAAGGCCAACGCCCTTCACCAAAACAACTTTCAGGCAACATGTAGCCCCTAGCAGACTTGGAATAGGGACACCATAATTTGCTATTGTACATTGAGCTGCACATGAAGTGCAGAAGCTGCCAAAGGGGCTCTGCAAAGGCCTAGAAGCCAAGCAACGAGGAGGCCACCCATACCTCGTGTCAGACCTTCCCCCTGCACAAGAAACAGACAACCACACTCTGTTGCTGAACAGGGATGTCACAGCCAAGCTGCTCACCATCATACAGGTAGACCTTCAGAGTGTAATCAGCATCATGACTGCAATCCCACCTCTGCTGAAGCTGGTGGCTGTCCTGCACTTCTTAGCAATGGGCACATTTCAGCACACCATTGGACTACTCCATAGCATGTTGCAGTCTTCGGCTAGGGAGGTGAGGATGCTAATCAATATCCCCCCTATCGGTGGTTTACCGCAGGAGGACCTCTTGGAGAGGGACTCCCCTCCTGGGAATGAGGTCCACCAGCTGGGTAAAAGTTGGCACAACACCCTGAAACTAATCCTCTCAAGCCCATTATTGCCTTTCCATCAGCCCCCTTCTTGATAGCACTTCCATTTATTATCATTACATTATACCATGTATTTCTACTAGTTTCTAACAATACAGATATTATGACTATGTCCAGTACTTGTACGAAAAAGATCACTCCAAAGCATGAAGATTACCTACAAGCCTGATGAAACGAGGTGGCCACCAGGAGCAATGAAGAATGACACAAAGAAGAAACAGAAACAGTATAGACTTCCGAGGGAGAGTCGTCATGAGAACCACATAAAAACTAACAAAGGACTTTGAGAAAGGGGTTCGCAGACCAGCACGAATGACAGTCCACCCCAGGAAATTGAACAGAGATCTAGAGGACGTGGTAGGGAAGCTGAGAGCAGTGAGCTCTGAAAGAAAGGAAGCCGGCGACAGGAGTCCTTTGCCTGGTGTTGTGGAGCAAGTCAAGTATGTGACTGGAACCTGGGTGACAATGGTGTGACCTCTGGGAGGCAGACCGAACAGTACAGTAACAATGCCTAAACTGTCGGTCAAGAGACCGTGAAGAAAGTACACGTCGCGAGAGCAGTAGAGGCTAGAGGCGCCTGTGTAGCCCAGCGAGACGACGCAAGATTCCAGGAAGAACCGGCCAAGAGTCCCAGAGCCAACAAAGGTAACATGCACGTCACAGCGACCGGTAGGGTCTTGGAGGTCCAAGAGAGTGATAAACCACACAGGCATAACAATAAGAATCATCTTCCTCTTGACAGTACTTGGCAGGAGAGTCAACCAAGTGGGCCTAGTGAGAAGGGAAGAGTACAAAGGTTCCGGGATCCGAACCAAATTGAAATCTGTATTGATATGAAGCATCTTTCCTGTGACAGTACTTGGCAGGGAGTAAACCAAGTGGCCCTAAAAGAAGAAGAATGGAAACCAGGGTCTGGGACCCAAATCATATCAGAATACAATTTCTCCTCCTCGTGGCAGTACTTGGCAGGAGAGTGAACCAAGTGGGCCTGACAAGAAAGGGGGAGTGAACAGGGTCTTAGACCCAAATAAGTGCAAGGTGAATATCGGAGGGAGGAACCATCCAAACAGAAAAGATCATGATGGGATAAGAAGAGCCTGGGACTGTTGTGAAAGTTCCCTAAGAAGACAGGGCAAGGCAGCCATTCCCCCTGAACACAACCTTGTTGAAACTAATACCCAGGGGAATAGAGTCATAGCCCCCGGGCGGTGTCCAGTCAAACGGTCGACAGACAAATGGTCGACAGACAAATGGTCGACACAATTTGATCGACTGGTCAAATGGTCGAATATTTTTTTTATTTATATATATATTTTTTAGGTTTTCATTTAGGGAAAAAAGGGGTTTTTAGCAAAAGAAAAGGGGGTTGGGAGGACCCGCCCAAAAAAAAAAAAATGTGACCATTTGACCTGTCAACATTTTGGTGTCGACCATTTGCCCTGTCAACCATTTATTTTCGACCAAATGACCTAGAACCCCTCCGGGCCCATTGTTACTTTGTTGATATTAACACCCAGGGGAATGGAGTCATTCCCCCTGGACAACACTCAGGGGAAGGGAGTCATTCCCCCGGGGAAACTTCTGAACTTAGTTGACATTAATATCTAGGGGAAGAGAGTCATTTCCCCTGGATCCATCTATTTATTTTATTTATTGAACATGTGTATGGCGCTAATACAGCAAAAAGTATTTGCAGGCACTTCAAAACAAAGAGGGAGGAAACAGACAAGAAAAAATAACAATAACGGTCCTACTAGGCCTTGTGACATTCAGATTGTGCAAGTGCATTGTCAAGAAGTACAGGGGGAAGGGGGCGATCAGGACGAGGGATGAGATTGGCGAGGGAGAAGTGCTGAGGTAGGGGACCCAGTGCTGGGAAGTGCTAAAGGGTAAGGTTCCAGAACTGTGTGTAAACCAAGACCAGAGGAAGTGAGTCATTTCCCCTGGTATCGATTGGGATACTGAAAATACTTTCTATTAAGACACCAGGAGAAGGGAGTTAGTCTCCTAGTGAGAGAACTTTTCTTTTGATTAAGACATTTTAGTTGTAGTGTAAGGGGCAGAAGCAGGGTTTTGACTGAGGATGTTACTTTTTGAGTTTACAAACAGATCCTGTAGTTTTTTTTAGGCAGGAAAAGCCCTCTCAGAGTTAAAGATAGCTAGGATTTTGAAATTCAAAGTCTTTACCAACCACCATGACAACTCCATGTCAGTTGCCTTCCTCTGCACCCTTATTGCTGGTACAGGTGTTTGATGCACAATGCACTAATGTGACATGTACTGAATCTTGTCATAGTGCCCACTACCCCAAACCAAGTGCTTGTTACCTAGACAAGTTTCTATACAACAGCCGCCTTTCCTAATTTGATTGGTGCTCTGGACTGTATGCATGTGACACAGAACCACAACAGGATGAAGTACCATTCCATGAATATCAAAATGATGTGCAATGGCAATGCTGATCTGATGGTGAGCCACTGCTCTTCACGTTTCCCAAGTTCCACCCATGATGTCATGGTCGTAAACAACAACACCCTGACAGCATACATGGATATTGGGTACGTAAAAACAGTGACAACGCAATGCGCATGTGGATCAAAGAATGAGAATTGGGTCATCCCGGGTTGTGAGAGCACAGGCGTACTGCTGTGCACATGTAATGCATGTCCAAACATTGTCCAGTACAAGAGTCATGTGAGTGAAAGAATGCTAGCCTACGTGGGGCACAGTGCTCTAAACTACAAAGTGAATATTTATGTGCCAATAACAACCCTCTACACCAAGCACAGCATGAGATGAGTGGCATTAATAGTTATGATATTCCTGTAAACAGGATGCATTGAACTATGTCCCACTGTCCCTGACAATAACCACCTCTTTCTAACCAAAAAGACATTCAACTGATAATACTGCCAAACAATGCAGCATACAAGTGCAATTGAAAAGCAGCAGCATGCCAGGAATATTGAATTGAGTATGGGTGATACATATCGGATTTTTAGGAGGACATTCTTTTATGCTGCATTTGCATCCCATGTGAAGGCATCATGAAGTAAAACACAGACAACAGATTCAACTAAGCAGAAAGGTTCATTTTATTTAAATTTAAAGATGGAGTAAGGACTAAGTAAGGTGAGATTTCCCTACCTAAAGAAAATTAAGGATAGAATGTGTTGTTAAATTCAAATTAAATGTCTGTCTGTGTCCAAAACCTATATTTGCCCTCAGTACTAAATATATACAATGTGTAGGGATGTCAGCAGCAAAAGAAAGTGTGTGAAAAAAATAAAGTTCTGAGCTTCTTCCAGCTCTTGGTTTATGCTCAGCTTCCCCTTCTCCAAGTTCAGAGCAGTTCCAAAAAGGCCTCAGGATTCCCTTCCACAAGAGTTCAACACAGTTCACAAAGTCTAGAGGTTTTTGTCCCAGTTCATAAAGTCTCAGGGTTCTCTTCTCCAAGAGTACAAATCTTTAAACTAGCAATAATGAAAATACGCATTCAGCTCTACTAATCCCAATTCCCAAAACATTACCAATTCCAAGCATTCTTACTCATCCAGGCTTTTCTCCATTCATGATTTCAGGGTTTCCAGCTCTCAAAAAGAAAAAGGAACAGATGCCAGTTCAAATCTTCCACCTTTCTTGAAACAGCTCAGGGTTTCCTTACCCAAAGCCAATATCAGTACAAATCTGTGGTTGCCAGGTTTTTCAATTGTTCACATAGATTACTCTGTTACTTCCTTCACCATTGTCTTCAGCAAATGTTGCCACTAACCGGTTTCTTTACATTTGCTTTCCTTGCCTTGCCCCCCACCAGGCCAAACAGCCCACCAGCAACACCCAACAAATACAATGCACAATGTTTTGCTTTCGTTGGGGGCATATTGGTGCTGTTTAGCACCCATTTGCCCACAAGGAAGAAAAACAAACAAAACTATTCCATGAAGGCATTAGAAGGCTGGCCCTGTGCCTTTGGGCCAGCCTCCTCAGAAATCCCCCCAGGGAGGGGCAGAATCTTACTGCTTCCCTGGAGGGGCAAAATCTAGGATCCGACCCCGTTTTGCAACCCCTGGGAAGCAGCAAGGACCACTTGCCCACCAGGGATACTATCTTGGGTGGGGGACACTGGCCAATCAACCCCCACCACCAGTGAGGGATGGGGACCCTGCCGAGCCTCCCATGGACTGCCACTTTGCTTGGGGACGGTCAACCAACATAGGAGACAGGTGTCCATGGCCCGGGGAGGCATCCCCTGCCGTCCTGGAGCTCTTGCGGTGCCACATTAAAGCTTTTCGTACAGGGGAGGGACAGGAACCTGCCAGGACTCCGCATGACTGCCGTTGGACTTGGTAATGGACGACCCAATCTGGAGACAGGCACCCAAGGCCTCTGGCAGCAGCCCCAGCTGTCTCCGAGCTCTTGCTGGGCTGCGTTACAGCTTTGCCTGTTGGGGAGTCATGGGGACCCTGCTGGGGATCCCTGGAACTGCTGTTTCACTTCTGGATCGTCGAGCCACATTGGAGACAGGCACTGAAGGCTGGGAGCAGCATCCATGGCCATCCTTGAGCTTTGGCCATGCCCTGTTATAGCTTTTCCCACCGGGGAGGAATGGTGACCCTGCCAGGGATCCCTTGGACTGCCAATGGACTTATAGACAGTCAACCCACATTGGATACAGGTGCCAAATGACCGGGGAAGCACCCCCAGCCATCGAGGACTTTGGTGTGCTCTGTTACAGCTTTTCCCTCAGCGGAGGGATGTGGACTTTTCTGGGGATCCCTGGGACTGCCACTGGGCTTGGGGATGGTCAACCCCCATGGGAGACAGACACGCAAGGCCATGGGGAAGCACTCCTGGCCATGCTGTATTACAGATTTTCACTCCAGGGAAGGATGGGGACCCTGCCAGGGCTCCCTGGAACCGCTGATGGACTTTAGGACAATCGACCCACATGGAAGACAGGCGCCCAAGTCCTGAGGCAGCAGCCCTAGCTGTTCTGGAGCTCTGGCTGGGCTGGGTTACATCTTTTCCTGTCCGGGAGCGATAGGGACCCTGCCGGGGATCCCTAGTACCGCTGCTTGACTCCTGGAAGGTTGACCCACATTGGAGACAGACGGCCAAGGCTGGGAGAAGCACCCCCCCATCCATCCTTGACCTTTGGCCATGTCCCGTTAAAAGTTTCCCACCAGGGAGGGATGGTTTCCCTGCCGGGGCTCCCGGGACTGCCACTGGAATTGTGGAAGGTCGACCCCTATGGGGGACAGCCATCCAAGACAGAGGCAGCAGCCCTGACTGTCCTGGAGATCTGTCTGGGATGCGTTGCAGCTTTTCCTGTCAGGGAGCGATGGGGATCCTGCCGGGGACCCCTGGGACCGCTGCTTGACTTCTGGATGATCAACCCACATTGGAGACAGGCACCCAAAGGCGGGAGAAGCACCAACCGCCATCCTAAAAGTATGGCCATGACCTGTTACAGCTTTTCCCACAGGGGAGGAATGGTGACCCTGCCAGGGCTCCATGGGACTGCTGCTGGACATAGGGAAGCTCGACCCCCATGGGAGACAGGGGCCCAAGGCCGGAGGCAGCACCTCTGGCCGTCCTTCTGCTCTGGCTGAGCTGCATTACAGCTTTTACCCCCAGGGACTGATGGGGACATTGCCGGGACTCCCTGGAACCGTACACTGAACTTGAGGACAGTCAACCCATATGGGAGACAGGTGCCCAAGGCCTGAGGCAGCAGCCCCAGCTGTCCTGGAGCTCCGGGTGGGCTGTGCTATAGCTGGTCCTGTCAGGGAGTGATGGAGACCCTAGGGGGATCTCTGGGACCGCTGCTTGACTTCTGGACAGTCAACCTGCATTGGAGACAGGTGCCCATGGCCGAGAGCAGCGCCCCCGGCCGTCCTTGAGCTTTGGCCATGCCCTATTAAAGCTTTTCCTGCCGGGGTGGGATGGTGACCCTGCCAGGGCTCCCTGGGACTGCTTCTGGACTTGGGGAAGGTCAACCCACATAGGAGAAAGGCACCCAAGACCTCGATATCACCCCAGGCATCCTAAAGCTCTGGCTTGTCTGTGTTACAGCTTTTCTCTCTGGGGAGGGATGGGCAACCTGCCGGGTGTTCCTGGGACCACTGCTGGACTTGTGCATGGATGACCCACATTGCGGACAGGCACCGAAGCCAGGGGCAGCACCCCCAGCTGTACTGGAGCTCTGGCTGGGCTTCTTTACAGCTTTTCCCTCCGGGGAGGGATGGGGACCCTGTCAGGGATCCCTGGGACAACAGACTGAATTATGGATGGTCCACCCACATTGGACACACGTGCCCATGGCCCGGGGACAGCACCCCTGGCTGTCTTGAAGCTCCGATGGTGCCACGTTACTGCTTTTACCACAGGTGTGGAATGATGGCCCTGCCAGGGCTCCCTGGGACTGCCACTTGACTTGGTGATGTACGACCCACATGGGAGACAGGGTCCCAAGGCCACTGGCAGCCCCCCGGCTATCCTGGAACTCTGCTTTTGCTATGTTACAACTTTCACCACCAGTGAGGAATGGGGACCCTGGCAGAGATCCCTGGGACAGCCAGTGGACTTGGGAACGGTCGACCCACAATGGAGACAGGCACCCAAGGCTAGGGGCAGCACCCCCTGTCGTCCTGGACCTCTGGCTGGGCTGTATTACAACTTTTCCCACCAGTGAGGGATTGGGACCTTGCCTGGGGTCCCTGGGACCGCCGCTGGACTTGTGGATGGTCGCCCCACATTGGATATAGATGCCCAAGGCTAGAAACATTACCCCTGGCCGTTCTGGAGCTCTGGCTGGGTTGCGTTACAGCTTCTCCCTCCGGGGAGGGATGGGGACCCTGCTGGGGCACCCTGGGACGGTGGCTGGGCTTGTGGATGGTCAACCCACATTGGAGACAGGCACCCAAGGGCAGCACACCGGGCCATCCTGGAAGCTCTGGCTGTGCAGCGGAATACCTTTTCCCTCCTGCAGGTATGGTGACTATGCCAGGGCTCCCTGGCACTGTTTCTGGACTTGGGGACAGTTGTCACTTCGTCCTTTCCATCCAGGTAAGTGCACCCATGCATGTGATGTACGGTTTTAATTGGGACACCTGTGGGGACGTGGGAAGGTAGGACATGTGTGGTTGCCCTCGTGTTTCATTGGTTTCCTGGTTGGCAAATGTCTGAACATTGTGTTTTTTACATTACATATTGGAATTTGCCGGGTTGTGGGTAATAAATTCTAGGGTGATTTTTGCAAGTCAGACCCCTTTTGATTCCCAAGGTGTAATTTTTCAGAAATGCATGGGGTTCCTTATTCTCCTTGGTGGCTACAACTCCTCAACCCCAAATCTGTGGGTTGTCCTCCAGACCAAACACAGTTAAAATGCGTTCTTGACAAGCTCTTTAGTGGACCAGTGATTTAGCCTTTTCCCTTTGCGCCCAGATAAGTGCACCCACACATGTGAGTTTGCGTTTTGATTGGGACACCTATGGAAACAAGTGAAAGTAGGACATGTGTTGTGACCGGCGTGTTTTGGTGGTTCCTTGGTGGCAGCTGTCTGAAAGTTTTGTTTTTTCCTTACATTTTGGACTTTCCCTGCATTGCAGGTAATAAAATCTGGGGAGATTTGCGTAAATCAGACCTCTTTGGATTCCCACGGGTGTCTTTTTTTCAGAAATGCATGGGGTTCCCTGTTTTCCTTGGTGGCTGCAATATCCCAGGCCCAAATCTGTGGGTTGTCCACAAAGCCAAATCCAGTCTTCCAAAGGGCATTTGATGTACCAGTTTTTTAGCCTTTTCCCTTTGCTCCCAGGTCAGTGCATCCACACATGTGAGGTAATGGTTTTGTCAGTACACCAGTGGAAACGTGGGAACGTGGGAAGATAGGAGATATTTTATTAGTGGTGTGTTTAAGCTGAGCTTGGGAAGGGGACCAAGTCAAGGACAGTTATCAGGGAAGTTATTGAAACACATCCATTGGAAGGAAAGATTACTGTCTTTTATTCCGCCGGTTGGGTTAGAAGAAGTCTTGACAGGCGAAGTTTCACCCCAACGGGAGTTATACATAAAGAGGATGCATGTCAAGTGGATTGTGAACATCGCTTAGTGGAGAACGGCTGACGCCCCTAGATAACAGAAATTCTTTATTAAAGTTATGTTATAGTCTGCAATAGGTGAACGTTGATATCCCTCGTTCCCTAGAAACAGGTCACATGGCTACCACTAATGAAAACCTTATAGGGAAAGATATTTGTAGTCTTGTGATCTTGTAAGGCTGGTTTTGCCGAGCTTCAACTCCTCTATGGACACCTCCGCTTTCTCAGCACAGAGCTTTAGTCCTGTAACAATGGATAAGGATACTTTGCCTGCAATGTATGCTCTTGCAAACACTTTGCTGGTTATGTGTACTGACATAGTAAAAGGGCAAAAAAACTGTCAGACCATATTGACAGCGATGGATATGGCTATGGAACCCCTGCTTCCAGTTTTCTACCTTGTTAGAGCATTATTATATAGACTTTGGGCCTCATTACGAGTCAGGCGTTAAGGGGTTAACGGCGCCGTAAACGGCGCCGACCCTTAACGCCTGATTCCGAGGTCTCTTAGCGCCATGGTGAGTTTAACTCCTGCTTTTTGCAGGCGTTAAAATCCATGGCGCTAAGGGACCATGGTGCTAATTACGCCACCGTAATTTACGGTGGCGTAATTAGCGCCTTCCCCACTCCCATTATGCCCTATGGGGCAAAAATGGGAATGGGGAAGGGTAAAATGGGAAATGGGGATTTACCGCCCCACTCAATTTGGAATGGGGCGGTAAATCCGCCAACCACCATGCGTAAACGTAGTTTACGCCATGGCGGTAAAGGTACGACCCAGGCGGTAACTTACCACCTGGGTCGTAATGAGGCCCTTTGTGTTTGTGGATGATACGACTACACAAGTACTGGAGGGAGAGGATGCTCTTGCTTCTCAGGCATGGTCGATGTTCTTGATATTATTGAAGCACTGCCCTCCCCAGTTCTGGCACCTGTCTCCCCTCGTACGGACAGAATCAGAGAAAATGCCCTTAAAAGAAAACAGGGTGGGATTCCTAAGAGGCGTAAGAGGCAGTGGAAAAGGAAAAACCTAGATGCACACCGCAAAAAAAAGGCAGAGGCCGGCACCCTTTGGTCAAAGAAAAGGGCCTAATACAAAATAAAGACAGGCACAAACTGACTTCCGAGACTCCTGAAACTCTGTCTATTGCAAGTGCAATGGTTAAGGAGCCATGTGACCCACCCCAAATGGCAAAGAAGCTACTTAAAGGGTCAAAGACTCTGGCTTTTAAAAAGAAGGGTGCCCAGTATGACTGGTACGAAGATGCCGTAGGAATCAATTCAGCTGCTCAGGATTGAAAGGGTGTAAACTTCACTACGAATGTTGTTGTTGAGGAAGTAACGCATGTCTCTATGGAATCTACCAGGCTCAGTAATGTTGATTCCTTTGGTTTGTCAGACTTGAGTTGTGGTGCTCTGGATGAACAACCATAGAATTGCAAGTAATCAGCTGGAAATGCCAGCAATCACCAAAAATCCTCTGATGAAACAGAAATTACAAACACTGAAATGCTCGCTATGCCAGAGAGCCCTTTCCTGAAACGTGGAAACACTGAGACGTTTACATATTGTGCTCCAATTTAGGGTATTGCCTACTCATGATGTTAGCTCAGCCGTGCTTCCTGATTCAGAGGAGGATCACAATTGAACATGATTAAACCTCAGAAATACCTAAACTGTTGAGTTTGTTATTTCTCATATACACCTTTTTTTTTAGAATGGGTCATTTATTTGAAATTGGTTTTACTTTTGAAGAACAAACAACAAAGAACATAGTTCTCTCCGAGACGGTGGGTGTGAGGGACAAAATGTTGCCCCCATACTATGAAGGAAATTGGCTCATTCTGTCAGATAACATAAAAGCACTGGGAAGCTGGGCCTAGATCCCACACATGTCCAGGAAAGCACAGAATTGAAAAACAGAACCACATGCTAAACCTATATCAGTGCTTAGCTGGAATACACGTGGGTTTAAGAATTTTAGGTCTGGTGGATTGGGGATTAAACAGTTAACATCTTCTGATGTCTTTCTTTTGCAAGAGATATATGGCTGGAGTCAGAGATCTGAATGGATGGTTACAAGATACTTAACATGTTGGCTGCTAAGGGCCTCACAGGTCGACCTTCTGGTGGCCTTTTAATTGGATCTAAGTCACATATACAGATGTGTGAATTCCAGTACAAGAAGCTCGACCCAAATGCCCTTTGTGCACCTTTGACTTTAATGGCTCACGGTAAACAGCACCATATTCCGTTGAAGGGTCTACAAAAAGAATTATGGACATCATTTTTCGAGTGGGATTGTTTGCAACCAGATGGGGAGGTTATAATATGTGGCGACTTAAATGCTCACTGCGAAAAGGCAAAGATCATCTTGGATGAGGGAATGGGTTTGACTGATTTAATCTCTTGGTCACGTAGTGTATTTGATGGCATGGTTACTTACAATCGTTTGGTTTGGACTTTTTAAATGTAGCTTCCAACACTATTTCTGATACCTGGATGAATGGGAGGGCCTCTAGTAGGATTGACTACGTATACGTTCGTAGTATTGGTGAATGGGACTGTGTAGATCTGAAAGCTACTAAGCTTAGTGACCCTAGGATACTTGCATTCTGGATGGATACTTTTGCCAGCCCTACCTCATTTTCTTGTTGGTAATTTTTAGCCTTCCTTACAAGGGACTAGGCTTCATTGTTCAGAGCATCAAATTGATAGACTCAATGAGCTACTGTGTTCCGGTCATGGTGGCATTGCAGGATATGGAGGACAATACGGCTACTTCAGTATTAACTATGATTGCCTGCAGGAGTGGATCTTTGGTCTAAGAGCACTAGGTGGTGCACTGGTATTAGGCCAGTCAAAAATAATATATATGATTCATTAGTGGCCAAAAAGAAGAGATCTCTGCACCAAAATATCCATGCTGTTGGCGGATTGGCCAGGAAGGACATCAATGAGTCCAGAGTGAAATCCAATTTAGCACTATCTTGCACCAGGTAGAACACTATATCCAGTGATAAAATCACCTACAAAATCCTGCGGTTGAAAAAGCTGTTTTTTTTCTTCACTTTTCAATGCATGTATATTTAAGGGATGGGTTACGGTAATTCTTTAGAGTAAGGTGGAGTATGTGAGGGTCTGGGGGATGGTCCTCCCCACATAAATATGCCTGGAAAAGTGCAAAAATAATTACTGCTTTTTCAGCCATGAGAATTGTGTAGGTGAGCTTATCACATAGAACTGTATAAGAAGTGGTTGTGGTCCCACAATCCCTCCGCGTTCATGGATAGATGCTTAACTCTGTTCAGAATGTTACAGAAAAAGGATAGTAAATAATTCTGGAATGTCTTTAGGACAATTTAAAATGTGGGTGATAACAAGGATATCAATCCTATCACTGAAAGAGAGTGGGTGGTATTAATTGAATCCTTCTATTGAAGACCTGATACCATTTTAATTCAGGCTCCTAGCCTTTTCCCCCTGGTTACTGACCCAGTCTTTACAGCATATAGGGATGAGGTTTATGTCAAAATCTGTAGACTTACATCCTTGTGTGCACTGGGAACAGATTGCCTTTCAAATTTATTGTTAAAGAGGACCCATCATTATGGGCTACAACACTATCCTGCTCGTACCAGAGGTTTCTGTTGAATGGTGAAATATCATCATGGAAGAAGTCCATCCTAATCCCGGTTCAGAAGAAGGGCTCCCACGGTGATCCATCCAACCCTTGCCTAATTGCAATGTTGGATGCACTCTGGAAGCTCTTCTGTAATTTCATTTTAGAGGAACTCTTGCTTTGGGTTAAGGATGCCCCACTCCTTCTTATGCAACAAATACGTTTCAGGAAGGGTATGAGTACTGTGTATACCATGTGGATGTGCAACAGTTGATGAAAAACTCACTTGCCAGCAGGGCTCTCCTGTATCTGGCATTTATCCTCGAGTCCAGTGCCTTTGATAGGGTAAAGCGGGATAGGCTCTGGAATCAATTGATCAAATGGGGTATTAGTCCATCATTACTAAATATGATAAGACAGTTTTATACAGAAACGGTAGTAATGGTCACACTTAGCCAAGAGAGGCGTTTTACCAAACCTGCTGTGACTGCAGATGGAGGAAAAAAGAGGTATTTTTCATCACTTCTTCTTTTTAATTTCTATATGGCCGATATGGAGAGAGCTTTTGATAATAGTAATAATTTCCCCCCAAGGTTATTGGCAATATGTATATTATGGCTCGCATATGCCAACGACATTGTTTTATTTGATAAAACTCCTCTGGCCCACAGAGCACTTTAACAGCGTTGTACGAGTACTCCCTGAGAACAATCTGAAAATAATGAAACAAAGTCAAAGATCATATCTGTAGGAGGTTAATGACATTGGCAAAGGTTCAGATGGAAGATAGGGGAGCAAGTTTTAGAAGAAGTGGAGTCTTATCTTTAATTGGGTGCCCTTTTATCTTCTACAATGTCTCTTAAAGTTACTGCAGTTTTATGTGACACCTAAAATGCTGAGTATGTTTAGGGCTGCTAAATTGTTTGTACAGAATATGGGTGGCCAATCTGCTGAAGGTATGCTTACAGTGTACAGAGCAAGCATGGTACCCACCATATTGTATGGATTGGAGACCTAAACAAATAGACAATTATGTTGGTTGGACGCTTTAGAAGGGAAATTGTGTCACCGAAATTTGGGAAGTCCATGCCGGTGGCTGCTTTGTGAATGGAGCTTGGACTGGTCTCATTAACGACACAAGTTAACATCAAAACGTCCCATCTATTCTTGAAAATCTTGATAGATAAGGGAACAACCATACTTATCCGGAATCAAGAGTGGAGATCTAACCCATGCCATACCACATGGCCTATGAAAAACATGAGGAAAACCTGTGAGGCCTTCCACAATTAAATAGGCTGGGTGCGGGGTGATGCTCTGATTAACTATAAGCTTGAAAGAAGAATGTTAATAGATAAAGCAAACTGTTGGGACAGAGCTCATAACGTTGACTACTTATGTGGGAAATCTTCTCTGATAGAATATGCCACTCTGTTGGGACAGAGCTCATAACGTTGACTACTTATGTGGGAAATCTTCTCTGATAGAATATGCCACTCAGTATTTTCCCTATCTTGAGCCTGCAAATTACCGTAAGCATGCTATTGACCAGGGTATAAGCCTTTTTATCCTGTACTTACGTCTTAACCTACTGCCTTATTTTATGATGATGGGTACATGGAAACGTATACCTGTGGAAGAGAGAAAGTGTTGGATGTGTGGGAATTCATGGAAACTATCAGACATCTTCTCACATAATGCCCATTGTTAAAGGATATTTATATACTCCATTACAACAACTTTGTTTGCCGTCCAGTTGATATAGCTGCAGACCTATTTTGGTCCACAATTGTAGGTGCCAATCAAGGATTGTTACTAATGCTGCATATCTTGTGCGGAAAAGTATTAATCTGAATCTCAAGGAATGAATTCTTGTAAGGATGGAATGTTCCCTGTCTATGTTTGTTAAGGGATCATCATATAAGAAGATGAGGCTCCTTGTAAATGGATTTTATGTTTTAACTTATTATCAGGTATATTTACATGTGTTATTGTTATTTATGTAATTTGGAGTTTTGTTTAGTTGTGTAAAAGTTTATATTGTAACCAAATACTCTTAATACAAAATAAAAAAGGACCTGTGTCTACCAAATGCCTTGGCTCACTGCTAGCTTGGGCTTCCTTCAATAGTGCCAGTCCTTTCTCCTCTACCCCTCCTTCTCCTCAGGCCTCCATCTGTACCTCATGCTTCCCAATGGAAATGAAGGACTGTTGCTTCTGTGCGCCCATGCCCTAAATAGGAAC
Organism: Ambystoma mexicanum; assembly: GCF_040938575.1. Taxonomy (NCBI): domain Eukaryota; kingdom Metazoa; phylum Chordata; class Amphibia; order Caudata; family Ambystomatidae; genus Ambystoma; species Ambystoma mexicanum. Next base: position 1,114,954,886 of record NC_090924.1, on the reverse strand, counting down.
AAACAGTAATGAACAACACTACATAACAAACCAGCATAACAGCAAGCATGGAGGCAAGACTGCAATAACAGCAAACACACATGTGGCCAGTGGCACTTTGTTTGATGTATTTTGTGTATTTTAGTGAAATAGGATGAGGGAGAGGAAACATTGTTTTGGCTGTTTTTAGTTTTGTTAGGGAAAACAAAATGGACCAGTGACAAAAGGAAAGAGCAATGTTTTCTCCTGTTTTATATGGGGACAATAACAAAACAAATGAAATAAAATACAGATATTTGATGCGCTATGGTTCAACATTGAATTTGTTTGCTATTGTTAATTAAACCCAAATGATTCAGTCATACATCGGAGTACTTGCAAAAAATCCCATATAAACGTAAAAGCAGAAAATGGACAACTGGCCTAAATCAAAATGACAGTGTACTCCAGAGTCCTAGTACACATACCTCATAATACAGATACTAATAATTGCACAAAAAATGATATTGTAATTTAGTTCAGAATGATTCAATCATACATCTAACTAGTAGCAAGAATTGCCACATCTAAGTAATAGCATGAATAACCAAATGACCCAGATGTCTAGATTAACTCATTATACAGATAGTATTTGTGTCAATTCATCAATAACCACATACAGTATATTATCACAATGCTATTACAGTTCAATCACCACCATTTTCTAACAATTCTTCTTGATCCTACATTCCTCCTGTTACCACATATATGTAATTATAAACAGTTGTACATTGCATACCTTTTCAGTCCACAATCCTTTTATGGATGATATCTATAAAGAAAGGGAGAGAATAACAAATAGTTTTATGATGAAGGAAAAGAAGAAAAGGAGATACGAAATCAATTCTTAATAAGACAATATTTCCATGTATATTCACACCTGGCCAAACCTATTTTTTAATAATACAAAAAATATACCCTGTTACATTTCCTTGAGGTTCCAAACCAACACCACTGCCCTGCACCTCCCAAATACAGACAGCATGCTTTATTGAGACTCAAATGTGAGCTAAATTCCACAAAATTCATCTGGTACTGTACCTCGCTACCCAATGTTATGATCTTATTTAGTGTTCCAATAGTACTTCATAATGCATCTTACCTAGCTACCAATTGACTTAGTCCAACAAAATGAAAAAGATACTGTCCTCTCAACCCAAGATTGTATACCAAATTAGGACTCACAAAGTCCTTATAAGCACATCCCACCGATCTACAAAAGGTCTCAAATGTTCATACATAGAATTGTATTATGGATCCATTCCACTTGTTTACCATCAAAACTATGGGTGGTCAATGTTAGTTCTGTATCCTATGATATAAATAGGATTCTGATTATGCTTTGAACTTATAGCAGTGTAGAATTGTCCACAAATTGTAAAAGTGCATTAATCTAAATAGTATTAATGAATGGCTGTATACCTGTGATTGGCTGGCCAGTCCTTAGTGGCATCCTTAGTTATATAACATTCAGTCTCCAATGTATTCTACATCAAGCTTTCCAGGAAATTCTGTTCAAAAGAGATTAAACAACCCTGTATATTTAGTACTCAGTAATGTGTGCTCTGATGTTAATCTTGTCCATCAAAAAAAATAAGTTACCTTATATAGGTTCATTCAACTTTAATCCTTTATAAGCAGTAGTTATTCTTCACCCTGTTTTACTGAACTTCCAGCATTGGAATCTAAAATCAATATGCACCCACCTTTGTACATTGTAATATCAATTGAGTGTGGATCAAATACTTAATTGCCCAAAAACTATTCAGTCCTGATTATTGCACTTACTAGTTTGGTCAGCTCATTCTTTCACAAGTGGTGGCGGCGTCCTGCGTGTAGGATCACTGCCGCCATCTTGTGTACAGTGTTTATAATGTCACGTTTTGACATTTATGATGTGGTTGCATCATCCGCATTGTGACGTCACCCCGCTATTACGTTTACTGGCCTTATTTAGCCGGATCACGCAATCCTGCAGGATAATATATCCATCTGGTACAGGACAGCTTTGTTCCATTTGAGAATGATTTTTAGAGAAAGGTGAATTATTTCATCAATATATTATAATCTAATATGGGAGAACTAAACCATAATTTATGACAAACCATAACCAGATATATGTTATATAATATATAATATTTAAATAATTACTGCATGGAATAACCACAAACCAAGCATTGATCGCAAGTTAACGTTTCGTGCCTAAATTTTTTCGGACCTCGTCCAAATACGTGCAGCAGTTTGGGATGTGCCCTTAGGCAAAAATGTAACTTCTTTTTCTATGGGAAAATGAATGGGAAGTAGGCTGCAACTTTGAAAAAAAAATGTTTTGTCTTCTTAATAACGTTCTTACTTTTGGGGGTGGGGGGCATGAGTCCCTAATACCTTTCGAAATGTCGGTCAAATCCGTTACTCAAATCAAAAGTTATTAACAATAGAATTTTAAGGGGTTCCTCTGGGAGTCCAACTCACCTTAACTATAGGGCGGCTATCGCTGCCCTATAATATATTCCTTAAGATTGTGCAAGGGCACTTTATATTATCACTTAAGAAACGAATCCGAACACTGGCTGGAGAGCTCCTTCCAATGTACACTAGCATTATTCGGTAGTTACCTTCCATAATATGATGCAGATAGGACTCACAATGCGATGCTCTGTTAGTAATATGAAATAAAGAATATCTTTTGCCACAGGGTGAACCATGCAGAATGGACATATCACGTTGCCACATTCTCAATTCAACCAACATATAATACATGTAATATACTCTGGGATAGCAATTGTCAATTTAGTTAATGTGAGCTTTATGGCCAATTGAATTCATATTCAGGAATAGTCAAGGTGATACTAACATACTCAACACCATATCCAGTGATGGTTTGTTGTAGAATTATGGTTGAGTTCTTCCATAATAGATCATAATATATTTATAAATTGATTCACTTTTCTCTAAAAATCATTTTCAAATGGAAAAAAGCTGTCCTGTGTCAGATGGATATATTATCCTGCAGGATTGCATGATCGGGCTAAATAAGGCCTAAATGGGCAGTAAACATAATAGCGCTGTGACATCATGATGAGGATGACATCACCGTGTTATGAAACGTCACAACATGACATTATAAACACTGTACACAAGATGGCGGCAGTGAACCTTCATGCAGGATGCTACCAGCACTTGTGAAAGGATGAGCTGACCAAACTGGTAAATGCAATAATCAGGACTGAATAGCTTTTGGGCAATTAAGTTTTGGTCCACAGTAAATTGATAATTACAATGTACTAAATTGGGTGCATATTGATGTTACATTCCAATGCTGGCAGTAGAGTGAAACAGGGTGAAGATACAAGGCTCAGTACTTGGTCCTCTTCTTTATTTCTCTCTATACTGCTCCTCTTTCCGCTCTAATTTACTCTTTCCGTCTTTCTTTTCATCTTTATGCTGACGACACCCAGATCTTTCTCTTGTTTCGATTTTGCGTTGCACTCTACTGTTTCAAACTGTGCTTTAGCTGTTCAGAACTGGATGTACTCTCACTTTCTGCATCTTAATCCCTCAAAAACAGAGGTTCTGTTTTTCCCTTCTTCTACAGTTCCTCCTACTTTACCTCCCCCCTCCCTCTTGTTTCCTCAATTTTTCCTCCCCCTTTCACCTTGAGTGCATAATCTTGGTGTTTTCTTTGACCCTTATCTTTCCTTCTCTCTTCATATCTATTCTATTGCTCACTCCTTTCGCTATACCTTGTTCAACATTTGCCGCACTCGCCCCTATCTTACTTTTCATGCTACTAAACTTCTTCTTTTTTCTCTTGTTTTTCCCCACATTGATTATCACTCATCGTTACTGCTTGTTCTTCCTGCTTGTCATCTTTGTCCTCTTCGTTCTATCTATAATTCTTCTGTTCATCTTCCTTTTTTCTCCATCAACTACATCTTCTATTCCATCTTCCCTGCTTTCAATCTCACCACCCTCTTTTGAATCCACTCTCTTCTGTCCAAATGCACTGGTCTGGCTCTGCCTTATCTTTCTTCCTTACTTTCTTTTTATGTTCCCTCACGTTCTTTACGATCTCAGAATCTGTTTCTTCTAACTGTTCCTAAGCCTCCCTGTGCTTCGTCTCATTACTGTTCTTTTTCTTTGTTGGCTCCTAAACATTGGAATGCCCTGCCTCTCCTGCTTCACTCGTTTTCATCTCTTTGTATTTTTCAAACTGATCTCAAACTCTACTCTACCTTCTTTCGTCTCTTATCTCCAAGAAGTGCAATTCTTTCTGTTTTTTCTTCTCTGCTGATGTAATTTGGATCCATTTGTATCATTTTAATGTACTGTTTTCTTAATTCCTTTTTATTGTTCAGTGCCTTTGGCAAAAGGCTATCTATACATTTAATAAAAATACAAATGCAGGAACCGTTTTAAAGTTAAATGAACCTATATAAGGTAACTTAAGTTTTTATGAGAGACAAGAATAACAACAGAGCACACATTACTGAGTACTAAATATACGGCGTTGTTTAATCTCTTTTGAACAGAATTTCCTGGAAACTCTGATGTAGAATACATTGGAGACTGAATGTTGTATAACTAATGGTGCAACTAAGGAAGGGCCAGCCAACCACAGGTATACAGCCATTCATTAATACTATTTGGATTAACGCGCGTTTACAATTTGTGGATAATTCAAAGCATAATCCGAATCATATTAATAGAGATTTGCATTATATCATAGGATATGAAACTAACATTGACCACCCAGAGTTTTTATGATAAATGAGTGGAATGGATCCAAAATACATTTCCATATATGAACATTTGAGACCTTTTGTAGCTAGGTAAGATGTGCTCATAGGGACTATTTGAGTACTCATTTGCTATATCATATTGTTTGAGGGGTACAGTACCTTTTGAATTTTGTGAGACTAAGTCAATTGGTACTGTACCCCTAGGTAAGATGTGTTCATATTGACTAATTGAGCAATAAATAGGACCATAACATTGGGTGTAGAGGTACAGAACCATCTGAATATTGTGTCTAATTTGAGTCTCAATAAAGAATGCTGTCTGAATTTGGGAGGTGCAGGACAGTGGTGTTGGTTTGGACCCTCAAGTAAATGTAACAGGGTATATTTATATGTTTGAGCAAGTGTGAATAGGCATGGAAATATTGTACTTTTGAGAACAGATTGCTTATCTCCTTTTCTTCTTTTTCTTTCTCATAAAACTATGTGTAAGTCTCTCCATTTCTTTAAAGATGGATTGATAAGGAAAGTAATGTACAACTGTTTATAATTGCATACATGTGCTAACAGGAAGAATTAGTATCAAGAATAATTGTTAAAAGATGGTGGTGATGGAATTGTAATAACAGCATGATATTATACTGTATGTGGTTATTGATGAATTGATACAAATACTACCTGGATAAAGCCCTGGTGGCAGAAACATTAGCATGTGCTCTTGAAGGCAAGTCCCTTTTTATGCACACTGTGAATACAACTCTCTAGGGAAATAAGCCAAGAGATAGCTTGCAAGGATAACAAGGATTTAATTGTACAGAATACAAAATATCAGCAAAGTACTCTGCTGCTAGAGAACGTTCTGATTAGCCTTGGTACAAAAAAGAGCTTAAAAGGCTTTTTGTCGCATCATCACATACAGTACAAATCAGCGCCACTAATTGGCAAAACAATATACATGGGCCTGCTCATAAGGGAATGCCAGGTTTTCATTGGTTAGTCCATCGCCATCAGTCAGGCTCCACATGGGTCAGCTGGGCTCATCTTTGAGGCTGGTTGAAGGTCATGGCACTAGCAAATTACAATGTTACTTCTAAACTAGTATGCTAAGCCTACGTACTATATCACAGTGGCATGCACCTGCGCGGCTTGGGGTACTGGTGCTAGGGGGGAGGGAGAATGAAATACAATCACAATGACCCACACATTCAGGGCTTCATTGATACCGCACCTCCCACACTCAAGGTCTCCACCCTGGGTTTTGATATTTACTTCATCCCTCCCTGTACCTCGTGTTACAAAGGGTGTATTTTATGCTGGGAGAAAAACAGGTGCTCATGCTTAGATCTTTTATGGACACATGATTTGTGTTGGGACAGGAGGGTCTCTTGCTTATCATGGAATGCAGAGGTGTGGGGGTTGGGTCAGTGGTGTGGGGCTTCCTCTGGGCAGACTGGGTAGGAGTTAGAGGCCTGCTGGCAGCTTAGTGGTGATGAATGGACGCTGCGTGGAGCCTGGTGTTGTCTCACGCTCTTGCATGGCGCATCCCTCTGAACGATACTAAATGATTGCAACAATAAAGGAACATGAGGGAAGTGGACTTCCGTGGGAACTGGCGGTGTGCATTAGCTCTGCCATGAGGATGTTGGCCCTAGTGAAATCCTTTCATCGAGCTCGGCTGGTGCAGCGCAGTCACACAAAATGGTGTTTCTTTCTATGTGTCTCCTAATGCTATGCATCTGCTGTTCGCGCAATATTGTTTTTGCACCGAGTTTCATAGTACGGTTCTCTTCCCCTTATACACTACACTACCGTGTAGGGGATTCATCTCACCTGAAAGTGCTTAAGGGGGTGGAATATACTAATTTCCATCCCATCACTCTCTAATGAGTTAAGGTAGGTCATTTGGGTCCTTTGTTTATTGGTGCTATTACTTAGATGTGGGCATTTGTGCAACTATTTAGATGTATGATTAAATCATTCTGAACCAAATACAATATCAATTTTTGTGCAAGTATTAGTATCTGTATTATGAGGTATGTGTACTATGACTCTGAAGTACACTGTGTTTTTGATTTAGGCCATTTGGGAATTTTTTGCTGATATTTTGTTGTGGGAATTTTTGCAAGTACTCAGCTGTATGACTGAATCATTTGGGTTTAATTTACAATAACAAACAAACACAATTTTGAACCATAGCGCATCAAATTGTCTGGATTTTATTTCAATATTTTAACATGGTGCCTTGTAGTGTTACAACCGGTTCCTAGTGAAAGTTTTGAAAGCCATAGTTTGGAATGGCAAAGTTTCGAAAAAAATGCATCGAAAAAATGCATTTGTTTTTTAATTTCTTTTAATGGGGGGTCCCCCAACCCCTTTTTTAGCCCTTAAAAACCACTATAGTAAAAAAAAAAAACGTTACCTAAAAAATGCATTTTTTCAATGCATTTTTTTCTGAAACTTTGGTATTCGAAACAATGCATTCGAAACAATGACTGGATACCGTTACAACCACCAGACTACTGTTTATGCAGGATTAGTTACATGGAAGGAGAACAGTATTATCATTCAATATAATAAGGCAAATTGAAGAAACAGGTTAGGAGAGTGCAGTGTCCCTTTATCAAACACTGAAATTCTCGTAGAACAACAAAACTAACATCATCCTGAACAAACACTAAAACTAAGGGTCAAATAATGGGCAACAAAAACAGACCATAGATCAACACGCTGCACAAAAACCAACACCAAACTCCTAAAACACCCTCCCAGTGTGAGCATGTCCCCTGTAATACTCGCATCATGGCCTATGAAAACCCCAAAATCAGCAGGAAGTGAGCTGGTCATTTTTATAAATGATTGAACTTCCTTGAGACCATGCAACAGGTTCTGATTTCTGGAACAATGATGAATCAGCCTGAGAGGGCAAGGATTGACCCAGAATGATGAGCGCAACAAATAAGCCTGAGATGGAGATGCAATTCGATGATGAAGCAAGAGATCCAGAAGCGTGCTGCATGTTTTTCCTGGGATTCAACTGCACCCCAAACCCATCCAACACTCATGTAATTACAAGAACCATGCCAAACATATCTAGGATTCCATAGGGTTCATGAGGGCCTAGTGCTATAGCTGCTGTGAGAGCCCAGGCAGAATAATGTATGTGACGTTGGAAGACATATAAGTGTACATTAAAAAAGACAGAGGTTACCATTGAAATTGAAATGCAATGGTGGTAACCCGCATGGCAAATGTGAAGTAGTAGATTTGAAATCCTCATTCTTTTCCCTATGTGCATTCATATAGGTAGTTTTCCATACATTCTGAACCTATTTGCGTTCTGAGATTTTGTATGAAATGTTGGTAGTTGACAGTGTCATGGGCTGTGGATAGACCAAGTTAATGAGTGGTTTTGGGTAGTTGCTGTTAAGAGAGTTTAGGATCTTCTCTTTCATGAAGGGTAAGCTGGTTTCTGTATTCTTGTTAGGGTGGAAACGTGATGTTCTGTGGAGATTGTTGTTTTCTTCACTGTGACTCATCAGCTGATTGGTGGTTATTTGTCTAACATTTGGACAGTGGAAGGGGTATTCTGCAATTGTGGGTATTTTTCAGGGAGCTCCTATCTGTGTTTTTTTGGTAGTGGTGTAATGATGGCTAGTTTATGGAAATAAGGGGTGATTTCTGGTTCTAGAAATGCATTACAGAGCTTATTTATAGGTTTTGCCAAGATGTCTATATGTCATATCATCAAGGTTGCTGGCCAAGCTGCATGGTTCTGCTAATACTTTCCGTTTCTTGGATACCTATACCAAATCCTATGGTAGTATTTTGTATAACTCCAGTAAGGATAGATGATTCATTCTCATCTCTTTTTGGTTATTATTGGATCTTTTCTGTGTTGCACTGTTGTTGGAATAATGGAGATTTTACCCAAAGTGGTCCCTGCTAGAGTATTGGCAATCCACTGACTCATTGAGAAATGGTCCTAGTTTTCTGTGGTTTCATTGGTCCATTTTATTTTCGATTTTGTTGCTGTAGCCTCTGCTGTCTATTCTATAAACCAGTTCATCAATGGGCATATTGGATGTCCTCGATTTGTTTTGTTCCAACCTATGGCCAATTCTTTTTAATGTAAAAATAGTTCTTAATCAAACAATGTATTACATTTTTGGAAAAGCTGTTTGATTCTTGGGTTTTGAGGAGGATTGCATTATTTGGTATTCAACAGTATGCATCAAAAACGAAATGCTGGCAAACAAACTGACCGACCTCCTTCAGAGGCAGATAATCTGCAGAAACTGTGCTTACTCATGTGTCCAAGTGCAAATACCACCTTTTTTTATTGTTCACCAGATTATAGATTTGGTGGTATTTGTTGCGACATACTTCAGCTGTTAAAGACCTCCTATTAATGAGGTTCCAAATGTGTACCTCTCCCTGAGAGATGAAGATAAACATTGTACCGAGAAGCCTCATAGTTTTTTACACAGTTTTTTTCATGTAACGTCAAGCGGATCTACCCACAATAGGACCGGTAACTCGGCATGGTTACACACACGGAGGAAAATATAGACACCTCTATTTCACACATTCTCAACCCCTTTTCAATGACCCTTTTTGCATTATGAAATACTATACAGCAGTGATATAATCTGCATCAATTACCACCAACACAAGAATTACTGCTTCCAGTAACTGTGTGCATTAACATTTTAGAAACAAATCTTTCAACTCACAATGAGGGTCAATGAGAATGAAGGTAGGTCAAGTGTAACCAAAAATACAGGCATTTATGTGGGCAGCTTATGCATAGCTAAGTCTCGGCAGCCACCGCCTAGTCATTCCTCTGCATGCAGGTCTCCTTTGTGAAGAAAAGGACCTGCCTCCAGATCCTTCAGAGTATAGGGATTGGTTAGCTCTTTGTCCCCTGCTTCCAGTACAGTGTTGTAAATCAGAGAATGACTTTGGGCCTCATTACACCTCTGGCAGTAGCTGTGCCCTTGTTAAGGGCACGGCTGCCGCCGGAGTTCAATTTTTTCTGGCACCCGCGAATGGGCAAAATCCGGGTCATGCCGAGCTGGTAATTGCCCATTTTAGGGTGCCGGAATCAAGGGTGTCCCGATCCTCATTCTGTCCCATAGGGCTGAATGGGGATGGGGACGTCGGACGCACCGGCACATTCAGAGTTGTGCCGGGGCATCCGATGGGCTCTGCTCGCGGGTGCCGTTACACCCACCAGGAAAAACCTGGCGGGTGAAACGGCACCCACAAGGAGAGCACATAGTATGGTGTTCCAGGAACTACGGTACCGGCATGTTTACCGGTACCGTAGTTGTCAGACCGCCATGGTTGTAATGTGGCCCTTTAACTCTTACTTTAGTAAATTACGTGTAAAATACATTTATAGAAGCATTTATTATTAGAGAATGGATTGATTTGCAATAGATATTCTTTATCCTCCTTTGTACACAAAAGGTCCCATCAAGGTGTATGGAAACTGTCTGTCTTCTGATATATTGATGTTTGTCTGTATTGTACTCTACAACAGGCTGCTGAAATGAAACAAGGGTGTGGGAACCACTCTACTGAGAACGAAAATAGGTCAAACACCCCGTTCTATGGAATTTCTCCTACTCAGGAGGATCTACAACCACGTTTTAGCTCACTGCACCCTTCACAAAGGAGAAATAAATATTTGTCTATCAGTCTGGTCCCACCCACAATGGCAGTCCAGAACCAAAATGCTAGGCAATTCTCCTCTGACCAAGAGTATTATCAGCACCCCCAGACATGTGTTTCAGCCGGTTACCAGACATTTGGTCGAAAAAAATTGGTCAACCAGACAATTGGTCGAACCATTTTGGTCGAAAACCAAATGGTCGAAATTTTTTTTTTTTTTTATTTTAACCTTTTTTTTTTTTTTTGGGGGGGGTCCCCCCCCCAACCACCTTTTTTTTTCTAAAAACCCATTTTTGTAAAAACGAAAACCCGCAAAATAAATATATAATTAAAAAAAAAATTCGACCACTTGGTTTTCGACCAAATTGCGTCGACCAAATGTCATTCGACCAGTTTTAGGTCGACCAAATGTCTGGACACCGTTTCAGCCTAGTCGGGCCTCATCAGTGAGATGAAGCTAAGACTCTCTGTTAAATCTCTATATGGCAGAGTGACCAAGGTGTCTACGTCTGGATTACCCTGGGTTAATTAGGGTGAAACCCCAAGTTTTACAAATTAAACAAGGATGTGGAAGCCCATCTACTGAGAATGAACATGGGTCAATTACCCTGTTCTATGGAATTTCTCTCACTCAGGAGGGTCTACAACCAAGTTGTAGCTCACTGCACCCTTCACAAAGTAGAAATATCCATCTGCATATTAGTCTGGTTCCACCCACAAGAGCAGTCCAGAACCGAAATGCTAGGCAATTCTCCTCTGAACAAGAGTACTATCAGCAACCCCAGACACCTATTTCAGCCTAGTTGTGTCTCATTAGTGAGGTGAAGCTGAGCCTCTCTAGGGCACAGTGAGCAAAGGGTCCATGTCTGGATTACCCTGGATCACTTAGGGTACATTTTTCCCACTCTGGCTGGTCTACAACTATATTTTAGCTAACTGCACCCTTAACTAAGGAGCAATAACTATTTGCATATCAGCCCACAAGGGCAGTCCAGAAACTAAATGCTAGGCAAGTTTCATCTGAACAACCCCAGACACATATTACGACCTAGTTGGGCTACATCAGTGAGGAAATGCAGAACCTCTCTAAGGCCCAGTGAGGAAGGGGTCCACGTCTTGATTACCCTTGGTTACTTACGGTGAAAACCCAAGTTTTACAAATTAAACAACGGGGTGGGAGCCCCTCTACTGAGAAAGAACATGGGTCAAATACCATATTCTATGGAATTTCTCCCACTCAGGAGGGTCTACAGCCACGTTTTAGCTCACTGCATCCTTCACAAAGAAGAAATATCCATTTGCTTATCAGTATGGTCCCACCCATAAGGTATTTCTCCTCAGAACAAGAGTACCATCAGCAACCCAGACACATGTTTGGCCTAGTCAGGCCTCATCAGTGAGGTGAAGTTGAGCCTCTCTAAGGCTACTGTCATGATTACGGGCCAGAGGGTCTCCTTCAAACCATTAACCCCTTTAGTTATTGTTATTGTTATTGTTATTTTGCACTTATATAGCGCCTTATATACCATTGGTATGGTCTGAAGGCGCTGGTAGGTTGAACGCCCTTGGGAACCGAAGTTCAGATCAGTAGAGAGAGTAGGGAGAGTCAAAAAGGTGCGTGTGTGCACCGGATATGTGTGCAGCTCGTGCGGTACGCGTGTAATTGCTGATTCTTATCGGTAGGTGTGGTGGTTGAGAGATCAGGAGAATGTGTTCGTTCTGGCAGGATTAATCCGGAACGGATGTGGCTGCGTTAGGCCTGGGGAAAACGCCTGGCTGAGGGTGTGAGACCAGCAGTGTTTACATAGAGTGATGTGGAGTAAGCGGCGGATGTTCGTATGAGAACAGTTATACCGAATGGTGTCATAGTATCTCTGTGTTCTAGTTGAGTGGTGATGTAAAGGAGAGAGTAAGCGTGGGGTGTGGTATGACTGGTTATATGCTCTTTCAGTGTTCAGACTTCTAAATGCAACTTTCCCAGATAGGGTACTGGGCGAACTTCTAAGTTCTATTTTCCACAGAGAGGCAACTAGGCAAACTTTTAAGTACAATTTTCCATACAGAGGCTATAGGGAACATTTCTAAATTCAATTTATCAGCGAGGCTACTGGGCACACTTCTAAGTGTAACTCTTGCAGAAGTTATTGGGTACACTTCTAAATGCAATTTTCGCAGGGCGTCTACTGGGCACATTTCTAAATTCAGGGATTAGGGACAAGTGGAGGTAGATGGGGAGATCAGGTAGGGGCCCAGTGGGTAAGAGCCTGGCATTCAAGACACTCACAGCAATCACTTTGAATAGACACTCCTATCTCTCAGAACAATTGCAAACCTCAGATCCACATTACGCGCAGCTACGAACCGCCTTGGGAAACCTGTAAAGAAAGAGAAAAGACATTAGTATCCTCCGCCATCTCCGTTACCGGAGTAGCTACAGGCCAGTGCTGTGAACTGACACATAGCGCTGCGGCAGAACGGAAACACCAGAATTGCTCAGTGAGGTAACTGGGCAGTTACGAACATTGACACTTTTACTTACCTGAACTTACCTGCAAGCTTGCCTGAACTGGAGGCCCATTGCAGAAACTGGGTAATACAAACTCTTGAAGCTATTGAGCAGCGGCTTCCAGGAAATAGTGCCCCTGCAAGAGCAGGATGGAGGGCGCACCACATTAAACACACAGGTGAGGCACGTACCAGGGCACGTAGACATCCTAGATGGGTTGGGGAGGAGAAGGAGGGTAGTTATCACTTTGAGTTCAACCCTAACTATTCACTCTTTTGGCAGGCCAGACTTCCACTATCAGAAGGGAGGTGTAGAACAGGAGAAGGACCGGGAGACTCCATTGCTCCTGCAGAGACCCAGGTAAGCGTGACAGCTACATTAGATTGTGCCATCACATAGCTAGCAGCACCGGTCTAGTTGTTCCTAAAATGGCCACCACCGAACGTAAGAAAAGGCTTATAGCTGACAATATCCGGACATCAGGTGCATTGCAACCCTCTGCTGCTGTTTTCCCATGGGTTTCACGCTAAGCCACTACAGATTTCAGGTAGCCTTTTTCTCTCGCTATGCGCTCTCAGCTTTCTGTTACGCTGTAGCATTCTTTGTCTCCTTTCAGCACTTTGCACATTCCTTTTCTTCTTTCCCAGTTAATCCTTGCCGGCAGGCTAATTCCTGCACGGCTCCTCATTGCTGTGCTCGACTTTCTTATGTCAGCCGGGACAGCGGCGCTGTACTTTCTGTGTTCGTGTTCCCCATTGGGGTCTGCCTCACCTGCTCAGCATTATCTGTTGCTGGCTCGCTCACAACTATCATTGCTGGCTCACTCCTAGCTGTCTCTGTGCCACCGTGATCCTCAGCCTGCCTCTCCAGCATCCACGGTACCAAAGCAGTCTTTCTCTGGGACTACGCTCCTTTGTTTCTCTATGTGTCCTTATTGCAGTCCCTTCCTGGCCTCCTTACTAGCTGTCCATATCCTCACAAGAGTCTACTGTATCCTCCATGTCACTTGGCTTATACATCTTGCTAAACCAGCTTCTACTTCATGGTCCTTATCTGTGCTCCTGTACTTACTGGATTCCACCCAAGGACATATTTCTGGATTCCAACCAATGACACATCAATTACGGATATATCATGCATCCAGTCTCCATACAGAGAGGGTTTTTGTGCCACTGTGCTTTTCCCTCAATCCAGGACACTTCCCCCCCGACCGCCACAGCAGTTCTACTTTTGTAAACTAGGGAGGTTGCGGTGGCAGCAGGAGAGGATAGGCCCTACCTCTTCACGGACCGTCTACGGGACAAGGTAAAAAGCAAGAAGAAGAAAAAAGACAAACCTGCACAAAAGGACGATGGATCTGCATCATTAGGTGAGGATTCTGAGACAAGTACCTGGTACCATGCAATCTAAACCTAAATTCAGCTTAAGGAGTATATTGGCCGAAGAACTCTGTATTATCCTAGCTAAACTTAAGTCTTCTTCTTGTAAAGGAGACCTGTTTCCAGCTATGGTTATTAAGGCCTGTTCAGAGCTTCTCATTAGCTCCATAACTAAGATTGTTAATGCTTTGTTCAAAGATGGTAGGGTGCCCAATAGATTGAAGGGTTCCTGGATAACCCCGTTGCTGAAAAAATCTGATCTTGATCATATAAATGTAATTAATTATCGGCCAATTTCCAATTCGCCCTTCATTTTGAAGATTATGGATAGAGCTGCGTACGAAGAACTGTCATGTTATATAAAAGTTTACCCAATTTTGAACGATGGTCAGTCGGGTTTTCCGCCAGGCTTCCCTATGGAGTCAGCACTGTTGGAATTAAAATCTAACATGACGACTAACATCAAAGAGGGTACAACAATGTTGTTGATGTCCTTGGATCTATCGGCTGTGTTCGATTTAGTGGATCACCCTCTGCTTTTGGAGAGGTTACAGAATATTGCTAACTTTAGTGAACCCGCAAAGAATTGGAAGCAGTCCTTTTTAGGGATGAGGACTATGCGGGTTTGTAGCAAGCAAGCAGAAGCAGATCCCGTTTCAGTTAGTTACGGTGTCCCACAAGGGACGGCGCTTTCTCCAGTGCTATACAATCTCTTTACAGCCCCCTTCTTTCATATGTTAGAAGAAAAAGATATCTGCTTTTCAAATTATGCAGATGATTAACAGTGCCTCATTCGCGTAACAGGGAATTATGAGATGGACGCCATAGTGGCATCAGAGATATATGACCTTGTACGCGAGTGGATGTACATGAGTGGTATGGCTTTGAACCATGTTTGGACCAAGCTCATGTGAGTCGGATCTAGATTTAGACTTGCCAAACTTGTGCCAGAGTATGAATCTTTTCGTATTGCGGAGCATGATATTCTGACGAAAGAAAAAATGTAAATGTTAGGAGTAACATTTGATCAGACACTGAGTATGCCTGCTCATGTAAGTAGCCTGGTTTCAGCATAGGCCTACTATATCAGGCTGCTCTCGCACATTCACCCTTTCTTATCCCAAAAGGGCTGTAAACCTATTGCTAGAGCTATTATCTCTGCAAAAAAATGTCAGCTCCCTTCTCACGGAAGTGGGGAAAACTGAACTAGTAAAACTTAAAGTTGTGCAGAATAGCACGGTTAGAGCTATTATGGGCTTATGAAAGTTTGTGCATGTGTCGGAGATTAGAAGAAAGTTACACTGGTTACCAATTGCAGAGAGGATTGAGTTTAGGTTACTTACCATTACGTATAAATCCGTTAGTGGATCCTTTCCGTCATAAATTGCCAATAGATTAAAAACCAAACAGGAAGTACGCACCCTGCGTTCAAATAGTGATACAAATCTACAAGTACCAAAAACTTTATTGGAGCTAGTTAGAAGGGGTGCTTTCTGGGCGGCTGCCCCGATTAAATGGAATGCTTTAACTTTAGCTCTAAGAATGTCTGCGAAGCTTGAGGTGTTTAAGAACAAATCAAAAACACATTTATTCAAATAAAGTGATTGCTTAAGCCCCTATAATCAGATAGTCCACCATTGATGGTATTCAGCGCCTGTATGTGTCCGGGCCACTTTTGGATGCGCCTAATAAATAACCTAAAGTAAAGTAAAGAAAAACATGTTTTTATGCTGCCTTTGTGATAAGCAGTGTAATGTCTGATAATGCTATTTCGAGAAAGCAGTGATTTGATGGTTAAATTTACAGAGACTTTTTTTCTTCAGAAAGACAACTTCTTTAAGCATAGACCATACCATCACACTTAACCAACCTACAGTTGGAATTTGTATGTTTTAGCAATAATGAGGACGAGTTTTGTGGGTGTGGCTGTGGGCAGTGGTCGAAGTGAGCTGGAACGTTCGGGAGCGGTGATCCACAACTTTTATTTGTTTACTGTTAACAGCTCCACTACTTTTTGCAACCATTTTCATCATTCCGGAACTGTTCTTTATGAAGTCAAAGCACACTTCTCCATTTTACCACCAGATATCAGTTAGAGCTAAATCTGTTTCAACTCGATTGGCTGTCAACCAGCATGACTGCAACCCTTGTAAAATCTGTTGCACGTTGCTCTTTTCCTTCCTACTCTGTCCCCTGCCGGAGTCACAGTTGCACTACTTTTTTGGTAGTATTCTATCACTGGTGTGGGATAATTTCCAGGTGCGGTTACACAGAGGTGCTCATTTTGTGGAAAGTGCAAATTGCAAGGAGAGGACCATCAACAATAACACGCATGCTGTTGAGTGCCCTACATGCAACTTTTGCAAGTTAAAGTAAAGCGTAAAAAGTGACTAAATGGACTTACTCATTGTATTCATGCTCCGTTTTGTAAACAAAGTTAATACCACCTATAAATGACCCTTTTCAGACAGCATTCACAAAAGATTCCTATGGAATCCAGCTGCTTTTAGCCGGCACTAAATGCAGGTGGGTTCCCAAGGAATCGCTCCATCATGAAAGTTTATACTGGAGTTACACCATGGGCTATTTGCATGTTATTTTGCGCGTCATGCCCCTACTCCACCTGCAAATGGAATAAAAGTCTCCTGCAGTAGTAAGGCCTTCTGTGATGCCCGAGTATTGGATTGGAAAAGGTAGACCAGATGATGAGGGGGGCGGGGGTGTTAGGGGAATCATCCTAGTTATACAGACAGTAGCACTGCTGTTCCTCCATCCTCCCAAGGAAATGGGGAAACCCACCTATGGCAAAAGAACCCTTGCCTCTATGAAATCAGGAAATGCCAAACGCTTTACAAATAGCAGTTAAACTAGCCTAAAAGTCTTTAGGTTTTTATTTCTGACAGTAAACTGCTATACATACAAAATTAAATCTTTCTACAATAATGATTGTGACATATTCGCCCAGCGAAGCCAAATGTAATCTCGATGCGTTTATGCAATCATGCGCAGCGAGGTAACTGCACAAGGCGTTCCCTCTAGCACTGCATATCCACACTGAATGTATCCATTCATGCACACACAAACAGATATTTCATAAATATCATTTACAGAAAGATTTTACAGGTCGACGCAGTTATGTAATTTAAAGGTTTCTATTAACATTTCATATTAGAAATACAACATAGATATCAAAAACCCATCAAGACAGCAGAATACAGAAATATGACATCATTTATTTTCCATGGATATGATTCCAGCACCAGCCTGCTCCAATGAGCAATGTCCAATTTAAGCAAATATTTGGCGTCTTTATGCAAATGTTTCTGAATCTGTTACATTTCCATAAGTGCTGCCATGTGTCTCACAGAGGAATGTTCAGTGACATAATGAGGCGACTTCAAAATACTGTACTCCACAAAACAGAGTAAAGAGAACCACTATTAATTCTTTAAAACTGCAACTGTGTTGTGATGGCGTGTTATTTTTCTGATCATGATGCCCAGAGCTCCATCTGCATTTCATAGCTGTTGTATTGGTGCATCGCTATTAACGATGGTGCGCATTTGTCAAGTGCTCTTTGGAAGTGTTTTTGGCTAATGTCTCGCTGCAGCCGCTGGGATTCTGATTGCCTGAACTACGAGTTCTACGAGTTCAACAGACATAAATCACGTGATTGGTCCGAAACCAAGCCCCAACAGAGGATTGGACAGGTATGGAACTCTGGACTTTGAATAGCTGAGCACTGGCTTATAGTCACTGACTCATAGTCATTGAACGAACATCTCATTCTCATCAAACTTTCATCCTACTCTTACTATGTTGTTTGCTTATACCCATAGATTTTGACCCGCCTCCACTCTCAGAATTCAACAAAAGCACTGTGCTCATACATTTGCACGCGCGCATTTGTCAAGTGCTTTTGAAGTGTGTTTTGCTACTGTCTCGCTGTCTAGCTGGCGAGGGGTGGTGGTGGGCCTATTTTTATTGTGGTAAAACGAAAATTGCTAACGATTATATCTCCGCATTTGTGTTCTAAGAGTGTTACTTTCGCATTCATGTCTACAAATGCTTATTCATAAAACATGTGTATGCCCATTTCAGAGGGGGAAATACCATCTACTAACAATTCCCGTGCAAAACAAAAAACAGCCTCCATAATGATCAAATCACGGAATGCTTCCAAATCTAAACGTGCGGTGTCCCTCTGAACCGATATACGCGCTTTTTATGTGCATGATGCAAAAAAATCTGCAAACGTTTTGGTACAACCTACTAAGGGCCCGATTCTCATCTTGGAGCAGTGAACGTGCTAAATAGCACAACTCACTGCGCCATTTCTTGACGCCCACGCACCACTGCTATGCTCATGTGGGCCTGGGCGTCTTCGCAAACCACGACTGTGCTTTTGCTGTAATCCGGATTGCAGAATCTCGGCAGCATTTTTGTTAAATAACGAATTTGTATTTAACGAAAATGCTGCTGATACACCAAAGTGAGCAGCTTCAACATTGCAGGATATTGAAGCTTCCTACTTTGGTGTATAGGAAAGTGTTCCTATACACCCGTGTGGTGTATATGAACACTTTAATTTAAAGCGAGCAGCTTCAACGTTGCATCCTGCAACGTTGAAGCTGCTCATTTTAGTGTAAATGAAAGTGTTCATATACACCACACGGGTGTATAGGAACACTTTCATTTACACCAAAGCGAGCAGCTTCAACGTTGCAGCAACGTTGAAGCTGCTTGCTTTGGTGTACATGAATGTGTCCATATACAACACAGGGTGTATATGGACACTTCCATTTACACCAAACAAGGCTTCTTGTGGCACTCCTCCAGTTTAACGGCACCAAAAGGGTACCGTATATGGGCGCTAGTTTAGCGCACATATTAAACTGGAGGAGTGCCACAAGAATAGGCTTCCAAAAAGCCAGTTTACAAATGCAGCGGTTGCTAGGTTGGTTTCCAACCCATCCTAGCAACCGCCACATGTATTCTGAAAGTGGCGCATTCCTTCCGACTTTGGAAGAATGCGCCACCTTCAGAATAGGTCTTAAGTACCGAAAAGGATGTTAACCCTTTTAACATCCTTTTCGGTACTTAACACCTTGATGAGAATTGGGGCCTCAGTAGCAAACAACACGCAGGTGAAAAAACGGATCTAACATTAGAATGCGTGCCTTGAGGGAGACTTACAAGACTCCCAAGTAAAAACAGCTACCAGTGCCATAGACAGGGAACAAAACGTTGCAGCATTACAAGCACATACCACCGCTATAGGCTCAGCACAACATCCATTACTTAGTACTGGTGAAACTTTAACAATCATAGGAGAAGTCAATAGCGAGGCATTAAAATTTATGAATTCTTCTAACAATTCACAGGAGGAATCACAAGACATATTATTCATATGCTCCAATACAGGAGACTTAATTCAGTTACAAGAAGCTAATGATGTGAGAGATATACTAAGAGATCTAGCGAACAGATCTATTTACGAGGGTTTCCCGCAACCAGAGAACTAGTCAGACCCATTTAAATCTCCAAGCCTGTTTGATAAATCTCCCACTCTTTCTGTGTCTAGATCTCTATCCTTCATTGCGCCAAGTCCCCGTCGTTTGAAGTTCAATGAGCTGGCAGAGGAAAAGCAATACTTTATCCGAGACAATCATCATCAGTTTTCCTTTCCTGAAGCACCAGCTCTAAATAATACCTTGAGTGCTATGAATATTGCCTTACTGACAGTAGCTAAACTGTATGAAACCCTAAATGAAAAAATAAATAACCAAACAATACTATTCACACACTTGCTGAAAGAGAATAGAACCAATGAATGCAATTGTCAAATTAAAAAGTGTAATGAACATTGCCAAAGCTCACAGCGCAGGAAGTCTTGATTCTATTAAAGACGGAGGCAAGCATTATGCTTATTCTTCTTTTAATACTGCCAAACACAGTAATTCAAATATAACCATTTCTTCAATAAACTTCTTTTTTTTAACATAAAATAAAACCTTTTGAAACTTCTGAGTCTGAACAGTCTCTAACTTGAGCTCCACTACAACTCCCATGAAGCTCTCTGCAAGCAGTAGTCCCAGCCTCAGTCTCACCCTCCAATGAGAGCACACCTGATGGTAAAAGCCCCTCTAGATTGCAGGTGTCATCCTCTTCTTTTTTGATGAACTAAACTTTCCTGTGTCTTGGTATAGGTCCTAGGCTGCTGCTGAATACCTCCCTGACTGTCCTTCTCTCAATATTAATATCCAGTCCTGGCTCTTAATTATTCTCGAGAGTTTTTCTGCTCTTCCCCTTAAATAAAAGAGAAATGACACATTAGGGAGGGGAATTCGCAGATCTCATCACCTCTGTACATGAAAAAACACATAAGATCTACAAATCATGCATTACTTCCTCAACGGAATTCTTTCAGGGAGGGATAATGCTCACCTCCGTGTCTTTAATAGAATCAAGACTTCCTGCGCTCTGCGCTTTGGCAATCTTCATTCTATGACAAGACCAGAGGCGAGCATTATGCTTGTTCAAAGCTCTGAACTACTGCCATAGCAATGTTTTCCACGGGCTTAAAATAGAAGCTTCTGAAAACTGAGTCACTAGACCAATCTGCAGCCTTCAGAATCTCTTGCAGTGGAACTCCGGCTGCAAAAGCTCCGGAGGACATCGATCCTCTGGTCGAGTGCACTCTGAAGACAAAATGTCTATGCCCGCTTGCTCCATGACTTTTTTCACCCATCTAGCTATGGTAGCTGGGGCTACAACCTTAAAAGGCTTCCTGCACGCTATGAGCAATTGCATTATGCCGTGTGGTCTCACTGCTGCGGTCGCTGTTTCGTAATATTTAATGCATTGGGCAACACAAAGCTTGCTGTTATTAGGGAAATAAGGATAAGATATGACCTTTGAGTTAGTCTTAGTTCGCTGCGCTATGGTGAACGCTATACCCTCAGGATTGAAAATCTTTCTGTCAATCTCTAGAGCTTTTACATCGGTTACTCTTCTACATGAGACTAAACAGAGTAGAGTAGCTAGATTCCCAGATAACTGTCTCCCTGACAACAGATCGTTCCTTGGCCACTGCTCGAACAGGTGAAGCACTTTGTTGACGTCCCAAAGTACTGAGTACTTGGACTCTGGAGGCTTTGTCACTTTAACACCTTTCATCAGCCGAACTACTGCCGGGTGTTCCCCTACTGGTAGCCCATTCACTAGATCGTGCCCTGCTGAGATGGCTGATCTATCGACACCAGAGGCATTGCTAGGGGGGGCTAAGGGGGCTATAGCCCCTGGTCTTTTGGTTGTAGCCCCGGATAGAATCTCAGGAGCTACAACCAAAAGGCCAGCTAGCCCCCAGTCCCGACAGCTCTGACATCAGCGTAGCCCCGGGTCTTTTCCAGACCCAGCAACACCCCTGATCGACACCTACTGTCCTGAAAGCTTTCCCGCTCGAAGTAAGGAATTCTAGAAAATTTAATATGTGTTCTATAGGTGCTGAAAAGGGAGAAACGCTCCTTCCCCTGCACCATAACTCCCAGGCTTGCCAAGCAGAACTATAGCTCCAGATTGTGGATGGTGCCCATGATACTTTGATAAGCTCAGTAGCCTCTTCTGAAAGGCCTGACAAGCACCATCTGAGCCTGAAACTCTTCAAGCTGTTAGACTCAGGGTATTGTCTTGAATCAGGGGATGAGGTATGCCTTTCGGATCCACTAGGAGATCTGCTCTGTGGGCAATCCTCTGCGGGAAATCCATGGAAAGTTCCATCAGAACTGGAAACCAAGCTTGCAATCTCCATTCTGGTGTCACTAAAACTAGCTCCGCCTTGTCTCTGCGGACCTTTGCTAGTGCCCTTGCCAGCATCGCGAAGGGGGGAAAGGCATAATGAATGTGACCCTTCCAGCTGTGCAGGAAAGCATCCGTCCCTGTCGCTCCCGGATCCAGCCTCCAGCTGAAATACTTGGGGAGTTTTAGCCTTGATGCAAACAGATCTATATCGAACTGACCCCATTTCAGCTGTAACTTCTCGAAGACCAATGTGTGCAACATCCAGTCGCTCGAGTCTGTCAGGTACCGGGAGTTCCAGTCTGCTATTGTGTTCTTCGTTCCCAGAAGATATTCCGCTTTGACAGCTATCTCTCTTTCTAGACAATAGTGCCAGAAATCCTTGGCTAGTTCTGCCTACATCTTGGACCTTGCCCCTCCTTATTTGTTGATATATCGTACTGCCGATATATTGTCCATTCTGAGGCGGATACAACATTTCGCTTTTTCTCTGGAGAATACTTGTATTGCGAATGAACCCGCTAGGAGCTCCAGGCAATTCATATGTAATGCTAACTCTTCCTGGGACCATTTCCCCCCTGTCTCTAGTAGGCCACATCTCACTCCCCAGCCTGATCTGCTGGTGTCTGATTCTATAACCATCTCCAGTATCTCCCCGAATATGGAATGTCCGTTCCAGGCCTCCGTGTTGCTGAGCCACCATTGAATCTCTGATCTGCTCTCCTGGTCTAGGGTGACTAACTGGTGATATCTCCATCCCCTGTAGATATCTTATCTTGAGTCTCTGCAGAGCTCGATAGTGAAGGGGACCTGGAAATATCACCTGGATCGATGCCGCTAATAGCCCAACTATCCCGGCTAGATTCCGAAGCAATATAACCGTTTTCCTCAGAGCTGATTTCAGATCTCTTTTTATTGACCTGATTTTTGCCATAGGCAGCTCTAAGGTGGCTTTCCTTGTGTCCATCATAAAGCCTAGGACTTCAATTCTTTTGCACTGTGTTAACTCTGACTTTTCTGAATTTATTAGGAATCCTAGCCCCGATATCAGAGACATTGCCCATTGAACCTGTTGCTGCAATCTCTGTTTGTCTTCGGCCATGAACAGAATGTCATCCAGATATATGATCATTCGCAGCCCTTCATCTCAGCCCTGCCGCAAGGGGTCTCATCAGTTTGGTGATCACCCAGGGGGCAGAGGCAAGGCCGAACGGTAGCGTCCTGAACTGCCACCTCTGCTCCTGCCATGTAAATTGACGATACTGAGGTGCGATGGGTACTTTCAGATATGCATCTTTCAGATTTAACCGAACTAGCCAATCTTCTTTTCTGAGTAGATCTGCTAGGAGATGGATTCCTTCCATCTTGAAATGCTTGTAAACTAGCCAGCTGTTTAATTCTTTTAGGTTGATTACGGGCCGCACCTTTCCTTTTCTGTGCACTAAAGACATGTTGCTTAAGAAACCTAGTGGATGGGGCTGCGCACTTTCTATAGCCTGTTTCTCTGCTAGCGCTTGGATCTCTATGTCTAATAACTCCATCTCCTCTCTCGAGCAAAAAATGCGTGGCAGAGGTTTTTCCTGAATGGGGGAGCTCATGAAATCTAGATGATAACCCTGCTCTGTCTGGAGAATCCAACCGTCTGATGAAAGCTCTTGCCAATTGTGCATAAATAGCGAAGTCCTGCCTCCTACTGGCAGGTATTTCGCATTGTGCTCTCTCACCTGGGTTATTATTTTGGTGTCTGAAATAGCCTCTGCCTCTGAAGCCTCTGCTTCTGTTCGGAAAGAACGTGTCTTGCTGGCGTGTCTCCCAGTATTGGGCTCTTGGTCCGTGTGGCCTTCTGTTCGTGTTGAAACGGCCAGTCGAACGGCCTCTGAATTGACCAGCCCTGGCAAAAACACGCCTGGGGAACACTTTTTTAATCGAAGCCTGGGCATTCCCTAGCGCCACATAGATCCCTACAAATCTACTCATCTCTTTTACAAATGTGTCACCAAAGAGGAGACCTTGGGCGCCTCTCCCGCTTCGTAAGAGGCTAAATCACCTAGTTTGGCGTCTATCCTAAGCAGCATGGATCTTCTCCTTTCTGCAGATATGGCAGAGTTAGCGTTCCCGAGCAGACAAACAGCACGTTGGGCCCAGCCCGCCAGGATGTTGGGGTCCACGGCTCTCCTGTTTCTTTAGATCTTTCGGCCAAGTCCATCATTTTTGCTATGGGACCTGTTAAGTCAAGCACCTTGTCTTGGCAAGACCTCCATATGCGGTCCATACCTTTCCAGAGGTCCTAGCTTGCTTTGGAGACAAAACAGAGCATTTTGGGGTCTAATTCGGGAGTCTCTGATGCTTTGCCATTGAGCTCTGGCTTGGGGCACTCAGCTCTAAGGTGAAACCTAGTCTCCTTCTCTAACGGCCATGTAGATCGCCACTCTTTGTGACGGGGTCCGACCTCGGGTGACGGTATCATCCTCTGGTACCTTATCAATGCTTATCAATGCTTTGGACTTCGTCATCCTCCTCTTCCTGACAGAACTCTTCGGATGACGAAAGAGCATCCCCTATATTTTCTTCCCCTGGGTTGGTGGGGCTGGGCATAGCTGATCTGGCCAGGAAAGTGTCCTTCTATGGAATGCATCAGCTGCCTCCAGGGGCTTCTCTCTTGTCCCCTTATTTGAGCCCGGGGGGGTGGAAGAGTGCTTCCTCTTCCAGGCCACTTTACACCCCCTATTAGAGTCTTCCAGAGGCTTAGTGGAGGTCCCTTCTTCTGGATCGTCTTGAAAGCCAGCAATATTGCCCAACAATCTCTCCTGTATGGGTTGTACTCCCTGAACTACAGCTCTGGCAAGGGAGTCCCCTAAAACTCTTTTAAAGCTGAGGGATAAATCCATCTCTTCCTCTTGCAGCTCCTCCTCCTCCTGCTCCTCATATTCCTCCCAATATTCCTGACTCTTGTCAGATGCCATTCTGTGTACCCCTTTGGGTCAATTTGTCACTCAGTGTCATGCATAGACCACTGCGCGTTGCTTCACGCATTTGTAGTCCAGAAAAAGCAGTAAGAAAACATTCGAATCGGAGCGCTACTCGCCACAGTGAATGGAGGTTGCCATGGAAACTACGTGATACGTTGCTAAGGAAGCGCAACGTTCGTTTGAGATCACGGCATTGAACAGGTGACTGGGTCTATTTAAACCACGCCTCCACCTTGTTCAGTGCTTCTGATCGAGCATTCTTTGCCGTTCGGTTATTGGCCTTTTTTCTTGTTCTGATAAATTACACGTTCTTGACCCGGCTTTTGGACTCGACTACTCTTTTTGGATCATCCTTACCTGCTTTGAAAACTTTTGTCTCCTTGGTAATGAACTCTTGCTTTTGTCCCTCGATTACGTCTGGCCTTTTTCCTCCTGTACCTGTTCTTGCCCGCTTGGATTTACGACCCGGTTTGTACTCGGCCACCCTCTGGTTTTCCTCCTGTTGTTTGCACTCGGTAAAGACATTATCTCACCTCTGCGTTTTAGAGACTAACCCAACCGTTGGGCATCGTGGGACAGCCGCCGCTGCACTGTGGGACAGCCTCCGCTGCACCGCGGGACAGCCGCCGCTGCACTGTGGGACAGCCTCCGCTGCACCGAGGGACAGCCTCCGCTGCACCGAGGGACAGCTGCTGCAGTACCGCTGTGCCTAGGAAGAAGATCTCACCTGGTAAACTTTCTTATGAGGACGTACCATCGTTTTTGCCTTACAGAGAAAGGTCTGGAACATCTATTGGGTTTCCTTTTATCCGTTGTGAAGTCTATAAACATTATTCAGGTTAGTTTGGAGTAACTCTAGAGAAATTAATTTTGTCCCCATTATCAGCTGTTCTAATCACATCATTCTTGTTTATATTCTACAGCCTCGAGGTCTCGATGGGAATCCAATCTTCCAGTCAATAGATTGCTTTGTATGTTTATTTGTACATTCAAAGTGATATATTAGCAGGAAGAATTCTTCTTCTACACTACAGGGCCAAGTCCAAGAGGAAGAGTTCTGACATAATCAGAAGCCTTATTAAATGGATCCCAACGAGACCCTGGCTAATCTTCTTCAATTAGTGGCAGATCTCAGAACTGACATGGCTAATGCGCATGCCACCACTCAACAACAGATCTTAGAACTACAAACCGCCATACAACCTGTTCCCCAAGTAGCACCAGTGTTGCCTAATGCTCCAGCCATTGAACCTGCACAGGCGGAAGCCGGCCCGGTGTATATTATATCCCAGTTCCCTCTGGCCCCGCCAGAAAGATTTCATGGAGATCCAAGACAGTTTAGGACCTTCTTGAATCAGTGTCGCCTCCATTATTTATGTCGACCCGGTTCATTTCCAGATTCTGCCACTAAAGCTGCAATTTTGTTGTCACACCTCGGTGGTACTGCCGCAGCATGGGCTAATCCTCTTTTAGAGGCAGGCAGTCCTTTATTGTTTGATTGCGATGCATTGATGGAGGCCATGGGTAAGGTGTTCGACACCCGATATAAAACTCAAATTGTGGAACTAGAATTGTTGAATCTACAACAGGGTGATTTGACGCTTCTGGCCTATTTAGCCAAATTTAATCAATGAGACGGGGTGGCCTGATGATAAAAAGGCATCACTCTTCTACAAGGGATTATCCGATTCTTTGAAAGACATACTGGCTATGGTACCAGTGGTTCCAGTAACCTTTCCGGAACTTCTTGAGCTAGTTCTGCAGATTGATGCTTGTAAAGCTGCTAGAAAAGGGGAGAAGAGGGGTATTGCTTCTGATCTTCCACCTGTTCCTACCCCAGTTACGACTGCACCTGAACCAATGCAAATAGGAGCAGCTACACGAGGTCCTCTTACTCAAGAAGAGAGAGAACATAGAAAGAAAAACAATTTGTGTTTTTATTGTGGGTCTTCAGAACACCTCGTAAAAGCATGTACCAAGAAACCTACCAAGAAACAGGGAAACTTGAGAGCTCGGCAATGAGAGGAGTCCGATTGCCGAGCATTCATGTTTCTAAGGACTCTACACTCAATCAACCAGTAGCCGCTCCGGTGATATTCCGGTTGCCTCAAGGGCAGATCGTTCATGCCACCGCCATTCTGGATTCTGGTGCTACTGGAAACTATATTGATACCTCTTATGCGGAAAGCCTGGGGCTATCTGTTCTTAAGAAAGAGAACCCTATAATGGTCAATGCTGTTGATGGTTCTACCTTGATATCGGGTATGGTGGTTCAGCAAACCGAAGATCTGATAATGGAAACTATTCACGGACATTCCGAAAACATATATTTTGATCTAATCACTGCTCCGCAGTTCAGACTTATTTTAGGTATACCATGGCTTCGACTGCATAATCCATCCATTGACTGGCACAGAGGCACTATTGAGTTCTTGTCGGAATACTGTGAGACCAAGTGTCATGATAGGAAGACTCTTCTAAATAATCCTTGCCTTTCATTGATGGATACAGCCACTACTATTGGAGCTGTAGTATCAGGGGAATTACCCATGGAATATTCCGGCTTTCAGGATGAGTTCAATGAAGGGGGTGGTACTGTTCTACCCCCTCACAGACCATATCATTGCCCCATTGATTTGGTTCCTGGGGCTAAGATCCCATCAGGAAGGATCTACTCCCTAACCCACAAAGAAGATGTCATTCTTAGAGAATATATTGATCAGGCTCTTAAATCAGGTTTCATTTGTCCTTCACGTTCACCTGCAGCCTCCCCATTATTTTTTGTACCCAAGAAGGAGGGAGACCTCTGCCCATGTATAGACTATAGGGCCCTTAACGCCATCACGGTGCGCAATCAGTATCCCATACCACTTATTTCTGTACTCTTGGATCAGTTGGGATCATCCGTAATCTTTACAAAATTGGATCTCCGTGGGGCTTACAATTTAGTAAGAATCCGTAGTGGAGACGAATGGAAAACAGCCTTCAAAACCAAGTACGGCTTATTCGAATATAGAGTCATGCCATTTGGGCTCTCTAACGCACCCGCTACTTGTCAATATTTCATTAACGATGTCTTCCATGACATGATGGACCAATTTGTAGTGGTTTACCTGGATGATATCTTAATCTATTCTACATCCTATGATCTCCACGTGGTTCATGTTACTCGTGTCCTTCAGAGGCTACGTGATAACTGTTTGTATGCGAAATTAGAGAAATGTATCTTTCATGCTACAGAAGCCGAGTTCTTGGGGTATGAGATATCCGGTAAAGGTGTACAAATGAGTACCTCTAAGGTCAGGGTAGTTTTGGACTGGCCAGTACCCACGACGTTGAAGGCATTACAGTCATTTTTAGGCTTCGCTAATTTTTACAGGAGATTCATCCAAAATTTCTCATCCTTGGTTGCTCCGCTGACCGCGTTGACTAGCAGCAAAGTAGCATTCCTTTGGGATAAAGTTTGTGATCAAGCTTTTCATAGTCAAAAATCGGCATTTACCAGCGCACCAGTACTACAACACCCAAATCCTAAACTACCATTTGTGGTAGAAGCTGATGCATCTAACATCGATCTTGGTGCCATTCTGTCTCAAGTATGTCCGGATACTGGAGGATTGCATCCAGTGGCCTTCCATTCAAGAAATCTTACCCCTTATGAAAGGAATTACACTATCACAGAAAGGGAGTTGCTAGCAGTACGTGACTCGTTTTTGACTTGGCGACATCATTTACTGGGGTCAGCCTTTCCAGTTCAGGTATTCACTGATCATAAAAATCTGGTAGCCTTACAATCCGTAAAATGCTCCACGGCCCGACATGCTAGGTGGCATGAATTCTTTTCCATGTTTGATTTCACCATTACATATCGGCCCGGTTCCTTGCACACTAAAGCGGATGCACTCTCACGTATACATGGGGATTCATCTCCTCCTAGATCAGACGGTCCGCTTCTCTTACCACATCAGGTAATCTGTGGGTGTACTCTCCAGTCTTCTCTCTGTAATGATTTACGTGAATGGGTAAAGACCCACCCCACAGACATTACGGAATTCAACCTCAACATAGTAGAGGGTTTACCGCATATCAACGGTTTATTGTTCCTTCCGGATGAGGGTAGCAGGAAGAAAGCTATCCAATGGTGTCATGATGCCAAGTTGGCTGCTCACCCAGGTAACAAGAAGACCGTTGATCTTCTACAATGTTGGTGCTGGTGGCCATCTATGTTAAAGGATGTGGCTGTCCATATTGCTCATTGCTATGTATGCGCCCAGTGCAAGACCTCCAATTCCAAACCAGTTGGACTTCTACAGACCATGCCGATTCCAGATTATCCTTGGTACATGATTTCAATGGCTTTTGTGGTAGAATTGCCTCCGGTCCCTGGTTATGACACCATATGGGTGGTCATCGACTATTTCACCAAGATGGCTCTTTTTGCACTTTGCCGAGGTGTTCCTTCTGCCCCACGGTTGGCGGATCTGTTTCTCAGGAAAGTCTTTCGTTGTTTTGGGCTGCCGTCTGTTATCATCACGGATAGGGGTTCCCAATTCACTTCTCATTTCTGGAAGTTGCTCACTGCCTCTTTTGGCATCAATGATAGATATTCCACTGCTTACCACCCTCAAACAGACGGACAGACGGAACGTCTCAACTCCACCATGGAACAATATCTCCGTTGCCTTACGCACCAGTATCAAGACAACTGGTTGTCATTACTCCCTATGGCGGAATTCGCCTATAACAACTCTTTGCATACTTCGATGCATTCCTCCCCGTTTTTTGCTATGTTCGGCAGACACCCTAGATCGTTGCCTGCTTCTACTGTCCTGCCCGCACGCCATCCGGCGGCATCGTCCTGTATTCGACACATGTGTTTAGTGCATCGACGGGTGAAAGAACACTTGGAGATGGCGCAGATTACCACTAAGAGGTTCGCAGATGCCCATCGTTCTCCGGCTCCCGCTTACTTAGTGGGCGATAAAGTCTGGTTGTCCACCAAGAATCTGCGGATCCCTGGAGGGAGGAAATTTCTTCCACATTTTGTAGGACCATATGTTGTTACGGCAGTGATTAGTCCTGTGGTAGTGCGTTTATCTTTACCGGCAAAGTGGAAAGTGCATCCAGTGTTTCATGTCTCTCTTGTCAAACCTTTTTTACCGGATACTGCCCTTCCGTCTCGTCCCCCTCCAATCATGGTGCAAGGGGAAGAGGAGTACGAGGTTCCTAGGGTTTTGGACACCAAGGTTTCCAGAGGGGTCAGGATGTATTATGTGGATTGGGAGGGTTATGGTCCGGAAGAGAGGACCTGGGAGCCTGTCCAGAACATTCATGCTCCCCGTTTGATCTCCGATTTTTGGGCCTCAAGGAAACGGGGTCATTCATTAGGGAAGGGTACTGTCATGCATAGACCACTGCGCGTTGCTTCACGCATTTGTAGTCCAGCAAAAGCAGTAAGAAAACATTCGAATCGGAGCGCTACTCACCACAGTGAATGGAGGTTGCCATGGAAACTACGTGATACGTTGCTAAGGAAGCGCAACGTTCGTTTGAGATCACGGCATTGAACAGGTGACTGGGTCTATTTAAACCACGCCTCCACCTTGTTCAGTGCTTCTGATCGAGCATTCTTTGGCGTTCGGTTTTTGGCCTTTTTTCTTGTTCTGATAAATTACACGTTCTTGACCCGGCTTTTGGACTCGACTACTCTTTTTGGATCATCCTTACCTGCTTTGAAAACTTTTGTCTCCTTGGTAACGAACTCTTGCTTTTGTCCCTCGATTACGTCTGGCCTTTTTCCTCCTGCACCTGTTCTTGCCCGCTTGGATTTACGACCCGGTTTGTACTCGGCCACCCTCTGGTTTTCCTCCTGTTGTTTGCACTCGGTAAAGACATTATCTCACCTCTGCGTTTTAGAGACTAACCCAACCGTTGGGCATCGTGGGACAGCCGCCACTGCACTGTGGGACAGCCTCCGCTGCACCGCGGGACAGCCGCCGCTGCACCGTGGGACAGCCTCCGCTGCACCGAGGGACAGCCTCCGCTGCACCGAGGGACAGCTGCTGCAGTACCGCTGTGCCTAGGAAGAAGATCTCACCTGGTAAACTTTCTTATAAGGACTTACCATCGTTTTTGCCTTACAGAGAAAGGTCTGGAACATCTATTGGGTTTCCTTTTATCCGTTGTGAAGTCTATAAACATTATTCAGGTTAGTTTGGAGTAACTCTAGAGAAATTAATTTTGTCCCCATTATCAGCTGTTCTAATCACATCATTCTTGTTTATATTCTACAGCGTCGAGGTCTCGATGGGAATCCAATCTTCCAGTCAATAGATTGCTTTGTATGTTTATTTGTACATTCAAAGTGATATATTAGCAGGAAGAATTCTTCTTCTACACTACAGGGCCAAGTCCAAGAGGAAGAGTTCTGACACTCAGTGATGGGAGGAATGCCTCTAGGCCCCGTGCTGTGAGAGCAGCTTGTCAGGGTCTGAAGGTAGCACTTCAAGTGTGCTTTTCTTTTCTTTCCGATTTTATTATTATTATTATTATTCATTTTTTTCTATTGCCTCTGGATGGGAGCATGCACTCTGTAAGGGAGATGCCTGTGCGTTCGTAAACTGCTTCTACTTCAGCGACCGTTAGATATCTGCAGGACGCTGCTAGATATGGAAATGGGCTCTGTGCGCCTGTTCGCACATGCGCGCGCGTGCGCAGATCCTCAATGGGAGCGACGCCACAGCCATCTTCAAATGGGTGGCTCGCTTCTGACGGTCTATGTATCATGAAGACTGGAGGGGAAAACAAACCCAAACGCTAGCGATGACGCTCGCAGGCTGTTTTCCCTCCAATGTTTCCAATGATACGGCTGACTTCCTTACACGCGAGGACCGTTGCGAGACATTCGACCTACGTTACTTCATCATACTCTAGGTATTCCCTACGCGCCTTTATATGCGTACACTGCGCTCTGTCAGTAATTAAGAATACGTATATATGAAAGTGTACTCTAATAACATTGCTGATAAGCGTCGCTCACCTATACAGACTAGTAAGAAAAAGTCACTTAGCTGTGTCCAGCAGCAAAAAAAGAAGAGGAAGGCACTAGCAATCTAGAGGGACTTATACCATCAGGTGTGCTCTCATTGGAGGGCGAGACTGAGGCTGGGACTACTGCTCGCAGAGAGCTTCATGGAAGTTGTAGTGGAGCTCATGTTAGAGACTGTTCAGACTCAGAAGTTTCAAAAGGTTTTATTTTTTGTTAAAAAGAAAAAAATGAAGTTTATTAAAGAAATGGTTATATTTGAATTGCTGTTTTTGGCAGTATTAAAGAAGAATAAGCATAATGATCGCCTCCGGTCTTGTCATAGAATTCACCAATAAAAGCAAATGTGGAAATGAAGACATCCTTTATATTTGGCAAAGCCACAATAGTGGAACTTAAACAAAGGCAAGAGGGTACTCCGACACTAGAGGCTTCAAAGAAAGACACTGCATTCTCCATCTTTGGAAATATGCAAGACCAGCAAAGTGGTCAAGGCAAAAATCAACAAGAACCAGGTTCCTCCAAGAGTGGACAGACAGTGGGAAAAAAAAGATATAATTCCAGCCACATTAGATATCACAAATTGTGGCTCCTCTAAAACACCCACTGCCATATTAGGCCGTGGACCAGAGAGAAAAAATAACAATAAAGCCAAACAAACGAGAAAGCAACTAGGAGCGAGGAACAAAATCAACACAAGGACATATATAAAAATGACTCCTTCTATTGTCAAAACGAAAGCAAAAATAGTAACACCAACCAAAATAGCGCACCGACCAAGTACATCAAGTACTGTTTACTGTGGCAGCATTCTAATCCGGGGCTGCTGCGTGTCGGGAAGCGTTTATTCCTTGGACTTGTGGACAATTACTGCTACGCTTGCACTGACAGGTTGGTGTGTGTTCGAGGAGAGGACGTCTTTACTTGCAACACCACAGTGCCTGGACATCAGAATCAAAAGAAAGGTGTCAAAACACGGTGACTCCGCCCCCCCTGGTGTGCTCTTACCGCGGGGAGGAGAATAAATACACTTCCAGCAGCTCACCCGCGCACAAACCGACCAAGTACAGCAAGTAGTGTTTACTGTGGCGGCATTCTAATCCGGGGCTGCTGCGTGTCGGGAAACGTTTATTCCTTGGACTTGTAGATGATTACTGCTACGCTTGCACTGACGGGTTGGTTTGTGCTCGAGGAGAGGACGTCTTTACCTGCAACACCACAGTGCCTGGACGTCAGAAACAAAAGAAGGTGACTGTTGTGCACGTTGTGCACTGTAGCCTAGTTGTGCATATTGTGCACTGTAGAATAGTTGTCCACGTTGTGTACAGTGCTAAAATTAGTAGCTAGCAGCCATCTGATATATTCTTTTTCTAATTTTGTTTAAGGGTGCCAAAACACAGTGACTCCGCCCCTCCTGGCGTGCTCGTACTGCGGGGAGGAGAATAAATACTCTTGCAGCAGCGCACCCGCGCGCGCACCGACCAAGTACAGCAAGTACTGTTTACTGTTCACGGTGCGCGGCACGGGGCGCGGGGCTGCAGAGACACCTTCCTATGGTCATCTAAGGCTAATACGGTATTTAAATCGGGTGTTGGCTATATTACCTACTATTACTCATATGCATTAAGTGTTCCCAAGTGTATGCTTTGACTACTGGATGGGAGGACAGCTATAACTCCATTGCTGCTTACCTATCTGTGGGGTGGGGGGGATGCGTGGGTCACTTGGAGTTCTATATTACCTACTGACTAATAGGTTGTTGTTTACTTTGAAGACTGTGGAAACTGTGAGTGTAGGTTTGATAGTATGGTAAAAAAAAATTGCATTATGGGAAAAGGTGTCTAAACGGGACTCTTTCTATGTTAAGTGAGGGGAACATGTCAGACGACGACGTTTCACAGGAATCCATAAATCACACCAAAAAAAAAGGGAGATGTGCTCGCAAGACATCTAGCGAAATTAAATCTGTCTCAGCTACTCCCATATTGAATACAGATTCATTGGAGCTGGAGCACTTAAGAAATGTAACAACTACAAAAACAAACAAAACTGATACTACAGCTCAAATTCACACAGAGAGTAATGAGGGTTTTACTTACCCAACAAACCCGATATGTAACATACCCATCACTGATAGCTCGCTACTGGGTGCAGTTACCGATGGTTATACCATACCTAGTGTGGATACCTCACTGGTTGCATCAGCGGTTCTTGCTGAACTGCACAGTAGAACGCGCTTATCAAACGGGCCATCAACCCCAGCGGCTAGCTCACGTGGCCTTAGGGAGTAAGTACACTTCCATGCAGCTATTGTGGCAAATTTGAACCAACTAAAGGAAAGAAGAAAGAAGGAGACAGGGTGGGACACTAAAGAGCCAAAACAAAATGCTAGCTCACCTGCACATGAGTTACGGTGTAACCCAACTGATATAATCTATCCTCACTCACCTGTGCTAGGATCTGACCCATGCCTACCTAAACGGATCTTTGAGATACCACCAAACTCATCTTTTCCACTATACCCTCTTGAAGATACCTTAGTGGATCTCAATCAACAGGAATTACAGAACTTTCCAGTATTAGCAAGGATTCTGAATTTGCTGGACAAAGGGCACGGATATACACATGGGGCAATTGGTGCCCTGAGCCTAGCAACTTCAGAAATCAATTCTAGATTGAGCAGAATAAAGGGTTTTCTGATGGCACAAGAAAAATGTCACACTTTCTGGGCAGACCAATTTGGTAGTGGGAAGGCATTGTATGATAATAAGTTGGCGGAGCCCGTAGGGGCATTAAATGCGAATACTACGCCTCCATCGATTTCTCAATCCACGCAAACCACTTCCTGGGGGAAATCTGACATCATAGAAATAACCCCACGGGTGAGTGAGAATGAGTATAAAACGAATCAGCTTCCTCCATATTCAGAAATTGCTAAATTGCAACATGACCGAATTTTGGTGCTAGAAAAAATATTGGTGCTAGAAAAAATGCCGTAATTAGCTCCAAGGTCCCTTAGCGGGTTGGATTTTAACGCCTGCAAAAAGCAGGCGTTAAAGCCTCCAACCCGCTAAGGGACCTTGTAATCAGGCGCTAATGGTTTAACGGCGCCGACGCACTTTACGGCGCCGTTAAACCATTAGCGCCTGGGTCGTAATGAGGCCCATTCTCGCCATTGAACTTTCCTCAAGTGCTCAAATGTACTCACATATGCTAATCATTTCAATTTACTGGAATCCGACTGTAATGCCTGTAGATAGTATGATCGACAAACTAAATAATGTTATGACAGATGCTGTTGCAAACTTTCCAAACATGCAAATCATTATAGGTGGCGATTTCAATTCTAATCTCACTACAATGGGCCTCATTAGAAGGTTGGAGGTAATCATGCCGCTTTTAGCGGCATGGTTGCCTCCATACCGCAATCTGGGCCCAGGTTCCTCGAATGAGGAATTACCGGGGCATCGCAACCTTGGCGGACCCGGTAATTCCCTGTCCAAGGAGCCCGGACCCGGTCCATCCCCATTCCCATTTGAGCCCCCATAGGGCTCAATGGGAATGAGGATGGAGCTAACAACGGGCCCGTTGATGACGGGCCCGTTGTTAGCTCCCTGGTCCCCTCGTGGGACCCGGTAAGGACACCTGGTTTTTCCAGGCGTCCATTGCGGGTCGCACGAGGCAACCTCGTAATAAGGCGGAACGGGTTTACCGGCACCGGAACCTTTACCGGTGCCGGTAAACACATTCCGCCAACCTTATAGTGAGGGCCAATGACTGTGGGGCCTGAAATATCAAATTATCTATATGCTATGTCCGTATATGAAAGGGGTCAATTATGGTTAGATTATTTTGAACAATGGGACATGGAAGTAATACCTTTTTCCCAAAAAGAGCCATTACATACGGGGTCTTGTGGATCTAAAATCTCAACGATTGACTACATTGTGATTTCTGGCCCCCTAGCCAATACGGCAACTGTATGTAACATCATATATTCCCACCTTAGTGATCATGGCATTTCGGAATGTTGCCTCGAATGTAATCATCCAGTGTATAACTTCATACCTACCTTGTCTTTATTAGAAATAGATTGGCAGGCAATATCTATTAGATGGAACACTAGCCTATACAGACAATTGAACTACTTAGTGACCAGAGACATGGTTAAAACAAATGCTCAAATGATGTCTACATGTGATCTTAAGGCTTGTGAAATAAAAAATGATATTGTGATACGGGGTCATGTTGAAGGGCTAGCAAAGCAAAAAATATCTGAACAACTGAATACCTATAGTGGTACTTATAATGCTGCAATTGCCCTTAGGAAAAAACAAAAAAACAGCGAAATACACAATCTGCTGAAACACGCTAACGGTAGAATTTCCTATCCTAATGAAAAATGGAAAATTCTGACAAGATAAAAAAATGATCTTAAACAACTAAAGTTTGATAAATATATCAAAGCTAATCAAAAAATGATTCACAATCTCACAGATAAAAACACTAGAGAGGTTTGGGCGACACTGAAAGATCCGCTATCGAAAGGTATGCCTACATTATGTTCGGCCGTGAGTGGCAAAGATTGGATTGAACTTTATCAGAAAAAATATGCCTTGCCACAGAAATTCAGTAATCCTGAAACGGTAGTGACTTTGACAGAGCTGCCAACACAATGTCCATGGGGCTTAGATGACATTGTACAGATTATAATAAACTTGAAACCCTCCAAGGCTGCTGGGCTGGATGGCATCCCTCTGTGCGTTGTAAAAGATGACCCGAAGTTATGGGCAGCAATCATACTAAGGCGCTTGGAATGTGTATTTCAATCTAAAACTGTACCATCATCCTGGCTATCTGCCCTTGTAATACCAATACATAAAAAAGGTCCCTTAAATGACCTGGGTAATTTCAGACCTATAGCCTTGTTTGATGTTTCTGCAAAGATTTTTGCTGCATTAATTCTAAGAGATCTAAATGACTTCATTGCTAAACAGAACATTCTTTCACATTACCAAACAGGTTTCCGTAAACGAATGGGCACGCACTTAAATGCTACCATGTTGACACACGTCTTAAAACTTACTAGGCAGAAAGATCATGGACCAATCTATATGGCCCTTTTGGACATATCTGGGGCATTTGATTCAGTAGTAAGACAAATATTGTGGCAAAGAATGCAAGAACTATCGATACCATCATATCTTATAGCCACGATAGTTTTATTACACACCAATACAAATTACAGGATAAAACTTGATAATAATGGAACTTTAACTCCTGCGATTCCCACACACATAGGAGTAAAACAGGGATGCAATTGTGCAGCTACTCTCTTTAATCTGTATTTAACTGAGATAGGTAGCTTATGGCCAAGTGGCAATTCTTTTGCAGTGAAAATGGGTGATTTGCGCATAGATTGGCTAGCATTTGCTGACGATCTTATATTATTTCGATCTAACGCCGTTTGGACTGCAAAACAAATTGGACTCCCTAATTGATTTCTGTGACAATCATAACTTGAAGCTAAATTAAAAAAAATCGAATATTCTGGTCTACACAAATAAGAGAAAGTTAATTCGCTATCAATGGAACATCAAAGGGATGATCATTCCACGAGCACTGGGCATGATATACTTAGGGTATAACTTAACCAATTCGGATTCAATTGATAAATGGCAGGTAGAAATTACAACTAAATCCTTGCCATTGATTGCACAAATGAAATGAATATACTTAAAGGTCTGTCAATTCTCATTGATTCCATTGGTCGAATTCTACACTCTCAAGGTCGAAGCTATTATTATTCATGGCTTAGATTTTTGTTCCCTTGGAATTGGGTCAGTCTTGAATAAAATTCAAGGCAAAATATGGAAAGAAGTGTTGTATCTAACGCCATCTTTTCCGAATGCCATAATTATACACGAACTGGGACTTACGTCCCTAGCTACGAAATATCTATGGTGTAAATTGGCTAGCTATGCCAAAATATTAGACCATGTTCCAAATTCGTTATATGAAGATCTGCGAAAAATGGTAATACAGGGCTATCCAAAATCTGTCCATGTTGCTGGTCAATTGTGTGAAAACAGCCTAGAAATGATTGCAATGGATATTGATGACCTAATTAAATGGCCACAAATTGTGAGGAAGAAATGATTGCAACATGACTGGGCACTCACATCTAACAAAATTGGGACGTATACAGCGTATAAGGAATATGCAAAATTTTGACATAAACAAAAACCATTGCTTCCTTATATCAGACAGACTCCCCATCAGAAGTTACGCATTTTATACATGCCTTTTAAATTTAACCTGATACCTACATTAGAGCGTACAAAAAACTGGTTTGGCAATGCTTTAATATCTGAAGATTGTAGATTCTGTAAATCCCAGGTAAATTAATCCTTGAAACATCTTGTGTTATATTGTGCGCATTTTACAAAGGAAAGGCTAAGATACAAAGGGAAATATGTGGATGAACCTGTTACTTACAAATTGGAACTGTTGTGGACACAATGCATGTGGGGGTATAGGCAACCACTGATTATTGATCTGTGTCATCTTTTATCTGTTATAGACTTGAATATAGTAAATCTTAAAACTTGATCTGGCTACAACGAATGTATACGAATTGAAGCAATGAATTTATGGGTCCCTGTCTTGGTTATTATAACTTTTAAGTGGCATTTTTATTGCTCTGTTTTATGTTAATATGATGTACTTTGTTGTTCTCTTATGTTACTGTCTTTGCTTATTTTTTTTTTCATTTTTTCTTTTTCACTTTTCGCATCTTTTATAAATTGTTTTTAAATCATGTTGTAAAGATATTTTTTATCGAAAAACAACAATAAAATAAAATAAAAAAATAGTAACATTCAACTCAAAAGTTACAAAACAATAAGTTAGATAACTATAAACCAATGGACGATTTGGTGGAATTGGCAACTTCATCTAATCCACCTGATGACACAAATAAGCAAATAACAAAAGAATTGACAATCGAGTTTGTAACAACTAATGTATCAGAGGATTCTATCCCATCCCTCCAAGACGTATGGGAGGAAATTAAAGCATCAATATCACTCTATATGTTGCAAAACCAAAACATGACTCAAGATTTAATTAAAAATGGGCCAATTGACAAGGCTATTCCCAACGTTGCCTTGTGGTTAAAAGACCCATTGTTACCATTGACTAAATCTCAGTTAAATACATCCCGAGCAGTCGGTGATGATATTAGAGAACATCCAATACGAATCACTCAATCATTGGTACCTCCCATTAATTCAATATTGGGCTCCTTACCCATAAATAACAACTGAGCCCAATATAAAGATCATCATCGATTATTGTTAAAATGTAGAAACCACCCGTATGTCAAATATGATCTCAACTGGACAAGCCTTTTGAACATATTCTCAGATATACAGAGTTTAGAAGATCTCCCCACTACGGACCTCGACTTGGTCGAGTTTGTATATCATAATGACTTATCAGAGACAAGACTGTATATTCACTCAGGGGTGATTCTAAATGCATTGTGGCAAGCCAAATTGCATTTATACAATCTGGGCTTGATTCTTAAACAAGATCCTATATTAAATGAGGATATAGAATCCCGACATGGAGAAACAAAACCAAATACATACCGTAGTCTAGCATCTCATTATGAGACCAATTTACAAAACCAGGCAGGCGATCACAAATGGCTCAACCATAGACAAGAACAGGGAGCATAACACTCGTTGACTGAAGATACAATAAATGTACTGTCGTGGAACACAAGAGGTTACAAGCACTTCATTAATTCTAAAAATGATGACTTAACTTACTACAACATCATTGTGTTCCAGGAAACATGGTTACAAACTACTCCAATCTGGGATCTTTACGATATAGTAGCTACGCCAGCAATATATAAGGCAAACCGTCGTCCAATGGTAGGCCTTCTAGTGGTCTTCAAAAACTCAAAATATTTTACAAGTCAAGCTTGTATATCGCCACCCCCTGCATACAGGTAGTAAAGTTACAAAGAGGTATGATATCTATAGCCATTATCAATATATATTGGGGTAAAATGCATTTGTCTTCAGATGACTTCTTTGTTCATATACACCTCATTCTCGACAACGTATCAATGGATGCCTCAATTAGTCATACTCTCTTTTTGGGCAACTTAAATTTACATCTAATATCCAATGAAATGACTGAATTAATGTCTGATCAGAAACGATGGTCTACCCTCATGAGGGAAAGAAATTATACTATGCTCAATGGTTCAGTAACTGGTGACATTCCACTGAAATCGACCTGGCATAGAAATCAACAACATGCAATACTGGATTATGTTTTTTCTGACAATCATTTTGTAAACGAAACAACCACATTAATAGTCAAACCATCTATGTTAAGTGATCACAATCAAATTTCCCTTAGATGGACCTGGCCTGATGTCCAACAGAATGTTAAGATAAATAAACATGTCTCGAATATCATAGTAAATAACGCTGGAAATCGAATAAGATGGAGTAGGAACAAACTATCACAATATGAACAAGTACTTGTTAAAAATTACAGAGGTAATAATGTACATGAATCAGGTTGCTATGTGCAGGCTATGCAAATATTTATAGAGGGATGGCGCCCAGGTGCATTCCATGAAAGTAGGCATGTCCATGCTTTTGATTTGGAAGTTAAAGAAAGAAAAACCCAATTAAGACATGCCATGAGAAATTTAAAATACGAACCATCCATGGATAGAGCATCTACAATAAAATAACTAAAATCTGCATATAAGAATTGATCACAAGGACGAAAGTCGATTAGATACCAGAGAGATGGTGAACATATGATGAAACAAATCACCTCTAAATCCTAAGGTGGCATATGGGTGTTGTTGAATGGCACACTTCACAAAACCCAAATGTCCGCCCAGATCAATCCCATCTCCCAAGAAGCATAATGCCTACTTCAGCGAAGTATACCGCTCTCCCTTTTTTGATATCAAGATTGCCACTAACAAATTCATTTTAGATCATAATCTTACATTTGATAATGCAGACATACTACATTGTATTTCCAAACTCAGTTGTTCACGTGCAGCTGGCCCGGACAGTCTATACAATCAGCAACTAAAGGAGAATCCGCAGGCATGGGCCTCTATATTGTACCTGATTTATAAGCACATAATGGTCACAGGAGAGATTCCAACATCATGGAAGAAATCCATTATACTGCCAATTCATAAGAAGGGAAACAGACAAGACCCAAAAGCATATTGAACCATTGCACTGCTAGACTGTCCGGGAAAAATATTTGCCCGTCTGATTTTAGATTAATTTAATAAATAGTTAAATAACATGGACATTAGAGATCCGTTTCAGACTGGGTTTGTCCATGGCTTAGGCACAGGCATTAATTTAATCACATTGACTGCTATCATTCAACAGACGAGATAGAAAAAACAGGCAATCTACACTGCATTTATAGATTTTAGAACTCCATTTGACTTGGTTCCTCGAGAGTTGTTGTTCAAGAAACTCTTAAACACGGGGTGCCAGTGGTACATCCTAAAATGGATTGTTGAACTACATTCAGATACATCGATACAGGTCCATTTAAACAAGGCAGGTCTATTATCCACACCCATAATGTGGGATGTTTTTACCCATGCATCCAAGCCCTACCATAAAACTGTGCAGTACTGGCATGGAAAACATCATGATGGCCAGAACTCCCCAGAGAGTGCACAGGGAAAACATGAAGAATAGGCTGCCACCCATTTTTGCCTATGTTGTGAGCACAGGAGGGCACTGCCTAAAACCACCATTGGGCTACACACACAGTAGCCTGAAACCATTGGGAATGGCAATGCTGATTGCCAAAAAGCAACTCAGAACTGTGGGGAATTCATTTTCTTAATCCCAAAAATGGATGCAATACCGGTACTCACCACTATCAGAAAGCCGGCGTTTTAAAACTACCAGACTTGTGTGTAAAACTGAACAGAGGAACCCAAACCAGGCCAAGGAAAGACTTGCTAAGAGGTGGGTACAATGTAAAACTATATTCTGAAATGACTTGAAGGAAGTTTGTGGCAGATTCTGGGCCAAGTTGGAATATCCGATTACCTCTGGTCCTACTGGCCATCAGATCTATCCCTAAAATGTCACCATTTGAGTTGATGACGGGGCGCAAGATGGTGCTTCCCCAGCATTTGCTCTACAGGACCCAAGAGCAGACACTGATAAATGCCTCCACAACTCATGAGTATGTGGAGAATTTAAGGAAACACCTTCAACATGCTTTTGCCTATGCTCAGCGGAATCTAGAAAGATCAGCCGAGAGCATGAAGACCCACTATGATTTGAAAACTACCCGAAAGGAATATAAGGTGGGTGATCGGGTCTATCTATACAATTTCCAAAGGAACCAGGCCAAACAGCGAAAATTCTTGCCTGCATGGAAGGGACCGTTTGAAATTATAGACAAGATCTCCCCTGTTGCCTACAAGATCTGCATCCCCAAAGGCAGTTTGGCAGAGGGGGAAGATAAGTGGGTCCATATAAATCAGCTAAAGTGTTGCCATCCCAGGCACACTCTGCAACAACTGGAGGAGTCCTCTGCAATACCAGAGGGGACCGCCCCAGAGTAATTGAATTCCAACCCTAAAATATCCCACATATAGTCTCTAAAATATTATGATTTGGGAAAAAAAAAATGTCTTATGATTGTATCTTGTTTTTTGTTAAAATAAGAACGCAAATGTTTTGACTATAAAATGTATATGCCACCCCACTATATCAATGGTGGGGAAGAAATGTCTATGAATAGGTATTGCCGCTTTCCTTTGTCGTCCTAGGAGAAAGAAAACATGGAGACCCACCACGGAAGGTGACCTGGGGACCGGGAGGGAAGATCCGAGGGTCCCGGGGTACCGCCCAATCCTCCCATCAGGACCAGCAAGGAGAACTGATTGATCGACTGGAGGTAGGAAAAGATACTGAACTGTGCCACCTATGGAATTGGAAGAAGAGGAGGCGAACATCCCAGATCTTGCAAGTTCCATCAGTGAAAGGCCAGAATGGCCATCATAAGAGGGGGGGCTTGTGGGATGTTTTTACCCATGCATCCAAGCCCTACCATAAAATTGTGCAGTACTGGCATGGAAAACATCATGATGGCCAGAACTCCCCAGAGAGTGCACAGGGAAAACATGAAGAATGTGCTGCCACCCATTTTTGCCTATGTTGTGAGCACAGGAGGGCACTGCCTAAAACCACCATTGGGCTACACACACTGTAGCTTGAAACCATTGGGAATGGCAATGCTGATTGCCAAAAAGCAACTCAGAACTGTGGGGAATTCATTTTCTTAATCCCAAAAATGGATGCAAGACCGGTACTCACCATTATCAGAAAGCCGGCGTTTTAAAACTACCAGACTTTTGTTTAAAACTGAACAGAGGAACCCAAACCAGGCCAAGGAAAGACTTGCTAAGAGGTGGATACAATGTAAAACTATATTCTGAAATGATTTGAAGGAAGTAATTATTTAATGTATAGGTAAAAATTGTAAGTTTGATTTAAACTGGGAACTAAAGTGACATTTAGCTGAATTCTGCCTGACAACTACCCCCGACAGGAGAAACCTGCTCAGCCACTCTTCCCAGGCCTAGCTGCATCCTGCTTCCCCACCAAAAGGAGTTGACACCTCTCTGATTAGATTAGGGGAGGGGCACCGCAGGAGGTTGAACAAAGCCTTCGCCTGGACTCAGGCAAATGTTATATTGGGGGTCCGTAAAGTGCCTTCCTCTTGGGAGAAGTTGGAGGAGAAGTGCATCTGGGAGCCACCCGAGCTGGAGGCGGGGGCAGACAGAAGCTTCCCCCATGTGCTTTGGAACCTAAACTACACCC
The DNA here is from genome assembly GCF_040938575.1 of Ambystoma mexicanum. Taxonomy (NCBI): domain Eukaryota; kingdom Metazoa; phylum Chordata; class Amphibia; order Caudata; family Ambystomatidae; genus Ambystoma; species Ambystoma mexicanum. Next base: position 1,114,910,836 of record NC_090924.1, on the reverse strand, counting down.
ATCTGGGCCAGAGCATAATTTTAAAAAGATAGATAACTCATAGTGCGGACTTGTCAGACTTATATAAGTAATATCATTATTCTTGTGATTTTTCTGTGCACGTTTTAAGAGGTGTTAGGACCATGTGGTGTATTCTGGGGGGTTGCTAGCGGAAAATAGGGTCTTACTCCAAATGTCTGCATGTTAAAAATCTGACCCTTCATCAATTAATGTCCATACTCCTTGCGCACATGTGTGTAATTTTCGGTAAATGTCCGATATTGGTAAACCAGTCAAAAAGCGCAAAATGTTGTCATTTTTTAATGCAAGCCCCCAGGAAGATCAGAGGCGGACAAGCATGGACCATAAGGAATATATAATGTGTAAATGTAATTTCAACAAATTGTGTATCTGGGAAATATGTATTTGAATCAAATATAGATTTGTGGGCAAATTGACCAGGGGAGGATCCTCTGACCCATAAACAGACCTCATCATGATGACAATCCATTTCCTTCCCCCAATCATGGGAGAGGGGAGAATTGGGCCAATGACAAGTAGAGAGAGGCAGGCTTAGCTATGCCACGCACACACCCACTTCCAAAACACATAAAAAGAGACTGCTGGGACAGGTAGAGGGATTCAATTCCATTTTCTGCGGGACGCTCTGCCGGGAGACTCCAGACTTCACATCCATCAATCTTCAGAGACCAGAAATTTACTTTAGAACTTAAAGCAAGGGCCTAAACCCACAAACTGAGAACTGTTCTCAGCAGGCCTCAGCATCCGTAAAATCATTTGCAAACTATTCCACAGCCGGGCGAGCTGTCTGAATTATTTTGGCAAGAACTTTTGCCAGTACCCAGAAAGCAGTGTTACATCCAGAATCCACTTGATCCGGACCGGAAAGCAGAGCAGTATCCAGAATCAGAGGCCGCTGTATCCAGAGAGGCTAGACCAGCAGAGCAGAGCTGACCCAGACCGCTGTGAGCAGAACCAGAGATCCGGATCGCTGTGAGCAGAACCGGTGCCTGATTGACCCGCCGAGCAGACAGAACCGCCGCTGGACGTGTTGACCAGATCCGTGACGAGGCCCATTCATTTCAAAATTAGGAGTGAGTATCCGCCAGAACTGTGCAGAACCCAATCTCTTAGTTAAAATAATCTAATCCAAACTATTTTAACCTAATCAGAACAGCCTCCTAGAAATCGTGTCATCTGTCATTTGTAAAGCTGCACAACTGTCACCTGTCAATTCTGCAGCTGCAGCTGTCACCTGGCATTTTGAGTTTACTTTAAATCCGAAAATCTACCTTTATTAAATCGTCTGTATCTCCAGAACCATTTGACCTAGCTTTCCAACAAGCCTAGAACCGACTTCCTACTCCTTATACTTTTACTGCAATCGCGATTTACGCACTTGCGAAATTTACCGCGATTTGCGATTTGGCTCAATTTCTCCACTTGTCAAAATAGCAGCTCCATTCCTTCCTTTGTTAAAATCTGTTTGCAACCTGGTAATAACTCATAGAGCATTGCTAAAGTGAGCCTGAACGAATACCAACAAGCATCTCTCACTCACCCTGAATCTCTAGAGGGAATTAAAATCAGTTAGCACATTTTCCCATCCGTTGCCATCACATTTAAAAGCATTTTGGGCCTGTGTTTCAAACTTCTACCTGTTTCCTCTAAGCTTGCTGGGGGGGAACTGAATTTCGTATTGTATTTGATTGCATTCCTGAGAACTGCGTGCTCCTCTTTCCATCTCCTTCCATTTCTTACATTGCATAGGGGAGGGGGGTGAATTGCCAGAGAAAAAGTGATTACATTGTTGTTGGGTGAAATCATATCAAGTTTATTTGCTGTACTGCATTTTATTCCACCTTGCATTTCCTTGAAACCATCAAGCATTTTCAGCTACCTCATCCTCTATACTACTCCTAAGTAATCAAGTGTACCACTCTAACATTACCCATTGTGGATCAACATCATATGTCTCAGTGTACTATCAGATATTAATTTATTATAAAAGTGTGATATATATATATTGTTTAATTTTTCAAATAAACCTTTTAATTTGCAAAACAAACCTACTTCTTGGCTCAGTGGTGTCAGGGGGATTCTAAGAGGGGGGTGATATATACAAGGGTTGTCATCCAGAGTACTGAACTGGACCTAAAAATATATCAATAAGGGTTTCCCTCAGCATCCCAGACTAGGCATTGACTTAGCTGTAGTGTTGAAGTGAAGCCGCTTAACAAAGTGGGGGCTCGTAGCCGGAGATTCTGGGTTAGACCTATCACTTGTGCAGATTAATACAGTGTGCTGACAGGAGACATACATCCGGTCGGATCACCACGCTGTGTTACGCTGTAAAGCACTCCTCAAAGGAACGCTCTAAGGAAACGGGCTGTTTTGCAAAAATAAAATACAAATTTCTGTAAGTCAGAAAGGAACTCAAATTCCAGAATGACGACACTGGTAGACATCAAAATAGCCAGAGAGCACTTCTTACATAAGCTATTTGTGAGAGGTGAGTGCACTCATCAGGACCAAACGGTCTGGTTGCAGGCAATCGTGCAACAGGTCACTGAAACAGGGTCAGATACATGGAGAGATCAGAGTCCCCTACATGTGGCCCTGAGTGAACTATATATGGCCCCAAAAGCCAAAGTTGAACATAATAAGATTGCCAGGATAGCGGCATATTTGTACCTATATATGGGAGCCATACAGAATAAATGTGCTGAAGGCCAAGATCTGGCAAATAGGCAACAGATGGCGTTAGAGAAGGCCCAATCTGATCTGGGCTCTTCTGAGCAGAGGCTGCTCAGGAGCCAGGAGTCAGAAAATGACAGCAGACAGTACATCACTAAAATAAAGGAGGATATGGATGTGCTGCAACAGGAAAAGGCTGACCAGGATACCAGATTTCTGGCCTTACATAGGGAGTACCAAGAAGGCTTGGACTCCCTACTGCAGAGCCAGAAAAAGCTGGAGCAACAATTAGATTTCAATAGGGCATGTGCTGAGCAGGTAGTCACCCTGCAAAGCCACCTATATAGCAAAAAGAGGAAAGCAATAAACTGATTTTGAAAGACCGCTATACCCAGGCAAAGTTTGACCAGGAGCGCCAGAAAGCTGGTGCCTTCCAAAAGCAAAGGGACGACCTGGCAGCACAGATGCAGGCTCTTAGTCAGGAAAGGGATACCTTAGGCCAGGAAGTCTGCCACTTAAAAAGGAAAATGGAAGAAAATCACCTGGCCCTCCAGGGACTGGGTGACCTCCAAAAAGAACACCAGAACTTGTTAGAGCACACCATCAGGGTGGAGGAGGCTCTGGCAAGAAAGGAGCAGGCCAGTAGGGATGGGACTCAGGAGGAGGTAACCCTCCTGCAGCAGACACTGGCCCAGTACTCCAGGACCAATCAGGAGGCACAGAGAGAGAATGAGGCTCTCTGCCAGCACAATGATAGGCTCCAGCAGCAGGTAGCGATGCAGGAGAGACTGATAGAGTCTAGTAAGGCCTTAACTGAGGAACTGAAAGCGCAGGCTCTTGCATTGCAACAGGGAACAGGGGCGGATAGAGATGAGGTTCGCTGGCAAAGAGAAACTCCTGAGCATAACCTCAGGAGCCCTAGTACCAGAGGCCTTCATCTCTCCCAGTCCCTGGATTCTGCCACCCCCATGTCCCTTCGCGCACATGAGCCCAGGGCCACAGGGATGGCAGATTACTATCCAGCTAGAAGTATGGGGCTCATAGGCCAGTACCTCCCAGGAATGGATGGGCGGGCATCCGGGTATGGGCACCCAAGCACAGTGCAATTTAGTGGGGAACCCCAGGAAAGTAGGATCATTAAGGGCATCCTGAAAACCTCTGCCCAGTTAGGTCAGTGGGGGGGGTACCCATCAAATCCTGGCAGCAAGGAGGGATCTGAAGACTCCTCTGAGCATTACAGGACACAGGAGACCAGGTCCCCACATTCTGCCAGCCATTCCCAGGCTCGCAGAATCCAGGAAAACCTGGAAGATCAGACGGGCACCTCTGGGAGCAGTGCTTCTGAGTCAGAGGATGAATGGACCAGGGTTACCCGAACCAAAAAGGACAATAAGACAAAAAGGGCCTTGCTTAAGGACCCATTGAAACAAATAAAGGCAATAAGGAGTGTCATCAGGCCTTATCATAAGAACGCCAAGTATTCTATTTGGGAACACTTGGAGCTCTATGAGCAAATGATGGAGACTTTCCATTTGAAGGACAGCAGCAGCTACATCCAGTACGTCAAATGGACCTTCTCACCAGAATACTCCAGTTTCTTTGCAGGGCTGGATGATCAAAACCATTCAAGGTGGTCCACATACAGGGCGGCCATCTTGAAACATTTTTCTGTGCACAGAAATCCTCAAGAGGCTCGCAAGGCAGCCTACAATTTGCAATGTGGGGAGGATCAGGCCCCACAAGAGTTTGTGCAAGAATTAAAGCGTGCTTTTGCGCAGACCACCAGAAGGGTGCGCACGGATAGCAGAGAATTTCTCAATACGTTTTTCCATGCCTCACCCAAATACATAATGACCCTGCTCGTGAGAGATTTTCATGAGAAAAGATCTTTAGACTGGGTCATTGAACAGGCTACCTGGATCTATGAGGTGCAGAAGCCCATCGAAAATAAAAATAATGCGCAGAAAAACCCCAAAACCAACAGCACCCCTGCTGCTGCCAAGATGGCAGAGGTAAAGGTCACCCCCGTTTTGGATTTGGAGATGGGGGGGGCCTAAAAACCTACCTGCACCTAATAATGCCAAGCCCAGAAGGCCCTCGGGCCAGTCACAGACAGGGAGCCAAGGAGGTAGTCCCACAAATGAGGTCCCTCGCTCCCCTGATTATGTAAATCCCTGCTACAAGGGAAACCGACCCATCCTGGGTTATGTGTGGACTCCTCCAGCCCAAGGGGGGGGGAATCCAACCAAGCACCTGACCCAGGGAACTTCCCTCCTAACGTCCCCCAGGAGGGCAGAAAATCACCAAATCCTGGGCAGAACTTTTTCCCCAGGTATCCACCCAATTTCCAGCCCCAAAATCATCCATCCTTCTTTCCCCAATTCCCTGAGCCCAGACAACCTAATCCGGGAGAGGGGAGGCCAAGGGTGGAGGGGTACCCGAATCTTCCCAATCCGGGGTATTACCAGAGAAGGGATAGCTGCCCTTCCCGGGATCAGCCCAGGGGAGAAAATAGAGCCCCGTATCAGCCTGAGCGGGTTTCACAACTTGAGCGCCAGGTCCAAAATATGGCACGAGATCTGGGTCACATACTGAGGGCTCAACAGAACCCTCAGATGAGCATGCCACCGCAGAATGCCCCAAACTCTGGACCTGGTGCTCCAGAACAATGACGGGGGCAGCACCCTGATAACCCACCGGTTCCCGGGGAGGGGGCACAAAGGGAAGGGGGGTGTAAAGCCTTGGAGGAAGCTTCCTTCCCAACTCGTAAACAGCCCCTGGAAAACCAGGAACCGGAAACAAAAGCTCCTGCCCCTGAAAGCCTACCTCCCAAGGAGCAGAGGGGGGGTAGGAGAAACAAAGGACCCAAACAGACCCACTTCGTGGAGGAGGTACAGGTCTTCCAATTTGAGGGAGAGGGATCCTCAGAAGATCCTGGGAAAAGGATCATCTCCTTCAGAGATGGGGAACTCCTCCCAAGGAAAAATGGGTCCCAAGGGATGCCAATTCAGACTGGGGAGATGTGGAGACTGAGCTACCGCCGCCCATCATCTCATCCCAGAACCAACAATACCAAAATCCCATGGGTCAAACCCATCCTGATGACTGCCTCCAAAAAGGGGGGTGGCCCAGAACCCGAAACCATTTCCAGTTGCCAACTTTTTCTTTCAGATTCCCCAGGCTCTCCACAGAATTCTGCCCAAATCTCTTTGCTAGCAATGTCCGTAACCAGAAAGTTAGCCAACCAGTTGTCCAAAAATGTGCATTATCTGTGCCCCCTTGAGGAGAAGGAGGGAAGATATTATGCCCCGGTACAAGTACAGGGGCAGGGTACAATTTCAGCACTGGTGGACACTGGATCCCAAGCTACCCTTCTGTCCAAAAGGGCCTTTGATTAACTAAATGCAGGAAGGGGGGAGAATTACCATATTCCTCTCACCTCTCTTCCTGGACAACTGCAGAACTTTGACGGGAAGGAAATTCCTGTCGAGGGGACTGCAGATTTGGACATCACAATTGGGCGACACAAGGTGAAACACCCAGTCATAGTAGTGACTCCAGAGGGCACCCCTTGTTTACTAGGGAATGACCTCCTGTGAAGGTTGTCACCCCTAATAGATTGTGCAAACAAGGTCCTCTGGACCCAGACTAGCCGACCAATAAAATTAAAACAGAGTGTCAACCATGTTAGTTTAAACGGCACCTGCCACATGGTTGAACAAAAATCTGACCAAGTAGAATTTCACTTCCAGAACAACCAAATTCCAGATGTGACAGTAATAGCAGTAGGACAACAGACTGGTGATGAGGGGTCCTCTCTATTTCTGAAAATCAACCTTCCTTCCAGTTTAAGGTGGTATTCCACACTGGAAGGAAATACTCTGAAATACTTTACCAATCCACAATCAGAAACTCCCACTCCTATAGTCCGGAAAGATGTGAAATCAGCTCAGAGCCTGGCTGATATTCAGCAAATTGGAGAGCAGTTGTTCATCCCTGTTCAGTTAAATGATGGGAAGGACTGTTTTCGCCCAAGTGTGTGTGAACAACGGCAAGAGCTTCATCAGCGAAGCCATGTTCCGCCAACTCCCAAAAGATCCAGCCATTCCCACATTCAAACTGATAGACAAATGGGAAATGGACCTGGAAGCACCCAATTCGAAACATCTCCTGCCAAGCAACTGTATGCTCAAAATCTCCATTGGCAACAAGAGCATAGTCCATAATTGTTGGGTCGTGCGAGACGTCACTGTCGCTTTTTACTTAGGCAGTGACATTCTCAATCGCTTCGCCATTAGTTTGGACCTAATAAACTTCAAAGCTTGGTCCCGATTAGCGGATAATCCCATGGGCTTTGATGATTCAGAAAAAGCATTTAGGTCAGCTCAATTGCTACCTTATGCAGTTGAAATTCAGATTAAAGAGGAAGTCACCATCCCAGAAAGGACCCAACAATTCTCCCTGGAAGTGAAAGTTAAAAGAGGACAAAAATTGAAAAACCCTGATGCTTATATACATCTAAATGCTTCTCTCCAACAGCAAGGGTTGGGGGTAATCCCAACTCCATTAGTCAACATAGAACATGACACCATTCCAATAGAGGTGGATAACAGCGACTTAAAGAGTATTACTCTAGCCGCAGGCACCATTATTGGAATGGCGGTTGATGACCGACATTTTTCCATTGATCTAGGAAATGAACTGTTAGGACCAATCCCCAAGGACTGTTTTGACAGTGACAGGGATGACAACACAACACCAGACAGGATTTTCACCCGGCATGGGGGTACTTCCTGGTGTACACTTCTTGCCCTTAGGGTAAGATGTGACTTGTGACTTCAGAGGGGATGAGGTGATTTTCCAGGTCCATGAGGGCTGCCTTTCCCACCTGAAGCCTCCAGTCCAAATCAGCACTCTGACCAGGGACTTCTCCACCCAGCTGGAGGAGGCCGTGGAGATAGCCAAACCAGAAGTCTTTCCAGGCTTCAGGAAGATGGTGGAAGAGAGGGTCAACCTAGCTGATGCCTGCGTGACTCTGGAACAGAAGCAAAAGTTGAAACAAGTTTTCTTGGATTTCCAAGATCTCTTTGCGGTAGACACATATGACTGTGGTCGCACCGACATCCACACCACAACAATTCCCACGGACCCTGGAATGACTCCAGTGTTTGTGAAGCAATATCGTTTGCCTCTCACATCCATGGAGTCCCTTACTGAAATAATTAGGAACCTTGAGTCCCGGGGAATAATCCGTCCAGTCCACAGCACTTTCAATAATCCGGTGCTGGGAATATTGAAGCCAAACGGCCAGTGGAGACTCTGCGCGGACCTTAGGGAGCTCAACAAACGGGTCCATACTTCCCGATGGCCTCTGCCCTACATTGACCAAGGGCTGGCCCAGATTCAAGGGTCACAGGTATTCACAGCAATAGACCTGACCAATGGATACTGGACCGTGCCTGTCAGTAGGGAGGACCAATACAAACTGGCTTTTACCTTTGGGGGCCAGCAGTACACATGGACCCGGACTCCCTTCGGATACCTCAACTCCGGCAATGAATTCAACATTTTCCTACATAAGGCCATGCCCGACCTGGGTGCGAGGGGTAACCTGGCTTATGTAGATGATGTCCTCATCAAAAGTTCATCTGTGGAGGAACACATAGCGGGGATCCGTTAAGTTCTGACGCAGTTGAGGGCCGCCGGAGCAAAACTTTCCTTTCAGAAAGCACAGTGGTGTAGAACCCGTGTTAATTTCTTGGGCATGAGATTACTCCTCAGGGTCTCTGTCCACAAGAAAAGAAAGTGGAAGCACTCCAGAAACTGAAGGATCCCACAACTCTGCGGGAACTAAGGAGCCTCCTTGGACTGACTAATTACAGCAGAAAGTTCATTGAGGGCTACACAGAGATCACTAGACCCCTGATTCATCTCCTGAAGGTGGGGGTCAAGTGGGACTAGGGTCCAGAACAATCCGAGGCAGTAAGACAACTCAAAAGAAGCCTCTCACAAGCGCCTTGCCTAGCTTACCCTGTCATAAACAAGGAGTTCTTCCTGGAGACAGGGTTCTCTAATACGTGCTTGACGGCAGTATTATACCAAAAGCATGACAAGGTCAATAAAGTAATCTCCTATTCAAGCAAAACTTTATCCTCTGTGGAGGAAAAATTCAACGATTGTGAGAAGGCACTCCTGCCAACGGTGTGGGCATTGAAGAATTACCGCCCGTTTATCCAGGGGGAACACATCATAGTGGAGACTCCACACCAGCCTCTGCAATATCTCCAAAGTGACAGAATCCGGGCCGGAAATGTGAGTAATTCCCGAATTACTTCCTGGATTCTGTCAATGCAAGGCTTTCCTGTAGAGGTCAGATATGGCCAAAACAAGAAGAGTCCCCTCGCGCAAGGTCTGGCTGACTTGCATGATTGTGCCAGAGAAAACTCGAGGACGAAAGTCTAAAAATGAAGGACAACATGGAGGCATACCTCAATTCCCCACACAAAGTCTTTGAAGAGGACAAGTGTGAGGGAATGCCCACTGTCTATGTGGATGGATGCTCTTACCATCTTGACAACCACGGGGAGAAAGAACTGGTGGCCAGCGTAGGGAATGCATGGGTGAAGGAGTTTCCTGAACCCTCCGCTGGGTACAAAATTGGTCCCCGAAGTAGTCAGGTGGCTGAGTTGATGGCTGTGCATCAGGCCATCCTCACCGCTGTCCAACATCAACTCCACGAACTGGTCATAATCACAGAATCGGATTATGTACGGAACGGGTTCGTGGAGCACCTGGTTAATTGGAAAACCAGAGGCATGTTATGTGCTAATAACAAACCCTTGAAACATGGGAAGTTCATCCAAAACATTGATGATCTGGTCACCTTGAATGGGATGACCATCTACTGGAAAAAGATCAAGGGTCATTCCAAAGTAGAGGGACCAGCCAAAACTGGAAATGACTTAGCTGATCAGCTGGCTAAAACCGGGGCCATCCAAGGGGATCTAATAGAGATTGAGTCCCTGTTGGGGGAAATCCAGGTCACTGCTATCACTAGGTCCCAGACAAAGGCTCACAATGATCTTTCAACTGCACAATGGAGTAAGGAGATCCCTGATGCTGATTTAATCACGGCTCAAAAGGGGGATCCAATAATTGGTAAGTTTTACCAACACATTGAGGACCCTGAGAACTTTCCCCTGACGGATACCGATTACATTGGGAAAGAGGACCTAAGACTGTTGATGAAATGTCCAAAGATGTTCCGGATCCAAGACAGGTTGTTGGTAAGGAAATCCCAAGCTGGCCATGATCAGTGGGTGGTTCCTACCTCATTCCGAAGCCTGATGTTAAGTTACGCCCATGATGCGGCCACAGCCGGTTATAGGGGGTTTCATACAACACTGGAAATCTTAAGAGAGGTTGCATACTGGCCACACATGGGGCAGGACCTCGACCAATACTTGAAGCGGTGTCTTGTGTGTGCACAATTTCAGCCATCATCCCTCACACACCGTGCGCCTCTCCAAAAGAGGGGGATGACACTGCCATGGTCAGATTTGCAAATCGACTTTGTAGGCCCTGTAATTCGCTCGTCTAGAGGAAACAAGTACATGTTACCCGTTACGTGCTTGTTTACCAAGTGGGTGGAATGTCTCCCGGCCCCAAACTGCAAGGCAGAAACAGCAGTTGCCCTGATGATTAACCACATCTTTTCCCGTTTTGGTCTACCTCAAAGGATTGAGTCAGACAGAGGTAGCCACTTCACCAGTGAAGTAACGACAAAGATGTGGGAGATACTGGGGGTTAAAAGGAAGCTACACATTGCTTACAGGCCAGCTTCTTCTGGAGCAGTGGAGAGATACAACCGAACCATTGTGAGCATATTAAAAAAGTTTGTGGCAGATTCTGGGCCAAGTTGGAATATCCGATTACCTCTGGTCCTACTGGCCATCAGATCTATCCCTAAAATGTCACCATTTGAGTTGATGACGGGGCGCAAGATGGTGCTTTCCCAGCATTTGCTCTACAGGACCCAAGAGCAGACACTGATAAATGCCTCCACAATTCATGAGTATGTGGAGAATTTAAGGAAACACCTTCAACATGCTTTTGCCTATGCTCAATCCGAATCTAGAAAGATCAGCCGAGAGCATGAAGACCCACTATGATTTGAAAACTACCCGAAAGGAATGTAAGGTGGGTGATCGGGTCTATCTATACAATTTCCAAAGGAACCAGGCCAAGCAGCGAAAATTCTTGCCTGCATGGAAGGGACCGTTTGAAATTATAGACAAGATCTCCCCTGTTGCCTACAAGATCTGCATCCCCAAAGGCAGTTTGGCAGAGGGGGAAGATAAGTGGGTCCATATAAATCAGCTAAAGTGTTGCCATCCCAGGCACACTCTGCAACAACTGGAGGAGTCCTCTGCAATACCAGAGGGGAACGCCCCAGAGTAATTGAATTCCAACCCTAAAATATCCCACATATAGTCTCTAAAATATTATGATTTGGGAAAAAAAAAATGTCTTATGATTGTATCTTGTTTTTTGTTAAAATAAGAACGCAAATGTTTTGACTATAAAATGTATATGCCACCCCACTATATCAATGGTGGGGAAGAAATGTCTATGAATAGGTATTGCCGCTTTCCTTTGTCATCCTAGGAGAAAGAAAACATGGAGACCCACCACGGAAGGTGACCTGGGGACCGGGAGGGAAGATCCGAGGGGCCCGGGGTACCGCCCAATCCTCCCATCAGGACCAGCAAGGAGAACTGATTGATCGACTGGAGGTAGGAAAAGATACTGAACTGTGCCACCTATGGAATTGGAAGAAGAGGAGGCGAACATCCCAGATCTTGCGAGTTCCATCAGTGAAAGGCCAGAATGGCCATCGCAAGAGGGGGGGCTTGTGGGATGTTTTTACCCATGCATCCAAGCCCTACCATAAAATTGTGCAGTACTGGCATGGAAAACATCATGATGGCCAGAACTCCCCAGAGAGTGCACAGGGAAAACATGAAGAATGTGCTGCCACCCATTTTTGCCTATGTTGTGAGCACAGGAGGGCACTGCCTAAAACCACCATTGGGCTACACACACTGTAGCTTGAAACCATTGGGAATGGCAATGCTGATTGCCAAAAAGCAACTCAGAACTGTGGGGAATTCATTTTCTTAATCCCAAAAATGGATGCAAGACCGGTACTCACCATTATCAGAAAGCCGGCGTTTTAAAACTACCAGACTTTTGTTTAAAACTGAACAGAGGAACCCAAACCAGGCCAAGGAAAGACTTGCTAAGAGGTGGATACAATGTAAAACTATATTCTGAAATGATTTGAAGGAAGTAATTATTTAATGTATAGGTAAAAATTGTAAGTTTGATTTAAACTGGGAACTAAAGTGACATTTAGCTGAATTCTGCCTGACAACTACCCCCGACAGGAGAAACCTGCTCAGCCACTCTTCCCAGGCCTAGCTGCATCCTGCTTCCCCACCAAAAGGAGTTGACACCTCTCTGATTAGATTAGGGGAGGGGCACCGCAGGAGGTTGAACAAAGCCTTGTCCTGGACTCAGGCAAATGTTATATTGGGGGGGCTGTAAAGTGGCTTCCTCTTGGGAGAAGTGGGAGGAGAAGTGCCTCTGGGAGTCACCCGAGCTGGAGGCGGGGGCAGACAGAAGCTTCCCCATGTGCTTTGGAACCTAAACCACACCCATCTGGGCCAGAGCATAATTTTAAAAAGATAGATAACTCATAGTGCGGACTTGTCAGAATTATATAAGTAATATCATTATTCTTGTGATTTTTCTGTGCACGTTTTAAGAGGTGTTAGGACCCTGTGGTGTATTCTGGGGGGTTGCTAGCGGAAAATTGGGTCTTACTCCAAATGTCTGCAAGTTAAAAATCTGACACTTCATCAATTAGTGTCTATACTCCTTGCGCACATGTGTGTAATTTTTGGTAAATGTCTGATATTGGTAAACCAGTCAAAAAGCGCAAAATGTTGTCATTTTTGAATGCAAACCCCCAGGAAGATCAGAGGCGGACAAGCATGGACCATAAGGAATATATAATGTGTACATGTAATTTCAACAAATTGTGTATCTGGGAAATATGTATTTGAATCAAATATAGATTTGTGGGCAAATTGACAAGGGGAAGATCCTCTGACCCATAAACAGACCTCATCACTCTGACAATCCATTTCCTTCCCCCAATCATATGAGAGGGGAGAATTGGGCCAATGACAAGTAGAGAGGGGCAGGCTTAGCTATGCCACGCGCACACCCACTTCCAAAACACATAAAAAGAGACTGCTTGGACAGGTAGAGGGATTCAATTCCATTTTCTGCGGGACGCTCTGCCGGGAGACTCCAGACTTCACATCCATCAAACTTCAGAGACCAGAACTTTACTTCAGAACTTAAAGCAAGGGCCTAAACCCACAAACTGAGAACTCTTCTCAGCAGGCCTCAGCATCCTTAAAATCATTTTCAAACTATTCCACAGCCAGGCGAGCTGTCTGAATTCTTTTGCCAAGAACTTTTGCCAGTACCCAGAAAGCAGTGTTACATCCAGAATCCACTTGGTCCGGACCGGAAAGCAGAGCAGTATCCAGAACCAGAGGGCGCTGTATCCAGAGAGGCTAGACCAGCAGAGCAGACCTGACCCAGACCGCTGTGAGCAGAACCAGAGATCCGGATCACTGTGAGCAGAACCGGTGCCTGATTGACCCGCCGAGCAGACAGAACCGCCGCTGGACATGTTGACCAGATCCGTGACGAGGCCCATTCATTTCAAAATTAGGAGTGAGTATCCGCCAGAACTGTGCAGAACCAATCTCTTAGTTAAAATAATCTAATCCAAACTATTTTCTAATTAGAACAGCCTCATAGAAATCGTGTCATCTGTCATTTGTAAAGCTGCACAACTGTCACCTGTCAATTCTGCAGCTGCAAGCTGTCACCTGTCATTTTGAGTTTACTTTAAATCTGAAAATCTACCTTTATTAATTCGTCTGTATCTCTGGAACCGGTTTAACTTTCCTCTGAAAGCGTAGAATCTAAGCTTTCCAACAAGCCTAGAACCGACTTCCTACTCCTTATACTTTTACTGCAATCGTGATTTACGCAAACCGCGTATTTGCGATTTGGCTCAATTTCTCCACTTGTCAAAATAGCAGCTCCATTCCTTCCTTTGTTAAAATCCGCTTGCAACCTGGTAATAACTCATAGAGCATTGCTAAAGTGAGCCTGAACGAATACCAACAAGCATCTCTCACTCACCCTGAATCTCTAGAGGGAATTAAAATCAGTTAGCACATTTTCCCATCCGTTGCTATCACATTTAAAAGCATTTTGGGCCTGTGTTTCAAACTTCTACCTGTTTCCTCTAAGCTTGCTGGGGGGGAACTGAATTTCGTATTGTATTTGATTGCATTCCTGAGAACTATGTGCTCCTCTTTCCATCTCCTTCCATTTCTTACATTGCATAGGGGGGGTGAATTGCCAGAGAAAAAGTGATTACATTGTTGTTGGTTGAAATCATATCAAGTTTATTTGCTGTACTGCATTTTATTCCACCTTGCATTTCCTTGAAACCATCAAGCATTTTCAGCTACCTCATCCTCTATACTACTCCTAAATAATCAAGTGTACCACTGTAACATTAGCCATTGTGGATCCACATCATATGTCTCAGTGTACTATCAGATATTAATTTATTATAAAAGTGTGATATATATATATATATATATATATATATATATATATATATATATATATATATATATATATATATATTGTTTAATTTTCCAAATAAACCTTTTCATTTGCAAAACAAATTTCATTCTTGGCTCTGTGGGGTCAGGGGGATTCTAAGAGGGAGGTGTTATACAAGGGTTGTCATCCAGAGTACTGAACTGGACCTAAAAATATATCAATAAGGGTTTCCCTCAGCATCCCAGACTAGGCATTGACTTAGCTGTAGTGTTGAAGTGAAGCCGCTTAACAATAAAGACACAACAGGGCTTGAAACAAGGATGCTTATTAGCCTCCGCATTATTTAATTTTTTTCATAGCAGATGTAGGAGACTCCTTTACAAATTTAGTAACTGATGCACCAAAATTTAATGGGATCCACATCGGTTATCTGCTATATGCAGATGATATGATATTAATTTCTAAAACACCTATGGGTCTACGATCAATGTTAGGAGCCCTTGACATATTTGCACAAAAGAACTGCATTACCATCAACACGCAAAAAACACAAATAATGCAGTTTGGCACTCCCGAGCAAAAGAGCAAATGTCATATGTGGCAATTACAAAAAAGAGACCTGCATGTAGTCACATCCTACATTTATCTGGGTATTACTGTTAACAACCATAGGAGAGACATTCCGTATGAGGATCATAAGAAAACTAAACAACTAATGGCTCTGTCACAGGCTAGGATAATCATTGCCAAATATTGCAAGTTTACAATTAAACCTATATTATAAACAAAAAATAGTACGGACCATACTCTATGGCACTGAAACAAAGAACTGGCAACCATACTCATATTGGGCAAGAATTGAAAGTCAACATTGGAAACAAGCATTAAACTTACCTATCTCAGAATCAATATCACTAATTAGGCATGAATTAGGATTAGTCTTGCTGTATACTATGTATAGGTGGAAGATATGCTTAATGTATAGGAAGTGTGTTATGAGCAAAGAAAAAAATGGATTCTTATCTTTAATAGCAAATTATCTACAAATGTCAGCTGATAATTTTCCAAAGGTCTGGTGCACCAAAGCGCAAAAAATTTGACATGTCGCTGGAATATCACTAACTCTATTAATTGAAAACCCAACTAAAACAAAGCAAAGATTATGGCAATATGGTTGGATACAAACTAGAGTGCAATGTACAAAACACCAAAAGTTCAGACAGAATCCTTTTGCACTAAAAAAATATGGAAGTTTGGAATCTTACCTAACCCAGTCACCGCACTCGCTCCATCGTAATCATTTTTGCGCTTCAGGTTCAACATATGGCCGACCAAAGAAGTTCAACTCAAGTGGAAGTTGATACAACAAAATTATTTTAAATGCTGATTTTGTCAAAAGGATAAGGAAACAATTAGACACTGATGGTAGACTGCGATTACTTAATGTTCCAAAGAATTCAATACTTCAAGCCCTGACTTGAAAACTAAAAAAATCTACACCGTGATCAATTCTGGGAAATCTTGTTTCACACTAATAGTAAATGCATCAGATATGCCATTGTCAATTAAATGACATAACTCCATTGTGAATTAAATGACATAACTCCATTAAGACTTGATGAAATTGTTAAATTATAAGCTAAAGATTTCAGTGTTGATTTTTCGCTCTATCCATTGAGACTGAAGGAAAAATAGAAGAATTAATTTTTACCATAATGCAATAATCATAGGGAATTGAAACCTGCCCGAAAACAGAAATAGAGGTGCTTTATGTATATAAATGTATTAATATAATGTATAATCATGTTTTTATGTAATCTTTTTATGTAGCTAAGTGTATTTTATTGTTTATTTGTAAATATGTTGAAAGGCTGAAATTCATCTCAGCCAAAACAACTTAATAAAAAAATTAACATGGGTTTGTATTGGATGCAAACAAGCATTGGTGGATCGTCACTGTTTGCCCATTAGGAAAGGATACTGTCCAATGGTTATGTTCCATGTGGAGGAATAGTTGGATCGTGGCATGGCAGGTTTACCATTGGTACCTTCTGGTGGAGAAATAACAAATTAGTATTCTTAGCCATTCCTTTTTCGAGGTCTCCCTTTCCACCTTGGAGACAGTGGAACTGCAGGAGTGGCGCCCGGTCACTATGAGGTAGGCCCAGATGTCCCTGTGATTACAAGATGCCGCGCTACACATTTCACTCGTTCGTGTGGCAAATGTTTCTGATGGCTCAAATTTGCCACCTTAATTGCTGTTTCATCGCGGCAGCGTCTCCATGCCTTGGAGGCTTTCTGTCTCATGCACCTATGATGTTACCCAGCACTCCTCCAACATTGCTGCCTTGCAAGGTGCCTGTCCTTCTCCTGCCTTCTCTGCTCTGATTGTGTCATGGCCACTGGTCAAGGGCCATTAACTGTGTGCCCTGCAGGGTCCCAATGGACCCAGCCCTGGCGCCAAGCTCATTTAAAAGTGTGCTCTGCACACAGTATGCTTAAAGCACATGCACCTAAACAGGGCGTGGCCATACAGAGGCATTGGAAGCATGTGCAGAAGACAGGGGAGTGGCAAGGTGGGGCCACAAGGTGGGGCATAAAGGGAGTGGCTGGGGCCAGGCTATATAACCAGCCCCACCCGCATGCACGAGCATCGCAGTCTCCGAATCCATCCTGCATCTTACCTGGAACCAGCCACGCCATCGCTGGAAGCACTAGTACCCGCTTCCAACTCTGCAGCAACCGCGCGCATCTTACCTGGACCCAGCCACGCCATTGCTGGAGCACTGCTACCCGCTTCCAACTCTGCAGCCACTGTGCGCATCTTACCTGAGGCAAGCCACGCCATCACTTGAAGCAGTGCTACCGTTTCCAACTCTACAGCTACTGCGCGCCTCTTACCTGTCTCCTCGAATCCACCTCCTGGAACTCCTTGCATCCTTACCTGCCCCGAACGCCCATCAACACAGAGTCATCTTCTGGTGCAGCATCCTCGCAGATCCTTCCATCTGGCAGCCGGCAGGAATTCGGAGTACTGCTCGCCATCAAACACCGACTGGCTGCACCTGCAAAAGAGACAGAAAGCACAAAGTTAGCAATTGCATAAACTGTCAATGCTGGGCAGCGCAACTCGCAAACTTTGCGCATCATCCGGAAATCCAACTTACCTCTTGTAGGTTTTCTGGATTGGACTCTCTTCCATCACCTCATACTCAAGGGGCCATCTTCATAACAGGAGGGAGAGGAAAGGACAATATAATGTTACAGACAGTAATCATTGGGGAAATCATCACCACAAATACGAACAATAATCAGTGTTATAAAACACCTTCCTTCAAGGTGGGATTGGTCGCAGCCGGACTGGGCCACCACGCAAAGGACCAGTGACACAACTAGGTCCATCCACGGTGCCCCTGCTGAGAGAAAGCAGGGCAGAGAGCTCATCCTTACACTAAAACAGCGGCAGTACCAGAATCCAGAGCCTTTGATTTCGCAGCAGCTGGAGCCAAGTCCTGGGAGGGCTCCAACCGTGCCCCAACGTCCCCGCAGAGACCAGGTGAGTGTAACAGATTAGCCCACTATCCCATTTTAGGGCCAATATGGAGTACCAGCAGGCGAGTGCCGGCCCCCAACAAAGGCTCACCCAAAAGGTCCCTCTCTGAGCCTGTCAGAAGTGGCACCTCTCCTCAAAAACTCTAACTGAACATTGATCTCTCACTTGCACTGATAAGCTCTGAAAATGCACAAGGTTCTATCCTCCTTGTCTGGACATTATCTCTGTTGTTATTACTGTTTCATGCTTTATCCACACTGTCCCTTTGACCACCCCATACACACTCATACAGCACAATACCACCAAACCCTTACCAACTAAAAGCATACCCAACACGCAGTAACCCGTTTTTCCGAACTGAAGCTACAAAGAGCACAACAAAGTTCCATTGTGCTCTCCCTTTCCATCCCACTAACTGAGCCTCCTGAAGCCTCCTTCCTTTTCAAATCCACCAGATTGCCTGGAGACCATAACAATGGTACTGTTACGTGGTATAGATCACAATAACGTAACAGGAATGAAAAGGGAGGCAGGATGTCCATGGAAGAGAATAGAACAATAATCAATCAGAAAAAAGATGAGATATGTAATAAGAAGCTTGGTGGCATGAGATGATACAAAAGGGTGAGCACGACGAATATTGAACAGAAAGAAGCAATATGTATGGTGTGAAGTCATCATGAATTAAGGCACAGACAACACAAAACTTATTAATTAATATACTTGCCTTCACAGCTAAATATATATCATTGGTAGGGATGTCAGCAAAAAAAGAAAGTGTTCCAAAAAAAGTTCTGAGCTTCTTCCAGCTCCATGCTTGATTTCAACATCCTCCTCCCCAAGTTCACAACAGTTCCAAAAAGGCCTCAGGGTTCCCTTCCCCAAGAATTCAACACAGTTCACAAAGTCTTGCAGTTCCCTTCCCCAAGAAGGCTGCTCTTCCAGCTTCAAAACTACAATCAGTTCCAATCCTTGCCTTTAAAAAAACATTTCCAGTTCAACTTCTTAATCATGCAGAAGTTCAATAGTGTGCGATCTATGTTCAATATGTGCAATCATTTAAATAGATTGTACTCTTTCTGTATATCCCATTCACTTCAGCAACTGTTATGAAATACAGCTTCTCTCTCTTTACTTTCTTTGGCTCTTTCAAGCAGGGGTCACTCGGTCTAGGGCCAGTTGTCGGGATCACACGGTTCACCCATCACAGGCCACGCAACCGATAACCTTTGGCACTCTGTTATGCTTTCTGTATTCTTCAGGCTTTTTGGCAACAAAGGTTTTCTCTCTCTGAACCTGTGTCATTGGTCAACACTCATTTCAGATTTCCTTGGCAGTCTCTTGGCTTTGCAAAAACAGAGGTGATGGCTGGAAGGTTTAGAATTGATCTTAACCACTGGCATTGCTCTGGGCAACCCTCCTGACCATCGTTCTTTGCCTGCCAAGCCATTACAGAAGGGGAAATACCATATGAAAATCAGGCTTGGCCCCACCCCGAAAGGGCAGACCAGCCCAAACTGCTAGGTCACATCCCTTCTGCACAAGACCACAAGCATCCCCAAACATGTTTCGGCCTTGTTGGGCCTCATCAGTGAGGAGTCTCTTGGCTTTGCCACAGCATGTATCTTACACAACTCGCTCCATGGTGTTCACCCTTTTCCCACCACCTTGCTTTCACATTATTCATAAGTGCTCATCACTTGCTTTTCACTTTTTTCATATGTTTTCATCGCTTTAGCTGAGCGCCACATCATCACCAGAAGCCAATAGCCGGCAGACTATCAGCCGGCCCAGGAACTAAGGCCAGGAATGAAGGCTCTATGCTGACAGAGCTGACTGAGCGCAACTAGCAATTGGCACAGACAGGCTGCCCGTCCTTACACGCACCGTCTTATCTGGGACATCTAGGTGAGTGCACAATATGCACAAAATCACTAACTAAGACCAAGCCCAACATGCTTACTGAACTTTGATTAACGCATGTAGCCTTACGCTCATTCAATTGTCTGGTGTTCTCCATGTACCTACGCATTTTAACGCCAAATCTTAATGCATTGTTTCACAAATGTCTCTAACTATTAATGATATGACAATTAGATTGCAGCACAAACGCTGCTTGCACCTGTTATATTCTAGCCTGATGTATCCCTGCCCACTAGAATTGCAATTATAGCCAGCCTGTGTACAATAACAGTTACATTACCGGCCGAATAGAAGTATAGTGTCTGCCATTAACATACTTTATTGCTTACAAGTTAACACTGTATACCCTAATTCACAACTAATGTTTGTTAGCCCATGCCTTCAATAACGCTACTCCACGCATTGACCCCATATTGTTGCTAGCTGTTGCTGCGGCTGTCAGCATTGTAGAGGGAATTTACTTCTAATTGTGCGTTGCCAACCTAATGAATCACCAACTGTATTGTATGTAGTTTTGCCAAGCTATTGCCTACTACCATAATGCAAGAAATTGTGTTAAACTAACGTGCTAGCAATCACCTAGACATTACTGTGGTCTGCCACCAGATATAGCTACTTACCCTGAGGATAGAAAGTTCATCACTTTCCTCCATCTGACCACTCTCTGGTCCACAAAGGTGCTAATAAATCACCCATCGCTAGTCATGACTACTACAATGCTGTACCATGATAAGAGCCTACCTGTGATCACCCTTGATACTGACCATTGGTCCGCAAAGTTACCTGTTCCCAACCTTACCATAACAAACACCCCATGTGACATTACAAACAGAAATGCTAAACTGCGATCTAGACTACCTAAAATGTATGAACCACTAGCTAGACTTGTTACTGCAACCAGCAATAGAGAGACTCTCAATTGACTGCCACTGAACAAAACACCTCCTCCACCAAGGTAGACACTAACCACAACATCTTTACTAACAAATACTGCAAACCAAGTACTAGTCTAACCAAAAAGAAAATAGACTTGATAGCCCTCAACACTTAAACTAAACACCCCCCTCAAGGGAGCCCTCATTAATGCCAGGTCATTAATAGCCCATGCCACCGAAATTGCTGAGCTCATCCAAATGGGTTATTATTACTTCCTAGCTATAATGGAAACTTGGCTTCACCAAGCAGGTGGCCCTGCCCTGATGCTTTCCCTGCCCCTCAAGTATAATATTCTCAGAGAAGATAAAACCAATTCTCGAGGAGGAGGCATAGCCATTATTGCAAAAAACAACCTAACCATAAAAATAGAAACACCATTGCATACCAAATCTTGCGAATCCTTAACTGCCAAACTCCTAACATCATCCTCTCAATCCATTAATATACACCTTATCTACAGGCCACAAAGCCCCATCGGAACCTTTGAAGAGGACATCTCTATGATCCTTTCAAACAACCTAAAAAATGTATCTCAAGCTATTTTACAGGGAGATTTGAACGTAGGTTTCAACGACCACAAAGATCTGCAAGCGACTAATATAGCTAATGTCCTCGCAGAACTTGGATTTACCCAAAGAATATCACAACCTACCGATGAGAAAGGCAGAACACTTGACTGGGTAGCTGACCATAATTGTAATATAACTATTACCGCTGTCAGCCCACAAATTTGGACAGACCATGCGTTAATAGCATTCCTCATAAATGTAAAAAACACCCAACCTCAGGAAAATACATTAGCTCCCCCCATGCCAACGAGAAATAAAAAAACATAACAAAACATAACCACAGACAAACTGCTACCACTGATCCTCCCAACTTTGAACTCTCTACCTGACTCATTAGACCCTACATCTCTAGTGAACAAATTCAACTCAACTATGGCCGAATCCCTGGATCCCATTGCCCCACTGAAATTGAGAAATAGCAAGCCTAGAGCACACCTAAATGCCTGGTTCACCCCATACCTCAAGTCACGAAGGAAAGAACAACGCAGGTGCAAATACTCCTGGAGACTGACTCCATCAGAGACCAATAAAGCAGCCCTCATCAACGTCTCCAACAAATACAAAAGCGAAATACAGAGAGCAAAAAAAAAGATAGCTTTGACAACAGAATAATGAAGGCAAAATCTGGTACTAAAGTGTTATTCATTCTACTAAAGGAACTGGAAAACCCTATCCCAGTACCTGACAACTGCGACAAAAATAAAATGTGGTGCTCCAATATCCAAAAAGCATTTCACTAAGCCACTGTTTGATGATCTACACCATCTAGGTGTCACCTACACTAACTATGCAGATGACACCCAGATTCTCATCCCACTTTCGGGGGATTATGAACAGGATTTGGCCTTGGTGAATAAGATATACCTCATCATCCAGGCATCGATGGCCTGTCACGGTCTATGCCTGAATGATGATAAAACGGAATTCATCATACTTGGGTCTACACAAAATATCAAAAAACTGAACCCTGACCACTCCGCCTTTGTTATAGATGGCCATACCATCAAAGTAACGAAAGAGGTAAGACTCCTGCCTTACTCTAACAAAGCAAGTGAATGCGATGGCCTCCGCTACCTCATACACCTGCAGGTCGATTAGAGCAGATAAACCTTACTTGTCCACCACTAGCTGCCTTATATTGGCAAGAGCACTGTTATTATCCAAATTAGATTACTGTAACGCTCTATAGCTGGGGTCCAATAAACATACTATGCAAAAAATCCAAACGCTGCAAAATAATGCACTCAGAGCTGCCCTAGGAATCCCAAAAAGAGAGCACATATCAGAAGTCAGAAGACAGTCTAACTGGCTCTCTACAGCTGGTAAAATTAAACTGAAAACAGCATCATTAACTTTCAAAAGCATCAATGATTCAGCCCCCAAATATTTAATAGAAAGGTTCAAAAAAAGAACCACTAACAGACCCATAGAGAAGCGTACACCAACTGTCTAGCTGTGCCCTCATTCAAATTGACTACTGCCGGAGGTAACAGTTTCCCGGTGAAAGCGGCCCAGTTGTGGAACTCCCTGCCAACCTCTCTAAGGTCCGACCTGTCCTTCCTACACTTTAGACTAAACCTCACTAAATGGGTCAAAGAAAACAACCAATAATCATGCCTCCCTGACCTGTTGAGCCCTGCCTAACTGAAACCCTGCTGCTCGCCTTGCATACTGCATATTGTATATATATATTTCCACTTGCATACTGACATTACCTTGTACATTGACCATCTGTGTATATATTTACTGTGCTGTAATTAATCTCCTCATGCTGTTAACTATTCTTTTGTTATTCTGTAATCTGTAACTGTAACTTGTAAGCTTAAAGTATTCTTGACCACGCGCCCGTATAACTTCGGGTCTGGCATGCCCTACAAATAAATAAACAAATAAACTTGCTTTTATCTCGGCTGTAAGCAAATGTGTTCATAATATCTTTCTTTCAGTTAGGTATTCAATAATATTCGTGGCACTCTTAAAAGTACTGATAACACTTTGCAGCTTGTTCGGTAATCAAATACCCTTAATTTGGTCTTCCAGTGCAATTGTAATACGTTTCAGTTCGTTCAGCATTTAGGTATGCCTATTTCCAGTCCCTGGAGCACCCTGGTATGCGTGTTCCCTTCTTTACACTCACCGGTATGCCGCTGCTTTCCTTTCGATCTGCTCTTATCTCACGGGAGCTCCAGTGAGCAGCGCTCACCGCCCTCGATTCTAGCTGCGCATAGCTCCTCTCTTCCTTAGTGATGGCTAGAAGCGGCCTGTAGCGATTGGGAGACGGTGTCCTACAGCTCCTGCTGAGGACACAGGGCACCGGTAGTAGCAGGTTTAATGATGCCCGGCATCTCTTTTGCCCTCCCAATCAGCACATTGTCCTTCCCATAGGTTCCTCTACAGCCTGCTCCTCTTCTGCAAGTTACGTCTTTCTTTGCAGGCCAGTTTCCCCTCTCTCTGCTGGGCAGTCTCTCATTTTATACACCTGTTGCTTGTTAAAATGGTTCTGTGTGCAAGTTCTTCACTACAGGTACCTGACCATAGTTAAGCCTAATAGCTGGACATGCCTGGCTATTGCAATGGTATTCCTCCACAACCCTCTTCCTTGTCTCAGTACCAAAGTGGTGTTGATGAATGGAAGTGTGCATAACTCCCAGTTGCCTCCTCCTTGTGCCAGTCTTTAAGTGGAATCACTGTGGGGCAAGGTAGGGTTCATGTTGATAAGGGAAAGGGGGATAGCATGTCTCACCCAAACATATTCTCTCCCCACTACCCAAGTTCCCTCCTACCAGGTGATCCTCCCTCACATATCCACCCCCAGGATCAGCATCCAAGAGCAATGACCTTTCCCTGGCCACCTGAGAGGAGGACCACGGGGAAGAAGATGTGAGGATGCCCTCAGGTTACTCACAATGGACAGTGTCCAAGATTAGAGATATGTTGGGCGAATGAGAGGGACTCATCAAAGGTGATTCCTAGATAATGAGCTGGGGTAGGGAAGTGAAGGGAGGAAGGAGGAAAGGGAAGGGGAACAATATTAGCATGGAAAAAGTTGCTTTCAGTTTTAGAGTTGTTGAGCGGAATAAAGTGGGTAGACATCCAATATTGTATGGCTATGGCAGAGACACAGTTGGAGAGAGTAGAATGGAGTGAGTCAGTGATGGATTAAAAGGAAATTTAAATGTCTGTATCTTTGGCACAGAAATGCCATGATAAGTTATAGGACGTTATTAGTGTTGAAAGAGGAATGATGTAAGGAGTAAATAATAGATGGAAAATTACAGAGCCTTAGGGAATGTCATAAAGGAGAGGTCATGGGGAATGAGAGTGTCTGGAAAAAGTAGTGTTTGCATGGTTAAAAGATCGAAGTTGAACCACTTAAGAACTGAGTCAGAGAAACCAAGTGAGGTGAGTGAAGGAAGAAGCATAGACTGGTCCACAGTTTCAAAGGCCACCCAGAAATCCAGGAAGATGAGTATAGGAGAAAATGTGGGGTGACCGTCAGGCAGACATAGGAGCTTTTGATATTGTGAAGGGTAATCTCAATACAATGAGAAGAAGCAACATAGACTGAGGAGGAAAAAGAAGAGAATGAACATTCAAACTAGAAGCCACCTGGCAGTAAACTGCACTTTCAAGTAACCTAGAGAGTAATGGCAGAAGAGAAATGGGCTGGAAGTTTGCAGGGAGAGTGGGATCAAGTGAATGTTTTTCACTATAGGAGTAACCACAGTGGACTTAAAGCAAGATGGAAACATAAATTAGAGAGGGAAAGACAGGTGAGTGTTAGGGGATACGATGAGGGTAGACTAGAGGAATGGGGTAGATGGTAAAGGATCAAAAAGAGAGGCAGTCATATGAGCACGAGTTCAGAGGGCATTTGTGTCTGATTCAATAAGTGGAGAAAAGAAAGACAATGAACATGAATGAGAAGGTGCGGAATCAGCGGGTGGGGGTCAGTAGAATAAAAGAAAGAACAGAGAGCAACAACCTTAGAAGTGAAATGATCAGCAAAGTTGAGGGATAGGGACTAGTCAGAAGGGTATGTTTTGTAACAGTTGGAAAATGCAACCGGGTGGTGAGAAAGGGAGAAAGTAAGGTCAGAAAAATAGCACTTCTTTGTAGGCAATAGAGATAAGTCATAGCATGAATTAAGTGAGGAAACAGCAGCGAAGTCAGAGTGAGAATTGGATTTTTCCAGCATCGTTTATCTCTACAAAAAGAAGTCCAAAGAAAAATAAGAGAAGGAATTAGCCATTGTTGGGGGAGTTTACTGGAAGGAAAGATGGGATGATAAGGGCAAAAAGAGTCGAGGGTCGTGAGGACAGACGTGTGAAAAGAAGAGGCAACACACTCTGGGGAAAGAGAAGAGAAGGTATTGAGTGGAGGATGTGAGAGAGGGCAGCAAGGAAGATAGATTACATGAGCGTAGATCATGATGAGAAAAAATTGATGAAGAAGGTGGAGGGACATCATTTGAGAAGAAAGGAGAGTGTTACTAGAAGGCAAGAAAGAGAAAATAAGGTCTAGTCATAACTCAGAAGTGGAAGGGATGTTGGTTATGATATGATATGGCATTTATAACACGCCTATACACAAATGTTTCAAGGCGCGACGAGGCAAGGGAGGGGGAACAGAGGGAAGACAAAGACAACGATCTTACTAGGCCAGGTGACATTGAGATTGCGCAAGTGCAGGGGAGGGGTGAAAGGGAAAGTGCATGGGGGGAACGGAGAGGGGGAAGTGCAATACATAGGATCAACAGTAAATAAATAAAAAATAAAATAAAAAACACAATAGTAAACGTGCAGCCAGCTAGTGGCAAGTGCAGGGGTAAATGCAGACATCAAGTGTCAAGAGCTGGAGGGGACTGTAATGATACACAAACAGCCCCAAAGTGCAGGGTTGCCCGGGAGGCAATGCAGGTGTGCAGCTGGCGGAGTAAGGGACCTGGGCCCGAGATAATTGGGTAGCCAAGTGACCAGAGCAGATTCAGTCAGGAGTGCAGCAGGGGAGCGGAGGAGAAAAAGCAGAAGCAAAGAGGAAGGTCTTGAGGTGCTTCAGGAATCAATGTTGGTTCTCCTCAAGTGTCAGGGAGGCAGGGTGGCAGTTCCAGAGGGAGGCCTCAGCTGAAGAACGAGGTCTGCCACCAATGTGTTGCTTAGAGAAGTGACTGACCCTGAGGGAGTTGGAGGTGGATGAGCGAAGAGCTCGAGAAGGAAGATATTTAGGAAGACAGAGTTGAAGGGAATGAGGCCCCAGGCCCCAGAAGGCCTTGTGGACAATGCAGAGGGTTTTGAACTTAATCCTCGCAGCGACTGGGAGCCAGTGCAGAGATTTCAGTCCTGGAGAGATACGATCCCTGGGCTTGAGGCCAAGGACAAGTCTTGCAGTCCTGTTCTCGATGAGTTGCAGAGGGTGGAAAGTAGAAGCAGGCAGATTTAAAAAGAGCTTGTTGCAGTAATCCAGTCTAGAGAGAACCAAAGCTCTGGAGACAGTAAGATTCTAGGGGAAGGAGAGAAAAGGAAGAATATCTCTGAGGAGGTGAAGCTGGTAGTGTGACTTCTTAGAGACGTCAGAGATGTGAGGAGAGAAGGAGAGAGTGGAGTCGAAGATGACCCTTTTTAGCCTCACAGGTGGGAGAAGGAAGAGATCCAAGAGAGGCTTATCAGGGAGCAACAGGAAACAAGGGAGTAGGTGTGAAGATGAGGAGAATCCCAGTCTTTCTGGCATTAAGGCAGAGATCATTGGCAGTACACCACTCCTGGAAAATGAGCTGGGTGTCGTCCTCATAGCACTGAAAGTTGGGGCAGAGAGCGGCAATGCGGTGGGAAAGAAGTGCCAGGTATTGGTTGAACAGCCAGAGAGACAGGTTAGACCCCTGGGGAACACCACAGGTAGAGATAGAGATAGAGATAGAGGCGAGGAAGGACACAAGTTGCACCCGGGAGGGTGGCATGGTTGACCATGTCAAACGCAGAAGAGAGATGAAGTAAGATGGGGACACAGGGGATATTGGAGTTAAGGTTGGAGAGCAGGTCTTCACGGATGTTCAGAAGAGCAGCTTCCATGTTTCTGGCAGCTCTGAAGCCAGACTGATGGTCATGGAGACAACCAACCAATTCAGTGTGAAGATCAATCTGGGAGATGGCCAGCTTTTCCAGGAGTTTGCCCAGGAAAGGAGTGATGGAGATTGGGCGGTAGTTAGCAGGGCCGGGGGAGTCAGCTGGAGGTTTTTTAAGAAGAGGGTGCACAAGGGAGTGCTTCAGGGGGGAAGGGTAGATTCCAGTGGTGAAGGAGTGGTTTCAGAAATCGGCCAAGGCAGGAGCCAGGGTGTCAATGTGGTCCTTGATGGTTTTAGAGGAACTGGGGTGAACCTGTTTTGACGAGACTTTCATAGATCAGTCTAGAAACCTTGTCTGTGGAGAACATTGGAAAGGCAGAGAACGAGGAAGGAGAGGGGGCCACAGAAGGGCCAGAGGAAGAGCCGGGAGCAGAGGAGAGGAGAAGGAGAGGAAGAGAGAGAGGACAAGATGTCCTGAGTTTTAGAGATGAAATGAGAAGCCAGGGCCGTGTAGAGGGCCTGGGAGGGGATAGGAGAGGTAGAGATTGCAGCAGGATTGGCCAGCTCCTTGTAGATTTTAAAGAGTTTGTCCGAGTTGTTGGCTGCCGCAGAGACGCGGGCTTCGATGAGGGATCTCAGCTTCGTGCGGACAGAGAGCCGGTATTGCCTTTGCAGCAGGCGGCAGGGCAGTTTGTCAGAGGATGTACAGGAAGTACGCCATTTCCTCTCAGCCACCCTGCACTTGCATTTCAGGGTTACAAGGTCTGAGTCGTACCAGGAAATATCCCATCCTAAATGACCACCAGTCGGGATTCCAGGTCAACTTCGGAACCAAGAGGGCGCTTTTGGAACTCAAGTCTAAGCTAATGCCCCGTATGGATCGTATTAAAGCCTCATTACTTATGCTACATGATCTTTCGGCAGCATTCAACCTGGTGGACCATGACATCATAGCCACCAGATTGTGTGAAATAGCTAATTTTTCCCTCCTTGCATGTAAATGGGTATCATCATTCCTTAACAACCGGGATCGCAGGGTCTTTTGTGGCACGGAAGAATCTGAATCATCACAATCACCTGAGGTGTTCCCCAGGGTGCTTGCATCTCCCCCTGTTTTTATAATATTTTCACAGCTCCTCTGTTCGCAATGCTTGACCATGAGAACATTACATTTACCAACTATGCGGATGACACTCATCCCGCTCTCTGGTTCTCATAGTGCAGACGAACTTGCCATCAATAGAGTTTTTACCTTAATTGAAACTTGGATGGTCCACAACAAGTTGGCCCTGAATAAACCAAAAACTGTGTTGCTCGTCATAGGATCCCCACACACTCTAAATAAACTCGGCCCACAATATAATGGTTTTCAGATGGGAGAAAAATCTATCATGCCTCTAAAAAAGGTGAAAACATTGGGGGTGACCTTTGACCAACATCTGACTACGAAACAATATGTTAGTAGTCTGGTATCATCATGTGCCTATTATATCAAATTATTTGCACACTTAAGCCCCTTATATCTCAAGATAATGCAGAGACCATCGCCAGAGCGATAATAGGCTCAAAAATAGAATATTGTTCTAGTCTCCTTATGGGACTTAATAAGTCAGATTGTAACAGACTGCAAGTATGCCAAAATGGGGAATTAAGAGCTTTTTTGAAACTTAAATATAGAGATCACGTCACGACGTGAACTCCACTGGCTGCCCGTAGAGTCCAGAATCTTATTCAGGACGTTGACTGTAGTACAAAAATGTAGATCTGGTAATATGCCCGAATATCTGCAACAACTCAGCATCATCATCATGAGAAACAACACTAGAAACTAGAACACTAAGTTCTAATAATCAGTACCTTTTATTCAAACCAACATGCCGAACCACCAGAGTGGCCAACTCCGCTTTCTTCTCCAGTGGACCGAAAGTCTGGAACGCCATACCGTTGGACATGAGATGCATTGAGTCACGTGAAATCATTAAGAAAAGACTGAAGACCTACCTTTTTAACTAATTTATGTATAGTTTTTATCTGAGTACAACCTTTTTTTAGCTTTCACACCTGTTTCACTATGATCTTTGTTATTTATTGTATGTGTCTTGTAGCGCCCTCACGCCTTAGGGTCTATGGCTGTGCTATATAAATGTAATAAAGTAAAGTAAAGTAAAAGGAGTAGCACTTGGCTTTGGGCTTCAAGCAGATCCTCATGATAGGGGCAAGAATATCAAGAGTATCAGATATAGCAGAATGGAGCTCTGTCAGGGTGTGAGTCAGCTGAAGGGGGAGGAGGAGGTGAGAAAGTGCCAAGTAAAGCCTCAACTGACACACGCTTCATGGGATGGATAATCGAGAAGGCAGGTGACAGTGCTGTAGTTGGCTTGGCCTAAGGGATGAAGAGAGTGAGCCGGGAGGAAATGAGAAAGTGTTCACTCAAGGAGAGAGGACTGCTGAGAGGGAAGGTCTGTAGAGATCAGAACATCCAGAGTGTGCCCTGCAGAGTGAGTCAGGCCATGGGGGAGGATAGAGAGTGAGAGAGATTTGGAGCGGTCACAAAAGTATCCAAAGGAAGGACAGAATGTTAAAGTCTCCAAGAAGGAGGAGTTGAGTGGTCGAGACCAGGAGGGAAGAGAAGAGGTCCGCTCACTCAGAAAGGAAAGAGGAGATCTGACCAGGTGGCCGATAGATGTTAGCCACAGTAATGGCTAGGAGAGAGAGAGCCTGCAGATGACGCATTCGAAAGAGGAGTAGGCCTGCATTGGAATGACAGAGGCATGAATCCACTCAGGGAAGATCAGGGCTACACCCCCTCCGGAACGATTGGACCTGGGTGCGGAGAGGATCTTGTAGCCATCAGGGAGGAGAGTGTCAAAGCTTGTGACAGAGCTGGCCATGAACCATGTCTCAGTGAGACCGAGGACATCGAGGTAACGTTCTTCAAGTGGGTGGCAGATGTCAGAGGAGTGTTTGACAGCTGAGTGAGAGTTGAGAGTGGCAATATGGAGAAGGTTGCAGTCCTTGAAAGACTTCCGGGGAGGGGTACAAATCAGAGGTATGCCCTCCAGAGGTGTAGAAGAAGCCCAAGAGGCGGAAGAGGAGAGGGCAAGGTACCCAATGAGGAGACAGCAGGGGGAGGCAAGGACGCCATGGAGGGAAGAGCAAGGACAGCAGGAGAAGAAAGGAAATTGATGAGCCACGTGAAACATCTATCAAAGAGAAGAAGGTTGGCCTGAGGGCCTTGGACCAAGATGGTACCAGTAAACATTAAAGATGACCTTAGAGGAGTGGAATGAGGCCAGGAGGGCCTCCCACCGGATGCCACCATTAATGGGAGAAGAAGAGAAAGGAGAAAGCACAGACACCATATCGAGAGTCCATAGGTCTGGCGAGAGAATGACAAAGAGGATGTCTGTGAGGGTCTGCCTGGAGGAAGCACTGGTATAGGTGCTAGCGATAGGGAGGCCTGGGTTGGAAACCATGATGTCCTTTTTAAACTTTTTCCTACCAGAGTTAGTGAGGAGAGCAGGATAGTCGATAGAGAAGCAGGTAGAAAAGATAGGAGAGACAGAGAGCACCATAGAGTAGGTAGGGAGAAGAGAGAAGAGGAAGGGGTTGGGAGGGGGAGTGTGGGGGCAGTGAGAACCCTAGGGAGTGGTGCAAGCTTACGAGAGAAAGAGAGATGAGACAATAGTAGACAATTGAACAAAATGACACAAGCTCAGACAATAGTAGACCAGTTTGCTAGATGAACGCTTTGCTAAGAAGGCAAGACCAAGTACAGTACTACTTTCACAATGTAGTTTAACACCAGAGAGAGCACACCTAAGTCTAAGAGTCCTGTATAGTGGGGGAAAGGCCTAGGTTTCCCAATGCAGTTAAATATTTTCACAATGCAATTTAAATTTAAATACCGGAGAAAAACACACCTAGGTCTGAGAATCCTGTATAGTGGGAGAAAGGCCTAGGTTTCACAATGCAGTTAAATACTTTCACAATGCAATTTAAATACTTACACAATGAAATTTAAATTTAAATACTGGAGAAAAACACACCTACGTCTGAGAGTACTGTA
Organism: Ambystoma mexicanum; assembly: GCF_040938575.1. NCBI lineage: Eukaryota > Metazoa > Chordata > Amphibia > Caudata > Ambystomatidae > Ambystoma > Ambystoma mexicanum. Next base: position 1,114,879,304 of record NC_090924.1, on the reverse strand, counting down.
TAGTGGCAGAAAGGCCTAGGGTGTGATGCACACCAATGGTCACAGCACTATTCCAGCGTGGCACAGGCTAATAATCACAGTATTATTCTAGTGTAGGTGAGGTTGCTATGTGGCAGGGTTTTCAGGTTAGAGTGAAGCCTCTATTCCTCGCCCGGGCCACTCCTACCCTAATGGTCGCTGCTGGTTGACGGCTGGCCACTGGCTTCCCTTTGCCGACACCTGCCAACACAAGCTGGAGCCGCCTCTGTAGGAGCCGCCCTTTGCCTTGGGGCCCTTAGCCTCTGGGGCTGCACAGGGAGAGGACTGAACATGGAGGCCCCGTCAAGTGTATCAAGTGGCCAATAGGGGGGGAGGTGTGCAGGCTAGGAGGCAGAATGAAGGAGGGGAAGGGAGAGGGAAAGCGGTAGAGGGTTGGGGACGAAATGTGGACGCCAGGGTCTGGGGAGACTCAAAAAAGTGTTTTTTCATATGGGATTCAAGGCCTGGGAGGGTCTAAGGCAGCACACTCACCTGGGAACGCCAGGGCGAAGAGGCATGCACACGGTGGTGCCGGCAGCTTGGCCAGGCACAGATCGAACAAGTAGCAAAAAGAGGAAGTTTGAAATCACTAAATAGGAAAAAAGTAGGATTGAGATGCTGAAGAAATACATTATAGAAGTGTTTCTAAGACATCCTAGAAGTTACGATTAGGGGAAGGAGGATTGTGAAGACTGGGAAATGCAACCAAGTGGGGGCTTAGAAAAGGACGAAAGATGATGTTCAAATGAAGAAAACTGGGAAAGATTAGGGGGGAAAAGCCGGGGTCCAAGACAGATGGTAAAGAATCCCAGTACCACCACCTATGCTGGGATATGAGAAAGGTTTATAGAGGAAATGAGGAAAGAGGCAATAGTAATAGTACTATGTGAAGCAATCCAATTATTGGTCAGGCAAGTAATGTGGAAAATAAAATGAAAAAAGAGATCAAGAATAGAGTGTGACTTCTTACAGACAAAATGCACATTCATTAGCCCAAGGTTAATTAGGGAGGGGGTAATGGATGAAATAGGGGTTGAAATATATTAGATGAAGTTCAAGGGTAAAAGGAGATTGAAAGAGCCTCAAAGAAAGTTTAATAAGGATAAGAGAAGGGATGCCAAAAATCTGTTAGAAAAAATCAAGAATGGATAAGGAAATAAGCAGTGTGAAGATAAAAGTGGCACATTTTCAGTTGCAAACAGGGGCAAACCGGCATTGATGAAGACTTGAATGAGTCCCCCTTAGATGAGGAGGCCCTAGAAAGATGGCGATATGAGAGCGGCAGCTCTATGGGTTGCACAAAACAGGCACAAGTTAACTTGAGCTCTGTGTCTGTCTTCCATGCTTAGCATTAGAAGGCACAGTGCAGTAGGTCGGCTCTCAGGACCTGTGCTGTGGTGAAAGGCAAAGCTGGTGGCAGATGGCAGATCTGTTTCCTGAAGTACAGATGGACACACACACCTCTGTGCTAAGAATGCAGCCACAACTGTACTTATGTTTGTTTAGTGCCCAGAGCCACAGGCTAGAGGTTTTAAAGTGCAGTAAAAATGAAACACAAGGAGCCCATGCGAGCAATGAGTGTATGTCAACAGGAAAAGATATGGAATTGTTACAGTCACAGTGTCCATGTCACTCAGTTTCTACTTTACTAGGATGTTATTGAATAGGAAAGCAGGAGTGCCAGCTACATGCAACACACAAAGGTCTAACATCGGCCGTGGCCCACAGCCCCCACCCTGGGCCCTGCCCCTCTCCCTGCTTATCTGTGACCTGAGAAGTGTTCCAGCGGACCCCAGCTAATTTACAGCCCACGCCACACGTGTCACAATGACACACAAACACACGTATATGTACACTAATTCTCCCTTCTGCTTCCATACATCTACTACCTATTCCACCAATTTTGGCTATTACTGCCCCCGGGACCTAGACCTGCCTGTGCTGTGCGTGTTTCTGAGTCTCTCGCAGCAGGCATGGCCACCTCTCATGGCTCACATTGGCAGGCCACAACTAGTGTGCATGGCGGGCCAAAGGCGGTCCAGATCAGACAACCATCCAGAAGAGAAGAAGAAAGTTTTCACAAGCCTCAGTCACCAAATGTTTACCAAATGTTTGAGGTGGCACTGCAGTTAAAACATATATCTGTACAGTACATGGATGTTATTTAATAATGTACTGTACCTGGGGAGTGGGAAATGGGGCTTTCTGTGTTTTTTGTTTGTCCCACCCCATCTACCTTAGTCCTTAGTTTTGTGGTCTTGTCACGGTTATCCTCTGATAGGGCCTTTCTGCCTTTCATCATGGAGGCCTAATAAATGAAATTAAAACTCTGATTTAAATAAACATTTTCACAAGGAGTTGCTATATGGTTTGTTGCTCTGCCCAAAACTTGGATTTAAAGGCACAGAGAGTGGGCTTAGGTGGGAATACTGTAAGTCACGCTGTGGAAACGAAACTATGACCCGGGTCTTGCCAGGGTGTATTCAACTAAGTGGGAGGAGGCTTGAAAGGACTCAGGGGTCCATAGGAGCATCCTGCCTTAAACCTCCAAGTTATACTTCTATATGCCCTTTGTGTCTCCTCTCTTGTCAAGGACATTTTAATTATGTTATAACGCGAGCGAGAGATGTTAGACTTGTGTACTTTCTTTCAGCATAGACAAATCTTGTTGAGTCACCTAATTTTCCATGATGGCAAAGCACATTTTTTGTCACCGTTATCTATAATTATTGTGCCATAATACATAGGTTTACTGAGCTATCAGAAAGCCTTGAGACTGCTTGCCAATTCTTTAATTAGAAAACATGAAATTAAAAAAACAGATGTTTGCCTATAACACACATTTGATAATTCTTTCTAACTTTATAGCCAGCCGAGCAAGCAGAAATATAAAAACCATGATCAGATATAATATTATTTTCCTTTGATACCCTAATATTCTTTAGGTTATTCTAATTGGCTTCTTAACTTTACCATTGACAGAGAACATTACCATGCTGTGTCACTGCAGCTACCCGCCTAACCTGTTGCATGGGGCCCTGGTGAAAGGTATTTACCCTCTGATGGATGAATGTGGTCTGTTTGAAGAATGTAGGCTGTTTCAGCAGCAAGCCATAGTCCCTAGCTCTACCAGGACACAATGCATATTCTTGCACCCTTATTGCCAATATTAGCTGAGTGGCTCATGCTAGAATATGCTTGTTGAAGCACCAATGTGGATAAGTTTGAATGGCTCCTCACTTTTCTGTGCCATGTGGTCAACACTGATTTCTTTTCCCAGGGCATCTTGGTCAAGCAACTGTCCGTTTTTTCTCAATAACTTCCATCAGTAGAAGAGCGGGTATACATGTCACAAGATCTGGGTAGCATGTTGCATGTACACATTGAGCCTGAACCAGGGTGGTGCTAGTACTCACATCTCGGTGCAGGATGCTTCAGGTAGTCACAGCATTGCTAGGGCATGTTTCTAGACTGGCTTGGTGCAGCCAGCCTGGACATGCTTTCTTACTGTGACCTGGCATTTGTTACTGTCAAATCCAACAGTTCTTATATGGTAATTCTGGCATCTGCATGCGTACAGCCGGAATGTACATGTACGGGTGCTGACATCATTTAAATGTTTTATATACTTGCATAGATATTTCCCCACTTGGAATTAAGGAAAACTACAAGTCCCAGAATTCCAAGCAAAAACAGGACTGGGTGACTTTCTTGCACACAGCCATGGGACATTTGAGAGCTCTGCTCTGTAAGGCATTAATAATGTGGGCCTTGAAGTACAATATTTACATATTCGTACCAAGTGCATCATGAAAGGTATGTGTTCAAGTGCCTAAGTGCAGGGCGCCAAGCTGACACTCTGCCTAGGGAGGCAAAATTGCTTGCACCGGCCCTGTCCATTGGTGTGATTTGATTTGATTTGATTTCAAGTATCTAGGCACAGATATTGCCTCAAAAGTGCCACGCCAAGCCAGACAGTGAAGTTCCTAGCCAAAGAATGACAATGGTCCTGTTTCACGAATATCAAGAGGCAGTCTGTTACACAGTTTGGGACCTGCCACTGAAACATTTCTATCACCTTTGGTAAGACAGCATGAGCATGGGATGGAGAAAAAGTGACCATTTTCTGATCCCAGACTTCTAGTTTGCTCATGCCCCAAGTTAGGAGAAAGCTAAGAAGGAGCCAGCTCGTACTTAAACTTGAACACCAAGCATAGTCATTTAAAACAAATATTTTTTCGTACAGGGAGCCAAAGGAGTTGTCGACGATGAAAGGAGATGGCATAACATTTAGGAAGCTGGAAAATGTGATGCACGGCTGTGATGAGTTTGTTGGGCATAGTGTGCTGCATTGGTATAGTCCAGGTTGATGCTAATGAATGAGCCAACCACAGTGGCATGCTCGACTTCAGGAACGAAAGGGATAATTCTTCTAAGAAGCCGAAGATGGAATATAGGCCTTCTGTAAAACGTAATTTATGTGGGCTGATAAGCAGAGGTTTGATTCCCGAATTACCCCCAAAATTCGTACCTTGGAGGAAAATGAAGACAGAATAGACATAGAGGATTTGGTATCTGCTGGGATTCCAAAAGCAGATGTCTCATTCCTAACAGAGGTAGTTCAGTAATGTTTTTGAGCATTATTTGCATGTGAGCAAAATGCATTGTTCAGATCATGGGCTTCCATTGCCAAGTGAGTTTGTGCATGAACTCAAATTCCATTTCTTTCAAGCACAGTCTTGGCAACCGACTTGTTTTTTTTTTATTCTTTAAGGCCAACCAACCAATGACACAAAAGTCCCCTTCCATTCCCATTGCAACATCACTAGTTCTTTTGTGTTGCCAACCCACGTTTTAATTGTGGTCAGCATAGCTAGCTATGTCCTTGCATCTATGCCATTGATGCTGAAATGCAAGCTTTTGAGATGGCATTTGAGTCACACATTATGTAACACTTCACATGGACTGTATAAAACAGTGACTGCAATGTCTTCCTCCTCTGCTGTCCATCGATTAGTGATGGATATGTGCAGCAACCATGGTGTGTGTTGGCCTTCCAAGAATGTCTGTTGGCACCATTGTGCAAAAGTGGTGACCACTGTTCAAACAATATGTTTTCTGTTTGCTCACAATTGGATACCTCCACCAGAGAAATTACTTATGGATTTCATTAGTTATTCACAGCATTTTTTTTGCAGCATTTACTTTCTTGTCCACAGACTTGGACACAGGCCAATTGTCTTATTGATGCCTTATATGTGGGAAGAGTGTCACACGACTTTGACAATGCTGACATATCTGACTGTGGCTATTAGTTCAATGTATAATCCTTTAGATTCCAGAAGTTAAATATATTTCACAATACCATGCTTCTCCATCGCAATAGCCCTGTTACCTTGACCACCACAGAGTTTACAATTGTATTAGTGCAGGCGTCCTAGCGATAGCATGTGTAATTCTTAACACTAAATCCAGGACAGTCGTACTGTACATTACCTGTACATTACCTGCCAACCAAAGCCTTTTCCAGTAAGAGCATAGTACAGTTCAGCCTGGTGTTGTAGCCGGCATCATGTATTGCAGAAAATATTTATTTTCTCTGGAATTTGTAGTAGATGTTCTTCAAAATGAACTTGAATTCCAAAAATGTACAAAATGTAGAGATTTTAGAAAATGTCGATGCACTAAACAAATGAGTGCATGATATGAGCAGATGGCCGGCTGTAACCTTCCTAAGCAGTGGTTTAGTGGAACACAATAGGCTGTAGTGTTTGTCCTCACAGGAAGCTTGAATTGTTTGTTTCAATTACATTTTGTTTAACCCTGAGCAATGGTTTGCTACAATTTTTATCCTGGGCCGTGTGTTGATTTAAAATGGGCTTCATTACAAGTATGGTGGTGCAGGTAAAAACAGTGATAATACAGCAGTGAATCCATTACGACCGCATTACCACTGCATTACCACACCACTGTGCTACAAGTTTGGCACTGAAGGGGAGGATGTTCCTCCAGCAAAAAACTTTAGGTGGGGTGAATCCACCACTTTACCACAAAACATTGGTGGAATTACAGTGGCGGAATTTCCACTCCTGGTAATTCTGCCAAAATCCCCATGGAGTCCAATGCACTCTAAAAATTGGGACTTACACTACCCTACCAAAAATTGTAATCCCGCTGTAAGTCTGCAGGACTAAATTTTGGTAGCGATTATCAAATTTGTAAATGAGGCCTAATTTCTTTAAAATATCAACCAGGAAGCAATAAAACACGGTATATTTTGTTTCCCACAGAATCCATATATCTGACAAGTCGCTTCCTTAGTTGAACACAAGAGATCCTAGCAAGTTAAGTGTTTTATAGAAACATTATTTGAAGATACTCTTAGCGTTTTGACTTAATCAAAAACTGTTTTTTAATTCAACATTTTAATAGATAGAGTGCTTGATTTAGAAGCACATATAAGATCACATCATTATTTACAATATAAGTTAAAAAGGATGCCCATGATGGGACAGGACAATGTATGTGAAAAAACACAGTACAGGGTGACAAACAAATTTGTATTTGTATTTTATTGAATTTATAGAGCCCTTTACTCCAAAGTGCAAAGGAAATTTAATGACAAATAGATGGACGAGCTACAGTGTATTTTTTAGAAAACAAACACAATTACTTTCTGAAGTGGTCAACGCAGTGTTTTGGTGTGATTGGCTGTACTGCCTTCTTCAGGACAGGGCCCCCTATTGAGAATAGAAAGAGTAGAGGCAGAAGAGAAGATGTGTTAGACCAATGGGTGTAACCTTATTGCAAAGGTTCCCATCATAAATGTTACATGCCCTGGATATGCCACCGGTGTTTCCAGGATTCCCAGCAATTCCATATAGAAGGTAGGTGCTATGAATGTAGGACCAGATGATCTTCTTGAGAGGAGGGGTTTCTCTATGTATTTTCTAGAGGAACCTAATTGTAAAAAGAGATCAGAAAGTTAATTACATTTCCCCTTACTTTGGCATTGTCCTAATATGTATATGGGTGGTAGTAGAAAAGTATATGCATATATGACGTACCAGGAAATTATTTGAAATAGCTCATCATCACATTAGATAATGTTTGGGTATAGAGAATGTTGCCACAGCCTTCCCTCAGCAGCAGGTGGGAGTCACCTAAGGGTAGGTAGATACCTATGGTGAAATGGAGAGAGAAGGAGGGGGGCACACAGGTCTGGTTAGGTTATTTTTGATGAGTGAAATAAGATCTTAACTTAGACCAGTGTCTTATTCTTAGAGTAATAGGTGTCGTGCACTTTAGGAATAGTGGAGATGTGGGGTAATTTAACCTACAAATGCCACACATATAGAATAAATCCAAAGAATGGTATCAGCATGCAGGATGCACCAAGGACAACACATTGTTCTCGGAAAACATACATTGTAAGGACAAAAATATTGATATTACAGGATTGGGGTGAATGTGCAACAGGATACCCAACTCCTTGTGTCATCACATAGAAAATAATAGATCCGGGCCTGATCAAAATACAGTTATGTTTCTAATGTCACAGTTTGACAAATCATTGCACTAACTTGATACTATACTTATTAAAATGGGAACACATGGACACACAGTGCAATAAAGTTCATGCATTGGCCCATCCATATTTGAAGAAATGAACGGGAGAGCAGCACAGCCTGAAGTCACCTTGATGCGTTATGCACATAGGAGAGATAACCGTTTAAGGTGGATATTACATGTTAACCGATATTTTCTTCTAATGTGAGCATCAGTTCATAGTAATAGCAAATGCTTGGTTCCACTTCTTAGTCCATGTAGTCAAATAAATGAAACCATGAAGCCCTCCCATTGAAACCTTCAAATAAACTTGGTAGAAACATTATGTGCAGGGGTCGAGCCACCAGACAACAGATCTGTTGAAAACATTAAATATACTAGGGGTATTAGATTCCAAATTTATATTCAAAAAACACATTTGAAAATAAAGTTACATACAAAGTAACAATGGTAAACAACAAAGCATTTCACAATACAAAAGTTAGCAAATCCCTGACTGACATAAATGCATTTCACAATACTAAAGATAGTAAATCTGAATTGATTAATGATGTAAAAAAAACAGATCAGCAAAAATATACTGGGATAAATGTGGATGAGAGAGTTGAAAATCCTTTACTTGTTGAAAATGGTAGAAACAGGTATTTGGAAGCAAACATGCATTTGTGCAAAAAACTAGACAATGCATCAGTAACACAAATTACATTAGAAACATACTCAGTGTATTGCAATGGATGTTTGAATAAGTAGAAGTTCAAAAAAGATGTAGTAATTCAAATAGTAGATAGAAACATTACACAGTAAGGCTTTTAAAATCTTTATTGGACACTGAAGTATTTTGTGCATGTCCATGGCGACACATGATTGTGTAAATAACGTAATAGAAGGATTTACTCCGGCAGCCGCATACGTAATGAGCAAGGGCTCATGCTCCATGTTAATGCTGCAATGGCATTTGACCCTAACAAGATTGAATCTGAGGTGGTTCTTTGTAGTTTTTCATTTGAGAGTCTGCAGTTTGGTTGACCATGTTTGTTTGCCCTTAATGAAAGTGTGTTTATATGCAAGATCCACCCTACCATCCCTCTCTACACCAGCCCCCCACACATAAACCCCAAGCCCCACCTATCTACTACTCTACCACCACATGCACATATATGTATAATGGATTTGGCTGAATCTACCAAAGGTTGTCAGCTGCAGACTTTCAAATGAGAACCTATGTAACAATGGCATACTGCCTAAGATATTGTTATCACACAGGTGTAATGACGATATATGTAATACAAAACATGTGGGTTGTCCATCCGTTTAAGTTACCCAACCTGCCTTAATCTTATTATGAGTATTGCCACATGAATATCAGAATCTGGAAGAATGCACTGAGCCTGTTTTATAAATTATGATATGTTTAACATTGTTTTTTAGCTCTGTTATCAAAAAGTTAATAAAAAACATTGAAAAACATACACAAAGGGCAGCATTATGGTGCTGTTAGAATAATATTACAATAATAATATTAACTATCTTAACTGATATCACTTAAATAGTAGGAGTGTTGACGGTGATGCCACAAACCCTGCCTCCTTGAACTGCTGTGCGGACCGATGCAGTGATCACTGGGAATGCTTCGACCCAGCCTGTTTTCTATTTCTTTTGTTTGTGAACTGAGTCTGAGGCTCTAAATAAACCCCTACCACTCGCATAGCGATGCAGAGTGCACAGGAGTGTTGCCGTTGTTGCCACAAAGCGTACCTCCTCGAACTGCTGTGCGGACCATTGCGGAGATCACTGCGAATGCTTTGACCCAGTCTGTTTTCTATTTATTTTGTTTGCTAAGTGGGACCGAGGCTCTATATAAACCCCTACCACTCGCGGAGCGATGCAGAGTGTGTAGTAGTGTTGACAGTGAGGTTGTGAGAAGTACTAGCTTGTGGAACGTTCTTTTATGGATCTGACCACTGCCTAACTGCATTTCTTCCCGATGCTGAGGACCCAGCAGCAGCTGAAATCTCAGGTGAGCTCTTTGCCAACGGCCACAGCAATACTGACTAAGCCTAATTCCACTCCTGTGTTACATACCAAAGAATTGCAGAAGCAAGCAGCTGTCCTGGTTGTTAGAACGCTTACAAAGTGGCTGCATGACTCAAATGAGGGAGTAGATTGCACTGACTTTGCAGGGGCCCTAAAAAAGAAAAAGGTGCAGCGCAAATCTAATCCAGTGGAGCTGTGCTCGTGGGCGGCCTCGAGTTTGCTATTTTGAGAGCCTAACAAACCATTGGTCCCTTCTGCTGAGTGCTCTTCGCTCGACCTTACGGATGCTGAAATTCTGCAGACTGAGCAGAGGGCTGACAAAAAATGCCTTCTGAGCTCAGTTTTGGACTTACTTCACCTGAAACCTTTGATCCAAAACAGGAAAAAGGGACAGCGGATAACATCCAAGATTCTCGGCTCATGCGGCAGCCTGAAGGGGCTTTGCTTCTGTTGGCCAAACTGGACGTTACTATCTTGCCCTCAGTCGATTTATAGAACCGGACCCTTACAGAAGTGAGTTCCGTCCTGGGAGATTCTCTTGTACCAGCTGTCTTGGTTCCTCAGCCAACTTCAGAACCAGCCCCTGGGCCTTCAACTTTGTGACCATCTTGCAAGACTGTGTCGTCTGACAAACTGCATTCAGTGAAAACTTTCTCTGTCCCCGTCCACCTTTTTTCTCCGGCCAGAGGAGGAAAAAAAGAAGTAGCTCCATATCCCAGCTAGCAAGTCTTTTCAGGAGAAAAAATCCAAGAACCAACTGATGCCAAAAAACAAAAATTCCAACCAGGCATGGCCCTTTATTACAAACTTGCCCAATCCATTAAATGAACACTCAAAAAATATTCCATACACGCCCCTCTGCGAGAACGAACACTGCCCATTGATCTGTTCTTTGGGAAGGAACCCACTCGAGAGTCCGCAGCCACACTTTAGCTCACTGTACCTTTCACGGATGGGAAACATCCATTTGCATATCAGTCTTTGTCTCACACATATGGGCAGTCCAGCACCGAAATGCTATGGCAATTCCCTTCTGAACAAGAGTACCAACAGCAACCCCATACACGTGGTTCAGCCTTGTGGGGCCTCATCAGTGAGGTGGAACTGTGCCTCTCTGAGCACAGTGAACAAGGGGTCCACGTCTGCATGACCCTAGGAAACTTAGGGTGACTAAACCTAAGTCCCTTAAACAATCAATAATAGTCCATATGTGCCCCTCTGTGAAAACAAGCACGCCCCATTGTCCTGTTCTTTGAGAAGGTACCCACTCGAAAGACCGCAGACACACTTTAGCTCACTGTACCGTTCACAAATGGGAAATATCCATTTGCATATCAGTCTTTGTCCAACCCATATGGGCAGTCCAGCATCGAAATGCTATGGCAATTCCCTTCTGAACAAGAGTACAAACAGCAACCCCATACACGTGTTTCAGCCTTGTTGGGCCTCGTCAGTGAGGTGGAACTGTGCCTCTCTGAGCACAGTGAGCAAGGGGTCCACGTCTGGATGACCGTAGGAAACTTCGGGTGACTAAACCTAAGTCCCTTAAAAAATCAAAAAGTTCATAGGCGCCCCTCTACGAGAACGAACACAACCCATTGACCTGTTCTTTGGGCAGGTACCCACTTGAAAGTCTGCAGCCACACTTTAGCTCACTGTACCTTGCACAGTTGGGAAATATACATTTGCATATCAGTCTTTGTCCCACCCATTTGGGCAGACCAGTCGCGAAATGCTATGGCAATTCCTCTCTGAACAAGAGTACCAACAGCAACCCCATTCACGTGTTTCAGCCTTGTTGGGCCTCATCAGAGAGGTGGAGCTGTGCCTCTCACTATTTTTTGATTATTTCATTAAATGAACACGTCTGACATATATTTGGTCCTCCACAGGTTTTTATAAAGACAAGAGAGTCATTTCTTCCACAGTTTCCAACTAAGGAGGATGCCATGAAATTTGGCGAACATGAAAACTCATATAACCCAGAGGAGTATGACTGTCTGCATTTCTCTACCTACATGGTGGACGACGATGATCAATCTTGTGTACGACTCAAAAATGACATCTTTTCATTCTACATGGATGGTTGAGTCTGCCTCCCTGGTCCCCTTGGAGTCAGGAGTCTGCTTACTGCCACTTCAAAATGCTCCTGCGGACCCACAAAAAGCCATTTCAAACATCCTCAATACCCCTCCTATGCCAAAACCTTCTTCATTTCTGACGTTGGTGTTCCGAAGATGACAATCTATACTCAAAGCAGAACCTTCACTTCCCCAAGGAACTCCCCTCTCCAGGAGCACAGATCGTTGTTCCCCGCAGAGGTACGTGGGTAGATGAGACTATCATCCAAGCAAAATGTCCTATTCTACTTACTACCAGGAATTGCAGAACCTTCAATAAACCTTAACGAGATTAAACCAGGGCTCCTAACTTGTCAGCTTGGAACACCTCCTTCCAGCTAACGACGGCCTGATATTGAACCACACAAACTTACTCAGGCTGTTTCATAACATCCCTGTCTTACGATTTGTGCAATCTGAAGACATTACAATCATGGAGTTCCCAGAAGCACACAACTCTGTCAGGGCTTTATTATTGGAGATGGCTCAGCTGCTTCTGCCTATGGGATTTAAATGAGCCGATGTTCCACCCAAGACAAGGGCCCCCACCTTTTCTCGGCAGAGAATGGCCTTTCCTCGCCCGTCGGTGGTTATCAGTGAGGAGCCTACCCCGATAAACAATCAAAAGAATCCTTGGTCTTCCAATGGGGACGACCCTCGAATGGACGTCTGGCTCCCCTCAGCCGAGCTGTCTTTCTACAGTGCCAGAGAAATGGCAATCCTGCTTTGGACATGATACTGGCTCATGAACACGCCTGGCAATCTCTGGCAATCCCGCTAAGTATCACAGTCTCCAATACCAGGTCCTCGAGATGTGTGTCTATTTTGGACCAAGCTGCTCCTAAAGACAAATTGTGCCTCCCGATGGGCCTGGGGGATGGCCTGCTCCCGATTCCAAGGCCCAAGTAACAACGAGTTTCAAACTGGCATATGGCCTTCTGAAATACCAGGGGCCATTCACACCTACCTAGAGACCCAGACCTTACCTCAGCAGCTTTGGGCATAATATCCTTCAAGAGATCTGGCTCATGAACTCGCCTTCCCTTGATGGCTACACTTCATTCCTCCACTCAGCCTACAGAGTTAACCATGGACGTCCAGCCTCCGGTCTACTCATTCTGGTGACAAACGTAAAGGCAATGACTGTTGAAGAGCTAGATATTCTTAACCGTTTCTTCCAGGGCATTGCTATCACCTTTTCTGCCAATACGGGAGAGGAGATCCAGTGCTGTCTTGTGTTGAATGTCTGCTGGAACCCCCTTGGCCATTTCCACTGAGGACTTCTAGAATGAGATGGCATCAGGCTTAGATAAATGGATTTTAAGTTTCAATCCTCACTTTGTAGTTATAGGGTGAGACCTAAACTGCCTGTTTATCAGCAAAATATGTTCTGGTAACCTAACAGAAAGCCAAAAGCTGTCATGGGAATGGATGCAGCTTATGGACGCAAGAGACCTCCTTATGCTTAACAACCAATCCAACGGTGACTGTCCGCTGCGGGCCAGCTGGTCCAACAGTGTCTCATCAAGTAATCTAGACTATGTGTCTGTTTCAAGCCCACTTCTCCAGGCCATCATTCTACTGGAGGTCCTTCCCAAAACTACAAGTGACCATGCCTTACTAAAACTCTCTTGGAAATCAAAACCCACTGCGATGCATGTCCTATGAACTACAGACATCGAACCAACCAGCCGTGTCAACCACCTGAGGATTACTTGTCAAGATGGTCAGAGCTTTTCAGAAACATTCTCGAGGCAGGTACACTCTGGAGGAAGTGTTTACTATATCCCTTTACTTTTGGACTTTAAAGACTCCTCGCACAAAACATCTGCTAGGCTCACTCCCCACAGCCATCTTTTCGATACGAAAATATCCTAGGAAAAAAAACTTCTTCGGAAAGATCTTAGACAGATAAATGATCTGTCTAACTTCCAATAAATCCTTCTTTGGAATAAAAGGAAACTAAAGTACAAGAACTGACTGATAAGTCATAAAGTGGAATTTGCGCAAAGAGAAGCAGAAGTCATGCTTATAGCGTTAGCCAAGAAAGACGCCAGAGGAATTTGGCAACTCCTCAATGCTACAGGGGCCTTGCACTCAGCTGCACTAGTGAATGTGATCTTGGAGGCCTCCTGGATTGCCTTCTACCAACAACCTTTTGCTGCCTGCAAGGCCCTCTTATGTCAACCCTTGCCTAGGAGTGTGAGAGGATGGAAGTTCCCCTTAGATATGTTAGATGTCAGATGTGGAGATGCTCATACAAAAAGGCTAATCATTCCAGAGCCCCGGGCCCGGATGGCATCTCAAACTCAATGATCAAGGAAGCCTCTGAAGAATCGGCACCCTTCGTCTTTGAATTATTCAGTCATATTATGAAGAATGCCCAAGTTCCAAGCTCCTAGACAACAGCGATGACTGTGCCCATCCACAAGAAGGGTATCACAAAGGACCTTACAAACCATTGTCTGATTCTCCTCCTGGACTCCGTGGGTAAGCTCTTCTTTGCTTTCCATGTACGACCCTTGCCGACAGGGATCACCCTTCACTACCTAGAGGATCCTCGGTAAACAGGGTTTGTTAAGGGTGTTGGAACCTCCCTGAACCTTCTCCTGTTAAATCTACTTAAAGGTAAAGCCCCCAAGGAGAACTCCAGGATCTATTTGGCCTTTGTGGACCTCAGAAAGGCCTTCAACAGCATAGGTCACTGTTTGCTTTGGACTAAAATGGAGGCTTAGAACTGCCCAAGAGACTTGCGAGAGGCGATTAAATCATTATATCAATCAACAAACGTACAGGTGCGTCTCAACGCGCAGGGTCTCCTGACCTCCAAAATCGCCTCCTTTGGAGGTTTAAAGCAGGTGTGCCCCCTAGCCCCAACTCTTTTCAATCTTTTTATGTCAGACTTTGGAGCCCACATGAGCAAGGTCTGTGCTTTTCCCCCGAAGCTGAGTCACCATCGTCTTCCAGACTGCTCTTTGCAGATGACTTGGTCTTGATCAACACCACGCCCATTGGTCTACAAAGGTCTCTGGGCAGCTTGTAGGGATATCTGCCGGCCAATCGGATCACTATGAACTTGGCCATAAAACAGCATTGTGGTTCTGGGCTCCCAGGTCCGGTATCAAAAACCTCTGTTCAAGTGATACGTGGACAAAAAAATGCTGACCCAGACCAATGGGGTAACCTACCTCGGGGCTGTCATCAACAACAGCATAGTGGACCAACCTAGTCAATCGGCCCTGAAGTCAAAACTTAGAACACTATTGACACAGGCATGCTTGATCCACGTGAAATTCAGAAAGTTCTCTCTGCTACCAGTACTGACCTTTTCAAATCCAAGGTTTCTCCAGCTCTACCTTATGGTGGAGAGGGCTTTTTTTTACTCCTTTGGAAATCTGGCCTGCACTGGAAGGAGTTTTCTGGAGGAACGTATTCCCATTTCTGTTTTTCTATACAAGCTGGGTTTTATCTCACTCTTGGCAAGATCCACATGGAGAACTCTAGCTCTGTACCATAACTGTATGTTGCCCTGCCCTCCTAAACCTTTCTTTATATTTGTTGAAGAAATCAGAAAGGGTACTATTAATGAAATGGTGCAGAGGATGCAATAATCATCTAATCCATCTCCAAAGCGATCTAGAGGAGCTAACTATCAATCCAGCTAAGGTAAAATGGAAACTCTGGCAGGACGACTGGATCAGAACGCAAGACTGAAAGAATTCTTTCAAATTTCCTACAGCATGAGGAACGAAAACAAGCTCTGTGGTTGTCTTGCAAAGTACTTGCTGAAGTTACCCAACAATTGGTAGAGGAACCAATTTATGCGCTTCAGACTAAACCTTTTTCCTACTAAACAGCTGATGCAGATCTACAAACTAACTGAGAGAGTGAACTGTAGGTTCTGCAAAAAGGTCGGAGAAATGGAAACTTTGAAGCACATTACTTAGTTCTGTCCAATCTCTCTGCACTAACTACCTTGGCGAATGACTAGCAGTTGATACCTGATGTCTGCACTTACCCTTGCACTTGCCACCAGCTGGCCGCACTTTTTTTTATTGCCTTTATTTATCTACTGTTATCCTATGTACTTCCCCATCCCCTGCACTTGCACAATCTCAATGTCACCTGGCCTAGTAGGATCATTGTCTGTCTTCCCTCTGTTTCCTCTCCCTTGCCTGGTTGCGCCTTGAAACACTTGTGTATAGGCACGTTATAAATGCCATATCATATCATATCATATCATATCATATCATATCATAGGTTGTGGCATCGCACCTAAAAGATGCTGAATCCTCCTGGCTAATACTCCTTCAGGGCGAAATCTTTCCGCACATTTTCTGCCTTATACAATATCTAAAAGAGGTATTTGATGTGAAAAAAGCTGGGCACCCTATAAAGTAAAATAAACTAAAGTTGCTGGACCGCTGAACTGACCTAAAGTGGGAAACCGTCAATTCTGATGCTGAAGTAACTGACACCTTGTTTTTTTTTTACGGTCAAAGGTTTGCAAAAAAGCAAGCGTCAAAGAATAACATTTTAAAAAATAAAATAGTAGGAAAACACGATGTCCACTGTACTGAGGAGAAAACTTTAAAAAGTTGTTGGAATTTGCATTTGCATTTGCTACAATACTACTTACTTTTGCCTTTCAATATTCAAAAGGTGCTGTATCTTTTAAACTTGTAATAGATTTAGGGGATCTTTCAAGGCCAAATATTCGTGTTAGTGATTTCAAATGCTTTGAACTCTTTAGCAAAATATAATACATTAAAACATCTGATTCATAATAAGGTGTATATCAAGTTTTGAATTTCGCTAGCAGTGTGGACTTTGTACCTCAGAACATAATGTGCCAAAGGAAAGGAAGTGCGCCTGACCTCGAGACCTGTTTCAGAAGTCCACAATACATTATTAATAATAATGAAACACGTCTGTTCAACGCACTGAGCTTTATCCAATCAATGACGATTGAGCTTGAAAGGGGGAAAAGTAAAATGACTGCCTCCAGCTTTTTCAACAACTTCGAAGTCTGAAACAAATTGCCACTTTATGCAGTCAGTGATAGGCAGTGAGGGCTTGCCAGCCAGAGGACAGGCGCCCCTGAATGTAATGCTCTCGTGTGGTAGCATCTTTTTTCTATGCATTTTACAGAAAGTCATGCAACATGTGCTTAGAGTGTGCTTCGCCTTTGAATTAAAGTACAGAACACAGTGTTGTACAATAAAAACAAATCTAAAACTATCAAATCAGTTAAAAAAAAAAACAAGTTGTAAGGAACAGAGCAAACAAAGTCCCCTGGGTGAGGAAAATAGGGCATCGGGACCAACCCGAATGCCAACACCAAAAGATAGTTTTTGTACTTGTTTCCTGAATAACAAAAGATCAAAGATTAGACAAAGATGAACATGGAGTTTGTTCTAATTGGAGAAAACACTCCCAAAGATTTAGTAGGACCTATTTGAGGTTCTACAGAATGTAGGGACCTCTAAATAGTATGACTCCTCAAATCTTAGAGGTCCTTACATGATGTGTTCTTCAAAAGCCTGATAGCTGTTACTTCAAGAATCGACTGTGATGGGGCTGAAGTTGTCTCCATTAAATGGTGCACTTGTTCTAATTCTGCATACAGCCCTCCCAAACATGATCCCTGCCAATGTGCTCGCTGCTCCTGAGCAATACAACTCTGGGTGGGCCCTGGTTCCTAGAGGGAGGGTGAGGGAGAAAATAAAATGTATTGGGGATGGAGCAGTACGTTTGAGTTCCACGGGTTGTCACTGAGTAAAAGGGCTTGTGAAAGACCTGCAGTGTTTCCTTCTCATTTGTGAAAAGCAGGTATCATCCCTACAATATTGGCGTTGAGAATGGGCTGACTCTAGGGCAGTCAATAGGACCTATGGGGTCCAGAGAATGTACCAACCACACAGCTACTGATGACCAATGAATTATTGGCATTTTGTTGCCTGGCAAAATGGTAGGCTCACAGTGGGCCGTGTGCAATATGGCACAGCTTAGGCTATACATGCATTAAACTGTGAACTCAAATTAAATACACCGCCAAAGGCTTTTCAGTTCTAATGAACTGTGCCATTGTAAAGAGCAACTGTACTGGTGAATGGAAAGGCACTTTGAAAGGTGTTCCATTGTCTCCAAATGTACAGCAACATGATAAAGGACTAACACTTGGTGTACACTTGTGTTTTCCTGTCAAACATATAAAGAACCCAGGATGCTCCATTTGTGTAGGCCACTGGAGTGCACTCATATTGCCCTCAAAGTGTTTCTCTGTTCTCTCATTTCTTTGTAGCTATTGCTGGGAACGTGGAGTCAGCTCGGGCGAAGAATCCTTCTGCTCCATAAAGACAAAACAGTCACTTTCCCGGGAGGTCCCTGCACTGACTGTCACCAGGTTTCATTTGTCAGATCGAACATACAGAAAGAACCACAAGACATTTTAAAAATTCTAGGGTTCACCTTTATCTCCCAAATCAGGAAGAGCAAGCAGTCAAATGTAAAGACTGGGAGCAGGGGCCTGGTTCTATATAGAGTATCGAGAAACAGGATCCTTTATAGTTGTTTTAGCAAATGAAAGACCAAGGATGTTCAAAAGGCTGCCAAAATCTGCAGAAGATGAAGGAGGGCGGAGGAATTTGAATGTCATTGGGCAAGAGAACGGAGCAATGGCAAAATCATAGAACAATGTGTGATAACTTTTCGGGGTCTGGCAGTGAAGTGTGAGTTGGAAGCAAGTCATGATGGGCATACATAGGACCAATTAATGATGAAAGGTACTAATCGCAAGATATGAGAGGCGATGTGGTGAAAGATGGACCCCTTTTTGGACAAAACAATGAAATAGCCTAAAAGATAAACCACTCAGAGACGTGCATTAAATAGTGGGCAGAAGAATCTGGAAGGTCAAAGAAGGAGGCTAATGTTGTAATTGAAAGAATACCACGTAATGCTGATGACCTCTGTCCCAAACTCATCTCCTTCCCTTTTCACACGAACAAATGAACAAAATGCAAGAACTGAAAATAATGAGAACCAATTTTGCAGGTAAGACATCTTTCAGAATCCATAAGACCTATTATAACCTAGGGGAGTGATGTGGCACTCCCTAATTGGCCAATTTCCAGGCCATGTGACGCAGTATGAGTTGGAAATCCCATATGGCTGTGTTGGAAATCCCATATGGCCTGGACGTTTGCCAATACAGGGTTGAATTGTCATTCCCCCAGTGTGTCTATATACTGGCAGTAAGGCTTTGAACAGCGCTTCCATCATTAAAGGAAGTGCTGCTCAGAACCCTGCCACCAGCACTTCCCCTCTCCTAGGCTGGGACGCAGCTAACAGATGCAAACCGGGCGCCAGGAATCCCTCGCCCCAACCCCTGACCACTCCTTTCCTTGGTGTGTTGCCAGGGAGTGACTCTGTACCTTCCATCGACGTTTTTACCGGGCCACACAGGGCAGATCTTTATTAAGCCCCGCTCCTGTCTCCTCTGTACATCTGTGCTAACTGGTTGCTGGGAACTAGCCAGTAGGATGCCTTATTTTTTATCTCCTCACCCCATGTTTGCACGAGATATAATAGCTTTACAGAGTCTACCCTCAGCCAATACCTGAATAGTATCAAATACTGTGCTGAACTCAATGAATGCAGCATTTATAGGTTTTCTATAAGTACATCTGGCCTGTTCCACAGTCACAATCAAATCTAGAATATTGGTCTCTAAAACTAGTCTGGTTATTATATTGCATAACTTCATCCAGTTTTTAATTCCAAATAATATGATTCTTCCAAAAATCGTCAATTGGGCCTTTAACATTGGCAATATTCTATGGCTTTTTGGTAAATTGATTGGTCTGTGCTTATCCATGGGCGCCTTGATACTTTTTTGTCACTTTGAGGGAATGCTCCTAGTGAGAGTGATACTCAGGAAAATGTCATGTAATATGCTCCCCATAGCACACAGTTTATGCATAATAGGGAGTTATAGAGAGCATTGGGTCCTGGAACCGTTGAGGTATTACTTTCCATAATGATCTTATATGGCCCTTCACAGCGTGCGTGCAGATACATCTATCTTTACGCAAGCACATGTCTATGGAATCCATGGGCTGAACACCAATAGTGGCGGCTATATGGGATTCACAATCGCTCTCTCTTAGAGACCCATATGTTTTTTCTTTCCTGGCTGAAGCCAATGTTAATAACCTCCTAGAACCTCTTTGTATTGTTTAAGTTAATTATTTCAGAAAGTTCTTCCCATTTTCTAATCTTTTTACATTTTTTCTCTGTCCTCAACCAGCGTCTATATTCTGCTTTCCAACACCCAACCTCTACGACCAATCTATGCAGTTTGGCATGAATCTTAGATCCTTCCTTAGATTACGTTTAGCATTGGCCACCTCATGGTCATATGCATGTTGAGTAATATGCTTGAGATTTTAACCTATATTTTTATGAGGAGTATGTTTTTTTAACAATGCTAACAGAAACTATTACCAAGGATTCATTTTGTTTCATCAAAACAATAGGATAATTAATACTCCTACGGCTTCTCCAGTGTAACATCTCAGATCTTTCTACTACCATTTTTAAATAAATGACAAGATGCAGACAATGACCTACATCGCAATTGTTAGAGAAAGATTATATTTGTATCAAGTGGTGACAACAGAAGGTATTTTAACACAACACACTGCACAAGGGTCACCTGAGTATTGTAGTATACTCAATACTAGGTGCTTTTCAATTTTGGAAGAATGATGGGAGTAAGGGTAACAAAAATCAGGATAATATAATTTGTATGGACACCTACATACATGGGGTCCTGGAAAGGAGCGATCCTAGCCAGCCAGTTGGTGAGAGTTGAAGGACTGGGGCATTGGGGAACCCAAAACTAGCCGAGATGTGGGTGGGAAGATGATGGTGTTCATGAATCCCATTGTTAGGTGAACTCTTGAAGGTAAGGGGAAAGAGTGAGAGCAAGGTGAACAGGCTAAATGGTATTGACCTTATCCAAGCACTTTTTGCCTGGCTGACTAGTTAATGGATGCCCTATTTGCATGATTCCTAGGCATGAGGGATGGTGTTATTGCCCTTGGTGTAGCCCAATCAGGACTCTAGCAAACTTCCAGTTTGGTGGGTGATGTTTCAGGAGGCCTGTGGGCAGAGTGCAATAATTGTTTTAATTTATTTATTTGTTTAGTTGCGTAACAACTTTTCAAATATTTTCTTTTGGTATATGAAATAAATACATTTCATTATAACACATTTCATTACAATTCTCAACAATTAGGATTAAAATTAGCATTTAAAATTGATTGAAATTAAAACAATTGAGGAATAGAGAAACATAAATTAGTACATGAGTAATATCAAAGGGGAAAAGACACTCTGCTAAGACAAGAGCCACATAGATTCAAAAGTCTCTTATTATCCTCGCAGTGAATTTCGGCCATTGTCCCATAATTTATGTACTTTTATTATCAGGGACAGTCGCTTCCAAGAAATGCACAATTGGCTCTTTTACCGCTATCCTCCGAGAAGAGAAGACTAATTGCCAAATTTCTTGATGATTTAATTGTGTTTCAAAATTAAAAACATTTCGAAACAACTGTTTCCGAATAGCAGTGAGTGCAGGACATACTATCAATAGATGTTTTAGCGTTTCAGTCTCGTGTTGATTTAGGCAATGTCTGCAATATGTTAAACTATTAGGAGTGCAATAATGCCGCTGGAATAACCAGACAGATGGCATTACGAGACCTCAGCTCTGCACCTGCTGGCTTGTGTCAGCAGAAAAGGGGGTGGCCAGTCCTTCCTTCACCTGGTAATCAGCACAGTCAATTCAGGGGTTGTATAAGAATTGACAATTGACCTTCTGCACAACTGACTGAATTTAATCAATCAATTTGAAGATTTGAAGATATATGCGGGGAAACCCCCCGCAACCCCCACCCAATCCAACCCCAACCCCCCACCCAATCCCCTTATATTATTATCCCAACCCATTATATATATATATATAAATGACCATACGGTCAATTGTGCAGAAGGTCAATTCGGACCCCTGTAATTCGGTCAATTGTATCATTTGAACAATTGTACTCAAACAATTTGGATAATACCAATTCGGGGCCATAGCGGCCCTCTGGGTTGGCAAGTGTTATACTGTGAGGATGTTGAGGAGCAGACATGGTTCTGAGGCAGCGTGAGGGAGGGAGAGCTGGGCCCCAGCTCATTGCTCACATGTTTATTCATAAGCCAGAGAAGTAGTCCAAGCATATAAATGTTTAGATTTACCCTGAACAAACAGTGTAAACTGCAAATTCAAGGGTTGCCTCAGAACTTGAGAGGGTAAACGGTAGGGCTGAACCGAATGTTGTCTTTGAGTAGCTAATTGGTCAAAGTGTGGCTAAGGATAGAAAATTCGGCTCTGGATAGTTTTCCATCCTGCCACTCGAAGTCGAATGCTTGTTTTTCACGCAGGGTACCAAACCTTGTACTGTAGAACTATCTACAAAAATAAAGCACATGTAAATACCAGCCTTCTGTTTTCTGTTCTGAGCCTATATAATTGTTTCTCATTGTATCGCCGTGTATGTTGTGACATAGAGATTTACAGACCTGTGTCTAAAGAGCTCTCCTTGGAGTAGGTATGGGAAGTTCTCAGCAAGGCAGCACAGCAGGATCCTTTAACACTTCTTCCAGCAATAAGCTGCGACCAGGCAGGGGACACTGAAGCACACAGAATTACACATAATAGAGTCTGCAGTCTTACTTGTCTCAATGTACCACTGAGTTAAGAAATAGAGAAATATTGGGCTATTATGTTTAAGAGCAAATAGTAGGGTTACCTGCAGGAGATTGCTTCTTGAAGGCAGGATGGTTTTCAACTGGCCTTGCCTCTCAAAATGGACCGGCTGTCAGAATTACACTGATTTGCAATAGCTCAAATGCTAAAATGTGCTTGACACAGGAGATTAACAGGTGATCATAAAAATGTCCTGACAAAAAAAAATGGATGGCAGATCAAATCAGATAGCACAGCGAGTAGAGCGCTCGCTTTGACATCCGTGCACAGCCTGGTGAAGCAGGTTTGAATCCCGGCAGGGCCAAGCCTTTCATCCTTCCAGATCGATAAATGAGCATCACGCACTGTGGGTAATAAGCAGTGCTCAGATCCCTGAGGGTTTGGTGCACTATATAAATGCAAGTTATTATTATTATAGTGTCTATCTGAGGCAGATTATATACATTGGGCCTCATTACACGGTAGGCAGTAAGGGTTTACCGGTACCGGTAAGGGCACCTGTACCGGTAAACCCTTACCACCTTACTACGAGGTCCCTTTGCGGGACCCGACCTTAACGGCTGGTTTTACCAGCCGTTACGGAACGGGCCTGCAAAGGGACCTTGGTGCTAATTACGGTACCGTAATTACCTCCTTCCCCATTGAGCCCTATGGGGGCAAAAATGGGAATGGGGAAGTGCCTTGGTGAATGGGGAATTACCGCCCCGCTCACCTTGGAGTAGGGAGGTAATTCCACCATCCACCAAGGCGGACACGGTAAAATACCGGCGGCAACCATGGCGCTAATAGCGCCCTGGTTACCGCCTACCGTGTAATGAGGCCCTTTGTATTGTATTGTGTGACCTGTCTGTAACATAGTTTATTGGGTTTATGTTCTGCTGAACAAAATTGTATGGAAGCTGGAAGTAACATATCCACAGCCTAGTTGGGTGACACAGGTGCTTACTACATGCTTGGTGGTGTCTGGAAAAAGAACAAGAAAAAAATAATATAATTTTACCTGCCACCAGATTTAACAGTCTGAGATGTATACACACCTCTTGTGGTATTACTGAGGGAATCCGATTAGAGGCAAATACCTACTTATAGTTTCTGTGTGAGCAAAAGCCAGAGCAAGCTGCGTATTATAATATTGGGAATTGGGGAGAGAAAAGGGTCGACATTCATCTGTGTAGGAAAGAGCACTGCATTTACTTTTTTTCACAGTAAAGCATTATTTTATGGCTGTAAATGAAGAGAAATTCAAGAAACACCAATTAACATATATCAAAGCTTTTATTCATGTATACATTATTTATCATTTATGGACCTAGCTTTAGTAAGAAGAATATCTATCCAGCTTCAGCTGAATAGTTGACCAACTATTTGTTACTTGGCCAAATATGTATTTACTGTCAAAGGCAATTGTTTACCAGCTATAGGACCGTCTATGTCTCTTCTGACCACCTCCATCCTGACTGCCGCGAATGAAGTCGCCCCTATGCACTTCTTCCAACCACGTAGATTACCCCCTGAACCTTGGTTCTCCGATCAGCTGAGATCTGCCCATGTAGGGGTTAGGAAACTTCAGCATAAGTGGCGCTCTAAATACGAGCCCTCTGATTGACTTAATTTTAAGACTGCGCTCGCCCTTCATTCTGGAGCCATTCTAATGGCTAAGAAACCTTATTTTGCCCAAAAAATTGAGAACGCCTTAAACCACCCTAAGGCTCTTTTTACGGTTATGAAGTCCTTATCCGCTGCTTCAAAATGCGCTCCCACCGTCATACCGACCCAGGAGCTCTGTGTCTCCTTATCTGAATTTTTCATGAATAAGGTAGCTACCATCCGTGCCAACATCGCAGTTAGCCTCTCTACTGCGGCCCCCTCACATGACATAGAGGGTACACATAGTCACGGCTCTACGCTTGCCCTTTTCCCGATCTTCACTGAGGACCTGGTGCTTAATGCCAGGTTGCATATTAAATCAAGCGCCCCCTCTGACTCGCTGCCACTGGCAGTGATGAAGGAGGTGTTGGTCGATCTTCGCAGTGAAATTACAATGGCCGTGAATATTTCCTGCCAGTCTGGGTATATCCACCCTGAGCTGTAGACTGCCCTGGACATACCTCTGCTGAAGAAATCTTCTTTGGACCTATATCTCTTCTCCCTTTTCTGACGAAGATCCTTGAGACACTGGTCTCCCCCACTCTTTCTTCCTTTCTCAACTCCTCCAACTTCCTTGACCCAGCCCAGTCTGGCTTCTGCCCGGGCAGAGGCACGGAAAGTGTTCTGGTCTCCATTCAGGACGACATGGCCAGGCTGGTTGACAGCGGCGTCGTCAGAGCCCTGATTTTGCTTGTTCTGTCAGTGGCTTTCGACACCGTTGACCAGGCCATCCTGCTCTCCCGTCTGAGCCAGATTGGTGTTTCGGGTCAGGCATTTCCCTGGTTTGTTTCTCTTCTGTCGGATAGGTTTAAAACTCTCTCTCTCCCTCCATTAACTTCCATGTCCTGCCACCTAAGCTGCAGTGTCCCACAGGGGTCTGCTTTGTCTCCCATTCTGTTTAATATTTATATCTTCCTCATTCACTCCCTAGGCGTCAGGTGCTATTCATACGCCGACGACACCCAGCTGCTGATCCGTAGAATTCTCATTCTATGGCTAATTTGCCTTACCTATAGAGTCCCCCAGCAGCTTTGCTGGATTTGAAGGGTTTGTTTTCTTCTCCTGCTAAGAGTGTGACTCTTTTTCCCACTCTTAGGCATATTTGCTATGTGTGTTCTAGGCTATTTTTTTGTGTTTAATGTCTATGGGGTTTATCTCACTCCCATAGAAACCATCTTTATCCACATGTGTTACACAGCACCCTCCGTGCAGTGACAAAGGGGTGTCGTAGCAACCCCCAAACATAGAGTCCATACCCTGGGACTGACTACTGTCTCCCAGGGCATGTAAAGTCCCCATTGACTTTACTAGTCAATCTTTATGAACAAAAACAGTACAACCCATCTTACTATGGAGGTACTGGCAAGGGTTAATAGTTTTTCCCTTATGTTCATTTTCGAGAGGGTACCGTACAGTCCCTCTCTCAAAAATTTCTGGCTGGTGGCAGTGGTCACTACCAAACATATTCGACCGTGAATATTTCCCTATGGGATTTTCCCATTGTTCGATGCTACCACGTTTACTGACAGCCTCTAACATACCGCCGGCTTATTTTTATTTTAACTTTACTCAGGTATGTTTTATTTGCCAGAACTTTTATATAAATTCTTTCTCGTGTCTTTCTCTAAACTCCTAACCCAGGTCAGGGATCCTTTGTTCATCCGTTTGGCAGGCTTCTGCCATGAAGCCCTCCTTTCGGCGCCACTGAGTAGGGGTGGATCCATTGTGTGGGAGGGGGAGTAGGACCCCTGGTCTGGGTTGCCTCATCAACCCATGTCGCACTCTGCCCTGATAGGTTGGAGGATCTCCCGCCAGGATGACCACTCCACTGTGTGAGTGACAGCTAGGCTGTATGAATGGGGATCTTTTTGCATAAAAGCAGGGTCCTGAGGACTGGAAGAGCAAGACATCGCCACTGGAACTAAGAAGCCGAAGAGGAAAGAAGCCAAAGACATCTGCAACAATTGAACCACCGGTGAAGCCCTGCTGCAGCGTCTCACCACTTTTCTCCACACGACGAGAGAAGATCTTCATCTGCAAGAGCCTTCTTCCCTTGAGGTGGTGGGGCCAACCAGTTTGCCACTCGCCTTCCTGGACCTGACTTTGTCGAATCGCCAGTACCCTGTACTCGGAGACCGAATAGACAGGCACCCGTCCACCCGGACCACGATTTAAAGGAGCGTACCTTTTATTCGTTGGGCAGCACCGCGGCTGGTTTCATCCCTGGGCAGTGCAGTAACTCGAACCTTCCTCTACGACGAGAGCCTCTCTTCCTCTGCTGGATCTCCCGAACTGCAGGAACTGCCAGGAACAACCGCCACCGCAGGAGCCTCTTCTTCATTTTAAGGTACTTTGTTCCGCCAGGCCACCCTTTTTCGTTGGTAGTCCTAAAGGTGTTTTAAATCCTTTACATACCTTTTGGGTTGGCCGCCCCTATCTTCTAACATTGTCTTTCACCTTCTGCATCCATCTTTTTGAATCCTTTAACAAAGACTTGACTGCAGCTACAAGAACATTTTACTCCTGGGCCCTTTGCCCTGTACAACTGACTCTGACACAGGCCTATTGACTCTGGCTGAATTTGTTAGAACTGCCTTTTCTAGATTTCTTCTCAACTAGAACTGTGTTGGTGCACCCACTTCTTATAACCACCTTCTTCTTCCCACTTTTAGAACTTGTGAAGTTCCATTTTGATCGGTTATCGTTTAAGTATTTTACAAACTAAAGTGTTGCCTTGCCTAAACTTGTTCACAAACTTATGGGAAGTGTTGTTAGGGTGTGTAAGAAGATATTTCTGTATAACTTGTGTTTTCCCTCCCTTGTGAGAAATTGATAGAGTGCCATTTGTGTTTGGTTTCCACTGTGCCGTTCTGCTCAGTTTTCACTCTTGCTCAAACTTGTGTACAATTTAACTATGGAGTTGTTATACTTTTCTTGACTGATTTTAACTTGCTTTTATAACTGTGATTAATGTCTTGAATTGGAAGTGTGTAATAAATATATATATATCCTTTTTAATACAAAGCGTTGGTCAGTGTTTCCTTGTACCCTAGTATTGTACTCCTATTGTGTAAACCTTGAATACTTCTCATCTCCCTCTTGAGATAAGTCTGACTGCTTCGCCACAGCTACCAACTAAATCTTTGTGGTACAGACTGACACCAAAGGGGATTTATTGCTCATACATGTAGTCTTAATCTTCTGTAGTGCTCCCTAAGGGTACTGCACAGGATTCTGCCTAACAGGTGGCGGGGTGTTTGAATAAGTGCCTCGCGGCATGGGCGAGTGGAAGGGCCACAACTGGTTGAAGCTGAATGGGGACAAAACAGAGGTGATGGTGGTAGGATCTCCCCTTGTCCCTTCACTCTGGATTTCCTCCTTTTGGCCCTCCTCTTTGGGTCCACTCCCGGTGCCCTCCACCAACGTAAAAATTCTAGGGGTCCTTGTTAGGGAGAATTCTCAAGAATGTGCTCATTTCCCTTACCTTTTGAGAGCCCCAGCAACTTTGCTGGATTTCTAGGATTTGATTTTTGCCTGGAAAGCGTGTGAGTCTTTTATTTCACACCCTTTCATGTATTTTCTGGTGGGTTTTACTTTTGTGTTCTTTGGCTATGGAGTTGTAAACAACTCCATAGGCATCATCTTTTGATGGTGTCACACAGCACCTTTAGTGCAGTGGCAAAGGGGTGTCTTCAGTCTTCCCAAGGTTTAAATATCTTCTCTGGGACTGACTACTGTCTCCCAAAGCATGAAAAGTTAAATTGACTTTACTAGTCTCTTTAAACTTACTGTCCCATCACACTATATCTTCCTATAGAGTGCTGGAGAGGTTGCTTAGCATCCCCTGAGTCAAAACACTCATGTAATAGTCAAATGTTACCCTTTCCTTCTTTAAATGGCTGGTGGCAGTGGTTTAGATCAAACTACCATGATTTTTCCCGACCGCGAACAATGGTTGCTAAAAATCGGGTCAGCCATGTTTTTCAATATGGCGCCCTAGACCTATCTGTAAAAACAGACTCCGGTTGACTTTTTTCGCCATTTCTTTTAGGAAAGGTCCTTCTTGTGTTCGTCTCTGTGCATCAAATCAGGTTTGGTTCCTTTGTTCATCGGCCTTTGGCGGGCTTCAGTGCTGAAGCCCTCCTCTGGCGCCTGAGTGTCTGGGGCGGACAGGATGTGAGGGAGGTGCCAGAAACTCTCTGTGCTTAGTCTCCTAGGAGACACAAATGCACTCTGGCGTGACAGCCATCCTGCTGTGTGAGTGACAGCAGGCTGGAATGAATGGGGGAAAACTGTTTAAAAGCAGGTCTCTGGGACTTGGAAAGCAGAGTCGACCACTGGAACGAAAGAACTGAAGACGAGCTTAAGGAAGAGGACTGCTGCAACTCCTGGATGACCGGTGAAGCCCTGCTGCAGGTCTGAACCATTGACAGAGAAGCCCTTCAAGGTTAACTTCTTCCCTAGAGTTTGGTGGGAACAACCAAGTCACAAGCCACCTGGGCACTGTCCCCATATGGTTGAATTTTTATCAGAGTGCTGTTGAAAACCGGATAGCCAGAGGGAAGGAAACCAGCTTGTGGACTTCAAGGCACTCACACCTTAAACCGACGTCTTGCTAAAGCGTTTGGCCTCATCCCTCGGCAGTGCAGGAACCACCTAATGCCCTCCTTCTTGTCCCCACGACTGAAGCTCAGGGACAGCGAGATCTGCTCAAACTGCCAGGAACAACAGCCTCAGCTACAGCTGTTCTTCATTAAAAAGGTACTGTGCAAACGCCGTTCGGAAATCTTTTCGGCCATCGAGAAAGTGCGTGAAACTTTCCTCAACTAAGAAGGCTCATCCTACCTTAAACATTCATCAAACGTTTCCCCTAGCCAAATTCTTCTACACTCCATTACAAAGACGTAAACGTTATCTACCAGAACTGTGCTATCCTATACAAAGACCCTGAACCATTGAATTTGGCCCAGGCCTATGAGAAGAATTGCTGGTTGTAGTTAACTGAAACCCCTTGCCCTGCCTATGAATGTATTTGGGCTGTCTATTCTTATAACCTTGTCTTTTTAACACTTTAATAAGTATCTGAAGTGCCATTTCCTCCCACTTCAGGGGAGCTAAACTTGTTCATTTACTTACTGGTTGTATTTTTGTGGTTTATTAGTGTGTGAAATTGAGCTGCTTATGCTAGTGTAATGTTTTCTAATTGACTGAGTAAATAAATGTATATTCTTTTACGAAGAACCCTTGAGTAAAAGAATATACATTCTTGAGTAAGTGTTTGTTTGAATCACTGTATCAGTTGGTCCTTTGTGTAACTTGTTCTACTGCTCACTTAAACTATTGAGATAAGTCTGGCTGCTCAGCCAACTCTACCACGTTATTGTGTAGTACAGGCTTGTACCAACGGTGAAATTGTGCTTACACTTGTAGTCTTAATTGCATGTAGTGTTCCCAAAGAGTACTGCATGTGATTCTGCCTAACAGTCCTGATGACAAACAACTTGTCAATGGCAGCTTAGGTATCAGCGGTCTGCCATACTGGTCCTCTTCAGCTGAAAATATTGAGAAAGACCCTCCAATTGATCCCAGCCGCACTTCGTTCTCCTGTGGTAGCCGCCATGATTATGAGCAAGTTGGATTATTGCAACTCTCTCTATCTGGCCCAGCCTAAGGGGCTGGTAGACTGGTTGCAACGCCTTCAAAACATGGCAGCTCGGGTGGCAACTGGGTCCACTTATGGGGCCCATATTACCCATGTACTGCCTCCTGGTGGCTCAGCGCATCCAGTTTAAGCCTTTGTGCATCGTGCACCGTGTTCTTTATGACCAGGGAGTAGAATATTTGTACACTAAATTTGTGCGTAATGTTCCTAATCGCCCCTTGCGATCAGCAGCTTCTGGTCGGCTTGCTGTGCCGTCCTATCGGCTCACCCGAGTGGGGGGTCATGTGTTTTCTGTCGCTGCTGCCCAGCTCTGGAATTCTCTCCCTCCCTCACTGAAGCTTTTGCCTAACCACTTCTCTTTTTGAAAGGCCCTAAAAACGCTTTTGTTCTGATTCCTGAGCCTCGTGCTGCTTTTCCTTGCCTGCTCTATGGATTCCTTTCTCTCTAGCGCCATGATGCCTTTGGATGACTGTGTACTTTACAAAACCACGTAACATATCATAACATAACATAACTTAACTAGCAGTACCCCCAACCGGAATTGCCTGATGATTAGATTCATGATGCGCTGCCAGTGAGCCATACGCTGGGCAGGCGTAAGTGTGCTCCCTGACCGCACAAGCTTGTCACATTTGTGTTCCCGCATGTAGTCCACGTGGATCTGAAATTACTGAAGCTCCTCTTCCTCGACGTGTGGGTCTCCTGTGCCGTGCCTTGGGTTTCAGACTGTATCCCTACTGCACGCTTTGCCTTCTTGCAAGGTCCTGCAGACCCTGAGTGGCTGGGACCACTTGGGTCAGTAGGGGCTGGAGCACTGGTGTACTGGGCTATGGTAGCACCCACTGATGCTGGGACGGTGTGTGCCAGGACCTTTCACTGCATGTCTCTTGCCTTTAGAGACATCTGCCCCTGGGTCTCTGAGGGCCTGGGCCGGGACCGCTACAGGCCTGGCTGGGTGACACTGAGTCTGGATGGTGGGTGTTGCAGCTGCCCCTGAAGCTTCCTGACACTGGCTGGTATGGACAGCAGATGGCAATGCTGCTCCAGGACCCTGTGTGCTGGTGAAAGGACCTTTCACTGCACGTCTCTTGCCCTTTTACACAACGGCATGTGCCCCTGGGTCACTTTGGTCTGGGGTCTAAACCACTGCAGGCCTGGCTGGGTGACCATGAGCCTGGGTGGTGGTTGCTGCAGCTGCCCCTACAGCTTCCTGACCACGGATGGAATGGACAGCAGATGGCAATGCTGTTCCAGGACCCTGGATGCTGGTGCCAGGACCTTTCACTGCACGCCTCTTGCCCTTAGAGACAAGGACATCTGCCCCTGGGTGACTGTGGACAGGGATCTCAACCACTACAGGCCTGGCTGGGTGACCCTGAGCCTGGGTGGTGGTTGCTGCAGTGGCCCCTGTAGCTTCCTGACCCTGGATGGCATGGACAGCAGATGGCAATGCTGCTTCCGGACCCTGGGTGCTGATGCCAGGTCCTTTCACTGCAAGTCTCTTGCCCTTAGAGACAAGGACATCTTCCGGTGGATCCCTCTGGGCCTGGGACGTGACCACTACAGGCCTGGCTGGGTGACCCTGTGCCTGGGTGGTGGGTGCTGCCCCTGCAGCTTCCTGACCCTGGCTGGTATGGACAGCAGATGACAATGCTGCTCCTGGACCCGAGTGCTGAGGACGTCAGCATCAGCTGCATCGCCCTGACCCTGTTGGGTGGGGGGCATGGCTCTCTCTGCATTGCCACGGGCACCTCAGACACCTCGGACACCTCGGTCACCTCGGCCACCTTGTCCACATCGGCTACCCTTCCCACTTGTTGCACTCCCACTCATGGCACTGATGGAATGGTGCAATGGGAGGCACAGCTATCAATTGTCCTGGGCAATTTCAGTGGGGCAGTGTACGTGATGTTAAACGTACCAGTGTGCTCCTGCAAGACTCAAAGTACCCCTGGGGAAAATAAACCGACCGTGTAACGCACATGCACCAGAAAAATGAAAAAAATGGCTATGCGACCCCTCAGTTGCCCACATGAAAAAAAAAAACTTACTCTGTGGCACCCAGCAACACAAAATATGCATACGCGAAGGACACGTAAGGTACTGTGATGTTAAGAAAGGGGGTACACGACAGTATGCAAAATGTGTACATGACTCACCGTCAGTCTCAAAAGTACACGCGCATGTGCGTGGAGGCAATTCCCCCATCAAAACAAAAGGCTCACTGTAGTGAAGAGATCACGTGAAAACAAAGTACACACGTCCGTCTGCTGTAACTCGCACAAGCGGTTGCTGCCTGCCTGCCCACTGTGTGTGCCTGCTGCCCACGTGCCCTGCAATTTGGTTGCCTGCTATACAGCCATTGCCAGCGCTCCTGTCCTCGGACCTTTGACCACCTCTGCTGATCCAGAATATTCCCAATGTGCCAGACCACCGCTCCACAGTCCAGCCCAAGGACCACCTTGCCCACTCACACCTGCCTCGGGCGTTGCCATGTCTGGACAAACATCTTTTGAGGCTAGTGGCAACCGCCCAGCAGAGAGGCAGAGGGCTGTTAGCTTCAGTGCAAGAGAAGTTGACATCCTGGTGGAGCAAGTCCTGGGACATCATGATGCCCTCTTCCCCGGACCAGCGCAAGTCGGCAAAGAAGGACGGAAGATGATCTGGCCCGATATCGTGGGGCCATCAACGCGGAGGGGGTGACACCTGGAGACTACATCCATCTGCACAAGCCCTGGAAGGACTACAAAGTTAGGACCCGCAACAAGGCCAGGGGCGCTTGAACATCAACAACATGCAGGTTCTGGAGCGCTTCTACCCAGCGCTGCATGCCCAGGTCATGGATTTTGCAAGTCTCTCTGGAGTCGACTGGTAAGTGTCCAGGGGCCTCATTATAAGTTTGCCGGTCCTGTAACAATGTACCGATAAGCTTGCTGCTACTGTTGTTACCGGACTGGCAAACTACAAGATCTGCTCGCTGGTGACTTCCCACCACCAGGTCTGACTTGGCGGGCGTACCAACACCCACAAGCAGTGCTTGTCGTATGCACTGTCTGCACACCAGCTGTGGTGCAAGGAACATCAAGTAGCACCAGAAACGCCCCGAACACGTCCCCACGCGCAGTAAAAAGCAAGTAAAATGCCCAACACGGTGCAAGCCCCTGTGCCATCCCTGGACCAGCATACAGCACCCCAGCTAAATTGTGTGAAAACTAAGTGCAGACGGGGTACGTTCTGAGTTTTCACGTGATTTGGCTGGGGTGCGGATGAGATACACGCTGAGTTTCCATGCAGTTTGTCTGGGGTGCGCAAGAGGTGTGCACCAAGTTTCTACACGATTTGTCTGCGTTGCGGATGCGGTGCACATTTAGTTGCATGCGATTTGGCTGGGATGCGGACAGGGTACACGCTGAGTTATCACCCAATTTTGCTGGGGTGCGGACGGGGTACGCGCTGAGTTTCCACGTGATTTGGCTGTGGTGCAGAAGGGGTACATGCTGAGTTTCCATGCAATTTGTCTGGTGTGCGGATGGGGTACGCTCTGAGTTTCCACATGATTTGTCTGGGTTGCGGGCGGGGTATGCACTGAGTTGCACACGATTTGGCTGGGGTGCGGACGGGGTACTTGCTGAGTTTCCACGCAATTTGTCTGGTGTGCGAATGGGGTACGCGCTGAGTTTCCACGCAATTTGTCTGGGTTGCGGACGCGTTAGGTGTTGAGATTCCATGTGATTTGTCTGGGGTGCAGACGGCGTAGGCGCTGAGTTTCCACGTGATTTGTCTGGGGTGTGGATGGGGTACACGCTGAGTTGCATGCAATTTGGCTGGGGTGTGGACGGGGTACACGCTGAGTTTCAACATGATTTGTCTGAGGTGCGGATGGGTTATGAGCTGAGTTGCATGCAATTTGCCTGGGGTGCGGACGGGGTATATGCTGAGTTTCCATGCAAATTGGCTGGGTTTCAAATGGGGTACATGCTGAGTTTCCACCCGATTTCTCTGGAGTGCGGACGGGGTGCACGCTGAGCTTTCATGCGATTTGTCTAGGGTGCGGATGGGGTACGAGCTGAGTTGCACACTATTTGGCTGGGGTGCTGACGGAGTACATGCTGAATTTCCACGCAATTTGTCTGGGGTGCGGACGGGGTACACGCTGAGTTGCACGTGATTTGGCTGGTGTGCGGACGGGGTACGCGCTGAGTTTACACGCAATTTGTCTGGGGTGCAGATGGGGTACGCCCTGAGTTTACATAAATCCACAGGAAGCATACCCCTCCTGATGGGACACCCAGACCCTAGCCCCCATCACCCCAGCCTGCAGGCAGCCCTCACTACATGGGACACCCCAGACTCATCACCCATGACACCACCCTGATGGCAGCCCTCTCCACATGGGACACCCCAGCCCCCATCACCCATGACGCCACCCTGCAGGCAGCCCCCGCCACATGGGACACCCATCCCCCATCACCCATGATGCCACCCTGCAGACAGCCCCCACCACATGAGAAACCCCAACCCCAATCACCCATGATGCCACCGTGCAGGCAGCCCCCACTACATGGGACATCCCAGCCCCCATCACCCATGATGCCACCCTACAGGCAGCCCCCACTACATGGGACACCCCAGACCACATCACCCATTACGCCACCCTGCAGGCAGCCCCCACCACATGGGACACCCCAGCCACCATCACCCATGACTCCACCCTGCAGGCAGCCCCCAACACATGGGACTCCCCAGCCCCCATCATCCATGACGCCACCCTACAGGCAGTCCCCACCACATGGGACACCCCAGCCTCCATCACCTATGACGCCACCCTGTAGGCAGCCCCCACTACATGGAACAACCCAGCCCCCATCACCCATGACCCCACCATGCAGGCAGCCCCCACAAAATGGGACACCCCAACCCCATCGCCCCTGACGCCACCCTGGAGGCAGCCCCCACCACATGGGTCACCCCAGCCCCCACCACCCCACCCTGCAGGCAGCCCTCTCCACATTGGACACCCCAGCCCCAATCACCCATGCCTCCACCCCTGCAGTCAGTCCCCACTACATGGGAAACCCCAGCTGGCATGCGGACGGGGTATGACCACATGGGACACCCCATCCCCCATCGCCCATGCCTCCACCCATGCAGTCAGTCCCCACTACATGGGAAACCCCAGCCCCACCACCCCACCCTGCAGGCAGCCCTCTCCACATTGGACACCCCAGCTCCAATCACCCATGATGCCACCCTGCACACTGCCCCCACCACATGGGACACCCCAGCCCCCCTCACCCATGATGCCACCCTGCAGGCAGCCCCCTCCAGACTGAACATCACCTACATGCTGGACGCTGACATAGTGACACCTGATCACTCCATCGCGAAGTTGTGTCGTGTACCTTGACTGCAGTGTTGTGACACCACCCTGAACATCCACAGCCAAATGTATCCTGCTAACACAAAGAAATGCATACACATGGGCAACATCCTTGAGTGTGGCAGCTGAGGAAACACAATTGCTGTCTGCAACCATATCCCAACATACACATCAGACAAGTTAATGGTAAAGTGAGGCCCTGCTGGCCATGTGAGAACGTCATGTCACCAATCCCCATGGACAAATAGTCACACAGTATCAGTAAAAAAGCAGCCTCAATGTGTGCCACATGAACATACACTGCCCATGCGTGTCACAGCCTGAGCCTCAATGAGCTGCCTTTACCAGAACAGATATCCCAATATACACTTCAATGTTCCTCCCATGTGTGCAGGACATGACATGATATCACATCAAATGCCATGGCATTCAAAATCCACTTATACACAAGTGTCTGAAGATGCAACTAGTCCGGGGAGGGTGAACAGACTGAAGACAGAGACAATGATCTTGGTAGGCCAGGTGACATTGTGATGGGCCCAGTGCATGGGAAGTGGGGAAGGAGAGAAGTGCAGGGAGAACGGGTAGTGGGCAGTGCAGTACATGCATGGGAAGGACATCATAACATATGCAACAACTAAGAAAATATTCAAACTGCGGCCAGCTGCAGGCAAGTGCAAGGCTAAGTGCCCACATCAGGTATGTATCAAATCCTGAGGCTCTTTGTATCAGTATGTATGGTTCAACGTTACAAACGTTTTAATTTTATGGTAAGTGTTGTGAAAAACACCAAGCCCAATATGGATTTTGTACTATAAATGCATCTTACAGTCCTTTTATCATAGACATTTTGTTAAATATAAAGATTTGGGGTCATTCTCTTGTTCCCAAAATTTTCTTTAACGTTATGCAAAGAAGGATGAAACCCTAACTGCTGTTATTTGTGCCATTTCCCTCACAAGGATATTTATGAGTTCACTAGGAGTGTGCCAGACTGTCTCACCTCGAATGATAACCTTCAGTCAAAAAATAATGTTTTCATAACATGCTTTGTTCACTAACATAAGTGTAATACTCCAGTTAGGACAACATATATAGTGAGAATGGCCATTTCAGATAATAAGGCACACACCTTCCACTGAGGCCAGAAACCTTGGGGTCAACTATGACTCCTCCCTCTCTTGTACTCCTGTACTCCTCACATATTGGACCTTGCCAAGAAGGCTGACTTTCAACTTCACATCCTTAGAGGCATTCTCTCTTTTCTCACCTTCCCCGAAAAGATTAATGTCTCTAGCGCTCTGGTCCTCTCAAGACTGGATTACTGTAACAGCATCTTCCTCAACCTGCCTCTTTCTGCACTCCGTCCTCTTCAACTAATCCAGAATAGGGCTGTGAGACTTATGCTTGGCCTCAAGCCCTGGGACCGTATCTCTTCAACTCTAAAATACCTAAACTGGCTCCCGGTTGCTGGAAAGGATCAAATTCAAGACCCTTTGCGTCATCCACAAGGCTGTCTGGGTTAAGTGACTATGCTACCTGCAATTCTAACTAAATACTCTGCTTCCAGATTCCTTCAAACTTCTCGCTCCAACTCTTTGCTGACCAAATGTTTCTCCAAGCAGAGAGCTCGTGGCAGATCTCTCTCCTTAGCTGGCTCCCTCCTATGCAACAGTCTCCCTCTCTCACTCCATCTTGAACCGGACCACCTCAAGTACTGCAAAGAACTCAAGACCTTTCTCATCTCCTCCTTCTCCCGCTCCCATCTGTCGCTGAGTTTGGTGGCCTGGTCCCTCCAATAGGGTCTTGGCCTTCTGGCCAGTCGCCACCAGCAACCCCCTGCCCTGCCCTATGGGCCAACACCCGCATGTCAGGAGGTTTTCCTCCGCCCTGCACTTACCTGCTGGTGGCAGACCTTCCTACTCACCTGGGACGTCTCTGCCCATGCACTTACCTGTTGCCCCCCCACCCTAATGGGTACCTCTGGCACTTCTACCCCTTTGGGGACTATTATTGCTCTTACCCCCACCTCGACCCCATTTTTTTCCCGTTTTCTTTTCACTATACTTGCACGTTCTCATGTCTCAAGGCCTGATAAGACCGCTGTTTGTTTCTATTTATTCATTATTTATTTGCCCTTTGTCTCCTTCCCTTTTTCCTTCTGGCACTTTGAAACACTGTCCTATTTTATAAGCACCTTATAAATATCCAATAAAATAAAATACAAAATAAAGTGTCTTTTGGAAGTACACCTCTGTATCATAGCCATACAGCAAGGCAACATGGATATGACAATTAACTGAAAATGATGCTTTTTTGCTCTATCCAGAAAAATGTTATTGTAACATATCTCCGTGTTATTTTAGACATATATTTATCAACCCAAAACTGACAGTTGTCAAGGACTCAACAACCAACAACATACATGCTTTGCCCACACTTGAGTTTGGAGCTTTGGGAGGTGTTTGCCACACAACGTAATTGTCAAGGTAATAACAAAAATGCACACTATGACATGATTTTCTTCATCCCAGCATTGATCTTGTAATATTCCGCCCTTTACATGTTGCCATATTATTATCGAACCAGCTCTCGAATTACACTTTGTTGACACCTTGTGATTACTATTTCAATTACTCTGAGTTCAAGCTGAGGGGCGTGCGTCATAGATACCTTGCTTTAACTTCAAAACATACACAGATGCTCTTCTGTGTGAGGTGTAGCTGTCCTTGTGCATATGCAGATAGTGTTTATTATTAATTTGTGCCATACAAAGTGGCATATTCCGAATGAAAATGTTGCATTATTGACTTTCAAAGGGAAAGTATGAAGAATGTGTTGACTCAATGTGTCGTGTGACAAATTACAATTTGCACATTTATTTTCACAACTACAGATTGCAAAAAGTATTTGGTTCCATGAAGTAAACTGAAAATATCTAGCAAACCAAAGACAATACATGAGAAACTTGTAGCCTAAAATTAAATGAGGATGTGAGGTAAAGCTACAGGGTACATTGGTCTCTTATTGTATGCACTTCATGATCAACTTAAACTATATTCACAATTTACTTATTACTGCACCTGTTTTCAAATCCGTATTAGAGGGTTGTGCGGAAGGCCTGCATGCAGCACCAGACGGAATAAGAGTAGAGTTCAACATACAAAACAACTCAGTTATGTAGGTTGTGAACATTGGTCAGAAACAGGGATCAAGGGCATCTAACTGTATAAACAAACACGCCTTGGCACAGTAAATATATTTGATGTTCTGTGATAAGTCAAAAGAGAGTCTGTGAGCAGAGAGGGAAACAGGAATTCCAAGGGAACGCATGGTGGCATGTTCAAGGGTGTACATTTAAAGAATAAGAAAATGCCTGTCTAGCCCTACCGCTAAGAGGGACATGCCATACCTTACAACTAAAATAATGGTACTTATCAAATGGCCAAATGAAATAGTCCTTAGTCCAAACCCTACTGACTATCTGGCCATACCACTTAGAAAAACGTAACAAAAATATAGACCAGAGAAATAGCCTATATTCTTGGGTTTTGCTTGGCCCAAGTACTGGGATCATTTTCCAGAGAAGGTTTTAAAATGTCTTCGATTTCTCACAATGCAGTCTTCCAGCCTCTCTGCAGGATGTCAATGACCAGTCTTAAATCTGTATACACTTCTGCCACATTCCCTTCTTTACATGGAAAAGGGCCTCCTTAATGCAATGCCGCCGTTTCTGACTTGATGCTTTATAATGTTCCTGTTTTGGGTTTCAGCACATGAACCCTCCAGGTCCTCTCTGTTCCCAGTTTTGTTTGATATTTCCAGGGCTCCCCAAAGCCTTTTTGTCCTCAAATAGGCCTTCTTTAGCAGAGCTTCTTTTGGGCATCTGCCTGTTGTGGTGTCCTGGCTCCTGTAACCTTTTTGGCTTCCCCAGCCTTGGATATCAATGGGCCTCATTACGAGTCCGGCGGTAACCGAGGCGGTAAAACTGCCTGGTTAACGCCGGACTCGTATTACCATTCCGCCTCTGTGATTCCCGGAATTACCGGGGCATTACAACCCCGGTTTTCCGGGAATCACGGAGGTGGAATGGTGTAAATCCCCATTCCCATTGAGTCCTATGGGACTCGATGGAAATGGGGATCATGGAAACACCGGCAGCATCTCGTAATGCTGCCGGAGTTTCCTCGTCCGCCTGCATGCAGGAGGTGTTAAACCCGCCAGGTCAGACCTGGCGGGAACATCACCTCCCGCCTGCAGGGGTCGGACTCAAGCGGTCCGGAAACAACGGTGGCGGCGGGTTTACCGCCACCGTTATTTCCGGACCGCCTGAGTTATAATGAGGCCCAATGTCTCACTTTCCGGGACTCCCAAAGCCCTTTGGTCCTCAAATAAGCCAGCTTTAGCAGGACATCTGTTGGGTGTCTGCCTGTTTTGGATTACCTGGCACCTGTAACCGTTTCGCCCATCCCAGCCTTGGATATCAATGTCTCTCTTTCCAGAGACCTTGGTTGGGCGTATGCCAGTTTCGAGCATTCAGGTTATCATGGCTACTGTAACCTGTTTGGCTTCATCAGCCTTGGATACAACTCTGTGCCCCTGTCAGCAGCATTACCTCTTTGGAAGCATTCTCTTACATTGCTCTGCCCTGCTCAGTGGCTGGTGCACTTCTCTTTGCTGAAGTCTGGTCTTGACATCTGTTAACTGGACCCCGGTTCACCACGGTTTCCGTGTGTTCGCACCACCATGCGAGGCGGTCCCTTCACCGTCTCCGTCTCTCTCTCGACTTCGTTGCCACCCAGGACGTCAGCCTTCCAGCATCTTGCTATTGATCAGCTTGCCACCCACACTACCACCATCTCTGCAGTCTAGGGTGGCTCTGCGCTTCCAGGACGTCTTCCCTATCAGAGGCTCACCTGTGCGTAGGATTCTCGCCCCTCCATTCCAATTTCCCTGTTGATTATGTATGTTATCACAAACACAAGGGGTGTTTTGTTGCTCTTTGACTGTGGAGCTCAGGTAAGATCCAGGATTATCTGAA
This sequence comes from Ambystoma mexicanum, assembly GCF_040938575.1. NCBI lineage: Eukaryota > Metazoa > Chordata > Amphibia > Caudata > Ambystomatidae > Ambystoma > Ambystoma mexicanum. The sequence continues at coordinate 1,114,839,011 of NC_090924.1, read as the reverse complement.
GGCAAAGAGATTGAAGAAAAGTCACTATAAGGAGAATCCAAAACAGAAGTAACAACTGTCTTTCCGATTCCCATGTAGGCAGACAATGTATTGTGGACAGGGAGTTCCTTGCTGGAATGGGAGTCCTTGTCCCTAAGAGGGGAGTCACTCCCAGTGAGGTCCAACTTTCCTCAACACCTAGGGATGGCCTTGCTCAATGGGTTCACCTCTCTAGCCTCAAAGGGGATGACTCGCCTGTGGGGAGAGGGACAAATAGTCCAGATTTGTCACACTTCCTAATATCACTGATCACTGGGTTGATAATTGGGTGTAGTTATGTGATCATGTAAGTCAGTGAGTTCAGTATCATTACAATCGCGAGTTGTATGAGTTAATACACATTCTGGCATGATCTATTTGTACAGACGTGTCTGTTCTGTGTCATTAAACTGTTCATACCATGCTGAAACTCAATAGGCCTCATTACAAGCATGGCGGTTTGGAAATAAGGGTGCCGGTAGGAGCGTACTGCCACCCATTTCCCGACCGCCAGACTATAAGTAGGCCTGCATGGGCTGTTGTTCCCATCAAGCATGGTTTTCATAGAAGAACCAGCACCGTTAGCAACGGTGCTGGTGCTTCCGTGTCCCCATTCCCGTGGAGTCCTAAAGGAGTCCACAGGAATGGGGACTTACACTTTTGGCCGCCTGACAGGATATCAGGCGGCAGAAAATGTAAGTCCCCGTTCATCACTGATGACATCACATATCTGGGCCACTTGTTTATGTTCACTGACATGTCTAGGCTAGTTTTTATGTTATTTTACTGACAATGGGAATGTAATAAATTCAAAAGGTGCTATATATCTAGACATTAAACTTCTCATATGCTCTGAAACTATTTTCATTACAGTTTGTTCTGAGCTCATGGTGCACATATATGGGCAATAAGCAGGCCTCAAACACACAATTAATTTGTGTACATGATGATGAACTCTAATGTTAATGTCATTTTTGGGTGCTGTTGTTTCTTTCTTCCTTACTTTAGTTTCCCTGTGTAATGTGTATGCATTCTGCCGTTTTATATGTATTTTTTCTACTAACACAAGTGTGTGGTACGTTTTGAATTGTTAGCTATTTATTCCATCTTTAACATTACTCAAAACTCTGATAAGATAGCATTTATTATTTTACTATCGGAAAATACCAGAATACAAATATTGTACTTCTATGGTGCTTGCTGCAGCCATTGCCTATGTGTATGTATGATTAGGTTCCTGTATAAACAACAACACTTGAATATAATGTTTTGTTTATATGAGTGCATTCTTTAATACATTAAGTAGATCATGATAGGTCTCCCAATCACCCCTGACATCTTGTTACCAACATTATAACACAACCCTTTGTAGAGACAGTTCATCAACATTCATTTAATATGTGATGTCATCAATGACATTTGTGATGTCATCGTTCACGTCCTGGGTGTTAGACTTAGCAGTGCACAGTGGTGGCGCAAGTTATGGTTGCTAAGCTTACAATAACTGGCACATTTCTGGAGTTTTACGGTTTTACTTGTAACCATAACTTCCCTCTAACAAAGACATTTCATTGAATTTCTCAGGTTTTTATTAGTGCAACTTAACAATAACATCATTTTAACAAAGTTTTTCATTGAATTTCACAGTTTTTTATTGGTGCTACTTAACCATAATGTCCCTTTAACAATGTTTTTTCACTGAATTTCCTGGATTTTACCAGTGCACCCTAAATATCTGAAATGTCCAAATATCAGACTTATTCCAATATAGCAGCATTTTCAGCCGATGTAGAAAGTTTAAACTTAAAACTGTGCCATTCCCCACCTCCTAGCAACATATTTAACCTTCTATAACTCTTTGTGACTTTTTTCACTGTTTTTTTTTGTGTTCGCCGACATTCGTGAACTTCTGACGTCATCGAAGAATTTGAAGACAGTGTCACGTGACCACACGTACACATAATGACGTTTTCGTGAATACGTCCGCACTTCGCAAACGGGTCCATGCTTTTCAAACATTTCGTAACTGCGTTTTCAGCTGATCTAGGAAGTTTGAAGCTCAACATGTACCCTTGCACAGCTCTTACAACTATTCTTACTCATTATCCATTAACAAACTAGGAGGCAGCACATGGCTAGAAGAATATTAGCAAAACTGCTGTTTATCTTCAAAAATGCCATCAACTATTGTCATCCCTCCTTGCCAGGAGCCACCACCACCACCACCAGCTGGAAGACCTACACAACAGAAGAAGCGCAATAATTCAGAAAACAATCAAGAGGAACAGGAAGATGAGGTAACGGAAATGCCTACCTGTAGCACCCAGAGTGACTCATAGATGTGGCAGTTCTTTAGCACTATTGGGGGTGTACCAAAGGCTAAGGTTGCCAAAGTGAAATTCACTGAGTGCAGCGTTTTACTCAGTCGCTCACAACCGGGGCAGTACTCCTATAGGACCACATCCATGAGCCCCCACACCAAATCCAAACACAGGGATGCTCTCAGAAAGGCTGTTCCTTTCTCAGGAAGTAGTAGGCTGTTTTCCTCTACCTCATCTTCCTCAACCAATACTGTGACCACACATGCTACTCCTGTGGGCACAAAATTCCACCAGCTACCTTGCCAGCCATAAAAGAGGCTGTTGATCCATATCTTCCGAAGACAACAGTACTCTATATATAATGAAGCACACCACACCACTCTGCAGGGGGGAGAAGTTTCAAAGTGTTTTCCAGGATGTAATCAAGGAGCATGAGAAACACTTCCCCCTACCTTATATGTAATGCACACTCAACAATTTCCCCTGTTCACCTGCCCCTCCATAGCTGTGCTTGCTGCCCCTCCCGTCACTTTCCTGCCCACCTTACTTCCTGGCCTCTCCTGCAAAAAAGAACACAATTAAAATCAAAACACACCAAAACAAAAAGGTTCCTTTAGGAACCACCTTTCACAGTAAAAAAACAGAAGTGAAACATAACAAGCTTAAAAACTCCATCTACTATACATATGTCAGTAAAGTATTTAGACGCAATAAGATTCTCCAACATTCCCATTATCATTTTCGCCTATGTTAATGGAAATGATGGACAATTGTATGGTATTGAAAAAGAAAAAAACACAGAAACAATTTTCTGTCTCAAATACTTTTCTCTAGCATACAATAAGGACTATAATCCATGGCTCTTCATAACTACCCGCAGTCTCTGCAGTTCCCTCTCTAGACCATGCATTATTAAAAAAACAGATTGTACGTGCACACCATCGCACAAGACAGCCCTTCTACACTTTTTACAGTTATGTTTGTGGCACTCCCTCATTGCCTGCTTTCAAACAGTCACACATATATCTACCACTCAGTTAAAAAAACTCTACATATAAACCTATCAAGATATTAAACTTCCATACACCAACTGCCACTAAAAGATGTTCTACAAATATTTTGCATATGCATTTCACTTGCTTATCCAAACAAATTTTACACACTGCTTCTATAAATGCACATATGCATTGTGCAGTAATAGAACTGCATAAATGGTAAGAGGAGTAGGGATTACCAAGGGCTGATAGGAGCCAGAAGGAAAGTGCCAAGACATGCCCAATTGGGCGGCCACTAGCTACCTGCTGGAGCAGAGGAGTCCCAAGAGGGTGATACAAATCTATCAGATGGTAGACCCACAAGGGCAGTGCTGAAGGAATGCTGGGGTGTATTGGTGTTGACTATATATAAGGCCTGGAACCTATGAGGCTTATGAGGGACCAGGCCAACAGTCTCAGTGGCAGTTGTATGAGTTAGCAGGTAAGGGATTAAGTAAAACATGAATACAAATGTAGAGTTTTGAGACGCTGCCAGAACTTAAGGAAGTCCAGCTCAATTATAAGAGGAGGAGGAAGGCTGTTCCAAAGACGAAGGCGAAGACAGAGACATGGCTCTCACCCTCTGTTTCAAAAAGTGTTTGACAAGCAGAGTATTGGAGTTACGACAACGTAGGGCTCTAGCAGGGTAGTATTTAGGGAAACAGAGTTGGACACATTGCAGTTCTTGCAATTAGCAAGAGTCAATATATACATTTTAGGGCTGCCACGGATAAGTCTTTCAGTCCTATTCTAGATTAGCTGAAGGGGGCATAGACAACAAAGTCGGACGTTAAGGAGGATCCTGTTACAGTAGTCCAGCCTGCACAGGACCAGTACTCTAAAGACGTTGACCTTCTGGGTGAAGGTGAGGAACAGTACAATGCCTGTAAGGAGGTCAAGCTGAATGCATGGGCTGTCTTTACAAGCTCAAAAATGTAATGAGTAAAGAAGAGAGAGGACTTAAAGATAACCCCAAAGTTTTCTGGTCTCACAGGAAGGTGAGAGTAGAGGGCTCGAAGACAGCAGCCAGATGGTAGAAGAAAAACAGGGCACAGGTGTCACAGTAAAACATATCAGCATTATACTGGCATTGCCACACAAATTGTTATCAAACACACAATGCGTCAATGGTGGTCAGACAATTAGAGATAAAAAACAATAGCAACAAATGAGTTCAGGGAAGTTTAAGGAAACCTATCTGTTATTAAAATAACATTGGAAATGAGAAAAGAAGAAAGACACCAGGTGATCCAGTGGGACGAAATATATATATGAAAGATCCACAATTATAGAATAAAACCCTGGGGTACTCTGCATGTACACAATGAGGTGGTGGAGTACAAACAGCCCAGTTGCAGCTGGTAATAGCAGTTAATGAGGAAAACAAATCAGCCAGTCCAGCGCCTGCTCCATGATGCTAGTGGTATCACGTACCGTTTAATGAGGATACAATTGTTGACCGTGTGAAAGGTGGAAGAGACAATCACTGTGATTGCTGGTTAGGGGAAGAGGGATATTTTAAGTTAATTTAGGAAGCAATCTGTTGTTTTAATATAAAAAGGAAATTCCAGGATTGCTTCATACATTAAGTTAAAATGGGTGGCAAGGGATTATTAGAGGGCTATTAGTGTTTTGGGGTGATAAATGTGTTGAAAAAGCATATGCATTCTTAATTAGCTGAATAAAAGGTGTGCAATGAAACACCGGATGAAGCCAATGCGTGTTGCATATATCCATTGTTTTGATTGGTCAAGCTTTTCATGGGATTTAACAGTGTAGTTCTTGATTCACGTGTGACATGATCATACCTCCCTCTTTGTTTTCACATTACCTAGTTAGTAATTGTTATTTATTTTTGTTTGTAAATTGAATTTGTAAATTGAAATCGAAAAATTAATAAAGTACTGGGATGAAAATTAGTGTACTCTTGCGCATGACAAAACATTGTTACTGTGGGATTGTTACTGTCATTGTTACTGTCTCCATCAAAAATTACAGAATCTTTCATTTAAAATACCAGAAAGTGTTTTATTCACACAGTTACTCAAGCAGGAAGAAAGACTCTTAGGTCTATAAACAACTCAATTCAGCCAATGCATTTCAGTGTAAAACACCATCTTCAGAGCTTTATAATTACCATATACCTCCCAAAACAAACATCTCGTAACGAGCATCATAATTTGCAATACAACTTAATGTCAGTTTGTCTAGTATATGTATATCTACTGGATACAATCTGTCTACTGTGTACTTAGTAGCTCTGCTTACCTTCATGACACATATCTGTGAAACCGCTCGCCGAGAAGACCCGCGTGAATGTGCGGCCTTCCTTGGGGAGCTTTAAAGGTTTCTATGGAGACCTGATGCGGCACCGCCCATCAGCTGTGAACTGCTGACTCGCGAACGCCTTGGGTCCCACTCTCCCATAGCAATGGGAGGGCGGGACTCAGTATCCATATTTACCAGTAGGTTACTCATGATCGCTATGTCTACAGTCTTCTAACCAGTAATCTCTACAATATATAGCATAAGCTATTAACCGTTACTTTCATTCAAATATACATCACATAATGGGCCTCATTACAACTCAGGCGGTAAGGGGTTTACGGCGCCGTAAACAGCGCCGACCCTTACCGCCTGAGTACGAGGTCCCTTAGCGCCATGGCGGATTTAACACCTGCTTTTAGCAGGTGTTAAAATCCATGGCGCTAAGGGACCATGGAGTTAATTACGCCACCGTAATTTACGGTGGCGTAATTAACGCCTTCCCCACTCCCATTATGCCCTATGGGGCAAAAATGGGAATGGGGAAGGGTAAATGGGGATTGGGGACTTACCGCCCTGCCAAACTCGGAATGGGGCGGTAAGTCTGCCAACCACCATGGCGTAAACGTAGTTTACGCCATGGTGGTAAAGTCACGGCCCAGGCGGTAACTTACCGCCTGGGTCGTAATGAGGCCCAATGTGTTTAAGAGTACAGTGTTAATCTGTACATGCTTGTTCCTATGGAGACCCTTCATTGATTCCAATGGCAAACGCAAACCTATTGACACACTTATGTTTAGCGTCCCTTCCCACTCAGGCAACTGGAGGACGGGGTCTGGTTTCTCTGTTCTCTAATGTGGTCTCTGCGATCCTAGAATTAGATAGTCCACAATCTGTTTAATAAATTGTGCAATTCATTAGTGAAGCTGTATTTCCTGTTAAGGATTTCAATCAGGCAATACAGGCAATACACCCGGGCCTAGCATGCAATGCACAAATGAAATACGTATTTATTGTGTCTATAGGTTCAATATTCTGATTGATATACCACTCAGATCACACCCTTCTCAAAATACCCCCCAGGTCACACTGGACCAGGAATCAGGCTGGTTGGTAAAGGTATTATTTATTTATTTATTAAAATTCAAATCCAACATAAGTTTTAATCTATATGGGGTAGCAATCACCAATGTGATCACAATGCAATGAAGAAAGTAAATAAGGTAATTGAATTCACTCATAGCAATACAGGAGATAAAAAACAGGGAAAATAACAGTTTTGGCTTGTTGAAAAGATAGCGCTTAGGTTAAGATTTCCCCCTGCAAAGTCCTTAATTCACAAATGAACAATTCTACACAGATGTAAGTAAGCAGCAGAATGCAGTTGTCCCTCCCCAAACAAGAGAGAAAAGCATTTTTGGAAATTTACACCTTTAATATAACATTTGAAAATGGCTGTGTGATACAATGAAAAGTGTGCAAAAATCCTTAAATTAATATAAATTCCTATGAGAGAAAAACTATACAGGTCCTAACAAACATAAGCTACACTTTGAGCAACCAAACATAATTTAAATCAGAATGGGACTATGGAAATCCTTTGAATGGGAAAACACACGTATAAAACTTTTGCAAAATTGCAAATTCCTGCCTAAATTTAACTATGCAATTTTTAATAAAAACAGGTCAAATATACTATTTCTGGATGCGCTTTCTGGTTGTGGATGTAGCTACAGGTCTTAGGTTTAACTCAGAGTTGAAATTAGGTCTCTAGCTAAAAACATTGAAGAAGTAATACGAGTTTGAATGAGTGGTGTTTTTGAAAATAAAGGCGCGAAAAAGAAAACAGAAATCAGTTTTTACAATGACAATTATGCTCTAAACTAGAGTATTCAGGCTGGTTACCAGTTTGAAACACAGTAAGCTCCACGGAAACCAACCCCAGCACCTCTGTGTCCACCTTGCAGGACTCAGTCAGATTACCTGTGGGAAGATTTTAAGGGTTTGGGATTTCACAAGACAAACGGATTTTAAAGAAATTATCACTAGCACCAAGACATCAAAGCAAGGTTTCAAGAATGGTGTGACACTATCACAAGTTCCTAAGTTAAAGAGAGGATGGGTTATATATTGGGATAGGACAAGGTACGACAAGATATGCTATGGTTTACTATGATTCCTATTTATACTTATAGTCCACTGTAAATTTAAGATTGGACCGTCAGGTTCTGGTCATAATGGATCGGGTCTAAAGGCAGCAGGGCACTTCTGGCGGGATGGTCAGCTGGGCGGTTCTGGTCAATTGGACAGCACCTCAGACTGGATTGGATTGGCCCTTCTGGTTGCTGGACACTGTATATCAGTGAGATGGCAAGTTTCAGCAGGCAAGCCATAACGGTAGCAAGCCAAACTGGAAAAAGAGTTCAGCACTGCTGAGGCCTTGGCTTGGTAAAGAATTTGGAATCTGGACAAGATGAAGATTTCTGAAACACGGCGCTACGTGCAAATCAGGATGTAGTCATGAATCAGTGTGTGTGTGTGTGTGTGTGTGTCTTGTGAGGTTCCCTTATTTATCATGGCAAATGACATCACTAGGTTAATGGTAGGGGCAGACTTACAATCTACAACCACAAAGCTCTGATTGGTCAAAGGCACTTGCCTTTTTCTGGTTGGAAGACAGAAAGGGTTGTCATATTTTATGATGTGGCTTGAGAACTCCCACAGTTATTTGAACCAAATTTTAACTTTCCCACAAATACACATTTCTATAATTATGCCCTTTAATAAAATTTGACACATACATTACATATTGTCATGATCTCTGCTTCCAAAAGGTCAGGGTTTTCCCAACTCCCTTGGAAGCAGATCCATAACCCAGGTTCCGAGTGCCAACCAGTCCCAATTGGGACCTTTTGGACCCAGTCCTGGCGCCAGTGGCACCAGGCTCATAAATATGCCCAGTCCCAGCGCTGGAAGCGCCGGGCTCATAATGCTTGGGTGGACTTACCTGCAGCAGACCATGCTGCTTACTTGCCTGCCAGTTGAGCCTCTGATCCTCTTCTGTTTGGAACTACTTTTCCTGTTGGGTGGGGCAGGAGCCACTCCCTAGGTTCAGAACACTGGAACTCTTCTGGAAAGCAGGAACTCTTTTCTTACCTAGGCGTGGCTGTGGAAGGAGACACCTAAGCACTACAGGAGGCTATTTAAACCACACCCGATGGATGAATCTTGCTTTGCGTTATTCTGCATCCTCTGCAGCAGAGCGCTCATCGTGTCTTCTGCATCTGATGCTGGGCCTAAGGAAAAAGGCTTACCATCCTGAATCCAGTCTTCAGCAACACCTATAAAGACAAGAAAGAACAGGTTAGCATTACGGTCTTCAGTGACAGCGCTTCACTTACCTGTTCCATCGGCTGTCACCAACGCCTTGCGCTGCATTCCGGCATCTGAAAGACAAAGGCTTACCTACTCTTCGTGCGCTCCGGAGGTCTTCGCACTGCATTCCGGCATCTGAAAGACAAAAGCTTACCAGCTCTTCGCACGCTCCGGAGGCCTTCGGCTCTGCATCCCGCATCTGAAAGACAAAACAAAGGTGCGTTTAAAGACATTGGAGAACTTTAATAATCACGTGCCATTACTCCTTTCCACATCTAACCCAGTGGGTATTCCGGCACCCTGCAGCCGCTCCGAACTTGTACCTGCAAAATAAAAAGACAGTTAGAGCGCATCGTGAAGCAGGCAACAAGCGCTTACTTACGTGCTTCCAGGCGCTTCTATTCATCACACGGGCTCCATCTTCAACTCACTTCAGCCCGTCATCCGCCATCGCCGGAACCCTGCAAAAACAAGAGACATCATTACTAAAGACTTTTAAAGACATTAGAATTACTCGAAACTTACCGTTCGTGCAGTAAACGACGGACAGCAGTCCTCTGAAGTCAAGAGGCCTGCTCCCCTTATCCAGTGAAGAAACTGGTTACAGCACCCTGCCCCGAGGCAGATGGAGAGCACGGCGTTCACTTACCTAAGGTGAGAGCGTTAACCTTTGGGGTTCTACAGGAGAAGAGAAAGGGAATAAGAGAGAGACATTCAATAACCCAGTTCATTAATCCCATATTTTCTATCTGCAGACATCTTACCCATCGAGTCAGACATACAGTGCACAGAGGTCCAGCCCAAAGAGCCCAGTCAAGACCGGTGCCTCTACGGGAATCAGGTGAGCGTTACACATATTTTGTTGGTTATATTTACATCCAACACCCACGTCAGTGAGACCTGGCTCTTTCTGTGGAATTTTGTCAATTTTAAACATAAAGGTTTGGCCTAACAATTCCTGACTCGGTACCTATATGTGTAATCACCCCTAGAATATGGTTACACAATATTACATTTGCAGCATTAAAAGTTTTCGCGCCATTAGTCTTTTTTCAGAACTTTTGTCCCTTACGCGGTAAAAACTCCTACCATGTTTTCAAAAGTCTAGCATGAGTTCAGATTCATAAGTATGTATTTTTCACCCGTTTACTTATTTTGGCTGCCATGTTAAATGTCATGATGTTGTGTGGCAAAATAAGTACTTTCCATTCAAAATCCATGTCAGGTTTTTTTTCCTTACTTCCCAAGTGGAAGCAACTGGTCAGTCCTTTAAAGTTCAATGAGAAGGCTACTCCCAGAGAATGGAACATCCTGCCCCTCCCTTTGAGTGCTGGGATTGTTGGCAATCTGCATACATGTATCCAGCCTTTGTTTGGGGTTTTCTCTGCACAGCTGAAACTGTTACATGTTGGCATTTTAGCCGCATTTTTCCATTTGAACTGAAAACAAATGCTGTTGGGCGGTTTTTTCATGAGCTACATTTCTTAGCTGCTGTCAGCCAATGAGGCCTGGCTTCTCTGACCACACTGGATGATCTGTAACCTTTTTACTCTCAAGGATTCACTGGAAAATAAATGGATCTAGTGCTAAAACAGCATTTTGAAGGTTGCAAAACTATATTTGAAAAGACATTTTCTGTTTTTAGCACAATTCTGCTGCCTTGCCCCATGTTGAATGTAACAGAACCCACTGCATGCTCCTTCAGTGAGAATTCTGTTTTCATCCCCCCCCTTGACTGTGTGTGGCAGGGAGTGCAGCCTTTTGTGGTTGTGACCCAAATGCAGTTTTGCATATTTTTTGTGCGCACAGGGGTTAGCGCATCCATTTTTGTCTGTTTCTTTCCCTATTTGTAAAGTGATGCAGTGGGCACATTGGTATGGGTCAAAATATCCCACAGTCCTCACAATGTTTTTCAATTTCCAAAACCAGTTACGTTCCTCTCAAAATGTACTTACCATAGTGCTGCTGATCTCTAGGTACACATGTGTAGTGTATAGCCCACTCATTCTATAGTTACCACTGAGTTCTAATTATCAGTCATCCCCTCATAGCTATATGGTGTAGGTGGTCCCGGTCATATGGTACTCCTCCTTATCATCAGATCAACTCATATCTGTCTTCCAGCCACCGGTGTGTAATAACTCTGTCATTTATACACATAACTTTTATTCTGTCAATCACACACAACATTACTTTCTGCTAGCAAACGTCTTAGTCATAGTATTGACCTTCATAATACATTGAAATTACAGAAAGCAAACAAAATGTATTTCCTCATTGAGGTCTCTCGGTGTCAATGTTCAGAGTTTCTCAATCCAGAAGGATTCTCTTTCGTCCAATCTTTTTTGTGTTATCTTAGGGGGATCCCACTTTAACACCACGTCTAGGATCTGGAACCAAATCTGTGCGGAGAACTCCATGCGGAGGGCCCTGAGGCGGGCCGAGTGTCTCGAGGCAATTCGCAGGGAGTTGGAGGAGAACATGTTGTTGTCCCTGCGAACCCTCGGGGCCATGGAAGAGGACCGCCTCCGGGACATTGAGCAGGAGTACGATGATGCCCTGGCCCGGGACATCCAAAAGTGAGCCGTCGGACTAGCCGCTGCCCTTGTAAATAGTGAGATAGTGTTAGGTTTCGTTTGGGTTTTTCTTTATTTTGGTTGCGCTTGGACAATGCACCACGTTTCTGTATATAGTTTTTCATTAGGTAGTATTTTTGATAGGTTTAATTTCTTCAGTTGGCATCATGGACCCTGGATTGTTCATCTGTATATAGTTCACTATTGGATTCATCTCTTTTTGTTGGGATTTCCCCATGGATCAATGGTTTTCACTTTTGTTTTTCCCTTGGATTTGCTTTGTTGGACTGTGACTTTGGACGCCTTTCCTTTGGATTATGATTTCTTGTTTTTCATTATTTTACGGACATGCAGCTTTTCTTTTTTTATTCCCATTGTTGTTTGTTTGATTTAAATTCCATTCATGTTGCTTTTAATACATTTTTTTCTTCATACTTCGATGTATGGTATTATCTCATTGGTTTCATGCATGTCATGATATGGGTTTCCACATTCACTTGCAACCATTGTATGTGTTTGACGGAAATGTGTTCATTTACATACTTGCCATTGGGGTTGTATCGTGTAATTGCCTTTTCTATGTGGGTGGATGCAATACTTGTTTGGGTCTTTGGGCTGGGGAGGCTGGCCATAAGGGCCATGATTGAGGATCGTCAAAACCTGGGGGCAGGGGGACATGAGTGGGGGCCTGCTGGCAGGTGCCCTGCACTGCTGGGGGGGTGGGTGTGCAAGGGGGCATGAGTGGGGGCCTGCTGGCAGGTGCCCTGCACTGCTGGGGGGTGGGGGTTCAGGGGACATGAGTGGGACATGAGTGGGGGCCTGCTGGCAGGTGCCGTGCACTGCTGGGGGGTGGGTGTGCAAGGGGACATGAGTGGGACATGAGTGGGGGCCTGCTGGCAGGTTCCCTGCACTGCTGGGGGGTGGGGGTGCAAGGGGACATGACTGGGAGCCTGCTGGCAGGTGCCCTGCACTGCTGGGTGGTGGGGGTGCAAGGGGACATGAGTGGGACATGAGTGGGGGCCTGCTGGCAGGTGCCCTGTACTGCTGGGGGGTGGGGGTGCAAGGGGACATGAGTGGGACATGAGTGGGGGCCTGCTGGCAGGTGCCCTGCACTGCTGGGGGGTGGGGGTGCAAGGGGACATGAGTGGGACATGAGTGGGGGCCTGCTGGCAGGTGCCCTGCACTGCTGGGGGGTGGGGGTACAAGGGGACATGAGTGGGACATGAGTGGGGGCCTGCTGGCAGGTGCCCTGCACTGCTGGGGGGTGGGGGTGCAAGGGGGTAATGCGTTGGTGATCACTAGTGCAAGGTGACATGTGGCTTGGCTGGGGGGCATGCCCATGGTGGATGGGCTGCCCGCGGGACATGACCAGGGGTGCAGGGTAGGCCCCTGTGGTGTGGGCCGCCTGCAGGGGCCGTAGAGGGTGTAGAGGGAACACCTGGGAGGACCCACATTGCCAATTCACGTGTAGGACTCCCCTGCACCCCCGAAATACATGTACCCCACTCGCACAGGGCCTATTGCGTGTGAAACTTCCCGCGCACCCCAGAAATACACATACCCCACTCGCAAAGGGCCTATCGCGTGTTAAACTTCCCGCGAACCCCAGAAATAAACGTACCCTGCTGGAATCTCATGTGAAACTTCCCGGAAAGCCGAGAAATATTGGCCCTGTGCGAGCGAGCGGGGTACGTGTAGTTCTGGGGTACAGCGTGAAGTTTTACACGCGAAAGGGCCCTGTTGAGCGGATTACGTGTATTCCTAGGGGTCATGGGAAGTTCCACCCGCAATTTCAGCAGGGTACGTGTATTACGGGTTTCACGTGAAGTTTTCACACGCGAAAGGGCCCTGTTCGAGCGGAGTAAGTGTATTTCAGGGATGCGCGGCAAGTTTTACATGCGAAAGGGCAACGCCCGTGCACAATACGTCACAGACACGCCTACGCGCTAAGGGCCTTTGGTCCAATGATATCGCGTATGTGTGCTGATGCGCTTACGCACTAAGGGCCTTTTCTCGAATTACACGCTGACGTGCAAGATTTTCACGTGCCAAATCATTCCGTATCAAGCTGGCCATGCGTACACACATGGAAGACCACGCTCCTGCCCTGAAGGCCATTTTCCTGCCCCCAAGAGCCCCGAGCATGCTCCCAGCAGCCATCTGCTGCTGCCTGCCTGCCTGCTCCCCACGTGCCCTGCTATTTGGTGCCTGCACATCAGCCATCTGCAGGTGTGCAGTTGCTGTGTCCACCCCTGCTGGAACAGAAGACTCCCGACTGGGATTCCATCGCTCCACATCCCAGCCCCAGCACCCAGTTGCCCACCCACTCCTGCCTCTGGGGTTGCCATGTCGGGCACATCTCCATCTGGCACCACTGGCAACCCCCAGCCAGAGAGGCAGAGGGCCACCAGCTTCACTGCCACTGAAGTTGGTGTCCTGATGGAGCATGTCCTGGGGCATTATGATGCCCTTTTCGGAACGTCGTGCGCCGACAAGGAAGGACGGACCAGGATCTGGACGGACATCGTGACTGCCATCAACGCGGAGGGGGTGGCAGTCCGCGAATTCCATCATGTCAAGAAGCGCTGGGAGGACTTCAGGTCCAGGACCCTCAACAAGGCCCGGCGCCTCGTGGAGGGGGGCCGGGGCAGAATGAGTACCATCCAGATGAGGGTCCTGTAACGTGTAGGCCCAGCGCTCCACGATCAGATCCTTCGGAGGCAGACCCATCTGGAGTTCAGCGGTAAGTGGCCAAGCATTGCTGTGTGAGACAGGGCATGTTGCAGGTTGCTGGTTGTCTGATACTTGCCTGTATGTGTGACATAGGCCATGTACGTATGTGTGTGTGCAGTGACATGGTTGATGCATGTATTACAATGCAACATACGGAGCAGCATGGGGAATGCACACATTAATGCATGGCTGTCTCTGTTATTGGACATGGATGAGGTGTGAGAGATGGGTGCTGCTGTCATGGACATGTATGGTGTACATGTCTGTGTGTCTGACTTGCATGTCTGTGACTTGGAAATGCCATGGATGCATTACACATGTCTGTGACAATGTTCAGATTCACTGATGCAGCCTACTCATCCTTGTATCCACTGTGTCTGGGTGTACGAGTCCAGATGGATGAAACTAGGGTGAAGTGTGTGCATGTGATGGGCATGACCCATGATGCATGTGAGTTTCAAACCAGCATTGTATGTTTGAAGAGTCCCTTTGACATGTATGCTAATGTTCATAGCATGAGCCATGCCTGTTACTGCATGTATTTTGCCTGCACTGACCCATGTGTTGTGGAGGGACGTGATGGAAGTGATGTTTGACAGTGCCACTCATCTGCTATTGCTTCCTGTCTAGGGGACCATTGTACAGTACCCTGATGCTTGTGTTCTATGTCTCCCTCTACACAGCGGCAAGTGATCAAGAGGGCGGAGACGGCGCTGTGGGGCAAAGCGGCGAGGATGCCCCCACCGGCCGGCGACGCAAGGCCCAGTCACCCTCCCAGAATTTACCATTGTCCGGGAGTGAGGGGACTGGTGCTGGGTCTGCCACTACGGCTGCAGCAGAAGGGGTGGGTGAGCCCCCACAGGGGCTTGCAACGGCGGAAGACGGTGTGGAGCCATCCAGGTTGGTGGTTTCCACAGAGGAGGAGGAGGCCGCTACTGGGCCGCACATGGGGCCTGGTGGGGGTGGTACCACTGGTGCAAGTGATGCAGTCCAGGGCCAGGGGCAGGAGGCAGCACAGGTCACCGCGGAGGGGCCTGGGCATGTCGCTGTCCCTGACCCTGTGACTGCACCACCATGCACCAGCAGGGATGCCCCATCCCAGGCCCGTCCGCAGGTAGGGGGGATGTCCATGTCTTCTGACACTCCTCTACCTGCGGACAAGGGGGCCCCAGGCCATATGGAGAAGGTCCTGATTGGTGTCGCGTTGCGCACATGTGACATTCGTGATGACGTTCGTGCTTCCCGGGGGGAGCACGCACGTCATCACGAAGAGCAGCGTGCCAACGTGGCCCAGTTGGGAGTGTCCATGGTCGGGGTTTTGTATATGTGTCGGCCACTCTGGCGGCCCTCTCCTCCTCTGGGGACACTATGCGCCAGCCGTTCTCCATGCCCTCTTCCAGCCCAGATGTCACCAGGGCCCCCTGTGGTCCTGCCCTGACCAACGCAGCAGCTCGATGGGGATCCCATCCCTGCCACAGTCGGGAGTCGGAGGTCCAGCAGGGGTGGACACCACAGCAACTGGATCCCAGCAGATGGAGGATGTCCCGGCATCATCGAGCAGGGCACGTGCACGACGGCGTCGGTAGATTCCATCAGCCTGGATGCTGTCATGCTGGCAGAGGCAGTTGCGTCGGAGGCAGCGGCAGGCTCAACGTGGGAGGCATCATGGCTCGGGGCAATCTACATCAGAAGGGCAGGCAACGGCTGGAGGGCAGGAGGACCCTGGAATGTGAGTGTCTTCTGTGTGGCAGCGGTTGGGCCAGCAGATAGGTGCGAAGCGGCGGCGGGCAGAGGAGGCACGGCTCACAATGTTCAGGGCGGAGAACTCCATGCGCAAGGCGCTGAGGCGGGGTGAGTGCCTAGAGGGAATTCGCAGGGAGTTGGAGGTGGACATGGCGTTATCCCTGCGAGACCTCGGGGCCAGAGAACAGGCCCGCCTCCAAGACATTGAACAGGAGTTCGATGATGCCCTGGCCCATGACATCAACAAGTGAGCCGTTGGACTTGCCCACCGCCATTGTATATAGTTCATTAGTGTTAAGTTTCATTTCTTTTTTATTTTATTTGGGGCACATGGACTATGCCCCACATTTTTGTATATAGTTAGTAATTTGGTAGTTTTCATTGTAGGTTTCATTTATGTCGTTGGGCTCATGGACCCTGGATTTGCTATTTGTACATAGTTTTACAGTGGATTTTTCTTCTTCATCTTTATTTTTGCTTTGTTGGACGATGATTTTGGACATATTTTCATTTGGATTAATTTGGATTCTCTTTTTTTATTTATCATTTT
This sequence comes from Ambystoma mexicanum, assembly GCF_040938575.1. Taxonomy (NCBI): domain Eukaryota; kingdom Metazoa; phylum Chordata; class Amphibia; order Caudata; family Ambystomatidae; genus Ambystoma; species Ambystoma mexicanum. Next base: position 1,114,822,396 of record NC_090924.1, on the reverse strand, counting down.
TTGGGACATGCTGCATTTTAATTATTATTGGCATTATTGTGTGTTTTTATTTCATTCCCTTCATTTTGACTTGATTACATTTTTGTTTCTTACTTCAATGTGTGGTCTTCTCTCATTGGTTTCATGCATATCACAATGTGGGTTTTCTCAGTCATGTGTTGCCATTGTGTGGGTCGTACAGACTTGTACTCATGCACATACTGCTTATTTGTGATCTATCATGTAATGGGGATTTCTATTTGGAGTGGATGTAAAGCTTGGTTGGTTGCTTGGACTGGGGTGCTGTGGTGTGGGATTTGTGTGGCCATAAGAGCCAGGGATCTGGATTGTGATGACGTGTTGGCTGGGGAAAATGTGTCAAGGCCTGCTGGCAGGTGCTTGTCAATGATGGGGGGTGGGGTGCTGGGGGACATGAGTGGGTGCCTGCTGGCAGGTGCCCTGCACTGCTGGGGGGTGGGGGTGCTGGGGGACATGTGTGGGGGCCTGCTGGCAGGTGCCCTGCACTGCTGGGGGATTGGGGTGCAAGGGGACATGAGTGGGACATGAGTGGGGGCCTGCTGGCAGGTGCCCTGCACTGCTGGGGGGTGGGGGTGCAAGGGGACATGAGTGGGACATGTGTGGGGGCCTGCTGGCAGGTTCCCTGCACTGCTGGGGGGTGGGGGTGCTGGGGGACATGTGTGGGGGCCTGCTGGCAGGTGCCCTGCACTGCTGGGGGGTGGGGGTGCAAGGGGACATGAGAGGGACATGAGTGGGGACCTGCTGGCAGGAGACCTGCACTGCTGGGGGGTGGGGGTGCAAGGGCACATGAGTGGGGGCCTGCTGGCAGGTGCCCTGCACTGCTGGGGGTGGGTGTGCAAGGGGACAAGAGTTGGGGCCTGCTGGCAGGTGCCCTGCACTGCTGGGGGGTGGGGGTGCAAGGGGACATGAGTGGGACATGTGTGGGGGCCTGCTGGCAGGTGCCCTGCACTGCTGGGGGGTAGGGGTGCAAGGGGACATGAGTGGGGCATGTGTGTGGGCCTGCTGGCAGGTGCCCTGCACTGCTGGGGGGCGGGTGCTGGGGGACATGTGTGGGGGCCTGCTGGCAGGTGCCCTGCACTGCTGGGGGGTGGGTGTACAAGGGGACATGAGTAGGGGCCTGCTAGCAGATGCCCTGCACTGCTGGGGGGTAGGGGTGCAAGGGGACATGAGTGGGACATGTGTGGGGGCCTGCTGGCAGGTGCCCTGCACTGCTGGGGGGTGGTGGTGATGGGAGACTTGAGTTGGTGATCATATTGCAACGTGACATGTGGCTTGGCTGGGGGGCATGCCCATGGTGGATGTGCTGCCTGCGGGACATGACCAGGGGTGCAGGGTATTCCCCTGTGGTGTGGTCTGCCTGCAGGGGCCGTGGAGGGGGTAGAGGGGACACCTGGGAGGACCCACATTGCCAATTCACATATAGGACTCCCAGCGCACCCCCGAAATACGCGTTCCCCGCTCTGACAGCAAAATTGCCTGTGAAACTTCATGCGCAGCCCGGTAATACATGTACCCTACTCCAATTTCGTGTGAAACTTCCCGCGCACCCCTGAAATACACGTACCCAGGCCAATTGCGTGTGAAACTTCCCGCACACCCCTGAAATACACGTACCCAGGCCAATCGCGTGTGAAACTTCCCGCGCACCCCTGAAATACACGTACCCAGGCCAATCGCGTGTTAAACTTCCTGCGCACCCCTGAAATACACGTACCCAGCCCAATCGCGTGTGAAACTTCCTGCGTACCCCTGAAATACACGTACCAAGCCCAATCGCGTGTGAAACTTCCCGCGAACCCCTGAAATACACGTACCAAGCCCAATCGCGTGTGAAACTTCCTGCGCACCCCTGAAATACACGTACCCAGCCCAATCACATGTGAAACTTCCCGCGCACCCCTGAAATACACGTACCAAGCCCAATCGTGTGTGAAACTTCCTGCACACCCCTGAAATACACGTACCAAGCCCAATCGCGTGTGAAACTTCCCGCGCACCCTTGAAATACATGTACCCTACTCCAACTTTGTGTGAAACTTCCCGCGCACCCCTGAAATACACATACCCAGGCCAATTGCGTGTGAAACTTCCCGCGCACCCCTGAAATACACGTACCCAGGCCAATCGCATGTGAAACTTCCCGCGCACCCCTGAAATACACGTACCCAGGCCAATCGCGTGTGAAACTTCCTGCGCACCCCTGAAAAACACGTACCCAGCCCAATCGCGTGTGAAACTTCCTGCGTACCCCTGAAATACACGTACCAAGCCCAATCGCGTGTGAAACTTCCCACGCACCCCTGAAATACACGTGCCAAGCCCAATCGCGTGTGAAACTTCCTGCGCACCTCTGAAATACTCATACCCAGGCCAATCGCATGTGAAACTTCCCGCGCACCCCTGAAATACACGTACCCAGGCCAATTGCATGTGAAAGTTCCCGCGCACCCCTGAAATACACGTACCCAGGCCAATCGCGTGTGAAACTTCCCGTGCACCCCTGAAATACACGTACCCAGCCCAATCACGTGTGAAACTTCCCGCGCACCCCTGAAATACACGTACCAAGCCCAATCGTGTGTGAAACTTCCTGCGCACCTCTGAAATACACGTACCAAGCCCAATCGCGTGTGAAACTTCCCGCGCACCCTTGAAATACACGTACCCAGGCCAATCGCATGTGAAACTTCCCGCGCACCCCTGAAATACACGTACCCAGGTCAATCGCGTGTGAAACTTCCCACGCACCCCTGAAATACACGTACCCAGGCCAATCGCATGTGAAACTTCCCGCGCACCCCCTGAGATACACGTACCCAGCCCAAACGCGTATGAAACTTTCCGAGCACCCCCGTAATACACGTACCCCAATCGCACAGGCCCTTTCGAGTGTGAAAGTTCCCGCAAACCCCGTAATACACGTACCCTACTGAAATCGCGTGTGAAAATTCCCGCAAACCCCAGTAATACATGTACCCCAATCGCACAGGCTCTTTCGCGTGTGAAACTTCACGCGCACCACAGTAATACATGTTCCCCGCTTGGCGTTTGCTGTTTGGCAGCCCTGTAAATTGGTCCAGGGTTAGTGCAGCCCTTTGCGCTGAATTGGGAATTTTGATGGCTTTTCCTTGCGCGAGGGCGTTCTTGGGTGCGTAACTGGCGCTGCTGCAGGGTCGCTGCGCCACTCTGCGCCACGGCTGGTTTTGGAGGCTAAAATCCATGAATACGCTGTACACTGAAATCGATTTTAGGGCACGCGGCTGGCGCAAACATTCACCGCGTGCGCCACATTTGTGCGAAATTCTATGAATTACCCTGATAATCTCCCACCTTCTTCTTCATCGTCCTCCACATCACACCACAAGTCTCCTCTTCCCCCTGTGGCCAAAATCTCATCATCTGCGTGTTCACTTGCCCCGTCTATTTCTATTATTCGCGTGGGCTCTTCTTGTATTCTGAACAATATTTCCCCCTTCTTCTACCCCTCCTCAATCATCCTGTCATTGTTTTGTGCCCTTGGTGTTTGCTCTAATCGGGCAGTCGTAGTCCCACTCTGCTCACAGATATTTTTAATTCTAGACCATTCCTCTCTTGCTAATGAGAGCCTTGAATCTAAGTCCTCTGTTAACTTCTCTATGTCTACTGCGGGTGTACTTATCTGTCCACGCTGTCTATGACTTTCATACGGCGGGGGTGCAGTCGGGACATGTGTTGTTGTAGCTTGAGTTGGGGGCACATATGTGGGGTCACTATACCCTTCTGCGGGCACCGGTTTATTAAGTATAGGGTACAACCATGTCACTTCACCTGGCTTTTCTTCCTCAGTCATCTCTTTATCGCCTTTGGGTATCAGTAATGGGTTGTCTGTGGTGGACGGCAAATTGGTCGTTGGCTCTATCTTTTTGATAGGAGGCACCTCCTCAAACAATCGCCAGAGATCTAATATCTCCCTCCTATTATGGAACTGTTTCCCGGTATAATTCATAAAGATGCGGCTAGCCACCATGCCTAAAACATTTTTATCAAACGATCCTCCTTCGGGCCATATTTGGGGCAGACCTTCTACCTTTAACTCTGTGACCCACTGATCGTGGTATTTTCTAATGCGTTCAGCATATCCAGGTAAACTCTTACAGATATGGGCCAGGGGTGTCTCTGTCCCCATTGTATGCGTTTGGCTTGTATAACAATATATATATATATATATAGATATATTACATGGACGCGGTAGCGTCCATGTAGTTATGGTTAAGTTGGTGTTTCCATAGGAAGAGCATTTTTTGGGTGGCTTATAACTTCGCTCCCTCTGGACGAATCCTCACCAGACTTTGCAAAAAAAGTATATGGCACACTCTGAATTTGTTTGCAAAGTTTGGTGAGGATTCGTCCAGGGGGGGAAATGTTATAGGGGGGGGTCCCAAAACTTGTGTTTTTTCCTATAGACATAATGGGAAAAAACTTTGCGCACAGCCACAGCCCAAACCGCTGGATGGATTTACACCAAATTTGCGGCAGGAGCGGGGGCTTGGTCCCGAAAGCATGCTTTTGCAAATTTGGTGTAAATCCGTCCAGTAGTTTTTTATAAAATGACCAAAATGTAAGGCATACAAAATAGTGATATCTGTGTTCGCTTCGCGGACGGACTTCCCTGTTCGCTCCGCGGACAGCACCCCGATTGGCCCATGGCCTTGCGTCATGCCCGCGGACATGCGAGGTGTTCGCTGATTGGACGGCGATGGGCGTGGAGCACGTCAGATTTTCTGTGGCGCCCGCCATCTTGTATTCGCGGACGACGGCGGACAGCGCGGTGAAACGTGGATAAAAAATTGTATGTACTGCCGTGTGTTGGTGTGTAAGAGTGTTTGGGGAGGGTGGGGGAGTATGAGATAGGTTCAATGTTTTGTTTTTTTATGTGCTAGATGTTTTTGTTGTGTTCAATTTGTCCGCGGAGAACACGGCTGTTCTGACATTTTGTAAATAAACTAAATGGTGGGGTGTTTAGAGGACGGAGTATGTGTCATTTTTGTTTGCAAGGAAGGTAAAAATTTGCTATCAACACTCGCGGTGTACTCAATTGTTCGTAAATACACAAACTGGGGGATTCCTCAGGACGCTGTCCGTATGGTAATCTGTCTAATTGAATGTGTTCTAAGAACACTTGCGGTGTCCCGAAATGGTTGCAATTACACAAAATGGGGGTGTTCTGAGAACGTTGTTTGTATTGTTCTTTGTCAGGGTGAAAGTGTTTTAAGACCACTCCTTTTGTCCGCTAATAGTACAATTTCCTATGGGCGTCAACCGACTTTTTGTCCACTAAAGAAACGATAAATCCGGCTGGTGTGTGCAGACATTATGTGATAATCCTATGACTGGCGCTATTGACCTGGCTGACTTGCTTTTGCAACACTAAATCATATCTCCCGCCCCTAAGCCTGATATTATCAAAGCATTCATATTCCCCGCCTCTCTCTGTGACGTTACAGGGTGCGTTATCAAACACGCCCAGTCCTCTCCAGTCCTAAGTGACTTTACACAGAACCCGGAAGACAACACATATTATGTCACAACACAGCGTGCCACAATTCGGAATATGAAACAGTGATTTAAAAGCAAACAGCAAGATTGTAAATTTTGTAAAGTACATTTATTTGACATCAAATGTTTAGAGAATATTCAGCAATTTGCATTTGTCTTTGTTGTCGATCCGCAAACGTTCGTGTTGAGGCACGCAATGTTCCTTTGCGGTACAGAGGGTGTTAGATCATCTTACAACTCAGTGCGCCACAATTCGGAATATGAAACTGTGGTTTAAAAGTAAACAGCAGGATTGTACATTTGGTAAAGTACATTTATTTCACATGAAATGTTTAGTGAATATTCAGAAATTTGCTATTGTCTCTGCTGTCGATCAGCAAAAGTTTATTTTGAGCCACGCGTTGTTCCTTTGCGGTAGATAGGCTGTTGGTTTATGAAAAAAGCAGTAAATGGGCGCTCTGATAATCGTAAGGTTGCTCCAACAACGAGCCATTAGACCACCCTATTGGTTGGTATGTTGTTTGCAGCCGCTAGTACTGCGTAAGGGCATATTGGTCCTTGGGGATTGTCCCATAAAATGGTGAGGGTCATGAAGTTGCATATTTGGACCTGCACCTGGCAGTTGAAGACCCCATCCACTGGAGTCTGTAAATCGTGACATAGGCAAAATGGGGCAACATACCTGTTTTAAAAAACATAAATTAGTCTCACCAGCCGATCTTCATTAAAAATCATCATTTTATTTATTAGGGCGTGAAACTATTTGCTATCGAAGATAGTGCAACAGAGTATGTTAATAATAAAATAATAATATTTTCCCATTCATATAGCGCTAAGTACCGTGAGGTATTGAAGCGGTGCTTATTATTACCCACGGTGTGTGGTGCTCATTTATCGACCACGGAAGGATGAAAGGCTGAGTTTGACCTTGCCGGGATTCAAACTTGCATTAGCAAGCTGTGCACGGATGTCTAAGCGAGCGTTGTACTCGCTGTGCCACTTAACAGGCTACAGTGAAGTGGCACAGCGAGTAGAGCGCTTGACCGTCTATAGACCGGTTACATTTGGCGGTAATAGTGTGCGGTAGAAAACATTATGCCACTTTGAACGAACAAGTTCAACTTGAGCGGTCTTTAATGCTACGCTATTGTAATTATATTTGGTATAAAATAATCTAAAGGGTTACTTACAGTACAATTGCAATTTCCATTGTCTACGAGTAGTGCAGTCCCAAAATACGACTCTGCGTGTGCGAACGATCTTTCGCATAGTGATATAATATATAAAAGTGGTTTTGTTTCAGAAATTTCATCCTTATCTTCTGTTACGTTTTAGCAACACTCCTTCAAGTGAAGTCTTTCATCACAATCTCTGTCTGTCAAGGTCAAAACACAATACAACCTTATAGTCCGCTTCGTGAGCCTCTCCGGGGCCCGAGAAAAAAATGGAAGCAGCTGACCTTCACTGTGAACGAGCATAAATTCTTACTTTGCAACATTCTGTGTAAAGCCATCTGTGAGAAGTTGGTTTTTGCACACCATGTTTGTATATTGTTTGCGTGATATTAAAAAAAGTTTGTTTAAGGGACGTTATGGTTCTAAGTACAGCCGAAAGACCCCTGAAAATCGCAAGTTATGGTAAGCTATGAAAAATAACTCGCACCACCACCGTGCACTGCTAAGATTAACACCCAGGACATCAAAGATGACATCGCAAATGTCATTGATGAAATCACTGATGACATCACATGTGTATGTACTTTTCATGGAATTTGTGTACTAGGGATTTTTATTATAATGTTGCGAAAAAAGTGTCAAGGATATTGCAATAAATATAATACCGTTATTAGTGCTTTGAACGATGCATTGATATAAATAGCATTGTATTATGGGATTCTATCTAGTATACTGAGCTACTAATGGAGAAACATAGCATTGTGTGCAGAGTACAAGATGGAAGTATAATATTTGTAAAGTTAATATGTTGAATAATGAAATGATAATTGTCCTGAAATGTTCGAAAATTCACAAAATGGGGGTGTTCTGAGGACGTTATTCGTATTGTGTGATTGCTTAGCTGTATGCAATGAGGGAATGGTACAGAGAGTAAAGTGGATGCCGTCCGCGGACACCGCGGCTGTTCGTGGACAGGGCGTGCTACATCCGGGTTTTTCCAGGAAATCCAACATGGAAAGAAGACTGTACGGATCAGCCAATCAGATGTCGAGGTTGTGGATTTGTGTTGAAAGAGACTGTGTGTGGTGAAGATGGCAGAAGTAGAGAAAGTCAGGGTGTTGGTGCTTGGAGATATGTTTGTGCATGGTTTACAACAGTACGCTCAATGCAGGCATGTTGCAAAGAACTTTGATGTGAAAGGAGTGGAGGTGGTGTGGAGCACTGTGCCTGATTGCAATGTACAGGGAATTGTACAAGTTTGTGAGGATATGGCCACGATGAACAGTCCGCATGTGGTAGTTTTGCACTATGGTGCTTTCCATTTGGGCAACGTCAGTGCCCCTACTTTGTTGGCTGATTTGGATCGCTTGGTTCAAGCCGTAATGAAGATTCTTCCAAATGCGAAAGTATTTTTTTCTGGATTACTACCTAGGGCAATATGGGACAATAGTTCAGTTTTTTGTCCTCAGCAAAACATTGCTAGGTGTGTCATCAACCGAGGCATGTGTGCCTTCATGCTTAGAGCTGGTATGTTCTTCTTTAATAATGAGAATATTGATGCCAGTAATGCTGTTAATTTTAAAGAAGATGGCATCTTTTACGGGAAATGCCTTTCTATTTTGGAATGTAAGGGTTGCTTTGGAGAAGGTTATGTGAAGATTTTAGGAGTAAAGTAAGAAAAAAAAACAAGAAAAAAAATACAAAATAACAGGTGTCTGTCAAGCATCTGTAAAAAAAAACAAAAAAAACGGCTCTTTTCAGAGCCAACTTCAAAGGGGAAATGGGGCACACTATTTAAATTTACATTCACCACGCTCAGATTTTCGATATGTCCGCGGACATGGCGATAGTCCGCGGACATGAAAATCACTACGAGGGGGTTAGTATGTTCTATGTTACATGTATATGAAGTCAGGGATATTATGGTTAAGTTGTGCTACTTAAAACCTATGAAATTCAGTGAAAAAACTTTGTTAAAGGGACGTTATGGTTAAGTTGCGCTACTAAAAACCTATGAAATTCAGTGAAAAAACTTAGTTGAAGGGACGTTATGGTTCAAAGTAAAACCGAAAAACCCCTGAAATTCGGCAGTTATGGTAAGATAAGCAACCATAACTTGCGCCACTGTGCACTGCTAACACTAACACCCAGGACATCAAAGATGACATCAAAAATGTCATTGATGACATCACTGATGACATCACATGTCTGGCTCCCCCTTTTTTCCTTTACTGACATATCTAGGCCACATGGTTTTGCTCAGTAACAGTCAAGGGGCCTCATTACGACCCTGGCGCTAAGGGATTACCTGTACCCTTAGCACCTGATTACAAGGTCCCTTTGCGGGTTCCCACCTTAACGGCTGGTTTTACCAGCCGTAAAGGATTGGACCCGCAAAGGGACCTTGGTGCTAATTACGGTACCTTCACAGTACGCAAAACTCTAATAAGAAAGCAGTTATCTTTTCACTATTCAACATGGCAAGATTATGAATATTGCACCTTCATCATGTATGCTGCACACACTGCCTATGTTTCTGCATGAGTAGCTTACTATACTGGATAGAACATCATAATAGAATGCTATTTATATCAATGCATTGCTTAATACACTAATTAGCTCATGATATTTATCCCATTGATCCTTGACAGTTTTTGGTCAGCATTATAAGAATCCCTTGTACAGAGTTTTCATGAAAAGTACATACACATGTGATGTCATCAGTGATGTCATCAATGACATTTGTGATGTCATCTTTGATGTCCTGGGTGTTAGTGTTAGCAGTGCACGGTGGCGCGAGTTATGGTTGCTTATCTTACCATAACTGCTGAATTTCAGGGGGTTTTCGGTTTTACTTTGAACCATAACGTCCCTTTAACTAAGTTTTTTCACTGAATTTCATAGGTTTTTAGTAGCGCAACTTAAGCATAACGTCCCTTTAACAAAGTTTTTTCACTGAATATATATATATATATATATATCTTTAAAACCTTGTACTCTTTTGATACCTTGGCAATAAGGGAGTGTGTGATTGTGTAGCCTATACTAAAAAATAACATACAAGAGCAAACCACCTTCTATACACTACCAATATTTTCCTGCACAAATATTCGAAAGAAAGCAGCTCAATTCATTGGGTTTACCACCTTACGATGTTTCCTGGTCACACTTACCATGACCACACCATGATCATGCACATTTTACAATTTACTTAAATCATCATAACATGGCTCTGTTTCAACACATATAATGCATATACAATGACAGTCAATACCCTATTGAAAGTTAACCTTTAATCTCTTTCTTCCCTCCCTTGTTTCATCCAATCTTTCTTTATTTCATTTGAGGTCCCCCTTGTTTACACGAATCTCCTTTTGTCTTTACTCAGTATTGACCTATTTTCATTTATAGACCCAGAAAGAAGGAAAGAAAAGTGTTTACTAATATATTCACTGTCTCCCTTTTCTACCAGACACCTTTATCTTATTCTCCACTTGTTCATATATTCCCAGTACTAGTCAAGATAGCACTATGGGGCGCCGCCTTCTACCCCCTTGCAGAGCTAGGATCCCGTCTCTTCATCTCTTTTCACCTTTTGATCCTAATGGCCATATGCAAAGAAAAAGGAAAGAAAGTATAGTATTATTTCAGTGACCCCCACCGTGTCCCCTTTTTAAATGACCTCGTTTTTTTTTTGTTTTTTTTTCAAATCCTGCTCCCTTCCCCTACTCCCCTTATCCCTTATGATTACTCGCACTTAATACTCACGTGCCCGTCTTGAACCGAGAGTCTCCGAACTGGGTTTGTCCAGGCGACGCTGCCACACGCTCAACGGCCAGCCCCAGCTCCGGCGAGCGGTACTCAAAGGGGATTTTTTGAAACGGGATCCCTTACCCTTTCTCTAATGTGTGCGCACTTCTAAGCGTACCAGTCGCCGTAGGCGGGTAGCTTTCCGGAGCAGGCGTATCGTGCGTCTCCCCTTTCGACTGGAGATTTTCGTGCCAGAGGCGACGGAAGGTATGTACCAGGAGATGTAATCACGCAATCGGGGTCACCACTGAAAGCGAGCGTCCCCAGATAGCACAACCCTCCTTGCAATGAGAGGCAATAATGGACTCTCCCACGAATGGGAATAAGGCTAGGACCAAGTGCGGGTGAGTTTAAGGGAAGCTTTATCTAGGTCAAAATAGGGCATGCAAAGAACTCTGCAAACTCCGAGAGCGCTCTGTCTGACAATCGCGAAGACAGGCGTTTATATTTACAAAAAGTGTCATAGGCACCTACACACTATAGGGGGCACATTACATGGGGATTGGGTGGCGTCGACTAACTATATGTGCAGCTGTGATGCGTCGCTCCGTGGTTGGTGGACACCGCCGGGTGCCAACGTGGGGTGGGCAGGTCAGCTGGCCTCATTCGGGAGGCTCTGTCCGGTCAGGCGTGGTCAGTGTCATTGACGGACGTCTTTCTTGGCTTTCTGCCCTAAGGGCCAGGCACACCCCATTCATTCAATGCTGCAATGTCAGTTGCCCTGTAAATCCTACAATAGGTTATTCTGCAGGTTAATACAACACAGGAGAAATGCGCATTAGGTGGGGTACTGCAGTGATACATCAATACAGGGTTGCTGTTATCTTGTTGACTAGGTATCATAGGCCGCGGGGTCGGGTCTCAGGGCACAGGATAAGCTGTCCGAGCTTTGTGTCTCGTTAAAAGTCATGACAGATGTTTTTACACATTGTTGGTGCAATATTAGGTGTCTTCTTTTACAAGCGTCATTAATTTGGGGTGACCTGGTGGGTCGTGGGACCTATGAGGGGGCACCTCTGGCGGATTTTGCTGCTGGGCTGTAAATCATTCAGATGGCTGTTTGTGGCCATGTGAGCTGCGGGTGAATCATGAATGCCTGAAGCGCTCCAGCCGAATTGGGGGAGGTGATGCAGTGTAGCTCGGGCCTTTGCTTTCTCTGGCAGGCTTCAATGGGAAGGGAGGGGAGGTGGCCTTAGATATGCCCACAATGATAGTCTTCTTGCAAGCTGCAAATTGTATTGAAAACAAAGGGATTCGTATAATGTAAAATGGCTAAAGGGTTACACGTCTATAGTCTTTACATCAGTACACAGTTATTTCAGAACACGCTAACTATATCAACAGTTCTATTCGTTTCTACAGGGTAAGTATTTGCAAGATTAACAGCGCTAGCATCATATTGTAAACACGATACGTGAGGTAGCATTAGGGTTGGTGGAGTACGGAGGAGCAACAGACCAATACGGTTGACAGCAGTAATACACGTTAAACTCGTTCATTCACATTTGATGGTATTCTATGTATCTCATTACAAGAGTTCACAATACTGTCGCGCTTGTGTCCCTTTGCACTCTAGCAGCATCAGGGTAGTAATGGCATAAGGACTTGGTATCATTCTTTTTACATTACCCCTGGAGAAGCACATAGTAGGAGGCCAGGGGCTCTGAGTGTGTGCACCTACTGAGGGGGTTTGAGTATCGTGACCGTGTGGTCACACAGTGACACATTCTGCAGTTCGTACAGTGTTTGTAGATTTTTGCCACGGTGGTCGTGCAGAAGGGATATCATTGTAATGCAATGTATGTATATAGGTATATATATATATATATATGAGCCGTTTCTTGGTGTGGGATTAAGGCTTTTGTTTCATCGAGGACGGTTCACAGTTATTTTCCAAGCGAGCCCCACTGCCCGGGTCACGCTGAGGATAATGATGCACTGCGGAAGGTGAAAGATACAGTGTTTATTCTAACACTAGCTCATGTCCGACTGCTCGTGGGAACAGGCTTTCAACGGATCTGCCAAGGAGCGAGGGTAACAGGGTAGGCGAGGATTCTCTGGAGGTGGGGGCCGTGCTGCAGCACACATGGATTCTTGTCTTAAGATGGCGTTCTGGTTTTCAAAATGGTTCCCTGGGCCTTGCCTAATACAGTACGTTAGGTCAATGTGTCGGCCAGTGGTCCACCCACCACCTGGGCCCTGGTGGCAGGGGTCCCCCTGACGAGTCATGGCCATCACAAAGAGGGGACTGCAGGGGAGGGGGGTCTCTTTGACCTTTCATCCCATACAATGGTTGGAAATAGCTGTAAAGTTATCAGTTCCTGTTGCTTGTGTTTTTGTTGTTCATGCCAGATGATCCTGGGATGTTCAACGAATACCATGCCAAAAATCACATCTATGATGGTGTCAGCAACAACGGGTAGAGCTTCTCTTATCACAGAACACAAGTACACTCAGACTGATAGTGGGAAGGGGTTGTAATACCAAGGATGGTGAAAGTTGATCAGGCTTTTGGGCCCACTGGTACCCTGACCACACCACCACCAGACCCAGAGAACTGTGTTGAGCACTGGGTTGACATATCAGGAGATGTGGAGTGTTGCTTTATGATGGGTACTCCTGAAGAATATGCCCAAAGGGGTGTGGGGGTTGGTTACATCATGTTTGTAGGGTGTGGGTACCCAAAGATGATGACTATAGAAGGAAGGAGGCAGCAGGGTTAATTAATGGGCTATTAACTAAAGGGGGCAATGTTGGGAAGCACTTATAGTGTCCCAACCAGGCAAAACAGTTCAGGCTGCGAAAAGCCTATTAGCACATACTACAGTGTGAGCAGGTTTCGGTTTTGTGTGGCAGAAGGCACGCGTATCAATTGTAGTTAATTTTGACACATGTTAGATACCCACGTATGGCAACACAGCAAGAGCAACAAATATATCCGCCTTGCGGTTGCAGAGGTTATAGATAGGGCAGTGTTATAGGCCCTGTATTTTGGAGTTGTATATGAAGATATGTTTTTCAGTGAGGTGCAAGGAAAGAGCTGATGTAGGTGGAAGATGGAGTCGGAAAGGTACTGTGGCAGGAGCGAGGTCAGCATGTTAACATGGCAGGAGTGCCGCAACATTGGATTTTAAGGCCTCGGACACAATGCATAGACTAAAATGCAGGCCTTGGTGTGGAGCTGTGGCTCCATTTAGCTTAGTCCCAAGATAAATTCCTTTTCCGTCCCCCAGGAGAGAAGCCAATGTCAGAGGCACCCACGGTGCACAGATAAACGCTAATTGTATCCAGCTGCAGGATCTGAATGCGGTGGGAACAGAATGTTAACTATGGGGAGGGGAGGAAGAGATGCACCCTTCAAAGTACACATTTATGAGAATAGAGCATGAGGTTTTGTGATGCCAATAGGCCAGGCAAAGATTTAGAGCATGACAGCCCTCACCCAAGAGCGGTCATCCCATTTGAATTACAAGCAGACCTATAACCAAAAGAAAATAAATCCCTGAATTTGAGACCCAAAAGTAGTGCCCTGGTCACGTCATTACAGGGCACCTGGGGTCTCAAGGAGATAAGGGGAGCTGTGTCTGCAATGTTCGGTGATGTGGGATAGGTGATGCCAATACATTCAGTGCAGCTTGTGTGCATCTGGTATAATGAGAAGGTCCATTGTCTTATCAAAGCAGAGCTTGCCTCGCCAGTTTTACTTTGAGCGTGTCTGGATCGGAGGGGTGCACATAACGTGATGGTTATGATTTATTTTTGAAACAATTTACTTATTAGCCAATCACGTACCTGGAATTAATGGTGATAACGTAGTAGGCCACGTGAAAATAGGAAAGTGTTTAGATAAGGTGTGGGCAATTGGTCCAGGGAATATAGGGTAGTACTAGCATATTTATTTATTTGTTTATTTATTTTTACATTTGTTACGGGGGCATCAAGGCACTGTTGCAACCAGGTACTTTTACATAATACTGTAGGACAAGAAGTCATAGAAAAGGGAAGAGTGCATGGGGTGTTAGGTGAAGAGCCAGGTTTTCAAGGCCTTTCTTAACGCCCAGTACGACTGTTCCACTCTCAGGCGCACTGGGAGTGAGTTTCACTGAAAGCGGTAATAGATGGAAAACTGGAACCTCCACTTTTAGCTCTCTTGGATTTAGGTGGGACTAGCCTGTGAGTGTAGGTCCTCCTGACTGGTCTGGCGGACTGAGCTTTGACTAAGCTTTGGGACAGGTAAGGCAGATCCAGGTTGGAAAGGCATCTGTGTGTGATCGCTAGTGTTTTGAAGAGGATCCTTTCTTTAGTTGGCAACCAGTGGGCATTTTCCTCTTGCCTCATGGATGTGCTATCTTTTGGAGATGCTGAGAGCAGCTCAGATAGCGTAATTTTGGATCATATGCAATTTGTGAATGTTGTAAGAGGAAGTGCCTGCAAAAAGGGTGTGACAATTGTCCAGTCTTGCTCTGATGAAAGCTCTGACATTAGTGAGGCAATTGGAATGGACTAGGAATGGTCTGACAACATTGATAAGTTTTGTAGTGTAGGCTACTGAGGTTGCAATGCTGTTGATTTGAAGTGTCAAGGAGAGTGAAGAGTCAAGGTAGACACCAAGGATCTTTACCCTTTACTGAGCTGGAGGGGGTCCGACCAGTAGGATCTCAGTCTTTTTGTCATTTAGAGACAGGCCATTGGGTGCCATCCACGCCTGGATGGTTGAGTAGATTGTGTTCAAAGGGTGGGTGTCTTCCATGTAGTTGCTTGAGAGGGGTAACAAAATGTGCGTGTCATCGGCATAGTTTGTATAGGTGACACCAATGGAGTCCAGGAGGTCAAAGAGAGGTTTGGTAAATATGTTGTAGAGTGTCGGGGATACACAGGAACCTTAGGGGACTCTGCAGGAGATGGGGGCAGGGGGCACATGCAGCTTCTGAGAACACTCTTTTTGATCTGTTGGCTAGGAAGGAAGCCACCCAGGCCATGGCTTTCTCTGAGAAGTTAGGCACTGAGTTTTATTTAGGAGGATGAGAATCCAAGCTTATTTCAGTGAGGTAGGGACTGTGCTCGAGGAGAGGGAGGCATTGATGAAACTGGTGATCAAGGGGATGAGAGATTCTGCACACTCTTTGAGGACCATAGCGGGATAAGTGTCCCCTTTACATCTGGAAGGTCTCAAGATTTTTAGTATAAATATTACTTCCGTTTCTGTGACCTAACGGAAATGGAAGGGTACATGGTTTTGGAAGGTGGGTGGTACCAAGCTGGGAGTCGAGACTTTGATGGAGGTTTGCTTGGCGAGGATCTTTACTTGGAGGGTGGTGAGTTTATTTAACAGGGCTTCCTGGATGTTTGCACACCTGATAATGTCTGGTGGGGCTGGTGTTGGAGCTTTTGTGTTAGAATTGCCCTTTGCAATTCTGTCATTGTAAGAGGTGGCCTTTGGCTGGGTAGGTCCTGACAGTAGATTTGAACATCACCTTGCAGGCTTCCATTGGATGTTTCATACATGAAGCTTCTGCCTGACGCTTCTTGGCTCTTAGGTTTTGGAGGTAGTATGTGGACCAGGAATTGGTATGGAAGATGGCTTTTGTCTTACAAGGAGACAATGGGGTGACCAAGTTCTCTGCTGTTTCCATTTTTCTTTTGGTAGAGGTCCGCCAGTGCATCTGGGTTGTTAGCCCAGTGTGCCAGGTGTTCGGGGTGGAGGTTAGAGAGAAGAGGCGTGATGCTGTCTTTAGTAATTTTGCAGTAACATCTCACCCAGGTAGAGGGCAAGGGGTGCCACCGTTGCAGTCATCCCATGATAAAGGGATGTCAAAGTTAATGATAAAGTCGTCAGACCAAGGGCAAGGGGAGACATCTGTGATGTTTACTTCACAGTTTAGGTCACCCAGCCAGTCCAAGGAGTGTTTGGCTGTTTATCCTGAGTGTGAGACCTAGTACCTTTAGAGCACTCGCTAGTGAGGAGGCGTTACGGTCTGCAGGGTCATTGAAGCCCAGGTTCATATCTCCTAACAGGATCATTTTGGACAGAGGTTTGAGGATGGCATTAAGGAGGTATAGGAGGCCATCCTCAAAGGTGCCAATGGGTCCATATGGCCAGTATATTAGGTTGAGTAGAATAGAACTAGTGTGGGAGGTGGTGAGTTTTAGGGAAAGTAGATCCCTCTAGTTGCCCTCTAGTTTGTATGGACAGTCTCTGTTATTTAGAGTTTTTTTGTAAATTAGTGCAACCCCACCTCCTGTTGCATCCTGCCTGTCTAATCTTATGATGGTGAACCATGGGGGGGTGGCTAGGGATAGTGCAAGGCCTGAGGCAGGATGTAGCCAGGATTCAGTAAGCGCTAGGATGTCATACTACGAGATACAATAAGATCATGGATGTCGAAGGCATGGGCATGTATTGACCTAGCATTGATAAGGGCTACTTTTAGCTGTGCCTGCTGGGTGTCTGGGACCTTGGTGTAGATTATCACATTGTGGGTATAGATGGTAGTACAGTGAGGGGGACTCAATGAGGGGGTGGTTTGCGCAAACTGCAGAGGGCAAGGTTGGAAGGTGTAGGTGCATATGTGTCTTATTAAGATAACCGTGCAGGAGGCTGAAGTACGGCTAGGCAGTCTGCAGTTCCTTGTGAGGAGGGATAGTGCACCGGTGGCTGGTGTGTAGATTAGCCTACTTAGGAGTCTCTCATTTTTTGGAAGATGGGGAGGATGTGTGGACAAAGAGGCTATGATTTTGATGTGCCCATGGTGGTGTGAAGCGCTAGCGCAAGATATGACCAGGCAGCGAGTGGGACGATCGTGTCCAAGTTGCTAAGGTGGTGGGAGAAAGGCATTGCACAGAACCAACTGTTAGTGTATTCGACTGTGCGGGCGTGCATTCCGTGTGTATGCATGAGTTACATTACTCCACAGGAGGTTCCACTTGGAGGGTAGGTGAGGCGTGGGTTCATGGGAGCAGACTGGTGCTGCGGTGGCAAGGAACCTAACAACAGGAAGGTGATGTGCCAGCACCATTTAGTCAGCGAGTGTGTCGTTGGGTGACTGTGAGGTGAGATTGGGGTGCACACAAGTACAATTAGCAGCATTATAGGATGAGCCATATGGCCCACTTACCTTGTAGTGTAGGGGGGATCACCGACTTCACAGCATTGTTTTCATGTTCATGTACGACATCCTGCTTCATGTTGCTGGTGTAAGAGCTTGCTGCAGGTCAGTCTTCTGATGCTGCGTACAGCAGGCATGCCATATTAAGTTCCATATTCCACGATGCAAGCAAATAGGATAAATAATTTATCTTAAACCTCTGACAATTGCTCTGGGCAACCCTCCAGACCACTGTTCTTCACCTACCAGGCCATTACAGAAAGGGGAAAGACCATAGTCAAATCAGGCTTGATCCTACCCCCAAAGGGGCATTCCAGCCCAAACTCCTAGGTCATATCCCATCTTCACGAGACCACAATCATCCCCAGAAATGTTGGCCTCATTGGGTGTCATGAGTGAAAATTAGCTTTAGTCTGTCAGCACAGTAGGCACGGGACCCACGTCTAGCAAACCTACCCTACTAGGGCTGACGAAGCAAAACAAAGAGGTAATGGCTGGAAGGTTGAGAATTGATCTTAAACCTCTGGTAGTTGCTGAAATCTAAGTGATCACTGCACCGCCCGTAACTGCTCCAATGGAAATGATGACGCCAATTATGGCATGGTGAAGTGATCAGATGATCACTGTTGCCCGCATTACCCCTGCTTGCAATCCCCCTTTCCCAACTTACCTTTACTACAGTGCATTTCTGTGTGCACTGCCGACAGCCTTGTGCCCCTATGGCGTCAGTTCCTCCTACCTACCTTGGGCAGTGCTGACGCCACAGAGTCTTTTCCTTTTGTTTTTTAATATTCTCCCCTGCTGACCGTAATGGTAAGCTGTGACACACAAGCATCCCCCGACCCCTGTTACTGTGTCAAAGGACAGCAGGGGACACCCCCGCAGCCCCTGCTGCACTTGGGCACAGTAATGGGGGTGAGATTTTGGTATGGTTCCAGTTGCTCTGGGCAACCCTCCAGACCATTGTTCTTCACCTGCAGGCCATTACAGAAAGGGGAAAGACCATATGCAAGTCAGTCTTGGTCCCTGCCCCAAAGTGGCAGTTCAGACTGAACTGCTAGGTCACATCCTTTCTGCACGAGGCCACATGCATCCCCAGGCATGTTTCAGCCTCATTGGGCATCATCAGTGAGAAGTAGCTTGTGTCTCTAGGCCCATCAGGCATGGGGCACACGACTGGGCATACCCATCACACTATGGTTGACTAAGCAAAACAAAGAGGTGATGGCTAGAAAGGTTTGGAATTAATCTCAAACCTCTGGCAATTGCTCTTGGCAACCCTCCAGACCATCGTCCTTTGCCTGCCAGGACATTAAAGAAAGGGAAAAGCCCAGATGTAAATCAGGCATGTCCCCACATCCAAATGGGCAGTTCAGCCCAGAATGCTAGGTCACATCCCTTTTGCACGAGACCACAAGCATCCTCAGACATGTTTCTGTCTCATTGGCCATAATCAGTGAGGAGTAACTTTAGTCTCTAGGCCCAGCAGGCACAGGACCCACATCTGGGTATTCCCTGAATCATGACACAGTGACATAGCTTCCTGTCACAATGCTTAAGTGGAATGTACGGTTGATGTGTTTTAAAAAAGGTTAAGCCATCGCTAAGAGTAAGATCTTTCTGATATTAAGATGACATCTCCATACTAGCATGTGTAGTATTGGTCCGTACTTGGTTCAAAAAATATCCACTGCAAGAACAAGGTAGCATTAGGAAATATCTTCTCCGGTATCTTCTGTGGCTCCTCTACTGTCATTCCCAGGTGAGACAATGCGTCAGCAACCACATCCTTAGATCCTGGAATATAAGTATGGGTTATGTCATAGGGCGAAAAGAAATACGGCCAACCTGAGTGTCTACTGTTGGTGCATTCAAAATTCTGAAGCAACTATACGTTGCGATGGTCCATGCGAATTTCTATGTTAGTGCCCAAGAGTAGATGTCACCATTCTTGACAAGCACGCTTGATAGCTAGAAGTTTTTTCTTCAAGACAGAATAATTCTGTTTTGCATCAGTTAAGGTTTGGAGAAAAATGCTAGAGGGTGCTCTTCTTGGTTGCCATTATTAGAGTGTTATACCATGGCTTCAATAGCTTCATCAGAGGCATCAGTTTCAAGAATTAACAGAACATTCTATGACAAGACTGGAGGCGAGCTTTATGCTTCAACTTCTTTTATTACTACTCCTCAGCAGTTTCAACAAACTATAACAAACTACTAACAAACTTCTGAAAATGTCCAACAGGTGACTTTTCTTTGTATGAACTACAACTCCCATAGTCTCTGTTGTCCATCTCCACACCAGCTCAGCTATGACCACATCAAGTCCCTGAGCTCCACCTCTTCTTTTACTGCTCTTCAAGCAGATAAGTACTACAATTGTCACCTCTTCATGATAGCAAATTGTATGTTATTTAGTAGGGGTGATTTGGGAATGAAAGGCTATGTAAAGCCAGGAACAGTGTGACTAGCATAGCACAGGACGTATTACAAGCGTAATTTATATGAGGGGGTGCGCATAAGCGTGAAAGAAAGATGGCGTGCCACCAGCAGTGTGTGTAGAAGCAGCAGCAGTGAGTTCCAGAGCTGCGCTCCTAATGAGTAAGTAATTAGTAACATTCTCCGGCGCGGGCAGCCCCATGCCATATTCCCAGCACGTTTGGGGTCAGGTGCTGCTATGGAGCGCAGGTAATCCACGCCCCCACTTGAGGAAAAGCTCTGGCCTCCACCCTTGCGGAGGCGGAGCCGCAGCCTCTACATTTCTGTGTTTGTGCTTTGTGCTGCTACACAAAGAAGAAAGAAGCCGGGCCCAGGGGTGATGATCACTCTCTGTGCAAGAGCGTTACAGGAGGTTATTTATTATAAAGACGCACCCGCTCGCAAAGCTTGTCGCAGCGCTAACTTTATATTGTGGCAGGCCAGCAGAACCGTGGAACAGCTGTGGGGAAAGATAATTTCCCTTATCTCACAAAGAACATAACGTGAACTTTATCAGCCACACAAAGCCTCGCTGAATCCAGGCTGTGGAAAGATAGCAGTAGGGTGCAGCCACTAGTATACAAAAAAAGGAAAAAAAAGACATATGTTAATGATAATACAATAATTGGACATAAAGGTATACAGGCATCAGACCAGGCAGCGTGGGCGTGCCCAAACACCGTTACAGGTACCAGGCCCACAGCACACTCCAAGTATGTCGGGGTTTGAATGGAGCGAGGAGGAGCAGCCTCTAGACCTCGCTGCCAGCTTTAAGGATGTGCTGGGAAATTTGCTGGTCAATGCAGTGGCCCAAGGGGTTAGACCCCTGCAGGAAAGACTGGAAACGCTGGAGGCAATGCTGAACCAGCCCAAAGGAAGCACCATAGAGCCTGTACGCACACTCACGGAACCCACAGAGACACGGTCTAAGGGGAGTACTCAGGCCCGAAAGAGGAAATCCTCTTGTGACCACCAGGGCCCATCGGATGGGGAATAAGAAAAGGCCCCAGACGTTGCCGACGCCTCTGCAAAGCTCAAAGAAACCTATTTCTTTTCAAACTGTTTCTCTATTGACTATCCTGCTTTCCTCACTAAATCTGGTAGGAAGAAGTTTAAAAGGGACATCATGGTCTCCAAACCAATCAACCCTATCGCTGACACCTATACCAGTGCCTCCTCCAAGGAAACTCTCACTGACATCCTCGTTGTCGTTCCCTCACCAAACTTATGGACCCTACATATGGTCTCTGTGCTCTCTCCTTTCTCTTCCTCTCCCATTAATGGTGGCTCTCCTGGCCTCCTTCCATTCCTCTAAGGTCATCTTTATGTTTATTCGAATGGGACGGTCATGGTCCAAGGCCCTCAGGCCAACCTTCACCTCTTTGATAGACGCTTCCTGCGCCTCATCAATTTCCTTTCTTCTCCTGCTGTCCCCTCTCCCTCCCCCAAGGCCTCCTCGCCTCCCACCCCCGCTGCCTCCTCCTTGGCTACCTTGCCCTCTCATTCACTCTCTGCCCTCCTTCGGGCTCCTTCCATGCCTCGCAGGGCGTACCTCTGATCTGTACCCTTCCCCAGAAGTCCTTAGTGGATGGCTCCTTCTCCACATTGCCACTCTTAACTCTCGCTCAGCTGTCAAACACTCCTCTGACATCTGCCTCCTTCTGGGAGAACTTGACCTCTTATGTCCTCGTTCTTACCGAGACATGGTTCATGGCCAGCTCTGTCACTAGCTTTGACACGCTCCTCCCTGACGGCTACAAGATCCTATCCGTGCGCAGGTCCAGTTTCTATGCAGGGGGTGTAGCCCTTATCTTACCCGAGTGGCTTTCTGCCTCTTTCATTCCAATGCAGGCCTACTCCTCTTTTGAATGCCTTGTCAGCAGGCTCTCTCTCTCCCCTAGCCATTCCCTTACTGTGGCTACCATCTATCGCCCACCTGGTCAGAGTCCCTCCTTTGTCACTGAGTGGGCTGCCCTCTCCTCCTCACTCCTGGCCTCAACCATGCAACTCCTCCTTCTTGGAGACTCAACATCCACCTGAATGCCTCCTGTCCTCACTCTGGACTCTTTTGCAACCTCTGTGACTCTCTCTCTCTCACTATTCTCCCCTCTTGCCCGACTCACTCTGCAGGGCACACTCTGGATGTTCAGATCTCCTCAGACCCTGTCCCTTTCACCACTCCTCTCTCCTGGAGGGATCACTTTCTCCTTTCCTCCCATCTCACCCTCTCAACCCCACAGGCCAAGCCACTTACATCACTGTCACCCACCTTCTCGGTCATCCGACCCATGAAGTGCGTATCTGTTGAGGCTTTTGCCACCACTTTCTTACTTCCCCCTCCCCCTCTAGCTGACTCTCACCCTAACACAGCCCTCTCCATGCTCCACTCTGCTATATCTGATACTCTTGATATCCTTGCCCCTGTCATGAGGATCCGCCTGAAGCCCAAAGCCCAAAGCCAAGTATAACTCCTGGTACGACTCAGACTTTGTCACCCTCAAAGGCAAGTACAGGGTGGCCGAGAGGAAATGGCATGCTTCCAGTACATCCTCCGACAAACTGGCCTGCCACCTGCTCCAAAGGCAATACCGCCTCTCTGTCCTCATCAACAAGAGAGCTCATATCCAAGCCCGTGTCTTGGCGGCATCTAATAACTCGGCTGAACTCTTTAAAATCTGCAAGGAACTGGCTATCCTGCTGCAGTCTCTATCTCTCCTGTTCCTTCCCAGGCCCTCTGCATGACACTGGCTTCTCACTTCATTCCTAATACGCATGGCATCCTGTCCTCACGCTCCTCCTCTCCCTTCCCTCCTGCTACTCCCTGCTCTTCCACTGGCCCTTCTGCAGCCACCTCTCCTCACTCCTTCTCTTCCTTTCCCCTTTTCTCCTCAGACACGGTTTCTAGACAAGTCCGATCTATGAAAGTATCGTCAAAACAGGTTCACCCTTGTTCCTCAAAAACCATCAAGGACCACATCAACACCCTGGCACCTGCCCTGGCCGACTTCTGCAACCACTCCTTTGCCACTGGACTTCCCATTCCCCTGAAGCACTCCCTGGTGCACCCTCTCCTTAAGAAACCCTCTGCCGATCCCTCCTGCCCGGCTATCGCCCAATCTCCATCATTCCCTTCCTGGGCAAGCTCCTGGAGAAACTGGCCATCTCCCAGCTTAATCTCCACTCTGAATATGTTGGTTGTCTTCATGACCATCAGTCTGGCTTTAGAGCTGCCAGAAGCATGGAAACTGCTCTGCTGAACATCCTTGAAGACTTGCTCTCCAACCTTGACTCTAACACCCCCTGTGTCCTCATCCTGCTTGATCTCTCATCTGCCTTTGACACTGTCAACCATTCCATCCTGCTTAATTGTCTGTGTGATGACCTGGGTATCACCGGTCAGGCCCTGGAGTGGCTGACGTCCTTCCTCTCTGACCGACCCTCCCAGGTCCAACTTATGTCCTTCCTCTCTGCTATCTTTTTCTCTACCTGTGGTGTCCCCCAGGGGTCTAACCTCTCTCCCTGGCTGTTCAACAAATACCTGGCTCTCCTTGCCCACTGCATTGCCGCTATCTGCCCCAACTTTCAGTGCTATGCAGATGACATTCAGCTCACTCTCAGGCTTCCTACGGCCACCTCTTCTCCGTCCCTCATCTCTGACTGCCTGTCTGCTATCCAGGAGTGGTGTGTCGGCAATAACCTCTGCCTTAATGCCAGTAAGACAGAGATTCTCCTCATTGGCACACCCACTCCCTCCTTTCCTGCAGCTCTCTGGCCGGCCTCTCTTGGCCCTCTTCCTGCTCCCACCTGCAAGGCCAAAAACCTCAGAGTCATCTTCTACTCCATACTCTCTTTCTCTCCTCACAACTCTGATGTCTCTAAGAAGTCCCACTACCAGCTTCACCTCCTCAGAGGTATTCTCCCTTTCCTCTCCTTCCCCCAGAAGCTCATTGTCTCCAGAGCTCTGGTTCTCTCTAGGCTGAACTATTGCAACAGCCTATTTCTAAATCTGCCTGCTTCTACCCTCCGCCCTCTGCAACTCATCCATCCAGAACAGGACTGCGAGACTTGTCCTTGGCCTCAAGACCAGGGATCGTATCTCTCCAGGACTGAAGACTCTGCACTGGCTCCCAGTGGCTGCGAGGATTAAGTTCAAAACACTGCATCATCCACAAGGCCTTCTGGGGCCTGGGGCCTCAATACCTCAACTCTCTCTTCCTAAATATCTTCCTTCTCGAGCTCTTCCGCCTCCAACTCCCGCAGGGTCAGTCGCTTCCACAAGCTACGAGTTGGTGGTAGATCTCTCTCTTCGGCTGGCCTCCCTCTGGAACAGCCTCCCTGCCTCCCTGAAACTTGAGGAGAACCACCTTCGGTTCCAGAAGCACCTTAAAACCTTCCTCTTTGCTTCTGCTTTCTCTCCACCTCTCACCTGCTGAATACCTAGCTGATACTGAGATTGCACTTGTTACCTGGCCCTTCTAATCTCAAGCCCTAGCTCAGCCAGTTGAATACCTTCACTGCCTCCCTGGCAACCCCTGCTTCTGGAAACTGTTTTCTGTATCCCTACAGTCCCCCCACCAGCACTTACATCAGCACTCTCCCTGCACTTGCCACCTGCTGGCTGATCTTTTATTATCTTGTGTATTTATTATCCCATGTACTGCACTTGCCATTATTTTATTTATATTGTTTATATTATCCCATGTACTGCACTTTACCCTCCCCCTCCCCCCTGCAGTTTTCTTCCCCCTCCCCTGCACTTGGCGCGATCTGAATGACACCTGGCCTAGGAAGATCGTTGTCTGTCTTCCCTCTGCCCCCCCTTTGCCTCGTTGCACCTTGAAACACCTGTTTATAGGCGTGTTATAAATGCCATATCATATCATATCATTTGCAATGCCAGGCAGTGGCAAGCCTCACGACCCCAACTCCAGGGGAAGACATGGGTGGATAAGATGATCCAGGCTCAGAAGAGGAGCCGACAGAGGGAGACCTCTCCTTCCAGGGGTGAGCGGGGATGATAGAGGAAGATTGGGCAGTGGTGGGAAGAGAGCCTGCAAGGAGAAACACCTAGAAGAGGAACAGGAGGACATGTTTGACCCGGATAGCATACAGAACCTAAGATCCTCAGACTGGCAACCTTCGCCCAGAGTTGCGCAGTAAATGACAGTGAGATTAAGGAAGGCTCTAGATAAGGAAGTTAGGCAACGCCTACGAGCAGAATGTCCTCGGCCAGACCTTCCCGGGAAGGTAGCGGAGACCCACGAGCTGGATCCTAAGATGCTAACAGGCGTGTCTAAGACCAGTAAGGATCCTCGTAAGGGTATTGACAGATTGTGGAAAAGCTGCCAAGAGAAGGTGCTAGATTTGTCAGGCCCCCTCGCAAAGATTATGGACCTAGCGGAGAGAGCTAGGGATGCAGGTGAGGGAGTGGATCCCGACGCCTTAGCAGGCTGGGCTCAAAGGGCTGTCTGCCTTCTGGGAAACGCAAACTGCGCTATTGCCTCGGAGAGAAGGAAGGGTCTCTTACTCAAGATCGACTCGAAACTGAGCGACCTTGCTTCATACGAAGTTGGAGAGGCAGCACAAGGCCTCCTTTTCGGAGAGACTTTTGGGAAGGAGATGGGCTGGTTTGTCAGCACTTACACATCGTTGGAGAAGGCGCAGGCCTCCATTTGGAAAATATTCCTGAACAGAGTTTCAATATTCAGACCAGCCGCTTCAGGGGTCGTGCGGCCAGTCGCTATCAAGGAGGGAGAAAACCCCCCAATCCCAGAGCACAGTACTGGGAAAACAGGCATCAAGATTCTTTCTTCGCAGCCAGAGGTCGTACCCCCAGAGGATACAGAGGAAGAGGTTTCGGCCGAGGCCAAGGTTTCACACCAGGTGAGAGTAATAGCTTACCCTCCAGTGGGGGGAGAACCAGTATGTTCTGGGCAAATTGGCGCGCTTTCCAGCGATGCATGGATTTTGCAAACCGTAAGAGGTCTGCAGCTAGAGTTTATACATCCACCAGTGCAGTCACGCAGGCCCCACCAGCAGCGCCTAGCGTACGCAAAACAGATGTGCCTAGACCTCGAGCTATCGAAGCTAGCACAGAAAGAAGCCATATAGAGGTGCTCAGATACACCCAGCTTTATAAGCAACATATTTCTTGTGCACAGAAAGGAGAAAGTCAGGCCAGTGATAAATCTGAAAGAGTTGAACGGATGGATCGTGTACCATCATTTCAAGATGGAGGGCATTCATCAGCTCAGAGATTGCCTGAGAGGAGGAGGCTGGCTGACGACACTGGATCTGAAAGATGCCTGCGTGACGGTCCCAGTACACGGCCGCTACAGGACGTTCCTAGCTTTTCGCTGGAACAAGCAGTGCTGGCTATTCAAGATGATGCCCTTCGGGCTTGCGTCAGCGCCCTGGGCTTTCACGAAATTGATGAAACCGGTGGTGGCAGCAATACGGGAGAAAGGTATAAGATTGATCATATATCTAGACGATCTATTGCTTCTGGCAGAAGACCGGGAAGCACTAGCATACCAGACGAGATGGGTGCAGGACTTGCTCGTGTCTTTAGGATTCCTAGTGAATATAGAAAAGTCAGACACCATGCCAGCACAGAGACTAGACTTTCTGGGGTTTGTCCTGGACACCAAGAAAGCTACTCTGGAGCTGCCAGCCCGGAAGATACGAGATATCAAGAGGGAGATGACATCATGCCTGAGGAAGCAGATGATTTCCCTCAGAGTGCTAGCAAGGATAATAGAACTGCTAGCAGCCTCCAATCAGGCCATATTCCCAGGTCCTTTACACTATCGAGCCTTACAAAGGTTGAAGATAAGACACTTGCAGCAGGGCTTGAGGTATCATCAGCTGGTACCATTGGACCCGGAGTCCATCACAGAACTGGGATGGTGGTTGCAGAATATGGACGCTTGGAATGGGCGTGCCATTTTCGGAGACCGGTCAGAACTAATCATAGATTCAGATGCCAGCCTCCTAGGCTGGGGAGCAAGATGCAGAAATATGCAGACAGGAGGCAAGTTGAGCGAAGAAGAGCTTTGCTTCCACATAAACTGCCTAGAGCTTCTAGCAGGATCTTTCGCAATCAAAGCGTTCACGAAAGACAGGGTGAAGTCATGCATTCTGCTGAAGATGGACAACATTTCAGCAGTCTGGTACATAAATCACCTAGGAGGAACTAGATCCAGCATGCTAGCTGAGCTGGCAAGGGATTTTTGGCATTTTTGCCTGCAGTCAGGGACATCAGTGACATCAGAGTATCTGCCAAGAGCACTGGAACTCGCGATACCTCACAGACTCCAGTGACTGGAAGCTGGATCCGACAGTGCTTCAGATGCTGGATCAGAGTGGGATCCGGTGTAAATGGATCTTTTTGCATCTCGCCTCAATACGCAGACAGCCGATTACTTGAGCTGGAGATTAGATCCAGAAGCCTGAGGAACATATGCGTTCCTACAGGACTGGTCAAGCGGCCTACACTACGCCTTCCCTCCCTTCATGATACTGAGCAGAGTTCTACCGAACTGTCTGAGGGAGAGAGCAGAGTTGATTTTAGTAGCGCTGCTATGGAAGTCTCAGGTGTGGTTTACAGTGCTGATGGAGCTTGCAGTAGACCTGCCGAGGGTACTCCCCAAAGGAGACCAGCTGCTCATGGGCCCAGCTGGGTTGTGTCATTCTCTCTCTCAGAGTGAGAGGGACACTCCCGCTCATCGCATTCAAGATATCAGGAGACGCTGGGCTCAGCCAGGCATTTCGATGCAGGCTGCAGAGTTTATTGCAGCATCCTGGGCTCCGTCCACTAGGAGAAGCTATGATGTGGCTTGGGCAAAATGGACTAATTGGTGTAAAGGGAGAAGTCTTCATCCCATTTCAGCCCCTGAAGTGCCCATATTTAACTTCCTGGCACAGTTACTACAGGACGGGAAAGCCTTCCACACGGAAAGAGTGTACAGATCGGAGATTTCAGCTGGACACCTGCCGATTGAAGGAGCTCCCGCAGGGGAACACTCGGCAGTAGTAAGGCTGATTAGAGGTGCCAGGTTTAAAGTACCGCCAGAGCCTAGATATAATACATTGTGGGACGTAACAGCAGTACTGCGTCTGGTGGAGAGATAGCCAACAGACAGGTACCTCTCCATTAAGCATCTTTCAGGCAAGCTAGCGATGTTGCTTTGTCTGATATCCTGTAAACGGGTATCAGAATTCAGAGCGCTGGATATTAATAGGTGGTCCTTTGGGCCAGAGGGAGTGACCTTTTCAATAGTGAAGAGGTCTAAGACGGGAACCTCGACGGTTCATTATCCATCTTTCCCGAGTAATATCAAGTGGTGTGTAGCGAGATGCACTGGAAAATACGAGAATAGAACAGCGGAGAACAGAGCAGCTAGTACTACCCAATTGCTCGTAACACAGAAAACTGTTTCACACGGTGAGAACAGCTACCATTGCTAGGTGGGTCAAGGAAGTGATGCAGGCAGCTGGGATTGATTTGAGGAAGTATGGAGCTCACTCCATAAGAGGAGCTATGGCTTCCCAGGCCTTTATGGCAGGAGCATCATTGCAAGAGATCATGTTAGCGGCAGATTGGGCTAATGATAGTACTTTTAAAGAGTACTTTAAGCCAACCGAGAGTATAGCTGCTACAGTGTTGGGGAAGCTTTGAACAAGCAAAATGCTCGCCTCTAGTCTTGTCATAGTCTTGTCAAAGACTAGGAGGCGAGCATTAATTTCCCACCCAAGCATGTATTGTTGATTACGATGTTGATGAAATGGTAACAATGCATGGACGCCACCCTTATGTTCTGCTTTGTATCTTCTTTAGGAGAGGAGCAGAGGAATAATTGAGAAAGGAGGCTAGTCGCCAGGGTTCAAGCAGGCAGCCCGAGAAGAGCCGGTGCCACAGTTTGGAGTGCAAGAAGTCTTTGCACTGTTGACGGGACAAAGTTGTGGAGTTTGAGTGACATTCAGAGCAGGAAAAAGAGAGGAAGAGCTCAAGGACAGGATATGGTCATAGCTGAGCTGGTGTGTGTAAAGACCGGAGGGGGGGTCTGCACTTCCGCTCTCTATATGGTAGAGGGGAGGCACAAAGACCCCTGCCAAGATTCACTATTATTGGTATTTGTGGTCGAGCAATCAATGCCTAGCTTCTCGGGAGGTGATGCAAGCTGGTTCTTAAGTACAGTGTAGTCCCCAAGCACCCACAAAGGAATGTCCACACACTGTATCGGTTACAACACAGTCTTTATATAATTAATGTTCAAAGGTATATACAATATCACGATAACTCACTTTGTACTCCGAAAATCAGCAATGGTAAATATACACAGTTTCTAAAGTGGTACCACTAACGTTATTAGATCTCATTAAAGTGCATACGGTCAGAATGACACACAGATCAGAATAAAGAGGAAACCAGAAGTAGTGAGAGGGAGGAAAGCAAGCTGGTTAAGCAATTGGCAGAATACTGGCCCCGTACCACGAGACACAGTTCTGTGTGGAGATCCCCCCGCCTGGGTAACCTGTAGAAGAAAGATACAAGCCCAGTCCATATATTGTTCACACTAGACTTTCCAATAGTTCTGCAACCCCAAAGTACCTTGGTGTGTTGCGTTCGGCGTCAGGGGAATTGACGGCCCTTCTTGAGTGTCCTCCCTTTCAGGCAGGAGTCACAGGTCAACGAACGTCCGACGGAGAACAGGTCGAGCTACGATGGTGAAGTGGGCGTGTCGTTCCTAGCGGTGCTCATTGACGGGGAAGCGTAAACGTCCTGCCAGGAAGAGGCGTGCGGGGCACCTCGGTGTCGATAGTTCTGGACCGCAAAGAGTTGAAGAACTATGGCCCAGCAAGGGCATCGAGTCGTTGGCGTCTCTGTGGTCTTTGGGTGGTGGGAAACCCACTGGTGGATGCTCCTCAGGGCATCAACGGTCAGGCCTTCTACAGCAGGATACAGCAGTGACAATGTGAACGAGAGCGTCCTTGGATCAATGATGTTCTTAGGCATCGGGAGCACGGCGGCTCCAGTTGGCGATCATCGACAGTGGCGGACAACAGTCCGGGTACTTCTCCTTGGAGTTCCACAGCAATCCCTGCATTGGGTCGGCAGCCTGTCGAAGGTCTGTCTACCAGGGAGCTCAGGCAAAGATCACCTGTGCACAATGGTCCCTCGTAGCTCGGGAAGAGGGCGCCTTACCAGGTCCTCTCTGGGTCAGTTCTTGAACCACAGCCGCTTTCAAGTTGTGAAGGAGAGCAACAGCAATTCTTCTCGTCCAGCAGCGCTTCAGGATCAAGCTTCAGTTACTCCAGTTACTCGTCATAGTGGACTTCATCTATTCAGCTATTGAACACGATTTCTAGCAGTGAGAGGTCCCCAGATATACTGTTGATCTCCCCTTCATTCTGCTGGGTCACACTCAAGCATCCAATCACGACTACGGTCATTCAGGCAGGCAGCCAATCAGGCACACGGGGCATTCAGGGCATTTACTTCTCTCCAGACACTCACAACAGTTATGTGTATTGGGACAAGTACCGAGCCATTGAACACTCCAAGCTGCATTCATACCGGTTTCGGCCACAACTGTCTCAACCAGTGTGTCAACCACCAGATATTAGACAGCCACAACATAGAATGTATATTCGTCACACACTCCATTCACCCAGGTCCCACCCACTGGTGTACCCACAACATCGGTCTTTGAGAAGGCTCCAGTCAGTCTTGTCGGCACTTCACCCACACTACCATATGCGGACCTTCCACCCAACAGCCAGTCAGGGCGAAGGGACAGAGGCAGGGCTTTCCGGGACTTTGGGAAGATCAAGGTAACAGGGGATGGAAGGCAAGAGGCCATGGGGGCCATTTTGTCTCCATCCGGAATCTACCGATTCCAATGACAGGGCCTGGGCATCCCAAAATGGAGGACGCTCATGGCACCAGTCATTTCAGCACAGAGCTGCCACCAGCCCATGCCCTGCTCTGTTGGTCACACACAGGTGCCCAAAAACATACACTAGGGGCACAGGGTTGCACTCGTACCCATGGGTGCCATAAGGGTATCCCATGGGTCTGTTCACCAAACCAAAAGAGAGAGAGCTGCACTGCCAGGAGTCCCACATGAACTCCTGTGTGGAAAGCACGACAGAACACACGATAAAAAGCAGTAAAGGACAAGGATACGGAGGCCCTGTCCCTCCGATGCATTTCCAGCATCACAGTGTGGAGATGGACTACAGAGACTATGGGAGTTGTAGTTCATAAAGTCAACTTTTGGACAGTTTCAGAAGTTTGTTAGTAATTTGTTAAAGTTTGTTGAAACTGCTGAGGAGTAGTAATAAAAGAAGTTGAAGCATAATGCTCGCCTCCTAGTCTTCAATAGAATTAATACTCCCTGCGCATCTAGCAGGGGTAATCTTCATTATGACCCGGTTAAATCAAAATATGGGCTAAAGTATAAGCTTTCTTGAGCTGCTCGTATGCTGCTTCAGTAGCCAGAATCCATTGAAATGGCACCTTATTTTTTAACAAATGATTACGGGGAAGTCCAAAGAGAAAACATTTGGATTGAACGTTATATAAAAATTGCCCATTCGTAGTAACCAGTGTAACTTATTTAACCTTTTCTTTGATTTAAAATGGTTGTAGTTCACAACGTACTTTTACATTATGGTTAGGAGCAAACCACCTTGCCCAACAACATAACAAATAAACAAAAGGTTACAATAGACAGGTCTAGACAATTTTACATGGATGCATTAATGCGTGAACAACTGCCCCCCTTAAACTAATGAAAAAAGAGAATACCAGTACACACACCTAATCTTGAAAGGAGGGAAAGAAAGCAAAAGAAAGAAAGGAAAAGAAAAGAGTGTGGTGAGGGGAAACACTTGTGGAAAGAGAAACAGAAACCTTGAGTCAAAGAGCAAGCAGTTACTAATGTCTCTGCATAATCAGATAGCCCCATTAAGGTCTAGATTCTGATTGGATCGAATCAAAACGAGGAAGTATATTCTGTTGAGTGTACAGCTCTAGTTTGATCGCTATCATATGCAACAATGTTGCTTCTAACCCGCTGTGACCTACAGTGCATTATATCTTTCCAGATCCACCTGTGCATCCATCATCACTTCCTCATGTCTATTAAACAACATTGCCAGAAATGTTGTAAGCGCCAACGTAAGTGACAATTTGGCTATCGTCATAAGTTGGCATGGGGCATGGAATATAGAAATAAAGAGAAGTACGCCTCAAAATACATATTCTTTTTCCACATATTTAATTAAATTTGGGAGTTAAAAAAGCCTCCTGTAATTCCCTGCCCCCACACCCAACTTCCACCCCCCACCCGCCTTTACTTTTCGGCCCACTATAGGCAGCATGTAAGGTACATTTGGTCCTCTGGTAAAATAAGTAGTGCATCCCTGCTCTATGTGATTATTAATCAGCAATTCAATTTGTAAAGTGTTTACCATGATGGGACCACTGTAAAGGGTGGTGCTGTCCACTCCTTACACTGGTTGAGCTTGTACAATAGGATTTCCTGGAAAAATGATGTTAGTTTGCCCATTATAAGTCCAAAAAGAGACCTGGCATTTCCCGCCTTCTTAGCTGGCACCAACGGATGAGAGGAGAGTCTGAAGCACAATACATGCAAAGTCCCTTAAGTCGACGTCTATAAATGATAAAGGCCCCCTACCCATTCCTACTTGCATGGGTTCATAGGAATCAACAGAAGTTGAAGGTTCAGAAGTTGATGTACTGGATAGGATTCAGTCTTCTATGACAATGCGTGATTATAAATGTGACCAGACAGATGTTATGTTTTGCTCACAATAAATGTACTGCTCCGCCAAGAGATGCTGTTTGCTGCTCACACCACAGCGAAGCAGCAAAGCAGCACTTCCATGCACTGTGCGGTTGCGGGAGCCTGGATATGTTGATGGCTTGATGAAGTGGGCAGAGCTTAGAGTCAATTAGTGTAAAAACACAACACAAGACGGTGAATCTAAGATAAAATAACCAAGAATGTAGGATCAGAATGCAGGATAATTTAGAGTTCAATGATATTTAAAGTCCACTGTGGCATTAACCCATACCATGGGAAATGTTGAATGAACACGTTTTCATCCAACGCAGGATTCCAAACAGGGGTCGTTGCAGCAAAGCGGCACTTCCGGACACTTCACAGTCACGCATGGTTGTGCGCGCATGCCTAGTTATGTAGATGGCTTGATGAAGAGTGCAGAGCTTAGGGTCAAGTATTGTAAAATCACTACACAAGACAGTGAATCACAGGAAATGTTGAATGAACATGTTTTCGTCCAATGCTGGATTCCAAACAGGGCTCGTCGCAGCAAAGCGGCCCTTCTGGGCACTTCACAGCCATGCGGGTGTGCGGCTGTGCGCACGTGCCTTGTTATGTAGATGGCTTGATGAAGTGGGCAGAGCTTAGGGTTACTTCCGGGCATCCATTTCATCATCTTTATCAAGAGACATTTTAAGTGTGTTCCACTTTGATGCAAAATCAAGCCGTACATTCTGTAATGCTTCAGTGGATGCTTCTGAGTCAAATCAGGTCAGCAAGCAGCTGTTTAGTCGAGCCAGGGCATTACTTGTTAGGTTCGGCAGGATCGCCTCAAAGTTTCTGTGGTCCAAACATGCAAAATCTGCAAAGAGGTGACCATGGGTGGTGGACCGACTCTGCAGACTTGTAATGATCTTGACCATTACAATATTTTAAATGTCCACTCTGAGCTTATTACTGGGTAACTTGATGGGTTCATCAGCTGCAGGTTCGCCAGGCATCCCTTACTTTCAACATACTCAAGACACTGGAAAGTCTTCTTCGACTACAACTTCACATTCCTTTTCCCCCATCTTTTCATTTGCCCAAATTAAGAACTTCCTTGTTGCACCCATTATACCGCTAAAGTTACAACTCTGTGTCTGTAGTCTTTCTACAGTTTCATTTAACATTCGATATGCTTGTAGCACATCCAAACCTTGTGTTTGTATGTACAGAGATAAAGGAATGGTATTTATGAAATTAGTGACTTTGCATATGCTTCAGCTTTGTACCTTTGTCATTGAAGCTATCAGATGTGGCTAACTCCAGCATAATTCCCACAACATCAACAAACGTTTATGTGACTTGGGTCATTGTATGAACCAAATATTTGTGTAAATGCTGAATCTTTTGCCCACCATCCTGTTTCCCCAATTACTGATATCGAACGAAATCGATCTTATTGGCATTTGTCACACGTTCATGGGAAGGTATGAATCATGAATAAGTACACCACACAAATTCACCAGGCTAAATAGAGAAATTGCAGGCATATCCACTTGTGTGGCATCCAACATTACTAGATTAAGTACATGTGCATAGCACCTCACATGAATTTCGCCTGAGTCTTTGCTGCTCAGCCATTTTGTAAAGCCATTTTACTGTCCTTGCATGTTGAAGGCTCCGTCTGTTGAATTACCAACACAGTTTGATACATCAATATCCATTGAGTGCAGTAGATCACAGACCAGATCACACATTGCTTTTCCGGTGGTTGATGCACAGTTTACTAGAGCTATAAGACAGTCGTGAACAGCACCCGTAATGTATCTAATTACAATAGAGCACTGATCCAAGGCATTTATTTCCTGTGTTGTATCCAGCTGTATTGAGAACATTCTAGCTTCTCAGATTTCTTCATCAATGCCCTTTTTCAATAATGATAAAAGAATATCAATGATGTTAACAGCAGTTTTCGAAATCAGTGTAACCAGGTTGCCATGCCATTTACTACCCTTTACACAGTCATGTCATTTTTTGCTAAGTTTCCCGACTTCTTCAAGGTAACTTTTTAGTAACAGATCAAATATGTTGAGAAGAAGAATTTCCAGAGAATTGCCATGATCCAAACTTTCATCTTCGAAGGCATGGGCTGCATCACTTGCTGCTGAATAGCTGAGACCTCTTTTGCTAATCAGTTTAATTGTTTCCACCACATGCTCCATAATAGGCTGTTTCCTTTTCACTTCCTCTTGTTTTGCGTTTTTTTGTTTTCGAAAGAGACAGCTAAAATATCAGCATTCTTTGATCTCATGAAGAAAGAGGTTGAACTATTGTTGTGTAGGTTGCTACGTTCATGCTTATCAGTCATTTTGTACATATGCTATTCGTCAATGCATTCTTCAATGAAAGCACTTTTGTCTGTGTTTCTTCTAAAAGCAAGACACACCATGCCGAAAAAAGCTCTATCCTTGCATGAATAAGTCAACCACTGCTGCCGTTCCCCATCTTTATGTTGATATATTTTGTTTATATTGAAAAGAACTGAAAGTAATCTGGTTGACATAGATTGAATTTCAAAAAAGCAAGTAGGGTTTCTGATCATGGTCTGACAAACCACTGTTTTTCCCTCAACATTTTCTGCTGACTCAGCTTCAGCCACTACTTCCACATTATCACACTCTACTCCCTCAGCTAGTACTCATCGGAAACCTTCAAAAGTGGAAGCATCTGTTTCAGTTCTTTCATCACCCTGTGCTGTACCTCCAACTTCAGTTTCAGTGATGGTAATTGTGGCAGAACAGATGCTTTCTAGTGTAGGATCTTCCTCAGGGTGAACATGTTTTGCTGACATCAATGTGCCACTTACTTTTTGATATTGGCTTGCTTCTTTTGCAAATGTGTTCTTCTTCTCAATTTTTTTCTCAGCCCCTCCTTTAAAATGTTTTCTCTCCCCGTCATCATCACCTTTGTTATCCATGATGAAATCTACAAATTAGTGGGATCAAAAGCTTCCATCTTTTGGTTACTTTTAACAAAACAAGTATTACAATCAAGTTTGTTGCACCTCTTTTAGGGGCTTGTATGCCGCACTATGTGAATAGGAGTTTATAAAAACGTGCGACAAGTGATCCTGCACTGCACACACCATAAACCCAAATGCACATGCTGCCCATTACCAAAATGTACATGCTGCACATTTCTGTGAATTGGTTGACTCCAAGCAAATACATTATTCATGCACATCTAATCTAGAGCTCTGCTCCTTCAGCGAAGCTGAGGAAGAACATTCTACACTAACCATGTTGCATTTTTCTGCAGAAAATAGAAAAAAGCCCAGAAATCATGACCTAGTTTACTCATGTGTCGCAGCAATGTACAAAGCATTCAACAAGCCACAGGCTGAGCGAGCACATGCATTTTACAGTGCACATGAGACCTAGGTGAGTGCAGTCCATCCTGAGCTTCCTAGCAGACTATCAGCATTGTAGTCAGTGCGTCCACGCCTAAAAGGGTCAAAACCAACACTAAATTAAAAGTGTTGCTAAGCACGAGTGACTTGCTCCCAAAGCATCAAAAGAAACAACAAGAAATAAAAGCATGCCAAATGGAAATTCTTACCTTTCCAGGCCGGCCAGCCAGTAAGTCGCTAAATTGAACTGCTGACTGCTGAGATGTACATGACCTAGGTGTTATATTAACCACAGGCCTACTACACATTGTTTTAGAGTTTGCATTAGTCAAATCAGGTTTCTTGCCGCACCTGGCCATAATTGCAGACGCACAATGCAGGTCATAATAGTGTGAGACTGGAGAGATTCCATTGCAAAGCTTTCATTGGCATAGTCTCAATATACTTTATGGAAACAATTCCTCAAACAATAGGATACAGACAGTCATTTTTGCATTCACGGTTCCACAAATTATAGATGCCGGCTCATTCCAAGAGAATTTAGGTTTCTATTTCACTATATGTGTGAAACCAAATAATTAAATCTGAAATGATTACATTCAAAAATGCTCTTCAAATGAAAAGCCGGGAGTAGCCCATTTAATGCAATTTTATTTTTTTTACAGGAAAGCGCCTTGCTTCGTCAGCAATAATGAGCAAGACACACTAAATTTAGTTAGAATGTCAGTGGTCAAAGTAATTCAGGAACTATATTTGAGAAATGTCACATACTTTTTGAAAGCTTTAGAGAGTGCAGCAAAATCTGTTAGCCTATTAAATAAATGGACAAAAGCAGAATGGCAAGAAAATGGCTCACCTCATCCGGCTCACCTCAAAAAGGAAGCCTGCACTATTACTGAAAGCGCAATATATTAACTAGTAGAAGGGGTCCGCAAGGAACCTGAGTGACAGACCTTCCGTACCCTAGCTGCTACCAATCAACCCTCGCAGGAAGGATTGATACTATATCCTACTGTCAAAGAGCCAGCAACAGCGTCATTTCAAATAGAAAGTGGGGCTGTACAGGGACATTATACGTTTTGCAGATGTGCAAAAAGAATTCATCTGGTATTAAAAGTGCCCAGACAACATGCATCACTAATCCATTCCCTAATCCATTTCATCCTTTCCATCATGGGAAACATACACAGAGATAAAGCATTCTTAAATGAGCATTTGCAATGCCAACAGTTTTGACTTTTGTATGGACATGTGTGTGAGGGGTCAGAAATGAGAGACGGGCACAAAGTTGGAGGGTTCTCAACATTCTCTATGTTTATTAAAGCAAAGTGTGGGATAAAATCCATTCTGTCCTTATCATAATGGGAATGTACCTTGCCTCCTGATATAAAGCGAAAGCAGGCTGACTTTGTGTCAAAACTACATATCATGCTCACGCTAACATGTACAAATATGTGTAGGGTAAATGTCCCTGGTTCCAACTCAACAAATAAAGAGTGTGAAATTTCAAATAAGTGATTCCAACAAAGCAGTCCTTATGTTAAGGAGTTGGCTCCCTTCTCCTGAACCAATTCAGGATGCCTATTGGATATATGTTGTTCCAACAATGTTCTGTCCACATGAGAAAATCTCTCTTTACCCAAAAAGAAAATATCTTTCTTGGATCAGCAAAGCAGGAATGCCCCATTCATAGAATACCGTTGTCAGAATAGCAAAACACATATCTTGTTTTATTTTTTATTTTATTTTATTGGTTATATTTGGTTTTACAATACAAAACCTATAAACCAGATAAATCCACATTTAAAGTTCCAAATTCACATCACTAAAAACGTAATCCTAATGACATCAGAAAGAGCTTATCAAAGTTAACTCTCCTATTCATCAATCACTCCACAGTCTGTTCCAACAACTTGAAAATGGCCAGTACGAATTTAACCAAGGCCAGCGTGATTGGCACATATTCTCCTGATAATAGAATCCTCCACCAAGCTTCCGTCGAATTGGAGCCATATTCTTGACCAGATCTGTCATGTGGGTCGCTCTTATGTCTATTGGACATTACATTACCAAATGGTTAAGTATTTCTTTCGACGCATTTACTTTGCACAATCTACAAGTGAGTCATCCATCCGCTGACATTTGTGGGTCTCAGAACTTCTCTAGGTGGAAACAAATTGAGATGAATTCTCAAAAACTGAGATCGGAAAAACCAGTTTGGGACGAGCTTCAGAAATTTTGGTAAACAGTTCATTTTTTTTTCTTCTGCCAATGGCTTTCCAAAAAGTATGCAAGCTTGCCTTTCATCATGGGTTTTGATCCAGTCCAACCTATAAAGTTTCTTCTTTACATTGTCAGGATTTAATGTTTCGACTATCTCCCCTAGCTCTAAGAGAGTCATTAAACATGTATTTTCCCATTCATTTAAGGAAAGTTCAGATTTATCCTTGAGGGCTTGCTGCAAATTCTTGAAGCCACCCCTTGGGTTATTTTCACAATATTTTCTGAACAACTGCAGAGTTTTCCACACCACAATGGCTTTAAGTGAAGTGAGTCCAATTTCAACCCTGATGGCCTGGGTTGGAATGTGTCATGGGTATCAGGCAGGTAGTTGGGGCAAGCTGGGTGGAGGCTTGGCAGAGCTGGCATAGGCACACAAAGAACCCATATCAGATCCCTCCTTTAATTCCTTCCTAGTATTTGTAGTAACTTCCTGGTTACCACTTCCTGTTGGCAAACAGGAAGTGCATGTCAATTCATGAACTCTCTAGTGTTTAGGTGTGGCTGGCTATATAAGCCACATCCAAGATTCTTCCAGTGCTTTGTGTTGCTTACTGTGAGTTCTATCAGCAACACACTTGCCGTGCTCTGGATCAGCCAGCTCTGCTTACCTGCTCTGGATCATCTACTTCTGCTTAGCTGCTCCGAATCATTCTGCTTCTGCTTACCTGCTCCGGAGGAACCTCTGTTCTTACTCCACGCTGCAGCAATCTCCAGTCAAGAGTGGACTTCTACACCGGCACCTGTAAGAAAAAAGAAGAACTGGGTTAACACACGCACATCAGTAACGCTCCGCATACTCACTGAATCTTCCCGCAATGCTGGAATCCAGGTCAGTTGTACGAGCACACAAACCCCTGCAAAAGAAACAAAAGACATTATTCAGTGCGCTCGCCCCAATAACGCGGACGCATTTTTCACTGCGCTCTCTCTCTCAACACGGTGCATACTTACCAAAACCTCTGTGCATACTTACCAAACCACCAAGTCTCCAGTAGCTCTGAACCCGGACTCGAGGCGCTGATACCACATAATTTCTCCTGCAAGGGAAAGGGAGAGACATTATTAGGCGCGCTCGAATTGAAGGCGCTGCGCATATCTACCAGCAGCTAACTTCTACACGCAGCGCTACTCACGCACAAAAACACCGGCAAACAAAGACAATACAGACAATTTTGGACACTCAACATTCTCCGTACACCACTCACTTGTGGGAAGGACTTTCTAGCCAGTGAAGAAACTGGCCCCTTGAACACTCGGCCTTGCGGTGAAGGCATAAAACGGTGTGTGGCATCTGAACTCAGCCTACAGACATTGGCATCAATCACATGAGTGAATCCCGCCCCTGAGAATGCAGGATGGAGTGCACACCCTACTAAAGTTCAAGGTAAGCCCTTAGGGGACATCACAGCACACAGTTAAGAGAAGGGAAGGGCCCAGGGGAATCAGGTGAATTCAGGTCTGAGTGTACACCTTGTAGTTGACAGTTATTCCTCCAGGTGAAACAGGGGAAGTAAGAACTCGGGGTCAAGGGAGGTTCATCCATCGCTCCTGCAGAGACACAGGTGAGTGTGACAGAACATGAAGCCCTCCTCAATACCTCTGCCCAAGCGATGGAAACCTCTGAGGTAGACCAGCTTTCCCTATTGTTAGGTGAACTATGGCCCGAAGTGCATGCAGCCCGCTCTGAGACAAATGCCTTAAGGCGCAAACTGATAGTCAACAGGGACAAAACAGACGATTTGGCAAGACAGCTCTTACAGACCCATGCTAGTCTAGCACCCCTACCAGGTGGAGTTCCTCAGGGGCAGCCTACCGTGGCACCAGTAGCCACACCCGTTCTCGTATTGCTTCCAGGCAACATCCCTTTAGCACCCCCGGAGCGCTTCTCTGGGGATCCCAAGAAATTCAGAGTGTTCATGAATCAATGATGGCTACACTTCTTATGCAAACCAAACACTTTTCTGAACGACCAAGCTAAAGTAGCTTTCGTCCTCTCCTATTTCGGAGGGCACGCGTGGGACTGGTCTGTCCCGTTAGTGCTTAGGGATGACCCTCTACTGAGAAATTACCCAGGTTTTCAGCGTGAACTGGAAAAACTATTTGCCCATCGGACTCGAGGTCAGGCCCTGGATGATGAGCTACTTTCTCTGCGACAGGGTGGTCAGGATATTATTTCATATGTCGCCACATTCAATTGCCTAATAGCCGAATCAGGTTGGCCAGAGGAAAAATGAATAATGTTATTTTATCGAGGACTGAGAGGAGAATTAAAAGATGTCTTGGCGCAAGTAGTTTATCCTCCCGAATATTGCAGTGAATACATTGACCTAACTATGCAACTAGACCACCTGTAACAGGATCGCAAGGCCGACCGAACCAGATCAGAGCATAGACCAGTGTATGTCCGACCAAAGGAAACGGCCTATCGTCAGGCCTCAGAAACACACTCATAGCCCATGCAATTGGGTGTTCTCAGGGGACCACTCACCAAGGCAGAGAGGGAACGGAGGCGTCAGGAAAAGCTTTGCTTATATTGCGGCCAATCTGGACACTTCCGCTGGAGCTGCACGGTTAAACCTCGATGGACGACTATGGCGGTACTTGATAACACAGGAGAAGACACAGGTGCGGTAGCGGAAAACTCCAATGCCCGGCAGATGTAGAGGTTGGTCTGTTGAGCCAGGAACGGAGCACTCAGATCTCACATTTCAGTATTCCTGTGATTTTGGTAGACCCTTCACAGCTCACCCGAATGCATGCCCTCAAGACTTTCATAGACAGTGGGGCTATTGGGAACCACCTGGACATAAACACTGCAAAGACCTTAGGATTGGCATTCCACCGTAAGGACACCGTTGAAAGCGTGACAGCTGTGGATGGCACACAGCTCCTTTCGGGACCAGTAACACAGTGTACTTCCACCATCACATTAATCTGCCAAGATGGCCACAGGGAAAGTATTCGATTCGACCTTATCGCTGCACCCCAATTCCAGCTGATTCTTGGATACCGTGGTTAGAGACACACAACCCAAAGATAGATTGGCGAGCTCGAACCTTACTCTTTTCCACAGAATGTGCCTCTTGCTACAACAACAGAAGGATGCAAGGAAGCCCATTGCTAGCTTCACAGGAAAAGATAGCAGGTTTAGGCTTGGTGGGCACTTTACCAGAGGAATACCAGGAGTTCCAGGATGTGTTCGCAAAGGAGCAAGCTACAACACTACCACCACATCGAGTTTACGACTGCCAGATCGATGTGCAACCAGGGGCACAAGTACCGTGCAGCCGCATTTATGCATTAACCGAGGAAGAAAACGCTCATCTACGGGACTACTTGGACCAATACCTGGCCAATGGCTTCATTAGACCATCTAAGTCACCAGACGCCTCCCCACTCTTCTTCGTACTGAAGAAAGAGGGGGACTTAAGAATGTGTATTGATTCCCGGGCCCTAAATCAAGTCACCATAAAAAATAAGTACCCGTTAACTCTGATACCAGTACTCATAGACCAGGTGAGACAAGCGAAAATGTTCACCAAGGTAGACTTACGCGGCGCATATCACCTGGTACGCATGTAGAAAGGGGACGAGTGGAAAACTGCGTGCCATACCCACTATGGCTTGTATGAATACCAGGTCATGCCCTTTGGGCTTTGCAATGCCCTGGCTGCGTTCCAGCATTTTATGAATGATGTGTTACGGGAACTCCTCGATGTCTGCTCAGTCGTCTACATCGATGATATTCTGATCTACTCCACCACTCCCAAAGAACACGTACCCCACATGCAAGCTGTACTCCGCAAACTGCGTGAAAACCAACTGTACGCTAAAGCTAGAAAAATGCTTCTTCCACGTCACTGAGGTAGAGTTTATGGGACATTTATTGACACCGCAGGGGATCAAGATGGACAATAGAAAAGTGGAGGCAATCCTCACATGGTCCTCACCCACGTCTGTAAAGGGAGTACAGAGTTTCCTAGGGTTTTGAAACTTTTATTGATGCTTCATATCAGGATTCTCACATATTGTTGTGGGATGTTTTAACCCACTCTGCTCTGCCCTGCGACATCCCTGTGTCCTGGTGGCACCAGAATCATCAAAATGGCAGCGAAAACCCCATGTGTGCCAAAACCTAAAGAAATTGTGCTCTACCAAGCACAAAAAGATGGCTGCCAAATCTACCACGCATGTTGTCAGTGGTAGAATGGCGACCATACTTCTGATACATGTCATTGGGCTGCCTAACATGTAAAAATGGAGCACAGATGAAAAGCAGTGCTTGCTGAAAGAAATCTGAAATCTTGCAGTTAAATCTTTTCTTGGTTGCTGAAAATACGAAATGCTGGTCCTAAACGCCCGCAAACATCCAATCTTCTTGCGGGGTGTCACATTTTACTGAAGTCAAGAAAGCATTGTGGAATTGCAATATCCTGGTAAGCTGAATTGGTCACAAAAACATCCACAGCCATTTGCCTGCCTGTGATAGCTATC
The DNA here is from genome assembly GCF_040938575.1 of Ambystoma mexicanum. NCBI lineage: Eukaryota > Metazoa > Chordata > Amphibia > Caudata > Ambystomatidae > Ambystoma > Ambystoma mexicanum. Next base: position 1,114,779,288 of record NC_090924.1, on the reverse strand, counting down.
AAATTCTGGGCACAGTGCAAGCGCTGCCTGAAGAACTATTTCAAAAGCCTGTTTTAAAACTGTAAACTTGTACCATTAAGATCTAATGTCTAAAATCTAAGTGACCTGTCATCAAGGGTAACCTAGGTTGCAACTATTTACTGTTTAGAGCCTGGAATCAGTGTTCTAGATGTTTGTTTTAAAATTGCAAGTTTATTTTCAACAGAGAAAAATGTAACAAAGTGACTTTTAAAGTAAGCCTGATTCAAGCCAAAACTACAAAACAACTTCCCCCACTGGGCAAGGCACCTCCCTTCTGCTCTCTGGGCCAGGAACTCACATTCATGTGTTGATTAAGAGGGGAGGGGCACTGGGGCCACTCTGGGAAGAGCACAATGAGCTTCCTCCCAGGCACGGAGATGTTAGTTAGGAAGGATTGTAAAGGGCCTCTGCCAGAAGGATGTGGGCGGAGATTGCTGATGAAGCTGCAAGAAAGAAAAGGAGGCGGGGACAGACAATTTTGTTGATTCATAATGGACAAAAAGCAGATTTCTAATAAGACTGATAATTTACTGTGGACAATTGTAAAAAATATACAACCCCTAAATTTTTGCTGCACATTTTAAGAGGAGCCAGAACTCTCTGCTACGCTCTGGGACATAACTGTAGAAATTGTGGTTTTATACCAAATGTATTGAAGTCAGAAGCATGAATCTTCACACATTTATGCCCATATACAATGCGCACATGGCTACCAATTTTGGACAAACTAAAGATTGTGTCCTGGACAAAAAGTGTGAAATTCTGTCAAATCCAGACCCAAGATCCTACAGAGACAGGGCTTGGAAGAATATTTGCTCCACAACATATGTGATCTAGATCTGTTATTGTTATACTACTTGTAAAATTGTAAAAATGTATTATATGAAAAGTAGATTTCATGTTCAAAACCCAAGGGGAGGATTCCCTGCCTCATAAAACCACATCATCATGGTGATACACTGTTTTCTCCAATCAAGGGAGAGGAAATATTCTAGCCTATAGCCAACCAGGGGGACGCGCTTAGGATAATTCAGCATACACACCCCTTTATCAAATGCATAAATAGAGACAGCTGAGGGCTTAGAAACACACACATTCACCCACCAACCGATTGCTGGTGGAGCACTTTGCAAGAGAACTTTCCATATTCCAGACTCCAGACTCCAGAAACTTGGCAAGTAGAAAGGCCCATTTCCATAGCTGAACCACTCTCAGCTAGGCCTTGAAAATTCCAGAAACGAGAAATTACCCCAGACATCTAAGGGGAACCAAAGAACAGCCTGGCTGTGCTGTACTGCTTCTCTGCTAAGAAATATTGCCAGAATCCAAAGACCCAACCCAGTAGAGCTGTGCTGTGACCAGATAGCTGTGAACCAGACCCATTGCAGATCCAGTCCAGTCCTACCGTGCAGTGACAAGAGTGTCTTGCTGATTGCAGACCAGAGCACCTTGCTGTCCAGTCCGGTGTGCCCAGCAGAATTCCTGTCCAGAAATCTTGACTGACCTGAATCCCTGACGGTTAGTCCAAACCTATATAGTGAGTATCCCTAGTATAGGACTGTCACAAGCCTATGTATTGTCCATAGTAATCCCTATCCAAACACATCCTCTCTGATACTCAGAACTGCATTGTTAGAATATTTTGAACTGCCTGAACTCTCTATATCATCCCTATTATTTCTTCTGTACTAGTAGTGTTAAACCGATCTTTGCGCTGATATATATTTTTCTGAAGAAGGCGAGCGTCTCGGCAGACAAAAAAACTGATCCAGAGATGTCCTGGGCTGGTGGCTGTGCAGTCGTGTAGTTTTCATATTCATAGTCCATCTCTAGTGTAAAGAAATCCTGTTTGTCTCTTTAAAAGCACATCCTTGTTTTACAATTTGCCTCAATCTGAAAAAAATGACCTCTATGAAAAGGTTCATGACTTGTTCAATTTTCATGCTAGAAATGATTTAAGTGTCTACTTGTAGCTAACACCCTAAGCTTTCTAGAGAACTCAAAACCGCATCTCACTTCCTTATAGTTCTCCCGCAATCACGATTACAGTGCATGGAAAAGTTTGCCTGAATTTTGCCTTGTGAAATAGCTTTTCATTGCACCCAAACTCAAATTTAAGTTTTGCCATTGCATATTGCTCTCAAATCATTGCTAGTGTTTGTCTACAACCAGATAAAGCGGCTCCCATTAGAACTTCAACAATTTCAGTGATTTAAGCCCATATTTAGTGTTTTACCTGTTGCATTCAAAGCCAACTTTAAAATCATTTTGACAGTTTGCCAATTAGTTCTGTTTCTCTCTTATGTTTGCTCGGCAGAAATGGGGCGGGGGGTGGGGATTGATATATTTGCTTGAATTCTGAATTCCTGTTTTCTTTCCTCCTATATCTCTACATTGCATATTGGGGGTTGAGGGTTGTGCAGGGGGAAATAGTAACCATACTGCTATTTGATTTGAATATACAAACAAAAGTATTATTTCTGTGCTGCATTTATTTTACTCATTATTACTCCTTTTGATTAAAGAGATTGTTTAGTTTGACATCCCCCCATTGGTGATTATTGTATCCCCATTGAAAATAGTGTGATTATCTTGTGAAATCCATAATAAATATTTTAACTTTGCAAACCAGCCTGATTCCTGGTTCAGTGTGACCGGGGGGTTCAAAGAGAGGGGCGTGATATACGTGGTACATCGTTTAGAATAGAAGAACTTTTAGACACAAATAAATAAATAAGGATTTCAGGTGTGCATCGCAAGCTAGGCATTGACTTAGGTGAAGTGCCAGATTAAAATCACTTACAAGATTGGGGGCTCGTCACGAGATTTCTGAATTAGACATACCACTTGTGACAGTCTAATACAGCGTGCTAACCTACGGGGTACATAAACCCTGTTGGGCTACCACACTGTGCTTCACTGTGAAAAGCACCCTTCAATAGGAACACTCTAAGGAATGTGGTCTGTTTGCAAAAATAAAATTACTTCTGTAAGTCAGAAAGGAAATTTATATTTCCGGAATGGCGACCCTAGTAGAAATTAATATGACAAGGGACCACCCAATGCACAAATTATTTGTCAGGGGTGAATGGACAGAACAGGATCAGAATGTTTGGTTGCAGGAAATTAAAGAACAGGCCACTGCCACAGGATTAGACACATGGCAGGATCAGGGTCCATTACACATGGCTCTGAGTGAACTGTACTTTGCCCCGTAAGGTAAAAGAAGAGCAAAGTAAAATTGCCAGAATACCGGCACATCTGTACCTCCATATTGGAGCAATACAGGAAAAATATGCCGAAAACCTAGATCCGGCAAATAGGCGAGTACAATCACTAGAAAAAGCCCAAACTGATTTGGACTCTGCAGAGCAAAGGCTACAAAAGAGCCTAGAATCAGAAAATAAAACCAGACAGTACCTGGTAGAGATAAAAGGAGATCTGGATATCCTGCAGCAGGATACCAAAGTACTGGCGCTGCAGAAAGAGAGCCAAGAAAGTTTGGACTCCCTACTACGGAGCCAACAAAATCTGGAGCAGCAATTGAACTACAATAGAGTATGGGCAGAGCAGATAGTCACCCTGCATAACCGCCTAGACCAAGAAAAAGAAGAAAATAATAAATTAATTCTCAAAGACCTTGAAACCCAGACAGAATTTAATGAAGAGTGGCAGAAAGCTGCTGAAATTCAAAAACAAAGGGACGACCTGACTGCACAGAGGGATACTCTTATTCAGGAAAGGGACACCTTAGGGCAGGAGGTCAGTTATCTAAAAGCCAAAATAGAAGAAAATCACCTGGCCCTTCAGGGACTGGGTGAACTCCAAAAAGACCACGGAAAACTGTTAGAGCATGCCAGGAAAATGGAAGATGCTCCAGGAAAGAAGGACCAGGCCAGTCAGGACAGGACACAGGAGGTAACCATCCTGCAGCAAAGATTGGCCCAATATTCTAAAATTACCCAGGAAGCACAGAGAGACAATCAGGCTCTCTGTGAGAAAAGTGACAGGCTCCATAGGCAGGTGGCTATGCAGGAACAGCTAATAGAGACTAGTAAGTCATTGATAGAAGAGCAAAAGGGCCGGATTATTGCATGGCAACAGGGAGTAGGGCCTGAGAGAGATGAGGTCCTCTGGGAAAAGGGAAACACCTGAGCATAACCTCAGGAAAACCTAGTACCAGAGACTTTCATCTCTTCAACTCCATGGACTCTGCCACCCCCATGTCCACTGGTGCACATGAGCCAAGTGCCATGGGGATGGCAGACTTCAATCCAATGGGAAATATGGGGCTCATAGATGAGCACCTCCCAGGAATGGATGGGCGGGCATCTGTGTATGGGTTCCCAAGTGCTAGGGCCATCTTCTCTGATCAGGGAGACTCCAATGAGGGGAGGGTCAGAAAGATGGATCCTCAAAAATATAATTTACCCATAGACTAGATGGTAACATTTAGTGGGGAACTCCATGAGAGTACGCCCACTAAGGGCATCCTGAAAACATCCTCCCAGCTAGGACAGTGGGGGGGGGGGTACTCAGACAATCCTGGGAGCAAGGAAGAATCATGAGGATGAGTGGAACAGGGTCACCCGAACCAAGAAAGCCAACAAGGTCAAAAGGGCCTTGCTCAAGGATCCCCTAAAACAAATAAAAGCCATTAGGAGCATCATCACGCCCTATCACAAGAATGCAAAGTATGCGGTTTGGGAGCACCTTGAGCTATTTGAACAAATGATGGAAACTTTCCATTTGAAGGAAAGCCAAAGCTGTATTCAATATGTAAAGTGGACCTTTTCTCCTGAGTACTCCAGCTTCTTTGCGGGGCTGGAGGATCAGAATCATTCCAGATGGTCCACCTATAGGGCGGCCATCTTGAAACCCTTTTCTATACACAGGAATCCTCTGGAGGCTCGCAAGGCAGCCTACAACTTGCAATGTGGGGAAGTTCAGACCCCACAAGAATGTGTTCAAGAGTTAAAACGTGCATTTGAGCAGACCACTAGAAGGGTTAGCACTGACAGTATATAGTTTGTAAACATTTTCTTCCATGCTCTCCCTAAGTACATCATGACCCAGCTAGTGAGGGACTTTCATGAGAAAACATCACTAGACTGGGTCATTGAACAAGCCACGCGCATTTATGAGGTGTAAAAGCCAGTGGAAAACAAAAATAATCCAAAAAGCCCCAAACAACTAACACCCCTGCTACTGCTAAAGTAGCGGAGCTGAAGGTTGCCCCCATTTTAGATTTAGAGATGGGGGGCCTAAAAACCTGCCTGTGCAGAATCAAAACAACCCCAAACCCAGAAGGCCCTCGGCCAATCACAAACAGGGAGCCAGGGAGGAAATCTCACAAATGGTGTCCCCTAACTCCCCTGACTACATCAGCTCACGCTACAAGTGCAATAGGCCCATCCTAGGTTATGGGTGGGCTCCTCCAGCCCAATGAGGGGGATCCGACCAGACAGCAGCTCACCCAGGGAACTTCCATCCTCACTTCCCCCGGGAGGTCAGTAATTCCCGCCAAATACAGGACAAAATGTATTTCCAAGATACCTGTGAAATTTCAACCCCCTATACAATCCATCCTTCTTTCCCCTCTTTCCTGAGCCCAGACAGCCAAATCTGGGAGAGGGGAGGCCAAGGGTGGAGGGATACCCAAACTTTCCTAATGCAGGGTATTTTGGGAGAAGGGATAGCTACCCTTCCCGGGATCAGCCCAGGGGAGACATGAGGACCCCGGACCAGCCAGAGCAGGTGTCCCAACTAGAGCGCCAGGTCCAGAACATGGCGCAGGATCTGGGTCACATGCTGAGGGCTCAAAAGAACTCTCAGATGAGTATGGCGGTGCAGAATGCCTCAAATCCAGGACCTGGTGCTCCAGAGCAATGACAGGGGAAGAACCCTGACAACCGACCGATTCCCAGGGAGGAGGCACAAGGGGAAGGGGGGTGTAAATCCTTGGAAGAAGCTTCCTTCCCCACTTGTAAAAAGCGCCTGGAAACCCAGGAACCGGAAAAAAAATCTCCTGCCCCTGAAAGTCTGCAACCCAAGGAGCGGGGGGGGGGGTAGGAGAAATAAAGAGCCCAAAAAGACACATTTTGTGGAGGAGGTACAAATCTTCCAGTTTGAAGGAGAGGGATCCTCAGATGATCCTGGGAAAAGGATCTTCTCCTTCAGAGATGGCAGAACTCCTCCCAAAGAAAAATGGGTCCCAAAGGATCCTAATCCAGACCAGGTTGGATGTGGGGACTGAGTTAGCACTGCCCATCATCAAACCCCAGAATCAACAGCATTAAAATCCCCTGGTTCAAACCCATCCTGGGGACGGCCTCCAAAAATCTGGGGGCAGCCCAGACCCAGGGGAACCCAAAACATCCCCCATATCTAGCTGTCACCTTTTTCTTTCAGATTCCCAAGACTCCAAACAGATCCTGGCCAAATCACCTTCCTGTCAGTGTCCAAAACCAAGAAACTAACCCACCAATTGTCCAAAAATGTACATTATCTTTGACCCCTTGAGGAGAAGGAGAGAAGATTCTATGCCCCGGTCCAAATACAGGGACAGTATACAATTTTGGCACTGGTGGACACTGGATCCCAAGCTACCCTTCTGTTAAAAAGGGCCTTTGACCAATTGAATTCGGGAAGGGGGAGAAATACCAAGAGAAATACCAAATTCCTCTCACCCCTCTTCCTGGACAACTTCAGAACTTCGATGGCAAGGAAATTCCCATCGAGGGGACTGCGGATTTGGACATTAAAATTGGGCGACACAAGGTGAAGCACCCAGTCATAGTTGTAACTCCAGAGGGCATCCCTTGTTTACTAAGGAATGGCATCCTGCGTAGGTTGTCACCCCTAATAGATTGTGTAAACAAGGTCCTCTGGACCCAGACTAACCAACCAAGAAAATTGAAACATAGTGTCAACTATGTTAGTTTAAACGCACATTCCAAATGGTTGAACAAAAACCTGACCAAATAGAATTTCACTTCCAGAATAATCAAATCCCAGACGTGACAGTAATTGCAGTAGGACAACAAACTGGTGATGGGGGGGTCCTCTCTATTTCTGGAATTCAACCTTCCTTCCATTCTAAGGTGGCACTCCACACTGGAAGGAAACACTCTGAAATTCTTTACAAATTCACAATCAGAAAATCCCACTCCTATAGTCCAGAAAGATGAGAAATCAGCTCAAAACTTGGCTGATATTCAAAAAATTGGAGAGCAGTTGTTCATCCCAATTCAGTTAAATGAAGGGAAGGACTCTGTTCTCGCCCGAGTGTGTATGAACAACGGTAAGAGCATCATCAGCGAAGCCATGTTCCGCAGACTCACAAAAGATCCAGCCATTCCCACATTTAAACTGATAGACAAATGGGAAATGGATCTGGAAACACCCAATTCCAAACATCTCCTGCCTAGCTCGTGTATGCTCAAAGTTTCCATAGGCAACAAGAGCATAGTCCATAATTGTTGGGTCGTGAGAGATGTCCCTGCTGCATTTTACTTAGGCAGTGACATTCTCAGTCGCTTTGCCATTAGTTTGGACCTAATAAACTTCAAAGCTTGGTCCCAATTAGCGGGTAATCACATGGACTTTGAAGACCCAGTGAAAGCATTTAGGTCTGCTCAACTGCTGCCTTATGTAGTTGAAATTCAGATTGGAGAGGAAGTCACCATCCCAGAATGGACCCAACAATTCTCACTGGAAGTGAAAGTTAAAAGAGGATAGAAACTTAAAAACCCTGATGCCTACATTCATCTTAATGCTCACTTCCAACTGCACGGGTTGTGGGTAAACCCAACATCACTAGTCAATATAGAACACAACACCATTCCAATAGAGGTGGATAACAGCGACTTAAAGAGTATCACTCTAGCCGCAGGCACCATTATTGGAATGACGGTTAATGACCGACATTTTTCCATAGATTTAGGTAATGAACTGTTAGGGCCAATCCCCAAGGACTGCTTTGACAGTAAATAGTGACGATGATGCAACACCAGACAGGATCTTCACCCGGCATGGGGGGAAATTCCTGGTGTACACTTCCAGCCCTTATGGTAAGGAAGATGTGACCTGTGACTTCAGGAGGGATGAGGTGATATTCCAAGTCCACGAGGACTGCCTTCCCCACCTGAAGTCACCAGTCCAAATCAGCACTTTGACCAGGGACTTCTCCAACCAGCTGGAGGAGGCTGCTGAGATAGCAAAACTGGAAGTCTTTTCAGGCAGATGGTTGAAGAGAGAGTCAACCTAGCCGATGCCTGTGAGACTCTGGAGCAAAAGCAACAATTGAAACAAGTTTTTTCAGATTTTCAAGATCTCTTTGCAGTGGACTCATATGACTGTGGTCGCACCGACATCCACACAACAACAATTCCCATGGACCCTGGCATGACTCCAGTGTTTGTGAAGCAATATCACTTGCATCTCACACCAATGGAGTCCCTTACTGAAATAATTAAGAACCTTGAGTCCCGTGGAATAATTTGTCCAGTCCACAGCACCTTCAATAATCCAGTGCTGGGGATTTTGAAATCAAACGGCCAGTGGAGACTCTGTGCTGACCTTAGGGAGCTCAACAAACGGGTCCATACTTCCCGATGGCCCCTTCCCTACATTGACCAAGGGCTGGCCCAGATCCAGGGGTCAAAGGTATTCGCTGCAATTGACCTGACCAATGGGTACTGGACTGTAGGGCAGCAGTACAAATGAACCCGTACTCCCTTCGGATACATAAACTCCGGCAATTAATTCAACATTTTGCTACACATGGCCATGCCCGACCTGGGTGAAAGGGGTAACCTGGCCTATGAAGATGATGTTCTAGTCAAAAGCTCAACTGTGGAGGGACACATAGCGGAGATCCGTTATGTTCTGACACAATTCAGGGCTGTCGGAGCAAAACTCTCCTTTCAAAAGGCACAGTGGTGCAGAACCTGTGTCAATTTCTTGGGGGATGAGATTACTCCTCAGGGTCTCCGTCCCCAGGAAAAGAAAGCTGAAGCACTCCAGAAATTAAAAGACCCCACAACTCTGCGGGAACTAAGGAGCCTCCTTGGACTAACTAATTACAGCAGAAAGTTAATTGAGGACTATGCAGAGATCACAAGACACCTGATCCATCTTTTGAAGGGGCAGTTAAGTGGGAGTGGGGTCCACAACAAGCCGAGATAGAAAGACAACTCAAAAGAAGCCTCTCATAAGCACCTTGCCTAGCTTACCCTGTCAAAAACAATGAGTTCTTCTTGGAGACAGGGTTCTCAAATATAAGCTTGACTGCAGTATTATATCAAAAGCATGACAAGGTCAATAAAGTGATCTCCTAAGCGAGTATGACTTTATCCTCCGTGGAGGAAAAATTCAATGATTGTGAGAAGGCAATCCTGGCAATGGTGTGGCCATTGAAGAATTACCCCCCGTTTATCCAGGGGGAACACATCATAGTGGAGACTCCACAACAGCCTCTGCAATATCTCCAAAGTGGCAGAATCCGGGCCTGAAATGTTAGTAATTCCCAAATTACTTCCTTGATTCTGTCAATGCAAGGCTTTCCTGTGGAGGTCAGATATGGCCAAAACAAGAAGAGTCCCCTTGCGCAAGGTCTGGCTGACTTGCATGATTGTGCCAGAGAAAACTGTCTCAAGGACGAAAGTCTTAAAATCAAGGACAACATGGAGGCATACCTTAATTCCCCACACAAAGTCTTTGAAGAAGACCTGTGTGAGGGAATGCCCACTGTCTATGTGGATGGGGTCTCATACCATGTTGACAACAACGAGGAAAAAGAACTTGTGGCCGGCGTAGGGAATGCATGGGTGAATGATGCCAAAGAACCCACCGCTGGGTACAAAATTGGTCCCCGAAGTAATCAAGTGTCAGAGTTGATGGCTGTGCATCAAGCCATCCTCACTGCTGTCCGACACCAACTCCACAAACCAGTCATAATCACTGATTCAGATTATGTACGGAACGGGTTCGTGGAGCACCTGGTTAACTGGAAAACCAGAGGCATGCTAAGTGCTGATAACAAACCATTAAAACATGGGAAATTAATCCAAAATATTGATGATCTGGTCACCTCAAATGGGATGACCATCTACTGGAAAAAGATAAAGGGTCATTCTAAAGTAGAGGGACCAGACAAAACTGGAAATGACCTAGCTTATCAGCTGGCTAAAACCAGAGCCATCCTAGGGGATATGCTTGAGATCGAGTCCCTGTTGGGGGAAATTCAGGTCACTTCTATCACTAGGTCCCAGACAAATGCTCACAATGAACTCTCAACTTCACAATGGAGTAAGGAGACCCCAGATGCTGATTTTATTATGGCTAAAAAAGGGGATCCAATAATTGTTAAGTTTTATCAACACATTGAGGACCCTGAGAACTTTCCCCAGATGGATAGCGATTAGATTGGGAAAGAGGACCTCAGAGTGTTGATGAAATGTCCAAAAATGTTCCAAATCCAAGACGATTTGTTGGTAAAGATATCCATAGCTGGCCATGATCAGTGGGTGGTCCCTACCTCATTCCGAAGCCTGGTGATAAGTCATGCCCATGATGCGGCCACAGCCGGTCATAGGGGGTTTCATACGACACTCAAAATCTTAAGAGAGGTTGCATACTGGCCACACATGCGTCAGGACCTCGACCAATACTTGAAGGGGTGTCTTGTGTGTGCAGAATTTCAGCCAACATCCCTCACACACTGTGCGCCTCTCCAAAAGAGGGGGATGACACTGCCTTGGTCAGATTTACAAGTCAATTTGATCGGGCCCGTGATTCGCTCCTCTAGGGGTAACAAGTACATGTTGACCGTGACATGCTTGTATTCTAAATGATTGTAATGTCTCCCGGCCCCAAATTGCAAGGAAGAAACAGCAGCTGCCCTGATGATCAACCACATCTTCTCGCGTTTTGGAGTACCCCAAAGGATCAAGTCAGACCGAGGTAGCCACTTCACTAGCAAAGTGATGACAAAGATGTTTGAGATACTTGGGGTCAAAAGGAAATGACACATTGCCTACCGGCAGCCTCTAGTGGTGGAGTTGAGAGATACAACAAGACAATTGTGAGCATATTAAAAAAGTTTGTGGTAGATTCTGGGCCAAGTTGGGACATTCGACTACCGCTTGTCCTGATGGCCATCAGATCTATCCCTTCTTCTGCAACTAAAATGTCACCGTTCGAGCTGATGACTGGACTAAGGATTGTGCTTCCCCAGCATCTGTTCTACAGAACCCAAGGGCAGACCTTGATCAATGCCTCCACAACTCATGAGTATGTTGAAAATCTGAGAAAACACCTTCAACATTCTTTTGCCTATGCTCAGCGGAATCTAGAAAGATCTGCAGACAGTATGAAGACCCACTATGACCTTAGTACTACTATAAAAGAATACCAAGTAGGAGACCGGGTCAACTTGTACAATTTGCAAAGGAACCAGGCCAAACAGCGCAAATTTCTGCCCTGCTGGCGGGGACCGTTTGAAATTGTAGAGAGAATCTCATCAGTTGCCTACAAAATCCGTATTCCCAAAGGCAGTTTGGCAGAGGGGGAAGATAAGTGGGTCCACATCAACCAGCTGAAGTGTTGCCATCCTCGGCAACTCTGCAGCAACTAGAGGATTCATCTGGAAACCCAGAGGGGGACCTTCCAGCTCCCTAGAAAATTCTGATTGTAAAAACCATTCCATCTGCTATAATTAGTAATAAGCATAAGCGGGAAAGATTGTCATGTATCTATCAAATGTATGCATCTGCCCCACTATGAATAGTGGTGGGGAAATGTCTACAAATATGCTCTGTTTTGACATCCTAGGACTGAAACCATGGATCCTAAGCTAAGGAGGACCACTCAGGGACCAGGAGGAAAGACCCAAGGGGCCTGGGGTATCGCTCCATATACTTCCATCTGGAACCGGCAAGGAGAACCTGTCGATCCACCACTGATGGGAGAAGCAGACAACATTTTTCCACTTGGACCGAAAAGAAAACTGAACATCCCAATCTCCCGACTTCCCCTTGACGGGCGGTCAAAAGTCAAGTCACAAGGGGGGGCTTTGTGGGATGTTTTAACACATTCTGCTCTGCCCTGCAACATCTCTGTGTCTTGGTGGCACCATAATCATCAAAATGGCTGTGAAAACCCCATGCGTGCCAAAACCTACGGAAATTGTGCTCTACCAAGCACAAAAAGATGTCTGCCAAATCTACCATAAATGAGAAAGAGAGTCAAAGCTACCCTAACCAAAGGCGTGACATAGGGTCACCAGGTTTTGCAGAGGAGCTAGGTAACTGCTAGCTCAATAGACAAAAAACCCACGGATGCGGGAATGACAACAAATGGGTTTCTTATTTTACACTAACAGAGAACAAAACAAATATACAAGCTGCGCCGTGGCGCTGAATATATGCATTATTGAGCATATTTTTGTCTGCGTTTTTGTGAGTTAGTAGGCAGAGTGACAAACAGTATACATTTCAAGTATTGTTTTAAATGACAATACATTCAACATTGTTTAACATTGTCGTCGACACACAATTTTGTGTTTCTGGTTCGGTATAGATTGGAGAGAAGCAGTGGCTGTGAAACTTGTAGCAGCACTGCTGTGAAAGTACCGAACGGTCTTCAGGACAAGAAGGGCGTCCACCTATGAATGATAGGGGACTGGGTTAGTTCAGAGAGTGATGTCTAGGAAAACATGTTAAAACTGCAAAAGAAAAGGACATTTCAAATGTGGCTCATGTTCCGTCTGTCCATTAACAGCCAATCTCAAAACCATTGATCTGAAAGGTAACTCCTGGGCCCTCAACTCTTTCACTAATTGCAGAACCAAATGGTCGGTCTACATAATCAAATGTCCATGCAATCTCATCTACGTGGGAAAATGTAAGAGAGAAATCAGGAAACGGATCTGTGAACACCGGTCTTGCGTGCGGAACCTAGTTGAAGAAAAACCATTGACGGCACATTTTAAAGCAAAAAACCATACTCACAACGACATTTTCTGGGCAATACTACAAACAGTGGGTAACCCATTCCGGGGTCGCGATAGAGACCTAGCCCTACGCAAACTTGAACAGAAATGGATCCATCGCCTAGATTCCGTCAGACAAGGTTTAAATATTTCTATTGAGTGGAACCTCTTTTTCAACAGTTAGTGCTGTTTTTTTGACCAAGCTCCCTTTCTTCTAATTTTTGTCTCCCATCACAAGGAGGTGCCATTGTTTTTGCGTTTTTTCTTGGGTCCCTTCGGTTAATTCGCTTGAACCAATGTGTCAAAATCACCAAACAAACTGGCAACACTAGCTTGTTGCGATACCTACTATAACGGCCATCTGTTGGGCTCATCACACGCTCCTTTATACATAAACAGACGTGTGGCCTAAAGTATGCAAAAACAATTCAATGTTTTTTGTTAATAATAATGGTTTTTTCGCGAAAATTCCGTATGGCAAATTCTAGCCATAGAAGAGTAATGTTTGTGTCAACAGAATTGTTCCACATGAAATATCATTCTATCGCGAATGGTTTCCATCAATTTCAGTTATTTACACGCGCCAGTAACTGTTAAGCAAATGTGTACCTATGTCACCCAATTCAAATTGTTTCAAAATAGTTGTCTATTTGAGCAACATGTCAATGCAGCAATCCACACGAATCATCAGCTCTCACGACAATATGATTCTCAATGTTGTGTGTCTTACAAATGCTTGTAAAAACAAAAATATGCATGGCAATTTAGCCATAAAAGAGTATTTTGAATAAAAATGCGTGGTTTTATGTTAACAAATTGGTTTTTGACATAAAAATCTTTTTACCCGTTTTTTCGGGACGACAAAACACTACTCGCCTTGGATGTACCTTTCAGACATTAAGTCTGCTTAGACATGCGCAGACCGTACAGCGCCTTTCCATTACAACCTCGGCTCCCGTGACAGCACACTACTCCCTCTGGACATGCGCGGCCCCCTGCTATCCACGGAGACACGCACTACGTGATCACGTAATCACTACAAGACATGCGCACTACACCCCGACAGTGAAACAGCTCTTTTCTCACTGTTGGGAAGATCTCCATGCAAAAGGTAATCATTTTTTACGTTTCCACCCGAGATGATTTTTTTGTATCTTGGCTTTACACTAGAGCATCGCCACTCATACGAGCAATTTTCCGCCACCCTATGATAAATAACATTCAAATATATTTTTACTTTAGCATCAGGCCTCTGACGTCTGCAGACAGCCTCCAAGACAATTCATCTGCTGGAAAAACTTTAACACGACCAAGGCGGCCACTTACTCGCACATAGTAGGTCCCCTCTTTTGCAGTTTTAACATGTTTTCCTAGACATCACTCTCTGAACTAACCCAGTCCCCTATCATTCATAGGTGGACGCCCTTGTTTTAACATTGACCCGACTTGAAATCATTGTCCTGAAGACCGTTCGGTACTTTCACAGCAGCGCTGCTACAAGTTTCACAGCCACTGCTTCTCTCCAATCTATACCGAACCAGAAACACAAAATTGTGTGTCGACGACAATGTTAAACAATGTTGAATGTATTGTCATTTAAAACAATACTTGAAATTTATACTGTTTGTCACTCTGCCTACTAACTCACAAAAACGCAGACAAAAATATGCTCAATAATGCATATATTCAGTGCCACGGCGCAGCTTGTATATTTGTTTTGTTCTCTGTTAGTGTAAAATAAAAAACCCATTTGTTGTCATTCCCGCATCCGTGGGTGTTTTGTCTATTGAGCTAGCAGTTACCTAGCTCCTCTGCAAAACCTGGTGACCCTATGTCACGCCTTTGGTTAGGGTAGCTTTGACTCTCTTTGTCATTTACAGTATCTCCTATCCTCTTGAGTCAAGCCCCCTTACAAAAAAGAGGGTCGCCCTTATATCTCTCTTGCCAAATCTACCATGCATGTTGTCAGTGTTGGAATGGAGACCGCACTTCTGAAACATGTCATTGGGCTGCCCAACATGTAAAAATGGAGCACAGATGAAAAGCAGTTAAATCTTTTCTTGGTTGCTGAAAATACGAAATGCAGGTCCTAAACACCCGCAAACATCCAATCTTCTTGCGGGGTGTCACATTTTACTGAAGTCAAGAAAGCATTGTGGAATTGCAATATCCGGGCAGCTGAATTGGTAACAAAAACATCCACAGCCAGTTGCCTGCCTGTGAAAGCTGTCAAAATCTGGGTGCAGTACCTGCGGCTGCCTGAAGAACTATTTCAAAAGCCTGTTTTAAAACTGTAAACTTGTACCATTAAGATCTAATGTTTAAAATCTAAGTGACCTGTAAGTGACCTGTAATCAAGGGTAACCTAGGTTGCAACTTTTTAAACTTCATGGTTTAGAGCCTGGAATCAGTGTTCTAGATGTTTGTTTTAAAATTGCAAGTTTATTTTCAATACAGAACAATGTAACAAAGTGACTTTTAAAGTAAGCCTGATTCAAGCCAAAACTACAAAACAACTTCCCCCACTGGGCAAGGCACCTCTCTTCTGCTCCCTGGGCCAGGATCTCACATTCATGTGTTGATTAAGAGGGGAGGGGCACTGGGGCCAGTCTGGGAAGAGCACAATGAGCTTCCTCCCAGGCATGGAGATGCTAATCAGGAAGGATTGTAAAGGGCCTCTGCCAGAAGGAAGTGGGCGGAGATTGCTGATGAAGCTGCAAGAAGGAAAAGGAGGCGGGGACAGACAATTTTGTTGATTCATAATGGACAAAAAGCAGATTTCTAATAAGACTGATAATTTACTGTGGACAATTGTAAAAAATATATAACCCCTAAATTTTTGCTGCACATTTTAAGAGGAGCCAGAACTCTGTGCTATGCTCTGAGACATAACTGTAGAAATTGTGGTTTTATACCAAATGTATTGATGTCAGAATCTTCACACATTTATGCCCATATACAATGCGCACATGGGTACCAATTTTGGACAAACTAAAGATTGTGTCCTGGACAAAAAGTGTGAAATTCTGTCAAATCCAGACCCAAGATCCTACAGAGACAGGGCTTGGAAGAATATTTGCTCCACAACATATGTGATCTAGATCTGTTATTGTTATACAACTTGTAAAATTGTAAATATGTATTATATGAAAAGTAGATTTCATGTTCAAAACCCAAGGGGAGTATTCCCTGCTTCATAAAACCACATCATCATGGTGATACACTGTTTTCTCCTCCAATCAAGGGAGAGGAAAGATTCTAGCCTATAGCCAACCAAGGGGACGCACTTAGGATAATTCAACATACACACTCCTTTATCAAATACATAAATAGAGACAGCTGAGGGCTTAGAAACACAGACATTCACCCACCAACCGATTGCTGGTGGAGCACTTTGCAAGAGAACTGTCCATATTCCAGACTCCAGACTGCAGAAACTTGGCAAATAGAAAGGCCCATTTCCATAGCTGAACCACTCTCAGCTAGGACTTGCAAATTCCAGAAACGAGAAATTACCCCAGACATCTAAGGGGAACCAAAGAACAGCCTGGCTGTGCTGTACTGCTTCCCTGCTAAAAAATATTGCCAGAATCCAAAGACCCAACCCAGTACAGCTGTGCTGTGACCAGATAGCTGTAAACCAGACCGATTTCAGATCCAGTCCAGTCCTACCGTGCGGTGACAAGAGTGTCTTGCTGATTACAGACCAGAGCACCTTGCCGTCCAGTCCGGTGTGCCCAGCAGAATTCCTGTCCAGAAATCTTGACTGACCTGAATCCCTGACGGTTAGTCCAAACCTATATAGTGAGTATCCCTAGTATAGGACTGTCACAAGCCTATGTATTGTCCATAGTAATCCCTATCCAAACCCATCCTCTCTGATACTCAGAACTGCATTGTTAGAATATTTTGAACTGCCTGAACTCTCTATATCATCCCTATTATTTCTTCTGTACTAGTAGTGTTAAACCGATCTTTGCGCTGATATATATTTTTCTGAAGAAGGCAAGCGTCTCGGCAGACAAAAAAACTGATCCAGAGACGTCCTGGGCTGGTGGCTGTGCAGTCGTGTAGTTTTCATCTTCATAGTCCATCTCTAGTGTAAAGAAATCCTGTTTGTCTCTTTAAAAGCACATCCTTGTTTTACAATTTGCCTCAATCTGAAAAAAATGACCTCTATGAAAAGGTTCATAACTTCTTCAATTTTCATGCTAGAAATGATTTAAGTGTCTACTTGTAGCTAACACCCTAAGCTTTCTAGAGAACCCAAAACCGCATCTCAATTCCTTATAGTTCTCCCGCAATCACGATTACCTTGCACGGAAAAGTTTGCCGTGAATTTTGCCTTAGAAAAAATCTATGACGTGTAAAATAGCTTTTCATTGCACCCAACCTCAAATTTAAGTTTTGCCATTGCGTATTGCTCTCAAATCATTGCTAGTGTTTGTCTACAACCAGATAAAGCGGCTCCCATTAGAACTTCAACAATTTTAGTGATTTAACCCCATATTTAGTGTTTTACCTATTCCATTCAAAGCCAACTTTAAAATCATTTTGACAGTTTGCCAATTAGTCCTGTTTCTCTCTTATGTTTGCTCGGCGGAAATGGGGGGGGGGAATGGAGATTGATATATTTGCTTGAATTCGGAATTCCTGAAACATGTTTTGTCTCCTCCTATATCTATACATTGCATATTGGGGGATTGAGGGTTGTGCAGGGGGAAATAGTAACCATACTGCTATTTGATTTGAATATACAAGCAAAAGTATTATTTCTGTGCTGCATTTATTTTGCTCATTATTACTCCTTATGATTAAAGAGATTGTTTAGTTTGACATCCCCCCATTGGTGATTATTGTATCCCCATTGAAAATAGTGTGATTATCTTGTGAAATCCATAATACATTTTTTTACTTTGCAAACCAGCCTGATTCCTGGTTCAGTGTGACCGGGGGGGTTCAAAGAGAGGGGCGTGATATACGTGGTACATCGTTCAGAATAGAAGAACTTTTAGACACAAATAAATAAATAAGGATTTCAGGTTGGGCATTGCACGCTAGGCATTGACTTAGGTGAAGTGCCGGATTGAAATCACTTACAAGATTGGGGGCTCGTCACAAGATTTCTGAATTAGACATACCACTTGTGACAGTCTAATACAGCGTGCTAACTTACGGGGTACATAAACCCTGTTGGGCTACCACACTGTGCTACACTATGAAAAGCACCCTTCAATAGGAACACTCTAAGGAATGTGGTCTGTTTGCAAAAATAAAATAACTTCTGTAAGTCAGAAAGGAAATTTATATTTCCGGAATGGCGACCCTAGTAGAAATTAATATGGCAAGGGAACACCCACTGCACAAATTATTTTTCAGGGGTGAATGGACAGAACAGGATCAGAATGCTTGGTTGCAGGAAATTAAAGAACAGGCCACTGCCACAGGATTAGACACATGGCAGGATCAGGGTCCATTACACATGGCACTGAGTGAACTGTACTTTGCCCCGTAAGGTAAAAGAAGAGCAAAGTAAAATTGCCAGAATACCGGCACATCTGTACCTCCATATTGGAGCAATACAGGAAAAATATGCCGAAAACCTAGATCGGGCAAATAGGCGAGTACAATCACTAGAAAAAGCCCAAACTGATTTGGACTCTGCAGAGCAAAGGCTACAAAAGAGCCTAGAATCAGAAAATAAAACCAGACAGTACCTGGTAGAGATAAAAGGAGATCTGGATATCCTGCAGCAGGATACCAAAGTACTGGCGCTGCAGAAAGAGAGCCAAGAAAGTTTGGACTCCCTACTACGGAGCCAACAAAATCTGGAGCAGCAATTGAACTACAATAGAGTATGGGCAGAGCAGATAGTCACCCTGCATAACCGCCTAGACCAAGAAAAAGAAGAAAATAATAAATTAATTCTCAAAGACCTTGAAACCCAGACAGAATTTAATGAAGAGTGGCAGAAAGCTGCTGAAATTCAAAAACAAAGGGACGACCTGACTGCACAGAGGGATACTCTTATTCAGGAAAGGGACACCTTAGGGCAGGAGGTCAGTTATCTAAAAGCCAAAATAGAAGAAAATCACCTGGCCCTTCAGGGACTGGGTGAACTCCAAAAAGACCACGGAAAACTGTTAGAGCATGCCAGGAAAATGGAAGATGCTCCAGGAAAGAAGGACCAGGCCAGTCAGGACAGGACACAGGAGGTAACCCTCCTGCAACAAAGATTGGCCCAATATTCTAAAATTACCCAGGAAGCACAGAGAGACAATCAGGCTCTCTATGAGAAAAATGACAGGCTCCATAGGCAGGTGGCTATGCAGGAACAGCTAATAGAGACTAGTAAGTAATTGATAGAAGAGCAAAAGGGCCGGATTATTGCATGGCAACAGGGAGTAGGGCCTGAGAGAGATGAGGTCCTCTGGGAAAAGGGAAACACCTGAGCATAACCTCAGGAAAACCTAGTACCAGAGACTTTCATCTCTTCAACTCCATGGACTCTGCCACCCCCATGTCCACTGGCGCACATGAGCCAAGGGCCACAGGTATGGCAGACTTCAATCCAATGAGGAATATGGGGCTCATAGATCAGCGCCCCCCAGGAATGGATGGGCCGGCATCTATGTATGGGTTCCCAAGAGCTAGGGCCATCTTCTCTGGTCAGGGAGACTCCAATGAGGGGAGGGTCAGAAAGATGGATCCTCAAAAATATAATTTACCCATAGACCAGATGGTAACATTTAGTGGGGAACTCCATGAGAGTAGGCCCACTAAGGGCATCCTGAAAACATCTTCCCAGCTAGGACAGTGGGGGGGGGGGGTACTCAGACAATCCTGGGAGCAAGGAAGAATCAGAAGACTCTTCTGAGCACCACAGGACTCAAGAAACAAGGCCCCCACATTCTGCCAGCTATTCCCAAGCTCACAGAATCCGGGAGAGCCTAGAAGACCAGACAGGAACCTCTGATAGCAGTGCCTCTGAGTCAGAGGATGAGTGGAACAGGGTCACCCGAACCAAGAAAGCCAACAAGGTCAAAAGGGCCTTGCTCAAGGATCCCTTAAAACAAATAAAAGCCATTAGGAGCGTCATCACGCCCTATCACAAGAATGCAAAGTATTCGGTTTGGGAGCACCTTGAGCTATTTGAACAAATGATGAAAACTTTCCATTTGAAGGAAAGCCAAAGCTGTATTCAATATGTAAAGTGGACCTTTTCTCCTGAGTACTCCAGCTTCTTTGCGGGGCTGGAGGATCAGAATCATTCCAGATGGTCCACCTATAGGGCGGCCATCTTGAAACCCTTTTCTATTCACAGGAATCCTCTGGAGGCTCGCAAGGCAGCCTACAACTTGCAATGTGGGAAAGTTAAGACCCCACAAGAATGTGTTCAAGTGTTAAAATGTGCATTTGAGCAGACCACTAGAAGGGTTAGCACTGACAGCATAGAGTTAGTAAACATTTTCTTCCATGCTCTCCCTAAGTACATCATAACCCAGCTAGTGAGGGACTTTCATGAGAAAAGATCACTAGACTGGGTCATTGAACAAGCCACGCGCATTTATGAGGTGTAAAAGCCAGTGGAAAACAAAAATAATCCAAAAAGCCCCAAACAACTAACACCCCTGCTACTTCTAAAGTAGCGGAGGTGAAGGTTGCCCCCATTTTAGATTTAGAGATGGGGGGGCCTAAAAACCTGCCTGTGCAGAATCAAAACAACCCCAAACCCAGAAGGCCCTCGGCCAATCACAAACAGGGAGCCAGGGAGGCAATCTCACAAATGGTGTCCCCTAACTCCCCTGATTACATCAGCTCACGCTACAAGTGCAATGGGCCATCCTAGGTTATGGGTGGGCTCCTCCAGCCCAATGGGGGGGATCCAACCAGACAGCAGCTCACCCAGGGAACTTCCATCCTCACTTCCCCCGGGAGGGCAGTAATTCCCGCCAAATACAGGACAACATTTCTTAAAAAGATGCTTGTGAAATTTCAACCCCCAAAACAATCCATCCTTCTTTCCCCTCTTTCCTGAGCCCAGACAGCCAAATCTGGGAGAGGGGAGGCCAAGGGTGGAGGGGTACCCAAACTTTCCTAACGCAGGGTATATTGGGAGAAGGGATAGCTACCCTTCCCGGGATCAGCCCAGGGGAGACATGAGGACCCCGGACCAGCCAGAGCAGGTGTCCCAACTAGAGCGCCAGGTCCAGAACATGGCGCAGGATCTGGGTCACATGCTGAGGGCTCAACAGAACTCTCAGATGAGTATGGCGGTGCAGAATGCCTCAAATCCAGGACCTGGTGCTCCAGAGCAATGACGGGGGAAGAACCCTGACAACCCACCGATTCCCAGGGAGGAGGCACAAGGGGAAGGGGGGTGTAAATCCGTGGAAGAAGCTTCCTTCCCCACTTGTAAAAAGTGCCTGGAAACCCAGGAACCGGAAACAAAATCTCCTGCCCCTGAAAGTCTGCAACCCAAGGAGCGGGGGGGGTAGGAGAAATAAAGAGCCCAAAAAGACCCATTTTGTGGAGGAGGTACAAATCTTCCAGTTTGAAGAAGAGGGATCCTCAGATGATCCTGGGAAAAGGATCTTCTCCTTCAGAGATGGCGGAACTCCTCCCAAAGAAAAATGGTTCCCAAAGGATCCAAATCCAGACCAGGTTGGATGTGGGGACTGAGTTAGCACTGCCCATCATCAAACCCCAGAATCAACAGCATGAAAATCCCCTGGTTCAAACCCATCCTGGGGACTGCCTCCAAAAAGCTGGGGGCAGCCCAGAACCAGGGGAACCCAAAACTTCCCCCATATCTAGCTGTCACCTTTTTCTTTCAGATTCCCAAGACTCCAAATAGATCCTGCCCAAATCACCTTCCTGTCAGTGTCCAAAACCAAGAAACTAACCCACCAATTGTCCAAAAATGTACATTATCTTTGCCCCCTTGAGGAGAAGGAGGGAAGATTCTATGCCCCGGTCCAAATACAGGGACAGTATACAATTTTGGCACTGGTGGACACTGGATCCCAAGCTACCCTTCTGTTAAAAAGGGCCTTTGACCAACTGAATTCGGGAAGGGGGAGAAATACCAAATTCCTCTCACCCCTCTTTCTGGACAACTTCAGAACTTCGATGGCAAGCAAATTCCCATCGAGAGGACTGCGGATTTGGACATTAAAATTGGGCGACACAAGGTGAAGCACCCGGTCATAGTTGTAACTCCAGAGGGCACCCCTTGTTTACTAGGGAATGACATCCTGCGTAGGTTGTCAACCCTAATAGATTGTGTAAACAAGGTCCTCTGGACCCAGACTAACCAACCAAGAAAATTGAAACATAGTGTCAACTATGTTAGTTTAAACGCACATTCCAAATGTTTGAACAAAAACCTGACCAAATAGAATTTCACTTCCAGAATAATCAAATCCCAGACGTGACAGTAATTGCAGTAGGACAACAAACTGGTGATGGGGGGGTCCTCTCTATTTCTGAAATTCAACCTTCCTTCCATTCTAAGGTGGCGCTTGTTAGATGATCCTCTGCACACCAGAACACTGCTAACATCTCCACAACACCTTCCCCGGGTTCCCACATGACTCCTTCCAGGGTCACGTTATTTGGTTACCCCAAAGGATCGAAAGTTCCGTACCAGGTACAATTTACGTGCCGGTTGCAGCCCTTCCTGCATTGGCAATTGCCATGGAGAACATACAGCAGAAGGGGCGGCGGAACACCTCCGCATCGATCATTCATTTGCTCACGTGATCCAAAACGGCGTTTCCCACGTGACCTTGGTGGACGTCACATGACCCAGAAGCACACAGTATATAAAGAATGATGCACGGAGCGCTCATCGCTTCTCAGCTGTCCTTCGACTCTGTTTGGCGCTACGTTTGATACTCTCTGTTGGTTTACCTTGATCTTGGACCTTTCTTCTGGACTCCTTCGGATTACCCTTTTGTACTGTTGCTTGGAACTGTTTACCTATTGCTGAACCTCGACTCGTCCCTCACCTGTCTTTGGATCATCCCTTGGTACTTTGTTGGACTTCTACGCCATTGCCCTTTGGGAACTCTAGCTACGTCTTCAGCTCTACAGGTGGGCTATCCTGTGTCCACGCTTGACTCTGTTCCCTGTTGATCTGGGGACCACCTGTCATCTGAGTCTCGAACCTCCTTCACTAGGTTTCCCGGGTTTTCCAATCACTGGATAGGTAAGATTATTCAGATTATCTGATTTTCGTGTTATATTGTACTTGCCTGGTACTTAACCTCGTTCCTTTTGCAGCAGCATCGGTGTTCCAGAGGTTCCATGGATCCGGGAAGTAACATCTCCCACCTGTGGCTCCAAAGGTCGCACAGCGGGGTTCTTTTGGTTCCCCTGTGCATCACTTGGGGACGGAGGTCTCAACGGTCTACACGACACTCAAGTCAGAACAGACTGAGAAGCCTTATAGTCCTGTTGAACAATGCAGGGGTCCACGGAAGAACCCATAGCTGCTTTAGTTCAGGCAATTACAGTATTAAGGGCAGATATGGCCGCCGCAAACACAGTGATTCACCAAAGGCTAGATTCCATACAGAGTGTTCAGCATTCCCTCCCTGCAGACTCTGAATTCGGGGATGCTGCCGCTCCAGCCACGCCTCCTCCATTGGCAAGTACCCCACCACCAACCCCGGTGGTCCTTCCAGCCCCTTCTCCCTTGGCCGCTCCTGAAAGTTATCAAGGCGATCCCAAGAAGTTCAGGACCTTTATCAATCAGTGCAAGTTACACTTCCTGTGTAGACCTCTGGCCTTTCCTAATTCCACTGCTAAAGCGGCCTTTACCCTTTCCCATCTAGCCGGAACGGCTGCCGCTTGGGCTAATCATTTACTGGAGAACAATAGCCCAGTTCTCTATGATTTTGATTTGTTAGTTACCGAGATGTCCCGAGTCTTCGACACCCGACACAAGGCACAATCTAGGGAACTGGAATTGTTAGAATTAACCCAGGGTAGAGGGACCTTGATAGACTACATCACCCGCTTCAACCAATTGGTCGCCGAGACATAATGGCCAGAAAGCAAACGGGCGGTCATTTTTTATAGAGGGTTGAATAATCCAATGAAAGATGCCTTAGCCGTGATCCCTTCCGTGCCCACTCAGTATCAGGAACTAGTGGATCTTGCCCTACAGGTTGATGCACGTCGCTCAGAACGCAGGGCTTGGTTGGGTTTTCCTCATTGTACAGCTGTCAGTACTCCCGCCTCCAGCACTGAGGAACCTATGCAAGTGGGAGGTTTACGTAGTCCTATCACGACATCTGAGAGAGAACGTAGGAGGGTGGATAATGCATGCTTTTATTGTGGCACCACGGGACATTATGTTAAGGAATGCCCTCGACGTCCCAAGAAGTCCCAGGTTTTTCGGACAGCTCGACCTTAGATCCGGAGACCAGGTCGAGCTTCCAGTCCTCATCTCTGGGTGCCACTCCTGCTTTCGCTCGGGTCCAGCCCATCTTTGTACAGGCCACTCTTTGTCCTTCTGCGGGTATCTCTCATGCAGTCACGATCATTATTGACTCTGATGCCACGGGGAACTACATAGACATTGCTTTGGCCCATTCTCTCAATCTACCTTTAGTGGTGAAAACCCGACCCGGACCGGTTCAGGCTGTAGATGGCACTGCCCTAGTCTCTGGTCCCGTTAGACATCAACTGCCCCTCTATTATTGACTATACAAGACATTCACACAGAGACGCTAAGTTTTGACTTGATCACCCCAGTTCGGTATCATATTGGGAATACCATGGTTGCGTGAACACAATCCTCTGATTAATTGGCAAACAGGCACGGTTCTCTTTGAGTCGGATATCTGCCAGAACTTTTGTCTCCCAACCCATCTAGAGACAGACACTCCGTCACAGGCGTTGGGAGCTCTCGCTCAGCTCACATTGAATGATGGTGGATCAGCGGTTGTGAATTCCCACACCGTAGGAGGGGTAGTTACCGGGATTCCCTCTGAGTACAAAGCATTCGAGTCAGTTTTCGATCACGGTTCTTCCGAGTTGCTTCCTCCACACAGATCATATGACTGCCCGATTGAACTAATCCCGAACTCTACCGTTCCTTCGGGCAGGATCTATTCTCTGTCCCCCTCGGATGAACAAGATCTGAAACAGTATGTCCAGAACGCCCTACAACTAGGACACATCCGCCCCTCTACTTCACCAGCTGCAAGTCCTATTTTTTTGTACCCAAGAAAGAGGGGGATTTAAATCCTTGTGTGGATTACCGACGCCTTAACGCTATCACGAAAAAGGATAGGTATCCAATCCCTTTGATCACCCCTCTTCTGGACCGCTTATCTCATGCCTCCATTTTTACCAAGCTGGATCTTCACGGCGCATACAATCTAGTGCGCGTCCGCGAGGGCGATGAGTGGAAAACTGCCTTTTGCACACGTTACGGCTTGTATGAATATCTAGTCATGCCTTTCGGTTTATGCAACGCCCCGGCAACATTCCAGCGTTTTATGAATGACATATTCAGGGACATTCTGGATGTTTACATGGTTGTTTATCTGGACGACATCTTGATCTTTTCAAGGAATCTTGAAGACCATGTAAAACATGTTCGGGAGGTCTTATCCCGTCTGAGGGAACATTCGCTATTTGCCAAACCCGAGAAATGTCAATTCCATAAAACGTCTGTAGAGTTTCTGGGCTTTCACATTACCCCTGGGGCACTATCCATGAACAAATCCAAGGTTAAGGCAGTCCTGGATTGGCCAGTTCCTCAGACACTCAAGGCCTTGCAGGCCTTTTTGGGCTTCGCCAACTTTTATAGTCGCTTTATTTCATCCTTTTCAACAATTGTGGCCCCATTTACGGCTCTGACCAGCCCTCAAGTACCCTATCAGTGGCAAAAGGAACATCAGGAATCCTTTGAGGCTTTGAAAACCGCTTTCACCACCGTACCGATTCTTCAGCACCCCAATCCCGAAATTCCATTCATAGTCGAGGCGGATGCCTCTTCTTTTGCCCTCGGTGCGGTGTTGTCTCAGACATGTCCTACGACAGGCAGGTTACACCCGGTGGCATACCATTCCCGCAAGTTTTCCAATACTGAGACCCATTATACTGTAACGGAGAAGGAACTTCTGGCTGTCATGGACGCCTTTCGTGTTTGGCGCCATCATCTCTTGGGGGCTAAGTATCCAATCACTGTCTACTCCGATCATCGGAATCTAAAGGATCTGGCCTCCTTAAAGTGCATCAACAGCAGACAGGTCCGGTGGCATCTCTTATTTTCCGCCTTTGATTTTCACATTGCTCATCGTCCTGGAAACACTCATGGAAAAGTGGACACCTTGTCACGCTCTCCGGGTGGAGTTTCGTTGCCAACCTTCCCCGATACTGTTCTAGGTAAGAGTCATGTTATTTGTCTCTGCACTCCCTCTCTGTCACTGTTGGATTCTGTGCGAGCATGGACGAGCAATCATTCTGACCAGTTGCGGGATTGGGATCCCGTATATTGTGATGGTTTACCTTTCGTGCATGATCGTCTGTTCCTTCCCACGCCTGACACCCATAACCTGGCCCTTGAGTGGTCTCATGATGCCCCCATTAATGCCCATCCCGGCCAGGAGCGTACCATGGATCTCCTAAAGCGCTGGTGCTGGTGGCCTTCTATGAAGCGCGACGTGGAATGCTATGTCAACTCTTGCTCTGTTTGTGCTCAGGCCAAACATCGAAGAGGTCGCCCAATCGGCCTGCTACTTCCGCTACCAGTTCCCCAAAGACCTTGGCATACTCTGACTATGGATTTCGTGACTGATCTCCCAAAGGTACGGGGTTTTGATACTATCTGGGTGTTGGTGGACACATTCACAAAAATGGCTCGTTTTGTTCCCTGTAAGGGGATCCCTTCAGCCCGGCCCTGGCTGAGTTGTTTTTTGAGTCTGTGTTCATGTTGTTTGGGCTTCCTTCTGTCATTATTTCCGATCGTGGGTCGCAGTTCACATCTCGTTTTTGGAGATCTTTGACTAAGCTACTTGGCATCGATACCAGGTATTCCTCGGCCTATCACCCTGAGACTGATGGGCAGACTGAAAGGACGAATCAGTCTATGGAGCAGTATCTTCGTTGCCTTATCCTGCAGCAGCAGTCCTCCTGGTTGAGTGCTTTACGACTTGCCGAGTTCGCATATAATAACGCGGCTCACTCTGCTACAGGTTTTTCTCCTTTCAACGCCCTCTATGGCCAACACCCCAAGGTGTTACCTGTCCCTGACACCTCTGTCTCTTTGAATCCTGTGGCCACGGCCTGTCTAAGGGATCTGTCTGCTGTTCATGCTAGTACTTTGGTCCATCTTATTGAAGCAAAGGGCTCTATGAAGTCCCGTATTGACAGCAAGCGCTTGGCTGCTCCTCCCCTTGCGGTGGGTTCCAGGGTGTGGTTGTCTTCCCGTCACCTTCGCCTGGTTGGTTGCCGGAAACTTCTGCCTCGCTTTGTTGGCCCGTATGTGATCTCTCAGGTTGTGAATCCGGTGGCTTTTCGTCTGGTTCTCCCGAGCTCTCGGCGTATCCATCCTGTTTTTCATGTATCCCTCCTCAAGCCATGCCCTGATTCCTCCCGCCTTCGGGCCCCAGCAGCCCCGGTGTCCCTGGCCTCCCCTGATGTTTTTGAAGGGTCAGCTATTTTGGGTTCCCGTTGGTTTAGGGGTGGGCTCCAGTATTTGGTGGATTGGAAGGGTTATGGCCCGGAGGAGCGTTCTTGGGTTTCCGCATTGGATGTTAACGCTCCTCGGTTGGTAGCCCAGTTCCATAGGGTTCACCCATCCTGCCCACGAGGTCGTGGGCCATTGGGGGGGCTATGTTAGACGATCCTCTGCACACCAGAACACTGCTAACATCTCCACAACACCTTCCCCGGGTTCCCACACGACTCCCTCCAGGGTTCGAGACTCACGTGATTTGGTTACCCCAAAGGATCGAAAGTTCCGTACCAGGTACAATTTACGTGCCCGGTTGCAGCCCTTCCTGCATTGGCAATTGCCCTGGAGAACATACAGCAGAAGGGGCGGCGGAACACCTCCGCATCGATCATTCATTTGCTCACGTGATCCAAAACGGCGTTTCCCACGTGACCTTGGTGAACGTCACATGACCCAGAAGCACACAGTATATAAAGCCTGATGCACGGAGCGCTCATCGCTTCTCAGCTGTCCTTCGACTCTGTTTGGCGCTACGTTTGATACTCTCTGTTGGTTTACCTTGATCTTGGACCTTTCTTCGGGACTCCTTCGGATTACCCTTTTGTACTGTTGCTTGGAACTGTTTATCTATTGCTGAACCTCGACTCGTCCCTCACCTGTCTTTGGATCATCCCTTGGTACTTTGTTGGACTTCTACGCCATTGCCCTTTGGGAACTCTAGCTACGTCTTCAGCTCTACAGGTGGGCTATCCTGTGTCCACGCTTGACTCTGTTCCCTGTTGATCTGAGGACCACCTGTCATCTGAGTCTCGAACCTCCTTCTCTAGGTTTCCCGGGTTTTCCAATCACTGGATAGGTAAGATTATTCAGATTATCTGATTTTCGTGTTATATTGTACTTGCCTGGTACTTAACCTCGTTCCTTTTGCAGCAGCATCGGTGTTCCAGAGGTTCCGTGGATCCGGGAAGTAACATCTCCCACCTGTGGCTCCAAAGGTCGCACAGCAGGGTTCTTTTGGTTCCCCTGTGCGTCACTTGGGGACGGAGGTCTCAATGGTCTACACGACACTCAAGTCAGAACAGCACTCCACACTGGAAGGAAACACTCTGAAATTCTTTACAAATTCACAATCAGAAAATCCCACTCAAATAGTCCAGAAAGATGAGAAATCAGCTCAAAACTTGGCTGATATTCAGAAAATTGGAGAGCAGTTGTTCATCCCAATTCAGTTAAATGAAGGGAAGGACTCTGTTCTCACGCGAGTGTGTGTGAACAACGGTAAGAGCTTCATCAGCGAAGCCATGTTCCGCAGACTCACAAAAGATCCAGCCATTCCCACATTTAAACTGATAGACAAATGGGAAATGGATCTGGAAACACCCAATTCCAAACATCTCCTGCCTAGCTCGTGTATGCTCAAAGTTTCCATAGGCAACAAGAACATAGTCCAGAATTGTTGGGTCATGAGAGATGTCCCTGCTGCATTTTACTTAGGCAGTGACATTCTCAGTCGCTTTGCCATTAGTTTGGACCTAATAAACTTCAAAGCTTGGTTCCAATTAGCGGGTATTCACATGGACTTTGATGACCCAGTGAAAGCATTTAGGTCAGCTCAACTGCTGCCTTATGCAGTTGAAATTCAGATTGGAGAGGAAGTCACCATCCCAGAATGGATCCAACAATTCTCACTGGAAGTGAAAGTTAAAAGAGGATAGAAACTTAAAAACCCTGATGCCTATATTCATCTTAATGCTCACTTCCAAACGCAAGGGTTGGGGGTAAACCCAACACCATTAGTCAATATAGAACACAACACCAATCCAATAGAGGTGGATAACAGCGACTTAAAGAGTATCACTCTAGCCGCAGGCACCATTATTGGAATGACGGTTGATGACTGACATTTTTCCATAGCTTTAGGTAATGAACTGTTAGGGCCAATCCCCAAGGACTGCTTTGACAGTAAATAGTGACGATGACGCAACACCAGACAGGATCTTCACACGGCATGGGAGGAAATTCCAGGTGTACACTTCCTGCCCTTATGGTAAGGAAGATGTGACCTGTGACTTCAGGAGGGATGAGGTGATATTCCAAGTCCGCGAGGACTGCCTTTCCCACCTGAAGTCACCAGTCCAAATCAGCACTTTGACCAGGGACTTCTCCACCCAGCTGGAGGAGGCTGCTGAGATAGCAAAACTGGAAGTCTTTTTAGGCAGATGGTTGAAGAGAGAGTCAACCTAGCCGATGCCTGTGAGAGTCTGGAGCAAAAGCAACAATTGAAACAAGTTTTTTTAGATTTTCAAGATCTCTTGGCGGTGGACTCATATGACTGTGGTCGCACCGACATCCACACAACAACAATTCCCATGGACCCTGGAATGACTCCAGTGTTTGTGAAGCAATATCGCTTGCATCTCACATCAATGGAGTCCCTTACTGAAATAATTAAGAACCTTGAGTCCTGTGGAATAATTTGTCCAGTCCACAGCACCTTCAATATTAAAGAGACTCTGTGCTGACCTTAGGGAGCTCAACAAACGGGTCCATACTTCCCGATGGCCTCTTCCCTACATTGACCAAGGGCTGGCCCAGATCCAGGGGTCAAAGGTATTCGCTGCCATTGACCTGACCCATGGGTACTGGACTGTAGGGCAGCAGTACACATGGACCCGGACTCCCTTCGGATACATAAACTCCGGCAATTAATTTAACATTTTTCTACACATGGCCATGCCCGACCTGGGTGAAAGGGGTAACCTGGCCTATGAAGATGATGTTCTAGTCAAAAGCTCAACTGTGGAGGGACACATAGCGGAGATCCGTTATGTTCTGACACAATTCAGGGCTGTCGGAGCAAAACTCTCCTTTCAAAAGGCACAGTGGTGCAGAACCTGTGTCAATTTCTTGGGGGATGAGATTACTCCTCAGGGTCTCCGTCCCCAGGAAAAGAAAGCGGAAGCACTCCAGAAATTAAAAGACCCCACAACTCTGCGGGAACTAAGGAGCCTCCTTGGACTAACTAATTACAGCAGAAAGTTAATTGAGGACTACGCAGAGATCACAAGACCCCTGAACCATCTTTTGAAGGGGCGGTTAAGTGGGAGTGGGGTCCACAGCAAGCAGAGATAGAAAGACAACTCAAAAGAAGCCTCTCACAAGCGCCTTGCCTAGCTTACCCTGTCAAAAACAATGAGTTCTTCTTGGAGACAGGGTTCTCAAATACAAGCTTGACTGCAGTATTATATCAAAAGCATGACAAGGTCAATAAAGTGATCTCCTATGCGAGTAAGACTTTATCCTCCGTGGAGGAATAATTCAACGATTGTGAGAAGGCAATCCTGGCAACAGTGTGGGCATTGAAGAATTACCTCCCGTTTATCCAGGGGGAACACATCATAGTGGAGACTCCACAACAGCCTCTGCAATATCTCCAAAGTGACAGAATCCGGGCCTGAAATGTTAGTAATTCCCAAATTACTTCCTTGATTCTGTCAATGCAAGGCTTTCCTGTGGAGGTCAGATATGGCCAAAACAAGAAGAGTCCCCTCGCGCAAGGTCTGGCTGACTTGCAGGATTGTGCCAGAGAAAACTGCCTCAAGGATGAAAGTCTTAAAATCAAGGACAACATGGAGGCATACCTTAATTCCCCACACAAAGTCTTTGAAGAAGACCTGTGTGAGGGAATGCCCACTGCCTATGTGGATGGGGGCTCATACCATGTTGACAACAACGAGGAAAAAGAACTTGTGGCCGGCGTAGGGAATGCATGGGTGAATGATGCCAAAGAACCCACCGCTGGGTACAAAATTGGTCCCCGAAGTAATCAAGTGTCAGAGTTGATGGCTGTGCATCAAGCCATCCTCACTGCTTTCCGACACCAACTCCACAAACTAGTCATAATCACTGATTCAGATTATGTATGGAACGGATTCGTGGAACACCTGGTTAACTGGAAAACCAGAGGCATGCTAAGTGCTGATAACAAACCATTAAAACATGGGAAATTAATCCAAAATATTGATGATCTGGTCACCTCAAATGGGATGACCATCTACTGGAAAAAGATAAAGGGTCATTCTAAAGTAGAGGGACCAGACAAAACTGGAAATGACCTAGCTGATCAGCGGGCTAAAACAAGAGCCATCCTAGGGGATATGCTTGAGATCGAGTCCCTTTTGGGGGAAATTCAGGTCACTTCTATCACTAGGTGCCAGACAAATGCTCACAATGAATTCTCAACTGCACAATGGAGTAAGGAGACCCCAGATGCTGATTTTATTATGGCTCAAAAAGGGGATCCAATAATTGTTACGTTTTATCAACATATTGAGGACCCTGAGAACTTTCCCCAGACGGATAGCGATTACATTGGGAAAGAGGACCTCAGAGTGTTGATGAAATGTCCAAAAATGTTCCGAATCCAAGACGGTTTGTTGGTAAAGATATCCATAGCTGGCCATGATCAGTGGGTGGTCCCTACCTCATTCCGAAGCCTGGTGCTAAGTCATGCCCATGATGCGGCCACAGCCGGTCATAGGGGGTTTCATACGACACTCAAAATCTTAAGAGAGGTTGCATACTGGCCACACATGGGTCAGGACCTCGACCAATATTTGAAGGGCACAATATTTGTGTGTGCACAATTTCAGCCAACATCCCTCACACACTGTGCGCCTCTCCAAAAGAGGGGAATGACACTGCCTTGGTCAGATTTACAAGTCGATTTTATCGGGCCCGTGATTCGCTCCTCTAGGGGTAAGAAGTACATGTTGACCGTGACATGCTTGTATACTAAATGATTGTAATGTCTCCCGGCCCCAAATTGCAAGGCAGAAACAGCAGCTGCCCTGATGATCAACCACATCTTCTCGCGTTTTGGACTACCCCAAATGATCAAGTCAGACCGAGGTAGCCACTTCACTAGCAAAGTGATGACAAAGATGTGGGAGATACTTGGGGTCAAAATGAAACGACACATTGCCTTCCGGCAGCCTCTAGTGGTGGAGTTGAGAGATGCAACAAGACAATTGTGAGCATATTAAAAAAGTTTGTGGCAGATTCTGGGCCAAGTTGGGACATTCGACTACCCCTTGTCCTGATGGCCATCAGATCTATCTCTTCTTCTGCAACTAAAATGTCACTGTTCGAGCTGATGACTGGACTAAGGATGGTGCTTCCCCAGCATCTGTTCTACAGAACCCAAGAGCAGACCTTGATCAATGCCTCCACAACTCATGAGTATGTTGAAAATCTGAGAAAACACCTTCAACATGCTTTTGCCTATGCTCAGCGGAATCTAGAAAGATCTGCAGACAGTATGAAGACCCACTATGACCTTATGACTACTATAAAAGAATACCAAGTAGGAGACCGGGTCAACTTGTACAATTTCCAAAGGAACCAGGCCAAACAGCGCAAATGTCTGCCCTGCTGGCGGGGACCTTTTGAAATTGTAGAGAGAATCTCATCAGTCGCCTACAAAATCCGTATTCCCAAAGGCAGTATGGCAGAGGGGGGAGATAAGTGGGTCCACATCAACCAGCTGAAGTGTTTCCATCCTCGGCACACTCTGCAGCAACTAGAGGATTCATCTGGAAACCCATAGGGGGACATTCCAGCTCCCTAGAAAATTCTGATTGCAAAAACCATTCCATCTGCTATAATTAGTAATAAGCATAAGCGGGAAAGATTGTCATGTATCTATCAAATGTATGCATCTGCCCCACTATGAATAGTGGAGGGGAAATGTCTACAAATATGCTCTGTTTTGACATCCTAGGACTGAAACCATGGATCCTAAGCGAAGGAGGACCACTCGGGGACCAGGAGGAAAGACCCAAGGGGCCTGGGGTATCGCTCCATACACTTCCATCTGGAACCGGCAAGTAGAACCTGTCGATCCACCACTGATAGGAGAAGCAGACAACATTTTTCCACATGGACCGAAAAGAAAACTGAACATCCCAATCTCCCGACTTCCCCTTGACGGGCGGTCAAAAGTCAAGTCACAAGGGGTGGCTTTGTGGGATGTTTTAACACATTCTGCTCTGCCCTGCAACATCTCTGTGTCCTGGTGGCACCAGAATCATCACAATGGCTGTGAAAACCCCATGCGTGCCAAAACCTAAGGAAATTGTGCTCTACCAAGCACAAAAAGATGTCTGCCAAATCTACCATGCATGTTGTCAGTGTTGGAATGGAGACCGCACATCTGAAACATGTCATTGGGCTGCCCAACATGTAAAAATGGAGCACAGATGAAAAGCAGTTAAATCTTTTCTTGGTTTCTGAAAATACGAAATGCTGGTCCTAAACACCCGCAAACATCCAATCTTCTTGCGGGGTGTCACATTTTACTGAAGTCAAGAAAGCATTGTGGAATTGCAATATCCTGGAAAGCTGAATTGGTAACAAAAACATCCACAGAAAGTTGCCTGCCTGTGAAAGCTGTCAAAATCTGGGCGCAGTACCAGCAGGTGCCTGAAGAACTATTTCAAAAGCCTGTTTTAAAACTGTAAACGTGTACCATTAAGATCTAATGTTTAAAATCTAAGTGACCTGTAAGTGACCTGTAATCAAGGGTAACCTAGGTTTCAACTTTTTAAACTTCATGGTTTAGAGCCTGGAATCAGTGTTCTAGATGTTTGTTTTAAAATTGCAAGTTTATTTTCAATACAGAACAATGTAACAAAGTGACTTTTAAAGTAAGCCTGATTCAAGCCAAAACTACAAAACAACTTCCCCCACTGAGCAAGGCACCTCCCTTCTGCTCCCTGGGCCAGGATCTCACATTCATGTGTTGATTAAGAGGGGAGGGGCACTGGGGCTGCTCTGGGAAGAGCACAATTGGGTCCTCCCAGGCATGGAGATGCTAATCAGGAAGGATTGTAAAGGGCCTCTGCCAGAAGGAAGTGGGCGGAGATTGCTGCTGAAGCTGAAAGAATGAAAAGGAGGCGGAGACAGACAATTTTGTTGATTCACAATGGACAAAAAGCAGATTTCTAATAAGACTGATAATTTACTGTGGACAATTGTAAAAAATATATAAACCCCGGACTTCTGAACCTAAATTTTTGCTGCACATTTTAAGAGGAGCCAGAACTCTGTGCTATGTTCTGGGACAAAACTGTAGAAATTGTGGTTTTATACCAAATGTATTGATGTCAGAAGCACGAAACTTCACACACTTATTCCCATATACAATGCGCACACGTGTACCAATTTTGGATAAACTAGAGATTGTGTCCCTGACAAAAAGTGTGAAATTCTGTCAAATCCAGACCGAAGATCCTACAGAGACGGGGCTTGGAAGAATATTTGCTCCACAAAATATGTCATCTAGATCTGTTATTGTTATAAAGTTTGTAACATTGTAAATATGTATTATATGAAAAGTAGATTTCATGTTCAAAACCCAAGGGGAGGATTCCCTGCCATGGTGACACACTGTTTTCTTCTCCAATCAAGGGAGAGGAAAGATTCTAGCCTATAGCCAACCAAGGGGGCACGCTTAGGATAATTCAGCATACACACCCCTTTATCAAATGCATAAATAGAGACAGCTGAGGGCTTAGAAACACACACATTCACCCACCAACCGATTGCTGGCGGAGCACTTTGCAAGAGAACTATCCATATTCCAGACTCCAGAAACTTGGCAGGTAGAAAGGCCCATTTCCATAGCTGAACCACTCTCAGCTAGGCCTTGAAAATTCCAGAAACGAGAAATTACCCCAGACATCTAAGGGGGAAAAAAACAGCCTGGCTTTGCTGTACTGCTTTCCTGCTAAGAATTATTGACAGAATCCAAAGGCCCAACTCAGTAGAGACGTGCTTTGACCACATAGCTGTGAACGAGATCCATTGCAGATCCAGTCCAGTCCTACCGTGTGGTGACCAGAGCGTCTTGCTGATTGCAGACCAGAGCACCTTGCTGTCCAGTCCGGTGTACGCAGAAGAATTCCTGTCCAGAAATCTTGACTGACCTGAATCCCTGACGGTTATGTCCAAACCTATATAGTGAGTATCCTTAGTATAGGACTGTCACTAGCCTATGTATTGTCCATAGTAATCCCTATCCAAACCCATCCTCTCTGATACTCAGAATTGCATTGTTAGAATATTTTGAACTGCCTGAACTCTCTATCTCATCCCTATTATTTCTTCTGTACTAGTAGTGTTAAACCGATCTTTGCGCTGATATATATTTTTCTGAAGAAGGCGAGGGTCTCGGCAGACAAAAAACCTGATCCAGAGTTGTCCTGGGCTGGTGGCTGTGCTGTCGTGTAGTTTGCATCTTCATAGTCCATCTCTAGTGTAAAGAAATCCTGTTTGTCTTTTTAAAAGCGCATCATTATTTTACAATTTGCCTCTATCTGAAAAAAAACGACCTCCACAAAAACGTTCATAACTTCTTCAATTTTCGTGCTAGAAATGTGTAGCTAACATCCTAAGCTTTGTAGGGAACCCAAAACCACATCTCAAATCCGTATAGTTCTCCCGCGATCACGATTACTGCGTACGGAAAAGTTCGCCGCACATTTTGCCTTAGAAAAAATCTATAACGTGTAAAATAGCGTTTCATTGCACCCAACCTCAAATTTAAGTTTTCCCATTGCTTATTGCTCTCAAATCATTGCTGGTGTTTGTCTGCAACCAGATAAAGTGGCTCCCATTAGAATTTCAACAATTTCAGTGATTTAAGCCCATATTTAGTCTTTTACCTATTCCATTGAAAGCCAACTTTAAAACCATTTTGACAGTTTGCCAATTAGTTCTGTTTCTCTCTTGTGTTTGCTGGGGTGAAATGGGGATTGATATATTTGCTTGAATTCTGCATTCCTGAAACCTGTTTTCTCTCCTCCTATATCTCTACATTGCATATTGGGGGGTTGAGGGGTGTACAGTGGGAAATAGTAACCACACTGCTATTTGATTTGAATATACACACAAAAGTATTATTTCTGTGCTGCATTATTTTTGCTCATTATACTCCTTATGATTAAAGAGATTGTTTAGTGTGACATCACCCCATTGGTGATTATTGTATCCCCATTGAAAATAGTGTGATTATCTTGTGAAATCCATAATAAATATTTTAACTTTGCAAACCAGCCTGATTCCTGGTTCAGTGTGACCGTGGGGTTTCAAAGAGAGAGGCGTGATATAAGTGGTACATCGTTCAGAATAAAATAACTTTTAGACACAAATAAATAAATAAGGATTTCAGTTGTGCATCACACACTAGGCATTGACTTAGGTGAAGTGCTGGATTGAAATAATTTACATTGTACGTCCAATAATGTCCTTGCTGTGCAAACACTGAAAGTTCGAGTGGACACCAGCAGCGGAAGAAGCTTTCCGAGCTCTCAAGGAAAAATTCATCCTCAGCCCCAATACTGCAACACCCACAGCCCAATTTACCGTACATCGTGGAAACGGACGCTTCAAGCATTGCCATGGGGGCCTTATTGTCTCAACAAAATCCTGAAACCAGATGCCTTCATCCCATTGCCTTTTGTTCAATTAAATTCTCCCCAGCAGAATTGAATTATGTGATTTCTGAGAAAGAACTCCTAGCAATCAAAGCGCTCCGTGTGAATGGCGACATTACTTACTAGGAGCAAAACACACCATCACAATAATAACAGATCATCGGAACTTGCAATACTTACGCTCAGCAAAAGCTCAGTCTTCTAGGCAGCTCCGTTGGGCCCTATCTTTAATGGAATACGACTTTGTGATCACCTACCGCCCGGAGTTAAGAACGGGGAAGCGGATGTGTTATCCCACATTGGCACAGGAGAAGAAGTCTACAATGCTCCTAACCCGGTGGAGATCATGCCCAGCCATAAAATTCTCGGCCTCTGCACCGGCCCATCTCCGTTAAACACACTGCAAGAAGCAATAAAAGAAAATATGTCTGAAGGAGACCTACTAGCTTGGGACACGAAGGGAGATCAGTTCTCCATTCAAGACAAACTACCATACTACTAAAAATGCCTCCACGTTCCAACTAAGGATCTGCAACAAGCAATCATATCAGACTACCACGACTCGCTGTTAGAAGCCCATCCGGACATAGCCAAAACCATGAGGAAAGTAAGCAAATCTTATTGGTGGCCAACTTGGCGAGAGGATATTGCCACCTACATAGGCACCTGTGAGGTGTGTGTACAATACAAAACATCCAGGCAAAAACCAGCCAGCCTCCCTCAGCCAATCACCATTTCGCCA
Source organism: Ambystoma mexicanum (assembly GCF_040938575.1). Lineage (NCBI taxonomy): Eukaryota > Metazoa > Chordata > Amphibia > Caudata > Ambystomatidae > Ambystoma > Ambystoma mexicanum. The sequence continues at coordinate 1,114,741,336 of NC_090924.1, read as the reverse complement.
GCGCCCTGGCACACAGTATCAATGGACTTTGTGACTGACTTACCTCCTACCTCAGGTTATAATACCATCCTCGTAGTAGTGGATCTCTTCTCCAAAATGGCCCATTACATAGCTCTAAAAGGTATTCCCTCAGCTCAGACACTAGCGCAGGTTTTCCTAGACCGAATCGTCAAGTTACATGGATTCCCTACCGTAATCATTTCCGACAGAGGCAGCCAATTTGTATCTCGTTTTTGGAACAAAATGGTGCCCTGGCAAGAGTAGAAGTCTGTCTGTCTTCTAGTCACCATCCTCAAATGGACGGCCAAACCGAGCGCACAACCCAGACCATGGAACCATACTTGTACTGTCTATCACACCAAACAAGCCAAAGCTGGACAGAAATACTAAGGATGGAAGAGTATGCCTACAACAACTCAACACATTCATCAACCCAAGCAACACCCTTCTTTACTATATATGGTTGAAACCCCAGAACGTTGGTCTACGATCCGCCAGAAAACATTGAAATGCCCGCAGTAAAGAATCTGCATTCCAGCATCATGAAAGCAGCCACAGAAGCCAGCAGGAACCTACAGCAAGCCAAAGAAACACAGAAAAGAAATGCTGATCGCCATCAACGAAAAGCCCCAGATTATCAAGTGGCAACTAGACACATTGCTTTAAAGGGTCCCAAAAAATTTCAGCCTAGATACATCTGCCTGTATACAATTGAAAAAGTAATTAATCCAGCAGCCATTAGACTGGCGTTACCTCAACATATGCGTATACATCCCGTATTTCTCGTGTCACTATTAAAACCAGCACACCCAGGAACCCGAACATCCACACCTCCCGCACCCCTACACGTGGGTGAAGAAGCACCACAATATGAGGTAAAGAACATATTAGATTCCAAACTAGTACGAAAGACCCTGTATTATTTGATTGACTGGAAGGAGTACGGACCCCAGGAAAGATCATGGGAAACCAGCGCACACGTGCATGACCCCTGATTGGTGCAAAAATTCCATCAGGACCATCTTGAGAAACCAATGCCCTCATACACACCATTGGGAGGGGTCTGGAGGGGGAAGACTGTCATGGGTATCAGGCAGGTATTTGGGGCAAGCTGGATGGGGGCTTGGCAGGCTTGGCATAGGCACACAAAGAACCCATAGCAGATCCCTCCTTTAATTCCTTCCTAGTGTTTGTAGTAACATCCTGGTTACCACTTCCTGTTGCCAAACAGGAAGTGCATGACAATTCATGAGCTCTCTAGTGTTTGGGTGTGGCTGGCTATATAAGACACACCCAATATTCTTCCAGTGCTTCCTGTTGCTTACTGTGAGCTGTATCAGCAACATACTTGCCGTGCTCTGGATCAGCCAGCTCTGGTTACCTGCTCTGGATCATCCTACTTCTGCTACCTGCTCCGGATCATCCTGCTTCTGCTTACCTGCTCCGGATCATCCTACTTCTGCTTACCTGCTCCGGATCATCCTGCTTCTGCTTACCCGCTCCGGATCATTCTGCTTCTGCTTACCTGCTCCGGTGGAACCTCCGTTCTTACTCCACGCCGCAGCAATCTCCAGTCAAGAGGGGACTTCTACACCGGCACCTGTAAGAACAAAGAAGAACTGGGTTAACACGCACACATCTGTAACACTGCGCATACTCACAGAATCTTCCCGCGACGCTGGAATCCAGGTCAGTTGTACGAGTGCACAAACCCCTGCAAAAGAAAGAAGAGACATTATTAATTGCGCTCGCCCCAATAACGCAGATGCTTTATTCACTGCGCTCTCTCAACGTGGTGCATACTTACCAAAGCCTCTGTGCATACTTACCAAACCACCAAGTCTCCAGTAGCGCTTAACCCGGACTCAAGGCGCTAATACCACATAATTTCTCCTGCAAGGGAAAGGGAGAGACAGTACCAGGGGCGCTCGAATTAAAGGCGCTGCGCATACCTACCAGCACCTATCTTCTACACGCAGCGCTACTCACACACAAAAACACCGGCAAACAAAGACAATACGGACAATTTTGGACACTCAACATTCTCCGTGCAACACTCACTTGTGGGAAGGACTTTCTAGCCAGTGATGAAACTGGCCCCTTGATCACTCGGCCTCGCTGTGAAGGCATAAAACAACATGTGGCATCTGAACTCAGCCTACAGACATTGGCATCAATCACATGAGTGAATCGCGCCCCTGCGAATGCAGGATCGAGTGTACACGCTACTAAAGATCAAGGTAAGCCCTTAGGGGACATCACAGCACACAGTTAAGAGAAGGGAAGGGCCCAAGGGAATCAGGTGAATTCAGGTCTGAGTGTACACCTTGTATTTGACAGGTATCCCTCAATAGGGGAAGTGAGAACTGAGGGTCAAGGGAGGTCATCCATCGCTCCTGCAGAGACACAGGTGAGTGTGACAGAATGCTTTTTGGAAGATCCAACACCCTCTTCCAAAATATGCCCTCAATTAACTGCCAGATCTTGTTATCATGAAGCAAGGATGTCTCAGTGCTGTACATTAGGATTGGAACGATTTTCATCCTGTAAAACTTTACCAGGAATATCATTGAAAATCCACAGACTTTTTTCAACATGATTTTGCCTTGAGATGCTCGATTTATTGCTTTGGTCTGGAGTGAAGCCACTCTGGGAGCATCACAAGCACTTGTATTTAGGCACACACCCAGACAGATTAAAGAGTTCACCTCTGTAACCCTTTCTCCTTGAGGGTACCATGACTTGGTACCTTTTTTGCCTCTCGTATTCGCTTCCCAAAGGCCATAATCCTTGATTTTAGTGGATTTATCTGCAGTCCATTTATATCAATGTATGTTTGCAATACATCCAGCTGCCTTTGAAGGCCTACCAGGGTTTGATCGGCTAGCACGATGTCGTCTGCAAACAAGAGTCATCCCACATCCTTAACTCCCAACTTAGGTGGAAAGCACCTGACATCCTCGAAGGCCAAATCAATATCTGATATAAACAAATTGAAGAGTTCCGGGGCCAGCGGACAACCTTGTTTGAGAAACTTTGTTGTTACAATTGGCCTTGATAATGCACCTTTGGAGTTGACCCTTACCCTCAGCGTCGTTTCGGAGTAGAAGTCTTGTAATGGTTCCATGATGTTACCAGGACAACCTTACTGTTTCAGTTACTGCCACAGAGCCGACCGCTTGATGGTATCAAAAGCTTGAGTTAGCTCAACAAATGCCAGATATGTTTTCTAAGCTCTATTTTTCTCCAATCTTGCTTTGGGGATGTTTATAATAAAGATGCTAAGAGTCGTCCCTATTCCCTTCACAAAACCAGATTGCCATTCATCCCTGTTGGCTGATGTCGTTGCCCACATTGCTAGATTTTCTAATAATAGACTTGCAAATAATTTTCCGGCCACATCCAGTAACGCTATTGGGGGGTAGTTAGCAGGGTCTGACCTCTGTCCTTTTTTTATAAATAGGCTCAATTACTGTAACCTTCCATAACAGGGGAATCTTCTTTACTTCTTTGATGTTGGTAAATAGCACAGAAAGAAATTCTGCCCATTGCTCTGGATTTTGTCTAAATTTCCCATTAGTTAAACCATCGGGTCCTGGAACTCGTGAATTACTGAGCTTGTTGATGCAAACCACAATCAATTCGGGGGTTAGATCAAACTCCTCCCACTTCACCTCCCCTAGTTTGTCAACTGTGGCATTGGAGGGATTGTTATCTGAACATTTCTTAAAATATTCAGTCCAGGTGGAGGCTGGGATGGAATTCAGCATCAATGCTTCCAGGGGTGTATCAAGTCTATTTAAAATTTCACCAGTGTTGCAAGATTTAATCAGTTCCAACATAGCTCCTGCATCATTTCTCAACAGCCATTTGTTGTGCATTTTGACTAATGTTCTATGTTTTTGCTTCAATTTCCTGATTTGTTCCTCACAGGTCTTGGATAGAATTTTCCTCAATTGTTTAATGGCCTGTTTCAAAACCTTTTCTTTGTTGCAACCCCTCGATCATAAACATGAGTATGTTGAAAAGTTTGTTGGTTAATCCTGTTCTTTTTTACTTCAAAGGAATCAAGCAGAAATGTGCAATCCACTGCCTCATTGCCTTGTGTTGATTTCATAAAATCCGTAGCCAATTACAGCTCCTTTGTTAGTTGTTTAACTTTATTTTTCAGATTTCTTAGCCAATTTCGACCTGGTACTTTTTCTAAGACCAACTGCCCATCTTCTATCACTTCCTGATGTAGTGTTAGCCACACCAAACTTAGCAAGTTATGGTCAGTCGATTTTTTCCTGATTACTGACAATGATCATATGACATCCATCATATTTTTTGATGTACAAATGTAATCCAAAATTTGACCATTGGTTGTGTCATTTCTGGTAGCTTTATCCGGGATATCACCCTCACTGCATTCGTTTAACATAAATACTTCTCTTGAGGCCAACATTTGTTGCCAAGCCAAGCCCTGCTTTTCAGCCGCCGTTGTATATAACTGATCCTCCTCACGTAAAACCCCTTTCCCATCAAAGCAAACACAATTCAAATCCCCACACAGAATAAACAAGGGGTCATTCACTTTGAGACGTTGCTCATTTGTCAGTTCAGCCACTTGCTCTGGATACTCCCTACATTCAGTGCGAGCTGGGTTCCAGTAGAGATTTATGAGGATCAGAGTCTGAGTCCTCTTCCTCTTACCAATGATTAAATTGCCCACCACTTACTGAATGTATGGGTTAGGTGACCTAGATTCCAAATATTGAAAGCCCAGGCGATCTTTGATTGCAATTAGTAGGCCTGATCATGGTGATTCAATGACGCCTTTGATTGCTGGGTTTAGGTAGACTTTGTAGCCGTCTATAATAGGTTCCACCCTTAACCATGTCTCTTTGAGGCAGATTATATCGTGATCACCCAACGATTGGTCAGCCATAGAAAAAAAAGTGGACAAAGCACCTCATGTTCCAGCTAGCCAGTGATAACAAGGCCTCCCCTGCCACCTGATGAAGTTATGGCATATTGATTTTTCAGCTAGGAGACCCACCAGCCACTTCCAATTATCATCTGACCCTTTAAAGTCCCCTGGTCTTTTGCCACTAGAACGACTGGCCCCCTTCAAGTTATCACATAAACACATATCCTTTCGTCAGAACAATTTTCTTCAGCTGGCAAAACCAAAAGCCTCATGCCTAGAACACCTTTCTCATGATGGCTGAACTAAAGATCTCTTTCATAGACCACTTTTCTCAACTCAATCCTTTGATATCCTGGTTGTACTGCAAGGAATATCCTCCTCTTGATTCACACAGATTTCCTGGTATACTGTCTAAACAGGATCCTCATCTGATACTTTTATCAGGTCTTCCTTCAAACTTCATTCACTTAAGTTATTGCACAATCACATCTCTTCAAAACCACTTGTTGACTTCAGTGTTTACTTGCACTAACTTCCCCATGCAGATATCTCATATAAACCATGTATAATCCCGGGGGCTCTATATGCTCTGGAAACCGTGGGGAAAAAAGTATGGGGAATCTTGGAAAGATAGAAGGGAAAATGTGAAAAACTGCCTATGTCTACCGAGATCAACGCCTATTGAATCAATCAAATGCAAATTGGGTATCACCTAAATTGCTGTAAGATATATGCTAAAATGGTGGTCCCGAATAGCAAAGAGATAACTCTGATGAGCTTAATAGGAGAAGACATAAGCAAGAAAGAAAAGGGTAATATATTTATCCAAGGTTTAAAATCCACAAGCCTTTGATTTCTCGGTACTATTAATGTGAAATTACCCTTAATGACTAGTGATATTTGGCCGATGTTTAAAGAGCTCAAAAGGAAAGCATATATATGGGATACGAAAGTGAACGTCCCCCTAAAATGCAGTGGCCCTTATTACGACCCTTGCGGAATACGAAAAACGATGGCGGAAATGTAATACCGCCATCGAATACCGCCCGTTGCGATCATGACCCGTCACCGTAAAGTACGATGCCATTAGCGACACCGTAGTGAACGCCAACGCTAACTGCACCAAGTACGCGCACGCACGCCGTGCAAAACCGCAAAATCCGCCATGGCGCAACGGTACGCGAATGCTGACCCCAGCGGACATTCACTTAACGCCATCAAGCATGGCGGAAAGTACCATTCCGCCATGGCGAGAACTACGGCATCGCGAACCAACCGTAAATGGCCCTACTGAGTGCCTGTACTCCACTCCCTGGCCACATTGCACAACTCCTCGTAGGCGCAATGTAGTCACACCATGCAACCAGTGAAATGTACAAGTCACCCATGCATGCCAACGAACAAATGCATGCAGGGGCCCCAAGTGCCCTGTGAGTGGCCATCCACATTTGGCAACACACCATTGCCGTACTGATGCAGCACAGGCATCTGAAGGTGCAAGTACACCAAAATGAACAGAAAATCCCATGAGACAAAACAACAACAGTCCCCCATCGCTTGCCACCAGTGTAAATCACCATTCAAAGCAGTAACCTGAGGGAGACTGCACCAGCCCTGTACACTTGCCAGTAGTGAAACCAACCATCAGCACAAGCACGTACCACACAACTGTACCCAGAAGCCGGAACCCAATGCAGATCACCTCACAATACATCGCGCCACAAATCGGAATATGCCACATTACTAGCAAAGAATAACGCTACACGGTTAAAATCTGAATATAAATTTTATGCACATCAAAATCACCAAGCCCATACAGCCATTTGAACATAAACTCCCAAATGATCATCATTACTGTGGGCTGCATCCGCAATAAATGAGCAGCTTCCCCTTGTGTGACGCCCTGTACCTTCATGGTACACAGGGGCTACATCAACGTCCAAAAAGGCAACATGGAAGCGCCTAGGACCGCAGGGCCGTCCCATGAAGTAGGCACTAGTCCAGCTGGAAGCTAGGAATGCTGCACCTAGCCACTAGTACTGCGTAAGGGCATGTGGGCCATTGGCGATCGTCCCATAAGATCGTAATGGTGCTCCACTGATTAACTCGAAGCTGCAGGTGTCGACTGTAGAAGCCATCTGCAGGAGTGGCGTACAGATGGCAGCGGCAGAAGGGGAGGAGATACCTGTCACACAAATGAAAAGAATAATAGTATGGGCATCCGAACTTCATATGTATTACTCACTTCATTCAACACACCAAACCTACAACCATATGCCTGCTAGCCCACTCATAAGGATCAATTGCACCCAAAAATCACTTGCGAATCATAACGACACAAATCGAGGTGAATACACTATTACAAACGAGTGTCTGTGTGCATGCGCCTGTCAGAACAGGATCCATCAGATGGGATCATCAACGTGCATAGACACAAGTGATTGAAGGCGCGTCGAGACAGGGAGGGTTCAACAAGGGCAGACAGACGATGGTCCCACTATGGCAGCCTTGCATCACATAGCGCAGGGGAAGGAGATAGATTCCAAATCGCCATGTACATGGCAGACTCCCAATTAAATCATCTGTCCATGCATCCATTCATCATTCCCTCATCCCGGTATGAAAACGCCTGAATATTTACTCACATAACATTCGAAATGTCCATTGAGTCTGTGCGTAATGCAGTCTTCAAAATGCACTGTGCTCCTGCCCGGATCCCTTGTGTAGTGAAGTTACATGTATTTGGGAACGTCCTGCCTTATCGACCACTACGCTATAGCGCATCCCATTCAAATCATATCAATCATTGCATTCTCGTCATGGGCCCTGTCCCAAGGACATTCAACAATAGAACGTTACATTTCCAGTCAGACCTGTGGGCGTCTCCACGCCGCTAGTTGGAAACCGAAAGCGCTGTCCTTCGAATTCCTCATTTGCAACATCACGTCGAAAAGGCATCTGTGAACGCTTGTATTCACAAATACATCTATGTAGTGCGGCTGTGTGTGAAAATGGTAACTGTCCTCAATCACTGATGGGACTCCCCGTCCGTCGGTGAACGTCGGTACATTGCAGCATGAGGGTCCACCGTTGATCGAGCACTACAGTCCACTGACCCTTCACAAGTCTGCTCGCAAATGCAAATATAGTATGTGCAACAATGGGACCATAGCAGAATTAACATATAAACCAACATTTCACTGCCATCGGGATCAAGAACATGAATGCAAATGCAAGATGCCATGCGTCGAATTGCAGCGCCGTGTGCGGGACGTATTCGCACGAAAGGCATTGCAGCTGACACAGGTGGAATGAATCACCACAGGTGAAGGCTATACAGCCTGAAAACACATAAATTGCACACCCAACCCCCTCCCCCAACCACACCCACTCCAGAATGCTACCGGCAGGACTAGCGATGTTGGGCCTGGGGGACCTGATTGCACTGCAAGTACTCCAACTTCAAGAAGAAGACGAACGCCAACTACTACAACAACCGGCCGCACAGAGGAGACGCAGGAGGAGGAGGAGGAGGGCAAGGCATGGCCAGCAAGCCCCACCAGCACAGCCACTACCACCACGCAGGCAGCCCGCAATCCCACGCCTCCGAGCTAATCCGTTCAACCTCACAGCTGAGCAGATCCACACCCTCTACCGTTTGGACCGGGACACCATAACCGCCATTGTCGACATGACACACGCTGACCTTGTCAGCATGATAGATAGCCCAACCGCCATCCCACCCCTACTGAAGGTGGTGTCTGTACTCCACTTCCTGGCCACAGGCACCTACCAGCACACAGTCGGACAGTTGCATGGCATTTCACAGCCACTATTCTCACGGACACTATTCCAAGTGCTTGATGCCCTCCTGAAGCACTCAGACGACTACATCACTTTACCACGCTCGGAGCAGGAGATTACAAACACCAAAGTGGGATTCCATGCACTTGGCGGCATACCGGGTTGCATTGGTGCCATTGACTGCACCCATGTGGAATTGGTTGTCCCACATGCCATGGAGGCCCAGTACCGCAACCGGAAACAATATCATTCTATCAATGTACAAATGGTGTGTGACTCCAACAGGATCGTTACACATTGTTGTGCCCGGTTTCCAGGATCAACCCATGATTCTATGGTCTTGCGGAACTCTAGAATCCCACGCTACATGGAGCGACACGCAGGGCGCCGATCCTGGCTACTCGGTGAGTCTCATTTTATGCATGTGTATGTGGGGTAGGTGATGCGTGAATGACCTGGCAGGAAAGGGGGGGGATGCGTACATAGCAATGACATTCCACAAACATCCTTTGTTGTCCACATACAGGTGTTGCCGGGTATCCACTGAAGAGATGGCTCCTTACACCAATCCGGAACCCACAGGACCAGCATGAGGAGGACTACAACCATGCCCACTCACGTACCCGTGTGGTCATAGAACAGGCATTCGGCCTACTGAAGGCTTGTTTCCGCTGCCTCAGCAGGTCTGGCGGGGCACTCCTGTACCGCCATGAGAAGGTTGCAAAGATGGTCATGGCATGTGTCATGCTACACAACATGTGCGTACGTAGGAATGTGGCCATGCCCCCCGACGCAGAACTGCAAGCACCTGAAGATGGTCATGATGAGGGTGGGGATGTGGCAGCACCTCAAGGGGTTCCGCGAGGCACAGGAGGCCCGTGAATTACGTCAGAATATCATAGATGCATGCTTCTAGCACTCACGCCTGGTGGCTGTTACATGGACACGGGACTTGTGGCACTGTGTGTGTCTGGGACATGCACAATGTGGACTGTACGACAAGATAGGCCTCATACGCAGAGATCGATGTCCACACATCTCATTGGATGAATATGAAGAATTGTATTGCAGATGTGAAATGACATTACACACCCAATCGACCCGCCACCCAATGAAGCACAACACACCCCCTCCACCCTCCTACCTCCCCCCCGAACACAAGTGTCCAAAGACGCTCATTGTTAGTGGGCAGACGCTATTGCAAGCCCCCTCTCCGGGTATCAGGGGCACCCCTGCCTGTGGAGCGCCGATTCCTCCCAGATCTACGTTGGGGGCTGCCCTGGACGGAACTTGCAACGGATGATTTCTCTGCCTGCTCACGTCCATGCATGTCCCTAAGGGTTTGTGAGAGCTCAGTGAGCACACGGCACACAGCGGCAAGTTCACCACATACGTCTTTGGACGTCGCATGCAGTTCCCCCCTCAGGCTCTCGGTGCTTCTCTCCATCTGTCCTCTCAGGCTCTCGGTACTTCGCTCCATTTCTGCCCTGAGTGTCTCAGTAGAAGTTTCAATGGCTGCCTTAGAACCCCCACATTCAGCAGCATGCTCCTTGAGGAGCGTGGCCAGTTGCTGCTGTTGCACAATCATCTGCTCGAGGGACTGTTGCCTCTGCTGGCCCATGCCCATTTGCGGTGGTGTCACAGAGGGGCTGGACGCCTCATGTTGCCTTGCCACAGGCCTTGTGGGGGTTGGCCAGTCGTCGTCTTGTGGGTGCCCCTGCGTGGTTTCTTCATGGTGTACGGGATGATACAAACAGGGGGATTGAGACAGGTCATGGATGGGTCCTACTTCGACAGCACCGTTTTCTGTGTCGGAGCATGCTGGCATGAATGCAGTGTCACCTAGGGTGCTGCTGCCACCAGAAGCAGTGCCTTCTGTGGCATCCATTGGGGGGACCTGTGGTGCTGCTGTTGTGGACGTGCTGGCTGCTGGGGTGCCTGTTGGAGTCCCCTCCAGTGTGCTGCCACTCGATTTGTGCTGCTGCCGTGTCTTGATCCGTGCAGCTGAGGTGGAGGGTCTTTGGCCGTTGGTCTTGGCCCTCTTTGCAGGTGTGCTGGTAGGGGTGTCCTGAAGCTCGTCGTTGGAATCGGACCCTGTGGTGGAGTAAAGGAGGGCGAGCGTTATTTATGGGTCTGTGTTAATTGTAATGGCAATTGTATCACATGCATTGGGGTGGTACCTGGGGGTGATTTGGGTCAGGGCCTTGGAGGTGGTCTCATTTTTGTGTGGATTGGGGATGCAGTTATTTTGCAGTCTGCAGTTAGGGTGTGCATGCTGCACATGTAGAGTGTGTTTTTGGGATTTTAAAATATTAATTTATTTAATCTGACTTTTAAGGGGCGCTGTCATGGCAATGTATGTGGTCGTTCTCCTGGACATGTGTTTCTATTGCACTATGGGGACACATGGTACTTCACATGGTTGGTAATTGTGGATTTGGCATAGTTTTATTTGGGCCACCTACCTGATTCTTTGGATGTCTGCACTCCTTTCTCCATCCCTCCGACTCCCTCTATGCTCTCCATTCCAATGGTGGAGGCACAGATTTCTTCCCAGGGGGTCAACTTGATGGGTGATTCCGATCCTCCCCCGGTAGCTGTGGCAATGTTCCGGTTGGCAGAGAGTATGCTCCGGACGCGTATCCGTAGGTCGTCCCATCGCTTTCTGCATTGCTGTGGGTTGCAGGGTGCGGTCCCCACCGCACTTACCCGCTGTGCCACCAGGGCCCATATGGCCTTCTTGTTCGCAAGTGCCGTCCTCGTCATTTGCATCGAGAAGACGACGGCAGCATTCTCCTGGAGGGTCTCTGTGAGCACGGTGAGTTCCTCATGGGAGAAGTGGACCTGCCGCTTGCGATCGCACGCTTTTTTAGCGACTTTTCCCATATTTATTTTTTTAATTGGGGTGGCTGACGGGTTGGGATGTGTCTCAGGGTCGGATTTGTAATGGTTGTGTTGGGATTCTGATTTTATGGGTGTACGGCGTGCTGTTTCCCGTTCCGGCCCCATGTTTTTACTTCCGTTTCCGTATATTTACGGTGGCCGTAATTTGCGCTGACCGCTCATTACGGTGACCGCTAAGATGGGTGGCGGAATTGCACCTAGGGCGACGTACGACGGCGGTAAGGGGTGTTTTGGGGTCATTTCCGCCGTCGCGGACTTTGCACTTCCGCCATGGCGTAATGCTCGTGCACGATGGGTCGGAATTAGCCGCACTTTACTCCATCGTGCAGTGGCGGAAACGCTATTTACGCTATGGCGGTCATGTCAGTTACTTTCCGCAAGGGTCGTAATGAGGGCCAGTGACAGCTCCCCATTGAGAGTCAATAATGGACATACCCCAGGAGGGAATAAGACCAAGGCCAAGTGTGGGTGAAGATAAAAGTAAAGTTTATCTAAAACCAAATAGGGCCAGCAGAGAACTCTGCAAACTCCGAGAGCGCTCTGCCCAACATCAGAAAAATGTACATTATATTACAAAATCACGCCATCTATGACGTGTGCAATAGGGGATACATAGAAGTGAGGTCATTGGACAAAGGGGACAGGACTGTATCCATGATATAGGGGTGGTGCTCCCGGATTGGCTGGCATGGAACCGGTTACTTCATCAAGCACGTGGGTCAGCTGGGCTCATCTGGGTGAGGTGCAGGGTCAGGCGATGTCCAAATCATGAAGACATAAACTCTATGACATTTTGCCCTTGTGGCCACACATACCTTGAACATTATTTATACGTTTTGACATGCAAGATTTATATTACTAGACAGTTGGTCTAGATGATAAACATAAGGTTACATGGATCCAGGTTCCAATGTTATTCACACTATTTCATTGACACATTTATCAAACATTCTCTTGGATCCCATAAGAGGATGGTTTATTATTTGCTAGTATAAAGAGAATATATGGCCACACGTGGCATTAGTAGTTTGGGGTGAGCTGGGGTGGCACACAAATGAGGGGCATGCAACTGTTACATCTAAAGGCTTTGGGGCAAAGGGGCTTGTAGTCTGTATTTCTTTAAACAGAGTCTGTGAATGTAAATCGAGTTCATGGAAATACCGTGTGTCAGGGGGCAGGTGGTGGATACTCGGTGCAGGGACAGCAGGAGGTTGGGAGGCTACCTTTGTTACATTCTGACATCAGTAAAACAAGGGCCTTAAGCCATCAGCCCATCATGAGGGGCAGAATGGTGGGGGCTGAATGCACGGCGCTGCAAGAGAGGGGAGAGAAGGCCTTGAGGCCTGTTGAGCTTAGCCCCGTTTAATTTGTTAGAGCATATGTGAATCATTAGGGTGAGGTAAACCAGGGTGTTGCCACTGCATGTATAACAACAAATAATAAATTAGTTCTGATTGCATTATAAGCTATGCCTTCACATTTATCATGATCATCGTGCTGCAAAACGACTCTATTGACATTAGCCTCGTGGCTTTGTCGTTTATATTGTACACATGAAAAAACGTATACCATCTGAACACATTTTGTGAATATATATGATATTGAAAACCAGTGAGCATGTGGAGTGTATATTTTGCATCATATCGAGCGAGCTACTTGGCATATCATAGATTGATGTAGGTCTTAGGTGGGGAATGATGTGTAACCAACAATATAGGACCCAGACATATAGATCATAACGTTGTGTTCAGTAAAATTGGTTTAGACACGATAGTAAAGGATCTTTTTGTTATATCTCATAGGTTCAGCCCCTTAACATATAACTGCAGAAAGGGATTTACAGCCTGTATAGAGGGAATTAGCATTGTGGGTGAAACAGGTTGACACACAGGCATAGGGTATATATCTGTTACTTCAAACGAGGAGGGAGTTTGGGGGTAAACCACAGCATATATCTTAAGTGTAGGGTCTGCAAGTGAGGCGACATGTTTGTGGAGATGGATTGTTTCTCCCAGACCCAAACTCCTGCCCGATCATTCACAGGTCAGAGGTGGATGGAGGAAGGTGAGAGATACAGTGTTTGTCGTGTAGCTTGTTTGCACCTAGTCTCCCGTAAGAACAGAATAGCTGCACCGACACAGATTGGAGGAGGGTGAGGGAAATAACTGGCTCACTTTGCACAATCTCAAAGGGGAGCTGTGGCCCTGCAGGCTGGTTTTGCTTATAAGACCTGCTTTAACATGTACAAAATGGAGTCAGGGTTTGGTACAAAATGGAGTCCTTAATCATCCTTTTAGCTGGACTGTGCATCCATATTGGTCATCCCACGTCTATCCGGCACCTCTGGCCACAGGTGCATGGGTAGTCGTCGGACGAAAATAATGTTCAAGTGGGTCTGAATGGAGGGGAGGGGGCCTAAAAGACATTTCCTCCCATACATTCCCCCCTTTCATTACTTAAGTAATGAATATTGTAATACACCCAGTCTTTTACGCTCCTCCTCCTCGGCCACTGCCTCATCCCACGCTTTCGTAGCATCCATGCTCTGCACACACTCTTAGACTTTCCCCATACCTAGCATACTCATCTGGAGTGCAAGTCATGTAGATACAGCCCCCATCCCCCTCTCAGAAGTCCACCCATACTTCATCATACCAAACTAGCTCCCCGGGCTCTTTTATTGTTGTGTGGTATAACCTATCTACGATGTACCCGTCGTTATATATGGCTGTCATCCTATATTTTGGCCCTGAGTCATCTCCTGCTTGTACTTGTGCCTTTTGCATCATCTGCACCACTCCTTTTGCATTTCCCATTGTCGCCATCATCATTGCACTGTTAGGTACTGCATCTGTGCAGCACCTAAGGCCTAATTGGCACACACAAAAAATCAAAAGCAAGAAAACGATGGTGGGTATTAACAGTTTGACAGCCATCCCAAGCCAGGAATGTACCCACGAAAACATGTTGTTGAACCAAGTGCTGGGCTGCACCCCTCCTTCCTTCATACGCTCGCCAAGGTTGTGCCCAGCTGCTATTACATGAGATAAGGTCCCATTGTCCGCCTCTGCAGAAGGTACGAACGTGCAACATGCACCCCTGATTTTTCGTCAAACGCCTCCATCCATAGCTGTCAACAGCTTCTGCATCATCATCCACCACAGAGCCCTTAGCTCCACCTTGATCACATTAATTCCTTCTTCTGTGTCATTGGCCAGTTGGATCAGCTCCCAGTGGGTGATCTGGAGCCATTTTGCACACACCTGGATGCTTGGAATGAGGCAGGCAAAGAACGTTTCAGCTGAGTTAAACAGCCAGAACCTATCTGGAATTTGCTCCATCAGTTGAGAGGATGCCCAATATATATGGATATAATTTGACAATCTTCTTAAGACTTTGCATTGAAGTTTTCCGTCGGATATGGCTTATACAGGGGAGTTTTCAGTTGGTTGCAGGGGCCCTGGATCCTTGAAGGCCGAGGGCCCTCTCCCCACTTGGATATGGCTTTCAGGTATCACCATCAGGGCGGAATGCAGCGTTGCCAGAGAGCATGTGCCCCTCAATGACTGTGGAATGACTGTGGAAGGTGCAGGTACGCCTGTTTGCCGCAAACCCTTTAAGTGTCCATCAGTACGACAGTGTTTTGCTACAGTTCTTGTTTGTGCCCATATTTACTTTTCCTTCTCCATGAAAGCACAGTTCATAAGATATTTCTTTCTGCAGTTTGAGTGGCTTTTCAAGGGCCGTGACCCACGTGAGCTTTGCAATGTGTTGGGTCCATATCGGGGCACATGTTCTCTGGATCCATTGCAATTTTTTGTCTGCCAGTCCTCGTAGTGCCTCTACTTTGCATGTTATCGGTTCGTCTTGCCATTTGTTGTCCGAATATAATGTTCCCTTTATAACTAGAAAAGGTTCTTTCAGACACATTACTCCTTGGTGTTTCGAATAGCATGTCTTTTCATTTTTCAGCATTTCAAAAGAAACAGTGTGTGCTTGAAAAGTATTTTTTATTCTGCATAGTGCGAGATGAAGGAGACATTGGGCCTCTGCAACAGGTGACTCTTGTGGTAACAGCACTTTAGGAGTGCCCGAGTCATGGGGTATCAGAGAGCAAACATAGCAGGTCTCATTAGTTGTTTGCTTCACAGTGGAACTCATGTATGCACACCATTTATTAGACTGGTGGGGGTGTTGTGAGTCTTCTATCGTGTCTAGTCCTAGCCCGTCATATTCATCATATTTCTTACAACCTGCCCCCCTTTTTCTTCTGCTAATACCTCCCGGGTGTCCCAGAGCTTTTCTTTCATCATGCTGTGTTAAGGGTGTTCCGCCTACCCCCCCCTTTTCCCATTCATTATATAGTGCAATAAACCTCTCGACAGTTTTTTCATTATCGTGCTCTGCACTCTTAGGGTATATTGCATATTGTTCAGTTGCATCAGGTATAAGTGATACAGTTGGATCGGGATCATCATATAGCCAAGGTAATTCGAAGGGGTCTGGGTCATTCATGTCATAAACATTGAACTTGGATTCATTATATCGTGCAGTGGGGCGACTGATATGGTTGTGCTGGTTGTTTTTTTTCTCATGCTGTGTGCCGTTTCTTTGTGTCCTGTGCTCCCAGATCAGTTTGAACCCATCCCATATAAGGTGGGTACCTTGTTTTACCAAGTTGGTCCCCCCCTCATTTAGATCGATAGATATAAATGCTATGGCCCAGTACACCACCAGGCCAAACAACATTGAAAAGAATAATACTGCACAGAAGAACAACCCACATTCATACAAGTACATTTTTAAATGAAATCCACTATTCCCATTTCTATCTAATCTAATGTTGGTGACATCGGGGGCCCCCTCTGTTGTCATGGTTACTCCTACAGAATGATATATAAAGGCGGGTTAAGCATACACACATATATATATTGTTTCTTGCACTTTTCTATATGTTTTCTGTTTCATTTTAGGTATTATTCTTATACATTTTTGTGTTTTTGACAAAATACTTAAGAGTGGAGAGAGAGAGGGACAGAGAGAGACAGAGAAAGAGCGAGCGAGAGTCAGAGAGAGAGAGAGAGAGAGAGAGAGAGAGCATAGAACATTTTTTATCATCCTTGTTATTGCAATTCTATTACTTATTTGATACCCACTACATATCTATTTTCTTTACATTTTTACAATACAAAATGCCCATCTCATTTCCATATAATCAGCTTATTTCTCTTACTCTTTTGTTGCACTCATTTCATCAGTCACGCCTGCTTTACTTTTATGTTTGTGTCTCTTCGTCTGACCTATTTTCTTCCTCACTTTGTGCTACACTGTCATATGCTTTTCGTACGTCGGATACATGGATCCAATACCTCAGGCCCTTTACCTTCAATGCTGTGAGTGTGCAATACACAACTTCATATGGACCATGAAATTTGGGAGTATTCCACCAACGTACAAAACTCCTCACGTATACCATCTCCCATGGTATGAGCTGGCTTTTTGGGCTATCTGTGGCTGGTGTTACTGTATCATTTGCTGTTTCTTGTGTGAATGGGGGTGCTAGCTGCCTTGAAATCATACGTGCTGCTTGTGTGAGTTTTTCAGATAATCGTGGAACTCTTCCCCAACACTGTTGATCTTCTGTGTGCATCCGATTGTCTCCGTAGGGGTGAATGTGCTGTATGCATGCGTGTGCCTGTCACTATCTCGTGGGGGGACAAATGGGGGTCCTTGCTGGGTTGATTTCCCATTTCAAACAGGGCCAGGGGTAAACAATAGCCAATTTTGCTTCAGTGTGTAACATTGTTTTGAGAGTCTACATTTAAGGAGTCTGTTTATTTTCTCAACAACACCATTAGATTGCGGGTGGTAAATTGTGCATGATTTGTGAGTAATGCCTAACATTGCTGTTACTGCTTTGAACAGATCATTGACGAAATGCGTCCCATTGTCAGAACGTATTACATCACATATTCCCCAGCAGGAAAATACCTCCCACACTAGGAACTTGGCTGCACACTTTGCGTCTGGGTGGGCGCAGGGACCTGCTTCTACCCACCTTAAAAAGGGACTCACTACCACTATCATGTATCGAGATCCATTACATCTTTCTCCCATATCTGCATAGTCTATGTGTAATTCTCAGAATGGTGAAATTGGTTTGGGCAATGTTCCTCGCAGTGTTCTCAATGTCATTCCTAAATTCTATGTTTAGCATGTAATACATTCTATCACCATTTTGGATATTTTGTACCTGTAGGCCTGGCTCGAACCAGTTTTCCTGTATTTCAGCTGCAATATGTTGTTTGGCATTGTGCGCTGGGAAGTGAAGCTGTTGGAAAGCTATTTCTGATAGTTTCTGTGTCATTACTAGGTTGCCTGTGTTATTCTGTCACCAGAGAAGGTCAGTGGATGATTGGCTACACCCTCTTTTTTCCCAGAACTTATTTTCCTCTGCTGGCTTGTCCTGCTATAATTCTAATATCTGAGAGACTTGCATAGTATCCCTCTCTTTGCTCTTCTTCCACATGTTTTTGTAGGACATAATCACCTGTTGTTTCCTTAGCTAAATAGGACGCTTCTTTAGCAGTAGCATCCGCTGCGGCATTACCTAATGAGATGATGGGCCTCATTACAACCCAGGCGTTAAGGGTTTAACGGCGCCGTCGGCGCCGTTAAACCCTTAACGCCTGATTACCATTTTAACGCCTGCTTTTAGCAGGCGTTAAAATGCAAGGCGCTAACCCGCCTTGGTGCTAATTACGGCACCGTAATTTACGGTGCCGTAATTAGCGCCTTCCCCACTCCCATTATGCCCTATGGGGCAAAAATGGGAATGGGGAAGGGTAAATGGGGAATGGGGATTTACCGCCCCACTCACCTTGGAATGGGGTGGTAAATCCGCCAGGCACCATGGTGTAAACGGAGTTTATACCATGGTGGTAAAGTAGAGAACTTACCGCCTGGGTTGTAATGAGGCCCAATGTCATTCTTCTTTGTATGGGCCTGGCATTTAACCAATGCTACAAACGTTGGTTCCCTCAGGGCTTCTATTAGTTCTGCTAGTAGTTCAGCATGCTGCACAAGGTAACCCATCTGCTCTTCGAAACCATCTGTTTCCCCAGCGGGCCAGTCTCCCATGCACAGCTGCGGTCATGTATGCAGTGTCAGTGTATATTGTAACTGCAGTCCCCTTTGCTGTATGCAGTGCCTCAATTAGTGCCACTAGTTCTGCTGCTTGTGCTGAAAAATGGGCTGGCAATCTGTTTTGGACAACTACTTCATACTCTCCTTCTTCCAATTGAACTACTGCCACCCCTACTTGTTTTTCACCTTTTTCGCAATTTATTGATGTTGACTCATCTATGAAATATACCTCTCCTTCTGTCAGTGCATCCTCATTGGCTGTGGATGTATCATCATCTTCCCCTCTGTATGTGGCACAATCATGTGTTTGCAGGTCTTCCACTGTGCATGCTTCTGTGAGAAATGTAGCATGGTTCACTGTTTTAAACCTCACTATGTGTATATTTGCACTTGATAGTATTATTTCGTATGCTTTGGCTCTCTGTGTTGTTAGTGTACTTTTGGACCTTTCTAGTATGGCAAACAGTGAATGCTCCAGGTACAGAGTCACAGAACATCACATCACAAATATTGCACTTCTTTCAATGATGAACGCTGCGGCTGCGAGAGCTTGTTCACAAGCGAAGTGTCCCTGCATTACTGCGTCTAGTGTACCACTATAGTACGCCAAAGGCTTGTGACCCGATGATGTTTTTGTGTCAGTACTGCCGTCATTAGTGTTCCATCAAAATGCAAAAATAAATGAAATTTGCACTCATAACCTGGTGTGGCTACTCTTTCAGTGTGTTGAAGGCAGTGTGCATCTCTTCTGTCCATTGTATTGCTACGTTCTCCCTTTGTGCTTCTTTGAGGCTCTGTAGGACAGGTTTTGCGTCTCCTGCATATTCTGATATCCATGCACTGCAGTAGTTGCACATGCCATGAAATGTATGCATCTCTTTCACTGTTTTAGGCTTATTCACAGCTCATATTGCTGCTGCCCTGTCAGGAATTATTCTTTTGCAATCTTTAGATATCAGCTGACCCAAATACAACACTTCTGTTAAACAGTATTGTATTTTTTCTTTGTCCACTTTGTAGCCTTTGTTTGCCAACAATGTCAACAGAGTTACTGAGTCCTGTCTGCATTCATCCTCATTCTTCCCACAAATCAAGAGGTCATCTACATATTGGATGATTGTAATCTTGGTGTAAATATTTCCAAGATATTCATACAAAATTCTGTTGAATATGCTTAGGATCTCACAATTTCCCTTGGGCAATCTACAATGTTCATATATTTTTCACCCTAGGCTGAAGGCTGTCAAATACTGTGACTCTGTGTCTAGTGGCACTGAGCAGAAGGCATTCTTTAGATCTACCACTGTGCCTCTTTGGGTATACTGCACAGAATTGATGCAGGATTTGGGACAAGTGGGAATTCTTTTTGGATGACATAATTTAAGGGGCGTAGGTCCCGTATCATCCTCCAAGCCCCTCCCTTTGCCTTTTTGATGGGGTATATACAAATATTACAAGGTGGATTTGAAGGCACTGTGATCCCTTGCTGTAGTAGGACATGTATTGTTTCTTTTATTCCTTCTTCTGCTTCTCGTGACAAGGTGTATTGTTTTCCCCAGGGCAATAATGCCCCTGGTTTGATTTTTATTTTTACTGGTGTCACTTCACGCAACAATCCCACATCATGTGGGCCTGTTGTCCATAAATCTTTTGGCACCAGTTGCATGTCATCATTAAAGAATGCTGGTGGTGCACTTACTACGGCCATAAGTGGTAGTGGCACTTGTCGATTCTGAATCATTATGTCACAGGGAATTGCTATCTCCATTACTATTTCTCCTTAACTGTTTGAGTCAGTGAAGAGCTCCTCGTCAGACAAATCTCGCAGGGATATGTTAGCATTTATGCACAATACTGTTCGCCATTCACATCCATGTATGTCTAGTCCTATCACGGCTATCCTTTGTGATGATACCTGCACACCATGTAAGTCTAGGGACATCACTGATACTGGCATTATCTCGGGGTGTGTTACAGGACGTAACACAAATTCTGTTGGCACCCTCCATTCTTGGTGCTTCAGTTCAAGTACAACCCGCGCTAGTGTTTTCAATACCTGAATGAACATATCTGGGTCTACAGGTACCTCACGTACCTGTTGTGCCGTGGCTTGTGTGTATCACTAGCATTGCTCCCAGTGCACAGATCCTGGGAGTAGAACACACTATCCCTCTCTGTGTAAATGAAATGGTCATATTGAGCTTAGTAAGGAGGGCCCTCCCCAGCAAATGTATAGGTGACTCTTCGTAGTACAATAGAGGTGCGCACACTGTTTTATCCCCTACTTTTACATCCAATTCTTCTGTATATGGAACCTCGACCACCGCCCCAGAGAACCCCTGTGTCTCCATTTTATGATTATGTAATGGAAACCTGCCTTCTCATAGGCACGATTTTTCTGCCCCCGAGTCTGCCATAAAAATGAACTGTTTGTTTCCTATCTCCGCCCCCACCAGTGGTTCCTCAGATGCATTGAGGGTCGTTGATAGTACTGGACACGCAAATGCTCTATGTGGGCTGTCCTATGCTGATATCTCGCATTTTCCACATTATCGAAAACATTGCCTGACACGACTGCTTTTCCTCTGAAAGGTGCAGGGGCACCATTTGCCGTTGTAACAAAGGGGTTGCCAGAAACAGGGGTCATGTGTTCTCAGGCCTGTGGGTGTTGTTGTGCATTTTGTGGGGGTGTTCTGTATTCATCTATGTACCTAGGATAGGGTTGCTCTTCTCTTCTGCTGCCACCCATGGGCAGCCTGTGCGACCTTCCTGGGTGGGGGTGACCATACTGCTGTTCATTCTGATAGTTGTTCATGGGACGGCCTCTATGCTCTCTTAGAAAGTGCCCCCACCTCCCACAGATCCAACACCCCCCTCGTCCCCCTCGGGGACCTTGTCCTCCATACCCTCTGTACCAGTATCCCTCACCTCTGGACCCTCTGTACCCACCTCTGCCTCCACGGGCGGTCCTTGCTTGCCATTGTGGCCCTCCATATTGTTCCCCACCATTCTCACCGTATTGTTCTCCTCTATTCCCCTCCCTTGCCTAGTTGCGCTCTGAAACACTTGTGTTCGAGCGCAATACAAATAAAATATCATATCATATCACTGCTCCTGTCCATTTCTTGCCAGGTTTGCTGCCATCCTGGCTTGTATTGCTATCGGCCCTTCCTCCTCCTCTCGTTCTCTGTCTGTAGGGAGAGCGGCTACTGCTGCTGTGACCTTCACTAATTTTGTTTGGATTAATTTAGCCTCATCTGCCAGTCTCTTTTGAGCTATCTCTCTTTCTCTTTCTTTAATACTTTTGCAATGATGTACTATAATACTCTGTATTTCTGGCCAGCCTTTGGCTTCTATCCCACATATTTTATCAAGTGCCTTCTGAACTTCCTTAGGGAGTCCTCTTTTGATTATAAAGTATAACAGGGATGTTGATTGATCCCACTCTGTGCCCGTCTCCGCCCTCCACATCTCCTGCCCCTGTAAAATAAAGGCCATTGCATCCTCCTCCTCATTACAGACTGTAAATCTGGTGTATCTAGAAAAGTGTCTCTTAGTGCATCCCATACTCTTGCTCTTACTGTGTTAAAGGATGCCCTATCATGGCGATCACAGTCCAGTGTTATTCCGGGGAAGCCTGCCTTTACCTAAACCCTATTGGCTTGGTCACCTACTGCAGACGCTAATAAACTTTACTACAGTTTGTCTGTAAGGTAGCTGGCCCTAGCTACCTTACAGACAAACTTCAGAGAAGATTCTGAGACCAACTAGAGCTGGCAATGTTAACTGCCTGGCTATACCTAGATACAAGCTTACCACTATTGGTGGTAATAGCTTCCCTGTATGGAATTTACTGCCAGAAGACTTGAGAGCTGACCAACCTTACCTACACTTCAGAAAAAATGTTATAAAACACATCATCTCTACTGATCCTTAGCCTCCTACCCTTTAGGCTGTGTCCGTAGCTAGAGCTGCCTACTCCTACTCACCTAACATTCGCATCTAACTCTGCGTTACTGCTTGAAGCTCATGTGTAATCTATTCTACCT
The DNA here is from genome assembly GCF_040938575.1 of Ambystoma mexicanum. Classification (NCBI taxonomy): domain Eukaryota; kingdom Metazoa; phylum Chordata; class Amphibia; order Caudata; family Ambystomatidae; genus Ambystoma; species Ambystoma mexicanum. Next base: position 1,114,718,521 of record NC_090924.1, on the reverse strand, counting down.
GTGAGCTTCAGTGTTATACGAAGTGTAACACTCTGTAATTTGTATAGTTGTACATTGTATATTGTTTTAACCACGTAAGCCTCTACATTTGCACATTGTATATTGTTGTAACCACATAAGCCTCTATATTGTATTTGTATATATCTGTATATTGTGTAACTATGTAAGCCTTGCATTTTCATACTGCTGCACCCTTTTACTTACGGGTCTGGTGCGCATAATAAGTGAATAAACAAACAAACAAACAAAATTTTGACATCACCTACTGCCAAGGGAACTCCAGAGGTGTTTTTCTCAAATGCTTACATCCACTTACTTGCCCCTCCTGAAAGTGGGAGTAGCAATTTTAGTAAATTTGCCTTATCCATTTGGGCCCACGGTATATAATTGGGTCTTCCTCCCCCTCTATGTATCAATGGTAACTGTAACTTGTTTCTTTCTGTCTTCCCTGTAATTACCTTCAATCCTTTTTTCCTAACACGGCCATTCGCCCCATCCTATTCCTCAACCTTCCATTCCACTCTTCCTCCATAACCCTCCCCAAGGGAGTCTGATCTATCCCTGCTGGCACCCCACCTATTGCGCTCCCCAATCTCCTCTCTTCTTCTTCTTGTTCTTTGATATCGCGCCAACATTCTTCTTTCCTATCTGATGCCATGTCCTGTCCTTATTCGCCCCCCTCACTTGTTCCCTGACCAATTTCTATTATCCTCGTTGGTGTTTCATTGATTCGGAACAGTATTTCTCCCTTCTTCCACCCCTCTTCTGTCGGTCTCTAAGGTGGTTGTGACATCTGCGTCTGTTCTGCTCCAGAGCTGCCAGATCCTCCTTGTTCGCATATATCTCTCAATCGTGATAATTCATTTCAGGCCATTGTCAATTGTGAATCTAGATCTTGTGTGCATTTTTCAATGTCTACGGCTGGGGTACTCACCTGTCCACCTGTTCTCAAGCACTGATATGCGGGAGGTGCTGTGGCTTGGGGTGTGGACGGGGAGGTAGGTGTTGGCACATAAACTGGATCACTATACCCTTCAGCTGGTACTGGCTTTGTCAAGAGGGGATACAGTCGCGAGACCTCTATTTTCCCTTCTTTCTCTTCCCTCTCCTTCCCACTATTGATTACTGTCAGGGGAGATGTGATCTGTTCCTTGTTCTGTTCTTTTCCCTTGCTCTGAGGTACTTTCTCGAAGAGCCTCCATAAGTCTAGGATATCTCGCCTGTTGTGTAACTGTTTTCCTTTATATTTCACAAACAAGCAGGTGGCTACCATGTCTAGGACGTTCTTATTGAACGATCCTCCTTTGGGCCATACTTGAGGTAGGCCTTCCCCTTTTAACTCTGTGATCCCTCATGGTATTTTGTGCTCCTTTCTGTGTACCCTGGAAACCTTTGGCAGATGTGTGCCAACAGTGTTTCTGCACCCATTCTGTCTATAAAAATTCCTTCCCCACCTTATGAGTTTTTATAACAAGAAAGGCAATTCACAATTCTCTAGTACTTCACGTCCTTGTATACCACCTTTGTGCCACTAAATGTAACGCTTTCCAACTTGTCACACTTATAATGACAGAATATGTAACCAACAATGCAACACTGCTTTTGTCACCGCTTGTCCGTGTTCACCATGCAAAATAAACACAACAAGACAATTACATAACATCAACCAATAAACATATCACATATACAATTTTACATAGATCCTCCCTACCTGTCCCCTGTACCCTTGTGATTTGACCCTTGATACTCTAGACCCGTTTTTGTCTTAGTTCCTTATGCATTGCCTCTCTGCCCCCAAAAAAAGGAAAAAGAATAAAGCGTTTCTAAATTGTACTCTGAGTCTTCCCTTTACGTAAGACTCATACTGATTCCACTTATCTTGCTCTTTATATCTACCACTAGTCGAGATAGCACTATGCGGCGCTGCCTTCCACCCCCTCGCGGAGCTAGGTTCCTGTACTCCTTTTTCACCTTGTAGTCTCCTTACCTTGTCCTAATGGCCATATGCAGAAAGAAAAAGAAGATAGATTGAGCCCACAAACCCTCCCTTAACCATAGTAACCGTTACTCTTCTCTAATTCCCCTTTACTTCATCTGACTTTATGTACTACACCTGTAACCCTCCCCTAGCTTCTTTCAACATCGCTCACACTTGATACTCACGAGTCCGTCTTGATCCGAGACCCTCTGAACCCAGTCTGTCCAGGCGCTGTCCCGCACTCAATGGCCGCACCCGGCTCCGGCAAGCAGATCGGTGGGTTTTTGCAAAGCCGGGACCCGTACCCTCTCGCCCTACTGTGTGCGCACATCTACGGGTACCGGTTGCTCTAGGCGGGCAGCTCTTTTGAGGGGGCACGCGCCTGGGTCTCCGCTGTGGCCGGGAACTTCTCGTGTCAGAAGGAATGAAAAGAACGCAATCGCATCGGGGTCACCACGTGAAAGTGAGCATCCCCCTAAAATGCAGTGACAACTCCCCAATGAGAGTGAATAATGGACACACCCCGGGAGGGAATAAGACCAAGACCAAGTGTGGGTGAATATAAAAGTAAAGTTTATCTAAAACCAAATAGGGCCAGCAGAGAACTCTACAAACTCCTTGAGCGCTTTGGCCAACATCAGAAAAATGCACATTATATTACAAAATCACGCCGTCTATGACGTGTGCTATAGGGGATACATAGAAGTGAGGTCATTGGACAAAAGGGACAGGACTGTATCCATGCTGTAGGGGTGGTGCTCCCAGATTGGCTGGCATGGCACTGGTTACTTCATCGAGCATGTAGGTCAACTGGTCTCATCTGGGTGAGGTGCAGGGTCAGGCGATGTCCAAATCATGAAGACATAAACTCTCTGACATTTTGCCCTTGTAGCCACACATACCTTGAACATTATTTATACGTTTTGACATGCAAGATTTATATCTTGATTTATATCATAAGACAGTTGGTCTAGATGATAAACATAAGGTTACATGGGTCCAGGTTCCAAAGTTATTCACACTATTTCATTGACACATTTATCAAACATTCTCTTAGATCCCATAAGAGGATGGTTTATTGTTTGGTAGTATAAAGAGAGTATATGGCCTCTCATGGGATTAGTAGTTTGGGGTGAGTTGGGGTCGCACACAAATGAGGGGCATGCAACTGTTACATCTAAAGGCTTTTTGGTGAAGGGGCTTGTAGTCTGTATTTCTTTAAACAGAGTCTGTGAATGCAAGGCGGGTTCATTGAGATACCGTGTGTCAGGGGGCAGGGGGTGCATACTCGATGCAGGCTCATCAGGAGGATGGGAGGTTACCTTTGTTACATTCGGACATCAGTAAAACAAGGGCCTTAAGCCATCAGCCCATCATGAGGGGGAGAATGGTGGGGGCTGAACATGCGGCGCTGCAAGAGAGGGGAGAGAAGGCCTTGAGGTCTGTTTAGTTAACCCCGTTTAACTTGTTAGAGTGTATGTGAATCATTAGGGTGAGGTCAAAGTTGGGTATTGCCACTGCAGGTATAAAAACAAATAATAAATGAGTCTGATTATATTATAAGCTATGTTTTCACATTTATCATGATCATTGTGCTGCAAAATGACTCTATTTACATTAGCCTCGTGGCTTTGTCATTTATATTGTACACATGAAAAACTTATACCATCTGAACACATTTTGTGAATATATATGATATTGAAAACCAGTGAGCATACGAGTGTATATTTTGCATCATATCGAGCAAGCTACTTGGCATATCATACATTAATGTAGGTCTTAGTTGGGGAATGATGTGTAACCAACAATATATAACGTTGTATTCAGTAAAATTGGTTTAGACACAATAGTAAATGATCTTTTTGTTATATCTCATAGTTACAGCCCCTTAACACATACCTGCAGAAAGGGATTTACAGCCTTTACAGAGGGGATTAGCATTGTGGGTGAAACAGGGTGGCACACAGGCATAGGGTATATATCGGTTACTTCAAACAAGGAGGGAGGTTGGGGGGTTATCCACAGAATAAATCTTAAGTGTGGGGTCTGCAAGTGAGGGGACATGTTGGTGGAGTTGGATTGTTTGTCCCAGACCCAAACTCCTGCCCGGTCATTCACAGGTCAGTGGTGGACAGAGGAAGGCAAAAGATACAGTGTTTGTCTTGTTGCTTGTTCACACCTGGTCTCCTGTGAGAACAGAACAGCTGCAGGGACACAGAGGGGAGGAGGGTGAGGGAAATAACTGGCTCACTGTGCGCGATCTCAAAGGGGGAGCTGCGGCCCTGCAGGCTGGTTTTGCTTATGAGCCTGCTTTAACATGTACCAAATGGAGTCGGTGTTTGGTACAAAATGGTGTCAATAATCGGCCTTTTAGCAGGGATTTGCATCCATATGGGTCATCCCATGTCTATCCGGCACCTCTGGCCACCTGTGCGTGGGTAGTCGTCGGACGAACATAATGTGCAAGCGGGTCAGAATGGAGGGAAGGGGGCCTAAAAGACCTTTCTTCCCATACAGATGTTAGCACAAATTTTACTTATTTGAGTAATAGGTAAAGGTATAAAATATTTTCTGCACAAGGGCTAAAATCTTCTGCCCCTTGCAACTACTTAATTAAGGTTATAAATAGAGAGTTTGTGAGATTTATAATAATAATGTTACAATTTAATATATTACCCTGCCATGATTATATTGACACCTGGACGGCCATACCAAAAGAAGAAAGATTCTGTAGGTATGAATGTAGAGAGATAGAAACCTCAAGACACTTGCTAACAGAATGCCAAGAGCTCCAAGAATACTATGAGCAAGGCTATAAAGATCTGACATATAATATAAATATGATTGTAACAGACCAATTTTGGCCTTGTATATACATGGCAGAACCATTGATGTATGTAGGGGCAGCATTCTATATCTGGAAAAGAGTAGTGTCTGAGCAAACACTTAAAGTACTGTAAGAACTGTGATCGGAATGGAAGCCAAAGTTGAAATTTAGGATTTTTATATTAGATATTGCAAGAGGTAAATGGCGGGGAATGTGATGTGATTTGACATTGAATGTATTAAGGTGTAACTGTAATTTTGATGAATTATTGGTATCACTCTCTTTTGTATTGCATTTCGATGAACATGTTTTAGTGTACAAGGTTTTAACTAACCAATTTGCACTTTAAATAAATAATTTTAAAAAATCTCATATATTAGGGGTTGTTCAAGCTCTGTCCGTCGACCTTTCTTTCAATCTCTATTGACTCTTGGCAATGTTTGTTTCAGCTTTCCCCCAGCTCACATCTCAGGTCAGAAGAACTGTACAACCGCTGTATATCTATCTCTCTCACAATGGGCCTCATTACACGTTGTGTGCTAAAAATCGACATTTACCGGCATGGCGCTATTAACGTGTCCTCCTTGGCAAGAGGCCGCTAATAGCGTACTATTACGAGTACGCGGACACAGGCATAGCGCCATGCCAGTAATGACCCCAAAAAGACCCTTAGCGGCACCGATGAAAGCGCTGATAGCACTTCCGACCTCCCGCAACATGCAAACAACAGTCACCGCTAATAGTGGCCATCGCAATTAGCGGTCACCGCAATTAGCGTTCACCGTTAAATAGCGGAACCAGAAATAGCGTCATCGCACAGGAACGTGAAAGAGCACGGCGGCCATCTTTAAAAACACAATCCATTGCCATCCTCTGCCCCCTGGACCTGTTTCAAGAACTGTGCCATTCCACAGCCACAAGGATTCCCTCGCCATGCCTAAGGCTATAAAAAAAACAACCGACCGCCAGCGCAAGGAGACGTTCACCAACGAGGAGCTAACAATGCTCACTGAGACCCTTGCAGCGAATGCCGACGTGGTATTTTCAAACGACATGTGGTGGGAGACCCTTATCCGGAAGAAGGCAATCTGGGCAGAGGTTGCCCTGAAAGTGAGTGCGGTGGGCACCACCACCCGCACTGTCTGGGAGTGCAGAAAGCGGTGGGACGATCTCCGCCTCTGGGTCCGCAGCATCCTGTCTGCGAACCGCAACATGGCCATGGCCACAGGAGGTGGAGCCGATTCACCAATAACATTGAAGGAGTGGGAGGAGACCTGCACCAACACGATTGGTGTTGAATCAATTCAGGGAGTCGGGAGCATGGAGCATGGTGTGGCCACTACATCAGATGGAGGTGAGTGTACACATGAAACTATGCACTGTGAATGTTGAGGTCCCCCCCAAATGTGAGCCCAGATTCACCTCATGGATACACCAACATCCATACATGCATACAACCCTGGCCATGTCAGTGTCAAACCCAAACACACACACATGCACGCATCACCACAGACAAGTGCCACACAGAACCATGCATGGATGACCCACTCAACAGACCCATCACCTGCATCCCTACCAATGAAGTCCCAATGCACACAACAGCATGATTAACGTATTCTGCATGAAGTACATTGGACTGTCACCAATGCCATCCCCCTCTTTGTCCCCCACAGGCTCACATGCAGACAGTGAAGAACCTGGCACCCCCTGCCAAGAAAAAACCAAGGCGACAGGACACAAGGGACACCCCCACTACATCAAGGGGCAAAGGGAGAAGTGTTCCCATGCAGAGTGCCAAACATCGTCGGAGCGCCACTGCTACCATACCGCAGTCCACAACAGCAACAACTGCCACACCTTCAGATGTGAACCCCCCACCACAGATTCCAGCCATGGAGGGCCCACCCTCCGCTGCCACAAGTTCCACAGGTGAGGCAGCAACCACAGCGCCACTCTCAGAGGTGGAGGACCCGATGGAGTTCTCCATGGAAATGCACACCCCAACCCCCCCAGGAACCCCAGAGGCAACTCCACAGCAAACACCAGGGTCCAGTGTCCATGGCCAATCTGGTGAGGACAACACGGGAGGGTGCAGTAGCCCACCGGTGGCTTCACCAAATGTCCTGGTTGCAGAGGAAGGCACAGCAGCCACGCCACGAGCACGCCACAGTGCCCTTGACCTGGCCAGCATCAGGCTGCGCCAAGAGGACATAACTGTGCTGGTTGGGCAGCATGTGGAAGACGCTGCCCGTCTCAGGGGGGAGATAACAGAGACTGCCAGGCACTCAAGGGAGGCGATTGAAGCCTGTACCAACAGGCTGTGTGTGGAGATTGGCCAACTCAGGCAGGTCCTCACGCGTATAGTGGACGCGATGGACCGCCAGTTCCCACCACCACCACAGGGACAGACAGCCACATCATCATCCGCTAGTTCGAGGCAGACAAGCCCCCTCTGCCGCTCCACGCGCACCACGAGGCGCACGTCAACCCAGCCTCCTAATGCTGGTGGTGGCAATGGGGAATAGGGACTGCAGGGTCAATCTTCCACGTGTGGAGCAGGACAACAACATTGTGCCAGACACATAAGGGGTTGTTGTCGGGGGGAGGGGGTAAAGGGTGTTTCGGGACTGTTGTGGGGGGAGGGGTAAAGAGTGTTTCGGGACTGTTGTGGGGGGAGGGGGGAAGGGTGTTTCGGGACTGTTGTGGGGGAAGGGGGGAAGGGTGTTTCGGGACTGTTGTGGGGGAGGGGCAAAGGGTGTTTCAGGACTGTTGTGGGGGGAGGGGGGAAGGGTGGTGGGATACTTGGGGACATGCACTTTTACATCTTAAAATTCCTTAATACACTAGTGATTAATCAAAACACAGGCTTGGACTTCTTCATTGTGTATGTGTACTTTATTGGTGACAGGGTCCATTGTGCGCTTCAACACAGACACCAGTGCATTACTACCCATAACCATCCTACAGAGTGAAACCATGTTACTCAGAATATTTGGTTGATCAGATGCTGTCTCACATCACGTCCCTCCTGGCCATCGCCTCTTGCATGACCTGCATCCCGTCACCTCCGTCCTCATCTCCATCATCATCCTCATCAGGTGCTTGTATTTCAACGTCAGGGGGCAGTGGCACATTCCGTCTGATACACATATTGTGCAGCATGACACATGCCATGGTGATCTTGGACACCTTCTCATGGCCATACAGGAGAGCGCCAACAGACCTGCTAATGCACCTAAACCGTGTCTTCAAAAGGCCAAAAGTCTGCTCAATCACGAGGCGGGTATGGGCATGTGCACGATTGTAGTCCTCTTCCTGCCTGTTCTGTGGGTTCCGTACAGGGGTAAGGAGCCACCTCTTCAGAGGATAGCCGGCATCACCTGTATGGGGGAAGAATGGGGACCTGTTACTGTTCATCTCAAGAGCAGCCTGTACATATCACACAAATCGACTTTGCATTGTGATTGAAATCCACAATTACCAGCATGCATGCAGACGATCTGTGTGACTGCAATGTGCAAAGGTGAGCTCGACCTTTCAAGTGGACATGCCCCATTCATGCCTCCGACAGTAATTGACATGTCCTGGGTGAGGCCAGGTTTTAGGTGTCCCTGGGCCCAGTCAAAATTGGTACCACACTGCTAGTGTACTGCCATTCCGACATCGATGTAGCCATGCTGTGAAACATCACTTCAGTGGTGCTATAGATGCGTGGTTCAATGCTATGGCTAGGGTGATCCCTTTGCATGCATACAAGGGCACATTGCTTTATTGATGTTGTCCTGCGCTAATTCTGTATAACTATCTTGACGCCATGTTGCAGATTTGTGTATTATGTGGTGTGGCATGATGTGCAATGTGGATGTGGATGGATGTGTGATATTTGGAACCCTGGATTGTTCTCAATGTTGTGCAGCTTCAAATTGCATGTGGGTTCTTCTCAAGTACATTGTGGCCTTCCCTGATGGACATTGGCGTACATCTGTATGTCCATTTGTCCTATGGACGGCTGTCTACAACCAGTTGGAGTATGTATCTCTCCCCCCCCCATCACACCCAGTTGGAGTATGTATCTCCCCCCCAATCACACCCAGTTGGAGTATGTATCTCCCCCCCCCAATCACAACCAGTTGGAATATGTATCTCTCCCCCCCAATCACACCCAGTTGGACTATGTATCAACCCCCATCCCCAAATCACACTGCCATGTGCTTGCCCAGCTACTCACCAAGTAGCCAGAAACATTGTCTGGCTTGTCGCTCCATGTAGCGTGGTATGGTTGAGTTCCGCAGGACCATTGAATCATGGGTTGATCCGGGAAATCGGGCACAACAATGTGTGATTCTCTTGTTTGTGTCACATACCATTTGGACATTGATAGAGTGGAATTGCTTTCTGTTTCGGTAGACTATTTCATTGTGATGTGGGACCACCAATTCCACATGTGTACAGTCGATGGAATCGATGCAACTTGGGATGCCTGCCAGTGAATAGAAGCCAACTTTGGTGTTTAAGATCTCCTGGGCAGGAATATGTGTTCACGTGCATGCTTCAGGAGGGCATCGAGTACCTGGTTCAGCGTGCGTGAGAATACTGGTTGTGAGATGCCATGCATCTGCCCCACTGTATGCTGGTAGGTGCCTCTGGCCAGGAAGTGGAGCACGGTTACCACCTTCAGTAGAGGGGGGATGGCAGTTCTGATGTCTATGAGGCTCACAATGTCGTCATGTATCATGTCCACGATGCTGTTGATGGTATCCCGGTCCAGACGGTACAGGGTGTGTATCTGCTCATGGGTTAGGTTAAATGGACTGGCTCAGATCCTGGGGATTGGTGGCTGCCTCTGTGGTATTACTAGGTGCCCTGGCGGTGCTTGCAGCACCTGTCTTGCCCTTCTCCTGCTCCTCCCGCGTCTCCTCTGTGCTGCCTGTTGTCGTTGCTGCTGCACTGCAATCATATCCTCCAGCCCATGTAATGCTGCTAGTATTGGAATCATCTTGGTGTGGGAAGGGGTGTGTGAAGGGGTGTGGTGTGCTCCTTTTGTGCTGGCACAGTCTCCATTACCTCCACCTGTGCTGATTGTGTCCACCTGTGGCAGGTGGGAACACTGCTCAGTTCTCTTAACGGGTGGTTCGCGATGCCGGTATTAGCGCCATGCCGGTAAGGGGTTTTTGGGGCTTTACCATGCCGCTATTTGCATGCCCGCATGGCTTGTGATGGTGTGCTATTAGCGACATGCCGCTATTTACGGGATGTAGGGTCGCGCGCCCGCGGGCTAGCCGCTATTAGTGGCACCGTACTTCAGCAGAAGGGTCCCGATGCAGAGTGCGAAACATCGGTGGAGCGCAACTTGCCACATCATCAACAACTGCTCCACCCCCGGAGGTTAACCCACCACCACCGATCCCGGCAACTCAGGGCCCACCCTCAGCTCCTGCTAGTTCTGCAGGAGAGGCGGCAGCCACTGCCCCACTATGAGATGTGGAGGACCCCACCGACTTCCACATGGAGATGCACACCCCAACCCCCCCTGGAACCCCCAAGCCATCACCACAGCACACACCTGGGTCCAATGTCACCGATGATGAGAACATGGGAGCTTTTAGTAGCCCCCCGGTGGCTTCATCTGTTGACCTGGTACCATCACAGGCCACAGCAGCCACACCACCAGAACCCAACACTGCCCTCGACCTGGCCAGCATCAGCCAGCGGCAACAAGAAATAACTATGCTGGTTGGGCAGCATGTTGAGGAGGCTGCCTGTCTCAGGGCAGACATTACGGAGACAGCAAGGCACTCCAGGGAGGGGATGGAGGCATGAACAGACAGGCTGTGTGGGGAAATCATCCGAGTCAGGGAGGTCCTCACATGGATAGCGGACGCATCCCACCACCACCACCACCAGGACAGTCTGCCACATCCTCATCCGCCAGTTCGAGGCAGACAAGCCCCCTCCGCCGCTCCTCACGCACCACCAGGCGCACCTCTAGTCAGCCTCCCAATGCTGGTGTTGGCAATGGCCAATAGGGAGTGCATGGTGAAGCCTCCGCGTGCATGGCTGGAGGGAAACATTGTGCAAGACACATGTGGAACTGTTGTGGGGGGTGGGGGGAAGGGTGTTATGGGACTGTTGTGGGGGTGGAGGGAAGGGTGTTATGGGACTGTTGTGGGGGTGGGGGAAAGGGTGTTATGGGACTGTTGTGGGGGGTAAGGGTGGTGGGATGTTTGGGAACATGCAGATTTCCTTCTTTACGTTCCTTAATACATTGGTGTTTGAAAAAAACACAGTCTTGGACTTTTTCATTGTGTATGTGTACTTTATTGACGCCATGGTCCATTGTGCGCTTCCAAACAGACACCAGTGCATTACTACCCATGTCCATGTGACAGTACCAAACCATGTTACTCAGAATATTTGGTTGATCAGATGCTGTTTCACAGCAAGTCCCTCCTGGCCATCCCCTCTTGCATGACCTGCATCCCCTTCACCTCCGTCCTCATCACCATCATCATCCTCATCAGGTGCTTCTATTTCAACGTCAGGGGGCAGTGGCACATTCCGTCTGATACACATATTGTGCAGCATGACACATGCAATGGTGATCTTGGCCACCTTCTCATGGCCATACAACAGAGCGCCACCAGACCTGCTAATGCACCTAAACCGTGTCTTCAAAAGGCCAAAAGTCTGCTCGATCACAATGCGGGTACGGGTATGTGCACGATTGTATTCCTCTTCGTGCCTGTTCTGTGGGTTCCGTACAGGGGTGTGGAGCCACCTCTTCAGGGGATAGCCGGCATCACCTGTATGGGGGGACGAATGGGGTCCTGTTACTGTTCACCTCAAGAGCAGCCTGTTCATATCACACAAATGGACTTTGCATTGTGATTGAAGTACACAATTAACAGCATGCATGCAGACGGTCTGTGTGACTGCAATGTGCAAAGGTGAGCTCGACCCTGCAAGTAGACATGCCCCATTAATGCCTCCAACAGTAATTGACATGTCCTGGGTGAGGCCAGGTCTTAGGTGTCCCTGGGCCCAGGCAGATTTGGTACCACACTGCTGGTGTTCTGCCATTCCAACATTGATGTTCTCATGCTGAGAGGCATCACTTCAGTGGTGCTGTAGGTGCGTGGTGCAGTGCTGTGGCTAGGGGTGATCCCTTTGCATGCTTTCAAGGGCGCATTGCATTATTGCTGTGCTGGACTAATTCTGTATGACTATCTTGACGCCATGTATGACATTTGTGTATTTTGTGGCGTGGAATGTTGTGCAATGTGGATGTGGATGGATGTATAAGGTTTTTAGACCTGGATTGTCATCTATGTTGTGTAGCTTATAATTGCATGTCCGTTCATCTCAAGTACGTAGCGGGCTTCCCAGATGGACATTGGCGTACATCTGTATATGTATTCGTCCGACGGACGACAAGCTACACCCATTCCGAGTATGTATCTCTCCCCCCCAACCACACCCAGTTGGAGTATGTATCTCCCCCCCCATCACACTGACATGTGCTTGCCCTGCAACTCACCAAGTAGCAAGTAGCCACGAATGTTGTCCGGCTTGTCGCTCCATGTAGCGTGGGATAGTTGAGTTCCGCAGGACCATGGAATCATGGGTTGATCCGGGGAAACGGGCACAACAATGTGTGATTACCTTGTTGGCGTCACATACCATTTGGACATTGATGGAGTGGAATTGCTTCCTGTTTTGGTAGACTACTTCATTGTGATGTGGTACAACCAATTCCACATGGGTACAGTCGATGGCCCCGATGCAACTTGGGATGCCTGCCAGTGAATAGAAGCCAACTTTGGTGTTTGCAATCTCCTGGGCAGTCTGTGGCATGAATATGTGTTCAGGTACATGCTTCAGGAGGGCATCGAGTACCTGGTTCAGCGTGAGTGAGAATACTGGTTGTGAGATGCCATGCATCTGGCCCACTGTATGCTGGTAGGTGCCTGTGGCCAGGAAGTGGAGCACAGTCACCACCTTGAGTAGAGGGGGATGGCAGTTCGGATGTCTATGAGGCTCACAATGTCATTGTGTATCATGTCCACGATGCTGGTGATGGTATCCCGGTCCAGACGGTACAGGGTGTATGTCTGCTCTGGGGTTACATTAAATGGACTGGCTCTGATCCTGGGAATTGTTGGGTGCCTCTGTGGTATGATTAGGTGCGTGGTGGTGCTTGCTGTGCCTGTTTTGCCCTCCTCCTCCTCCTCCTCCTGCATCTGCTGTGTGCTGCCTGTTGGTGTTGCTGCTGCGCTGCAATCATGTCCTCCATCCCATGTAATGCTGCAAGTATTGGAACCATCTTGGTGTGGGAAGGGGTGTGGGAAGGGGTGTGGTGTGCTCCTTTTGGGCTGCCACAGTCTCCATTGCCTCCACCTGTGCTGATTGTGTCCACCTGTGGCGCGGGTGGGAACACTGCTCAGTTCTCTTAACGGGTGGTTCGCGATGGCGGTATTAGCGTCATGGCGGTAAGGGGTTTTGGGGGCTTTACCATGCCGCTACTGGCATGTCCGCTCGCCTTGTGATGCTGTGCTATTAGCGGCATGGCGTTATTTACAGGATGGAGGGTCGCGCACACGCGGACTGCCCGCTATTAGTGGCACTGTACTTAGCGGTGCCGCTAATAGCGGTGAGCCAGGTCGTAATTAGCATGGGGATTTAACGTTACCGGTATTCCATTACCGGTAACGTTAAATCCCTACCGCCTGTCTTGCTCTGAACTCCTGTCCAGACAAGACTCTTTATAATCAAAGAATGTTGAGTGTAAACCATGCATACCTGAGGAGTAAATGTTATTCCGCTGGGGAGGTTTTTCATACACAGTGGTTTGGGTTTTAACTTGGGGAGGATTAGTAAAATGAGAACATGCCATCAGGTATTTAGGGATTATAGGGTTTTCCTCTTCATATAGAAAAGAATACTGTGCCCCTCCCGCAGAAGTCATCACGTCTCCCGGACAGCCATCTCCTCCCTCATAATACCACCCCCAGATTCAGGATCAGATAGCGGCTGCCTTCCCCTGGGCATATAATAGCACTGCCTGGTGAATGCCTAATAGTGACACACATGCTTAAACTATTTGCTTTGCCAATGCTTGTTTTTAACAGGACTTCAGCGAAGGACAGGCATAGTGCTTATACATAGTAGCTGAAGGCAGACTTATATTCACTCCATTCAATAATAAGATTGATATATTTATTCAAAATGTGTTCGATGTTTTCTTGGCTTGAATCCTAAAGTAAAAATTGGAAAAATAGAAATCTTACTTTTGGAGAGCACAACCAAAATGATTCAAGCCAAACAAAAAGGTCTAGTAAGTGCCATTAGACCTTACAAATCATTCGATCAATTCTGACAACCGACTATTGAACAACAATAGAGTGTATTCCTGTGATTTATTCTAAATTTTGAATGAAGTGAATGAAAATGTTCTTATATCTTTTGGAATCATAATAAATACAGAAGGTGAAAGTGCAATACTGGTCTCCCTCAATTCTTCAGTTATTCCAAAGCCCTGGTCATCCTCAGGGAAGAAAGTCCTAATTAGCAGCTCACCTCTATTTTTCTACTTTTCTATTATAAATACAAATTTTAGGTGAGCGCCAGCGCTGCCAAAGGCTGATTTCTTTTCAAATTCATATATGAAATGAACGTATTTCAATAATTTATTATAAAAAAAAGCATGGATGCCGTTGTTTTATTTCTACGTTATGTTGAAAAACAAAGTGTGTATGGGCGCGATATAAATAAAATGTCATAGCATATCAAATGTCCACATCTTGGTTTATAAACTTGACGGCAACCAGAAAATTGTGCTGCTTTGAGCGCATTTCTCTTCGATATAATCTATCTTCCGATATTGTACTTTAAAACAAGCCCACAGCATATACTTCAAAATTCTGTGCAGGTTAGCACGTTGGATCAGATGAATAATGGGTAGTTTAATCAGAGCTGCATGCACTAGCTGGCTCATAAAATACGCAGTGACAGGCTCTTAATCCTTAAAATCTTAATTTATTTTGGGTCAATGGCTTTTCTGTAATGTACTGCTCTTATTATTTTCAAAAATCAAAACAAAACGTTTTCTATCTGCTGTACAACAAAAGTGTGCCATGTGTGTTAGTTTACAGTTTAGGAACTGTGAGAAATGCCACCCTATTGCTATTCTTAGGGTTCACTGGCATTTCCCAGCCAAGGGAGGAACACAGTGAATAAGCATATCAGACTTGCAAGAAGTGTATGCAGGGGAACATTGGATTATGCCTCTGCTTTTCAAAGCCGTAGCTCCCACTGTTTATTGCTTCAATGACAATCCAACACAAGAAACTTATATGCAGGCATTCATTTCTTACAAGTGCCACTGATCTCTGATTTAAAAGAAGAAATCATGGTTATATCAAAATGCATTTTACTTTTGAAGTAAAAAACATTATCTATTTTCAAGTGGTCTGTGACAAACCCACCTTTAAGAGATCCATTGAAGTGCGCTTGGGAACTCTGGGGCCCATGGAAAGCCATCAGCTCGGTGGCGCAACTCTTAGAGGGGGTATGTGTAGGATTGCCCAGGCCAGATCTCTCCGAACCTGCCCTCTGGCTCATCTACAGCTCTTGTGTGCCCCAGAAAGTGTTGTACCTTATGAAAAGTGAAGGAAGATGTTTAGTGTTCCTATTACTTCGGGGGAAGCAGCATAAATGGAGAAAAACCTAAAAAAACTGCCAGAGAACACCGTCTCCATGATAAAGTTAGCTGTGATGAACTGTCTGGGAGCGTGCTGTCCTGAATCTGAATCCGCAGCAAAAGTAGAACCTAGGCGCAGTTAGATTACCTTATGTTTTCAAGCCCCTGATTGGATCCCTGCGTTGAGCCTGCCAAAACCCACCTTACAATAGAGAAAACCAGAAGAAACGCAGGTGCTCAGTGCATGTAGACTGCGATCAAGCAAAGGTACCGTACAACTCCCCTCACCATCTCCAAGGTGGATTTTGCGGGACCCTCCCGTATACTCCACAACATGGGCGCTTGTGGGAAAAGGCGGTACTACTACTCGATGCATAGAACACTGGTTGTGCCCCTGCAAAAGTGACCCAGAAATGCTCCTAACTCAACCGCACCAACATGCAGGAAGGTGTTCCTAAAAGTTCACCTCTTCCCCTCACAAATAGCCCTGAGAGTGGACGTGCCTGTCACTATTTGAAGTTGTCTTGTAAAAGCAAAAGAAAATATCGAGGATGAGTACCCCAAAAGGAAATACACCAAACACGGGATTATAAAGATTCTCAGATCTTTATTCAAATAACTGTACAGTTTACAAAGAAACAAAGTATCACAGCGAATACCAGCTCTTTCGGTGTGAGAAGTGAGAGGTACTGGACGTGTAAACATTTGCATCTTTTATACAGTTTCCAATCGTAATGTCCAACCCCTCTGCAGGTTAATAATTCTCAGTCTAGGGTTCGTGCCGAGTTCACCTCTAGTTTATCCAACTATATGCATGTGAATTATTTCCAGTATGTACAACAACAAGTCACAATGGCAACAGTGTATCTTCTAAATAAACATTAATCCTTAGTGCACGTCCTACACAATATAGTTCAACAAGTGTTCACGTTTTGTATTTAAACAACATTGTATTTGATGTATGTCTGCGGATCGGACTTGTTGGCGCAGATAATCCTCGATCTACAGCTCAAACGTAGGACAAGGTCTCATTACACGGTCCTAAGATTTGACCTACGGGCACTTTGGACATTAAATTTGCGCAAAGGTCAGGACGGCTAGGTTACAAGCGGGAAAACACTGTCCACCATTTTAGAACACAGAGTGATTTTGAAACGGAAATCAAAATGGTGGATGGACCTAAAATGGCAGCTAGGTCGATCCATGGTCTGATGTCACCTCTCTTCCATTGTAGTATTGCACGTGTGTTGCAAGATATGTTCTATCCTTTCTCTGTGCCCAGGTGTGCCTGGGGGTGCTCTCTCTTACTTCTCTGTGCATGGGTGTACCTGAGTGTGCCCCCTCACTTCTCTAGCCACAGGGGTACCTGGGAATCCCTCTGTTATGCATACATGTTCCTGGAAATGCACCATTCCCTCTATGTATTGTCCGGGTGCATCTAGATGTGCACTTTGCCCTCTCCATGTATGTGCCGGCCTTTCAAATGTGCATGACTGTACCCTATAGACTCTCTGCGTAACTGTACCCAGGTTGTTCTCTCTTCCCCTGTGTCTGTGCACAGGAGCTCTGCGAGTGTTTACCCCCTTTTTGTGCACTAGCCTCCCACAATTGAATGTACGCTCTGCTGAGCTTTGCCTGGTTGTTCAGCCCCTCTCCTGCCCCCTTGGTATGTGTTGCGAGAAGTAATGAAAGATCCTCGAGGGTTAAAAGAGATAGTGACGCAGTGAGAGTACAGGGAGGAGCCTCAGTAAGGAAGAAGCAGTTTGCTGAATAAAGTATTGGTTGAAAGCAAGATGTATCCTGTCATTCTTAGTGTAATAGTCAAATATAACAACTACCGACGAGGATAAAAGCACCATCTGACCCGACACAGAGCAGCCATACTTAGGTAAAGAGATTGCAAGCTACTGGCGATACTCAGGCATCCTTTGGGGGCATTCACCCATCCTCACTGAGCTGGACAGCCAGCACCCTTTCCGACAAGTAGCGCCAACATCCGTGCACTGTGTGAGGTGCATACCCAGCAGAGATACCGGCATCGGAGCAGTGGCCCTGCCCACGCTGTTCTGCGCATCCTTGCCGACAAGTGTCAGCCCCCCAGTGAGTGTGCTGGCACCCAGACATGGAGAGGAAAGCAACACGGGGCATGCAGAACAAAGTGCAGAGGCCTTCCTGCACAGCCCATGCACGCGGCACGACAGCAACAGAGCTGCTTTTATACAGGAGGAAGCCCCCCCTGAGCATGTTTGCTGATCTGGCTCAAGTAGACACGGTGAGCAAGCACAACGGTGGCTGCACGCACACATAAAAGCAAACACAAAAAAAGCATTTAGCACTGATAGGAGCTCACCACCCAACAAGGTCAAATTATTAGCTATATACATGATTAGCAACAGCCAGTGCCAGCAAGGCACACATGCCCGACCTGGAGCGCCAGAGGCCTAGAAAGACGACAAGTGACCCCACCCTGATGGCAAACGACAGGGAGAGGATGGCGGAACAGCACCCACCACCAGCCCCAATGTAGAGAGGAGACGAGCACACCTGACTCCATGGTGAACCAGGCAGGGGGGCAAGGTGCAACACCACAGACCACTGGCAACATTATCTTTTTTGAGGAAGCCAAGCTCACACTCCAACCGCAGTCAGCCAGAAGACCCAGGTGGACTGCGTGGGTAGAGGACTTCTCTGGGTTTATGAAGGCAGCGGGGGAGGAGGCGTCCCCAGTATTGAAAGACATATTCACAAATTTAGCTGGGACGGAGGTCAATGGCATCTTCAAGACATTCTAGTGGAAGACAGAGACACTACCAACGCCCTTGTAGTGGCCCTCGACAAGAAACTAGTTCTACAGTTGAACACGGACTATGAACGGTATCAACTAGTGCCACCAGACCTCCCATGAGACGGTGGAGTTCATAACCTGTCTCCGCCAGAAGTAAGTTCACTGCCAATTCTCAGCCTTCTCGGATGCGGAGCAATCCGGCTCTGTATCATTGAGGGATGCACATTGTCCATGCCCCGCAAGAAGCTCCTGATGATTGATGAAGTTATTGAGATGGTGAGAGTACATGAGAGCGTGGAGATCCATGTGTCCGCCATAGAGACCCCAAAGAAGAAAACAGAGAGTGACGATGCAGTAGCAGCGCTCACCGGCATCAGAGACACAGGAAGGGGCCTGCAAGACCAGCAAACATCACCAAGAGGACGCAAAGAGAGGGCAAAATGGAGATGAGACCACGGCCAATGCCCACAGTGACTGTGCTACCGGTGCGGGCAGATTTTCCCTCATGCAGGCCCATGCCCAGCGATGACCCAGAGTTGCTGGGAAGGCCATTTCCAAGCCATTTGCCAAAAGGGGAGACCCTTTGCGCTGGCCCGCTAACCTCATGCGTCACAGAGCAACTGGAGACAAACATACAGACCTACAATGGCAACCGCGCAATGTAGACAACAACAATTTTATTTAAAACAGCCAGGAGAATGGTTGCAGCTACCCAGATGACCCATACACCAACTTGGATGAATTCCTGTACTATCAGGACCCCAATTTCCCAGACAAGCTGTCAACCTCATTCACGGGGAACAAGAAGGCAGCGAGGTGCCCAAAATACTGGTGAGCATGGATGCAGTCACACACATTTTCATTGTAGACACGGGGCCACCATCAATATAATGGGGGAACGGGAATTCCTTCTCTCATGAAACAATCAGGGTTTGAAGCCGTCGAAAGCAGGGATTTTCCAACGGGGAGCCAGCGTGTCACTCCCATCTTTAGGACAATTCAAGAAAGCATTCTAATTCAAAGGAAAGAATGTTCACACTGTCATCTATGTACTGAGGAGCCCTGTCTGAGAGAAATGCATGCTGAGCTATCGCACAGCACATAGGCTTTGCCTGATAGACATTACATTTCAGGACGACTATGTAGTTATATGCACCAGGGACCAATAGAAAGACAAACTCATGTGCCACCTGAAGGGCTCGCAAGTGAACAAGGATATGATCAGGGATGCATTTCCCAAGCTCTTCAAAGCTCTAGCTATGCTGAATTACACAGTGATCGGCTCCATATCAATATCTAGATTAAACCTGGACTGCAACAACCAAGCAGAGTAGTGTTTCACCTGCAGGGAGCCGTGTCATGAGAGTTGCTGCAACTATTAGACAATGACATCATTGAACATGCGATGGGGCCCACACCATGGATCTCTGGTTGTGGTACCAAAAGATGGCAACAGACTGAGACTCTGTGTTAACATGAGGGTGGCGAATACCGCCATTGAGAGAGAGAGAGGCACCCACGTCCAAAGATAAAGGACATGATTGAGAACCTAAACTGTGCCACTAAGTTCTCCAAATTAGACCTCAATCAGGGTTACCATCAGTTGGAACTACACCCTGACTCCAGGGGGATAACCACGTTTGCAACCCATGACGGTCTATTTCGTTACAAGCGCCTGAACTTTGGGATATTCTCATCCGCGGAGATATTCCAGGAGACTATCCAACACCTACTCCTCCTGGTCAAGCTTGCCTTCAATTACTCCAATCAAATCCTGATATACGGCACCACCCAGAAAGAGCACAACCAGTCGCTTATGGACGTATGCAAAATTTTAAGGAATGCAGGGCTCAACCTGAACTAAGAAAAATGCAACATAAGTAAACATAAGCAGAGGTTCTATGGACATATCTTTTCAGGGGAAGGGATGCAACCCGACACAGCGAAGGTGCGAGCCATCAACGACCTACAGGAGCCCACCCACATGGGGGAAGTTTGATCCTTCCTGGGAATGGCTGGACACTGTGCCCGATACCTGCAGAGATACGCGATCACCACTGGGCCACTGTGACAACTTCTGAGATAGGATGAGTCGTTTGTATGGTCGGAAGAATGTACAAAAGCGTCTAACACCATAAAATCAGAACTGAGGAGAGCAACACACCTGGCATACTCTAATTCACAATGGCACACAGAACTGGTAGTCGATGCCAGCTCGGTTGGCCTAGAAGCCATCCTAGCACAATGTGAAAGCCTGACGCCCCTGCAAGCTGTGTTGTGGCATATGCAAGCAGGTCCCTGTCACAGAAGGAGAGCGCATACTTCCAGGCGGAGAAAGAAAGCCTGGGAGCAGTGTGGGCCTGTGAATACTTTCACCACTTTGTGGTCAGTAAACGATTCACCTTGTAACCAACCGCCAAGCCTTTCTTTCATTGTTTGGCAGTCCAAGAATGAAGATGCTTCCATGATATAGAGGTGGGGTATCCGCCTCCAGGAGTATGATTATTTAAAAAAAATGTTTTTTAAAAGTTTTATTGGTTTCATACAAACATATCAGAAAGCAAAAAAAAACCTTTAACAGTTTACAACAATTCATCCAATTACCAAGAAAGTTAAAACAGGTACCCAAAAAATATTACCTTTATGCCGCATCTTAGTGCTTTAGTCTAGTAAAGTCCTTCCCCAGACAGGAAAAATAAACAAAAGAACCCCGAAAGTGACAGACATTCCCTTCATTCAGGGTGGAAAGTACTTCCCCAGGTTGAGTAATATAAACAAAAACAAGAACATCAATCAATCCCTTCAGTCAAAATTTCCACACTTAAAATTCGCTCAACGAATTTCATTGCCGCCAATACCAATCCAACCCTCTCCCCCAGTAGCACCAACTTCCACCAATCTTTCGCTGTCAATGATAGTGTTTTAATCAGTTGCTCTCCTAGGTAGAGTGATGGGAGTTCAGTTAGAGCCCTGCATCTCATTGCCAAATGGGGTAATTATTCAACCTGGCCCCTTTCCTCACAATATCGACAGTAGGTATTTTCCTCCTGAATTTGGTGCCTTCTTAATTGCACCTCTTTCGTAGGCAAGATGTTCAGCCAACATCACATCAGGAGGTCTCTATAATGAACCGATGGAAACTTCTGAAGGTACCTCAGTAGATCATTCAGACCTTTCTTCTCTTTCCACAGACCATAGCTTAGGTTGGCCCTCTCTTTTGCTTCTGAAATTTCTATCCAATCTGATTTTTCAAGCAGGACTTTAACTTTTGATGGGTTCCTGCAAGAACTTCAGATTGGATATTATGATGGATTAGGACATTCTCTATTTTTAATTTCCAATCTTTAATAATCCTTTCATCCTTATTCTGGGCCCTTAATATAGCAAAGGGTGGTGCTCCCTCCGTCATCTTAGATTTCCTATATAATGATATAGATTTACATAGCACTACAGATGCCATGGATTGTAGACAAAGATTATATCGAATCACTGCTACAGGAAGCGTGTTTGGCAACCTCAAAACATTACGCCAAAAGTAGCCCTCTAATAGGGCTCACACTTCCCACGTCAGATTTAGCAGTGCTTCTGCTCCATACGTTAACACTTGAATCACCTTTTGTTTATAGATGGTGATTACCAGTGTCAACGAGAAGCTACCACATCTCTTAGTAATGGCCACCCCCTGGATGGTTAGCTTTCTCAATTTGTCCTTCAGAAAAGTACAGTGGTCTTTTTCATTCAGATTTTTATTTATGACGGTACCCAAGTAAACAATTGTTTCAACAATCTCCATGGGTTTTTCTCACACCATCCATCTAAAGGGCTCCCTATGTTTTTGACCCGCCTATCTCATCACCATTACCTTGGATTTATTGGCGTGTATTATCATACCATTCTCCTATACATATATATATCAAGCGCCTTTATACAGCGCTGAAGGCCGATGGCTGTTTGATCTAAAAAGACAATGTCAGTGGCGCATAGGACCCTAGGGAACCTCACAGTTGTTTAGCTTAGGAGGGAAAGCTTGAATCTTCTTTTGTGATACTCCCAAATCCGACAGGTATGGGCTAAATAGTAGGGGGGCCAGACTGCAGCCCTGTTTTAAACCTCAAAAGGTGTGTATTTTCTGCGACAGGCTTCCATCTGTAGATATCCTTATCTGGACAGATGTATCCATATTCAGAGCCTGGCCCGCTTCCAGCACATCCTTAGGGCACTTCCAGATCTTAAGTTTTGCCCAAAGACGCTGCCTGTCTACCCCATCAAAGACCTGTTTACGGTCGATAAATGCCATGAAGATCTTAGACTTTGATTCCATTACCCTCAGCTTCAACATATTAAGGATGAATAGATTCAGAGACGTCCCAACCCCCTTTACGAAACCTGTCTGCCTGGGATCTCGTTTACCACTTATTGTTGCCCAGGTATACAGGTTCCACAGGATTAGTGAGGCAAAAAGATTCCCCGGAGAATCAAGAAGGGCAATGTGGCAATAGTTCTTGGAATTGCCTCTATCACCCTTCTTGAATATTGAAACCACAAGGGCTTCTCGTCAAGACCGGGGTACTTGTTTATTTGCCATCACTTGATTGAACAGATGTCAAAGTATGATTTTAAAATATTTTTGATAAGCCATCTGGACCAGCTGCCTTTGATGAACTAAGCTTGGACAGCATCCGTCTGGCCTCATCAATGTCTCAAAAGCAAGCCCAGCTCTCTCTCTCTTCATATCCACCTTTAGCTGGGTCATTCCTCTTTCTTTGACAAAGAGAGATGAATAGTGACTTACCCAACCCTCTTCTGTGACCTGACCCATCATGTATGTTTCTCTGAAAGTACCACAATTATAAATTAGGTCCCACGTGCACCATGAGTTTTTCCCAAAGATGGCTTTCAACATGTTTTTTCGGCATCATTTTGCAGCCTCTGGATTCTTTTGGCCTTAACCCAGTTTTTATATTTCTGTCTCCATTTCCTAATTTTTTCCTCCCATCCCTGGATCTTTCTCCCCAATCAACCCTTTGACATCCGCTTTCACCCCTTTAGCAGGGGTTTGTTTAAAGTCCTTGAGGATCCAAGCATATTCCACAATTTCTTTATTACCAACAATCGCCTGTGTATATCGGTTTGGTATTGTGACAGCTTCTCTTGGATTTATCTTGAGCCTATTCTTTCCCCAGGATAGCTCCACTGTGGGCATCTTTCATCTCTTTTGTACAAGACAAGGCAAGATGAGTGTGATAGCTAAAAGATCATGGCCCTCATTACGATACTGGCGCTAAACCATGGCGCTATTAGCACCATGGTTGGTGCCGGCATCGTAACGAGTCTGCCAATGTTCAATGGGGAATTACCACCGCATTCCACTGTTGGCGGGGCGGTAATTCCCCATTGAACATTGGCCCTTCCCCATTCCCATTTTTGCCCCATAGGGCTCAATGGGACTGGTGAAGGCGTTAAGTATGGTACCGCAAATTGCACCCAGGTCCCTTTGCGGGTCCCTACTTTAATGGCTGGTCTAGACCAGCCGTTCAGGTCGGGTCCCGCAAAGGGACCTCGCAGTAAGGCGTTAATGGGTTAACAGCGCCGCAGCCTTTTACGGCGCCGTTAACCCATTAGCGCCTGGGTCGTAATGAGGCCCCATGATCACTCTTGGGTAACTTTACAACCTTAAACCACTCCACCGGGTCCCCAATAACTCTGGAGACAAAACAGTAATCAAGACAAGCCGTCTGGGCTCCATTCAACAGCTGGATGCTCCTTGTCTATCCCCATCTGTTTGACTATTTAGCATCATATATTAATGCAACATTGATTCATGTAACCATTTTCTGGCCATTCATTCTTGTTGTGATAGTAGGAGTGGCACACCATCTTTGGAGAGCAGCCTCCTATTAAAATTTCCACATATTATAATCTGTGGATCCAACCCATCAATTAAGGCTACATCCACCGTGCTCATAACAGACTGAATAAATTCATCAATGTGCAGTTTGGTAACATTTCTATATACATTTATCAGTAGGAGATTGAATTTTCCTACCGAAGATTGTCTGTATAGGTTCACTATTTGCACGTGTGGGTTTGGGGTTGTATGACTGCGTATGCCAAAAACCTTATCAACCTTAATCAGGGTTAGCAGGCCCGAAACAGGTCGACCCAACACACCCTTACAAGCAGGATTGAGGAATGCCTCATAACCCTCACACAAGGGCTTGGTCCCAGTCCAAGTATCCTGAAATCAAAGAACAACATACTGTACCAAAACATTAGATTCCTCCATAAACATAAATGTGCAGCCTCGAGAATTCCACACTCCTATTTGGATTCTCGACTCTGATACCTTCACAGCAGTCTATTTTTGATGTGACTTTCCCAAAGCTCCTGCAAGCCACTGCCCTTGTTTGTATCTTCATGATGTTGCTTTTGCCTGTTTATGGCCCCATTGACATCCTTTTGTTGGGGTCTATTTTCCACCGTAAATTTGAGTCCAGCAAGATTGTTCCTTTCTGTGATTGGTTAGGGGGCTTTCAGGGGAATTTTCACCAGTTTTCCCCCCACTTCCTCACTTCATTCACTACAGTCTGCTGTTTATTATGCGTGATACTTAAAGCTTCCTTGTTGTTAGCTTTTGTAGCCAAAGACATCTGTTCGTCACTAAGGTCATATCCCAAAGGTAGCAGCTTATCGCTATGTTTCAGTAGGGCATCTATGAAGAGTTGTGGTTCAAGATGCAGAATGACCCAGTCATTTTGCTTTTCACTCACAAATTCTACCACTCTTAGGTCTTCTGTTGTAATGTACCTTAGCTCAGCAATAAGGTGCTGTAATTTCATTGAATTGGTCCGATTCAATATTGGAGCATCGGGACTCGGCATTATTCTCTCCAGACAAACTCTCTGTTCCTTTATGCATGACCAGGATGAAAGATGATCACTTTCCCAGAGGAACCCTTCTATCTGGCGGTCCTTATGATTGAATGTATGGGCCGCCCCCGTGGCCTCTTCAATAGTCGCACTTTGGCAACAAATCAAAGACTCTTGTGGTCGCCTTTTTTCCTCCATGGTTTGAAACAGAGACAGTGGGGTCTTTTCGTTAAGTCCGTCCCACCTCCTTTACTTTTTCTCTTCCAGATGGCATTTGTGTCATTTGGGATTCTTATCTCTCAACTTCAAGCCGATCTGCTTGACATATTATTCCACCCATCATCATCTTCTTTGTCTAGGATCTCAATTAAATCACTCAAACAGGTTCCCGAAGCGGAGTCCAGATCCCTAGACTTGTTAGTTGCACTTTGACTTAGTTCAGTTACTTGCTGACTAGTCAGTGAGTTGGTTTCATGGGCGATCACTAATTCAATTCTAGCTCTCTTTGCTTTTTAGCTAGGCATCGCTCGAACAGGAGTTTTTATATTTTACAGAAATGCTCTCGAGCCATTTGATTTTCGCTTCAGATCCTGTTTTTTATTTTTGGGTTTTTTCTCCATCGGTTTTTCGAGAACAGTCCACCCCATCAAGCGTCTTTATTAGATTAAATATTGCAAAAGACACTGCGTGATTCTTTGTAGCAACTTCCGTCAATGCTATTTCATCCACTGGTTTGTCTAGGGCCTGCCTTTGATCTAGGGGCTTCTGGGTGGCTACAGTATTTTCTGCATGACTAGATACAGATATCTTTTGCTCTTTTGATGCAGATGTTCTTTCACTTGAGTTTGCATCCATTTGCCGTCTTCAATTAGGGGTTCCATCAATGAGGTTTGATCTAATGTCTCCCACCTTGCAAGATCGCAGAGGCGGGACAGCGATTGGACTGAAGCTTCCGTTTCCGTATTTAATCTTGCTACGATCTTGTTCACAAAGGTATCCAAACCAATCATCTTTGTATGGACGATAGCAATCAGGGTGGCCTGATCTTGTAAAGTCGAGTTCAGTGCTTCATACAATTTGCAGAAAGCTGTCATCGCTATGGTGAGCGTGGCCATCATTGTGTTCTGAATTAGGCCTAAGTCCTCTCCGATTGAGTTTCCCCATGTGGTTCTTCATTATATCTATTTTGGGAGTTACTAGTAGATGAAGCTGAGGTAAGGCTAACCTGTGTGAATCTATACAGTCACTCCCTCACTGATTGCCTTAAGGGTCTTGCTTCCAGCATTTCACTTATTTGCAATCCTTCGTTTTGTCTATAACTTTCCTCTGAAGACCTCAAGTATTCTTGGCTCAGAGGGAGAAGGGGGTCAAAAGCCTTTTCACCATGGGACCTCATTTTAGCATTACACATTGACACTCTGCGCTGGCTGGTTGATTGAAAACATGGGTTATTCATGCACGTCACTCAGGGCCTCCAAACGTTCCTGTATTGCAGAAAGACTTTTCTTCTGTGAGAGTTGATTTTATCTGTAAAAGCAGTAAGATCTTTAGCCAGCTGCACCGCAAGATCGGAATCTCAGAGTTCAGACAGGCTCTCGGGAACCATTGGGTCTGTTTCTCTCATTGATGCCAACACTTTAGTCGGCAATCTCTCAGCTCGCAGGGTGGGATTTAATGAGCAGGCCTCTAAGGCCACTGTTACCAGGGGTGCATGTCCTCCCTCCATCAACAAGCAGGAAGTCTGTTCTGCCATCTTTACATTCTGGTCCCTCAAAACTGCGTGGTAAACACCCTCCCCCCCAATTTCTGCATCCTCATTTAGCGGTTCAGATATTTCTCCAATTGCCGAATTTCATTCCCAGTAAGCATTTGCAGGGCCATCCTTATCCTAAATATTGGGCAATGGCCACCCACCTACAGGCATAATGGGCTGCTTGTCATTCTACACAGAGTGGTGTGAATGCAGAGATAATGGCTCCTCCCAACCAAACCTCACGTTTCCCCTGTGCTCTGCTCGACTCAAGTCATCCAGCCCTTTAGAGCGTGGCTCTTTCCCACTTGATTGGAGGGCCAAAGTCTGTGCCAAGCTTGGAGGAATCGTGGGGGCCCGGCAGGGGCAAGATGAGGGTGATACCGTAGGCGATAGCAGTGTAGACAATAAAGGCTTCACAGAGTCAGAGGAAGCTTTCAGATTTAACTCAGGGGCCACAGATGGTAAGGCAAACCATCTTACCAGCTGTCTTGTTCGTGCTCCAGATTGATTTGTAGGTTCGAGGGCCATATATCCATTGCTACTCTGGGCGCATCTTTCAAAAGGGGAGGAAGAGAGCCGCTGCCACCCGCGAACACTGGCAAACACCACTGCTTTCGTGGAGTGCAGGTGTTTTTCAAGAGTCAGATCTTCCTGTCACACGGCCACAGGGGGAGGATCCAACAATGTAAAGGGCCAGTACGCTGCACAGAAAGAACAAATGGAAACACCGGAAAACACCACCACTTCAGCTCCACTTTCGCCAGGAGTATGATTATGTCATCACACACAGGCGAGGAGGAGATAGCAACCCTGCCAACTACATTTCAAGGCACCTGATGGCAGGAGATCAGACACCAAGGGAGGGTGAGGTGGAGTACCTGTACTATGTCATGGAACAGGCTCTTGTTGGGGAGAAGCTGGACCCCCACCAGGGCAGTGGGGGCCAGCACCCATACACTCACCAGCCATGGGAGACCCCAACACCTCCCATATGGCCCCCAGAAATGCAACAGAGTCCCAAGCAGGCAGCAGCATGTTCCAAACTGCGTTTATTTCTGGGCAGCAAAAAGAAAAAAAAACACGCAGAGCATCGTGCACATCGAGAGTTCAGGCGCCATTTCCCCCGGGGCTGGCTTGCAAGCCAGCTTTATGATCACACTGCAGGCTGACCTCACAGAATTGGATAAGTTCCCAGAAACCTAACTCCTCCTGCTATTGGCTGCTAAGTGATAGGTTACCTATGTAGCCCTTATAGAGAGCCTGATAATTGGATATTAGCCTTTTGCGTCAGTGGGTTGGTTTAGCTGTGCCAGCCCCCATTACCTACTTCTAACTTGTTGCAATATGACCTTGTTCCCATAACTTTTTAGCTGAACAAGCAGTTCGCACTGGGCTCTGGGCGCTGATTAGCTGGGCTGCGCCATTCTTGTTACAATTTATGTTTCAAATGTTGTGCGAGTCCTTGAGAAAATGTCTTTCTTTCCCAGAAAGAAAATAAAAGCACACTGGGTTGCCGTGATTTATTCGCATTTGTGGATAAAAAAATGTTTGTCTGCAGAAAGCAATCTTATCTTGAATGTGCGGCCTTGGCAGTTCGGAGGTTTTGCGAGGAACATTGCTGAAGGCTCCCGCAGCCAGTGTTCAGTGAGAGAAATGAACTTGGCTGTAATTTTCCTGAAACATGGCTTTACACTGTGCAATTAGACCATGTTAATTCATATAGGCATCTGCAAGCCTTTAAACAGGGATGTTTGTGTTTGTAGATCCTGATATTGCAGCATTGATTCTAATGTAGCATGGAAGTTGCACTGTTGGTGAAGTGGGTGTGTTTCAGCATATTTGTCACCCATGGGTGCGCTGGGGCCTGGTTCAAATGATAAGTGCGCTCCTTGTTCTTCCTGCTGTTCTTCTGTATATGCGCCTGGGGTGAGGGGGCATGGGTTTTATCTCGATTTTCCCTCTTCAGTCCCCCCTCTGGTCGACTTTGTCGACCACACCACCAAGCAACATTCACCTCCTTCCGGTCTGCATATCTTTGTCAATTCCTTGAAGTGTCCATAATTTTTTGCATTGTTGTTGATGAACAGTACATATAGGAGTGTTCTCCTTCTGTGTTCCACCACACTCACTTCCCTTCGTACTTCCTCTGATCACAGGGAGTGGCCACCTTTATTACTGCTGGAACCATGTTGCACACCGCTATCTTAGTCCGGCTCTTCCTTTCACCATGTCTCTTATTTGCATTCCGATAACTTCTTCTGTTGTTCTCTTGCAATGTATCTCTATCTTGCACAATGATGCTGTGCTCGGTACTAGTCCTTCCGTTATCACCTTCAATCAACCAGGCAGTCATGATGTCCTCCATTACCATGCAAGCACTAGCTAGTTCTTTGCTTTCTCTTTTCAGATGCAGTTTTGCTGATCATTCTTTAGTATGCTGGTACTTCACCCATTATCCTTCTGTCTCGCTCGAGAAGTAATTCCCCCCTCTTTTTACTCCTCTGTCTGTTTCTCTTCTTCCGTTGTTTTCCATCTTGGTGAATGTGTCACTCTTCACATATTCCTTGGTCATCACCAACAAGGGCATGCTGATGCGCACCAATGAACACTCTCCTCCCCAATTCAGTGGTAGTTTCTCTTGATCTTTAGGTGCATGTGCTCAATAGTAGTCCATAAGCAGTGATGTTCCTGCTCTCATCTCGCAACTTCTCTCAACCTTCTTGCATCCAGAATGATTGTCCACTTCTTGTCACTGTTGTGCTGGTAACATAACGCTGGTACCTTAACAGTATACGTCCTTCTTCATTCTCCACCCAAGTGACCATCTTTGCTCTTTTGTCTCACTCCGTTAGGCACTTATCATATTTTTGTCCCTTTTATTTTATTTTTTCTTCTCTTTTTGTTTTTCTTTCTTCTTTTATTATTTATTTATTTATTTATTTTATTTTATTTTTTTTTCTTGCAGCTTGCTCACTTGTGCATTTGCTCGTTGTTTCTTCTCTCTCTGGTCACTTTCCACATACAGTTGTTCTCCAATTAGCTGCTTTATGTAATCATCTTCCATAGGGGATTACCCCCCTTTTTTTTTTTCAATCTCAATGTTGCTGTCTTCCCTTGCAATCTTCTTCGCACCTTGGCATACATGGGCGTCGTGCTCTGCTGTAGTAATTTATGTTGTAATCAATTCTCTTCCGGCATATGTTAAAGAAAAGTCAGGACAGCTCTCTCCAGTGGTGTCCCTACCAATTTTGTACATGTGTGCATGTTGTTGGTCACTTCTGCTATGTGTGTTATGTGTATGTTTTACTCCCTTTGTGTCTGCCCTTAACTCTCCTTACTTTAGCAGCAGCTTTTCCTCACCCACTGACGCCGTAACTCTTCCTGCTTAGGTTAGGGAATGTTAGCAGGGGCTACAGCGGTAATGCTCACTATTACAAATAATTTTCAAATTACCACCCCCATTATTTCGTTCATCATTAATAGTCCCATCGTGAAGGTAAAAGTCCTTATTTGCCTGCCCATAACCACTTACGCTGCTGGGTCCTTGCAGCTGATGAGATGATAAAGTTGCCCGCCTGAAAATCGCAAGAAAGGCGTTAATAGTCAGTACTTGTTAGTAACCTCAAGCTCCGGGAACTAAACAATCACTAAGGGCAAAAATCAAACCTCCCCCTGGACATTTCGTGTTTTCAAAATTTCTCAATATGGGTAGGGAAAATCTTGGGTTGTTTATTCAATGGAAGCAAGGAAATATACTTCAGGGAAACATGCTCTTAAGGGTCTGAGGTTCTTGATAGGGTGGGCAATTGAGTGGGGAATGCTACACGATGTTTTAATCAGTAGGCCTCACAGTTTCTAATGGAAGATAATATTAAGGAAATTTCCTACACATTTCTAACAGCATACATACGCAACAACCTGCATGTGCGGGGAAAAGAGAAGGAACAAAACAGTGTTACAGCTGTAGGTGCACAAAATGTAATATGAAACTCAATTAAACTTTGGAAATGCGTGTGTCAGTCCCTATTCTAGTTGCTAGTGTGCGTTGGACCATAGGATGGCCACGTTTCCCTAACTCGGGAGTGTTCGTGCTATTTTGCAGTTCAAGAAAATCTCTTGCGTTGGCCCTGTTGATCGTTGCTCCCTCGTTGCCAGGGTGGCCACCGCTTTGCAGGGCTTGACGCCTCACACATCTAACAAAGTCTGTCAGGAGGGGAAAATGTCCCACGGTAGTCCATAGCCATTGGGTGTTGGTTGTCCGTTGTCTTCAGGCCTGCCCTGGTTCCTTTATATCTGGCGAGAAATGAAATGGAAGCGCTTGAGACCTGAGAATTTACATATTCTTCAATTTCTTGACCTAACCTCTCTGCACTACTCTCACACTATTCAGTGTCCTAGTGGGAGGAGCCAATGGTACACCTATGCACCATCCTGTCACCACCTGGTGGCGTTCAATGGCGGTCTGACTGTAAATTGTTACACAATTCGAAATGTACCCAGAAAATGGGTAGGAACTTAATTTATGTGAAGATACTCATTACACACTTGGATCATATATACGCAATTTAGGTGCTAGTGTACAAATGGGCCTTTGGATCTTTATATTTACTGTGCTTTTGTTGTAAGCTATTTATAGTGCGTGCCTTTGTCCCGTGGGGCATCAGGCACTGACAAGCTAAATAGGGAAACATCAGGGTGGTAAATTTGTCATATAGGTTGGCTGTGTTTCTAAATTAAGTACACCATGTTACTTAGTTAAGATAATCGCAGGGTTTTTAAATATTTCTTTTTCTATGGCTCCTCTCTCAACTTCTCAGGGCGTGCCTCGCAGTGAACTGCAGGCACTTTAAGCTGGTACTAATGAAATTCGCTACCAATTATTCGCTACCTGACTCTCCCCCTCTTTGTATTTATTTATTTATTTATTTATTTATTTATTTATTTATTTATTTCCCCTTTTCTTGCAAACCCAACCCTCACAATTTACTCCCATTCTCTCTATCCCACCCCATGTCCACTTTTTAAACCCTACTTACTCTGTTAATTACTCATTTAGTCTAGTATTTTATTACTCCACTACTTTAATTACTGTTACATTTAAACAATATATTTCTCCCCCCAATATCTGCTCTCAAATTTTAATACAACCATTATTCTCCAGTTCGTGCAGCAATGACCTCTTTCCCTATGTGTGTTGGCTAATGCATTTGTGCCAGTGCTATTTTCAAAAGCGCTAGTGGCATCACCACTTGCACTGTTATTTTGTCGCCAAATTAATTCTGTTGGGAACATGGATCATCCACCCTTTACCCCTATTTCTCTCCTCCTGTGGTGAACTGTCAATGAAATGTAGGCCTCCCCCCTCAAGTGCACCTTCTTCCACCTTGTGTGTCTCATTTAATTGTTCTGTGTTAATCGTGTATTCATGAGCCCAGTCTCCTCACTGAAAGATGTGTGCTCAAAATGTAGCTAAATGTACTCTCTTGTGATGCGCTATCATTATGCACCCCCCTCTGTACCGTGTACCCCCATTATGCTTAAACAATCTTCCTTACTTTCAACATGTGTATGCCTGGTGTTTAACAAGTTATGGATTTCTCTGTTAATAAGGTGGTCATATCCACATCGCTCATGATGTCACAAATGTCTCTTCCCTAATGCATGGCCTAGTCGCCCCACTGTCACCCAGAAAAGAAAATGTTTTGATACCTATCACCACCCCTATGCAATTGTCCTCTGCATTATTGAGTGTGCGTGAGTGTGTGTGTCGGCGCGCGTCTCGCCCGCTCTGTCGGGGATGTGGAGCATGAGTGTGTGTGGCAGAGTGAGTCAAATCAAGTTTGTTTTGGGCTGTCCTATTAGCGGTATAATGTCAATCTATGTCCTTTGAAAGGTTTGTTCCCCATCAGGGAGACCTCACCCAGTCATGTAACCGGTACCATTGCTATTGTGTCAGTGTTCTGTATGGGTGCTGGCTGCTGTGCAGTGCCCCTGTGTTGTGATTCTAGTCAGTCCTGGGGTAGTGGTGCTGTCAT
Source organism: Ambystoma mexicanum (assembly GCF_040938575.1). Lineage (NCBI taxonomy): Eukaryota > Metazoa > Chordata > Amphibia > Caudata > Ambystomatidae > Ambystoma > Ambystoma mexicanum. The sequence goes on along the minus strand of NC_090924.1, from coordinate 1,114,685,575 downwards.
TTGTTGTGTCTGTACATGTAGTGGTGACAGTATCTGCGTTGGTGTTTGTGGTGTGTGCTGAAATGGTCCCATCCTGCCCCATGTATCCTCCCCACATGGGCGGTGCATATTGTGGTGGTTGTTGACACTGCTATTGTGATTCTTGTGCGTGTGTGTTGAGGCTGTTTTAAACTGCCCCTCCCATTGCATACTTTAATAATTTATTTTGTGCCTACTTGTCCTCATCTGCCTTTCTCTGCCCCTGCGTTTTCTTGCCACAATCTACAATGCACACAGTCAATGTCTAGCGCGCTATCATTCCTTCCTCCCTTCCATAACCCCATGCATGCTGCACCACCCCTTACTGATCGTCTATCATGTTTGGCTGTGCTGTCTCGTTCAGTCCTTCTCTCCTCCTCCAATCCCTTTCTTCCCTTTCCAGTTCCCCCTCTCTGTTGCTATTGTTACTCCTTGCACCTCCCCCGTTATCTTCCCTTTAAATTTAATTCCTCTGTACCTGTGCCTTCAAATCTGCTTCCATGCACTGCAGCCCTCCCTTGCTCACTCCTGTGCTGCTAGTGGGTTGTTCTGCACTTTCCTGTTTGTGTATTGTGATTGTGTGTGTGTGGTGTTTAAATGTCCTTCTGCTGTTTTCAGTTCTCTCATGCAATGCATTCCTTGCTTACCATCTGTATCATCAAATATTACACTCCCGGAGGTTCAGAAGGGTGAGTCCCCTCTTCCCTCTGCTCGCGCTGGTTCAGCATCAGCTGACCCCTCGCATCTTCCCTTTCCTTCGTGCACACATTTCAACTGTAGCCATGTGCTTTTAAAGCTATTCATGTGTAAGTGCTGTGTATGTGTGTCCTTAGCGATTGCTGCACGCTTCTGGAGAAGCCGCCTATGAGCAGCCATGGTCTTTTTTAATTTACCTTCAGTACTTTTGAATCTTTGCACACTATGTTTTACTTACTTATTTCGGCATGGAAGCTGTGTGCTACACAACAGGTGAAGGGGAGTGATTTCTGTATTGTGTGATACATTTTACCTCTATTCAATTCGAAAATTTTGATAGTCCGCTGTTCAGGGAGCAAAAGTTAGAAGATAATTGAACATTTTTCAACTTCTGTGAGCCTTCTTGGCTCCGCACCTTAGCCAGTGCACTCCACGTGCAGCCCATCTTCACCAAACCATTGCCTTCTCCGGCACACCCCCACAATCTTGCGCATGTGTCTTCCACACACCGCCTCTGGGTCACCTATTCTCCAAATCCAAAACCACACCACTATCTCCTCACCATCAAAACTCTGTGTCCTATGCATCAATCTGAAGGTGACGTCACCAAACTAAAAACACAGTGCAAATGAACAGACACATGTGCATACACAGAACAATAACCCATTTCTCCCAACCCCCACGAAAAAAATCCCAAAATAAAACCCCACAATCCCCACAGCTGTCTTCCTGTCTCAACTGGAACAAGGTAAACTATAATAAAAACTCTTATAATTGGACTGCACACACTGCGTCGTCTCACGTGTGATACGCTCCTCACGAGGGGACCTTAACCAGCCAACTATCTTCCGCACTCGGGAACAATCTAGCTACCTCCTGCGGGGAAACATCATCCACTCACTGAACTAAAACGCTCAATTAGCAGGGAACCTCATCTACTCATTGATCTATAACGTCAATTCATAGGAAATCCAGACCCCCGTACATGAAATCGCCATCCAGACCAACCGGTGCGACACTCCTGTCCTATATGTGGGGAGTCAATACCCCACCCAATAGGCTCAAAAACACAAGAAGGGACCACTGCCACCGCCCCAGTCCCAACTACAATTCACGTGCCGATCACCATCAATGCGCTGAATTTTGCGACAATGTACAATCACCCACCACCCAATTTACAATGCCTCCCTCAGTTTCTACCCAAACAAAAGAACTTAACAATTCTGCAACATACTGATCAACAATGCATCATAGTACTTTAAACGTTTCCCCCCCTCAAAGCCCATGTTGCTGGTTGACTTACATTTTGCTATGCTGCACTGGCAGTTGCTCCGCTGCTGGACACCCCCTCAAGGCGCTTCACCGGACCCCTTCTCCTGCAGGGCTCTCACCTGCCCTCAAGCGGGGTATTTCCAAGTGGCCCCCGAAGCCTTTAGCCGGTTACGCGTTTTCCGGTGGTCTTCAGGTGCAGGCGAGGGTCCCACAGCTTCCTTGAGTCGGCGGCAGGGAGTTCAGTTCAACGCAGGGCTTGCGCAGGCAGTGCTCATTCACCCATGTTACAATGAGCAATGAGCCTCACAGAGGGCACCAACTTGTTGGTGAGAAGCTGGACCCCCACCAGGGCAGTGGGGGCCAGCAGCAATACCCTCACCAGCCATGGGAGACCCCAACACCTCCCATATGGCCCCCAGAAATGCAACAGAGTCCCAAGCAGGCAGCAGCATGTTCCAAACTGCGTTTATTTCTGGGCAGCAAAAAGAAAAAAAAACACGCAGAGCATCGTGCACATCGAGAGTTCAGGCGCCGTCTCCCCCGGGGCTGGCTTGCAAGCCAGTTTTATGATCACACTGCAGGCTGACCTCACAGAATTGGATCAGTTCCCAGAAACCTAACTCCTCCTGCTATTGGCTGCTAAGTGATAGGTTACCTATGTAGCCCTTATAGAGAGCCTGATAATTGGATATTAGCCTTTTGCGTCAGTGGATTGGTTTAGCTGTGCCAGCCCCCATTACCTAATTCTAACTTGTTGCAATATGACCTTGTTCCCATAACTTTTTAGCTGAACAAGCAGTTCGCACCTGGGCTCTGGGCGCTGATTAGCTGGGCTGCGCCATTCTTGTTACAATTTATGTTTCAAATGTTGTGCGAGTCCTTGAGAAAATGTCTTTCTTTCCCAGAAAGAAAAAAAAAGCACACTGGGTTGCCGTGATTTATTCGCATTTGTGGATAAAAAAAATGTTTGTCTGCAGAAAGCAATCTTATCTTGAATGTGCGGCCTTGGCAGTTCGGAGGTTTTGCGAGGAACATTGCTGAAGGCTCCCGCAGCCAGTGTTCAGTGAGAGAAATGAACTTGGCTGTAATTTTCCTGAAACATGGCTTTACACTGTGCAATTAGACCATGTTAATTCATATAGGCATTTGCAAGCCTTTAAACAGGGATTTTTGTGTTTGTAGATCCTGATATTGCAGCATTGATTCTAATGTAGCATGGAAGTTGCACTGTTGGTGAAGTGGGTGTGTTTCAGCATATTTGTCACCCATGGGTGCGCTGGGGCCTGGTTCAAATGATAAGTGCGCTCCTTGTTCTTCCTGCTGTTCTTCTGTATATGCGCCTGGGGTGAGGGGGCATGGGTTTGATCTCGATTTTCCCTCTTCACTCTGACACCTGCTCTCACCACCGAGGATTTGGCCAGGACAACGAAGGTAGACATGTCCACTCTGTGGGCCAAATACCTCTCGTCCTGAATAAATGGAGAGACTACAAATGGTTGTTGCATCTTCGTGAAGGAGTGAACAGGTCAGAGTCGGAATGCTTTGCAAAGATCAGCACTGATCTGATGGTATCCAACAGGGGATCCTTTTGAGAGGATGCCGCATTGTCATCCCATAATCCCTCTGCAAAGGGCTGGTACAGTTAGCACATGAAGGGCATCAGGGGATAAATGCAACAAAGAAACCCCTTCTCACAATCAGCCTGGTTCCCGCTCATGGATGAGATTGTGGAGGACGTAGTGAGGAGTTGTCTATAATATCAGTGTGCGACGAAGAGCAACCAGCCACTCCTCCCCATGCAAAGTACACACATTATCGAGAAGGTGTGGCAGGGGTTGCGATGAACTTCTATGGGCCACTTGAAATGGGAGGCTACCTCTTGGTAATATTAGATGAGTTCTCCAGATTCCCCATCATGAAACACGTACTGTCCACATCATTCACCCAGATTGTCGGAAATAGTCGACAAAGTGTTCAGCGAGTGAGGCATCCCAGCCACAGTCAAGACGGACAAAGGGCCGCCATTTAGTAGCCAAGACATTTACAGGTTTGCCAACCACATGGGGTTCACGCCCCAGAGGATAAAGCTGCTGTGGCCACAGGCCAATGGAATGGCAGAGTGGTTTCTGTTATCGTTAAAGAGGACCATCCAGAAAGCAACTATTGAAGGCATGCCAATCCAGCAGGCCCTCTGTTGCATGCTACGCCACTACAGGAATACACTGCGTTCGCTGACCGGGGTACCACTCGGAGACCTGATAAGAGCATACCAGGCCAAGACACACTTACCCCAGGGGGCCCCCGGACCCCAGGAGCAACCAGAAGATTGGGAACTTCTAGAGGACGAAGTGAGGGACAGAGACACAGTGGCAATGGTAGCAGCAAAGGAAAGAACAGGCTGGACCCACAAAGCAAGGGCCAAGGAATTCAAGGAGGGTGAAGAGGTGCTCATGACGCAACGGATGCAAAGGAAAACGGGTGCGAGATACGATAGCACACCCCTCAGAGTGACCGGCGTGAAAGGGACCATCTTGATGACCGCCGACAACCAGAGGGACATCACGGGGAATGCGTCTTTCTTTAAGCACTTCAAGCAGGGGGACAATCCTGGACTAGAGGAGGAGACACTAGAATAGGGAATCAGAGAGAGGGAGGAAGAGGTCTCGGTACCAGCAGGAGGGAGTGAAGAGATTGACCCAGGAGGGTGTCCCAAACAAACTATCAGAAGGCCCTGCAGACTCATTGAGGAGGCATGACACAGACGTACGGAGATATATGAGGGGGAGTTGTTGTAAGAAGATACGGAAGAGCCTCAATGGTTAAAAGAGACAGTGACGCAGTGAGAGGAAAGGGAGAAGCCTCAGGGAGAAAGAGGCAGTTAGTTGAATAAAGTATGGGTTGAAAGCAAGACAGAACCTGTCATCCTTGGTGCAATAGTCTAATACAACAGTATGCATCCTTTCCTTCATCCCTGCACCGGTGTCATCTGCCCATGCTTTTGTGTGCCTGTGAGAGATTCCCTGGTCAGGAGAGGTGCAGCCTCAGACCATCATGTAATAGATACGCTTGGAAGCTGGAGATACGTTTACCACTCCCTCTCCTTGCCCTCTCCTGCCGTGAGCCAGCACTGGAGTCTGGGGGGGTGGAGCCAGACAGGGCGGACAGACGCTGCAGACTGTCTGGGCTGAGTGGGCTATTGGGCCGGGTCAAGGTCACTGACAGACACAGGTAAGCTAGCCCTGGGGGCGGAGGTTAATGTGCCTGCGCAATACACCACCAAGTCCAGTATTAATACATCTATTATTTAAAGTGCCATGGGACAATCCGGTGTGGGATGATGTTCCCTTTATAAATGCAGAATGGAATTGATCTGGGTGGCCTGCTACTGCCAAGCCCTAGGGCAGTGTTCTGCATGCCACAGAGTTTATTAGTGAGTGTTTGTGGTGGCAAAGCAGGCTATGGGCACTGTGCAATTGGCGAGCCATGCCACCCTGCCCTTCGGATGGAGACCCCCTCCGGCCAGTCTATCTGCACAGAGTTCTCTTACACCCAAGGCAGTGTCAAAAGATGGAAGGAAATCCCGTAAAAGGGAATGCAATGGGGGTCATTATTCTAGGTGCTTGTTTTTCAGGAATACTTAAGCGTTTAACCGAAGGAACCTGATGGGACCCTTGGGTAGGAAGAGACAGTTTACATCAGAGAAAGTTTGAGAGGCACTAGAGAGCCCTGATACAAAAATATTGTGACAGTTAGGTGGTGAAGTGGAGCACTGTTATTTCATGAAAATAAACATAGCAAAGTGCAAGGTGGGGAATGATGCCTAATGACCAGCGCCTTCCGAGGCACTTTTGAGTAAATGGCCATTAAAGGAGGATTGTTGGCAGTACTCAACTCCCAGCCCTGCAGTTTCTTGCAAGTATTGATTTCCCAGCAGATGTATCATGTAATATGCCAGCAGCCACTACCCCAAAGCACCCAGTGTGCTAGGGTTTAGCCTCACAGTAGAGGCTGTGTGCTCGAGCCAGTCTCGTCATTGAAATTACAACGGTAAGCAACCAGCCAGCCCCCAACAGAAGCAGCGAGCACGTGTCTGGCCTCGCTGCAGGAGATGGAAGCCCCAGGTGATCTACTCTATGCCAGCAGGCAGGCCCTTACATTCACTCCCTTACAACCTCGTTATCAAATATTGATTCCACTAAGCAGATGCCATTTTTCAGTGTTAAACCATCAAAGAGTGAATTGTGCCAGCAATCAAACCAACAGCCAAACTTCTGCATTAGTACCAGTAGCCAGCCAGCCAGGCACCCACCAACTTTAGTATTGCGCCATTATTCACCCCCAGCAAAATTGAAAGTGGGACAATAATGGGCCCCAGTAAGTAGTCCTGATGCACTAATGACCAGCCTCCCAGAAGGGCAAAGGCACTGTGTCAGAAATCAGCCTCCTAAGGATGCTACATAACTAAGGGTTCAGCCCAAACCGTATCCGATGGGTGCAAATCCTATATACACAACTGTATGCTAGGGTGTGTGTGAATGGGGTGCTATCTTCATTACTGACATTAGCGGGAGGCACCAGGCAGGGATGTCCGCTTTCACCTCTGCTATTCGCATTGGTGATGGAGTCCCTGGCAGACCTCATGAGGGCATGCACGCGCGTGCTGGTATTGCCATAGCTGGACGGGTGGAGTTGATAAGACTATATGCAGATGACATCATGATGTATGTGAGGGACCCTGGGAAATATCTGCAGAGGATACTAGCTACGTTTCAATAGTTTGGGAAATACTCAAGTCTCTGTTTGAATAGCGACATGTCTGAAATATTCCCATTGACGGACAAGACGAGTGAACATAGCAATCTGTTTGGACTGCAAGCAATGGACGCCCCAACAGGTGAAATATTTAGGTGTAGAAATCGTGCGCTCAGCAAATATGATGCGCTCCCTTAACTACGACACATTGGCTGATGAAATATGTACTAAACTTGCACATTGGAACCAGCTCCATATCTCACTCATGGGACGAGTGGCACTAGTAACAATGATTATACTGCCCAAGCTATTTTATCTCTTTAGTATGATACCATTGTTGCCGGGAAGATTCTTTTTCACAAAGATAACCGGTGCATGCTCCATGTTCAAGTGGAAGAGTCAGGTAAGGGCCAGCTGGAAGCGCTTTACATTGCCATACGAGCAGGGGGTGGCTGGCAGCTCCATACTACGAATTGTATTACTTGGCAGCACAAGCATACTATGCGATGCATTGGACGGATGGCGGGCCACACACATTATATGTGGACTTAGAGAGGCAGGGGAAGGGCAAGGCTACCCTGCTGCATGGGTTGGGCATGAGGAGGCAGGGAAATGGCAACCAGCTGGACCCGGTGTTAATCACACAGCAGGCATGGTTGAGATTAGTTCAACACCCCAAGAACACTATTATGTACAGACTGGTTTTGCCTATCTGGGATGTGCCCTACCTGGAACCATCAAGAGATGCAGTATTAATAGCACACTGGCAGGGAGTTAGCATAATACATTTTGGGGATTTGTTCCATGAAGCCTATTGGTGTCCTGGGATGATATTAAGATACAAGTAGGGGACTTCCCACTACAGAAATTACAAAACTTTTGACTCCGCTCAGTGGTGGCATCTGTGTGGGAAGGATTCCTGCAAGAACCGCCCTAGCATCAGAGTCTGAATAATGTAATTTCCTCTTTTAGGATGAAGAAAGCCACTTCAGCATTATATAAACTGGAGGTGTTGACAAGGATGGTGCGAGCACCAGATATCGAGGGAGAATGGGAGAGACACCTGGGTATCACTTTCACAGAGGCATATTGGCTGTAATTGTGAAGGGTAACGAAACAGATATCATTCAACTCCAGGAACAGGCTAATTCACTTCAGAATACTTAATAGAGTACACCTCACCCCGGCCCCCCAGAAGAAAATGTATGTAACAGCCGAGGGGAGGTGCCCGAGATGCGGAAATGAGGATGCTGATCTAATGCACATGTTCTAGTCTTGTGGGGCACTCTCCACATACTGGGGTAAGGTGTGTGATGCGCTAGAAGAAATGGTGGACCAGCCTGTCAGGTGGGAACATACGGCATGATTATTGGGCTATGTGCTTAAAATGAACCTATTGAAGCGTAAACTTATAAATATAGGACTGCTCCTAGCTAAACGTGATATATTGATGCGATGGAAGAGTAAAGCACCCCCCATGGTTGAATAATGGGTGAGTGATATGATCTGGGCAAATGACAAGGAAGAGTTGTACTCCAGCCTGCTGTCCTTAACTAGTCAAGCCCCCTGCTTCTGATATTAATCCCGCCCATTTAGTATGATTTTGATATAGGTTTGATATACATTTAATATAAAATGGATATCATAGATATCTATTTTTATATCAAATGTATTTTTTATATAAAGTGTTTGTGTATTTTGATACAATGTTTAGATTATTTGATATAAAGTGAATATAAACTTTATATTAAAATGATTTGATATAAAGATTATATAAAATGTGGCTGGGAGAGCGTGTGTGCGCTGTTGCCTGGACGAGAGCGAAGTGAGTTGTGAGGGGATAGACTGCGAGTGTTAGGTGCTGGTGAGGCTTTTATGACGAGGGAGTGGGCTGGGTTTTGTAAATATAGTGCTGATGTCATGCTTTTATATAGATAGAGATGAATATAAACCTAGGCAGATTGGGTGACGTCATAATGTTATAACACTTTTATATAAAGTCGGAGTACATTTGATAAGAACTTTAATTATTTTATATAAACATTAATATATATTGTATATTATTTGTATGTAAAGTTAGCAGACATTTGATAAGAACTTGCATTATTTTATAAAAACATTATATATTTTTTAAATTATTTGTATATAAATCTGCGGCCATTTGACAAGACTTTTGAATAATGTTTACATGTACTTTATATTATTTTTATATAAAGATGGCGTCATTGATAGTTTTTTTACAGATGAAATATAAAGGTAGGTGTATATTGATAACAGCTTTGATAGAAATGTAACATAAAGCTGTGTTTGGCCTTTTAAGGCCTGATGTCATGATTTTATAACAGTTTTTCTATAGATTTAATATAAAAAGGAGGTTGTGCTTTTTAGGGCATGTCGTTATTATTTTATGATGTAAAGGAAAAGCTTGAGAAGTGGTTTCAATGTGAATAAAAGTTGAATAAAATGGGGGGCTGGCATGTCCCAGCATGTTTGTTTATAAGGGGCATGAAACCATTGAAAACTGAGACAAACAAGTTGTAAGCTATTGCTTTTGACCATGTAAAATATAGTTATACAGAGTGACAAATTCTGTATATGCTAGACATTTTTAAGAAATACATTTGGCTAGCCCCACTGCCGCTGCAGGCAGGCTCATACACTCACAGCAGAGACATAATTCCCACGGCTGCTTGAGTCAGTGAATTCACAGATGATGATACATACTGCCCATGTGGCCTGAGTCAGCCATGTGATGACTCATACCCATCAGCTGTGATATGCAAGTATTACAAATATTTGAAATAGCCATCAGTATGACTTGCAAGCCACAAGGTTCATGTTATCTTGATTGGCAACCCCACCCCAGTATTAGGACAACCCACCCTGCATATTCCACACATGCAGGATGATCCAGCCCATTTTATTTGCAAAGTCAGCTTGACTAAGGAACTTTAGAATGGTGGGTCTTATTGTGTGTGGAAAATGCTGGGTGGGGACTTTGTTGATAAGGGGTATGCGGGCTGGGGTTCGGGGTTGGGAGGATCAAATGTAGGGCCTTTAAAACCTAGACTTTGGAAGCCAGACAGAATAGCGCTATGGATTTCTGGGAGTACTGCAGGCCCTGTGGACCCGGATGGAAGTGAAGACTCTGTGGACCCCAGGGAGGAAGTGAAGGCCATGTGAACTGCCAGTGATGGAACAGCCCTTCTTTTTTTAAAAAAACAACATCAAGATAAAATGGTTGTTTTATTTATTTTCTTGCACAGGGGTGCAAAGACCTTTTCAAATAAACTGTTATTTTTTCTGACATGGCAGCCTGTGTTTAAAAGTGTGAACTATTTATACAGTCTTTAAATCTAAAGAATAGTATTTTTAGTGCTGAGAAGGTGCCTCAAGGTGCTAAAATGTGCTTGTGCCTTTGCATTTGTTGTGGAAATGATGTAAACATATTTGTAAATGTTGTATAGCCAGGTATTGAATATGCAGTATAAACATAATATAGGCGTTTTGTGAGATCATGCAGGAATACAATTGAGTTTCTGCTAGACAACACACACACAATGTGGCAAATGGTGTAGCAGCTATTTTTATATAAGGGATTGGAATTTATTAATAATTATAACCCCCTTTTTTAAAGTTTGTTCTAGAATCTGACATTGTATGTTTTTATTTAACAGGGGCAAACTGTGACGGTAGGTCGAATTAACTGGGCAGCCCACATTTTTTATATATGGAAGCTTCAGCATAGTTTTAAAACACACTTGTAAAACAATATAACATTGTTAAGATAGGGTTAAGTTGTGCAAGCACATGCATGGCATATAAAATGTTGGCCTGTCTTAAATCTGTTTCTGTAATTGCCTAGATAAGAAAGGCTTCATCTATAATTGTATTTGTTTTGTTGGACAAGTTATTAGGCCTGTAATCTTATCAGCATTTTTAGATAGCTTGTTTACAAAGCTCCCGGCATGCTGTTAGAGTGTGGGGGATACTCTTTGTATAGTTGAAACTTCAGGGTAGGTCTTATCTCTTCATGCAAAGCGGCCTGCAAAGTTTCTGTGTTTTATAGGGCAGCAAGCACAATAATGCCAGTTGTAAACTTCTGTGAATATTCATTTTGATACAATGTGACAAGTCGCATGGCTCATGTATTCATTTTTTTAACTGCTGAGGCTTGACTGTAACCAACTGTGCACACTTTGCTCAGCACAAGATATATGGGATATTGTGAATTGGCACATAGCACACAACTGTAGAGGCTTCTGTAGAGAAAATGCAAACAATTTGTTTTTGATAGCACACCCCCAAAAACTAAAATGCTGGTTTAAACACGGTTACATATGTAGTCAGGTGTTGGGTCTGTATGAACACATTTTTAGAAGAAAAAAGGCATTGACAAAGCGAGTAGTCATAGGGGGTGATTCATAGAATTTAGCGCAGAAGTAGCACATGTGGCTGGCGCAGCGAGGGAGCGTGTGCCAGCGTGCGCCAGCCACGTGCACCAAAACCCATTTACACACACAGCGTATTCATGGATACTTACATCCATAACTAGCCGTGGCGCAGAGTGACGTAGCAACCCTGCAGCAGCACCAGTTACACCCCCATCCCCGGCCCATGTGCCAAAGGCCAGTGGACCAGCATACAGCCCCCCAACCACAAAAATATGCTAAAAACGCCACACAGACCTCACGTGCCAGCAAAATCACATAAAACTCCCTGCGGACCCGTCGGAATCCGCCTATTGCATAAAACTCCCCATGCACCCCTCAGAATACACGTACCTCTTTCACGCCAGCGAAAATGCATGGAAAACTCCCCACACACCCCTCGGTATACGCGTACCCCACTCGCGCCAGCAAAATCGCATGGAAAACACCCCGCGCACCCCTCGGAATACACGTACCCCGCTTGCGCCAGCGAAATTGCGTGGACAACTCCCTGCGCACGCCTCAGAATATATGTACCCTGCACGTGCCAGCAAAATCACGTGGAAAACTCCCTGCGCACCCCTCAGAATACACGTACCCCGCTCACGCCAGTGAAATTGCATGGAAAAAGTCCCCCTGTGGTGTGGGCTGCCTGTGTAACATGGACTGAGGTGATGGGCTGCCTGCGGGGCATGCGGAGGGTGGATGGGCTGCCTGCGGGGCATGCCCAGGGGTGATGGGCTGCCTGCGGGGCATGGTCTGGGGTGATGGCCTGCCACCGGGGCATGGTTTGGGGTGATGGGCTGCCTGCGGAGCATGGGGAGGGAGGATGGGCTGCCTGTGGTGCACGGTCTGGGGTGATGGGCAGCCTGCGGGGCATGGGGAGGGTGGGTGGGCTGCTTGCGTGTATTCTGGGGGTGCATGGGGAGTTTTACACGCGATCGGCTTTGTATTCTGGGGGTGCGTGGTGAGTTTTACACGCGATTGGCCTGGCACGAGTGGGATACACGTGTTCTGGGGGTGCGCAGGGAGTTTTACATGTGATCGGCCTTGCTCGAGCGGGATAGCTGTATTCTGTGGGTGCACGAGGAGTTTTACACGCGATCGGCCTGGCGAGAGCGGGGAACGCGTATTCCGAGGTGTGTGTGGGAGTTTTACATGCGATTTGGCAGTGTGGGCCCTCCTGGGTGTGGCCCTCCCTCCTCCCCATGGCCCACAGGCAGCCAATCACCCCAGTCCATGCCCCGCATGCAGCTCATCAGACCTGGGCATCGACTGCAGGCAGGCCATCACCCCATGGCATGCCCGCAGGCAGGCCATCACCCCTGGGCATGTCCTGCAGGCAGGCCATCACCCCTGGGCATGCCCTGCAGGCAGACCACATGCCACCATGCACTTGGGAGAGCCCTGACACATGTCCCCCACCCCCAGTGATGGGCACCTGCCAGCAGACCCCGACTCATGTCCCCCACCCCACCCCCAGTGATGGGCACCTGTCAGCAGGCCCTGACTCATGTCTCCCACCCCCAGTGATGGGCACCTGCCAGCAGGCCCCGACTCATGTCCCCCACCCCACCCCCAGTGATGGGCACCTGCCAGAAGACCCTGACTCATGTCACCCCACCCAACATGTCATCACAATCCACAGCCATGGCCCTTATGGCCAACCAAATCCCACCCCATGTCACCCAAGTCCAAACACCCAACAAAGCATTCCATCCACTCCACATTGAATTCCCCATGTCATGATATAAAAAAAATAACCAGCATGCTCCTGAATACATGTCCCTGAGATCCACACAATGGCGACACATGACTGAGAAAACCCACATTGTGACATGCACAAAACGAATGAGAGAAGACCACACAAGTAAAGTAGAGAAAAACAATTTATTAAATCATTAACTAAATGAATAAAACAAAAGCACACAAGAAGAAAAAAAAATCCAAGTCCGGAAATCCAAAAATGTTTTTAAAAAAATGCATGCTGTAACCAATAAAATCCTAAGTAAAATAGCTCCAATGCGTCCGTCCATTAAACAAAATCCAAAGTTCCAAAAAAAGCAAATTATTCCACCATGGGTCAAAAAATAAAATAAATCCAGGTCCATAACTATATACAAATTAAAATCCAAGGGTCCATGAGCCCAACAATCCAAAGGAAACCTAACCAAAATCCTACATAATAAAAAACTATATACAAAAAGGCGGGGCATAGTCCATGCACCCCAAAGAAAAATAAAAAATAAAGGAAACCTACACCTACATAACTATTTACAAAGGCGGCGGGCTAGTCCGATGGCTCACTCATTGATGTCCCGGGCCAGGGCATCATCGAACTCCACTTCAATGTCTCGGAGGCAGGCCTCTGCCCTGGCCTTGAGGTCTAGCAGGGATGCAGCCATGGCCTCCTTCAACTCCCTGCGAGTTGCCTCGAGGCACGCAGCCCGCCTCAACACCCGGCACATGGTGTTCTCCGCCCTGACCATTGTGAGCCGTGCCCTCTCTGCATCTACTTGCCGGCCCAACCGCTGCCACACGGAAGACACTCCCAGTCCTGGGTCCTCCTGCCCGACGGCCGATGCCTGCCCCTAGGATGTTGATGGCCTTGATCCATGATCGCTCCCACCCTGCGCCTGCTGCTGCCGTGCACGTGCCCTGCCTATTGATGCCTGCACAACCTCCTCTTGCTGGGGTCCAGTTGATGGGGTGGCCACCCCTGCTGGACCTCCGACTCCCAACTGTGGCAGGGATATGTCCTCCACCAGCCTGGCCACTGGCTCAGGGGCAGCTCCACAGGGGGCCCAGGTGATACTTAGGCCAGAAGATGGCACGGAGGATGACTGGCGCATAGGGGGCTCAGTTGAGGAAGGGGTCGCAAAAGTTCCAGCACACAGATGAATCCAGTGCCAACGACCTGTCCTAGTAGGTCGATACGGCCAAAGAAGTATTCGAAATGACGTACATTGTCGTCCAGATGAGAACCCTGCACGTCATCCCAAATACCACGTTGGCGCAATGCCACCCCAGCTAGGACAGGCTCAATACGGTCACAGATTGCAACGTCTGCATGGAGAGAAAGGCCAGTTGTTGTATGTGCATCCCCTCCCTGAAAACGAGTCTGGACTGAGGCATCCCTGCTGGTGCCGGCTGATGCAGTCACAGGATCGGGGACAGGATTACACACAGGCACCTCCACGGCAGCTGCCTCCTGTCCCGGCTCCTGGACTGCACCACTAGCACCAGTGGAATCCCCCCTCCACGCCCCGTGCATGGGCCTTCCACGGCCTCCTCCTCAACCAAATCCCCAACCAACCTGGCTGACTCTGTGCCATCTTCCTCCATAGGCCCCGTGGGGGCTCAGCTGCCCCTACTGCTGCCGAGGAGTCCACCTCCAAACGTTGTCTCTTGGACCTTCCATCGGCAGCTGCAGCCATGGACGCAGCACCAGACTCCTCACTCTGACTAGCTGGGAGAGGAGCTGGGCCTTGCATCTCCGGCTGGCGGTGGGATCCCTGCCGCTGTGCTCCACAGCACCACGCTCTCTTCATCAGTTGACGCTGCAGACAGGGAGAGACAGAACACAGGCATCAGGGCACTGTACAATGGTCTGATACACACATGAAAGTTGCACATGAGTGGCAGTGTCAAACTTCACAGATGGCATCACACTCCCCAACACACATAGCATTAGATCCCACACACATGCACAAATTAACAGGAATGGTGCAGCAGGCAGCAGCATCCATACACACACAACAGCATGAACATCCGAAGGTTGGCCTGACGTCACAAGCAACATGGGGAGTGCCGAACACATGCACACATGCCACCAGACAGACATGCATCTGTACATCTCCACCACCTGTCAAAGTGCAATAATCGTCAAGTATGTCACATCTGCCAATCAGGTTCCTACATGTCTGTGTGACATGCATCCATGGCGTATCACAGTCGCACATATGTCAAAAACACACACACGCACATGTACAACGTGCACATACATGAAGGTGGAACCAGCATCCATGTGTCACACCCCAAACATGGCATAGTACATACACAGAAATGCTAACATGTGTGCGTCTCCACATGCAGTTGTGCATCATGCATTGGAACACATACACCATTGATGTGCATCACACATGACTAGACTCACATGCAGCAGGGTCATGTCCATGCACATACAAATCCATACATGGGCCTTTCCAGACATATGTCCAAGCTGCACACTCCTGGCACACCTCAACATGCACTGCTTCCAATCAGTATGCATGGACACTTAGCACTCGACTTCGGACAGGTCTGCCTCTCAAGGACCTGGAGGTGAAGCGCTGGGCATATGCGTCCCAGGACCCTCATCTAGTCGTTGGTAAGGCGGACCCGGCACCCCACTGCATCCGCTGCATCCAAGAGGCGCCAGGCCTTCCTGAGGGTCCTGGATCTGAAGTCCTCCCAGCGCTTATGGACGTGTGGTAGGTCGCGGGTTGATGGCAACCATGATGTCCATCTAGATCCTCCTCTGTCTATCCTTGTCGGCGTGTGTTCTTCTGAAGAGGGCATCATAATGCACCAGGACTTGCTCCACCAGAATCCCAACCTCTCCTGCTGTGAAGCTGGCAGCCCTCTGCCTCTCTGGCTGGGGGTTGCCAGTGGTCTCAGATGTTGTTTCCCTTGACATGGCAAACCCCGAGGCAGGTGTGGGTGGGCAACTGGGTCCTGGTGCTTGGCTGTGAAGCAATGGACTGCAGTCGGGAGTCTTCTGTTCCAGCAGGGGTGGTCACAGCAACTGCACCCCTGCAGATGGCTGACATGCAGGCACCAAATAGCAGGGCACGTGGCCAGCAGACAGGCAGCAGCAGATGGCTCGTGGGAGTTGGCTCGGGGCTCTGAGGGGCAGAGAAATGGCCTTCTGGGCAGGAGCGTTGTCTTCCGTGTGTTGTCGCATGGCCAGCTTGATACGGAGTGATTTGGCACGTGAAAAAACAGCACGTCAGTGTGTAATTTGAGGAAAGGCCCTTAGCGCGTAAGCGCGTACATAAGTGATGTGGCGTGCCCGGGCGTTTCCCTCGGCACGGGTTCATAGTGAATCTGAATGTGCAAAAACAGTACGTCGGCGTGTAAATGCATGTAATTCGAGTAAAGGGCCTAAGCATGTGACGTGACGAGCGTGGGCGTTTCCCTCGGCACAGGTTAAATGTGAGCAGGGCCAGCAGTTCGCTGTATGTGTTTTTCATGGAGACCGACGCGTGTGTTGCTACTTATTGTTGTTTCACGCACCATCACTACTTCACAGCGGATCAAGGACGTATCTCTTCTTTTGGCGGGGGATTGGCAACGCATGTTTTTTATTATCACGCTAGTCAGATGGTGAGTCGCGCATGCTATATTTTCCACTGCGGGTCCCCCTGTGTATCGCTTACCTGTTTTCGAGGTCATAGTAGCCTGCGTGTCCCATGCATATGTGTTTTTCATGTTCCTGGGTGCCACCGCATACTGCAGGAGGTTCATTCCACACATGTGGGCTACCAGGAGTTGCGTACACAGTTTTACTGCAGTTTTGGGGTGCCTGAGCGTTACGTGACCCGTCACTTACTCACCAGGATCACATACAGCCTTGCAGGTGCATAGGGGTGCTGCTTACATCTAGTACCCCACCCCCTTCACCCCAATTGCCCAGGAGAGTTGTCGTGTACACCTCCCATTGGCACTACTACATCTGTGCAATGGTTGGGAGACCATGAAAGGTGAGGTGCGCCTCAGCTGGGGGTCCTCCATTGTCGGACTAGAAACAATATTATGACTCCTATTGTAATAATTGTATGTGTATTGGCCTACGCCAAGTTGTCTAAACATCATGCTCGAACAAACTCCACGACAAGGTCTTGACCTTAGAGAAATCAATGTAAGCCGCCATCTTGGATTAAACCGCCATTTTAGGTTCTCTTGTTATGTAGAAGTCACCCAGAACATCAAAATGGAGGCCAAATGACATTCTGAGTAAGATTCTGGCCGTTGTGACCTCCGTACAATTGAATAAATTAATATGCCTGCAGGCCACTTGTCGGGGTCATGAACAGAGACCTTGTCCTACTGTTGACCTATATGTAAATGTACTACTTAAATCAGCGAAACTAATCGAAATGCATATATTAAAGGATTGACCTGGCAAGGAACCCTAAAACAAGAATTAGATATTTCGCAGAATGGTTAACCCGCAAGAGGGTTGGCCAAGGGCTGTACAAATTGTATAAAAGGCCCGGGTATTCCAATATGCGGTCTCTCACTAACACATCGAACCCTCGTTGAAGTTCGTTATGTTATACTGAGAGCCGAATAGCTATCCATTTGTCAATTGACTTGGTAACTGCTGTAGCTTGAAATAAAGCACGTGTATGTTTCTTTGTAACCTGTGTTGGTGTGTTTCTTTTTGGGCTTCCCGGCCTCATATTATTTTTCTGTTTTCATAGTTGGCGCCCGAATAGGGACCCTCAAGATTGATGCCGGATCATTGAAGGATTGACACAGACTATCGAACTGGGATCGGACGGTGTGATACTGCGGGCCCGACCGAACGAGACGCGATACCTCGGCAGCGCTGCACCATCCGATCCTTGGACGATAGTCATGTGGTCTGACACGGCATCTTGACGAGGGTCCATTTTTGAGGCGGGCAGATTTGTCGAAACTACCAAACACAAGGTAAAATACGTTAGTTAAGTTCTTTGGTAAACCGTACGGTCCTCCTTAGGTTTGGTCAGGTGTAGTCGTGACCCGACTCTTAATTTAACCCTGACAATTTGAATTTGGCGTATTGTATCTGCAGACACAATTATTGACCAGGTAACACCAATTTTTTGTGAAATGCCTGGGAAATTGTCTAGCTGCTTTAGGGCTCTGTTCAGCAGCGATCGACAATCTTTGGAATTTAGCCACCCGTCACCACAGGAGGGGTCGCCGGCGTGTACTATGTACTGTTAGCATGGCATTGGAAGTATAGTATTTAATGATATTTGGCACAGACAAACCAGACATGCCTCCGAATTTCAGTGGCCAATCAATGGTAGTTTCGAGATCCCCCGTATTGAATACCTAGAATCGGTCTTGCTAAAGAAGAAGGCCAGACCTGCAGCATTTGATGTTTTGCAGAATTGGAAAAAAGAAGCATTGCAGCAGCTTAAATGTAGGGATAAACATGCACGCCGTCATAAAACAAATGCCGAAAAGGCGTTGTTATATGATAAGGAAAAACATTCAGAGTCAGTCAAGAATATGGATAGGGCTTTCTCACTCGGTATCCAGAAAATCTATCCCTCTAAAGATTTTCATGTTTCCGAAGAATTTACTGATAAATTGTTAAACAAACGCAGGCCTGGTGCCTCTTCGCCACCTCCGTATGATCCTCTCCCTGGTGCTCTGTCCATTCCTGCTGTTATTCCTGCTGTTATTCCTGCTGTTAATCCTGTTCCCCCTGTACAACCTATTGTTCCTATTCCTCTAGTTGTTGTTCCTCCACCTACTCTACCAACCCTTCCCCTTGCGCCGACAGTCGCACCTCCATTGAATTTGCCCGCACCTCGTACTGACTGAAGTTGATCAGGGTGCGGGGTCAAAGATTGTTACTCGAAATACTGTCTCTGCAGAAAAGAAACGGGAATTATTTGCATGGGCTAAGCATTGTATGGAGAGAGGTGATCAAGCTGACGTTTTCTCCACATTATCAAATATGGCCAATTCTCCCGAGAAAAATGTTTTTATTGAAGGTTTGGGGACTCATTTATGTGTAATGTGGGGTAGATTACATAATACGGATCTCCCACAAGGGTTGAGGGATCTAAATACTTTAGCGCTTTCGAGGGACACTGAGGAGAAAGTACATGGTCATGTTGAGAGGTTATTTGAGTATAGGAGGGACTTAGAAAGATTACGGTATGCGGATGGTGAAGACGACAGTACGTATGTACAGAAACGGTTCCTTCCGTGTCGTAAATCGGCATCTGAGGAAGTACGAATTTGTACCAAAGATGCGATTCGATGGATCTCGGATTCATGGAACCGCCGGATGAAGTATATGACGCGTATAGTCAGTATACAGTAGAAATGCAGAGGAAGGTGATTCAGGTAATGGTACAGTACCTGCAGGATGAATGTGTAAGGAAGAAGGTTAGTTGTCCTATAGAGTTATTGGGTATTTGTAAGAGGGCTTTTTTGCCCGACACTTCTTCGGCTGCCTTAGCGCTCGACCTGGCTCTGTTGCTTATTAAGCGATCGGAATTACCTATATCTCAGTTGCCAATGAGAGAGGTTCCTCCGACATTTGTCCCAAAGGTTGAGATTCCCGCTAACGTTGGGACAGGTGCACCCGCTTGGACATCCCTGCACATTATGTATCGCAATTTTTTCACGTTCCGTTTTCGCGACAGGAAGTGAACACTATTAGACAATCAATTCCCGATATTAGGAAAAATCCGACAGGATTCTACAAAGAGATAGAGTCCGTTTTACAATCTTCTGTGTTCACCCTAAGTGATATTGACTTGCTATTCCCTGTACTCCTGCCCGTAGATTTATGGAAGCAGGTTTGAACAATAGACGATGTGCCAGGGTTGGGAGATACGTGGGCTAACATAACTAGGTTTGATGGGGAAAGATCAGCTGGTGAGAAACCACCTCAGGTAATACTCACTTTGCCTGATAGAATTGTCGCAAAATTGAAAACCATAATTCCTGAGAAAAGAATTATTTGGGACAAGCTTACGGCCTGTGTTCAAGTAAAATCTGAAGGTGCCACCAAATTCTTTAATCGATTCGAACAGGTATTCTCTGACTTCAGTGACAGGACTTGGGCACAGAGTCTGGGAAAAGGTTGTTTGTGGACAAATTTGTACGTGGATTGCTGCCCGACATCCAGTCACAGATTATGTCCTCTGAGAGCCCTTGGCAGGCAAAATCCCAATCTGAAGTTTTGCACATGGCTCAGTATTATGAGAACCGTGTTAATAATGAAAAAGAGAGAATAGAGAAGAGGAAAGGAGATTTGAAGACTAAAGTATTGTTACAGCAAATTGTTAGAAATCCCAGAGGAGGTAATTCACAAACCAGAGGTCAGTATGCTCCGAAAGGGAACGTTCCCTTGGGTCCTGTGAATATTAATCAATGTGCCTATTGCCGCAAGGAGGTTCATTGGCGTGCACAGTGCCCCGTCCTTCGACAGAGGTCAAACAACACATTTGGGAGTATGGGTAGACGACCTAGAGGTCGTCCAGGAGTGGAGGGCCCTGATAGAGGTCAGTTCTTGCAAGATCCTCAGCAACCTTTTTGACGGGATAATCAGACTTCGAGTGTGGTCATGAGAAACATATTTGATCACCCTTCTGCTGCCTACCTTTCTGAAGAGCTTCCTTCCGACGACATTTTATTTCGTTAGGATTGCCCGAAGCAGGGTTTGGAACCTTCACCTATTCCTGTTAGTCAAAAAGGTCCCTACGTTGAATTGTTAGTGGGGAATAGGGAACATCAGTTTTTGATAGACACTGGAGCACAGAAGTGCTCCATTGATCATTCTCGGGTTCCAAACATTCCACTGTCAGGGCAAACTAATGTTTCTGTAGGGTTTTCTGGCATACCAGTTGCTTGTCCGGTTTCTTCGCCGGTGCCTGTTTCTTTGGGTCCCTTTACGGACCACTGTCCATTCCTCTTGACTTCAAACTGTGGAGAGAATTTGCTGAGGTTAAATCTGTTGAAGATACTAAATGCAGTAATTCATTGTTCCTCTGACGGAGTGCGACTGACGGTTTCACCACAGCAACTTCCCAGTTCTCAGTTTTTGACTCGACCATTGCCTCCTGAGTTTAGCGTTGTCCCGGAATGTTTGTGGGCGGTTGACGACAATGATGTCGGGGTACTACAGGTTGAACCTGTTAAAATAGTTTTGAAACATGGAGTTAAACTACCACGCATTCCGCAATATAAAATATCAGTTGAGGGCGAGCGTGCTTTGAAGTGCATTGTCTCCGATTTTGTGCATCGGGGATTGATCGAAGAGATTGCAGGTAGTTTATGAAACAGCCAGATTTTACCCGTGTACAAGAAAGGCGACAATGCAATCCCATTCCGATTCATAATTGATCTACGCGCTATTAATAAAGTTGTCGCCCCATAATTTCCAATTGTGCCTGATGTGACAACGATACTAACGATGATCCCTGCTACAGCTACTCACTTTAGTGTTGTGGATCTGAAAAATGCTTTCTTCAGTATTCCTATACACAAGGATAGTAGATATTTGTTCGCGTTCACCTTGCGGGGACGTTCGTTCACATTTACTTGTGCACCTCAAGGTTATACTGAAAGTCCAAGCATTTATAGTAGGGCTTTGAAAGAGCAGCTTGACACCCTTGAATTGCCATCTACTTGTACACTGCTTCAGTATGTCGATGACTTGCTTTTAGCTGCAGATTCTGAAAGTGCTTGTAAAGAAGGCACTGTATTGTTGCTTATTCATTTGGTTGAACATGGTCATAAAGCTTTGCTTAAGAAATTTCAATATTGTTGTCAGGAGGTCGCCTATTTAGACTATCTCCTGTCAAAGGAGGGGAGAAGATTGACACCTGAAAGAATAAAACACATTTCTGGCATGTCTGTTCCAAATACACAGAAGGAAGTCAGAGCCTTAATAGGTATGGCTTCTTACTGTTGGCTGTGGATCCCGAACTTCACACTAGTGATAAAACCGATGTTGGCCTTGACGAAGAAGGGCATTTCTTCGCCGCTGCCAAGGAAGTCGGAACATCAACGATCATTTGAGCTTCTCAAAGCCGCGTTATGCTCTGCACCGGTTCTGGGTACTCCAAATTACAATAAGGCCTTTGCGTTGTTTGTGCATGAATGTGATGGATGTGCTATGGCTGTGTTAACACAGGAACACGGAGGGAAGAATAGACCGTGCGGCTATTACTCTTCCGCCCTTGATCCTGTCGCATGCGCTTTGCCAAGATGTTTGCGAGCTGTCGCTGCTGCTGCCGCGTCTGTAAAACAGAGTGAGGGAATGGTCCTAGGCCATGATTTAACCCTGATGGTACCTCACTCTGTAGATGTCCTATTGAATAAAACCCAAACACAGCACCTCACCTCTGCACGGCTGACGAGGTATGAATTAACTTTGTTTGCCCCTCACATTCAAATTAAGAGGTGTTGTGTTCTTAATCCGGCTGAACTTCTACCTTTCCCACAAAATACTGTTTGCGGTGACGAAGAATCACATGACTGCCTGTATACTACTGAACAGGAAACGAAGGGCAGGATAGACATTATATATACTCCTTTGGGCAATGCGGAAGGGGAGCTGTTTTGTGATGGCTCCTGCTTCAAACTCCCGGATGGTACATCTACAGCTGCCTATGCAGTTACTACATTGAGTACGGTTGTTGAAACTAAGAGAATTCTGCATAACTCTGCGCAGGCCGCAGAGATTATAGCGTTGACCCGAGCTTGTGAACTCTCCGAAGGGCATACAGTAAACATATATACTGATAGCCAGTACGCCTTTGGGGTGGCTCACAACTTTGGGAGGCTCTGGTCGGAAACAGGGTTCCTAACTTCACATGGGACCAAGATTCAGCATGGCCCCCTGATAGTGCAATTTCTCTCGGCACTCGCGCTCCCTAGTCAGTTAGCGATCATGAAATGTGCAGCGCATCGTAAGGTCATAGATGATGTGGGAAAAGGGAACGCTTTTGCTGACCAGATAGCCAGGCAAACGGCCACAGACCTTAGCGCAGACATGTATGCTCTAAGAGAAACAAAAGATGCCTATGTAATGGATGGGGGTAGTGGGTCTGTATGAGATATCCAAGCTGATGGCATGATAGAAGAGTCTAAAAAGTGGGCCGAAGGGATGGGGAAACGAGATGAAGATGGGTGTTGGGTGGATACAACTGAAGGGAAATGGTTGCTCCCTGATTCATATGTGCTGGCGATGGTTACAATGGCACACGGTCCTACGCATGTGTGTGCTCAGCAGATCACGAAAATGTTAGAACAAGTCTGGGTAAATGATAACATTTTGAAGATCGCGCAGCGCTATTTGCAAAATTGCATGATATGCTTACAGCACAATGTGGGAAAGGGGACAGTAACTCCAAGGGGTAGTTTTGGGCCTCCTTCTGTTCCCTTCGAGGTCATCCACTTTGATTATATTGAGATGGAACGGTGTAACAATCTAAAATATGTCCTTGTGATCATTTGTGCTTTTAGTAAATGGGTTGAGGCTTTCCCCGTTAAGGATGCTACTGCCATGACCACTGCGAAGACTATGGTAAAGGAATTCTTTCCACGATTTGGGCTGCCAAGAGTAATTTGGTCGGACAACGGTCCCCATTTTGTTGCAGCAGTAATTTTGCAGATATGCACAGCCTTACACATTGAAAGTGATTTCACTCGGCTAGACATCCTCAAAGTGCTGGGTTGGTAGAGAGACATAACGGTATGCTAAAGAATAAGCTTGCTAAAACATGCGCCAGCACCAAACTGAAATGGCCGGACGCCTTACCTATTGTATTGTTAGCCATGCGTGCCACACCTCAAACTAAGAATGGGCTCTCTCCATTTGAGGTAGTGATGGGGAGACCTGCTAATATTTGGGGTCTTCCGAAGCCTAAAGTATTGAGGGAGGTTGAAAATGTACTACTTGTAGACTACTGTAACCAGCTGACTAAAAATGTGTATCTCATTTATCATCAGGTTCAATCAACTTTACCTGTACGGTTTACGGGCCCAGGACACAATATTCAGCCTGGAAGTTGGGTCCTGGTGAAGGCCTACGAAAGGTCTTCCTGCCTCGCGCCTCGCTGGCGGGGACCCTACCAGGCGCTGTTGGTCACCCAGACAGCAGTGCGGGTGGCTGGAAAGAAGCATTGGATCCACGCGACGCATGTCAAGAAACTTCCTCACCCGACGCCACACGTTACAGAAGAAGCAGAACCCCTCGCTGATGCTACAATCTCAGATCCTGGAGTAGCAAATAGCGCTGTGAGTGTGTCGGAGAATCTCTCTGAGCCCGTGGAGCTTGGGGAACAGTCCATTTTGTCTCCACACTCTTTGGAAAGGTCACTTCCGGAAAACGTTGTTTCAAGTTCTGCGACTTCCATCGCCTCTGATACGTTGCTTCCCTCAGGAAGTGACGTTACCTTATTTCCGATCAAACAGTACCGGGAATCACCAGGTACGACCTTCGACGAAGAAAATAGAACTGCGGCAGGGGTTTTGCCTCTGCATCTGGAAAAGAAAAGAGTCATTGAGAGTTTTGTTCCTGCAAAAGAAAGTTTTTGAAAAGAAAGGGATTCTGCTGCCTAGGGTTGGGGAAGGACTAAGAAGTCGCGCGACCGTAGTGTCGCCAGCAACAAACATTGGGGTCGTCGATTGAGAAACTACGATGCCTGCCACCTCCACCGCTGCTGCTCGCATTGGACTTGTAAATAAGGGGGTGACCAACTCGGACAATGAACAATGTGCCTGGGCCCCGAAAACGTATTGCTGTGTTGTGATAATAGTAATTGGAATTTGTATAGTTACTGCCGTGGGACTCTGGTACTTTGAAGAAATATATCCTCTAGAGCCTCTTCTGCCAATTGAAATTGTACCTACTGCTTTGACTCCCTCTGTACACCTTCATACTCTGTCACCTAGGGACTCCCAGCATAGACAAAAGTACCATAATAACACTTTAATGATAATAATGAATTCAACGCATGCCATTTTTAATAAGAGTAATTGCTGGATCTGCACCCATTTACCGCAACATGGGAACAAGGGGCTAGGATGGTATATTCACCCTTTACCTTTAACGACTGCTTGCTATGCCTCTCTTAGAGCACTATTCTTTGGCCGTTGGAATGACAGCATCTCAGGGAACTTTGATGGAACTAATTTAAATAATTTTGAGAAACGTGAATTGACTCCCCTGGGATGCTCGCTTTTTGCAAATAGAAGTAAGCCTAATGTTGCTTCTATTAGGCCATCTGATAAACTGTCTCTTCCTTTCCAAACTTTAATTTCCTTTAAAATGGCTCCGATAGGCAATAAGGACGCTGTGCCTCCTTCCTACTCCATTAACCATAGCGCCGATTCAGTCCCCTTCTGTGTACAAAGAAATGGCACTCGGTCAATGGGAGATTTTGAAGGTTGTGTGAACATTGTAAATTTGACCAGAGAGAACAGGCCTCTGTATGTAGGGGGGGCCTGTCTATTTCGTTTGCGGTAGTACAGCATTTCCCTGGTTGCCCAAGGATTGGCAGGGAACCTGTTATTTAGGAATCCTGTTACCTGGGGTATTCATAGCTAGCACATTGGAAGTTTCTAAGGCTCACCCACGGCGGGACGAGAATGGAGATACCCCTGGGCAAATATTGGGAGATATAACAAAATCAGTTGTGCCATTTTGGGGACAGATAGCAAATTCTGAAAATATTAGGGGGCTAGCAAGAGTACTGGAGGGAACCATCAACCGGACCATGGATATACTCTATAATATGACACTGGAACAGAAAGCAATAAGAATGGTAGCACTCCAAAACCGGATGGCATTAGATGTCATTCTGGCAGAACGTGGTGGAGTATGTAAATTAGTGGGGTCCGCTTGTTGTGTTTTCGTACCAGATTCCTCACTGACAATTTTCAAAGCAATACAGAACTTGCACGTCCTTAGTTCAGAAGTGCATGTTCCTGTGGGAGATTGGAGTATTAGTGCTTGGTTCTGGGATTCCCTACGATCCTGGGGTTGGAAGGTGCTTTCTGTCATACTGGGAATCCTGCTATTCCTTTGTTGCTGTATCCAATGTCTACCTAGTATATGTGCAATACTAGGGGGATGTATCCGCTCAGGCGGTGAGCACGATAGCACACACAATGTATGCCCCAGATGCAGTATCTAAAGAGTTTGTGTTGCAAGAGGTTCTGGTGAACGACCTAATGGCTATCGATATTACAGATAACGATTCAGGGTGTATGGATGACAATGCATGGAGTTATTTACAAAGACATTAGAAATGGTATTAACACTTGGCATAGGCCAAAAGGAGGGTTTGTCGGACTAGAAACAATATTATGCCTCCCATTGTAATAATTGTATGTGTATTGGCCTACGCCAAGTTGTCTAAACATCATGCGCGAACAAACTCCACGACAAGGTCTTGACCTTAGAGAAATCAATGTAAGCCGCCATCTTGGATTAAACTGCCATTTTAGGTTCTCTTGTTATGTAGAAGTCACCCTGAACATCAAAATGGAGGCCAAATTTCATTCTGAGTAAGATTCTGGCCGTTGTGACCTCCGTACAACTGAATAAATTAATATGCCTGCAGGCCACTTGTCGGGGTCGCGAACAGAGACCTTGCCCTACTGTTGACCTATATGTAAATGTACTACTTATATCAGCGAAACTAATCGAAATGCATATATTAAAGGATTGACCTGGCAAGGAACCCTAAAACCAGAATTAAATTTTTCGCAGAATGGTTAACCCGCATGAGGGTTGGCCAAGGGCTGGACAAATTTTATAAAAGGCCCGGGTATTCCAATATGCGGTCTCTCACTAACACATCGAACCCTCGTTGAAGTTCGTTATTTTATACTGAGAGCCGAATAGCTATCCGTTTGTCAATTGACTTGGTAACTGCTGTAGCTTGAAATAAAGCACTAGTATGTTTCTTTGTAACCTGTGTTGGTGTGTTTCTTTTTGGGCTTCCCGGCCTCATATTATTTTTCTGTTTTACACCATGTGGTGGGCATGGTCAGGGATGTGGCTGGGGTGACCAGGGAGTAGGGGGACTCCAGGGTGTCCAGGGTGGCTAGAGATGGGGAAGAGGCAGGGGTGTGCCACTTCAGCAGGATGTTCTGCCACGTGTTGGTGCAGTCATGCCACCACCCCCTTTGCTTCCGGGAGATGCAGCTCTTGCATCTGACACTGGCGCCCATGTGACCCGGCAGTCAGTTTCATCGACTGCCACGGGCCCAAGGGTAGTCGTAGCTGCAGGTGCAGCTGTGGCCACCACCACCCAGGCTGAGGGTCGGCCAGCGCATGCTGTGTTGGCACCTGAAGAGTCCCAAGATGATTTCCAGAAGGTCAGAAGGCACGTGGTAAGTGCACGCACGGCTGCTCTGACCAAGGGATATGTCCCTGGGCCAGTGTTGTCATCTGCTGCCCCAAGCAGCTGGGTGTTGGCAACTGCATGGGCAGATTCAGCCGACACAAACCCGGCTGTGAGTCTGCCAGCCAGGACAGTCTTGGTCAATGACCTTGGCACAGCGACTGTTGCTGCGCTAGGTCCAGTCAAGAGAACCCAGCAGCCACTGATGCAAGTCAGGGCTTCCGTCCTAGTTCCACCTGCCACTCCCTTGGTTCAATCCACCAGCGCCACTGCCCCTACTGATCAGGGAGGCATTTGCCAATGAGGGTCCGGATCACTGCCCAAGAGGAGGAAGGTTGCTCATGCACAAGAGGCTTGGACCCCAGACATGGCTCCGGCCCCCGGCACATCAAGGAAGAAGCCTTTCTGCAAGCAGGAACTGGACTTCCTTGTGGGCTACCTGTCGGGACCCGAACGTGAGATGGTAGTGGTCCCAAATTGTCACACTACGGCTGCCCAGCGTATGGACCACTGGAAGCATGTTGTGGAGGGTGTCAGTGCATTCGGACATGAGGTGCGCACAGCTCATGACTGCAAAAAGCGTTGGGATGACCTTCAACGCTGTGCTAAACTAAAGCGTGCCTCCAATTATGCCATGACTCGGGTGACACCACCTCAGGAGGAAGAACTCACTCGGCACAAGTTGATCGCTGCAGAGTTCATCCCGGCAGAACTGGTTGAAGGAGTGGGAGAGATGCTGGATTTTGATGCCCCGCCCAGTGAGTGTTGTTGCGTGTTTGTCCATCCCATGTGTGGTTTGCTTGTGTGATGTGTAGTGCTTGACTGCCTCTACATACTATGTGTGCATGGGTCTCATGTGCAAGTCATGCAATGCTTCTTTGATGTGTGCCTGCTGTGCAGCATGCTGGACATGTAGAGGAGACGGGGACTGTCTTCATTACCACACTTGCACCCTACTCACATGCTAGTGACCCAGCTGCCCCTCCGGTCCATGTTCCAGCTCACTGGCCCTTCTACATGTAGCCTGGGGTGTCTTTCCACTCAGCACTCGGACTATGTCATCGCATGACTGACGTGCATGTGTGTTCTGCCTGCATGCAGGTACTCCACGTAGGCATTCTCCCTTGCCCCTTCACCCCCCTGCAAACCAATTTCACCATGGCACTGGTGGGTAACATGTTGGACTACTGCAATGGCCTGTTCAACGCTCCTGTGTACATGCACACTTCCCCCTGCCAACCTGCCAGACACATACTGTGTGGTACATCCTTTGTCCTTGATGCAGGGTGTCTCACTTGGACTATGCAGATGGCAGATGCTTCACATGGACATGAGTGCCCATTCATGCTCCATGTGCATTCCATGCATGCCCCTATGTGTCCTTGGCAGGATGATCATAGTAGTATGTGTCCATGATGACATATATTTGCCCACTCTGGCTCAGTCCTGCATCAAGCACATGTTTAGGGTGTCATGGTCTGTGTGGGGCACAGGTCTCCCCCGGTTTCAGGCCCCTGACTCTGTTTCACTGGTGTAGTGACTTCTGCACAAATGGGTGTACTACAGAGGGTTCATCATGTGTCCTGCTTACTATCCCATTCTCATCTGCTGTGTTGTCAGTTGACTCAGATGATAGAATTCACGCTACTAAACACTGTCTGCCAATACACAGTTCTCTCATCAACCTTTCACTGCTATGCTATGCCTCCCTGCATATCTGCATTTTCACTAAGGGGGGGAGGGGGGATGCCTGCAGCCATGCAACCCATTGCATGCACATACCATGTGATGCCTGACCTTGCCCTTACCCTGCCTTCATGTTTATTGATTGACATCATAATGTACTTGTTGATGTAGATAGTCGGTAACATACACACGTTCTGCACTGCACCAACCCACTTCTGAGCCATGTTACACCGTTCTACATGCCTAGTCACTGCTGCAATGTCAAAGTGACCTGGCAAGTATGGTCAGATTGTCATCCCTTCACTGTCATGAAAGGCACAGGCACAGGTGCATCCTGTGACACATTTACTCAGTATTGGAACACCCTAGCGGGTGTTTAGTAAAGTTGATTGGTCAATCTGCAGCCTATAATAACTGGTATAGGCCGCAAATTGGCTATAGCCTGCCAATCAGGTTGTAATGACTGTGGAGCTGCCTGCATGTGTGTATGTGTACACTTTTACATACATCTAAGCAAGCAGCATTGTAGCTGCTTGCTTTGCTGTATAGGATGCTTTTCATTATCACCATACGGCTGTATATGGACACAGGTGTTTTTCAACACTTTCACATGTACATATGGAAGCAGCTTCAATGTTGTGTAGTGCAACATTGCAGCTACTCACTTATGTGTGTGTGTGATAGTGTTCATTTACACGTGTCCTCTGCTGCTTTTTTGTTGAATGACTAACATGTAGTTGATTAACATTAATGCTGCTGAGATTTCAGCATTGTGCCCATTATGTTCAAATGGCACAATCCTGAAGGTGCACTGTCGTGCAGTATATGTACACCCAGGCCCACTAAGCTATTCTGGTGGGGCCTGGCCGTGATGATTTGACACACTGAATAATGATTTAGGGCACAATTAATGCACAATGTGCTCAATCAGGCCCTGAGGGGTGTTCTGGAGGATTTGTGGCCGGCAGCTCGGACCATACAGGGCGTTATGGTCCCTCATGCCTGGTTGCAGGCCCTCACTTTGCTCGGGACATTCACTATGTCTACATGGCCCATGACGCTCGGTACGGGCCGAGCTGCAGCTGGATGTAGCTATATTGGTGATGATGATTTAGTGATGCATGTGTGCATGCATATTACGTGTGTCAGAGTGTGTTTGGATTCACTTGCACCTGTGTCCATTTAGCAGTTCATACATTCTTATGGTATGTGCCATCTCTTTGTTGCCATCTGTCATTTCTGCCTGTGACATGTGCCTGACAGAGGTGGTGTGTGATGGAGGTGATTTACTACATTCAGTGCATGTGTAGGCTTCGTTGTTTACACACATCCATTTCTGCTTTTGGGAGGTGTTTGCATATCAATGCCACAGGATGCATGCATTCATCTGTGCATGACATGTCTGCTTCATGTGTTGGCTGTCGATGTGATGTCTATGTGTGTGTGTGTTATGTGCTTCTGACATGTGTACTCGTTTGTTTTTTCCACTTTACAGATGATGACGAAATGGAGCTACTTGATAGTGATGTCATTCCTGACACAGGGTTGCTATTACATCAGCAACCCGGCACAAGTGGGGGTCGTGGGGTGGTAGGCCACAAGAACCCACTTGTGCTCCAGACCATCGTGTCCAGGCTTGGCAATCAGTCTAGCTCGGATGATCACTCTGACAACGATTTTGAGTTCGATGCGCGTCATGTCCATTCGTCGATGGTGAGTGATTCACGTCAATGGAGGGATGTAGTCCTGCAGCCACGGGCGGTGCCAATCCAGAGAGGACCACGGCTCCTTGGGCCCCAAGGGAGTTGAGTCCGGCAACGCGGTGGCCGTGTGCCACTGGGGTATACTGAGTGGGAGCAATCCATGTATGCCAATTCAGAACAACAGGGGGCAGCAATTGATAAAATCGCTCAGAGCATGGAACGTGTTGCCCAATCCGTGCTCCCCCCTGCTAGGCAGGTGGATCTCCAGCAGCGGGCAGCACAGTCCACGGCCCGCTCACCCAGGCTTGGCATGGCAGCCTCAGACAGGGCACGCCAGGCTGAAATGGTGTCTCTGCGTCAGGCACTTGCTGCTCATGCAGAGGAACACAAGAATGCCCTGAGGGATGACCATCAATCCCTCAGATCTATTCTGGTTGTGCTCAACATGTCCCAGAGGAAGCGGTCAGAGGAGAGGTTGGAGCAGCTTGAGAATACCATCTCGGCTGAGCTACATGCATGCCCGGAGGTGCTCCAGATGTCATGTGAGGCCATGCATGCAGAACTCCGTGTTACACATGCTACCTTGCAAGAGGAAGCACGTGTATCACGTGAGGTGCCACATGCTGACCTATCTGTCATCGCCGCACAGGACCAGGCTTACCAGTCCCGCAGACTTGCTGCCATCGAGAGGCAAGCTGCACATAGGCATGGTCAGGGTACTGTGCCACGTCCACCTTCTGATTTGCATCCAGAGGGTGTTCAGGACGACAACTTATCTCCCACACTGGTCGGGCCAAGCAGGCGTTGAGCCCATGGAGGTTTTTTTTTTATCTCAACATCGTCGCATGTGGGTGTTGAGGTGCACCCTGTCCCCTCCTCCTGGGTGCCTTCCCCCAGGTCGTACATGGCCATTTTTTATTTTATTTGTTTAATTAGTTAAATTAGTTTAAAATTGTTTGTCTATTGTGCATTCATGTGACGGTGAGTTGCTTTGTGGCTTTTGAAAGCATCCACTGTCTGTTCCAGCTGGGCCAATTCAAGCTTGTCTTATGTATGTGTTTGTGGCTTGGGGTCCTGACACATATGCCACGCCTGCTTCCCCTTTCCATGGGCGTGCAAGGATGGTTCAGTGTGACAACAATTTACACAAGGGCATTGGACTTTCATCATATCTGTGGCCTGTCTGCTGCTGTACAACTTGTCTTTACACCGCTGGTGGGGATAATGGATGTTTTCTCCACAGCATGTTTGCAATCAATTTTGGTGAGTACATTTTTGAACTGTCCATTTATTGATGTTTATTGTGATGTATGTTGATTTCTTGCCTGCATACCTGTTTGATGCACTTCATGCTGTAGACGGTAGTCTGCACCCTTTAGCTTTTAGTTTTTATGTGTTGAGTTCAGCCCATGGGGATTGTAGCAAAGGAGGATGCATTAGGTATGTGACCCAAGAGGCAGAACTCACGGTCCAGTCCTCACCTGAGATGTCTGCATACACTACTACTCCACTCCGTTCCATTTGGACGGCACCTTGTATCTTTCTTCCCTCTTGGACTTTGCTGCTGCCTGACGGCACAGTTTTCCTACTGGACTACAGCTCTTTTACTTTTTTTTCACACTCTCGTGCCTTTAGTCCCTGTTTTTATCCTGCTACTGTCCTTGTTGCAGATCTGCCTGCCCATCTCTCAGGCAGTTATTTCCACATACTCCTACACTGCCTCGGTTTGCCTCAGTACACTTCTGTTCCCCAGCATCTCTCTGTTGCTCCTCCTGTCTTTCATCTATTACATCCATGCCTTTATGGTGACTTTTGGCTTTTACCAATGCTATTCAAATTCTGTGGCTCTTAACTTGCTGTCAGCTGATTCTGGCTATCTCCCATTCACTGTGCCTTTCCAGACTTGTGCTGTCTCTGCCTTTCTTTGTTCACGCTATCAAGGATTGATTGTGTTTCAGCTCAACCATCCAGTTGTGCCAGCCTCCTTGGTTATTGTCTACTCAAGTTCCAGCTCTACCTGTCAGGGTACAGACCATGGGGTTGTGTGGGAGGTGGTCAAATGCGGGTCTCATACATGGCCCAGCAACAAGCAGCATGAAGAAACACACACGGAAAAGGTTCCAGCCTTATTAAAGGCTTTATGCCCTTTCTGCAGGAAAAGGAGCCTCCAGACTACCTTTCCCAGCAGTCACTGGAACTACTAAACCCTGCCCACGTTGAAGTCGCACCTCGCCACACGCGGCTAGCAGCACATCCAAGGCCCATACTATCATGTGTGATTCTTAACACATGGTGTTCCGTTTACTGCAGAGCCACGTGCGGCTACCTTACCACATGAACAGTGTATAAACTATCACAGGGGCAAGCAGAACAATATAAACGAAGCAGCAGACAAGAGTGCTTGTTTGGGGAAGAGTCACTGAGTTCGAGGCATGAATGGTGTTATGTGTGTGTGAGGCAACACCCACGGAATAGTAACTCACGCTCTCTTTGCAGCATTGAACTGCTCCTGTTACTGGACCTAAGAGGGCGCAGGCAGGAGGCCAGCACTCACCCCAGAGATAAGTCTCTCTTTGGCTCGCCTTTGAGCCAGTTTGTACAATGTGCATGAGGAACATGGTTTATCTAATTTAGTATGTGTAATTGTCAATTGTTGTATTTTGGGTTTTCCCTACTTTCCCTTGCCCCTACACCTCCCCTCTCCTGACCCTCTTTCTGGTTATCCTAAATACCGATGCCTATCCAACCAACAAATCCCTAACGCTCTTTCCCCACCGGGGTCTCGGAGGCCTGAGTGAGTTTTACCTTTCAGGCGCCCAGACCACGGAGGTGGTGGTTGGTTCGTGACACTCCTGCACCTGGAGACCGGAACTGTGACACTACCCATCAGTTGTGGCATCCTCATTAATTATTGTGTACTCAAATTGCTACCCCTCCTGTTGAACCATTGTTCTACTGTGCTACCTTGGTAGTTATTCTATCATTCTTCTTGGACATGTGCTTGGCCATATTCCATGACTTCAAGTCATCTACTGGAGACTCATCCAGGGTTTTTTGGTGCCTAGAGGCTTTTGCCCTGGTTTGGGGGTTTGTCTCCTTGGAGTTCTCTGCGATTTGGTATTTTTACCAGTCAAGGTGGCCTCTGAGGGGGCTGGACCCTATTTACAAAAAAGGAAGAACAAGGAAACCAGGGGGAAGGGGGATCCTGAAGCCAGGTAGACTAGAAGGAAGAAGCTGACGGACCCCAGACACAGTTCTTCTGAAGGTAATGGTGATGAGTAAATGAGGGAGGGCCTTTTGTTGTCGAACAGTACGCTTGGGTTACAGTGATTGGGCACTCTCTGACATATCATTGTGGGGTACTATGTACATGATGTGTTGTGCTGGTCAATGTCTGTTCCTGTGTTGTCTTTACTTTTCAGGTGTCAGGGGACTGTTGTGGTTTGACATACTGGGGTGTCCAAATGGGCAATGTTCACATGTAATGTGTACAGGGCACTGAGGGCCACTTCATTTCACATGCATGTATTGAGTGTATGTTCCTCCTGACACACACACTTACACAATGCTCCACCACACATACAACCACCCTTCCATGCCTACACGTGCACACAGATTGCCTTCTCTGGCATGCTGTTTCTCTACAGCGCATGTTCACTTACCATTTAGGGATCATGTACATCCATCACTGGGTTGGCCTTTTTATATGATGCTCAAGGTGTATCCCCAACACCATGGCTGCTCACTGTGCTGTGTGCTGAGTGTTGTGTTGCAGGAGACACACACAGCAAACAGGTTTGGGATTAGTGTAATTGGATTGGCCAATGTGCATGACAACAGGCATTCTGTTTTATTTTGACGGTACCGCTGGTGGCATGCATTTGTGTATGACTTTGTATGTGTGGGAGGTTCTTGGTCAGTCATTTCATCTGATTCTGATGTCAGGTGTGATTGTGTCAGGCCTCCTCCATTTATTATGTGTCACTTTGTATCTAATTGCTCATGTGTTGTGCTTTTGGTTTGCTCTTTTGCTGTTGCATGCCATGTCATGGGGCCTCATTCCGAGGCTGGCGCTATCCATGGAGTAAATAGCACCATGGTAAGCAACCATGGAGCTATTTACTCCATGGAAATCCGGCATGGTGAATGGAGTAATTACCGGTCCATTCCAAGGTTGGAGGGACCGGTAATTCCCCATTCACCATACCGGTTCCCCATCCCCATTCCTGCCCCCATAGGGCTCAATGGGAATGGGGAAGGAGTAAATTACGGCACCGTAAATTACGGTGCCGTAATTTACTCCAAGGTCCCTTTGCGGGTTGGATTTTTAACGCCTGCTAAAAGCAGGCGTTAAATGCCAACCCGCAAAGGGGAACTCGGAATATGGTGGTAAGTGTTAACGGTCACCGTTGCCATTAACGGTGACCGTTAACCCTTACCTCCAACCTCGGAATGAGGCCCATGGTGTGGCCGATATGGGTGATGTGGGTTGGGAGGATTTGGGTGACATACTAGTGATTTTCATGGCCTGTTTTGCAGGGGGATGGTGTGATATGCACCTTGCATGTGTTCCTTTTGGTCACACAGGATTGGTTATGTTTAAGTAGCTAGGGATGTACACAATGTAACACTTCTGTGGCAACATTCTCAGAGTGGTAAGGTTGTGACAGTCTCTTTATCATCATCGATTGTCACCTGGTATGTGCCAGGCCTGTGTGCAC
Source organism: Ambystoma mexicanum (assembly GCF_040938575.1). Classification (NCBI taxonomy): domain Eukaryota; kingdom Metazoa; phylum Chordata; class Amphibia; order Caudata; family Ambystomatidae; genus Ambystoma; species Ambystoma mexicanum. The sequence goes on along the minus strand of NC_090924.1, from coordinate 1,114,650,155 downwards.
TCTGCAGGGGTGGAAGTTTAGGTGAAAAATGTGGCTACAAGCTGGGTCCAAGCTGCCTCCCGCATGCCCTTTCCCCTCCCATGAGCAGCTCCTCTGCCTTTGGTTGGGGATGTGGGGGCACCACCATGTCCACCGGTACTCCCCGCCGTGTTGCAACATTGCTGCCACAATGATCATGCACACTACTGGGGGTGCATATAGTAGCTGCCCGCCAGAGCGGTCAAGGGAGCGGAAGCGTGACTTGAGCACTCCTGGTTGCAATATGGGCAGCGTTGTATTTTACCGGGGGTGGTGGAGTTCCGTATTGGCGTCATCATGTGGTTGCTCAGATGGTAGGCACTGTCCCCTGCAGAGGTGAGGATGGTTGTCATTAGTTGGGTTTATGTATTTGTATGTGTGTGACATGTATGCATGTGCACAGACATTTGTACTCACCAATGAGCCATGTGTCGCCATGCTTCCCAGTTTACAGGTCCCCGCTCAGGGCGGACATTCTGTATATGAAACTGTCATGGGTAGACCCATGATAGTTTGCATAGACAGAGGTAATGATTCCATGGGCATCCCATACAACCTGTACGTTGATAGAATGCCAGTGCTTGTGGTTGCGGTAGATGTTCTCAGTGGCCCTAGGTGGACGTAGGACCACTTGGGTGCAATCTACGGCACCAAGCACTTTGGGAAAGTGTGCCACCCTGTAAAGGTCCTGGACCATGGCCTGCCTTTCTGCGAGTGTTCTGGGCATGTATATGTGCCTGCAAACTAAGGGGCGTGCAGTCATGATTGCCAACACCTGGTGTAGGCAGCGTGACTGTGTGGGCTGTGAGACACCCCCAACTATGGCAGTTGTCCGCTGAAATGACCCAGTGGCTAAACAATGCAGGACATTGAGCACCTTTTCCAAGGGGCTCAATGCTTGGGAGCACAAGGTGGGTGTTGTGAGCTCATCCTCCCACTCAGTGACCAGCTCTAGGATGATACGAGCTGGAAACCTATACCTGCCATATACCTGGTCATCAGGCATCCCAAAAGGCTGGTCCTGGGCAAAAAAATGCAGGGCCTGGCTATTCTCCTCCTCCGGCGGTGTCCCACGATCAGTGCTGCGAGAAATGGGACATTCATCGTAGCTGTATATACGTGTTTGTTGTTTGCACGCACTTTTATACTGCGCAGGGATGCTTCCACCTGCCTTCGTGTGGCGGACGTGTTTACGCCTGTGCGTGTCTTTTCACGTGTGCGGGTCTAAACTATTCGATTCCATGAATACGTGTTGTTCGTGTGCGTGTGGGTGTTCCGTGTATTTCCCAGCAGTTCCTCCCCAGTTACGCCCTCATTTTCACGCATTGTTTCCCATTCTGCGTGTTCCGTCCCCTTTTTGGTGTGTGCTCTACACGTTGTGGGCTTTCACTCTGTGCGTCACGCACAGCGTTCGGGATGTCGCAGTGAGGTGTGTGCCCGTGTGTGCCATGCCCACATCTGGCGCACATTCCTCGAAAAACACACGCAGGGTCTTCCATGAATCGTATACGTGCGCGTGCTCTACCTTTTTCACGCTTGTGCCAGCTTGCGCCACAAATTTCGGCACACATTTATTCCATGAATTGGCCTGAAAGTCTGTAAGACCCCAAAGGTTGTTTATGATTATTGCTCTGTTTCAGCAATGACCCGTGTGAATGAAGAACTTAAAAATGGGCTGACAAATGATTCTGAACAGGGGGTCCAGTCATGCAAGCTAATCATCCAGGTTGTATCGTATCAAGACGGCATTTAACACGTCGGCAGCCCTCGAGCAAAACACAAAAATGTCCCAGTTTTAAACTCTGATTATGAAGTTATTCCCTCAGTGATTGGGTGCCCAACGACGCTGACAGATATCACAGACCATTGAAATGTTCAACCATCTCATGACACTGCAGGAATGAGCGTTCCCACATTTTCAGACACATCTCTCGCTGGCTCTGGGGAGGAATCTTCCTTTAAAAGTGTACGCTCACAGACCAGTAGCAGTGTGAAACGGGTTTGGGGGGCTGACGGTGTACATTCTGAATGTTTTAATATGCGAAACGCAATGTATAATGTCGAGAATGATCCATCTCGGGTAAGACAGCCACTAGGGGCGGATAGTACAAACAGAGCTGCACGGTTGGGGGTTGACATGCGTGATATGTTTGTGATAACCAACAACGAGACAGAAATATCAAAATATGCTTTGGAGACTGTATCTGGTCTTAGTTTTAAAGACAGAAATACCTTTGCCAGCATGGGCAGCGTTCAAAATCTAGATAACCTAAACCCAATTGAGAACTAATTTTCGCACCTATAAGTTTCATGCAGAAAACCACTGGGGCGGTGATGAATGAGATATATGGAATATCTACAGGATGGCACATCAACCGTTAATGACCCGGTAATTCAGTTGGAAGCACTGGATATGCAGAGGAATTCAGAGTTTACTAAAAATCATATATCTCTGGAGGCGATTTTCAAGGATGCTGACATTGGTAATACAGTTGATGAAACAGGTATACATCTGAATAAGTCTGTGATTCAAAATGGTGGGGTTGTTAATAAAGCTCCCCTTGATACTCGAGATGGCTGTGTATACTGGAATAGAGATGAATACAGTGTTGGCCATAATAATATTTCTGCCGAAGATCAAGCGGTTGTGCGTGTATAATGATGGGGTAGCGCACCATGTTTATATTTTCAATACTGTCTCTGATGACGTAATGTTAATCTTTCTAATATTATTTCTGCTGATGTTCATGAAGGGGTGGATACATTGTGGTGTCAGAAACGTTTGTTGGCGAACAAGACAGAAGTGTAAACAGGCCTGGGGATGGAACATCTGCTGTTGCTCAAGAAGTTTGTGTGAATAACGACAGGGATGTTTATGATATTTCTGATAACGATCAAGAGGTGGGCATACAAAGAAATGGGGATGGAACATCTGCTGTTCTTCAAGAGGGGTGTGTGAATAATGGCAGGGATATTTAGGATATTCCTGATGATGATCAAGAGGTGAGCATGTACATTGATGGAGTGATATACAATACTGAAATGTACACATTTCAAATAATCAGGTGAAAAGTGTTCAACCACAGGTCGAGGCTCCCCTCGAGCATCCATCAAAATCACACACTAACACCAATAAAGATGTTGAAATATCTCCCAGTAAACCCATTCTTATTCGGGATAGTGATACAGACACTCAAAATGAAGGTGATCACAGTGTGAGGCGTGGGGACAATGTTGGTATTTTAACATTTCAGGTGTAGTTACATGTATGCATGTAAAAGTTATTCAAAAGAACATGAAAAAAAGCGCATCTTAAAAAATAATTATAAGAAATTATTGAGCTTCATCAAAAGTTTACAACCCTGCTATAAAAAGAAGCAGCTTGTACAATGTATGGTTCAGAATGCTATTAAAAATGTGGAAGGAGCTGTTGTGTTGCTACTAAAGCATCTGTGGATAATTCTAGTGCCATAGCAGCATGCCCTTGTGGGACAGGGTTGCAGCCAGTATTACGCTAAACGATGCCCCAGTTGTCCAACGCACCCCATTAGGCATAGAAGGGTCTTGTGATACACATTGTGAAACATTCACAGAGATGCACCCTGCTACAGCGCTAGACAAGGCCCTGGGTGTTTAACACAGTGCACTAATGATTGAAGTTATCCCAAACTAATCATTAACCAATATTCCATAAACACTTGCGGGCATAGTATGAACAGATCCCTGACAACGCCCACTCCTGAACTACCCCATATATCAAGCATATCAGCCACCCACAAAATGCTATGACTAGCAAATAACAACTCCCTGCAAAGCACCCCTATGAAAAACTAAAAAAAAACGCAAGAACAAGGCCCCACAATTCTCCACTCTGAAAGACTACCTAAAATAAAAAACACGGACTATGTCAGAGTAATTATTACAGGCAAAGAGATTGTTCAAAGTGGTTGCAGCAATCTGTCTCTATAGAGCTCTTAAAACAGGAGCTGAAACTTAAAATGGGCCAGATCTCGAGCTCAGAGATGTTGACTATTTAAAATCTTGAAAAAAGCCTGCTTGGTTATATCCAGAAGTGATCAACCTACCACACTGCAGATATCAACGCCCCAGACACTGGATTCCCCAGTTTATTTGGAAAGGGTGCAAACTTATCAAAGAAGTTATAAAACATTTGCAACTGTGGAACGTTACGAGGAATTTAGATTTGTAAACTTGGTCCATGGAATAATGGTTATAACAGAGGCTGTGGAAACACTAGTTTATCAAATATTGGAAACTGTTGGTCCCAACGATTTAGTTCAAATAAGAATGGAGGCTGAGGGTTTAAACAGACCCTATTTGCATCATATTAGTTTTCAGGCCACGCTTCGGCTGTGCTTATAAGACTTTGAGCAAGATTCTGCACAGCCACATCATAAAATCTTAAGGCCACTGGTTGTAACATTTCAATCACAGGCCCCTAAATCTCTGCCTGGCATCTAGTCTTATAGGTTTAACCGCAAAGCATAACAGATGCCGATATACGTGCAAAAACTTTGCACTGCAAAAGAGTAAAACTACCAACAGACACACTGGTAGGGTTTGGACAGCTGAATCTCTTTGAGGAGTATTTTAATAGGCCCATCAAGATACTCTATTTTAACAACGGGGTATGAGCCATGCTTTGATTGTCCAGCGTGTCAAACATTTCTTCTTGAGAGTCACAGCTGTATCGGAATGATTTGTAGAGTGTGCAAAGCTTCCATTGTCAATACGGGTGAATACCTGTGTTACATGGCCCCCCGCAGACCTCAAAATAAAACCGAGAACTACATAATATATGGCATGGTGGCCCACCAAGAAACTATAACCCATCAACTGAACTATATGCCAGACATCTAACATGGGAAAGCTGTTGGCAATTTACCAAAGACTTCTGTGTGGCGCCCTTTGGAAACACTTTTGTAATGAGCAAATTTATGGGCTACACTTTTCTAGCCCATAATGACAAATCCTATGATGGATACTTTGTGCTGAGTAAAACTTATCACCCAAGGTGCTAAACTAATGGACATCTTTGTGGTATCTCTACAAATACCATTTATTTGATGTATTGAACTTTTTACTGATGCAACTCAGCAAGCTTCCAAAGCATTTAGTTTTCCAGGTTCAAAGGGCTTCGTTCCCATCTTTTTAACGCAGCTGCTAACCAAAACTTCACTGGCCATTCCCACCCCCAGATCAATACAGGGTTTAGTACATGATGCCTGGTGAAAAAGAACAGTTTATGACCTGGTAAAAAGCGAATGAACGCAATGTGTTTGACTTTTGCCAAGAGTTAAGTGCCCACTGTCAAGAAGATGTCAACATTTTAAGTTATCATTTGTTTAAGGGCGGCATCATTCAAATGACCTGTCATTAAACACCTATAAAGGGTGAAATATACGTGTCATACATCGACCCTTTTCAAAATATCATGCTGGCTAGTTGTTGTATGCAGATCTACAGACAGCTATATCTAAAACCTAAAACAATGGCGCTGCTGCTTACGTGATTTAGATCACAGACGGCAAAAACGGAATTTCACGCCGGCTATTCAGTGGCTATTATACATCTCAAAAACAGTGAACCTCTCTATACAACACGCACTAACAAGCAGACAATACTGGTTAGACGGTTATGCCGTGGTTGAAGGGGTGGAAGAAGCCTATGAATGTAACGGCTGTTTTATCACGACTGTCCCGATTGTTATCCCACCCATGGATTCTACACTTTAACGGGCACTACTTATGAATAGTTATATAGATGCACTCTGTTGAAACACACTTTTCTAGCCAGTCTGGGTGTTCACGTCGTCACTATCTGGGAACGCGAATGGCGCATGATGGTGCAAAACAATCCTGATGTGTGCAGCTTCATTAAAGAAATGAATCTACCCAAACCCCTACACCCCTGAGATATACTATGTGTTTTGGGTAAAATTGATTTTTCTAAGTGAAACCAAAGGGGAGGATCCTCTGACCCATGAACATACTGCATCACGATGACTCACAACTCAATTCCCCCAATCAAGGGAGAGAGGAGGACTTGGCCAATGATAAGTTGTGAGGGGCAGGCTTAGTTATGCCCACGCCACACCCATTTTCAAAACACATAAAAAGAGACTGCTTTGGACAGGCAAGGTACTCACTTTCCATTTTCTTGCGAAGCATTTTGCTGGACCAGACAATATCCAGAAGGACCATCTCCAGAACTTAGAATCCAAAGTTCAGAACTTGTAGCAGAAAGGCCTAGTCCACAAACGGAATCCTTTTCAGAGGACACAGCATCCAGCAAACCTAACCAAACTATTCAACAGCCGGGCGAGCTGTTTGATTCTGGCCTAGAACCCTGTGCCAGAAACACCCAGAAAGCAGAGCTGTATCCAGAACCAGAGACCAGACCGCTGTGCAGTGCCAAGAACTTTTGCCAGACCCAGAGACCAGACCGCTACGAAGTGCCGCTAGCAGACCCGACCAGATCGCTATGAGCAGAACCAGTACCAGAGAGAGCAAACCTGATCAGACCCTGACGTCCTATTTCAAATTTATAGTGTGAGTACTCAGCTAGAACTGTGCCAGAAACAATCTCTTAGTCTAAAATAATCTGATTCAAACCATTTTAACCTGTCCAGAACTGCATCATAGAATCGTATGTCCCTTCTCCGATTTTAAACCTGTAAATGTGTCATTTTGCCATTTTGAATCATTATTTAATTTCTGAAAAACTACCTTCACAAAATCGTCCGTATCTTTGGAACCGCATGTGTTAAGAATCTAAGCTTTCCAACACGCCATAAACCGACTTTCTACTCCTTAAAGTTTTTCCGTAATCGCGCTGGACGCATTCGGAAAAAGTGCCACAAATTGAAAACTAGCTCAAACTTCTTCACCTGTCAAAAATAGCTGTCTTTTGCTTGCATTGCTGAAATCCGTTTTCCCTCTGATAATCATTCCTGAATCATTGCCAGTGTGACTTGAACAAATCTTAAATAGCTATCACCTACCCTGAACCTCCTACAGGGAATTAAAATCATTTTTAGCATATTTTCACTTCAGTACAAATCACATTCAAAATATTTCTGCATATTTTAAAAGCATACCGGTTGCTCCAAGATTACTAGAATTTGAACTGAAATTCGTATTGTATTGTGATTGTATCCCTGAAAACTGTGTGATTTACTTCCATCTCCTTATATTGCATAGGGGGGAGTGAATTGCCACAAGGGGAAAAGTGATTGAATTTTCTCCTGTTGAAACCATATCAGTTTATTTCTGTACTGCATTTTTATTCATCATTGCATTTCCTTGAAATCATAAAAGTATTCTCAGCTACCTTATCCTTTCTATACTAACTTCTAAGTAATTAAATAAGTGTACTATTGTAATATTATCATAAGACTAGAAAAGGACTGGGTATTTATTTTGGAGAGGTCTAAGACGGCGCCCAGGAAATTACTCGTATTGTCTAAAACAAAAGAGTCCTAGCTCCTCTCAACTCATTTCTCTTAGGGGTCCAAATTCAACTATTTGAACACCTTATTAATGCCCCTCCTTAGTTGCAACAAATCACACTTACAACTGTAATTGGAAAAATATATATATATTGTTATATTTTATTACAAAATCTTGCATTAAAAAACTCTATTTGATTTTCTTTCCTAAAACCGTCATACCCACCACAAAAATCCTGATATCTTTGAGCAGAAACAGACAATGATTGAATGCAGGACTAAAAAATAAAAAAAAATGAATGAGGGCAAGCAAAAAGTCCTTGGATAGGACTCTAGAGTTCCATATAAACGTGAAGAAACCACCACCACCAAACAAAAGGGGGGGAAAAGAAGGAGAAAAACAACAAAAAAGCAGAAAAAACAATTATAATTACAAATACTGCTCTTTGTGATGGTTATTACACAACAACAACAAAACCAATTGCATGCTAAACAACACTTATAACATAAGAAATATATATAAAAAGAACATTAATATCCTGGGTTCACCCACATTACGGATATCTAATCTGGATCTCTTTGGTGAATAACAATTCTCTATTACTGATTTTGGATTCAAATTGGCTCTAAATGTCTAATTGTAACCGTGACATCTTTCTCACAGAAAAAAGACCCGACATGTTTCATTCCCATTTTCCTTCAAGAGGATAGTTGACAGGAAATTCTTCAGGGGTGATGTACTATGAACAACAATTGTCATTACAATTATATGAACACATCCAAAGATTGACAATGTGACTTGGTGCAATGGCGGGGGGGGGGGCAGATTGTAATATTATCCATTGTTGATCACTATCATATGCCTAAGTGTGCTATCAAATATTAATTTATTCATAAAAGTGTGTTATATTTATATTGTTTAATTTTCAATAAATCTTTTAAATTGCAAAACAGACCTACTTCTTGGCTCAGTGAGGTCAGGGGGATTCAAAGAGTGGGGCGTTATACAAGGGTTTATCATCCAGATTATAACTTGTCATAAAATATATAAATAATGGCTTCCCTTGGGCATCCCAGACAAAGGAATTGACTTAGTGGGAGTGCTGAATTGAAGTCATTAACAGAGTGGGGGCTCATCCGGGATTTGATAGATTAGATCTATTACTTGTCCTGTTGGATCACAACGCTGTATTACACTGTAAAACACTCCTCAAAGGAACATTCCAAGGAAACGGTCTGTTTTGCAAAATAAAATACTAACTTCTGTAAGTCAGGAAGGAAATCAATTTCCAGAATGACGACACTGGTAGACATCAAAATAGCGAGAGAACACCTCTTACATAAGTTATTTGTGAGAGGTGAGTGGGCTTACCTTGACCAGGTGGTGTGGTTGCAGGCAATCGCACCCCAGATCACTGAAGAGATATATGGAGAGATCAGGGTCCCTTACATGTGGCCCTGAGTGAACTATATATGGCCCCTAAAGCCAAGGATGAGCACAACAAGATTGCCAGAGTAGCGGCATATTTATATTTATATATGGGAGCCATACAGGACAAATGTGCCGAAGGCCAAGATCTGGCAAATAGGCAACTGATGGCATTAGAGAAGGCCCAATCTTACCTGGTCTCTTCCGAGCAGAGGCTGCAGAGGAGCCAGGAGTCAGAAAATGATAGTAGGGAGTATATCATTAAAATAAAAGAGGATATGGGTATCCTGCAACAGGAAAAGTCTGACCAGGATACCAGATTTCTGGCCTTGCAGAAGGAGTACCAAGAAGGTTTGGCGCCCTACTGCAGAGACAGAAAAAGCTAGAGCAACAACTGGACTTCAATAGGGCATGCACAGAGCAGGCAGACACCCTGCAAAGCCACCTAGGTAGGGAGAAGGCAGAGAGCAACAAACTGATTCTGAAAGACCTGGATACCCAGGCAGAGTTTGAACAGGAGCACCAGAGAGCTGGTGCCTTTCAAAGGCAGAGGGACGACCTGGTGGCATAGATGCAGGCTCTTAGTCAGGAAAGGGACACCTTAGGCCAGGAAGTCTGCCAATTAAAAGAATACATTGAAGAAAATCACCTGGCCCTCCAGGGACTGAGTGACCTCCAAAAAGAGCATCAGAACTTGTTAGAGCACACCAGGAGGGTGGAAGATGCTCTGGCAAGAAAGGAACAGGTCAGTAGGGATGGGACTCAGGAGGTAACCCTTCTGCAGCAAAGACTGGCCCAATATTCCAGGACCAACCAGGAGGTACAGATAGAGAATGAGGCTCTCTGTCAGCACAATGATAGGCTCCAGCAACAGGTAGCCATGCAGGAGAGACTGATAGAGTCTAGTAAGGCCTTAACTGAGGAACTGAAAGCACAGGCTCTTGCATGGCAACAGGGAGCAGGGGCTGATAGAGATGAGGTTCACTGGGAAAGGGAAACACCTGAGCATAACCTCAGGAGGCCTAGTACCAGAGGCCTGCATCTCTCCCAGTCCTTGGACTCTGCCACCCCCATGTCCCATGGCGCACATGAGCCCAGGGCCACGGGGATGGCAGATTACCATCCAGCCAAAAGTATGGGGCTCATAGGCCAGTACCACCCAGGAAGGGATGGGCGGACATTGCAATTTAGTGGGGAACCCCAGGAGAGTAGGCCCACTAAGGGCATCCTGAAAACCTCTGCCCAGTTAGGTCAGTGGGGGGGGTACTCATCAAAACCTGGCAGCAAGGAGGAATCTGAAGACTCCTCTGAGCGTCACAGGACACAGGAGACCAGGTCCCCACATTCTGCTAGCCATTCCCAGGCACGCAGAATCCGGGAAAACCTGGAAGATCAGACGGGTACCTCTGGGAGCAGTGCTTCTGAGTCAGAGGATGAATGGACCAGGGTTACCCGAACCAAAAAGGCCAATAAGGCAAAAAGGGCCTTGCTTAAGGACCCCTTAAAACAGATTAAGGCAATAAGGAGTGTCATCACCCCTTATCACAAGAACGCCAAGTATTCTGTTTGGGAACACTTAGAGCTTTACGAGCAAATGATGGAGACTTTCCATTTGAAGGACAGCAGTAGCTGCATTCAGTATGTCAAATGGACATTCTCCCCAGAATACTCCAGTTTCTTTGCGGGGCTGGAGGACCAAAACCATTCAAGAAGGTCCACATATAGGGCGGCCATCTTGAAACATTTTTCTGTTCACAGAAATCCCCAAGAGGCTCGCAAGGCAGCCTAAAATTTGCAATGTGGGGAGGATCAGGCCCCGCAAGAATTTGTGCAGGAATTGAAGCGTGCCTTTGCGCAGACTACCAGAAAGGTGCGCACGGACAGTAAAGAGTTTGTTAATATGTTTTTCCATGCCTTGCCCAAATACATCATGACCCAGCTAGTGAGAGATTTTCATGAGAAAAGGTCACTAGACTGGGTCATTGAACAGGCTACCTGGATCTATGAGGTGCAGAAACCGGTGGAAAATAAAAATAACGCCCAGAAAAGCCCCAAATAAACCAGCACACCTGCTGCTGCCAAGGTGGCAGATAAAGGGTCCCCCCATTTTAGATTTGGAGATGGGGGGGGTCCTAAAAACCTGCCTGCACCAAATAATTCAAAGCCCAGAAGGCCCTTGGGCCAGTCACAGACAGGGAGTCAAGGAGGTAGTCCCACAAATGGGGTCCCTCACTCCCCTGATTATGTAAATCCCCGCTACAAGGGAAACCGACCCATCCTGGGTTATGTGTGGACTCCTCCAGCCCAAGGGGGGGGGATCCAGCCAAGCACCTGACCCAGGGAACTTCCCTCCTAACTTCCCACAGGAGGGCAGAAATTCCCCAAATCCTGGACAGAACTTGTTCCCCAGGTATCCACCCAACTTCCAGCCCCAAAATCATCCATCCTTCTTTCCCCACTTCCCTGAGCCCAGACCACCTAATCCGGGAGAGGAGAGGCCAAGGGTGGAGGGGTACCCAAATCTTCCCAATCCCGGCTACTACCAGAGAAGGGATAGCTACCATTCCCGGGATCAGCCCAGGGGAGAAAACAGAACCCCGTATCAGCCTGAGCAGGTTTCCCAACTTGAGCAGCAGGTCCAAAATATGGCACAGGAGCTGGGTCGCGTGCTAAGGGCTCAGCAGAACCCTCAGATGGGCATGCCGGCACAGAATGCACCAAACTCTGGGCCTGGTGCTCCAGAACAATGACGGGGGCAGCACCCCGATAACCCACCGGTTCCCACGGAGGAGTCACAAGGGGAAGGGGGTGTAAAGCCTTGGAGGAAGCTTTCTTCCCCACTTGTAAACAGCCCTTGGAAACCCAGGAACCAGAAACAAAATCTCCTACCCCTGAAAGTCTGCCACCCAAGGAGCAGAGAGGAGGTAGGAGAAACAAAGGACCAAAACAGACCCAGTTTGTGGAGGAGGTACAGATCTTCCAAATTGAGGGAGAGGGATCCTCAGAGGATCCTGGGAAACGGATCTTCTCGTTCAGGGATGGGGGAACTCCGCCCAAAGAAAAATGGGTCCAAGGGATTCCAACCTGGACTGGGTAGATGTGGGGATTGAGCTGTCGCCGCCCATCCTTCTATCCCAGAACCAACAATACCGAAAACCCCTGGTTCAAACCCATCCTGGTGACTGCCTCCAAAAAGGGGGGGCGGCCAGAACCAGAACCAGGGGAACCCAAAACTGCATCAATATCCAGTTGCCAACTTTTTCTTGCAGATTCCCATGATTCTCCACAGAATTCTTCCCAGATCTCTTCTCTCTCAATGTCCAAAACCAGAAAATTAGCCCACCAGTTGTCTAAAAATGTGCAATATCTGTGCCCCCTTGAGGAGAAGGAGGGAAGATACTATGCCCCGATACAAGTACAGGGGCAGGGTACAATTTTGGCACTGGTGGACACTGGATCCCAAGCTACCCTTCTGTCCAAAAGGGCCTTTAAGGAACTAAATGCAGGAAGGGGGGAGAATTGCCGAATTCCTCTCACCTCTCTTCCTAGACAACTTCAGAACTTTGACGGGAAGGAAATTCCCATCGAGGGGACTGCAGATTTGGACATCAAAATTGGGCGAGACAAGGTGAAACACCCGGTCATAGTAGTGACTCCAGAGGGCACCCCTTGTTTACTAGGGAATGACCTCCTGAGAAGGTTGTTACCCCTAATAGATTGCATAAACAAGGTCCTCTGGATCCAGACTAGCCGACCAATAAAATTAAAACAGAGCATCAACCATGTTAGTTTAAACGGCACCTGCCACATGGTTGAACAAAAATCTGACCAAGTAGAATTTCACTTTCAGAACAACCAAATTTCAGATCTACAGTAATAGCAGTAGGACAACAGACTGGTGATGGGGGGTCCTCTCTATTTCTGAAAATCAACCTTCCTTCCAGTTTAAGCTGGTATTCCACACTGGAAGGAAACACTCTGAAATTCTTTACTAATCCACAATCAGACATTCCCACTCCGATAGTCCAGAAAGATGTGAAATCAGCTTATAGCCTGGCTGATGTTCAGCAGATTGGAGAACAGTTGTTCATCCCCGTTCAGTTAAATGAAGGGAAGGACTCTGTTCTCGCCCGATTGTGTGTGAACAACGGTAAGAGCTTCATCAGCGAAGCCATGTTCCGCCAACTCCCAAAATATCCAGCCATTCCCACATTCAAACTGATAGACAAATGGGAAAAAGGATCTGGGAACACCCAATTCTAAACATCTCCTGCCAAGCAGGTGTATGCTCAAAATCTCCATTGGCAACAAGAGCATAGTCCATAATTGTTGGGTCGTGCAAGACGTCACTGCCACCTTTTACTTAGGCAGTGACATTCTCAATCGCTTTGCCATTAGTTTGGACCTAATAAACTTCAAAGCTTGGTCCCGATTAGCGGATAATCCCATGGGCTTTGATGATCCAGAAAAAGCATTTAGGTCAGCTCAATTGCTACCTTATGCAGTTAAAATTCAGATTAAAGAGGAAGTCACCATCCCAGAAAGGACCCGACAATTCTCCCTGGAAGTGAAAGTTAAAAGAGGACAAAAATTGAAAAGCCCTGATGCTTATATTCATCTAAATGCTTCTCTCCAACAGCAAGGGTTTGGGGTAAACCCAACATGATTAGTCAACATAGAACATGACACCATTCCAATAGAGGTGGATAACAGAGACTTAAAGAGTATTACTCTAGCCGCAGGCACCATTATTGGAATGGCGGTTGATGACCGACATTTTTCCATTGATTTAGGAAATGAACTGTTAGACCAATCCCAAAGGACTGTTTTGACAGTGATATCGATGACAATACAACACCAGACAGAATCTTTACCCGGCATGGGGGGAACTTCCTGGTGTACACTTCCTGCCCTTTTAGTAAAGAAGATGTGACTTGTGACTTCAGAAGGTATGAGGTGATTTTCCAGGTCCATGAAGACTGCCTTTCCCACCTGAAGCCTCCAGTCCAAATCAGCACTCTGACTAAGGTCTTCTCCACCCAGCTGGAGGAGGCCGCTGAGATAGCAAAACCAGAAGTCTTCCCAGGCTTCAGGCAGATGGTGGAAGAGAGAGTCAACCTAGCTGATGCCTGTGTGACTCTGGAACAGAAGCAGAAGTTGAAACAAGTTTTCTTGGATTTCCAAGATCTCTTCGCGGTGGACTCATATGACTGTGGTCGCACCGACATCCACACAACAACAATTCCCACAGACCCTGGCATGACTCCAGTGTTTGTGAAGCAATATCGCTTGCCTCTCGCATCCATGGAGTCCCTTACTGAAATAATTAAGAACCTTGAGTCCCGGGGGATAATCCGTCCAGTTCACAATACCTTCAGTAATCCGGTGCTGGGAATATTGAAGCCAAACGGCCAGTGGAGACTCTGCGCCGACCTTAGGGAGCTCAACAAAAAGGTCCATACTTCCCGATGGCCTCTTCCCTACATTGACCAAGGGCTGGCCCAGATCCAGGGGTCACAGGTATTCACTGCAATAGACCTGACCAATGGATACTGGACTCTGCCTGTCAGTAGGGAGGACCAATACAAGCTGGCTTTTACCTTTGGGGCCCAGCAGTACACATGGACCTGGACTCCCTTTGGATACCTCAACTCCGGCAATGAATTCAACATTTTCCTACATAAGGCCATGCCCGACCTGGGTGGAAGGGGTAACCTGGCTTGTGTAGATGATGTCCTCATCAAACGTTCATCTGTGGAGGAACACATAGCGGAGATCCGTTATGTTCTGACGCAGTTGATGGCAGCCAGAGCAAAACTTTCCTTTCAGAAAGCACAGTGGTGTAGAACCTGTGTTAATTTCTTGGGGCATGAGATTACTCCTCAGGGTCTCTGTCCCCAGGAAAAGAAAGTGGAAGCACCTCAGAAACTGAAAGACCCCACAACTCTGCGGGAACTAAGGAGCCTCCTTGGACTGACTAATTACAGCAGAAAGTTCATTGATGGCTACGCAGAGATCACCAGACCCCTGATTTATCTCTTGAAGGGGGGTCAGGTGGGAATGGGGTCCAGAACAATCAGAGGCAGTAAGACTGCTCAAAAGAAGCCTCTCACAAGCGCCCTGCCTAGCTTACCCTGTCAGAAACCAGGAGTTTTTCTTGGAGACAGGGTTCTCTAATACATGCTTGACTGCAGTATTATATCAAAAGCATGACAAGGTCAATAAAGTCATCTCCTATGCGAGTAAAACTTTATCCTCTGTGGAGGAAAAATTCAACGATTGTGAGAAGGCACTCCTGGCAACGGTGTGGGTATTGAAGAATTACCGCCCGTTTATCCAGGGGGAACACATCATAGTGGAGACTGCACACCAGCCTCAGCAATATCTCCAAAGTGACAGAATCCGGGCCGGAAATGTGAGTAATTCCCAAATTATTTCCTGGATTCTGTCAATGCAAGGCTTTCCTGTGGAGGTCAGATATGGCCAAAACAAGAAGAGTCACCTCGCGCAAGGTCTGGCTGACTTGCATGATTGTGCCTCAGAAAACTGTCTCGAGGACGAAAGTCTAAAAATCAAGGACAACATGGAGGCATACCTTAATTCCCCACACAAAGTCTTTGAAGAAGACAAGTATGAGGGAATGCCCACTGTCTATGTGGATGGATGCTCTTACCATGTTGACAACAACGGGGAAAAATAACTTGTGGCCGGCATAGGGAATGCATGGGTGAATGAGTCCCCAGAACCCTCCGCTGGATACAAAATTGGTCCCCGAAGTAGTCAGGTGGCAGAATTGATGGCTGTGTATCAAGCCATCCTCACTGCTGTCCAACATCAACTCCATCGACTGGTCATAATCACAGATTCAGATTATGTACGGAACGGGTTCGTGGAGCACCTGGTTAAATGGAAAACCAGAGGCATGTTATGTGCTAATAACAAACCCTTGAAACATGGGAAGTTAATTCAAAACATTGATGATCTGGTCACCATGAATGGGATGACCATCTACTGGAAAAAGATCAAGGGTAATTCCAAAGTAGAGGGACCAGACAAAACTGGAAATGACTTAGCTGATCAGCTGGCCAAAACCGGGGCCATCCAAGGGAATCTAATAGAGATTGAGTCCCTGTTGGGGGAAATCCAGGTCACTGCTATCACTAGGTCCCAGACAAATGCTCACAATGATCTTTCAACTGCACAATGGAGTAAGGAGACCCCAGATGCTGATTTGATCACGGCTCAGAAGGGGGATCCAATAATTGGTAAGTTTTACCAACACATTGAGGACCCTGAGACCTTTCCCCTGATGGATACCGATTACATTGGGAAAGAGGACCTTAGAGTGTTGATGAAATGTCCAAAAATGTTCCGAATCCAAGACGGTTTGTTGGTAAGGAAATCCCAAGCTGGCCAGGATCAGTGGGTGGTCCCTAGCTTATTCCGAAGCCTGATGTTAAGTCACGCCCATGATGCGGCCACCACCGGTCATAGGGGGTTTCATACAACACTTGAGATCTTAAGAGAGGTTGCTTACTGGCCACACATGGGGCAGGACCTCGACCAATACTTGAAGGGGTGTCTTGTGTGTGCACAATTTCAGCCAACATCCCTCACACACTGTGCGCCTCTCCAAAAGAGGGGGATGACACTGCCATGGTCAGATTTGCAAGTCGACTTCATTGGCCCCGTGATTCGCTCCTCTAGGGGGAATAAGTACATGTAGACAGTGACATTCTTATTTACCAAATGGGTGGAATGTCTCCCGGCCCCAAACTGCAAGGCAGAAACAGCAGCTGCCCTGATGATCAACCACATCTTTTTGTGTTTTGGTCTACCCCAAAGGATTGAGTCAGACAGAGGTAACCACTTCACCAGCGAAGTAATGACTAAGATGTGGGAGATACTGGGGGTTAAAAGGAAGCTACATATTGCTTACTGGCCAGCCTCTTCTGGTGCAGTAGAGAGATACAACAGAACCATTGTGGCAGATTCTGGGCCAAGTTGGGATATCCGATTACCACTTGTCCTAATGGCCATCAGATCTACCCCTTCATCTGCAACTAAAATGTCACCGTTTGAGCTGATGACTGGACGCAAGAGGGTGCTTCCCCAGCATTTGCTCTACAGGACCCAAGAGCAGACATTAATAAATGCCTCCACAACTCACGAATACGTTGTGAATTTAAGGAAACACCTCCAACATGCTTTTTCCTTTGCTCAGTGGAATCTAGAAAGATCAGCCGAGAGTATGAAAACTCACTATGACCTGAAGACTACCATGAAAGAATACAATGTGGGAGACCGGGTCTATCTATACAATTTCCAGAGGAACCAGGCCAAACAGCAAAAATTTCTGCCTACATGGAAGGGACCTTTTGAAATTGTACACAAGATCTCCCCAGTCGCCTACAAGATCTGCATCCCCAAAGGTAGTTCGGCAGAGGGGGAAGATAAGTGGGTCCATATTAATCAGCTAACGTGTTGCCATCCCAGGCACACTCTGCAACAACTGGAGGAATCCTCTGGAATCCCAGAGGGGGCCGCTCCAAATCAATAAAAACTCCAGCCCTAAAATATTCCACATATCAAAAATATAGTAACAAGAATGCAAATGTCTCCGGAATGTATCTTGTTTTTAAAATAAGAATGCAAATGTCTCTTGATTTATAAAATGTATATGCCGCCCCACTATTTCAATAGTGGGGGAGAAATGTCTACGAATAGGTATTGCCGATTTGCTTTGTCATCCTAGGAGAGAGGAAACCTGGAGACTGGCCAAGGAGGACGACCCGGGGGGTCCGGGGTACCTCCTGAAACTCCCATCAGGACCGGCAAGGAGAACCGATCGATCCACCCTGATGGAGCAAAAGATGCTGAACTGTGCCATCTGCGGAATCAGAAGAAGATGATGCGGACCTCCCAGCGCGTGGATCAAAACATCCTTTGCACCCAACTCCCCCTCGACTCGAAATCAAAGTGCAGTTGGGCGGGGGGGCTTGTTGGGTGTCTTGACCCACGTTTGAACTATTATGTTACAACATTTGGTGCTGTGGGCTTAGAAAATCCAAGATGGCGGAAAAGCCCACATTTGCGCCAAAATCCAGGAGAACCGCGCAGTTTTGCACACACCAAAATGGTCGTCTGACCTGCCACCCACCAGTGTAAAGAAAGATGGTTCTGTTCAAAATCTGTTTTTATTAATGTCAAAAATTGCTAAGATCATGGGCACAAAACCGCCAAACAAAAATCCAACTCTGGTTGAGTGTTCTACTTTACTATACTGCAGATCCACATCAATGCATGTCAAGCAAGGATCATATAATATCAAGTAAAATCCTTTCTTTTTGAAATGTATTAATTCAAGACAGCTTCCAAAAATAGGTGCAGTACCAGCATTGGACACTAACCGGCGCTAGCGATCTAAACTCTGATAGGAGAACTGAATATCAGGAGTTGCAAAAGGATCCTGAGCTAGCTGGGACTTCAAAGGCTTGCTGATTAATGAAAATTCTTAACACCTGCTGTTCCCAGAAGGCAGTCTGATTCAATTAACAGTTCAAGAGGCCTGAGTTCATGGGAAGTCTTCACACTTAGCCTTCCCAGCAACAGCCCAGGAGATCACATGGTCGTGTTAACCAGATGCAGAGTGGCCCCCTGGTCTGCTGACCTTAGTCAACACAATAGACTCTTTCTGCTGAATAGAATATGCTGATTTTGGGTGTTTACTGTCAACACTGCTCTGGGGGAAGGAGAGACATGTGATCTCTGACTCACCAAGTTCCTGGGGGTGGACCCAGACTGGATTGTGGATTTCATATTGCACCAAATTTATGTTTGATTAAATTGCTCATAGAATATTCTCTCAAGCTGACAAGAATGTACAATTTGGAGATTCTTAATATGAAAAATGTTCCTACAATTTGAAACTAAACTCAATTCCGTACGATTTTCTGAGACCGAACCCCGCTATTTATTAATATTGCAGACACAGGGTTTATGCTAGAGACATAGTAAATTACTGTAATTTGCCCAGAAGGGGGGTGTACCTCTGTGTAAATTTGGGTAAAAGTCCAATATTGGAAAACCAACCAAAAAGCGCAAAATGTTGTCATTTCTTAACCCAAGCTCTTAGAAACATCAGATTTGGAACAGAGACCTACCCGAAGTAATATATGATGTGTATATGTAATTTCAACAAACTGTATCTGGGAAATATGTGTTTTGGGTAAAATTGATTTTTCTAAGTGAAACCAAAGGGGAGGATCCTCTGACCCATGAACATACCGCATCACGATGACTCACAGCTCAGTTCCCCGAATCAAGGGAGAGAGGACTTGGCCAAGGATAAGTTGTGTGGGGCAGGCTTAGTTATGCCCACGCACACACCCATTTTCAAAACACATAAAAAGAGACTGCTTTGGACAGGCAAGGTAATCACTTTCCATTTTCTTGCGAAGCATTTTGTCAGACCAGACAATATCCAGAAGGACCATCTCCAGAACTTAGAATCCAAACTCCAGAACTTGTAGCAGAGAGGCCTAGTCCACAAACTGAATCCTTTTCAGAGGCCTTAGTATCCAACAAACCTAACCAAACTATTCAACAGCTGGGCAAGCTGTTTGATTCTGGCCTAGAACCCTGTGCCAGAAACACCCAGAAAGCAGAGCTGTATCCAGAACCAGAGACCAGACCGCTGTGCAGTGCCAAGAACTTTTGCCAGAGACCAGACCGCTGTGAAGTGCCGCTAGCAGACCCAGACCAGATCACTGTGAGCAGAACCAGTACCAGAGAGAGCAAACCTGACCAGACCCTGACGGCCTATTTCAAATTTATAGTGTGAGTACTCAGCTAGAACTGTGCCAGAACCAATCTCTTAGTCTAAAATAATCTGATTCAAACCATTTTAACCTGTCCAGAACTGCATCATAGAATCGTGTGTCCCTTCTCCGATTTTAAACCTGTAAAAGTGTAATTTTGCCATTTTGAATCATTATTTCATTTCTGCAAAACTACCTTCACAAAATTGTCCGTATCTTTGGAACCGCATGTGCTAGGAACGAGATTTAACTTTAATTTTAAAGCTAAGAATCTAAGCTTCCCAACAAGCCATTTCCACTCCTTATAGTTTTTCCGTGATCACACTCGACGCATTCGGAAATAGTGCCGCGTATTGAAAACTAGCTCAAACTTCTTCACCTGTCAAAAATAGCTGTCTTTTGCTTGCATTGCTGAAATCCGTTTTCCCTCTGATAATCATTCCTGAATCATTGCCAGTGTGACTTGAACTAATCTTAAATAGCTATCACCTACCCTGAACCTCCTACAGGGAATTAAAATCATTTTTAGCATATTTTCACTTACGTACAAATCACATTCAAAATATTTCTGCATATTTTAAAAGCATACCGGTTGCTCCAAGATTACTAGAATTTGAACCGAAATTCGTATTGTATTGTGATTGTATTCCTGAAAACTGTGTGCTTACTTCTATCTCCTTATATTGCATAGGGGGAGTGAATTGCCACAAGGGGAAAAGTGATTAGATTCTCCCTTGTTGAAACCATATCAGTTTATTTCTGTACTGCATTTTTATTCATCATTGCATTTCCTTGAAATCATAAAAGTATTCCCAGCTACCTTATCCTTTCTATACTAACTCCTAAGTAATTAAATAGGTGTACTATTGTAATATTATCCATTGTTGATCACTGTCATATGCCTAAGTGTGCTATCAAATATTAATTTATTCATAAAAGTGTGATATATATATTGTTTAATTTTCAATAAATCTTTTAAGTTGCAAAACAAACCTACTTCTTGGCTCATTGAGGTCAGGGGGATTCAAAGAGAGGGGCGTTATACAAGGGTTTATCATCCAGATTTAACTTGTCATAAAAATATATAAATAAGGGCTTCCCTGGGGCATCCCAGACAAAGGCATTGACTTAGTGGGAGTGCAGAATTGAAGTCATTAACATGTTGACGCATATGATTGCAATACATAAAAGATTGTTACATTTCCTTCTGTATATCGCAGTTGGTGCTTCTAGATAACACATCAGCCTTGGACATATAGTACCCAGATGCTGTTTAAATCAATCCAAAAATAATCGCTGTACACACCCAACAGCGGGTTTCACATTAAATTGATCACTTTTCAGCAGATGTATTTCCTGCAAATAGGCATAAATACGTATGAAAACATCTACAGTCTCAATCCTCGCAGATCAGTTTACGGGGCTCCATGCGCATTGCTCTCCCATACTGTCTTTGATATACTGCATCCCCCCACTTGTAAACTGTTTTCTCAATAATACACACATCGGAAAACCCCTGTCTAAATTGCTTCATTTTCAAAAGGGGGTTACTTGCCGTTTGTAAAGACCACAATGTTTTAGATAGATATGTATCATTCAGTCCATACAACGGTCCTTAGCTGCCTTAGTGCCTGCATCAAATGCATAATTTCTACAAGGCGTTTATGTCGCAGCATGTGATATATTTTATGTAGCAAATTATGTGTGTAAGCTTTTTCCAAACATTGTGAGCGTCCTGTCGGGGGTCATCATTTTTGTGCCCTGAGCACGATCTGTGAAAGTGTTGTGTTAAACATGTTTTCACAAGAATGGCCGTAAAACCTTCGATGGCCAGAATATCGATCCAGGTTACAGCGAATGTGAGCGTGTCATCTTTAACGCTATTGATGTACATTAGTGAAACAGAGGTCTTACTCAGAATTCCCAGAGTTTTCAATTTGGCTTGAACAGCAAACACAATAAATATTGATAGTTTCTGCTACAGCCTGGTTCTCTCACCACCGACCACCTTGTCCGTTAAAAGCTGTAAACAAAACAAAGATGCATAGTTTTAACTATATCTACTTCTTATACCCGACAAAATACACACACTTCTTTTAAAACATACTTACTGGATAGGAGGACGTCCGATATCCTGGGAGTTTGCCCCCACATTTTTTATGAGGGGGCAATAGGGTGTAATTCATTTCTGGCATCATCGCCACGTCTGCCTGCAAAACCATAGGTTCATATCCACTGTCTTCAGAACTCACATCGGCCGTGATTGGTTGATCCAAAATCACGTCATCGCCATTTCAGGTCACCATTTCCAGATTAGCAACTGTTACGGGCACATGCTCCTTAATGTTTTAGATGCAACAGATTCCCCCATAGCTGTAACAGTAAGAGGCGGCTTGCTGTTAACAGGAAGTGTGGCCGTGTTCTCGCAGAGCTCACCGGTCTCAGGACCCATCAACAAGTCCTGAACAACCTCCAGATCACCATTCTCCATAAAACAATGAGGGCTATAACTATCGTTGGAACCCCCGGGCCTTCCTGAAGGTGTTTTTCCCTTGTCATAACTATAGATGTTCATAATCCTCTTTTTCCGAATAATCCCTGAAAAGCTCAAAAAGCACAGTGTTTTTCAATGCACTGGAAAGAGCTACCTATCGGGGTTATAAAACCCATCCTGACTCAGTTATAGCCTTAAACCGGCCTTTTCAATCAAATTTTATATCAACATTAAATAAAGTTTATATAAAATGTAGGCCACCTTTATATAAATAATATAAATTATATATAACGTGTATATAAAATAAATAAAGTTCTTCTCAAATGTCCATTAACTTTATATACAAATAATATAAAATATATATCACATTCATATAAAATAATTAAAGTTCTTATGAAATGTACTTTAACTTTATATAAAAGCTGTTATAAAATTATTTGTCACCCAATCTGCCTTGCTTTGTACTCCATCTCTATTAAATCGACATAAAATGTCATAAAACTAAACCCACTCTTGCATCATCAAAGCATCACCACCATTGAACACGGCCAGTCTATCCCCTCAGAACTCACCTAACTATCGACCAGACAATAGGGACACGTGCTGTCCCTGACACATTTTATATACACTTTATATCAAATCATGTTAATATAAAGTTTATATTCACTTTATATTAAATCATCTGAACATTCCATCAAAGTACACAAACACTTTATATAAAAAATATATATTTGATATAAAATCGATATCTTTGATATCAATTTTATATTAAATGTATTTCAAACTCATATCAAAACCATATCATAATGGCGGGATTAATACTGGAAGCAGTGGGTGTTCCCATCTGTCAAAATGTCATCGCTTTAAAACGGGGGCCACATGTGCTATTGGTGTGGACCGACGTGCCAACTTATTGTCGCTCTACCAGAAATGTTGTCAGGCCTAGCACGGTAGACACCTGTCTGTACCCATTTCCCTTCTCCCCCCTCCCTTCCTTAAAGGAGAGTTCCGGGACTTTTTTTTTATTGTTCCTATGGTTCGGCCATGTGTTTTTAAGCATAAATCGGTAGATCGTAGAAAACTTTCCTATGGACCTTACCCGACTTTTCGTCCATTAACGCACTCGAAAACAGCCGCCATTTTATGATAATCCTATCATTTCCCCCCATCGCCCTGGCTCACCTGCTTTTGCGGCACTAAATCAAATCCCCCGCCCCTGAAACAGACTTGATCAAAACATTCATATTCCCCGCCTCTATCCGTGACGTGACTGTGCTGCGTAGGCAAACGCGCCCAGGCGTCTTCTACGCGACTCCACACAGAACCAGGAAATCAACACAGATGAGCTCACACAACACAGCGCGCCACAATTGGGAATATGAAACTGTACTTTTAAATTAAACCGCAAGATTGTAAATTTGGTAAAGTACATTTATTTGACATCAAATGTTTTGAGAATATTCAGCGATTTGCATTTTTATTTGCTCACGTTCCAAAAAGTTTGTTTCGAGGCACACGATGTTCCTTTGCTGTATACAGGGTCTTAGATCATCTCACAATACAGCGCCACAATTCGGAATATGAAACTGTGGTTTAAAAGCAAACGGCAAGATTGTACATTTGGCAAAGTACATTTATTGGACATCAAAGGTTTAGAGAATATTCAGCGATTTGCATTTTTATTTGCTCTCGATCCAAAATAGTTCGTCTTGAGGCAAGCGATGTTCGTGTACAGTACACAGGGTGTTGTTTTACGATAAAATAAGCTCTTCGGTCACACTGATAATCGCATGGCTGTTCCAACAACGAGGCACTAGGCCACCACAACGGTCTGTATGTTGCATCTAGCCGTTAGTACCGCGTAAGGGCATACTTGTACTTGGCGATCGTCCCATAAAATGGTCAGGGTGGTAACGTTGTTCACGCGGAGAAGCAGCTGGCGGTTAAAAAAGCCATCCGCCGGTGTCTGGTACTCGTGACACAGACAATAATGGATGATGTACCTGTTTGAAAAACATAAAAAATGAAATTAGTCTCACCATCAGATCTTTATTAAAATTATTCATTTTATATATTAGGTCGGGAAATTATTTCATAGCTAGGACAGTGCAACTGGGTATTATACGTCAAGGGGGGGCTGTATGATACTGAGACAGTCCCCCAGTGCAGGGGTTGACAGGGAGGCAGTGCAGGTGGAGAGTGGAAGGGCCCCGGACCGAGGTCGCAGACAGTGGACCAGTTGTAGCAGGGGAGAGGGAGAGAGAAAGCAGAAGCAAAGAGGAAGGTTTTGAGGTGCTTCCGTAAAAGGAGATGGTTCTCCCCAAGATAGTGCGCGGTACAAAACAATATGCCACATCGAACGAACAAGTACAACTTAACCCGTCTTTAAAGCTACTGTATAGTAATTAAATTGCGGTATAAACTCATCTAAAGAGTTACTTACATTATATTTGCATTTTCCATTGTGTCTGTGCGTAGGGCAGCCCCGAAATACCACTCCTTCTATGCCGACGTTATTTCTTCTAATGAACGAACATGAAATGGCTTTCGTTTCTGAAATTATATTCATTATCGTTTCTTACGTTATTGCCCCACACCCCCAAAAAGAAGTCTTTCGGGATGGTCCCGGCCTGTCAAGGTCAAATAACAATAGAACCTTATACTGAGTCGTGGGCCATTCCGGCACCCGAGCAAAAAATCAAAGCAGCTGACCTTCACTTTGAACGAGCACACATTCCTAGTTAGCTACATTCAGTGTAAGGCCATCTCACAGGACTTGAAATTTACACTCCATCTTTGCATTTTGTCTGCGTGCTTTTCAGCCCCAGAGAACCATAAATACGGAGACATTCTATATTTTTTGAAAACTTATTTATAATACTGTTTGGTTTAATTTAATGCGCAAATGAACAAGGTTGGATAGACACATTGCATGTACACTGAGCAATCACTTTTATTTACACATTACATAGATACACATATTGAATGGGCCTGCGACATGAGGAGACTCGAGAGAACAGACAATCAAATTACAATCATTTAAACCGTGATGTGTATTTCTCAATGAGCTCTTCTTTAGGTGGACATGGAACAGAGGCAATGTTGGGTGGCAATGCAGTTGTCCCCTGCACAGGTTCGTTCACAACTCCATTTATGTGCCTATCTAGGACGTCAACAATAAGTCTCTCAATAAACTCATATTGCATATCCTCAAACACTGGTTTGATCACCCATTGTTTACTTCTTTTAGTGAAGGCCTTATTGTAGCGAAGCGTCCCTAAAGTTCCGGTCGTCCTACTTTGTTGACGGCCAACATTATGGTTATGTGCCAAGACCGCTAGAAGAGTCCGATTTATCATGCCCTCCATGCCAAAATGCAATCGTTTTGGCCTGTACTTTAGGCACATATTGTGGAACACCTCCAAATCTCCTGTGTGGCAGAATTCTGTGAGTCCCCTCAAATCTCTTGTTATAGTTTTATCAAATACAATCTTTTCAATGGCTTTGTGAGTGGGTGATGAAGGAATCAACCACTTCTTCTTCCGTGCCTCCTCTGTGGACAAATGGCCATGTTCACAATTGTGGAAATGTTGGTTCGTGTTCCAACGGTGAACGTTGGTACAGTGTGGCATTACTGACCGCCATTTTTCCAGTAGAATTTCCAACGACCCTCCACATGTTTTTGAGCTCCACCAAAGATGGTTGCTGATTGACTTGGACCACTGTGAAATACCTTGCATTTCTTTTTTTTTACCTGCAGCCGACATTTTTTTATTGATTGTTTTTGCAAGATGCCAAACGTCAAATTGGTGATTTATATTTTTGCACTCTTCTCTCATTGTCTTGCCAATTGAAACGTGTCTGTCCGTGGCTATCAGGTCGATCACCATTCCCCGCGATTGTAGTTCTTGCAATGATGCTACAAAGCCAACTTTCTCCATGGCCACTGAGGATGTACTTTGTGACACCTGCACGACCACCGAACTCACAATTTTCTTACTTTCCATGTCCTGAAAGTGGTAGGTGCAGTACTTGGCTGAAAATCCTGGCTGTCGCACTGTCCATCACCGGCTAGCCTGAACCGTTTGCCCGCGAATGTACTATCAATAGACATTTTTTCCATTCTCCAAGCTTCGCTAATGGCTGGAAATAGATAATCGGTTTGATATTTGTAGAATTGAGTTTTCGCAATGAAATGGATTCCCACAAACTGAAAGAAAGACTCTAACTTTTTAAAACTTGAACCACTAAAAAGTGCAGCCGCTGCACAAAGTAGATTGCCTGCTGGCAGTTGGCCCAGCATGGGTTGTGCAGACCATGAGAAAGGATGATATTTTGTACAGGTGGCATGTATTTTAAGGTTAGTGCCTCGAATTGCACAAGTCACATTAATCAATGGCTCCCCACATACTTCCCCACCTACCGAATGCCCACATTTCAACCGAATAATAATATCAATCAAACAACTATCGAATACAATGAATTTGGCCTCTTTCCTTATACTGTCACTCTGCATCCCAGCTGGTTCAGCCTGTAACGTTGAGGACATGTCACTCACATGAAAGGTAGAATCTCTGATATCGTCTTCCTCTATGTTCAGTGATATTGATGGTGTTTCATTGTAATCCACTTCATTCCCTTCCATTGCAACATCTGTTCCTTCTCCGGCGATGGGTGAATAAGACAATTTCTTCAACTTTCTCGCGGTCTTAGCTTTTGCGGGTGTGGATTCTGTGAATTGATCTCCGACTGCATCCGAACTACCAGGAGGACATTCACTATGAATGGCTGGTGGTGGTATAGCTCCGTTGTCAATCACTTCATATTCTTCCCATTGGCACGATGCATCTCCAGTCTCAAGTCCCTGCCAAAAGGTTTGACAAGCAACATCTCTCGTTCGCTTCACTGTCTGTGTAGATGTAGTTCGTACACCCACTCGCAACTAGAGGACAGATTGGAAAAGGGATGTTCAGTTTAAACACAACTTACAGTATTGAACTATTAACAGTGAAAAACAACATAATATAGTGACCAGGACACTAACCTTCTTTTGCTTTCTTTTCTTTGAAACTTTCTTGCCTCGAACTTCAACATCAGGACGCTGTTGCTCCGACTCGTGTGTGCATGTCTCCACTTCCTCTTGCGCTGCAACGACTATATTTTCATGATAAGCACATCCGTCACGCACTGACGCTCCATCGACTCCCTGAAACATAGAACTTTCATTAGTATGTATAATAATATCGAAAACACAAAATGTACTTGGGGACCAATACCCACGTACATCTCAATAGCAAAACACAAATGAACGCTTTGTGTAGAACATTCAAACGACAATTATTCACGCATAATTGATCTAGTTAGATGGAATTGTCAATATCCATACCTCGTGCTCCTCATAGACTTCCATTGATGATATTATTGAAGATGATGCTTCAGTGACTCCCTGAAACACAGTAATTGCATAAGTATGGTTTTCTATTTTGATAAAAAGAACAGAAACTTTGTGCAGGCGTCAACGGCTCATCTAAATTGACCTGCACAAATGATCAGTTGTCTAAAATAAATAATGGATATGTAAATATGATTCGATTTGCTCGATCGTTGGAAGTGTCACCACCCAGAGATCTGCATCAACTACTAGGGGTGATGTTCTTGTAGAAGAAGGTCCGTCATCTCCCTGAAACATAGTACTTGCATTAATAAAGAAGGAAGTATAGCGGATGTAATCACGTCATATGATTTCGCTTGATCGAACTGTCAGTATCCATACCTCGAAATGCATAAGAACATCAAGGGACGATGTAACTGCGGTGCACACTTCTGCAAGCTCTTGCGCCGACCCGTAACTGCATGCTCCCCCTTCTTCTTGGACTAATGCTCCATCGACTCCCTGAAACATAGGACTTTCATTAGTAATGAACACAATATTGAAAAAAGAAGACACATAGGAGGGCGACGACAGACTGGCATATCAATGGCTAAAAACGAAAGAAACATTGTGTGTAACAATCACGCTACAAGAATGCAAGATCTGGTGATCTCCATCGATGGAACTGTCTGGAAACGTACCTCGAGCATCTGAGTGACATCAACGGTAGTCGTCAATACGTTGGACTCCTCAGCATCTCCCTGAAAGACAGTACTTGCATTATTTTGGATAACAATAATTATAACTGAAAACAAAGACTAGAGGACGAGTACAAGGGTGTACCATTAGGTAAAATAATTACACGATAAATTAAAACTATTGATTTACATGCCTAAAACAAGTCAGTGGCAGAATAGCCAAGTAAGATTACCCGATAGGCGCTTGAAGTGACTGATGACTGCAATAACGACATGGATGGAGAATCTTCCGCCTTCATATTGAGTGGATACATAAATGGGGAAATTATTGTTAGCTAATGCTACACACTACCGCAAGGCCAAGAGATAAATACGTAAACTTGACTCACCAGTGGAGGGATGTGGACGAATAGAGTGTGAATAGCGGTTGAGAGCAATTTTCGCCTCGCTCGCGGTGTGTTCTTCTTTATTAGCAATGATGTGGAGTACATGTCAGAGGTAAAGTGCCTGCTGCAGATGCGGTATCGATCACCCCTCTTGTCCGCAAAGACTTCTATGACTCTACTTTCAAGCTCAGACGGTGGATATCCGCAATATCGGACCCATTCTCTTATCTGATCTATTGTCTTAGGGAAAGCATGCATTATAGTCCCTTCAGATTTATTATGGGTCTTCGAAGGGCAACCGCCAATGGAACAGGCAGGCATTGTGGAAAGTTCTGAAAAGTAAAGATCAACAATTCTCTATGAATACCAATGTAAACTCAGAACATGTGACTAGTTCCTTGCATGTACTGTCTTGAACGAAAAGAAATTGGACGCAAAATGATTATGGTACATGGCCTTACCTTGACGAACAAACAGTTAGATGCAGGGATCAGAGTAGTTTCTTGTCGTAGAACAGGGAGCAGTTCACAGGTTGCAAACTGAGGAGTTTCCTCGAAGTGGTCACGGAAGTTCACAGAGACGAAGAGCAGATAACCAGCACCTTCACGGGTTGACTAGCAAAGCGCAAAGAAGTGCTCATGAGAAATATGAAGTGGGTTATAAAGGATTCGAAACTGGGGTGTGTTTGTGAATGAATGACGTGTATATGTCGTGGCATTATGCGGTTTGCAGGGGGGCGTCCAGCGTGAGGGGGGGTTGCTTGGCAGGAGACACGGGGTCTGGAGGTAGACATGGGAACAACAACCCATGCTCTATAGACGACTTTGAAGTGTACATGGTCTTTGGCACCTCTTGGCCTTTATCGCTCCCTGACAGCTCCACTTGCCAGCGCAAGTACCCCGGTGCGAACTGCCTTTGATAGGGCGGGGGGTGGATTGGGGCGGTGGTCGTGCAGACAAGACACAGGAAGACTCGTGAAGGAGACACACTTATGTGGATTGCAGGGGGGCGTCCAGCGTGAGGGGGGGTGCTTGGCAGGAGACACGGGGTCTGGAGGTAGACATGGGAACAAGAACCCATGCTCTATAGACCACTTTGAAGTGTACATGGTCTTTGGCACCTCTTGGCCTTTATCGCTCCCTGACAGCTCCACTTGCCAGCGCAAGTACCCCGGTGCGAACTGACTCGTTTGCCGCAGGGCCTCACCAAGGAGAGGCCATCTAACTGCATGTAAGAGGCAGGCTGCAGGATCTAGTACATGGAAGGCAGGGGGTGAGTTTATAAATACCTCACCCTCCCAGGAGAATATATGGGTGCAGTTCACCCTGGAGACCCTGGATGCCTAGGCAGTTAGTCAGCAGCAGGCTGGCCTGTGGTGGCAAGGCGGCACGGGCCAGAGGGGGTCATCTCTGTACCCGGTGCCCAAAAGGATGATTTATTGGGCGGCCTGCGTGAGGGAGGATGCTGGCCGGAGACATGTGGTGTGACAAGACAAGGCACAGGAAGACTATTCAATGGAGACACACTAGATTCATTTAAAAAATCAAAACAACCATTGTTAAAATATATGTTGGGTTTTATTTTAGATCTTAATTTCAATTAAACATAAATAATAAACATTACACATTGTAAAGTTCCGGTTGCAGCACATCCAGGGAAAATCCGCGGTATTGTCGCTGGGGAAATGTTGTCTAATGGCAAGTACCACACAGGCAGGTATTACTCTCCGAACGCGGTGTCCGAGCCTCCCGTGAAGCCACCAAGTGAAGCAACGATAGGCCACCAGCCTGTACCACCTGTGAAAATGAAAGATGCAAACTGTATTAAAATGACAAAACTTTCTTATCACTGTCGATTCAGGTAAAAAATGTCATTCTGCTTTGAAAAAAATTCTATCTAGAAAATGCACAATATGGAACCAATTTACATGCGTTCGAATGATATGTAGATGTAATTTTCTATGTGGGAGACGACCATGACATAGTAGTGGCATCACTGACATCACAACCAGAGTATACTTAATCGTTACTCGGATTACGCGGACGAACACTGCCGCGAAGTTCGTGCATAAGCACCATCATCATCCTCAACACGGTCCGTGAGAGGCAGGCTTCCCTGAACTCTGGCAGCTCGGTGATGCATTGCGGACTTGGCTCGCCTTCCGAAATGTAGGCCAAGCACCCGGAATTTTCACGGCAGCAGCAGTTCTCCTTCTCAGTTGGCATTAGCTCGCACCGATTGCACGTGCACCAGGTGGAGACACCGTCAATGCGACATGGTCCAGGCTCTTCATCCGTTGACTGGTCCTCCCAACTGCCGTCCGAATCCCCATCGTTTTCGCGTGCTTGCCTTTCCAGTAGTTCTTCCTCGGTGTACTCGGGCTCGTACATATACAGCATTATTGTAGCCATTGTGTGGTAAAGAAAGTAAAATAATTTACAGAGATGGTACAGGTGTTCACAAGGCCTAGAAGCGGCGAAGGTAGCTGACCAGAGCACAGAAACGAGTCACAGAATACTCAAAGTAACACAGAGAGAGGAATGGAATCGAAAATCTGCTGCTGTGTGTTGTGAAACGGTGTGTTTATACTTATAGAGGAAAGAGGCGTCCTGCCATTTCCATGGCGACACTTCATTAGCTGAGGCGCAGCGATTGTTGACACGCAACGTGCTTTGGCGTTGGGAAATGGGCGGTACGCGTCTGCTGATGTCAGGCTCAGGGGCGGGGGATTTGATTTAGTGCCGCAAAAGCAGGTGAGCCAGGGCGATGGGGGGAAATGATAGGATTATCATAAAATGGCGGCTGTTTTCGAGTGCGTTAATGGACGAAAAGTCGGGTAAGGTCCATAGGAAAGTTTTCTACGATCTACCGATTTATGCTTAAAAACACATGGCCGAACCATAGGAACAATAAAAAAAAAGTCCCGGAACTCTCCTTTAACTGTGTCTTACCTCTTGCACTATCTGAAATGTCGCCAGGCTGAGTACGAAAGTTAATTTCACATTCTTATTGTTCATGGCCTGTAATAATGTCATTGTATTTTCCCTTGTTCCCTTCCTTGCCTTGAAGCGCTTTGAAACACATTGTGTATAGGCAGGCGTTATATAAATAAACTATCATATCATATCATATCATCTCATATCATTGTTTGGGGCAGGAGACCATGTTTTCCACAAGTAACGTCC
The DNA here is from genome assembly GCF_040938575.1 of Ambystoma mexicanum. Taxonomy (NCBI): domain Eukaryota; kingdom Metazoa; phylum Chordata; class Amphibia; order Caudata; family Ambystomatidae; genus Ambystoma; species Ambystoma mexicanum. The sequence continues at coordinate 1,114,618,283 of NC_090924.1, read as the reverse complement.
CTGTGTGCAGTGGGTGCTCAACAACACTGTAAAGTGCATGTAGATACAATAATTGATCTTTATAATTAGAGGCAACATAGGCTTTAGTATAGGAAATAAAGTAAGTCTAGTCACCCCACAACGCACAGAGACATTGATGTGGTAAAAGTTCACATGCATGTAACAAATTCTTGCATTTCCAGATCTGTGTCGCACATTCCTTTTGGAACTTTCCAAGGGATAACAGCCCCCCTCCCTACTAACATAGAAGAAAAAGGCCGGGGAATGGTGTTTTTAAAAAAAGTACCATGTTTTATTTGATTCTGCCGTTCACAGTTTGTGTTCTTCTGACTCGTACAACAAAGCAAGCATCCTATGCTGCTGAGACGTTCACCAACCTTTTTCACGTTACATTTTATAAAACTGCAAGCTCCTTTGCATCTTCTGGAAAGGTGCAGGGGGAATGTGGGATAAACAACAAAGGCTGCTGCTCTTTGGGTGGTTTAACACTTCCCCTGTACAACCGTAGTCTAGTACAGCTAAACGTTCTTTACATGGCTGAGCGACATAAAGAGGGCCACCTTGCGAGGACTAAGTTCTACACATTTGGCTTTAAGTACTTCTGGAAGGACTGAAAAGTGAAAAGTAACATGCGTGAGTTCTATTCATATACATATTTGAAGATTAACCCAAAATAAAACATTTTCTAATAGTAATAGCACCTGAAATGGCAGCCCCTAAGCTCACTGGCTGCTCGCCATCCGCGTCATCGGAGCCGTAAGCCATGGCCATTGGTCAATGTGCGGAACAAATCTATGGAATAACTAAACCCTTGAAATTCAAGGAAAAATCTTTAGTTGCAGGGACGTTTAGGTGAGCAATACATTGTAGCAAAACCTTTGAAATTCTAAGAAAAACCGTTAGTTGCAGGGACGTTAAGGTGAGACCCCCTGAAATTCAGCTAAAGCCACCTTAACTTCACGCCCCTTATTGCATACTCTATCACCACAATGGAGACATCACCAATGACATCACTAATGCCTTCACCAGTGACATTGCTAATAGTATCATACATGACATCAATGATTGTTTAACTAATGTCATCCGACATAACATCACTCTACATATTTGACCATCTGATATGCAGAGAGTTGGAGCTAGAGGACCGAAGGGCTCTAGCAGGAAGTTATTTAGCGAGAGAGAGTTGGATGTAGCGGGGTGTCAGTTCCCAGGTGCAAGAAGGCCTTGTGGATGATTCAGAGGGTCTTGAATTTGATCCTTATAGCTACTGGGAAACAGTGGAGAGATTTTAGGGCTGGAAAGATGCGGTCCCTTGGCTTGAGGTCAAGGATAAGTCTTGCAGTCCTATTCTGGATTAGTTAAAGGGGGGAAGGTAAGCAAGGAGCAAATGCCTCTGAGGAGGTGAAGCTGAATGTGGACATGCTTGGCAAGGGCGTAAGGGAAACAGGGAGGAGGGGTCCCATTGGGGAGAATCTTGGTTTTAATGGCATTAAGACAGAGATCATTAGGTATGCACCATGCCTGAATGACAGTCAGGAATGTGAGTGGAAGAAGAGGAGGTAGTCGAGGGAAGCTTGAAGGAAAGTTGTGTGTCATCAGCATAACACTGGAAATATGGAGATAAGAAGAAGATCAAGTGGGTCTGAGGTGCAAGGTAGATGTTGAAGAGCCACAGTGATAGGATGGAACCCTGATGGATGCTTCAGGTAAAGAATGAGGTGGAGGAGAGAAAAGGGCCCAGTTGCACCTGGGAAGGTTGATTGAATATGAAGGAGGTCAACAAATCCAGTGCCATATTTGTGATACCAAGGGAATCAAAGAACCGCTTTATGAGGATGACATGATTGACCATACCAAAGGCAGAGGACAAATCAAGGAGGAGGAGAGCAGAAGGATGGTTGGAATCAAGGTTTGAGAGCAGGTCTTCACAGGTGTTCAGGAGGGCAATTTTTGTGCCTCTGGGTGCTCTAAAACCAGACTGGTGGCCATGGAGACAGCCAACAGATACAGTGTGGTGGGTCAGTTGGAAGATGACCAACTTCTCCAAGAGTTTGCCCATGAAGGGAGTAGTGGAGATAGGGTGGTAATTAGCCAGGCAGGAGGGGTCAGCCAATGTTATTTTTAGGAGAGTGTGCACAAGGTAGTGCTTGAGGGATAGTGGGAAGGAACCAGTGGTGAAGGAGTGGTTGCAGAAATTAGCCACGGCAGGAGCGAGAGAGGAAATGTTATGTTTGATAGTTCTCGGGGAGCAGGAGAGCACCTGTTTGAAGGAGACTTGCATAGAGTGAACAGTTCTAGAGACCTCATCCAGTGTGATGGGCGAGAAAGAGTAGAGTATAGAGGAGGAAGTGAGGGAGACCAAGGGAGGCCTGAGAGCAGGTGAAGGAGGGGGGCAAGGGGTAGAAGAGAGAGATGATGGGATATCCTGTGTTTTGGTATGAAATAGGAGGCCAGTGCAGTACAGAGGGTCTGGGATGGAAGAGGAGAAGTGGAAACTGCAGTAGGACTGGCGAGTTCCTTAAAGATTTTGAACAATTCAGCTGTATTGTTGGTGGACCCGGAGAAGCAAGCTTAGATATGGGCCCTCTTCTTGGAATGGATGGAGACGCAGTATTGCCTTTGGAGCAGATGACAGGCCAGTTTGTCAGTGGACATGCTTGAAGCCTGCCATTTGCCTTCAGCAACTCTGCACTTTCCTTTTAGAGAGGCTAAGTCGGAATCATACCAGCTGTTGCACTTGGAGGCAGACTTCATGCGGATCCTCATGACAGGGGCAAGAATGTCAAAGGTGTTGGAGATGGATAGGTGAAGGTTATCAAGGGCTGTGTTGGTGGGAGGAACAACAGCAGTTGTGAGAGAGGCGATGAAAGTGGTGGCAAATGCAAAGACTAACACACGCTTCATTGGTGGAATGATGGAGAAGGAGACTGGCAGTGCGGGCAGATGCTTAGTCAGGGAGCCCAGGAGCTCCAGGTGAGAGGAGAGGAGACAATGGTCAGACCAGGAGAGCAGTGTAGTGAGAGGGTTAGAGAAAGGGATGTCTGCTGACAAGAGTGCATCCAAGGTGTGTCCCGCTGAATGGGTTGGACAAGAGGGAAGAACAGTGAGGGAAAGAGAGACACAGAGGTTGTGGAACAGTACAGTGGCCGCATCAGAAGAGTCAAGATGAATGTTGAAGTCTCAGAAGAGAAGCTTGGAGGTAGAGGTCTGGAGAGAAGAAGTGAGGTCAGCTCATTCAGAAAGAAAAAGGGAGACCGGAGCAGGGGGGCTGTAGATGTAAGGTAGCAGGGACCCATTCAGGGAAGATTAGTGTTACGATTCTGCTCGCCTGCCTCCCAGCACCTTTACATGCGCCTAATCTTTATTTCCTTGTTTTACCGCTGCAGTTCTGGACTAATCTAATTGCATGTTCCATTCCGGATTTTGGATTAAACCAGCAGATACATTCTGAGACATGTAGGCTGTCCAAAAGGCAGAGGGCTGGAGGAGGCATATTAAATACATTTGTTTGCAGCAAGCTACTAAGAGCTGCAGAGAGCCTGATTGCATTCACCTGTTCCAAGCTACTGCAGGCTCGGCTGCAGAGACCTGGAGAGCACTTGATTAGAATCCACTGCTGCTACTGCTGCAGGCTACTGAAGCCAGGGCTGGACTTAATTGAACACAGCTGCCAGAGTCTGCAATCAGCTCCACCCTGCTGGCCTGCTGGCTGGGAGGGCCTTTATAAGCTCACTCTGAACAGAAGCAGTGGTCAGTCAACTGCTTTCTCTTGGAGTTCATGCTGATTCTCCTGTTACTAGTTTTTGACCTTTCCTGGAAATCCTCTTTTGGCCTTTTGATTCCTGTTGCTGTTGCTGTTGATGCTTGCAGCTCCCTCTTCATTCTGCTGCAGCCTTTTGCCCTGTTCCTTTGGGCTTCCACCTGACGGCTCTGCCGTACTCCGCTGCCTTCCGCCCTGCTCCTCTGGGCTCCCACCTGATGGCTCTGCCGTACTCTGCTGCCTTCCGCCCTGCTCCTCTGGGCTCCCACCTGATGGCTCTGCCGTACTCTGCTGCCTTCCGCCCTGCTCCTCTGGGCTCCCACCTGACGGCTCTGCCGTACTCCGCTGCCTTCCGCCCTACTCCTCGGGGCTCCCACCTGGCGGCTCTGTCACACTTCACTGCCTTACGCCCTGCTCCTTTGGGCTCCCGCCTGACGGCTCTACCGCACTCCACTACCTTAAGCCATTCTCCTCTGGGCTTCCTTGCCTGGCAGCCTTACCACACTCCTCTGCCTTCTGCTCTGTTCCTCTGGGCTCCTTGCCTTGCTTACTGCCTGTTCCAACTTCTGATATCCTATCCTGTCCTGTATCTGGTTATTTCTTCCAACACTGCTTTCTACTTGTATACATCTTGGTCCACTGTAGTGTCTCCACTTGAATCCGTTTTACAGTGTGACCCTGGGTTGGTCTCTGTTTAGATCAGATAAGGGAAGACTGTTGCCTTCAAGTAGTCCGTTGAAGTCGTACCTGCCTCAGTATGTTGTCTTTCAGTTTTACCCTTGCACTGAGTACAACAGTTTCTTCGGCATGCCCAAGTCATGACGTTGCTGTATGACTGTTGTTAAGACTAATCTGCTGGTACCTATCCCAAGGGCTTTGCTTAATCCCTGGAGACCCCTTATCATATTCCAGTACACCCTTATTTCTGATCAATCCGTGTTGCCCAGTATACTTGCTTGTCTTTGCCTTTTCTCTGTCTCTTTGTTTACAGCCTGCTCCTGCAGTTCCTGTGAATTCCTGTTTCAACTAACAGCTTGGTATGTACCTTTAATAAGATATTTGCTAGCATATTTGCTAGCATTGTCTCCAGAATCTTCCTTAAATCTACTTGCATACAGGGAGAGATAGCCTCTGCCCTCTGCTCCCCATCTAGACCTTTGAGAGATTGACTGACCAAAAAGAACATTTTGATTCTTGGGCCAATGCTTGTTCGATCCAAGATGCCTTTGAAGAAAAACAAGAATCCTTGGCGAGCCCCTAAATCCTCCAAGCAAACTACCAGCACCCAGTTACTTGAGACTTTTACCCATAAGGAAGCTACCGTCCTCAAAGAGAATGGGTATCTCTGTGCCAAATTTTTTTCACCTTTTTCTGCCAAACCAAGTACTCTGGGATGGAACTCTGTGTTTTCTGCTAATCCCGATTTGATGACCACAAAACAGTTACAGGAAGAAAATAGATGTTTGACTCAGTCCTTGGCATGCCCCTCCAAGTCAACGGCTAATTGGGAGGCTTCAACATATACCTATGTGAAAAGTCTTCCTACTGTGTACTGTTCCAGTGAACCTGTAAAGTGTTGTCCGGTAACTATTCAGTGTGTTAGGACTGACATCATGAAACAAGATTCTAAGACGCGTTATGTTGGTGCCATGCATTATCCTGACAAACACAATGCCACTCATGCCTCTAGACTTGGTTGTGTTCCACAGATTTGCTCTGAAACCTCAGAGTCTTATGCTAAGATAACAGCAGATCCTGAGCCTTCTACCAATAAACATTACGTTAAAGAAAGACCAGCTAAGTCCCTCGATGGATGTCTTTGATTTGGACAGTATCCAGAAACAGCTATTTGCTCTAAAGAGGCAATCCATGGGTTTATATGACGACTATGGCATCCTGTATTGGCTAAACGTAAGAGAGGGATACATTTCATCTTCAGATAACCCATGTCACCATGAACCAGACATTCTCTCTCTAATTATTGATGACATTTGGGTTCCTAATGAGTTGCATAAGCTAAAGGAAAGAACGTTGGAGAAAATAGAAAGATTGAAGCAGGAATATGCTTACCAGTTGCAGGTTAACTTGGAGTGCTCTTCTCTTTCTGTTCAAGATGCCAGCCAGGTTTTCCCAAACTACGATCTATTTGGCGAAGACCGGTCCTCCTGTACCTCACTGGGTGACTCCTTTGATAGACCTCTTCTGTCTCCTGCTGAGTCTACTCTGCTTTCTTTTCTGACACTTCTGCAGACTCGGTACAACATTGTTTCCAGGAGCCTAACCATAGTCCTACTCCAATGCTGTCATCGACCCAAAGTTCTTCTCTGGTTCCAACACCAGTATCCAGCACTGTTTTGCACACCGACAGCAATACAATTGACTTTTCTAGTGTTTACAACCCCACAATTACTGCAGTATCCGAAAAGATTACCAGTCCAACAACCCTCTGTTTCAAAGACTGTGTTTCAACGCTTGCTCATGCCTGCGACTTGAATCAAGACTGTGCATCCATTTTTATCCCTGTGTCCACTTCAACACCCGAAGTAATCCAAATGCCCCTAATTGAAATGAAATCACAAGAAAAGAATGAAGATTACCTTGAATGCAAAAGCATCTCCTTCAGTGAAAAGGAATATTCAGCAATGGATTTAGTATTTCAAGACCTTATGATCAGTACCATTGTTAGTGTTATGCTGCTTGAGCATTTAAACCAGTGGAACGAGATAACTGCACTCCCTGTCAGTGAAAGGATTTTGAACAAGCCTCCGCTAGCCTTGCAGTCAGCAGAATCTCCTTCCCAATTATTTGAACACTCCAAGTCTGTAACCAATTACATGAGTGTGCTATCCACGGCTCAATGCCAAAGTCCACCTACTGGATTAGTAATGCCATCAGAATATCAACTCTCTGTGACCAGTGGTCGAAGTGAGTGGGAGCGGTGCTCCTATACTTTTTTAAATTACCTTTTACAGCTCCTATACTTTTTTTTTTTTAAAACATTCCGGAATGGTTTCGTTTTAAAATAAATGTGTAGGAAGAAGTTGAAACTTGCACTTTCAGTGCACTGCACAGAACATTCCCTTTAACAGCAGGTGCAAGTGTTTGGGGGTGTGTATTGTGTGTGGGAGGGGATGTGGTGATGGGGTTTGCGAGGAGTGGGTGGAGGCCAGCAAGGAACATAGTTCCACTACTTCTTTTCGTACACTTCGACCACTGTCTGTGACAAAGAATAAACTTACCCTTTCTGAAAGTCACCAAGATAGTTCAGTCATGCCACAGCCATCTGAAGGTAAAACATTTTCTTTGCATTCTGAGTCACAACCGCTGCATCCAAAGAACAACCTGAAACCAACAATTCCTATGTCTGTGCCAGTCTCTATTGCTGTATCCTCTAAAGTTCTTCAGTCTACAATTCTGTTTTCCTGCACACCCACCTTACGTACTGATGTACCTTGCAAGTCGTTTAGTAGGGTTGTGAAGAACAATCACCCCTTTGCATTTTCTGATCGAAGTGCTACACTGAAGGAATATAAAACCTTTACCTGAGCATTGATTTTGACTTTAGTGCTTCAAGCCTTACTCTTCCTACTGCTTGAAAGACACAATGGACTATATCTTCTTTTGGGGCACCAGGTGGGGCTCTGTGAGGGTGGCATACTGTCACGATTCTGCTCGCCTGCCTCCCAGCACCTTTACATGCGCCTAATCCTTTATTTCCGTGTTTTACCGCTGCAGTTCTGGACTAATCTAATTGCATGTTCCATTCCGGATTTTGGATTCAACCAGCAGATGCATTCTGGGACATGTAGGCTGTCCAAAAGGCAGAGGGCTGGAGGAGGCATATTAAATACATTTGTTTGCAGCAAGCTACTAAGAGCTGCAGAGAGCCTGATTGCATTCACCAGTTCCAAGCTACTGCAGGCTCGTCTGCAGAGAGTTGGAGAGCACTTGATTAGAATCCACTGCTGCTACTGCTACAGACTACTGAAGCCAGGGCTGGACTTAATTGAACACAGCTGCCAGAGTCTGCAATAAGCTCCACCCTGCTGGCCTGCTGGCTGGGAGGGCCTTTATAAGCTCACTCTGAATAGAAGCAGTGGTCAGTCAACTGCTTTCTCTGGGAGTTCGTGCTGGTGCTCCTGTTACCAGTTTTTGACCTTTTCCTGGAAATCCTCTTTTGGCCTTTTGATTCCTGTTGCTGTTGATGCTTGCAGCTCCCTCTCCATTCAGCTGCAGCCTTTTGCCCTGTTCCTTTGGGCTTCCACCTGACGGCTCTGCCATACTCCGCTGCCTTCCGCCCTGCTCCTCTGGGCTCCCACCTGACGGCTCTGCCGTGCTCTGCTGCCTTCCGCCCTGCTCCTCTGGGCTCCCACCTGTCGGCTCTGCCGTACTCCGCTGCCTTCCGCCCTGCTCCTCTGGGCTCCCACCTGATGTCTCTGCCATACTCCGCTGTCTTCCGCCCTGCTCCTCTGGGCTCCCACCTGGCGGCTCTGTCACACTCCACTGCCTTACGCCCTGCTCCTTTGGCATCGCCTGACGTCTCTACCCCACTCCACTACCTTCTGCCATTCTCCTCTGGGCTTCCTTGCCTGGCAGCCTTACCACACTACTCTGCCTTCTACTCTGTTCCTCTGGGCTCCTTGCCTTGCTTCCGGCCTGTTCCAACTTCTGATATCCTATCCTGTCCTGTATCTGGTTATTTCTTCCAACACTGCTTTCTACTTGTATACATCTTGGTCCACTGTAGTGTCTCCACTTGAATCCATTTTACAGTGTGACCCTGGGTTGGTCTCCGTTCAGATCACCTAAGGGAAGACTTCTGTTGCCTTCAAGTAGTCCGTTGAAGTCGTACCTGCCTCAGTATATGGTCTTTCAGTTTTACCCTTGCACTGAGTACAACAGTTTCTTCGGCACACCCAAGTCATGATGTTTCTGTATGACTGTTGTTAAGAGTAATCTGCTGGTACCTATCCCAAGGGCTTTCCTTAATCCCTGGAGACCCCTTATCATATTCCAGTACACCCTTATTTCTGATCAATCCGTGTTGCCCAGTATACTTGCTTGTCTTTGCCTTTTCTCTGTCTCTTTGTTTACAGCCTGCTCCTGAAGTTCCTGTGAATTCCTGTTTCAACTAACAGCTTGGTATGTACCTTTAATAAGATATTTGCTAGCATTGTCTACATAATCCTCCTTAAATCTACTTGCTTACAGGGAGACATAGCCTCTGCCCTGTGCTCTCCATCTAGACTTTTTAGAATTAGGCCCACTCCGCCTCGAGACCGGTTGGGCCTGAGCTTGGAGAGGATTTTTTAGCTCTCAGTAGAAAGAGTGTCAAGAGGAGTGACAGAGCTGGCATTGAACCACGTCTCAGTTAGGTCAAGAAAGGCAAGGTCAATGTCTTCAAGAAGGAGACAAATGTCAGAACAGTGTTTAATGGCAGAACAAGCATTGAGATTAGCTAAGTGAAGCTGGTTGCCACCTTTGAAGGTTTTCTGAGGAGGGGTACAGGGATATGTTGCACCCATCAGTGGTGGTGAAACGGAAAGGAGGGTGACTGAAGGAGGAATGGTAGGAGAAGGAAGGAAGTTGATGAGAGCCGGAAGACGCCTATCAAGAAGGAGGCTGAGAGCCCTGGGCCATGACAGTGCCATTATGATAGACATTAATGATGCACCTAGAGGATGTGAAGTGTGCTAAGAGTACTTCGCATCTGGTTCTACCATTAATGGGCAAAGAAGAGAAAGGGGAGAGGACTAAGATGAGCGACAAAGAGGATGTCAGTGAAAGTCTGCCTGGAAGAAGCGTTGACATAGGTCAGGGTTGGATGGAGAGAACCATGGTCGGCAGGGGCAGAGAGAGGAGGGGGGGATAAGAGGGGAGAGAGAGATGGAGAAACTGCACAACGCACAAAGAACTCACCAGGCAGCCTAGCAGCAAGACAGGCACAGACGAATCAGGTGCACAATGACACACAGGAGACAGAACTGAATAATTTGCTGCTCCAGCAGCAGCGAGGAAAATAAGGTGGCTCTGGAGGGATGGACACTTCTCCGGAAATACAAGGAAAAGCCTTTAACCACCAGTCAGAAGGCAGTTTTTGTGGTGACATTGAATATGGCAGCTCTGCATAGCAGGTAAGCAAGTCTGCTTCTTTCTTGAGCTCCCCCCTCCTGCTTAGCTATGGAAGTCAACAGGAAAGGGAGCTGCAGCCTGATATGTAATGCACTGCAGGTCTTTTTGTGGATAAAGGAAGACTAGAATGCTTCTTAGTCCTCTTTGCCATGGATAAATGCCAGGCTCCAGTGCAACCCACTCAGCGCCAACGTCATCACGAATGGTGTGGGGGCCCCATCACCAAGCAACACAAAGAAAACTAAACAGCAGTAGGAAAACAAAGTTTCAAGTAGTGTAGAAAAGACATCACTGCAAAATCATAACTGCTTATATGTGTGATATCATCTTTGATGTCCTGATGTCCTGGGTGTTAGTCTTGGCAGTGCACGGTGGCAGCGCGAGTTATGGTTGCTTAGCTTACCACAACTGGCGAATTTCTGGGGGGTTTTCGGTTTTACTTCAAACCATAACGTCCCTTTAACTACGTTTTTTTAACTGAATTTCATAGGTTTTTAGTAGCGCAACTTAACCATAATGTCCCTTTAACAACATTTTTTTCACTGAATTTCAAAGGTTTTTAGTAGCGCAACTTAACCATGACGTCCCTTTAACAAAGTTTTTTTCACTGAATATAGTTATAGATAATGTAAATATTATAAATGTTTACTAAAACTCCCTTATCTTACATACATATAACATAGAAAATACTAAACCCCCTGCCATGCTATTAATTTTGATGCCTGCGGACCGTGCACATGTCCGCCGACGGACGTGGTCACCATCAAGACTGCAAAACTCAGGAGGTATCTTACATTATTGCATCATACAATAATAACACCAAAAATGTTCAAAAACCACTACATAATTATACTACATTCAATAAAAAATACAAAGTGCAAACTGTATATGTAACACACTAACCTTCCAATTACATAACATATGCAACATAATGCAATATACCAAAACAAAATAATTATGCCTCCAACAGAATTACTTCATACAAACTGCACAGCAAAAATCAGCAGCACACGTACGCAGCAGTAACACCAAAACGTAGCAACAAACTAGTGAGTAGACAACATTTAATTTATATATTTGTAAACTTTCTGGATTAGGTACAGTAAACATAATATATTTATTTGTTTTTACCAGAAATGTCTACTACTTTGGAACGGCTGGAAGAACATGTTCCTCATGATGAAACAAGTGAAAACATTGATACCAATGGAACACACTACACTTCTCTATATAAACAAATGATTACCCATTACTTTATGTGTACTTACCAAATTTGTTTTTTTGACCCACACCATACAGACATTAAAAATAATACAGAAACAGAGACCTTACAAAATCATCTGCCGCGTATGCAGCAAATGTTGATCTATTAAAAGACTAGTGCACCCAGAAATATTATTTTCCCAAGTGTTCGGGCATGTGCTTGTAAGCATACGCTGATCGATCGTACAAACATTTCCTATGCACCTTACCATAATTTTCTTCTTTTTTACACATGCGAAATCAGTCACCAGTGCACAGTCATCTTGTGATAATCTTATCCGTGGCCGCATCGCCCAAAGTGGACTGCCCTGGCGGCACTAATTCATATGCCCCGCCCCTGAGGCTGACATCACCAAACCTAGTGATATTCTCCACCTATCTCCAGGACATTACTATACACCATAGTAAAATGCACCCAATCATCACCTACGTGATAACGTTACTTGACACAGAACCCGGAATATCAACACACATCATCTCACACCACAGCACGTCCCAATTCTGAATATAAAACCATATGTTTAAAGGAAATAGCAACACTGTACAATTCGTAAAGTACTTTTATTTCACAATAAGTGCTCCGAGAACATCCAGCGATTGCCATATTCAAGCAAATAGGTAATTTTATTCTTCGTTCTCGATCCACAATTGTTTATCGTAAGCCACGGGGTGTTCTCTTTGAGCATAAGAACTCATTGGACGCACTATGAATCGCAAGCCTTTGGCATGAACTTGCATTAGGCCACCGTAAAGGATGTCAAGTTGCTACTTATCGCTAGTGAGGAGTACGGGCATATGCGCCCGTGGCGATCATCCAAAAAAGCATCACTGTGATCCATCCATTTACGTATATCTGGCTGACGGTTAAAAAAAAACCTCAGTTGGTATCTAGAATCCGTGACAATCTCAGTAAGCCAAGATGTAGCTGTTTAAAAAAACATAACAGAAATGTGTCTCAGTAGCCAATCTTTATTACAGTTTACAATTTAACCATTAATTTGGCCCCCTGTTACAACTATTGATAAACACAGACGTGAAGCAATATGAACTCAGACAAAACAACGTGCAAAGTGCTCTTCCGTTTGCTTTAGAAGTTACTCTATGGAGTATGGTCAGCTCGAAATAGAATGCTGAGGCTAACGCTGCAATTAGGGAGCAAGATAAAACCAAGAAGAACACATATATACGTAATTTTAATTAAATATTAGCATTGAATTACGCGTTTGTGCAACCTGAGTAAACCCACAACTGGACTACATGCATCTCGATACTCCACTGCCCATGTGCCTAGAACAAAACGAACTACACACACAAGTTGTAATTGCATGTCGTTGCAATATGCCACACACAACAAACAATACAATGTAACCCACCAATAATGTCACTGAATGATAATTTGACTAGTTCGTGTATATAATTGTCCAAAGTAAAACGTACATAATATTCAGCATTTCCATTCTATCGGCGTAACACACACACTCCGTTCAGTTCAACGAATTTTCATAAAATGAAATAACATGCTCCTTTGTCCAATTTTTGAATGGTGACATTATCATATTTGAAAGTCTTACATCCCTCCCTTCATACATTCCTTTCAAATCCTCCCTTTGTTTCAAGGTCGGAAAACAATTGAACCTTAAACTGTGTACCATGCGTGGGTTTCTCAGCTAGTAAACAAAACTTCAACAGCGCTGACCTTCACTCAGAATGATAGCCCTTCAGACCACAGTAGCATGACAAATATTTTTGAAAAACATATCAATTGTTTGCTACAATTTACCAATGCAAGCGACATTTCTAAGGATTTATTTTGTTCCTCTGCACAACTTCGCACTCTCCCAGCGACTCCCACAGTCAGGCCGCACCACCTGTCACCTCATTCCATCTCCTCTTCACACAGCAATTCACATAAACATTTTTGAAAGGAGAAAGTCTGGAACCCTGACAAAAAGTGGTTGTATGAGAATGTCCGAGCAAACCCTGTTGCAACCCCCTTCAGCCACGCCGCAGACCCTCACCCCATTCACCACAATTATATATTAGTGGCCTATAATTTGCACAAGTGTATTTGTACTATCCCACTTTCGGTCACTAGTGAGATGAACGGTGTGGGCGTCTTGTCACCTTAAAGAAACAAACACATAGTAAATACATAATAGTAATGCTTTCACGTTAGAATGCAGATTGTACCAAAAACAGCTACAAGCTAACTGGATTTACACATTGTAAACTATCACTTGGTAAAAAACCTTCACAACAGTAGGTATAATCTACCATGCAGCAGCCACAACCAACACACGTCACTACACTGCATATATACAAAAAAGTGTGGATGGGTCAAATATAATGCTACCAACATTACTGTAAAACAGAGAATGAGAAGTCTGCAATCTACCTCAATAAACCATACCCTGCATCTTCTTCTTTCCATCTGCTGAGGACAAAAAACAAAACTATTTTCCCATATTGCCCTAGGTACTAAACCAGAAAAAATAACCTTGACATTTGGAAGTATTTTCATTACTGCCTGAACCAAACATTCAAAATCTGCCAACAATGTATGGGCACTGACATACCCCAAATATAAAGCACCACAGTGCAAAACAACTAAATGTGCAATATTGACCCTTCCCATATCTCCACAAACGTAAGCAATTCCTTGTACATTAAAACCAGACACAGTGCTCCACACCACCTCCACTCCTTTTACATCAACATTTTTTGCCACATTCCTACATTTAGCATACTACTCCAAACCATGCATAAACATATCTCCAACCACCAAATCCCTGATTTTCTCCACCTCTACCATCTTCACTACACACAGCCTCTTTCGACACAAACCAAACCTCATCATCTGATTGGCTGATCCCTACAGTCCCCTTTACATAATGCATTTGCTGAGAAACCCCGGATGTGGCACGCCCTGCCCGCAGACACCCGCAATGTCCGAGGAGCGCGTAAGACTGGGGCAGCCCTTCTACCCTTTCCACTTCACTTTCTGCACCATTTCCTCATTGGCTACTGTTAAACAGTCACACAATAATCCACCAATCACATCCAGAACTCTATATCTAACTCTATCATCACACATCAGCACTTTAGATGTACTATTGATCACTCTCAGGACAATTCAGCTGTCACTGCAACAGACCTACAGCAACAACTACTATAAAACTGGCCAATACTTCTATTTGCAGATTCATGCACATCCACATGCATAAACACAGACTACAGGTATGAATATTTTCTACACAGTACATGTACAGCTCTTCTAAGAATACATATAAAAAGAGTAACTGCCACTTACCCTGTATAAACTGTAAAATTACCTTACTATCATTTATCCCATCTGCTATGATGAAGTGTCAATTGCAATCCTGTCTCCTCTCCAAATTTTTGTTTACTCACACAACTATCTAAAAATGTTTTATTTCATATTAAAAGAGGGAAGAAATAACAGTATCAATATGAAAAAGACTGTCCAGTGTGTTATAAAATTACACGCAACCAGGATAAGGACATGTATCTTCATTCAAGCACACACAGACAATATCATTACAAAGACTCTCAGCTCAAAGAACACCACGGCCTCTATATGAAATCCTACTTCTTTATTTCCCACACCTTCACAAATACATACATTGCATGCTTGTCTGTATAATCTCTGCCATTTACCCTGTAAAAATAGCAAAAAATGCATATGATTATTTATTCTACCTCTTACCATCCAATAACATAACATTACAAAAACAAGTGTGCTCTATATGTTTACTATTATACTCATTTGTAAAATATACTGAACTAACAGATTCTAAATAAAATATACAGGATGCACATAGGCAATGAAAGTGCATATGCATACTATGCTCAGTTGTAAGAAAACACTACTACTACAAAAACAAAAAAAAAACAATGATACATTAACAAAAGTGCTATAAACACAATTATTCACTAACTTTTTTCTTTTACAATTGCAGTGATGACCACTCTCCTGAAAAGCAGCAGCATCTGAAGTAGGAACAATAACTTCGAAGAAACTGACTCTTTCCATACAAAAAAGTAAGTACAATCCTAACATAATATTCTAACTGTTACTCAAACACACTAGCATTTTACTGTTGTAGAACAAAGAAGTGTATTAACTCTTTCCCAATTGATGGAATATTAGCGCTTCCCCTTACGAGATGCATACTTTATATTGTCATCTGAAGCCCAGTACATGTTAGGCAGAATCCTGTGCAGTTCGCTTGGGGACCACTGCAAGAAGATTAAGACTACAGGAGTAAGCAGTAAACCCAATTGGTAGCAGTCTGTACCACCCAGATTTACCTGGTAGCTGTGGCTGAGCAGTCAGACTTCTCTCATGAAGAGTTAGGCAGTATACAGAGGATACACAATAGGGCTAAAACACGGTAGAACAAGCAAACACTGACCAGAGCTTTGTATCAAAAGTATATAATTATTTATTTAACACACACTTTAGAAAATACACTAGCACTATTAATCAAAGCAAGTTCAAAACACACTCAGAAAAGTATACACACCTCCCTTAAGAATTATTAGACAAGTCTAAGTCAAAACACCACTTTTTGTCAAAACAGAGGTGAGCGCGTAACCTAGATAGCACTCCAATAATTAAATAAAAGGGAGAGAAAAAGGCAGGTCATAAAAAGAAAACCGTTCCCAACACTTTTAAGAGACCAAAACAAGTTATTGAAGGCAGAGTCTACTGTAGAGCCAAAGTTCATAGGCCAGGCCCACTTCAAATGGAGCAAGGTGAAATGTGCCTGTTAGGCGGAAACCTGTGCAGTTCCCTCTGGGACCACTGCAAAAGATTTAGGACTACAGGCGTTGGCGGTGAACCCACTTGGTAGCAGTCTGCAGCACACAGATTCACATGGTAGCTGTGGCTGAGCAGTCAGACCTCTCTCAAGAAAAGTTGAGCAGTATGTGGAGTATACAAAATAGGGCAATTCTTCACAGCAAGACAAGCAAACACGCAGCAAGGCTTAGTGTAAAGATATTAAGGTATTTATTTATAACAAAATGTCTATGAGAAACACTAAGGCAAATCACGGCAAACAAATCAAACACAATTACTCTACGAAGTAGACGATCAATCCCCCTAGCAATATCGACAACTCTAGGTTCTACTGGTACCACTTATTTTCAGACAGAGGTGTATACCTCAACCCAGATGACACTCGAATATTAGTTAGGACGGGAGAGAAAAAGATAGGCAGGTTACGAAATCAACACAGTTCGATCCAAGCGGATAAAATGCAAGGCAGGAAGGCAAGAATCACAATAGATCGTAAAGTTCAGAGGCCAGGCCCACTCGGAGAGAGGCAAGGCGCGATGTCCCAAAAAGTCTCTAGTGGAGATGCATTCAAGTCTGTATTGCAAATTGTTATCGGCGGATAGAACCAGTTCAGAACAACGAATGAGAAAAGCTTGGAGGCGACCCAACGGAACGGAGAGGATTAAGACACCTCACTCGAACGGATCGAAAGGGAAGCCAGGCGGACACAGTACCTTGTTGTGGAGGGCAGCTCCGGCGGGGACAGTTGTTCCTGGTGGTGGATGCACGTTGGTTCTTTGCCAAGAGTAGAGATGATCTCGTCGTCAAAGAAAATGAAGTCCGGTGCACCACCAGGGAAGAGACCAGCCGCGGAGTGCTCCGTCACAAGGCACCACCTTTTGGTCGCGGTTCAGGGGTAGTGGCTATCCAGTTGCCTAGGTGCTTCTGTACGGGCAATTCGAACACTGCGTCCTGAGGCGAATAAAAAGCAAAGGGGACTGGTTGTTCCCACCAGTCAGGGGAAGAGACTCTCCGGCAGGGAGATCTCCTCTGTCGTCGGGAAGTGGTGAGTCGGTTCCGCAGGGCTCCACCGGAGGTGTCGTCATGCAGGTCGGCTCAGCGTTACCCTCGTCGGATTTTTTGGTCCTGTGGCGACTTCTGAAGATCCAGTCCCAAAAGCCATGCTTTTATGCAGAAAACCCCCATTCATTCAGCCTAGCTGTCAATCAACACATGCTAAGTGGTGCGGGAAGGCTCACCACCTGGGCCAATCACTCCAGAGTGCAACCGGAGTTGTCAAGGCAACCCGATCTAGGGTGCCTAAACCCCCTCCCACACCCCTGTGGTAACCCAGACAGAATGGCACCACTTTGGAGGGTCTCTGTACAGAGGCCCGCCAAAAGTGGAACAAAGGGCTCAACCTTTGGTTTAGGAGTCACAGAGACGAACACAGACGCCATTTTACAAACCGAGTTCTGGCAGAAAATACCACTCGATAAAGCTATTTAAGATAAGTAGATGGGTGGTACGTCAGAGATAAATGAGAAAAAGTATCAATCTCCAACAATGGGACGAGTCCCATAGGGTTATGCTCGAGGTCGAACATAACAAGTAGTTTCCACTGCCACCAGCCAAAACTCGACGAGGGGGGACAGGACAGTGCCCCCTCGAGTAACAGATCCAGGAGTAATCGAATTACCCCTACTAGTACGTCCACAATAAGATGGTTTGTACTAGTTCTGTTTGTAAATTTAGGTCTAGTAAAGCCAATGGTGATTTTACATGCCCGGGGAGACAGTAGTCAGTCCCCGGGTATGGAGTCTATGGTGGGGGACCCGCTAGGGTGCCCCCGTGTTACGGCACGTAGGGTGCGGTGTAACACACATAGAAAAACACATGAGACCCTATGGAGTAAAAGACCCCATAGCCCATCAAACACATTGACATTTCAAAGGAATTACACACATACCCGTCCAAGAGTGGGAGAAAAGAGTCTCACTCTTGGCAGTATGGAAAAAAACAAACTCCAGAAATCCAGCAAAGCCGCTGGGGGACTCACTAGGTTAGGAAATTCAGCCTAAACAGAGAATTCTCCTAACAGTGCCCAAGATCACACAATTGAGAAATGCATTCAAGTCTTTGTAGAAATGTTCAAAAGAGGTTGGGGTGGTTCAAAAGGTAAAGTTAGAAGGTCAGGGGGCCAACCCAGTTGGGAAGAAAAGGATTTAAGGGTCACCTTTAGCAAACCGTAGAAAGGGAGGCCAGGTGGAACACAGTACCTTTAAAGTTGAGGAAGCTCCAGCGGTGACAGTTGTTCCTGGCAGCGGGTGCAGTTCATGGTTTCAACCAGGGGAAGAGAGGCTCTCGTAGAGGAGGAAACTTGGAGTCATTGCACTGCCCAGGGAAGAAACCAGCCGCGGAGTTCGTCGGTTAAAAGGTGCGTTCCTGGTTTTTGCGGTCACAGTGGTGAAGCTTGGCTATCCGGCTGCTGGGGTGCTTGGCACGGGCGATTCGACCAAGAGACGTCCTGGAAGGCGAAATGGCGAACTGGTTGATCCCACCAGCTCAGAAGAAGAAGACTCTTTCAGCAGAAGATCTTCTCTTGTCGTCGGGAAAGTGGTGAGGTTGTTGCAGCAGGGCTCCACCAGTGGTGTCATCGTTGCAGATGGCTCAGCTTCTCCCCTCTTCGGATTTCTTAGGTCCTGTGGCGACTTCTGAAGTTCCAGTCCCAAAAGCCCTGATTCTATGCAGAAAAATACCCATTCAACAGCCTAGCTGTCACTCATGCATGCTAAGTGGTGAGCCGGGCGGCTCACCACTGGGCCAATCAGAACAGAGTGAGACTTGAGTTGCTAAGGCAATGCAGTTCAGGGTGCCCATTCCCCCACCCACACATCCTGTGGAACCCAGACAGAGTGGCACCAGTTGGAGGGCTTCTGTGGAGAAGCCCGCCAAAAAGTAGAACAAAGGGCCCAACCTTGGTTGGAGTTACAGAGACGGACACAAACGCTATTTTACAAAAGAGTTCTGGCAAAAAGACCCAACCCGGGATTTAATATTAAATAAATAAACCGGCAGTATCTTTAACATTGCACCAAAAAGTGGTGCATTTAAAATCAATGGGAAAATCCCATAGGAAATATTCCGGTTGAATATTTTGCATGGAAACCACTGACACCAGCCAGAAACTCGACAAGGGGGGACTAGACAGTGCCCCCTTGGAACCAGACCCAGGGGCAATCGAATTAACCCCGTCCAGTACTTCCACAATATGATGGTTTGTACTGGTTCTGTTCACAATTTTGGACTAGTAAAGCCAATGGTGACTTTACATGCCCTGGGAGACAGTAGTCAGTCCCAGGGTATGGAGTCTATGTTTGGGAGTCACTATGACACCCCTGTGTTACTGCACTGAGGGTGCGGTGTAACACATACACAAAAACAGATGATACGCTATGGAGTAAAAGACCCCATAGCCCATAAGCACACAAAAAGTCAAAGACATACCTCAAATCATGCCTAAGATGGGAGGAAAAGAGTCTCACTCTTAGCAGGAGAAAAAAAACAAACCCCAAAAATCCAGCAAAGCTGCTGGGGGACTCACTAGGTTTGTGAAATTAGCCTTATAAGAGAATTCACCCTAACAGTATAGTAACACACAAGTGCAAGAATAACCTTCCCAACTTGATCTAGCTGCCCATTGCACAATCAGACACCTCCACAATCATCCTTTCCATCATACTCAGACACTCATGCACAAAGCACGCATACACGGCACAACAGTCCAACCCACACTTCAACAAACCCCAAAGAATGCCTACCAAAAATCAACTCTGTAGAAAGCAACGAAGAAATAGAGCAAATCAAAATAAAAGTGTCCAAAATAATCATCCATCTCTACCAGATTTTGTACAAAAACTTTAAAAAAAACAGCTAATACAGTCAATACACAAAACAAAACAAGCTTCCAGTACACAAACATTCCCTCTACTATCAAAATGTAAAATGAAACAAAAAGTAATTAACAAGACTTCAGCTACCACTACTGCTAACGCTGCATCTATGAATCTTGATATAGTAGTAGCTAACCATACCAAAAAAAATATTTTTCAAAAAATGTTCCGCCACAAAGTCCTTCATAACCTTATAAAAACAGGAGACAAGTCATAAGTCATGGACAACACTTAAAACCTACTGTAGAAAAGTAATCCTAAAAGCTCATCAACAGTGCAATCCTTCTCAAAAGGAAGTTATTTTATTTTTAAACAGAATGAAACCACTAACAAAACCAACTAATAAATTACAAAAAACACTTCTCAATAAACTGAATATCAACAAAAATATCTCCTTAAACATCTGTGGAGGTGAATGGAGTCACACCACGAGCACAGAATCATATTTTAATGAAGAAGCATATAAACAAAAGAAAACAAACCCAATTGCCAAACATAACAGTGGACAAGGGTATGAAAAACTTAATAACACCATTATGAAACAAGAAACTCTGCTCACAAAAATATCCACATAAAACTCAGAATCACCCCTCCATTCTAATAAACCAAAACGTCCAGTCTACAAATGGCCGTGCACATCAATGTGTAACATTGGCAAAATATCTTTCAAATCTTTACGCCACTTCCTCAATCAGTATGTAAAAAGCAAAGACAAAATCAAAATGAAACTACTACAAAATATGGATGCCTGGCCAGTGCACAAATACACAGGACTACAAGATCATTCATTAGGCTGCATTTCAGGACCTATTCCCAAAAGCACCTTCCATCATATCAACATTATATCAACACATTATTCAACCATAAAAATCTGGTCCATAAACTCTACCATGCTAAAAGTCCGGCTTTAGCACTAGTCAATTTAAATAACAATTTTCTACATGGTACAGTCAAACAACTACTCAAACAAATAGAGCATATCCAAAGAAAATATTTTGGAAGTGAAAGCCACTTACAAAATGCATTAGCTTTACAACCAACTACCAACTACTGTACAAATAGCAACCTTCTATTTAACGCATACAAAAAAGAAATATTGAAGTTTAAAAGTACCTCCAGTGAAGTACCAAAACATGTGTGTGTGTTGCCGCAGGATTTTTTATAAAAGTAGCACAAAAACTATAGACATAACGTGCAAAATAGAAGAAAACGAAGATTCCAAATGGTTCCAATTAGCTCTCTACCTTATAGCAGAAGACAAATACGAAATTACTGACCCCTTAATACTTTGTAATTGCTGCCCTGCAAATCTTGACAACAACCAAACACCTTCACGTGCTATGACAAATAACTTGGAATTATTCCCACTACCAAAACCCCTCCAACAACAAAATGTATATAAGAGCATCATAATTCAAACAGTGCACCCACTTCAAGCAATAATACACCTTCAACAAAAACAGCAAAATGTCCTCCCTCTAAATTAGTGAAAGGCATTCATGGCAAAGTAGTTTATTTGCCATTAGATCTCCAAGAAAATGTACATACTCATACACCACAATCCAAAATATTTACTTCCAAAGGTATCTCATAACGCAGTCCTATTACAAACTCTACAATCTTAACTGCATGGCCTAGCTAAAACTTCACATATAAACTGTACAAATGAAACAGTACACAAACTTTTGGGTTCTGGATATTTGATGGGTGTTTGATTCTATGGGCGAGTTATGCTGCGGTGTTTGTGGCCAGGAACTAGACTCTTGGGTGCATGGCCTATGGCCTACGGCCTTCGACCATGCACCCAAGACTCTAGGCCCTGGCCACAACCACCGCAGCATAACACACCTATGCTACCAAACATTTTGACTGTGGTATATGGGCTGCTTGTAGGGGATATTAATTAAAATAAATCCTCTACTAACAACCGAAAACCAAAATCATACTAAAGTAAAATAGCTACTAGTGCAATTATTATGTCCGCGGACAGCCGTGAACACCACGGACATGGCGAACACATCAGTGGCACCTGCCACCTAAACAAATACAGTATTTGACCCATCTCTTACTCCCCAACCCTCCCCAACCACTTCTGCACACCAACACACTCCCCAAAATTGCAGTTTGCCTCTGTTCACTGCTGCGCTGTCGGCGGATCCAAGATGGCGGCCGCATCGAAACAATGTGACGCACCTCATGCCTCACCCCAGACAATCGGCGAACATGTTGCGTGTCCGCGGACATAACGCAAGCCGATTAGCCAATCGGTATCCTGTCCGTGGAGCGAACAGGGAAGCGTGTCTGGGGAGCAAACATAGATATCACACACTTTTTTGCTTTAATTGGTCATTTTAAAAAAAACTACTGGCCGGATTTACACCAAATTAACAAAAGCACGCTTTCGGGACTAAGCCACCACTCCTGCCACAAATTTGGTGGAAATCCGTCCTGCGGTTTGAGCTGTAGGCGTGCACAAAGTTTTTTCCCATTATGCCTATGGGAAAAAAAAAATGTGGGACCCCCTATAACTTTACCCCTCCCGAACCAAACCTCACCACAATTTGCAAAAAAATTGAGAGTGGGCCATATACTTTCTTTGCAAAGTTTGCTGAGGATTTGTCCAGGGTGAGCGAAGTCATAAGCCGCCCAAAAAGTGTTCTTCCTATGGGATTAGCAACTTAACCATAACTACACAGCCACTACCGTGGGCTGTGTAATATAAGTATATATATATATTCACTACAAAAAAAAAACTTTGTTGAGGGGACATTATGGTTACGTTGCCCTACCAAAAACCTGTGCAGTTCACTAAAAAAATAATTTCAACTTCCCCTTTCTGGTTCAAATTAAAACCAAAAAACCCCTGAAATTTGACAGTTATGGTAACCTAAGCCCCTAAGCCTGCCACCGCCCCTGTGCACTCTACCACTAACACCCAGACCATGAAAGATGTCATCTCAAATGTCACTGATGACATCACTAATGACATCACATGTTTAGTCCCTTGGTTTTCTTTCCCTTCCATATTTATATGTACATTCAGTAAACAAACTTTGTTAAAGGAATGTTATACTTCACAGCAAAACCAAGAAACACTGCTCATTCCCCCATTATGGTAAGCTAAGCAACCACAACTCGCACCATCTACGCGCATTGCTAAGACTAACTCCCAGGACATCAAAGATGACATCACAAACATACTGCTTGTAAACGAGATGAAACATGTGCGTAGAACACACCAGATGTCTGGGATGGCTGTAAATAAGCAAAATGGGAGTGTGTGAAGGACAGTATACCTGTACTTATCGGGCTCAGCCAAAATGGTGCCGTCCGTAGAACAGGCGCGGTGGCTGGCAAGTTCGTAGGCAAACAAAATGGAGTTGTCCTAAGGACACTGGAACTGTCCGTACAGTGAACATATCATGCATGCACATGCGCAGTACAACCGTAAGTATAGCGAACATCGCGCCTGTCCCTAACTGACCGTCTCACTTGTGTCAGACTTTGAAATTGTTTGAGAACCAGAACACTGTCTGTCCGACACTTGCGCGCATGCGCACGTTTGGTACTGTGCATTTGCTATCCAGCGGACTCCTATTTCTGGCGCGGATGTGTTCAGGACCTCATCATGTGACCGCACCCACGCTGAGTGTTTGGACTAATTTGCGCAGTTTAAGTGCTTCCGCAACAGTCCAAAAGAAATTGTAGACACAAGGCAAAGTATTGTAGAGTGTAAAAATATAATTTCACATATCCCAGACAATAGCTGACCTGAGGACTTGATGTGTAAAATTTTTGTACCGATTTGCAGTGATGAAGACGGTCACGAGGCACACCCCCGAGCGCATCTTCATTCTCCTTCTAGCTATAGCAGATTGAGGTGTACTGCCTTTACTGCTGTAGTGACCAAAAGGAAACTAATCGGTATGGCTTCCATGGCTGCTGTTGGTTCATTAGCCTCTTCACCACCCCCAAACCCGCCACCACCACCTCCCCAAGAGCCTGCAGAGAGATATATGGGTGAGGATGTAGAGAGCGAGGAAGAAGAAGAGGAACACAATGAAGTGGAGGAACTCAGCAGTAGGAGCACTCGCCGGGAGTCGTGGGTGTGGCGGTTGTTTTCCATTTATGGGAACGTACCAAAAGCACGTGTGAACCTGGT
The DNA here is from genome assembly GCF_040938575.1 of Ambystoma mexicanum. NCBI lineage: Eukaryota > Metazoa > Chordata > Amphibia > Caudata > Ambystomatidae > Ambystoma > Ambystoma mexicanum. Next base: position 1,114,594,209 of record NC_090924.1, on the reverse strand, counting down.
GAAGTGTAACCAGTGCGAGGTGATGCTAAGTCGCGGGAGAGTTGGTTGGTACAGCTTTGGTACAACAACCATGAAGCGACACCTCACTTCGTTCCACACTGCGGACATTTGCAAGGTGGTGCCATGTGAATAGCGTAGTCGCTTGAGTTCCTCCACAGCATTCTCTGTGTCCGATCCTCCCACCACAAGAGACACTCCTGTGGGGGAGCGCCTCCCTCCAGCTGCCTCACAAGCCATTTGCAATGCTGCTGACCCTTACCTTTCAAAGGTGACAATAGTGTGTAATTATTGTGACACAGTACTCTGCAGGGGGGAGAGTTTTCAAAGTGCTTTTGAGGCTACGGTCGCAGAGCACCAGAAGATCTGCTCCTTACCTAAATAACCCTCACCCTAAGCTCACCCTATATATTTCTCTGTTCACTTGCCCTTTCTTATCCCTGTGGCTGGTGTCCCTTCCTTGCCCTCCTTTGGCCTCTTCTCCTAGTGTGTCGTGTGCTGTGAAGCAATAAACGTGAATACAACAAAAATTACCACAAAGGTTCTTTTCAGAGCCGCCTTTGTCAGTTTAAAGATAGAACTATGAAGTGACGGTCGTAGACCCCCGCGGAGTGGTGGAAAAGTTTGTGGACAGTCGTAGGGAAAAGGGAGGGTACAAGCGGAGCAAACACAATGAAGTGGACGCTGGGAGTAAGTGGTGGCTCTGAAAAGAGCCTTTCAGTGGTGTGTTGTGTGGGTCAAAAACTGTGGATTGGAGATAACGGATTGTCAGATAGGTTAGTGTGAATTCAAAAGAGGTCACAATGCATTTTGTACATTGCGAAGAAAAATCTGATTGTCAGCATATGTGAGGTGGACTCCGTCTCTGGGGAAAATGAAAGAGCTGCGAAACAAAATGTTTTCATTGTGGAAGGAGGACATGCCAACATCTCTTAAAAAGGCACAAACAACCTTATTCACATTGCGTCTCACTTTCTCCATTTGTAGACCAAAAGCAGAAGAACTCAGCCATATTTGTCTTTGTGCAATACGGGAAAAAAGTATGTGACAATTTGGAAACATGTCCATGAGCTTTGCAAGTCCTTCCTTCATTGCAAATTGCAAAAAATTCCAGAGACATGGCCCAAACTGTTTCCTCCGCAGTGAATGATAAGTATATCTGGAGGACGCTCTGTCAGTAAAGTAACACACAGAGGTACCAAGTCCAGCCACCTCATGCCACGCACGCCATGCCAGTGCACCTCCACATGAGGAAATCCGAGATCTGCAGATAAACTGCAACTTTCTGCATGCAACTTCAACCAATGTATCCATGAGTCTCCCAAAATCCAGATAATCTGTTTTCGAGCATGGAAAGCCATGGCTGTGTGGGTCCTGTCAGGGTGAAGACGGTCTTACTAAAGTGCGCCATTCAGAACACACCTACTGAATTTTATGGACCAATTCCTAGCTCCGCTCATTCTTATTTGCATGTGTCTCCAACCTTGAATCCCCGTTGGTGATACGCTCTGGCTGCGGAGTACCGCCATGTTCGCGGACATGTATAGGATCAGAGCATGACAACAGTACATTAAAGTGTCATTCCCCTTTTTCCCCTTTAAGATGGGCTCTGAAAAGAGCCATTTTCTTTATTTTTGGCCAGATACCGTACAGACATCTGTTATTTTATTTAATTTTTGTATTTTTTGTCCTTGCTTTACTCCTTCAACTATTACAGAACCTTCTCTAAAGCAAGCCTTACGTCCCAAAAGAACATTACATTTCCCAAAGAAGATAGCGCAACACCATCTGCTTCGAAATAATCTGCATTGCTTGAAGCAATGTTATCATGGCTGCAGAAAAACATACAAGCTTGTATCATGAATGCACGCATGCCGCAATTGATGATACACCTCCCTTTTGGTCTGGACAGAAAACATAATTGCTGTCCCATTTTATTCTAGGCAGCAAAGCAGAAATAATTACTTTCGTTGTTGGGAAGATGGTCATGAGTGCTTCAACCAACTGTGCCAAATTGGCCAACAAAGTACGTGAACTCACGTATCCCAAATGGGAAGCACCGTAGTGCAAAATTACCACATGAGGAGTGGTCATTGTACGCATGTCTCTGCAAACTTGCAGAATTGCCGGAGCATTGCCATCAGTTTCAGAGCTCCACACCATCTCTACTCCTCTGACATCGAAATGGTGTGCCACATGCCTACTCTCGGCATAGTGTTGTAATCCATGCACAAAAATGTCTCCAATCACCAAAACCCTGACCGTCTGCACCTCTGCCATCTTCACTGTACTCACCGTCTTTCCACACAAAAGAGTAATGTGAACATCTGATTGGCTGATCCATACTGTCCCCTTTCCATGCAGGATTTGCTGTAGAAACCTGTATGTGACACGCCCTACCTGCGGACAAGCGTTGCTTACGTGTGGCACGTAACGCTTACCCAGTCCTTCCACCCTTTCCACAGCGTTAGCAAGTCGAGTCCCTCATTGGACACAACTAAGCAGTCACACAACCATCCACCAATCACATTGAACATCGCTAATTCTAACTCCGCCATCAACATTGCGCACTTCAAAATTACTGTCAATGATTGTGAATGAAAGTCTCATATCATCGCAAAGCACCTACTTCATAAGCTACTGTGCAAGTATTGTGAATTTCTACGTACAGCTCCAAGCATGCGCACATGCATGAGTATAGAATACAGGTATGTATATTGTAATCAGAGAACATGTGCAACCCTTATGATTTAATTTAGACAAATTAATGGCGCTAAATGTGCATAGGCAATACATACCAACTTTCGCCCTTTTAAGTTCAAGATGTCTGATTTATGATTGACAAACTGCACGACTGCTTACTGTCTTCCGCATAACCTATACATACATTGCAAGCATGCCTATTTAGGGCTGAAATCAATTTTGTATGTGAAAATGTCAGAGTTGTGTACTGTGTACGGGCTACAGTAATGCTACTTGCAATGCAATCGTATGAGAAAAGTAAGCGCTCGCTATTGCTGTGGTGACATCTCCCTCTGAGGGTCGCCTGATTTTTCGGCATTGTGCTTTTAATTTGCAAGTAGAACATTTTTCCCCATCTACTACTGTGCCCTATCACTTACAAACCTCTCTCCTATACATAGTACACTGTGTAAAAAACAAGGCATTTCCATAAACTTAAAATTGTTAGCAATTTTGAAGGACTTTCAAGTACCATATTGCAAATACCATGGAAAGACTGCACAGAGTGAAGTGAAATGCACACATGCACTGGGTTGAAATATGAAAGTAGAATGCTGTGACGAAAGAAGCACAATTCATGTGTGCAGTATCATCACTGCTGTAAACACACTAAGTGTTGCAAGTTTATGGCATTTCGTTCATTAATAATGGTTTTCGTCACAAGTAGGCCACTTTGTACTCTCATCTGAAGTACATTGTAGTAGTTTAGAAACAATAAAGTAGCCTTACCAAATCATTGCAGGAGTCCAATGCACATCGACACACCATGACAAAGACCTTCCCCATAAGACTCATGCACACATGCACACAGCACACAGACATTGGACAACAGACCAAAATATACCTTTTTTTTCAACAGACACCAAAGAATGCCTACCAAAAAGCAACTCTGTAGAAAGGAACGCAAAAGTAGAGCAAATAAAATTAAAAGTGCCCAATGTAAGCATCCACCTGTTGTAGAGTTTGTAGAGAATGCTGGAACGAACTAATGCAGTTGGTTAGCAAAACAAAGGATGTCTCAACTACGGAAACTTTACCTCCTCCATCAAAATGTGTCACAAAACACAAAAATGTTGTCAAAAAAACGACTACCAGTACAGCTAACAATGCTCCTGATAATCCTGATAGTGTAACAAGAACGCATAGTAAAAAAGTATTTTATCAAAAATGTTTCTTCACAGAGTCCTTCAGAATCTACTAAGAAGAGGACTGAAATCATCCTCAACCCTTAAAACCTACTGTAGAAAGTTAATCCTACAAGGTCTCGTGGACAGTGCAATCCTTCTCAAAAGGAAGTTGTTTATATTAGTGTTAAATAGGATGAAAGCACTAACAAAACTAAGTACTAAACTACAAAAGAAACTGAGCAATAAACGGAATGTGAACAAAAATCATTTTTTACATGTTTGTGGTGGTGAATGGAGTCACACAACAACCACAGAACCATATTTTAATGAAGAAGCATACAAACAAAATCAAACAAACACAATTACCATCCATAGCAGTGGACGAGGGTATGAGAAAATCAATACTACCATCATGAAACAAGAAACACAAATGTATTCCCTGAAAACTCAGAATTACCTCTTGATTCAGCAGAACCACACCATGCAGTATACAAATGGCCGTGCACATCAATGTGTACCATTCCAAACAAAGCGTTCAAATCTTTACGTCAGTTCCTTAATCAATATGTAAAAGGTAAATAGAAAAGTAAAATGAAAGTGCTGCAAAATATGGATATTTGTCCAGTGCGGAAATACACAGGACTAAAAGGACATTCATTAGCTGCATTTCTGGGCCTATTTGCAAAAGCACCTTCCATGATATCAAAAGGATATCAATACAGCATTCCAATGTAAGAAATCTAGTGTATAAAGTATACTATGCAAAAAGTGCAGCTTCAGAATTAGGTAACTTAAATAACACTCTTCTGCATGGTACACCCAAACACTTGCAAGAAGAAATTGACCGTATTAAGAGAAAGTATTTTGGAAGTGAGAGCCACTTACAAAATGCAACAGTTTTAGAACATAGTAGCAACAATTCTGCACATAGCAACCTTCTTTTACACACATACAGAAAAGAAATAGTAACATTTTAAAGGTCATCGGCTGAAGTACCAAACCATGTGTGTCTGTGTTTCCGCAGAAAGTTTTACAAAAGGAACACACAAAATGTGGACAGAGCATACAAAATAGAAGACAATGAAGATTCTAAATGGTTTGAATTAGCACTCTATCCTTTAGCAGAAAACAAATATGAACTAACTGAACACCTAATATAATGCAGTTACTGTGCTACAAAATTAGACAACAACCACACTCCTTCACGTGCTATTACAAATAATTTGGAATTGTTTCCATTACCGAAAATCCTGCAGCAGCTCAATTTGTATGAGAGCATAATAATTCAAACAGTTCACCCATTTCAAGCAATTATACGCCTTCATCCAAAAACAGCAAAGTTACCTTCCTCTGAATTGGTCAAAGGCATTTGTGGCAAAGTAGTTTATTTGCCACTAGATATAACTTAAAAACACACCCTAGGAGTGGAACGTTCAATACAGCATTCTTTAATAGTCTTAGTAAATGGAGTACCAACAAAGGACAAAAGAATTTGGCAACAATTAGTAGACTTACACAAAGTTAGACAAGCATTGCAATATCTAAAATACAATAATGAGTACTACAAGGAAATAAATATTGATGAAAGCTTAAGGGAAACAACTGAAATAATTTAAGAGCCATCAGAAACTGGATAATTCGAACTTCTGGATCCTGCTACAGTATCCACTCTTATGGACCATTACACAATTCATCCATTGCATTCCAATGAATGCATAGATGATGCACTAGAAACTTATCAAATGCGACAAGCCAAAGGGTCACTAATGAGTATATGGGAAAAAAGTATAGGATCACATGCTTTTCCACTGCTATTTCCTACTGGCAAAGGTGGAAGATACGATGATAGACCCACTCAGATTGAGGCATCAGAATACCGTTCATTACGAATGTATTTGCAAGATCCCAGATTTAGACAAAATGTGGAATACATATTCCACCTACTCTACGAAAGTGAATTAGCAACACTATGTTACGGAGTTGCACACATTCTTAAATCTGGTACCTACTTTAAAAATATGTCAGCTACGCAGTTAATACAAAAAGTACAGGAAAAAGATGAGGTTTTACAATCAAGTATAACAAATTTGTTTGCAAACATGCGTGGTACAAAGGAATAATGGTTCTGACGGCACGGAGACGTGCGATGTATGATCAGAAACCTAGGACCACCGACTTGGTTTGTTACGCTAAGTTATGCTGAATATGCATGAGAAGATTTACATGAGTTCCTACGCATAGCAAACAGCAACAAAAACAACATAGATATATTAACACCTGGAGAACTTTGCTCTCTAGATCCAGTTAATGTCTCATGATATTTCCATCATCGTTTCATTGCATGCTACACTTTATTTGCAATAAAACTGTTCCTCCTCTTGGAGAAGTGCAGCACTTCTTTTGGAGAAAAGAATATCAAGCAAGAGGAGTACCACATATTCACATGCTATTATGGATCAAATGTGCACCGAAATTTGGTCACAACAGTGACAGCACTGTTTTGTAGTTTATCCAAAGATATGTCACTTGTGAAATCCCTTCTGAACAGACACATAGTGAGCTGCATGGGCAAATTTTACAATTTCAAAGACACAAATGTGGCAAATATTGTCCCCGCAAATACAAAAACAAAGGTAAATTCTACACCAAATGCCGCTTTGGTTTCCCTAGACCAGTTACAGAAATAGGAGAAGTAAACAACTTGGAGGCCGATTCATGGAATCAACGTGCGCCGAAAAAACGGCGCACGCGCGCGAAAACGTGCGATTCGCAGTGAAATAGCGAAAATCGCAGTGCAAGTGGGAAAATCGCACGAAAAGCAGCGCACGTCGATTCATGGAAGGCCGTGCGCGAGAAAACCAGCGGATGTGCGATAAAAAAGTGCGCCGCGCACGTTGGTGCACAGGCCATCTAACAGCGTGCGCCAGGTCACCGCGAAAATCGCACAGGCCACAGCGAAATTCGCACATAGCGCGGCGCACGCAACAAAAGTAGGCGGAACACGGGCGTAACACTCGGAATGGGGAACAACTTGCAAAAACGTGGGCGTCACGGGGGAAGTACAGGGCACAAGTGCGCGGAACGCCCACACGCTCGCCTACAACACGTATTCATGGAATAGAATAGGGCAAAAAAGCGCACGCTCAAACCAGCGCACAGGCACAAACACGACCGCCACAAGAAAGCAGGCGGTAGCGTCTCTGCGGCTGTAAGAAATGTGCGCCAAAAGGTGCGCCAACAAATAGCACCTATATACTGCCATGATGAATGTCCTATACTGTGGCCCACCAGGACAAATGACGTGCAAAGGGGTACCCACAAACACAGACACCCGCTGACAAAAAATACGTGTGCGTGTTTACCGGGGTGCGCGGGAAGTCTCACACGCGATTTCAGCAGGGTACAACTTCACGCGATCGGGCCTGGGGGAGCGGGCTACGTGTATTTCAGGGGTTCGCGTGAAGTTTTTCACGCGATCGGGCCTGGGTACGTGTATTCCAGGGGTGCGCGGGAAGTTCCACACGCGAATATACTGGGTGCGTGTATTTCAGGGGTGCGCGGGAAGTTCCACACGCGATTCCATCCGGTTAGGTGTATTTCAGGGGTGCGCGGGAAGTTCCACACGCGATTCCATCAGGGTACGTGTATTTCAGGGGTGCGCGGGAAGTCCCACACGCGAATAGCCTGGGCGCGTGTATTTCAGGGGTGCGCGGGAAGTTCCACACGCGAATATACTGGGCGCGTGTATTTCAGGGGTGCGCGGGAAGTTCCACACGCGATTCCATCCGGGTAGGTGTATTTCAGGGGTGCGCGGGAAGTTCTACACGCGATTCCATCAGGGTACGTGTATTTCAGGGGTGCGCGGGAAGTCCCACACGCGAATAGCCTGGGCGCGTGTATTTCAGGGGTGCGCGGGAAGTTCCACACGCGAATATACTGGGCGCGTGTATTTCAGGGGTGCGCGGGAAGTTCCACACGCGATTCCATCCGGGTAGGTGTATTTCAGGGGTGCGCGGGAAGTTCCACACGCGATTCCATCAGGGTACGTGTATTTCAGGGGTGCGCGGGAAGTCCCACACACGAATAGCCTGGGCGCGTGTATTTCAGGGGTGCGCGGGAAGTTCCACACGCGAATAGCCTGGGCGCATGTATTTCAGGGGTGCGCGGGAACTTCCACACGCGAATAGCCTGGGCGCGTGTATTCCAGGGGTGCGCGGGAAGTTCCACACGCGAATAGCCTGGGCGCGTGTATTTCAGGGGTGCGCGGGAATTTCCACACGCGAATAGCCAATATCAAGTAGAAGCAAAATAATGAAAAATCATTTCCACATGGTGAACACAATAATGAAAAAAAGAAAATGTTCCTTCAAAAAATAAACTAAATACAGGAATGTACCAGGGTCCATGAGCCCAACACCATAAAGGAAACCTACTAGTACCTAATGAAAAAAATATATACAAAAAAGTGGCCATTGTCCGAGCGGTCCAAAATAATAAAAACAAATAAAGGAAACCTAACACTAACTAACTATATAACTATATACAAAGGCAGCGGGCAAGTCCTGCGGCTCACTTGTTGATGTTGCTGGCCAGGGCATCATCGAACTCCATGTCGATGTCCTGGAGGCGGGACTCTGTCCTGGCCCCGAGGTCTCGCAGGGATAACCCCATGTTCAGCTCAAACTCCCTGCGAGCTTCCTCAAGGCACTCAGCCCGCCTCAACGCCCGACGCATGGAGAACTCCGCCCTGACCATGGCGAGCCGCTCCTCTTCCGCCCGCTGCCGCTCCGCACCTATCCGCTGGACCAACTGCTCCCACACGGAAGACACCACCATCCCAGGGTTGCCCTGCCCTCCGGCCGATGCCTGCCCCTCTGATCTTGATGGCCCCGAGCCATGATGCCTCCCACATCGAGCCTGCTGCTGCCTCCGACGCCACTGCCTCTGCCAGCACGACGGCATCCAGGCTGATGGAAACCACCGACGCCGTCGTGCACGTGCCCTGCCTGATGATGCTGTCACATCTTCCATCTGCTGGGGTCCAGTTGCTGTGTTGTCCACCCCTGCTGGACCTCCGACTCCCAACTGTGGCAGGGATGGGAAACCCACCGAGCTGGCTGCATTGGTCGGGGCAGGTCCACAGGGGGCCCTGGTGGCATCTGGGCTGGAAGACAGCAAGGAGAACGACTGGTGGATAGCCTGCACAGAGGAGGAGAGGGCCGCCACATTGGCCAACACATGCAGGAAACCCCCGAACATGGCCGATCCCAATTGGGCCACGTCGGCACGGTGCACTTCGTGATGACCTGCGTGCTCCTCCCGGGAAGCACGCACGGCATCACGAATCACAGCCGTGCGCATCGCGACCCCAATCAGGACCTTCTCCGCACGGCCAGGGGTTCCCACGTCCGCAGGTGGAGGGGAGTCAGGTGACATGGACATCCCCTCTACCTGCGGACGGGCCTGGGACGGGGCATCCCTGCTGGTGCATGGTCGTGAACTCACAGGGTCAGGGACAGCGACATGCACAGGCCCCTCCACGGTGACATGTGCTGCCTCCTGACCCTGGCCCTGGACCGCACCACTTGCACCAGCAGGGATGCCCCCACCAGGCCCCATGTGTGCCCCAGTGGAGGCCTCCTCCTCCTCTGTGCAAACCACCAACCTGGATGGCTCCTCACCGTCTCCCACCGTAGCAGGCCCCTGTGGGGGCTCACCCACCCCTTCCGCTGCAGCCGTGGGGGCATCCCCGCCGCCTTGCTCCACAGCGCCGTCTCCGCCCTCTTCTTCACTAGCCGCTGCGTAGAGGGAGACAAAGAACACAAGCATCAGGGCACTGTACAATGGTCCCCTAGACAGGAAGCAATAGCAGATGAGCACCACTGTCAAAGTACACTTCCATCATGTCCCTCCACAACACATGGGTCAGTCCAGGCAAAACACACACAGTAACAGGCATGGTGCATGCCATGGACATTTCCATGCATGTCCAATGGACTCTTGAAACATTCAATGATATGTAACTCACATGCATCATGGCTCATGCCTATCACATGCACACACTTCACCTCAGTCACATCCATCTGGCCCCAAACACACCAAACACAGCGGATACAAGGGTAATTTGGCTGCTTCACTGAATCTGTGCATTGTCACACACATGTGTCATGCATCCATGGCATGCACAAGTCACAGACACGCAGGTCAGGCACACAGACATGGCTACCATATATGTACCTGGCATCAGCACCCATCCCTCACCCCCACCCATGTCCAGGTACAGAGACTGGCATGCTCTCATGTTCAAAATCTGCATAGGGCTCCCCATGCGGCATTTGAACACATGCAACAACCATGTGGGTCACACATCACTGGTCGCACATGCATTACCATGATTTCCCTGCACACGTACATGCATACATGGCCTATGGCACACATACAGGCAAGTATCATAGAACCAGCACACCGCAACATGCCCTGTCTCACACAGTAATGCTTGGACACTTACCGCTCAACTCCAGACGGGCCTCCCTCTCAAGGATCTGGGCGTGGAGCGCTGGGCGTACGCGTTCCAGGACCCTCATCTGGATGGAACTCATGCGGCCCCGGCCCCCCTCCACGAGGCGCCGGGCCTTCACAAGGGTCCTGGACCTCAAGTCCTCCCAGCGCTTCTTGATCTTCAGGACGTCGCGGGTTGCCACCCCCTCCGCGTTGATGGCAACCACTCAGTCGGCCCAGATCCTCTGCCGTCCTTCCTTGCTGGCGCGGGACGATCCAAAGAGGGCATCATACTGCCCCAGGACATGCTCCACCAGGACACCAACTTCGGTGACAGTGAAGCTGGTGCCCCTCAGCCCCTCTGGCATGGGGTTGCCACTGGTGCCAGATGTGGAAGTGCCCGACATGGCAACCCCAGAGGCAGGTGTGGGTGGGCAACTGGGTCCTGGGGCTGGGCTGTGGAGCGATGTAATCCCAGTCGGGAGTCTTCAGTTCCAGCAGGGGTGGACACAGCAACTGGACCCCTGCAGATGGCTGATGTGCAGGCACCAAATGGCAGGGCACGGTGGCAGCAGGCAGGCAGGCAGCAGCAGATGGCACGTGGGAGGCTGCTCGGGGCACTGGGGGGCAGTAACTCGGCCTTCTGGGCAGGAGCGTGGTCTTCCGTGTGTTTTCACGTGGCCAGCTTGATACGGAGTGATTTGGCACGTGAAAATCCTGCACGTCAGCGTGAAATCCGAGGAAAGGCCCTTAGCGCGTAAGCGCGTCAGCACGCATACGCGATTCTATTGGACCAGAGTCCCTCAGCGCGTAAGCGCATCTGTGACGTGACCCGCACGGGTGTTCCCCACTCAGCACGTGATGAAGGGGCACACGTGGAAATACTGCATGTCAGAGTGTCATCGCGTGTAATTGGACAAAAGTGCACGTACACACGATTGGCCTATGTACGTGTATTTAAGGGGTGCGTGGGCACTTACACATGCAAGTACATCAGCGAACCTGTATCCCGTGGTGCGTGTGAATTTCCACACGCTATTGGACTGGGAACTGGATTCCAGGGGTGCGCGGGTCACACGCTGTATCCCGTGGTGCGTGTGAATTTCCACACGCTATTGGACTGGGAACTGGATTCCAGGGGTGCGCGGGTCACACGCTGTATCCCGTGGTGCGTGTGAATTTCCACACGCTATTGGACTGGGAACTGGATTCCAGGGGTGCACGGGTCACACGCTGTATCCCGTGGTGCGTGTGAATTTCCACACGCTATTGGACTGGGAACTGGATTCCAGGGGTGCGCGGGTCACACGCTGTATCCTGTGGTGCGTGTGAATTTCCACACGCTATTGGACTGGGAACTGGATTCCAGGGGTGCGCGGGTCACACGCTCGCCTAGAACATGCGCAAAGCATAAATTTGCGCACTTTAACAATAACAAGCTCAGACGCCAGGATGAACATACCGTTCCTAGCAGCAGTGGCAGTGGGCTACCAAAGGAGGAGGAGGAGGATAGTCAGGGCCAGAATATTCACACCCAGAACCAGCCTTTTCGGGATGCCTGATGACCAGGTGTATGGGAGGTAGAGTTTCCACCACACATAATACTGGACCTGGTGAGTGAGTGGGAGGATGACCTCACATCACCCACCCTGTGCTCCCAAGCACTCAGCCCCCTGGACAAGGTCCTCAATGTACTGCACTTCTTAGCCACTGGATCATTTCAGCGGACAAGTGCCATAGTGGGTGGGGTGTCACAGGCCACCCAGTCACGCTGCCTACACCAGGTCTTGAACATCATCACTGCACGCCCATCAGTCCGCAGGCACATATACCTGCCCAGAACACCTGCAGAAAGGCATGCTGCCGCCCTGGATTTTTACGGTGTGGCACGATTCCCCAAAGTGCTAGGTGCCATCGACTGCACCCATGTGGCTCTACGTATCCCCCAGAATATCTGAGCACATCTATAGGAACCGCAAGCACTGGCATTCCATCAACGTGCAGATAGCATGTAATGCCAAGGGAATCATCACCTCAGTATATGCCAACTATCCCGGCTCCACCCACGACAGCTTCATTTACCGAATGTCCACCCTAAGCCGGGACCTAGAAGCTGGGCGGCATGGCGATACATGGCTGCTTGGTGAGAAAGTATGCCACTGCACATGCATGCATGTTGGATACTGAGCAAGGTCACAACCCCACCAATGATACCAATCACCACCTCCACAGGGGACAGTGCCTACCCTCTCAGCCCCCACATGATGACGCCAATTCGGAACCCCACCACGCCACCCGAGGTAAGATATAACACAGCCCACATTACGACCCGGGGCATAGTGGAGCGCACATTCGGAGTGCTAAAGTCACGCTTTCGCTCCCTTCACCGTTCTGGCGGGCAGCTGTTATACGCTCCCCCAGTAGTGTGCAGGATCATAGTGGCAGCATGTGTCCTGCACAACGTTGCAACACGCCGGGGCCTGGCCGTGGACATGGTGGTGGCCCCACATCCCCAACCACATGCCCAGCCGCTGCGCATGGGAGGGGAAAGGGCACGGGGGAGGCAGCCCGTACACAGCTAGTGGCTAATTACTTCACATAGAAATCACACCCCTGTGGAGTGCACACTGCCCTGGCACATTCCATCTGACAATCAATGATGACTCAACCTGACACTGATCCTGAATGTCTGGAGAAAGAACCGTGAATACCATATCAGCCTGAGATTGTTCACCTGGAAGTGTCACAATGTGTGCATCCCTACCCACACAGACACCACCAATGCAGTTTTGTGAAGTTACACATTCAAGCAGCTAAAATGATTACCCACTTGCAAAATGCAACAAGAGGACAGTGCCATGTCAGCCAACCCAACCCCAGCACCGCCACACGACACACCGTGCCATGTCATGCTAATTGCAGGTAAACAAAGTAATCCCCACAACATGACACTAGTCTCACTATGTACAGTGTCCCTATTAGAAACCTGCAACACCTGAAATGCTCACAGCAATGCCGGACCAACAACATACTTGAGCACGTAGTACCATTAACATGACATCACAAATGTTACATATTAGTAGTCTCACCACCTGGAAATGCCTGCACTCCCACCACTACCAACTGTGCAGTGTTGGCGCCATGTAGAGTTGTAGGTGCACTGCTGCCAACATGGACCCCATCTCCAGACTAGAGGTCCTTGTGTAGAAATGAGGAAGGGACCTGCAAATTGGGAGGTAGACACAGAAGATGAGTTACACATCAATGCAACATGCAGTGTACAACACAACAGCTATATGCACTAGGAATGTATACACAGTATTGACTACAGAATGCCCACAGAGCTCATGGGAGTCCAACGTCACTGTGTAATTCACTGTCACTTGGGCACACCCTTTGCAAGCCCATGGAAACGGGAAGCAGGAGGGGTGTGTGTGACTCAAACCCAAGCATCTGAACCAAATACATTACAAGCCTGCATGTGCCCAGCCACAATGCAGCGTATGCCCACAGGAACCACGGAAGCCAACAAATCGTCCCAAAAAATAGGGAATAAAAGAAATAACAATAAAAATAAAAATAAGAAACAATCAAAAATGGCCATTGATGGGCCCGGGGGGGTTGGAGAGGCCACCCAGGAGGTCCGAGGACAGGATGCACACCAGAACCCACCTGCGTGGATCCTGGGAAAATAAAACACCTCCATGGGCTCATGGCCCACACGGCTACCCTGTTGTGGGAGTATCACTGCTGTCGCTATTATCACCCTGTGCAGCTGCATCCGGAGGTGGTTGCACTATGGGAGGCAGCCCACGCAAGGCCCTAGTCTGCTCCTCCATGGCTGCAAGCATGCGGGTGTGGTAGGTCTGGTTCTGGAGGATGAGTGTGCGGAGGTCCCCATGCAACAACTCACGGGATGCCCGGACCTCCGCCCTCGTTGCCTGCATCTCAGCTGAGAGCGTACGGGTGAGACGCTCCAGCTGCTGTTCTGTCCTTTGGTGTGTTGAAGCCTCAAGCTCAACAAGAGTGGTCCTGAGGTGAAGGAGCTCCTGCCTCAGGGCTTCCCTGTGGCCCTGGGACTCAATGGAGATGGCCTCCTGCAGAGTCGCCAGTGCCGCCCGCCTGTCCCTGTTGGACCCCAACATGTCCTCCCTGTGTGACTGGCAGATGGAGTCGGTTGCCTGCTCTAGTCGCTCCATCAGCCTTTCTGGGGGGACAATGGAAGTGGCCACCCTATCCATGGCCTGAGCCATCATCTCGGATGATGCAGCCTGTTGGGTTGCCATACCGTAAATGGATTGCTCCCATGCGGTATTGCCGGGTGGCGTACGGCCACCACGTCGGCGGGCACCACACCTGTCTGGGGCAAGGCGAACTGTGCCTTGCTGTGCCGGCACTGCCTGAGGCTGCAGGACTGCATTCCCCCTCTGATCTGCTGGCCCAGGAACAGGATCAGATGTCGCGGAGTGTGACCCTGCATCCGTAACCACCGAAGGCGTAGCTGCCAACACTGACATCCCCATGGAGGGTTCTGACCCTGGTGCAGGTGGGTGAGACAGAACAGAATCCCTCCCTGGAACACTCACCTGCGACGGCACGTAGGTCTCATCCGAATCAACACCTGAGTACAGCTCGGGGGAGGTGCAGCCAGAGACACCCCTTGAGAGCACGACCTGCAGCACTTGTGGGTTCTCCCCCACCACCACACCACGTCCCTCACTGGTGGTTGGTCGGCCCTCGGACCCCTCCTGGGTCTGCACCATCTCCACAACCCCAGCAGTATCAGGTGCGTCTTCCCCTGCAAAGACATGAAAACAAAGAAATGGAAACAGGCATTAGCACCATGGCACACAATGAGGGCTGAGAAGCAAGAGAACCAGTACTTGATTGCCCCTGGTGACTGGGGGGGTGGGGGTGATAGGGGACATGAGTGGGGGCCTGGTGGAGGGTGCCCCTGGTGGCGGGGGGGTGGGGGTGATAGGGGACATGAGTGGGTGCCTGGTGGAGGGTGCCCCTGCACTGCTGGGGGGTGGGGGTGGTGGGAGACATGAGTGGGGGCCTGGTGGAGGGTGCCCCTGGTGACTGGGGGGGTGGGGGTGATAGGGGACATGAGTGGGTGCCTGGTGGAGGCTGCCCCTGCACTGCTGGGGGGTGGGGGTGGTGGGAGACATGAGCAGGTGTGCAGGGTAGTCCCCTGTTTTGTGGGCTGCCTGCAGGGGCCGTGGAGGGTGTACAGGGAACACCTGTGAGGACCCACCCAGCCTAATCGCGTGTGTAACTTCCCACGCACCCCTGTAATACACGTAGCAAGCCAAATCGCGCGTGAGAATTCCCGCGCACCCCTGAAATACACGTACCCTGCTGAAATCGCGTGTAAAACTTCCCGCGCACCCCTGAAATGCATGCGCCCAGGCTATTCGCGTGTAAAACTTCCCGCGCACCCCTGAAATGCACGCGCCCAGGCTATTCGCGTGTGGAACTTCCCGCGCACCCCTGAAATACACGCGCCCAGGCTATTCGCGTGTGGAACTTCCCGCGCACCCCTGAAATACACGCGCCCAGGCTATTCGCATGTGGAACTTCCCGCGCACCCCTGAAATACACGCGCCCAGGCTATTCGCGAGTGGAACTTCCTGCGCACCCCTGAAATACACGCGCCCAGGCTATTCGCGAGTGGAACTTCCCGCGCACCCCTGGAATACACGTAGCACGCTGGGAGACATGAGTGGGGGCCTGGTGGAGGCTGCCCCTGCACTGCTGGAGAGTGGGGGTGGTGGGTGACATGGGTTGGGGCCTGCTGGCAGGTGCCCCACAGTGCTGGGGGGTGGGGGTGGTGGGAGACATGAGTCGGGCATGAGTGGGGGCCTGGTGGAGGCTGCCCCTGGTGGCTGGGGGGTGGGGGTGGTGGGAGAAATGAGTGGGGGCCTGGTGGTGGGTGCCCCTGCACTGCTGGGGGGTGGGGGTGGTGGGAGACATGAGCAGGTGTGCAGGGTAGTCCCCTGTTTTGTGGGCTGCCTGCAGGGGCCGTGGAGGGTGTACAGGGAACACCTGTGAGGACCCACCCAGCCTAATCGCGTGTGATAATTCCCACGCACCCCTGTAATACACGTACCCAGCAAAATGGCGTGTGATAATTCCCACGCAACCCTGTAATTCACGTACCCTGCCAAATCGCGTGTGATAATTCCCGCGTACCCCTGTATTACACGTGCCCTGGCTAATCGCATGTAAGACTTCCCGCGTACCCCTGTAATACACGTTCCCTGGACAATCGCGTGTTGAACTTCCCGCGTACCCCTGTAATACACGTTCCCTGGACAATCGCGTGTTGAACTTCCCGCGTACCCCTGTAATAGACGTTCCCTGGACTATCGCGTGTTGAACTTCCCGCGCACCCCTGAAATACACGTACCCTGGCACCCTGCCTAATCGCGTGTATAACTTCATGCGTACCCCTGATATGCACGTTGCCCGCTTTGTGTTCCTTGTTTGGCAGCCCTGTAAACTGGTCCAGGGTTAGCGCAGCCCTTTGCGATGATTTAGCGATTTTGATGGCTTTTCCTTGCGCGAGGGCGTTCTTGGGGGCGTTACTGGCGCTGCTGCAGGGTCGCTGCGATACTCTGCGCCACGGCTGGTTTGGGAGCCTAAAATCCATGAATACGCTGTGCGCGGAAATCGGTTTTAGCGCACGTGCCTGGCGCAGACAATCGCACGCGGACACTCTGCGCCAGCCGCTTGCGACACTTTTCTGCGAAATTCTATGAATTACCCTGTTGATGTCTTCAGTTCGACATAGTGTTAAAGGTAAATCACCTAAGAACATGTATTACAGAAAAAGAAGGGAAGAATCAAAATATTTCAATGATTACAATGCAATCATTACCCTCTTATGGAATGCAAACATAGATGTGCAGTACATTGCAGACAATTCCACTGCTGTTGCACGATATGTTACAGCCTACTTAACAAAAGCAGAAAAAACAGAGCTTCAAGAGCTCTGGGATGACCTAGCATCAGACAAAACATTATCACAGATATTGTTCAGCCTAAGCATAAAAATGCTCTCTCATAGAGAATGTGGCTCCTATGAAGCAGCAGATTGTTTAACTGGTACTGCTTTGTATAGAAAATAAGACAATATAGTATGGCCCAGTCTTGGTCCTGCAAAATCTAGAAAAAGAGTGCTAAATTCATATGAAGACAGATAAACAATTGCCAGAAATTATCCCAACAGCCAAAACATTCTGAAAAACAATTTACTAGACACATAGGACCTCATTACAACCCTGGCGTTAAGGGGTTAACGGTGCCGTAAAAGGCTGCAGTGCCGTTAAACCCTTAACGCCAGATTCACACTTTAACGCCTGCTTTTTGCAGGTGTTAAAGTCCATCCCGCTAAGGGAACTTGGTGCTAATTACGGCACCGTAATTTACGGTGCCGTAATTAGCGCCTTCCCCATTCCCATTGAGCCCTATGGGCCAAAAATGGGAATGGGGAAGGGGCCATAGTGAATGGAGATTTACCGCCCCGCCAACCTTGGAATGGGGCGGTAAATCCGCCATCCACCATGGCGGAATCCGGCATGGACCATGGTGCTAATAGCACCATGGTCTAACGCCAGGGTTGTAATGAGGCCCATACTATCCAAACAGGAGTAGCACTCTGGAAAGCATGTGTCTATACCACATAGCTCAAAACTTTGCATACAAAAATAATGTAAAACCAGATGAAAGTAAACGTAGATATAGAGTGACCGATTGTGAAGGGAGCTTAGTGAAACTAACCAAACGAAGCTTAATTAATCATGTAAAATTTTCATTAAAAAGTCCTCAACAGAAAGAACTATATTACATGTCTCTATTACAACTTTTCAAACCATGGAGAAAAGAGGAAGACATACTAGATAACTATGACTGCTATGAAGATGCTTTCAAGGCAAATGAAAGCGCTATCACCGATGTGAACTTTACGCAGTACAAAACAATGTTACACAATGAGCAGCAACAGGAAGAAGAACTTCAGGCCCAACTAGATAAGAACTCTTCCAACAGTAGTCAACCTTCTGTAACAGGAAGTCAAGAACCACTAGGACAACCACTAATAGCAAATGAGGCTGAAGTAGCTATGGCAGAAGTAGAAAACACCATGTATCAGTATCAAGAAGATACAGAAGACTTAACTGTACAACAAGCAAAACTTAACAATGATCAGTGCACCATTTTTGAAGACGTAACAAAACAAATTGTACATAGTGCACAACACGAAAATAAAGAATGTACCTGCAAACCTATACTGCTGTACGTCAGTGGTGAAGCTGGATCAAGGAAAACATTCTTAATCAAAATCATCAGCAAGTTCCTTCAACAATTGACAAACAACAAACTGTCAGCTGTTGTAACGACCCCCACAGGTCTAGCCGCCTACAAGATAGGCGGTGTCACTTTACACTGATTACTACTGCTTCCAGTGGAGCATCAAAATAAATTAGACAACTACAAACTTTCTGCAGAAGCTGCAATGGAATTACGCAGGGTATTGAAACAATTGAAAATGCTACTAATAGATGAAGTGAGCATGGTCTCCAACCTAATGTTGGCTTTGATTCATCTCAGATTTCAAGAAGTACTTAAAAGTAACAATGAAGAACTCTTTGCAGGGAAACACATTATCAATTTCGGAGATCTTCTACAATTGACACCAGTGAAAGGTGAACTAATTTTTAAAACCTTAGGCCACAAACTCTGCCGGAAAACTGTTGGTAGCATAGGTAATGTTAACCTTTGGCAACATTTCCAATATTAACTGAGAACATTCAGCAATCTGCAGATCTCACTTATGCCAACATCTTAAAAAGTATTAGAGTTGGTGTATTATCGCAAGAAGCACAAGTTGTATTGAAAAACCGGCACATACATGCACTTTATGGCTACAATGCATGTGCAACTGATGTTATGGAACAAATAGTGCACAAAAATGTCAATTGTATGGCCTTAATGCCAACTCTTGCAAGCTGTTTCAAATTCAATGAAACAATGTTAAGTAAAGAAATGCAACCAATACTGGAAATTAGCGCCACAGACAAACTAGACACACATGGTATGACAGTACCCATGTGTGAGCAAGCCACAACAAGACTAAATAGTTTAGAAAATTCAATCTCCAACACAGCTGGGTTGGAAAAAATATTGAAATTATCCTTAAATTGTAGAGTAATGCTTAAATGTAACCTTGACGTAGAGCAAGGGCTAGTTAATAGAGCACTGGGCACAGTTGTTGGCTTTCAATCATACCCACGTGATAGCAACATTCAGTTTGTCAATATTCGCTTTGATAAAGTTTCAGAAGTGAAAAGGATAGGACGCTCAATAGCTCGATTCTTTCTTTTCAAAGACATGTATGTACGTAGAGAGCAATTTTCTCTAACTCTTGCACATGCAGTTACCATTCATAAATCCCAAGGTCTTACCCTATACAAAGCATTGATAGATATAGGAAACACAGTCTTTAAGGAAGGCATGAGCTACGTAGCATTATCACGCTTATGTACACTTGACAGTCTATTGCGAATGAACTTCAATGCAAGTGAAGTCAAAGCTGATATTCCTTGCATTCTAGAATACAATAGATTGCGTTCACTGTACACCCCTCATCTGAAACAATACCCTGTTCCAGATAAAGTAAAACGTGGTAAAATAAAAATAAATGAAACAGAAATGCAACAGAATCCAACAGCAAATTCCAGAAAGAAAAGAAAAGAAGCTAAAGTTTCATCAATTACCGCAAACATAGAAGAACCTACTAGGGAATGTAAACCAGGGACGTCGGCAAAGAAGCAACAGAAATTCCGAAAAATGCACTCAGATACAGAACTTGCTGGACCATTCAAATCTGCAAATGAAAGTGGGGTAAGTTGCTATCCAAATGTAGCAACGAATATTCTATTTCAATAGCCACCAATTGTTAACAATATTTACCTCCACAGTACAATTTGTGTTTGCAAATGTTAGTGCTGCATAGAAATGCAACAAGAAATCCTGACAACACATATAGTGTAAGGCAACAATTGGACGACTGTGCTGGAATGGTGGGATTCACTATGAACTCTCAAGAACATCCACAAGAATTTCTAATGTACATACTACTAGTATTGGAAAACAAAAGCATACCTGTAAATGAAATCTTCCAGATTTCGTACATGTGGAAACATACATGCACTCTCTGTAGCAAAGTGATACAGGAAGAAATCCCAAATGAGCGATTTGTGTATGTTTCCATACCAAATTGTGAGAGCATTCCATTTCAGCAACTTGTACAAAATGCAAACCATGGCAGATTATGTACTATTTGCAATTCAGACAATCTCTCCACCTTACTGATACAATCACACAGTGCCTACATAATACTTATGCTTCTATGTTAAAATGCAGATTGCACTAAAAACAATTGCAAACTGACTGGATTCACACACGGTCAAGTGTCACTTGGAAAGAAAACCTTTACAACAGTAGGTATAATCTACCATGCAGGAGCTACAACCAATGCAGGTCACTACACTGCATACAATAAAAAGAATTGTGGGTGGTTTGAATGTAATGATAGCACCATTACTCTAAAGCAGAGATTGCCAACTAATTTTACAAATGCATATTTAATGTTCTTAAAGCCAAAATTTACGAAATAATGTGTACTTCAAGATATTTAAAAAATATTATGTGAAAGACTACACACAGTTAGAATACGCCAACAGGTATCTAACTACCCAAGAGTATGTAAGAATGACACAAAGAAATGAATATCACAGATTGTTGGGTACAAATGCACAGGTAGAATACGCCTACAGTATCTAACTGTTGGTAAAAATCGGCAGGAAGGCAACAAACATAACATTAATCGGAAAGATGAAGGAAACACACAAAAGAAACAAGGAAGTAGTTAGTACCATAGTAAATGATTTTTTTTTTAATCCGACAAAGATTTTTTTTCCCCAGACCCAAGGATAAGAAAAGCAAACACAGAAACTGAGCGCAATGCACAGTACACTGGTTTGTTAACTAAATATGAGGGTCAACAAAAAAAAAGTTAAACTGTCTATTACGCAATGTAGTACATTTTCAGAAAATGCAAAGACAAACATACCTGTTTCTTTTATCACAGAAATGGAAAAAGAGATACTTCCGCCAAGTACGATAACCGTTCAAAAATGGTATGTGGATTCTGAACAAAGTAAGGAGTAAGTATATTGGCAGTATATTGGCAGTCATTTTCTACACATGTGAATCGACACGTCTAATCTATGGTACTAATATGCTGCAGTGCCTGTAGGCTGGCCCTTGCATCTTCGGTGTGTAACCTACCATGTACGCCTTATGACCAAGGTACAAGGAGTATATGTCCTAGCCACAACCATCGCTGCATATCAAAACCATGGTCCTTGTAAATTAGCTACTTATAAATTTACTTTTCAGACCATCGTCTGCAGCCATGCAGGCAAGACACTAGGGCGTCCACACAACAAGCGCATTACACCACACCCATATTCACTTGTAACTCCACTGCTTATGACTTCAGTCTTGGGTGCATGGCCTTTGGGCATGCAATCAAGAGTCTGGGTCCTGGCTAGAAACACCACAGCATATCGGAACCATTGTGCCATGTCATTGTACTATGTACAAACTTGGTTTTGGGAGCATGGCCTTTGACCATGCTCCCAAAACGCTACGCCCTGCCACAACCATCTTAATGATGTTGGAACGTACAAGTGTACCAATAGCTGTGATATGGTGCATTAGTTTGTAGCCACGGGCTACAGAGGTGGGTTTGAGGCCATAGCATTATGAATGTATGGGTATACTGTATTTAAAATGAATAGTTACTTACAACTGCAGTGCTTATTACTTTGTTCAAATACTCTGCATCCTGGCCACTACTACCACACCATATGACATTCATTGTAGCATTTAAGTACACTACGAACAAATGTACTTTTGGGGGCATGGCCTTTGGCCATGCACCCATGATTGCAGCCCCTCCCCGCAGCTGCCAGAGTGATGCACTACCACACCATATCGCACCCATTGTGCCTTGTAAGTACACTACATATAACTGTGCTGTTGGGTGCATGGCCTGCGCCCATGCACTCATGACTGCAGACTCTCCCCACAGCCACCTGACTGATGTTCAATACTAGGGGTGTCTCTGTAGCCCTGAAATGCTGCACTGTTTGTGCGCAGGGCCTAACATTGTAGCCATTGTGGCCATACATTTCAATATATGGTTGTGAAGTGTCTTATAACTGCAGTTCTTACAAGTTTCCTGTTGGGTGCATGCTTGGGTGTATGGCATACAGCCTGCAACCATGCACCCAAAAGTACACATCTTGTCCACAACCACCGCACTACATGAAACCCATGTGGACTTGTAAGTGAAGAGGTTATATCTTTGTTGTTGGGGCATGGCCTTCAGCCTTGCACCCAAGAGTACACACACTCCCCACAACCAGGCAATCGATACGCATTAGTAAGGGGGTAGCCATGGGTATGACATGCTGAAGTATTGGTGGCCAGGGCCTGGAGTTTTAGAAGTAAGGCCTTCGGCCTTTGGCCGACGGCCATGCATCCAAGACTCTAGGCCCTGGTCACAACCACCGTAACATGTGCCACCCATGGTGGCGTACTAATGAATACAATAACCATAGGAAAAAGTATTGCAATTATGGCATGGTGTCAATTTCAATGTTCCCTAACACCACATGTGTCCTTAGAACGGTTACAAGTTCCTGTGCACTGCACAGACCGAACTACTGCTCTTATTGGACCCCTCATTTTCTGTGCGTACAAGGAAGCCATGCATCCAAGACTCTAGGCCCTGGCCGCAACCACTGTTGCGTGTGCTTTCAACAGTTAGAAGTTTCCTGTCCACTGCATGGACTGAAATACTGCCCTTATTGGACCCCTCATTTTGTGTGCATACAAGCTGTCCATGGAAAGTACATCATGAAGACCGACCCCCAGAACAAATGCATTGATCACCCATGTCTTACTGTCTGAACCTTTTCCAACGGTCTGTGACACAGCAAAACAGTTTTATAAATAGAGCATATGTACGCTGGTTCTTGCTCTGCTTTCGGCGGATCCAAGATGTCGGCTGCATCCAAACAATCTGATGCAGAACACGTCTCGCAGCAGCCAATGGGCAGAGACGTCGCGTGTCCGCGGTCATGACGCCAGCCCCTTAGCCAATCGGTATCTTGTCCATGGACCGAACAGGGAAGTGTGACCGCGAAGCGGACATAGATATCACAAATTTTTCAGACCTACTTTCGGATAATTTTAAAGAAAAGTACTGCACGGAAGGTCACCAAATTTACAACAGCACGCTTTCTGGACCAAGCCCCTGTACCTGCCGCAGATTTCGTGAAAATCCATCCAGCAGTTTGAACTGTAGCCGTGCGCAAAGTTTTTCCCCCATTCAGTCTATGGGAAAAAAGATGTTTTGGGACCCCCCTATAACTTTTGCCCCCCTGGACCAAACATCGCCAAACTTTGCAAAAACATTCAGAGTGGCGCATATACAAAGTTTGGTGAGGATTCGTCCAGGGGGAGAAAAGTTATAAGCCGCCCAAAATGTACTCTTCCTATGGAAACAGCAACTTAACCATAACTACTTTGTAATATATATAATATGTTGAAGAAGCAGGGAGCCAAAATGCAGCCCTTTTGCAACCCATGTTATGTGGGGATATTATCCGATAAGCTCCCTGTCAAATCCAATCTTACCTTACTGTTGGTGTCAGATTGCAAATGCACAAGTATGTTGAGGAGCCCTGTTGGAAGGCCAGTGAGCTGTTTCAATGGCCGGTGCCCCAACTTCCTTCAGTATTACCTGCAAAGATTTTACTGTTGGTGTTAGTAGTGCAATTGCCCTATAGTTGTGGGGGTCACCTATCTTAAAGATTCCATGAGATTCCTTCCTGGTGTCAGGTGTGGTTTTGACAACAATAATATTAGAAAAGAGCATGTATAAGATTTTAGACCACATGAATGGAGCGGTTTTAAGACCAAATTCGAGAGGCCGTTATGGCCAGGAACTCTAGTCACTGCTCTTATTAATCATCAATAAAATGTTGTCCTTATGAAATTTAAGGCACTATTCTGGGTTTTCATGCACTGTGAGATGTACTGAAAGAATACAGTTTCGCAAAGTGTGCCATCCAAACAGTGCCGTTAATCGAGGTAGTCTGGTTAGTATGGATCTCAAGTTGACTGCTTACCCTGTTTACGAGGGACCAGGCTGGGAAGATAGCTCAGTGGGTTTAGTGCTCTCTGTTGTGATCTATGTGTGATATGCAGGTCACAGGTTCAAATCCCAGCAAGGCCAACTCAGACTTTCACCCTTCTGAGGTCAATAAATGAGTATTTACTTTGGTTAGGCTGATGATGATGTCTGAAAATATGTTATATACTGCGTCTGCTTTGGTCACTTATATACCCAACATACTTATGTACCCAACATAGTTTCACTATCTTGTTGAATCATATGGTGACGATGCTGGATCATCCAATTCTCGTAACTGTGCTTCGAGCAGATAATCTCCCTACTAACAACAACAACAAGGTTTGCACTCAGGCAAATAATTGCTCTAACTGAACGGAAAAGCTCTTTTTCTTATTAAGAAAACCTCATAAAACACATAAGTATGATTACATTTGGTTTTGTTCCCTCCAATAAATACAGTGTCCAGATGATCACGCAAAAATATGCAAAAGTGTTTAGATGTAAAACAGCCAGACATCTCTAAAGGAGAACTCTCAACCAAGGGCAAGATACACTCATTAAATGTACAGTAAGTATAAGGATTCCAATGGATGCAAGTCCCAGCCTTATTAGTACTCACATTTTCAGTCTCATCCATTGAAATACGGGGGTGCAAAATACTAAATTCTTCGACTAGTATATTTTGGTGGGTCAAATTAATTGTATTGTATTAACATGCAGCTGAGTGCAGTTTAGGAACAATCTTTCACAGACAAAAAAAAATCTATTCAGGACTCAAGAGTACCCCTTCAAAATCACCTGGCACGTTACCATTTAATTTATGCAATCTGTTGTTGCTCATAGATGAGGACCAAACATGGCTGGTCTGCCCAGAGAATCCCCCTTCAGCACACTTAACAGATCATCTATACCAGTACAATGGGCATTGAAATCTCCTGCAATCAGGACTAAACCTTGAGGAGTTTTTGAATGGCAGCCATCAAGGATACTCGTTATGTCGTTCAGAAACTCAACAAGTGAACTTTTTGTGGGGTTCCAATAAATGTTTACAATTAATAATAACAATAAAAAGAGTCCAAATGGTTGAGAATGCACACTGCTAAAATTCCTTCAGTACCAGAGTAGATTTTAACCAATTCAATGCCCACTCGTGTTTTTGAGAACCTGTCAGGCGGACAATACTGCCACTAAAGACTGCTTGGAAAGCAAGCTGAAACCCATCAAAGTGTGGATAGTCCATGAGCTATACTTTTAGTAAGAGAAATAATGAAATAATTAGAGAAATACAACATTAAAAAGTTAATTGTCATTAGGTGCCAATGTCAACGGGTGTTCCGAGAAGCTAATTTTAGGAGCGAGGATCGGCTACATGCGTCCCTGAAGCTGCCTGACCTGGATAAAGTACAGATGATAACGATGACCAATCGAGGGTGCCAGATTGGAGTTTCTGGTAGTCAGCGGACAGTGAGACATTGCATGTCATTCTGACCCAAGTGGCATGTGATCTTAATGTAATCCTATCCACATGAGGCCCGGGTCATAGATGAGTGTGATAGGATGGATTATGCTGCAGGTGTAACATCATATCCCATTGCAAAACATTACTTTAGATTGGACAAAATCGATAAGACCAAGTCCCCTATAAGTCCCCTATAATTCTGGAGGGAATTAACGAAGAAACTAAATACTTCCGGTCATTCACCATGAACTCAACCAGCTCTGTCACTAGATGAGATTATAGTAAAATTAGGTAGTTCATAAAATAGGGCCAAGACATTGGTGTGATTCAACAAAAGTATAATCTGATCTATAAAATGAATTCCTGTATGAGTTTGGTGGACTGTAAGGGGTCATTACAATCCACCAATCCAGTACTGTATGCCTGCACTTTGGCATCTAGGAGCCATAATAGCTTCAAGGGGCCTAATTTCCTGTGAGGAAGAGTACAGATCTTTTATCATAGATAAATATGTTGGAATAGTTAATGGTCAGGCAATTGTTTGAATTCCAAAATCTCTTGAGGAAGTGGGAATGTTGCCAGAGTCCATGCTGGTTTGAGACTCATTGCCTGTTCCCTGTTTGCCCAGCTGCGAAAGTTCTCTGGCAGACATACAAGGAGATACTCTATGAGAGGATTCAGTGTTGATGTGGTGTCCACTTGAATAGAGGTGGTGGGGCAGCAGGATTTGCAAATAAAATGTGTGATTGAATAAGCAACTTATTATTGATGTTGTCCTATTTGTTCATTTATAACAACAAAGGATTTCTTGTTTAGACAATAGCTCTGTCCCATTAGCCATTAAGGAAGCCTGGGTCACCCCTTCCTAAAGAAACTCTCCCTCAACCTTCCCCTCCCCACCAAATACCACCCCATCACTACAGTACCTTACCTCCTCAGAATTCTAGACTGCACCACATGCACCCAACTTCAAACTGACCTGGAAAACCACAGCCTTCTTGAGTCTAACCAATATGGCTCCAGAACTAGACACAGTACAGAGGCCACCGTCCTCTACCTCAAAATCCAGTATGATGGTATTCATGATGCTGGAGAACTCACCATCCTTCTCCTCCTCAACCTCTTTGCAGCCTTTGATCTTGTCAACCATGACATTCTGTGACAGCACCTCACCACTAAACTCAATCTCTCCAGAGAAGCAGCCAGTTGGTTCAAATCTTAGTAAGCTCTCATCTAGGGTCTTTTCTGGCCCAGAACCTGTCAACCCCATTCCCATACCTAAGTTGCGGTGTTCTTCAGGGGTGCTGCATTTCTCTATGTACACAAACCCCCTCTACGACCACCTTCGACAATCTTGGGATTCCTTAAACAACTTGCAGACGACACTCGAATCCTGCCCAAACTCGCTGGGAACTACACCATTGACTCTGCTAGCATCAAGCATGTCTGCAGCCTGGATTGCTGTACACCATCTCTGCTGAATGATGACAAAACAGACATCCTCATTCTAGAATCCTCACACTGGTTGAAACGCCTGGACCCAGCATTTGCATCATTCTCTATGGATGGATGGTAATGCTACCATTGTTTCCAGCCATGTGAAAACTCTGGGCAGAATTATTAAGGTTCTCTCCTCATCAGCAGCTCATACCACTAAACTCATCAACCTCAGCAGAACATTTCTGTCCACTGACAATTGCCTCACCCTTGCCAGGGGCATCTTTGTCAGCAAATTGGATTATTGTAACGCCATTCTCTCAGGCACCTCATCCAAAAATCTATCCAAACTTCAACTGATTCACAATAATGCCCTTAGGGCTGTCTTGGGTTTAAAGCAATTGGACCACATTTCCCAAGCTAGATGGGAGGCTCACTAGCTGCCAATCAAAGCATTGAGTTCAAGATCTTATCTATAAAACACAGATGTGTCCACAACATTGCACCTGTTTAACTCAACCAGCGCATATCCAAAAGATTGAACAGTCACTGCCTGCACTCCTCCACCACCCTGGCCTTAACCACACCAAGATACACTATGAAAAGAGCAGGGGAGCTACTTTTCCAACAGGGTTCGGTACAAGGATAGGAGAGCAATCCAAGGACTTCCCGTCATGCCCTGGCTCGCAAGCCAGTTTTCATCTAAAACCACTTCATAGTGACATACTAACTTGGGTCATACTACAGAAAACCTATCATCCTCTGGGATTGGTCATTGAGTGGTAGTCCACCTATAGTGGACACTATACATGTTATTTCACTGGCTCTTGCATGTCAGGTGGCTGGCCTGGCCCATCCCAGAGTATCTAATTCTACACAATGTTGTAGTTTGAAGGTCTTACCATTGGTTCTTGCCCATTACTACGCACCGAGTGTCCTGGACTGTGATTGGCTAGAGCTCGTCTCCCCAGGCATGGGATCTGAAATGGTTCCCAGCTCGAGGAGTTCCAATGTCTGCTTTTAACACAGTGTGTCTTATCATTTCTTGGCAGATTGTCAACACATTTACTTCCACAAATTCTTTGTGCACTGTTTTGAAGGCCACATAACAATGCCACCCTTCATGTACTTAATTCAAACACAAAGGCCATCTGCACAATACCATGCTCTGCACACGTTCAGCTTCTACATACTAGTTAGAGGAGAACTATAATAAGGACCAGCACCATGAAATAAGGCCATCATATGTACCTACAAGACGCAGGAACATACGTGGGGGCTGCGGGGACCCATATGGCGAGTAATGCGACGCTGATGCTGTACAACATTAGCACAGTACAGTAAGTACAGAAAACTGACAATGCTTCTTATCCCCCCTTTTCCCGCCTAAGTTTCCATTTTCTTCTCTTCCCCTCCACTTTCTTTTAGCCACAATACAAAAAGAGGCTCACTGGGGGAAGCAAAAGGCAAGTTAGGATCTCACACCATGCTGCCGAAAGGGCCCAGTTGACACTCTGCAGAGCAACAAAGGAAGGGAAGCAAAGCAGTGCAGCATAGAAGGCCGGGGGTATCATACGCATATGAAACATTTTTGGCACCAGCCGGATGGCAAAGGCAGAAATGCCACCACCAAACCAATGGCCTAAAGCCACAAAAAGCAAATAAAAGGCGCCCTGCTAGCAATGGACTCCAATTCACACATCACTCCAAATGGAGCGCAAAGGACCCGTTCTGTGACCTCAGAAACCGTCCACTTGTTCACCCAACCCACCCACCCAAAAAAAAAATACGAATAAAAAAACAAAACACGGACCTAAAAAAGAATGATAGCACAATGAACATTGTCACACAGTTGTGGGGAAACAAACCAGCACGGGACAAGGGTTACACCCAATGCCTTTGTGCTAAAAAGGACTTTTTCATGTTTTTAATGCAAAATATTATCAATTAAATTGTATTATCATATATGTAATTGTGTAATAAAATCCACTGCCTTTTATTGCCAACACTGCGTACAATGTGTCCGTAGTCATTGGACAAAAAACCCAACAAGCTTGGGGGTAGGGGGTAATAACACAAAAGGCCCAGGGGCCATCGCTGCTCCTCAGTTTATATGGTAAGTGCAATAGGCCTGGGACAACATTCAATGAAATCATACATATGTTCATTGCACAAACAAGGTCTTCAAAAGACTACCTGCACATACTAGCACTGTGGTGTCCATTTCCACAATAGTCACAGTGCATAAAATACCTTTCTGGTGCACATGGTGTACCACACCTTCAGCGTCTCCATCCACCCTGCCCGCTTACCAGCACACCATAACAGCTGCCAACTGTCATTTATACCAGACGGGGGTATTTAAGGGTACCGTGACAGCCATACACCAATGCATGTGTTACTGCACACCATTATGTAACAATACGCTTATATGTTTGAACGGGTAGTGCACTTACAAAATTGTCTCACAGCTGTTCACTTGCACCTATTTGTAATGTATGTATTTATGTTTTTTTTATCCAGTACTGTTTTTGTTACCGTTTGTTTTTCTTCCAATGACTCAATTTAATAATGCCTCATATTACACCTTATACTCTCACTTCATTACGAACAATTACTTTACCCATATTGCTACTATGATCATTCTAGCCTTACTCCTACTACATTACCTATAATTACAATACACATACTACTACTGTAGTAATTGTTCCCAGTGCACATATTAAGAATCTAGCCACTGACCACAACACAATTAACTGCATACCAAGTACATATCATACACAGTGAACTAATGAAACTCACCCCCACACCCTTGCAATCCAAATGATATCTATGACATGTTCACAGACATCAGAGAAAAAAACATGCCGTTTTGGGACTTTTTAAGGCCATATCCCATCCCATCCGCATCGCCCCTCAACTACCCAGATATTGTTTCATTAGTTTGACAAGTGCAATCTTGTGTTTCTTAATATGTTTGTACTGCGATGTTCACAGACACCGGCAAATATCCGCAAATCCAAAATTGCGGGAGTTTCCAACAATCTGATGCACCTCATGATTTTCACCATCCAATCAGCAGGCGCGTCAAATGTCCGCAAACCTCACGGCCACCCCCGGCCAATCGGGCTCCCATCCGTGGGCTGAGGCGGGAAGTCAACTTGCGGATCGAACCTAGATATCACACATTTTCTTTACCTACTTTTTGGTAGATTAAAAAAAAATACTGGACAGATTTACACCAAATGTACCAAAGCATGCTTTCGGGACCAACCTGCAGCTCCTACTGCAAAATTAGAAAACATCTGTCCAGCAGTTTGGCCTGCAGACATGAGCACATTTTATTTTCCATTGCGTCTATGGGAAAAACAAAAAATGTTGGGACCCCCCTATAATGTTGCACCCCCTGCACAAAATCTCACTAAACTTCTCAGGATCAATTGGGCAGGGCCATACACTGGGCAAAGTTTCATGCAGATTCGTCAAGGGGGGGCCAAGGTATAAGCCGCCCAAAAAGTGCTCTTCCTATGGGTTGAGCAACGTAACCATAACTACACAGCCGCTGCCGCAGACTTGTAAGGCTGGTTACACGTTAGCATTAATGGCTCTCTTTTGTTTGTAAAAATGTACTTTGATCTCTCAGTACTTGTCATCTGTTCAAGGTCTACAAGACTTCAACACTCATGCAACAGTGGCAGCCATATTATCATGGATTAAATCCTAATGTAACCAATGTCACAGTATATTATTATTGAGTATAGACAAATGCCAGAACTCAATTGTAAAAATAGAAATCAACCAAAGTTCTGCCTTGTTAGATTTTAACATTTCTAAAGCATCTGAATGCAATTACGAAATATCAATAAATCTACAGTTGATAGTTCATTACTCAATAGTACGTGGCTGGCCGTAAGAAAAGTGACACCACCAGGCCAACAAGCTTCAATTCAGATTCCGCAATTCTCAGATTGCTGTCCATAGGTTTGCATTGCTATTATTATCAAAAATATAGCACAAGTGGGCTAAAATGTTACCTATTCACATACATCTACTTAGAAATCATAATAAATAACCACTGTAATCCCAGGATCAGCAGCCCAATATCAGGAATAAATATTCACAACACTATATTAAACATATTTACTTGAAGTGCTCACATGTCTTCACGTGACAAATATTCCTTATAAAGTGCATATGCAACATTTTCCAAGACCTAGCATGTTTCTAAAAGTACTTTCTGTGTTGAAATGTATACATTTGAAATCAACTCCATTTAAACAAGATGAAGAACTGGCAACCAATTGCAATACAGGTGTATGGATAATTCTTTATCTGAGTTCTGTTTTACAGGTTTCGTAGTGTTTATTTCAATTATGAGTTTGGACTCTAATTGCCTCAATCTACGATCTCTGTGCCATTTCCTCTGTGTTCAGGCTTATGAGTAAAACCTCTACAACACAGGATTGTTTTCATGGAATTCTTCAAAGTGGACTGCTAAAGGATCATTAGAACCCTTATTTTAAATGGCTCTGTAATGTTGTAGCACTCTCGCTTTTAATGGACAAATGGTAGACCTATATATATATATATTCACAAAGACATACTATTCCATA
Source organism: Ambystoma mexicanum (assembly GCF_040938575.1). NCBI lineage: Eukaryota > Metazoa > Chordata > Amphibia > Caudata > Ambystomatidae > Ambystoma > Ambystoma mexicanum. Next base: position 1,114,562,061 of record NC_090924.1, on the reverse strand, counting down.
AACCACAAAGCGAGTTTGACAATTGATTGGATGGTTAATAAAAACACCTCTTACTACCTTGTTTACCTAAGTGACTACATCTTTTGGATCTGCTAACTCACACATTGTTCATTAATTTCATTTGATAAAGCATTTCTTTCTGCTGATGTTAGACAGCAAATTAGCTTCAGTATTAATTTTCTTGGTTAAACTGGATGAAATAATATCTTTCAAACTTCTTTTTAGGCCAATCTCCAATTGCATCGTTCATGTCTGAGTCTGTCTGTATAATGGTTTCATTTTTGGCAAGAATGTGTTCTATTTCATTAGATCGAAAACTAAACTGAGTAATGAAGCTAATTGATTCATCCTGAATCTTATTGACTTGTACTAATTTTAGCAAATCATTTCTATTTCTCAAATTTGTTTTTTGAAATGTTGAATCTATCATCCTAGGAGCATACTCCATGGCTTTAACACAGCCTCTTTAAGAAATCATGTTGTGTAGACCTGTTTCTTTTCTAAACAACTCTTATTAATAAGTTGCTTGTCTTTGATTATGGATTGATTTTCTAGGATGTACAATTTATAATCAGAGAAAAGCAATTCATTAGTAAGTTGTTTTGAAAATCTACTTCCTCTGACTCAATTTTGCATGTTAGTAGTCATCATCCTAAAACAATGATTAACAGTATTCCATACGGAGGATTTTCTGGAGCGAAACTGCTCTACACAACAAGATTTTCGAAAAGAGGCTGAATTCATGGGAGACTTTTGTTATGTCTGGCTTGAGATATCATGAATTCAATTGCATTCCAACCTCACAGGATGTTTGCCCTCAAACAGCTGCTCAGCAAGATATTGAGTGCCTTTGATTGATGCATTGAATCTTAGAATTACCCCACCTACATGTTCACGCCCCCCTCTATACAGTCTCTGTGATATCGTGCTGTTGAAGGGCTGTGGTCATTCCTGTTGGTTTCTGATGTCAGGAAATCCAAGTCATGCAATAGGAGATGTCTTTACAAATGTTGAGATGAGAGCAATGTATGCAACGTTGTTTGTATGGCTTTGCTTATGTTTGCTTTTTCATGCTCCAAGTAGATCACCATAAATCTGCCAATTAAACACTTGCAAGTTATTTCATAGGAGCCAACAAAAGTGAAAAATACCTTACACTGAAATGTGCTACCCACTTCCACATAGAGAGCTGCAGTACCAGCTCAGCTCATGTGAGTACTCCTCTGTCAAAGTGCTTTTTTCACTCATTCAACTATCAACCAGTACTCCTTTTATCACTCGTCTGCATTATGCTTCTACCTTCCCTGTCCTTTCCCCATGTCCATCTCACGCAAAATATTCTGTGGATGTGTGAGTTGCCAAGTCATTGATTAGCTAGTTGTTAGCTAAGCTGATAATTATCTATTTAATGTCTACATTTGCCGCTTGTCGGCAACCTCTGTTGTACTTATCCCACTGACTATTATCCCAGGTTAATTCCCCCTGCTTTTCCTCGCCCACCCCACCAAACTCCAATAAAACACCTCATGCCTGGGTACTTTGGAGGTGTTAGTGCACTGAATAGTTAATTAAAGCCCAGCAGGTAATTAACTGTTTGTTATTCTGAAACCCTTATTATTTCTTCGCCACATTCCACTGTTATTCTTACCTTCTCCCGTTTGGCCCGCTTTTAGTAACCTCCAATGTTCATTGCAATCCAAGTTATCCCTTTGTCCCTAGAGCTTCATGTGCACTTACTGGTGGCTGGTTCATTCTGCTCCAGCGCTCCTTCCGTCCAGAATGCTGCGGTGTTTTTGTGCCTCAGGGCATGTTGCACCCGTATAGTGTTTCTTGATCACTGTGATGCTCATTGTGCCCCAATTCCATTCAGACTGCGGAATTCCAAGCAAACATTGTTTTTCTTCGACCCCCCCCCCCGAGTACTTCTTGTGCATCCACTGCCCCTGGCATCCATGCACTCCTTGGACCTGTTTACCCTCTGTGCCCTAATGATCTCTTCATCCCACAGTGCTCATTTCGTTGCGACGTCCTTTTGCCAACAGTCATTTTTTCGATGTATTTTTTACCGACGAAAATCCATCGAAAAAACAAATTGAAATACATATGGGTGGATGGTAAGGGTATGAAAGCAGTGGGGAGGGGGTTAGGGCGAGGTAACAACAGGGGAATATGCGGATTGGGGGGGGGAATTGCTCATTGCACTCCCGCCTTGCTCACCACTACTGCTCCAATCACATGGGATGCCACAGCATCTTATAGTTAGCTGTCACCTTAGCTTATCATTATTCCAGTCACTGTTTAGGCAAAGCTACCACCTACACCCCCTGTCGTCATCCCTGTGCCGCTATTTATTATGTGCACGTTCCTCCATGCTCCTTCCTACACCTGCTACCCCCAACACTCACATATTCATTCCCCTATTCGTTTTGTAAGTGCTTCTGATAGCTTTCATCTCGTCTGTGTGGCTTTGATGGGGCGCAGTTGTTTCGGTGAGTGTGAACAATCTTCTTTAATCTTGAACAAAATATGGGAGACGCCAGACACCAGCCTATTAACTTATCAAAGAAGTATGATACAATACTGCTGCTCTTAAGACCAAAGACAATGTTGCCTCACCTTATCTTGTAGTGTAGAATAATGAAACACAATCCCTTACAATCCCTGCTTGGCTGATGGTGGTTTGTTTGACCATTCCACCATTCGCTTATACAGTTGAATGGAATTGTTGACAGGAGTCCTGCCCACGTCTCTGACTGGATGGGATTTCACGCAAAAAGAAGCAGAAGGCAGCCGGTTGTTGGCCGATCAGTAGGTCAGAATGTTCCACAAGCTCTGACTGGTTGCAATGCAGAGCATTTCAATCAATCAGAGCACATGGAACATTGCAGCCTTCCCATTGGCCGAAATGTTCACACACCAGCAAGCCTCCCCTCAGTTGAATTTTGTCAGACTGCATTCCTGCCAGTTCCATGCAGTGGGGGAGGAAACATGAGAGGCACGATTTACCTAATTAACTTATGTGGCAAATATTTCTGTCATAACCAGAGTGGGATAACAGCAGGCTGATAAAAAATTCAGTAGCTTTATGCCATGAGTGCCAAAGGTTCTTCAAAAAACTCACATGGGGCCTCATTACACGGTAGGTGATAGGGGGTTAATGGGGCTGGTAGAGCTGCCGGCCCCGTTAACCCCATACCCCCTCATTACTAGGTCTCCTCGCAGGACCTGCTAAGGACACCTGGTTAAACCCCAAAAATCAAATCCTTTTAGTTATGTCCTTCCTGTGGATATACTTCCACTCCACACACTACAGACCTGGCAGCTCCAGTGTTATGTTATGATATGATATGATGTGGCATTCATAACGCTCCTATACACAAGTGTTTCAAGGCACGACGAGGCCAGGGAGGGGGAAACAAGGGGAGGACAGACAACGATCCTACTAGGCCAGGTGTCATTCAGATCGCAAGTGCATGAGTGCAGAGTGTTGTGTCTGGAACTGGGAAATCAAAAAGACATCTGGTAATGAATGTGAGAGGACTACAGTGCAAGTGGCTTAGCAAATCTAGGAGTGTCACAACAGTTATTGCAATTGCACCACCCAGTGAATATGATATGAGATGATTTATAACGCGCTTAATACCCAGAGGTTTCTAAGCGTGGACCCAGTGTCGTCTTGCTTCCAAGGCGAGCACGTTGCCGCTTACCTATCCTCCCAAATACGAATCTCCCATGCTGTGTGACACCCATTGATTTCAGGAGGGGCAAACTCAATTCAAGAAAGAGTGACGAAGCAGTGCCCACTGACTTGTAGATAGGGTACAATGAACCCAAAGTGATGTAGACCCTTTACTATATTCTGGAATAAGACATATGGGTAACCACAAAAGTCTTAATTACTTTGCACAAACTATTGTTGCATGTATTCCGTAACTTGAGTGGTTGGTGTAGCACCATTTCAGGGACCAGTCACTTAGGAGAGGAGAACGTGTTTCTGTCCGTAATGTGGCACAAGGCGAGACCCAAGGCTCAAGGTTTTTTCAGCCTGTGATTTTCACCGTGGCTGATTGTCTCCAAAACTAGTCATGCAGTAGATTTCAAAGGGGCTCCAGGTTTTGGGGAGGATACAGAGAGCCAACATACTGGCATGACAGGCAACATAACATACCCTTCCAGAGCTCTAAAGGTCACAGCCATGGATGGAGAGTCTTCACTGCAATTAACACAGGTGATGACAAAACAGGGCATGGTCCGATTACAGTAGATTACAGTGGTTACCCTCTCTAGAGAGAAGGACCTGATGTACATAGAGGTGACAGATGTGAAACTGAAGAGGGGTTTTCTTCAAAGTTGGAAGCACACATTAGCAGCAATATCTTCCTTCTGTACAGGAAAAGGCATAGCCTATGATACATGTCAGACAAAGGAAAGGATGCTAATGACAGAAATTCTAGATAGTGGCTATCCACCCCTCCAGCACATGCTGCATTCCTGAGATTGGTTGTCACATTTGGAACTGTGCCATGCTTATCTAGAAGTCCTATCTTTTATGCTGCATCACTGATTCCGGCCTTTGAAATGAGGAGCTCAGGCCAGCCAGTACCCAATTAACTTCTTGTTTCATGTCCTTGCTCTTGTTCTTTATCAAGCGTTATAACCATTAAGTTGCATCTCCCAGAGCCTTGCAGGTATGTATAATCAATAATTTAATGGACATAACGTCCTTGTCTCAAAGGGAATGACATTTGCAATTCTACGTCAGTCAAACTATTTCACACCTTGCACACTCTCGGATTTTAGATCAATCAGAAGAAGTCAAAGCAGATAAGAGAGAGGCAGATGAACTCTTGTGGGACTTGTAACCATCAGCGTTCTGTTGAGTTATCTCTCCCCAGGCTTTCAGGTATTTAGAGGGAGATATGATGTGCCCTGCGAGAAGGCGTGAGGACACTGTGAGAGTTAGAAAGACCATTTAGCCTCCCCTCATCCCTCCATGCAGGTCACAGGGCACGGAATAGTTGGCGTTGTTAATGGCAGCCTAGAGGTGTAACCGAATTAGTGGCTAAACACTGCACATTTTGTTGAAACCCAGCTAAAAGAGGATGTAATGGGCAAGGATCTCCAGCAAAAAATCAGTGATGAAAAAAGCCTTTTATCAGAGCTGGAAAGAAGAAACAAGACCTAGAGATGGTGAGATCAGAGGGATAAAAAACAGACAAGAGTAAGGACATAGGTTTTAAAAGCCTTGTGGACAACTCCTGTGAGTAGAAAGAGTGAAACAGTTGGAGAACTGGGAAAACCACTCATTCATGGAAGCGTTTGGAGGATTGTTGCTGGTGAGCTGGATTTAGTGGCATGAAAGTGAATGGTTACACAGTATTCAGGAATATGAGGAAATGTGTGCAGCTGGGGAAGGTTTTACCAGATTAGAGGAAGAACATTAGGGAAGAGATGATAATAATGTGGACTTTGTAGGCGAAATATCTGTGAAGTTATATATAAAGATCTAAAGAGGCATGGATAGTCGAAGATGCTTCTCAGTGACAGTCCGTTTAACAAAAAAAAGGGGGAACAGTCATTTTTTTTTTTTAACTTTGGTTTTATTAACATTTTCTTAAACAAACTTTAGGGCACCAAGCATGTTCACATGAGATCAAGTGACAGGCCCGAAGGCCTCCGCCCCCCCACCCCCACCACCCCAATACAGTCCCACCCCCCTAACAAAAAAAACCCTTCATCGGGGCTTTGAGATGCAAGCTTTCTTAGTCTGGAGCTTGGAAGCGAGCATTAGCGTTGACTTCTAGTATGGCTGTTTTCCGTCTGCCGATTCCCGGGCCATGGGCGCCCACACCATTCCCAATTCCACGTTACGGATCAGTGGACATCCCATCCCTAGGTCTGTTGCACCCCGTACCAGTTCGCTTGGAAGGAGGCCGAGACATTGTTTACCATTGCCGTCAGTTTATCCATCAAGAACATATTTTTGACCTTCTGTAGCCATTCCACCTTGGAGGGAGTTTCTGGGCTCTTCCACTTTTGGGCGAGGGCAACCCTTCCCGCTCGTAGCATTGTTTCCCACATTCTAGGGTACCTCAATGTGTCCGTGTCCTCTGGGGGGAGGCTCAGCAGCATAGTCAGAGGGTTCTGAGGGAGCAATTCCTCAGAGATTTCAGCGATCCAGCCCCTTACCTCCTCCCAGTATGCCTGTACCTTCGGGCAGTGCCACCACATGTGTGCCCTAGAACCAACCTGGTCGCAACCCCTTGGGCATGCTGGGGATACACCTGGGAACATTTCTGACAACTTTGCAGGGTCTCTGTGCCATCCCTGGAGGATTTTAAAATTATGTTCCATATCCGCGGTAAATAAGTTCCTGTGGAAGGCTATTTTAAATATCCTGGACCAGGCGTCCTCCGAGATCTCTTCCACTGCCAACTCGTTCCAGAAAGAGCGGAACCGCCTCCGCTCCCCCAAATTGACAGTGTTCAAAATTTTATACATCCCTGAAACCGCCCCCTTCCTGGAGGACGCTGTATCAAGAAACTTCTCAAAGGGGGTCAGTTATCTCTTCAAATCTTGGCCCCAGGCCTGGTCACATAGGATGCCCTTCAAGCGGAGATATTCAAAAATGGATAGTGACCCCTGACCAAGAGCATCCCTCAATTCCTCGTATGGTAGGAATTCTCCTTACCTGAACATCTGCCCTGCCCATTCTATCCCCGAGTCGGACCAGGAGTGTGCACAGTGGAACCCCCTACTGCCCAGCTTGAGGGGTTGACCCCATAGAGAGGACATCGGGGACGGCCATGACGTTAGGTGTGCTGTCTGGGGGCCCTCCCGCCAGATTGCCCAGAGAACGCCTAATGTTGGGTGGGACTTCAATCTGTTTGGGATAAATTTTCGCGGGGCCCATAGAAGGTCCCGAACCTTTAGTGGGTGGTTATCCATGTCCTCCAGATAGGACCAGTATGTGCCCAGCCCCTCTTTCATATGCTCCAGGAGGACACGCAACTGGGCGGCACGGTAGTACAGTTGGAAATCTGGCAGCCCGAACCCTCCCTCCTCCCTAGGTAAAGTCAGGACAGTTTTTGCGGTTCTCGGTGTCCTACCCTGCCATATAAACTTACGGACCGCGTTTTGGAGGACCCTGAAGGTTTGGTCAGGGACGACCGCGGGAAGAGAGGTAAAGAGATACAACAACCGTGGAAGAATGTTCATCTTGACTGCCGTCATGCGGCCATACCAGGACAGAATCATGGAGCCCCATCTCCTCAGGTCTGCCGTAATCCCCACCATCACAGGGTCGTAATTCATAGGGGCAAGATTGGAAAGGTCCCTGGGGAGGAGAACACCTAGGTATTGGATAGCGATTTTCCCCACTGTTATCCCCTCCAACCTGTCCAGGGAGTCCAAACCCGGGTCTAGTGTTCTCATGGGGAGGAGGACCGATTTGGATGCGTTAATTTTGAGTCCCGAGAAGCGCCCAAATGTGGCCATCAGAGACAAGAGGGGGGGAAGCGAGAGCCGCGGGTCCACAAGGTAGGCCAGGATATCATCTGCGAACAAGGATAGCTTAAATTCCACCTCACCTCTCTTAATCCCCTTGATATCTCTATGAGCTCTGACTGCGATGGTCATGGGTTCCAATGCGAGAACGTAAATTAGGGGGAAAAGCGGACATCCCTGCCTGGTTCCCCGCGAGAGGGAGAACGGGTCCGATAGCCTGCCGTTCACCTGAACCCTAGCCTTCGGGGCCCTGTATAGTGCAGCCACCCAGTCCCAGCTCTGTGGCCCAAAGCCCATTCTCTGGAGGGTGAGTGCCATGAATCTCCATTCGACCCTGTCGAACGCCTTTTCAGAGTCCAAGGATAGGACGTTCGTGTCAAGATCAGACCTCTGGGCATGGTGGAACAAATCTATAGTTTTTCGGATGTTGTCTGAGCCCTGACGACCTCCTATGAAACCCACTTGGTCTCCGTGGACTAGTTTCGGCAGGACCCCCTCTATCCGCCTCCCAATCACCTTAGCCAGGATCTTCACATCAGTATTCAACAAAGATATCGGGCGGTATGAGGCACACTCCGAGGGGTCCCTACCATCCTTGGGGAGCACCACTATGATCGCCTCCATCATGGAGTCCGGGAGAGACCCTCCCTCCAACACTGCGTTGAACACCTTTACCAGGTACGGAGCCTGGGTAGAACGGAACCTTTTGTAGAAGGAGACTGAGTAGCCATCCTCACCCAGAGAGGTACCCCCCTTCATGCCGCTAATCACTCGCTCCACCTCATCCTCGGTCACCGGACCCTCCAATCCCTCCGCCATCTCCCTGGAAAGGGCTGGGATCTGTATATAATCTAGAAACCCCTCGATTTCCTCCTCATCCCTGTTATATTCGGACGAGTATAGTTTTTCGTAATATCTGCAGAATGCCTCTCCTATGTGGGATGCATCATGGCCTAATTTCCCCTCTTCATTTTTAACTGCTCTCACCATTTTGCTTCTCTGGATCTCTCGCAGCTTCCAAGCTAAGATCCTGTCCGCCCTGTCCCCCTTCTCATAGTACCTCTGTCTGACCAGCTGGAGACTTCTCTCGGTTTTTTGGAGGAGGAGTTCCTTCAACTGGTGCCTGTAATCGGCCAGGGCGGCCATCCTGTCACAGTCTAAGGGCTCCGCAGGGGTACCCCCTGGTTGGAATTGGGCGTCCCAAAGGGTGTGTAGACCTACCTCCCCATTGTCGTTAAACTCAGTGATGGCCTCAAGTATCTCCTGCGCTAGTACCTCATCTTTTAGTAGAAAGTCATTACACTTCCATCTCCCCCCGCGGTCACTCAGCCCTTCCCTCGCTATAATAATTCTGACTAGGTCGTGGTCAGACCAGGGGACCGGCTCAACCCTGTAGCCAGATATAAATGGGAACAAGGACTCGTCCACCAAGATGTAGTCTATTCTGGAAAACGATGTGTGGATTGCTGAGTAGTACGTAAAGGAGGGGGTCTCGGATCTGGGCATTGGGACCATGTCCACCAAGCCAAGTTCTGAATTGAACCTCTGGAAGGTTCGGGCCATGATTTCATCCGCTGCCCTGGGGATCTGGGGGCCTGTTTGTTTCCTGTCCCGGATTGGGTCCAGGACCACATTAAAATCCCCACCCACCACCACCATACCGTGAACAAAAAGTTTTAGGTTATCCCTCATCTCCTCCCAGAACTGTGCTTGGCCATCGTTTGGACCGTAGATGGCCGCCAGGGTGAGTGGGGCCCCCTGCAGGGCTCCCCGGACTAGCAGATAGCGGCCCCCCGGGTCTTTCAACATGGCTTCTTTTTCGAAGGTGACTCCTCTAGCTAGTAGTATAGCCACTCCTCGTTTCTTTCCCTTGTGGGAAACGCTGAAGACCTCCCCAATCCCACCACACCGCAGTTTGGGTTCCTTCCCCAGAGGCCAATGGGTCTCTTGCAAGAAGAGGAGGTCGAACTTGGCTCTTCGGAACTCCCTACTAACCAGGGATCTTTTTGTGGGGGAATTTAAGCCCCGAATATTGAGAGAGCCCAAACCCAGGGCAGGCAGACTCTCAACCATGATCTAAGTAATCTTCCCTCACGGTCAACGACTCTGTGATGCTCATTCCCGGATGCTCCTTGAATTGTGCTCTGAACTCCCCTCTTCCCCCCACCCTTCCCCCCCGGGCGGGCATGAAACAAAACCCCAACTGCCTCCCTACCCTAACACCACACTGAACCCCCTCAACTTTCGTGTACTCCCCCTCCCACCTCCCCGGCGTCCAGCCAAATAGTTCCGCCAACACTGGCTTTTGGCCGAACCACCAGCCTGCCCCCTGTGGCCAGGATAATCGCCCTTGAAGCTGAACCTCTTGAGCCCCCCAAACCCTCCCCCGGCTGCATTCCTTTTATGAGACCCATATACTTGCTGTTCGTGGGGATGCAGTTAAGGAGTAAACCTCCGACTCCTCCAAATGCCATTTTAGATCATAACAGTTCGAGACCGTTCTCAGTCCTCGGAATCGTTCCGACCGCCTTCCTTTGCTGGAGATAGGGTGTTCATTTTCCTAAATTTCCGCGTCCCGGTTCTCTTTCTCCTGTCCCTCGACGGGCCGGGGTCACCGGGTCCGCCCCCACCGGGCCTGAAGGGCCCCTCCGGGGTTCGTGTCCACCACGTATTCCTGGATCGCACCGCGGATGTCTTCTTCTGTGATCAGGGTCGATCTTTGGCCCATGTATTCGAATGTCAGGGAGAAGGGATAGCCCCATCTGTAGCGTATCCCTTTTTCCTTTAGCAGCTGCGTAAGGGGGCGGCACATTCTCCGCTTAGCCAACGTGTATGCGGAGAGGTCCTGGTATATGGAGACCTGGGCATTATTGTAGGTGATTTCTCGGGCCTTCCTGGCCTCCTGCAGCACTTTAGTCTTTTCCGAGTAGTAGTGGAACCGGGCCAAGATCGAATGGGGGCCCCCCGCTCTGCCCCCCGCTTTTGCACTCTGTCGAATGTGGGCTCTGTAGTCATCTCCTCCGCAAACAGGAGAGTAATGATGTCCCGCACCGCTCTGGTGACGTCACTCTCCGTTTCCCCCTCCATTTGGGGCACCCCGAAAATCCTGAGGTTGTTCCTCCTCTCCCTATTTTTGAAATCGTCCATCTGGAGGGCTCTCTCCTCGTCCCTCTTTTCCAGGGCTTCTAGCCTCATGTTGAGTTGAATCTCTTGGGGTGCCGAGGTTGTTTGCTGCATCTCGACCTGAAGCAATCTGTCTACAATATTTTCCACCCTTTGGTCCATTTTTTCAAACTTCTGTGCAATATCAGAACGCATGTCCCTGATTTCTTGTAAAATTGAGGCAAAGCCCCTTTCCATGGCTGAGGAGGAGGGGGGTGTGTCTTCCGACTGGGCCATGGTTCTTTTCAGACTTTTACCTTTGTCGCCTTTTTTGCCCTCCTGGAAGCGATACTCCTGCAGGGACTCCCGCCAGCTCATCAGGTGCCTTCCCGTGGTCCACTGTCTGGGCCCCAATGTCCCTGTTGGGGGGGTGAGACTGTTCTCCTGGGGATGTCCGCGGGTGGCCCCCGAGACCGAGGGACCGTCCACTGGGGCCGACCCGTCCCGGGCCGGCACCAGCCGGGGTTGTAGGACGTTGCGGGGGGGGGTGGGCACTCTACCTGCCGTCACCTGGCGGGGGCCTCACACCCCGTCCAAACTCCCCGTGGGGGATCGGGGCCTTTGCTGGGTACCCCTTGGAGGGACGCCGGGAACCCGGTAGCCTGTAGGGCTAGTTTCGTGGGCTTCTTTGAATCTGCAGGGGGGGAGGGCGATCTAGAACCAGCACCCGATCAGTGGTGGCCTAGCTGTTTGTCCGTGGCTGCTTTTTTTTCTCTCCCCTTTTCCCTTTTGTTTCCCCCCTCCTCGGGGGGGGTGGGGAGCCACCCCCGGGCAGGCACACGCCCCACCGACGACAGGCGGGGGCCTCACACCCAGGTAACCCCCCTGTCTGATGGTGCGATGTGTTGGGGGGGTGGGGAGGGCGGCTCGTACCTCCGGTGTGTTCCAGGGGTCTGCATGCCCGCGGGGAGCGGTCCCTAGGCCTCCTCTGGTTCTGCTGCCTTCTTCTTTCGTTGGGCTGTGGAAGCCCGCGTTTGAAGATCAAAGGGGGAGGGGGGCCTCCCACCCCGACTCGCTCCGTCAGCCTCGGTCAATCCTCGTGGGCTGGGGGGGAGGCACAAGTCCCCAGAGCCCGCCTCGGGCCACCGGACTCCGGGTGGGTCCCGCCGTCTTCTGTTCGGGGAAGAGTCCCTGGGCGTATTCCGCCAGGCCGGGGTGAAGCGCGTGGAGAGGAGGGAGAGCGTCTCCCGGACCACGGTGGTGTCTTCGGGACGCCGCAGACCCGGTCCCCGCACCTGGTCGGGGAAAAAAGCTGGCCGAGGGGGGGGGGCCCGCCTCTCCTCTGGCTCCGTAGCGTTCCGGGCCGCGCTCTTCACCCAGTGCGGGGAGTCCCGGGTCCCGATCTTCCGTCTCCCGGGGTCCTAGGATGCCGCTCTTTCGCCCGGGAGGTGCTCGGGGGGGCGCTCGGCAAAATCGTTGGGGTGGGCCCGCCGGGGGGGCTGGGGGGGGCTCAATCCCTTACCGAAGCCCGGTCACGGCGGGAGCTACGCACTCAGGCAGCCATTGCCTGTGCGCCCCCTGGTGGCCTCGAACAGTCATTTTTAATTGTTTTGTGATTATTTGATACTCCATGGATAATAATGTGTTATTAATTTATTTATTTTATGGATTTATTGGATATTTGTAAGGCGCCTATCCAACACATGGTGTTTCAAGGTGTGTTTGTTGTAGCTGAAAGGTTGCAGCTGATATGAGATTTTGTTGCAGACTGAAAAGTCTAATGTTCCTGTTCTCTGGTTTTAGTGAGGGGTGTTGTCATCATTAGGGCAGGAGTAAAACACTCCAGCTAGTGTGGCTTAGTGTAAATGTATTTGTAATATTAAGATAAGACCAGGCCGAAAAGCCTCTTTCTTGGACTTTCAGAATACCTATTCAACCGCCTACAAAATGTCCAAAACACTTCAGCCAGACTGCTCCTGTGACTGACATGATGCAAACACATCAAACAGAGGGTTCACTTCAAAACTGTATGCATCTCCCCCCACGCCTTCTATGGAAGTGTCACTCAATGCATTAGAAGGACATTCACCCACTATCAACCATTGACAGCACTTTGATACATTAGTAGGGGTGCCAAGCTCCAACTAGAAATGGCAGAGATAATCATCCTTCTCCTTTCTCACAACTAAACACTAGAACGTGCTGCCCAAACACTTTCACAAATCTAGCAAATCGACACACACTTGCCACAATGTTGGCCCAATGAAATAAGCTTCCTAAAATTACATGAACCCACATGGAACACATGGAAAAGATTGACTGGGTGGATGGTAAAGCACCAGCAAAGTAAAACGTGTGCCGGTCGAGGTCAAACATCCGGCCATAATACATTAGGATTTTACAGAGGTGGAGTAGGAAAGAGCGGTATTTGCATTCACAATTTTAAAATATGGGTATGCCCTTTAAATAAGCGGGCCTCATTACGAATCAGGCGTTAACAGGTTAAAGGCGCCGTAAACGGCGCCGACCCTTAATGCCTGATTACAAGGTCGCTTAGCGCCATGGTGATATTAACGCCTGCTTTTTGCAGGCGTTAAAATCCATGGCGCTAGGGGACCATGGTGCTAATTACACCAACGTAATTTACGGTGGCGTAATTAGCGCCTTCCCCACTCCTATAATGCCCTATGGGGCAAAAATGTGAATGGGAAAGGGTAAAATGGGAAATGGTGATTTACCGCCCCACTCACCTTGGAATGGGGCGGTAAATCCGCCATCCACCATGGTGTAAACATAGTGGTGGTAAGGGTACGACCCAGGCGGTAACTTGTTGAATAAAGAAGAAACTTGCTCTGCACATTTCTATTCAAGTCATTTTTCATGTGTCAATACACATTTGCTATGCATCACATTTTTTTTCCTGCCACCACAAAGGAATAGGTTAGCTATATAAGTTTATAAATACCTACATTAGGTAAGCTGTTCATTGCATCACTACTGAACCCATATTTCCTGCTAAATCTGTCCATGTAATTTTAGAATTGGCTCTCAAAACGCAAATTGGTATTGACTTGGTCATGTAAAATTTGCGTACACTGCAAAACACACGCAGATACTCGCTTGTGTAAGGCTTAGCTGCCTTTGCCATATGCATACATGGTTTACTATTCATGTTTGTACAATGGAAAATGGCATAGTCCAAATGAACATGTTGCATAATTGAATATCAACTGGATACAATTTGCAGATGTATGTTCTCTTATTTAGAAGATTGAAAACATCTGGTAAACCAAAGACAATAAAAAAGCAATCTTTAGACTAACATTACGTGAACATGAGGGAATGAAGTGACACTGTAGACTGGTGTGGTAGGGTGATTGGACATGGGTCAGGCACAATGCCCAGGTACCGCTTATTCTATAAACAAGTTCAGAACAGTCAATGTATTTTGCCATGGCATTGTACCGGGGGACCACCGGTAAAAGTAATCACAGAAACAATAAAAATCCAAAAAGGAGCATACAGCAAGCAAGAAGTAATGCAAATGTATTGGACCCAAACAGCTGGGATGCTCAGTGCAAACAGCCCTGTGAAACTGAACTGAATGAAATGAGCTGTCAACGTCGCCCACTGCAGGCAAACATTTTATACCCAAATTACAAAATGTTGATATACATGATATGATATCACATTTATAACACACCTGTACACAAGTGTTTCTAGGTGCAACAAGAAATGAAGGGGGAAACAAAGGAAGGACAAAACAACAATCTTACTAGGCATTGTGTTATTAAGATTGCGCAAGTGTGAGGAAGATGGAGGGGGAGAAGCGCCAGGGAGGTAGGGGAACAGTGCAGGTAAATCAGTAAGTACAGCCAGCTGGTGGCTCATATGTGTAGAGATAGGGGACTGCAGGGTTGCAGGAACAGACCCTTAAGTGCTGGGGTGCCCAGGGGCAGTTTGAGGGCAACTGGACATGCAGGAACCTGGGCTGAGTTCAGATGATATCCAGGTGACCAGTGTGTGGAGCAGTCAGGTACTTCAGCAGGGGAGAGGAAGAGAGAACACGGAAGCAAAAAGGAAGGTCTTGAGTTGCTTCCGGAACTGGAGGTTCTGCCCAAGTTTGAGAGAGTCAGGGAAGCTGTTCCAGAAAAAGAGAGATCTGCCCCTAACTCTCTGCTTGGAAAAGCGTCTGACCCTCAGAGGAACATGTTTTGGAAGATAAAGTTGGAGGTAGATCGGTCGCAGGCCCCAGAGAGCCTTTTGAACAATGCAGAGGGTCTTGAAATTGATCCGTGCAGCCACAGGGAGCCAGTGAAGAGATTTCAGGGCTGGAGAGATATGATCCCTGGGCTTGAGGCAAGGACAAGTGTCATCTTGTTATGGATAAGTTGTAAAGGTTGAAGAGTAGAGGCAGGCAGATTTAGAAAATGTTTGTTGCAGTTGTCTAGCCTAGAAAGGACCAGAGCTCTGGAGACAGTGAGCTTCTGGGGGAAAGTGAGAAAAGGAAGAATACCTCTGAGGTGGTGCAGCTAATAGTTTGACTTCTTAGAGATGCCAAAAATGTGAGGAGAGAAGGAGAGGGTTCAGTCAAAGATGACACCAAGGTACTCAGCCTCACAGGATTCAGCAGGTAGAGTCCACAGAGTGGGCGGCCAAAGAGATGTCTTTATGGGAGGGCAAAAGGGGCACTTGCCCAGAGCCTCCACCTTGGAGGGGGGCCCCAAGAAGACTACCTGATCTGAAGAAGTAAGATTACATTGTTAATCAGTCTTAAATAGCACACATCAGGATATGTTATGGGGTGCTGCTGAGTCCTTAAACCCATTGCCTTTCTGACAAGTACATTCTGCCTTGATCAATTCATCATGTATTGCTTTCTGTGTTCACTGTGGTATACATAGTTTGTGTGTTCCTTATGGCACACCACTGTAGCATTCTTTCCTTCCTGTGGGGATTATGTTGATCATGTGCAATAGGCAACAGTGAAATGCATATTGATAAATTGAGTGCGACAATGGTTCAGAAGTCAGCTCAGTGTGTGAAGCACCCATTGCAGAGAGATGTGTTCATATGCAAAATTAGAATATCATATTCCAGCAAGGCTGGCTGAGCCTTTCCTATGTCTGACGTTTATAAAACTGCCTGCATATATACTTGATTTTGCAAAACAACATCTGCTAGTATCAGCAATGTACCTGTACCAGATAGGGAATGCTATAAAAATTCACATGTCATCCGTATGGTGAAGGCCTAGAAATTGGTTTGTTCAGATGAGGTGTTGTAAAACCTAGGTAATCACCTCCAACGATGGCATAAACTGTTAGTCCAACAGGTGAATAAGTATCCAAATTCAAGACTATGGAACAAAAGTGTTCATGCTTGTATCCTGGCTTTGCCAGCAGATGATACAGTGATCCTGGTAAAATCATCTAGTATATCTTACATTACTTTGCTGTCTTCTGTGAGGTTTGCTTTCTTGCATGCTTCTGGCATCGTTTAGCCCGTTACTTGATCTTTCTTCTTATGTAGACCATTTGAGTGGAAGGGGTGGTAGACAGAAGAGAGCGGACCAGATCTTGCAGGCCTTGGGCAAGCATATTTCAAGGTCTGCTTGTTTGACACAAAAAACGGTTAGCTTGTTAGTAAAAGTCAAAGGTTTTTATGCACGTTTATGAATGGAAATGTCACAGGCCATTGTTTTGGAAGTATTTAAAGCTTTAAAATACAAAAGACAAACCGGGATTACATTTGTTAAATCACATCGATTAGTACGCTGGTACTTATATGCTTCCCTTGATAATGGCGAGAATGAAGCTAGAACCATTACCATTTTGCATAGAACCCTTCTATAATATTTTGTTAAAAATGGTCATGTTTGGTAATGTGATTTGTGTACATTCCAAGTCCATTTTTATAAAATGAGATTGTTTTAGTTAATGGTAAGAACTGGAAAAGAAAGTGTTGAAATGCAGAAATTGCAGTGTTGACACAAATCCCAGCTTCACCCCTTCAGCTCTTAACCAGTGGGTGATCCTGGGCATCTCATTTAATATTTTATTGCCAGTCCTTAAATCCTTCAATTGTCAGCCCTTCAGATTGATTTCCTTATCATGGTATAATTTTCATCAAAATACTTATTCATGGTTTCACTGGCTATAGGGTTGCTTCCACCTTAATATTGAGCATTTTCACATCGCACACCACAGGCATTTGTTCCTTTGATATGTAATGGCAACACTATTTGAAAACCATATCCCACTTCTAATCTCAATCTATCTGGATAAAGACACCTTCCTGGTAGCTTCTAATCTGCATCCACTATCCATGCTATGGTATGTGTAGCCTTCTCCTTCCTTCCAATTGGTCTCTTCTATCCATGCATGAGCACATTTGCATTCTGTGAGGCAGTTCTCTGTCTATTATGGGTGACATGTAATTTTTACATACGGTCCTGCATTAATACTACATGTACCTTCCTGGATGTTATTGATAACAATTATCCTGTATGCACTAGAACAGTAACCTATTCCTAGACTGCTAATGTTGGTCTTCAAATGCTACTTGTTGATCATTCTGATTAGAGCAAGAATGAAGAAGATAAGGGGACTTAAAGGGAGTAAACGTGCTTATTATGCTACGAGACAGCATATCAACCTAGAGGTTGTGAGCGCAATGGGTGGGGGTGCGACCATTATTCTTGATCCCTTAATTCGTTTGGTTTGGTGGAGGGGGGCCCCAAAGATGTCCGTGCCCAGGGCCCCAAAGATGTCCGTGCCCAGGGCCCCAAAAGTGCTTAAAATGGCCCTGGGTGGCCAGAGAGTGAGAGGAAAGGAGGGAGCAGGTGTCCCAATGAGGAGGATCTCAGCCTTACTGGCATTAATGCAGAGATCATTGACAGCAGCACACCATTCCAGAATTGAACTATGTCAGTCCCCTATATGCATGTATATGTTAAGTGACCCTGATTGGATAGAATGTTTCTTTGCCAAAAATCCCATGAATACGCCTCATGATGTCACAATCCTTCTCACACCGCCCCTCAATTATGTGATTGTGCTATTAGTCAAAAGCACTTGTTTGTTATTGGTTGGCAATGTCCAATATACAAAATGGCTTGATATGGCAAGGGGCGAGACATTAACAAGCAGTGCTTAATATGTAAGAAAATAAGTGCCAGGGCCCACATAATTTCTAGCATGCTTTTGGCAGTGTGGGTGGCCAGTTCCCCACCATTGCTGCCACCACCCAAAGCTGCTCCCCACAGAGTCGACAAATTTGGGGTTAAACTACACCTCGCACCTGCTCATTGTGGTTGATGGATGCTCTGGCTGTTATCACTGCATAATAAATCTGAGACTGAGACAATAAAAGCTGGGACTCAGAAATAAGTATGGGGCTGAGCCCTGGCAAGCACACTCACAAATTAAGCACTGACACTGATTTCGACCAATGATGTGCCACATGAACATTATCAAGGACACTGTAAAATGTTGCACCCAAGGGACAACAAAACCTCTCTCCGCTAATCAGCTCCCTGTCACATGCCCCATATCTCCTAACCCAATGCTTTGGCTCCCCAGTTCCCTTCTCACGCCTTGCTGGTAAGTCTAGTCTGAAAAAACTATACCATATGGTGGCTGGTGTTTAATTAACTGTATTTAATTTCGATTTCTATGCCAAATCTCCTTGTGCACCTGGGTGCCTAGATGATTGGCCTCCAAAGTATTTCTTAGAATGACTTCGCTGGAGCTTTGTTCTCCTATGAAACTTCAGCCATGCAACATTTCTGCACACTATTTCTGCTGAATGTTCAAGAAATACATACTGTTTGTCACAGAAAGACCTGCAGCTCATGTATTATGAGCTGTATGCAAGAAATGCTTAACTAACAAAGGCCTACAAGAAGTTCACCTGGTGCCATCCTATATAGAACCACCCCTCACTACACTCAAATCACTCACCTTTGTTGCATTCCACCATGGGTTTTCTCGCAGTGCGCCTGCTTCTGTAACCCTTATGCATGCAGCTCTGCGTTCAATGACTTCTGCACCCCCAATGTCACCCACCACATCACTCTCAACATCAGCATGTTAATTACGCAACTGGTACATTTGCACCCCTTGGTCAACATTGAACCTGGACCTTTACAACATTATGAACTTTGGAAATAAGACCTGTAACAGTTAGGAAATGAGGTGTGCCAAGGGAACAATGGTTGGTGAGGAGTGAGGGAGCAAGGGATCAGGGAATGAGGCACAACGTGGTGTTTGCTTAGAGTTAATGTACATGTGCTGCAAATTTGTGATCAGTCTGCATGTTACAATATCAATTCCTAATATCACTGACAATGGTGTTGAGAACCAGGTGTAGATAATTGGCCAAGTAAGCTAGTGAGATCATCTCCTTTATCAAAGCTGATTGAGTTAATACCTATTCTGCATAGATGTATGTGTTCAGAGATCTTGGTTCTGGTCTTTGTATACTGTTAATGTCATGCTGAATCTCAATGCCTTGTATCCATAAGAAACACACACATATACTCACAGCATCACCTTGAGTGTCTGAGAAGGCTCTTGGATGGAAGGCACCATTGGAGCTGGTTGCATCAAAAGCCATGCAACGTCCAGCCTGTTTACTTGTGAATATGGAACGCCTTTCAGGAAAAGGGTGTGGAAGCATAATTCAAAGCATAATTCAAAAGTACTATAAATAAACCTCAGAAGGATGATGGAATGTTTGCAGAGTTCTATATGTATTTATATTTATGATTATCTTCATACCTTTATGGTTGTGATAAAGAAAGCATCTGTAGAACCTCTTATGTAGAACCTATATCATACCATTTGAGCAGCTGAATCTGATAGAAACTATTTGAAGATAATGAATGTAAAGTCCAACGAGGATACAGTGTATAAAGATAAAAACAACATAAGACAACAGATGTTGATAACTGCAAGGCTGTACTTCTCAGGTGGCTCCATGTCAGCATCTACCAAATACAGTTATCAGGTTTGAATTTTGGGGCATTAGATTATATACGTTCACAGAAAAATAGTTAAAGTTTATTAATGTGGCCAAGTATTGCAACAGAAACCCTGAATTTCAACGCATTTGGGAAGTCAGTTTATCCCCTTAGCCCCTCAGAATGCAATTTTGTTTGTCATTGTGAATCGCCTCTCTTATAAAATGTATGTGCTCATGGGCTTTACAATGGGAATATGCTGAGTTAAGCAGAGCTAAGCTGATCACGAGTTCCCGAATGTTTTGGAATCAAAAAGCTTACTCACTGTGAGTGTGGTGCATATGAAGCTTCTGAAAGATGCACGCCTCTTTATGGATGAAGTGTCAATATTTTGTGGTTGAGCCTTGGAACTGCCATTTGTAGGAAATGTGTGCAATTGAAGATTTGGAAAGAAAATAACAATACAGTAAAGATAGACTCAAAAACAATTTGATTGACTTGTATGATCCAAAGAGGCCTAGTGCTATGGAGGACCTGTGCTTGAATGAAGTAGCACAGCATTACTTACACCACAATGTGATGACACATATAAAAAGGGACATTTCAAGTTACGCGATTCTCAAGGCCGCTTGGTGAGACATGTGAAAGCATCTCTCATCAACCACATGAAGCTTGTATCTTTCAGTTGTGTTTACTATGGCACTAAGCAGCATTTGGGAAAAAGAAAGGAATATCTTGTATCCCAAATTTGCCAATTATTTAAGGATGCAAGAGGAGGAAATATGCCGGGAGGAACATGTGGCACCTGCAATTGCACAGGCATTTCTGAATTAAGCAAGAGTATGTTGATAACAGTCAAAATGCTCTTGGAAATCCACTTTTATTCAATGAGGTTGAAATTGCTATAGAAGATGTGGAAAATGTTATGCAACAAGCTAGCTAAGGATTCTGAGCTTCATCTTCCTGGTTTAGTAGGAACACTAGGAACAATGAGCAGGAAGATAATTTCAAACAAGTTTCTGAATGTATTTGTCATGGCCTTGACTATTATAGGAAAGTGTGTTCATGCCCATATTATTTTCCTTTGCTGCTGCATGTAAGTGGGCAAGCTAGAACAGGGAAAAGTTGTTTAATTCATGAATAGCAAGCTTTTGCCCAGGAAAAGAATAGTTGCTCTTTGTCTTGTGTTGTGGCTGATCCGACTGGTTTGTCAGCATTACACATCTGTGATGTTACTCTTTTTTGATGTTGCCTGTGGAACATGACAACAAGCTGGAATGTATTAATGTATTCATTGGTTGCTTGTTAGGCGGTTATACAGCAAGTAAAATACTGCTTCAAAGCACTCACAGGGCGAGGGTAGGGAACAAGACTTTGAAATACATTACAAAACACAATATTTAATAAGAGCAGTTATGGGGAAAATGGAAGAAAGGATATACCTACTATGCCTTGTGAGTATCCAAAATGTGGAAGTGCAGCAAGAAAGAGGGCAGAAGGTGAACGTTCTGGGGTGTCTGAGCTCATAGGAGCCACAGATGAAGTGCTTGGGTTGTTGAGTGCTACACGGCCAGGGGCCACATTAGAAGTAAGTGCATATCTACAGGGCAGAGCATGTGTCGGGCAAATGCTGATGTTCGACAGGAGCGGGGCTGACTGGATGTGGGAGGTCATGGGGCCCCAAAGATGCATAAGGGTCCTGGACAACAATAACAGCAACTGTGAGATTAGCAGAGGAGAGAAGAAGGGAAGGAGGAGGTAAAGAGGAAAGGCTTAAGAAGCTTCAATAATTTAAGAAAGTCCTGCTCAAGGCATAGATGCAGGGCACACTACTACTAATATACAGCAATCAGCCAGACATAGTAAAAGGGGCATCACAAGTGGCACAATTGGCAGGGAGGCTGGCCAGAACACCCTTAGTGACAATTCTGAGAACAAAGGAAAGCATCCTACCTGCACACTTAAGACTATGCTACTAAACACCAGATCCCTTATCAAACAGACAGCAGAAGTGGCAGTCCACATACAGGAAGAAAACCTAGACATTTGTGCATTAACTGCAACATGGAGCCATGCCGCAGCCGGCCCCTTCTTAGGACTGGCTATCGCTGAAGGTTGCTCTATCTTGCGCAATGATAGGAAAGAGGGCAGAGGTGGAGGTGTCGCATTGCTTTGCAAATCAGAGCTAAACATTTGAGAAGTAAAGGTAAAAGATATACCAGATACGGAGCTAATGCTTATCACAATACATGGTACATGAGGAATCAAATCGCACCTAACGCGCATATGCTGCACCCGTAATGACTACAGGTAGGAATGACTAACAGAACGGTAGCTATGAACAAGCATTATGGATCAGGAATTATATGTAGGAGTTTAACGCACGTCTTGTGTATCTTTTTTGCATCAATTAAATGACATTGTTCACCAGTAGAATAGGAGATTCCCACTTCTGAACGAACCTTCCGACAGGCAAACGCGCCATATGGAGCCGGCCGAAGGCAGTGTAACAGCGACAGCGCTAGCAATTGGAGAAGAGGTAACACTATGTAGTCAAGCAAGATAATGTCAATATTATGTTTTGTTTAACCAAAGAAATGGCAACAAATTAATTCGAAAACAATGCCGCTTATTGATATGATATGATATGATATGACATTTACAACACTCCTATACACAAGTGTTTCAAGGTGCAACGAGGCAAGGGAGGGGGAAGAGAGGGAAGACAGACAACAATCTTACTAGGCCAGGTGTCGTTCAATATTCTTTTCAAGATTTGAACATCACGTTGAAATCTCAAATAATCTTGACCAGATACCTACCACAGGCGACCTATGTGTATTATAGTGCTATGAATCAGGCAACAGTAAGTCTGTTTATCTGCCGTATGACCCTATTAAAATTGCAAAGTGGACTATGGTTTCGGGAATACATATATTTCTCATTTAATACTATTTCACAAATTAAAGGGTGGTTGTTTCCACCAAGCATGGTGTTTGACTAATAACCCAAATGGGCTACTCAATTGCTGGTAATATTGATATGGCAATGTAGAAACGTGTTGGTATACAATGTCCTGCCTCCATCAAGATGATATACTCCAATCTTGTACTCTAGAGGAATTTTGATGGACTATTCCAGGGGTCTGCAACCTGTGGCTCTCCAGATGTTTCGGACTACAACTCCCATGATCTCCTGACATTGACTATGCTGTACAGGCCGGATGGGAATGGTAGTCCAAACACATCTGGGAGGCAAAGGTTGCAGACCCTGGACTATACCAAATTGTGCAAATTCTATGTGGTGATATTATTAATGGATTTACCATATTGAAGTGACTACATGTGAGGACTTTGTGTGAGATCGCCTTTAATTGATTTTGAATGACGTGTAACTTAATGACAACTACAACATGATTATTCTGAAGGGTGCTGCATCATATAGGGTACAAGTCGATGTATTTGGTGTCACAATTCATAGTGATGGACAATGTGATTGCATTTGATGTGTGGACTCAATGAGTGTGGAGTAACACTTAACTTTATTCTTCTTTTGTCTCCTTCTTTCCCCCTTCTCATCTTGTTGTCATTTCAATATTTTATCGTTTTTTCTGTGTGTAATTGTACCTAATTGTTGCAATGATATGTGGAATCTCTCCAGGTTTGCGAATAAGAGCAAGATTGATTGGAATTTTGTATGAATTGATCATTGATATATTTGACTAATTGTGAAATATCTGATACTGTGCCTTGAGAAAGATCTATCAGGTCAAAACACGTGTCAGCAATCCCAGTATCAACTACACTTGAGTTTTTTCTGTACTGTTCATACAATAAATATTTCTCATATTGAAGCTTGAACTGGTCTCATTAGGCGTACAAGTGGAACTGTTGTGGTATGATACACAATGTGTTATACCACTTACAGGAGTACAAAATATGGGTGAAATTGTAATCAATACATTATACAAGATCATCCATATATGAAGGGCACATAACTGCCTGTGATGCTGGAAATGCATCGGAGGGACAGGGCCTCTGTATCCTTGTCCTTTACTGCTTTTTATCGTGTGTTCTGACGTGTTTTCCACGCAGGAGTTCATGTGGGACTCCTGGCGGTGCAGCTCTCTCTTTTGGTTTTGGTGAACAGACCCATGGGATACCTTTATGGCACCCATGGGTAGGGGTGCAACCTTGTGCCCCTAGTGTATGTTTTTGGGCACCTGTGGGTGGCCCACAGAGAAGGGTATGGGCTGGTGGCAGCTCCGTGCTGAATTGGTTGGTGCCCTGAGCGTTCTCCATTTTGGGATGCCCAGGCCCTGTCATTGGAATCTGTAGATTCCTGATGGAGACAAGATGGCCCCCATGGCTTCTTGCCTTCCATCGCCTGTTACCTTGATCTTCTCAAAGTCCCGGGAAGCCCTGACTCTGTCCCTTCCCCCTGACTGGCTGTTGGGTGGAAGTTCCATATATTGTAGTGTGGGGAAGTGCAGCACTGGTTTATTATTATTTTTTTAAAAACGTATTTTATTGACTTTTGTTCCATTACACACAAGTGGTAACAAAGGAAAAGAGAAACAAAACCATGAGAACAAATTAAACTAATAACCTAAACAGTCTTCGATTTTTGCTATATGATTTTCAAGTTCACATTGGGCGGGTGATCTAGAGGGCTCCGGCACGCCAGGGGAGACCCAGCCAAGGAACCCTTGACGTTAGGGTGGTCTTTTGCTCTTTCTCGCTGGCATAGGCGGTCTGCCTAGGGGGGCTGGTGGTCGGCGGCAAAGTTTATGTCTCGGAGGAGCGCTTTCCATGATTCAAGAGAGTCATTCGCGGCATCGTCTTCTGCACTAGTTCCGTCCTGCCATGCTCTGGTTTCCGCTTCTGTCCATCTCTCCAACTCTTTGATCCATCGCTCTTGCCTGGGCCCTCCTGGCACCTTCCATGCCATTGCTATTGTTCTTTTGGCTAAAATACAGGCAATGTCCATCAGCTTGGTTATGTGTTTGTGTTTGCTTATCCTGGGATATGTACCTAACAAGCATTTTTTCGGGCTCCATTCATATCTGGACATCCCAGCATCCGTGCAGGTCTGTTGTGCTTTAGACCAGAGTTTTCTCGTTCTGGCGCAAGTCCAAAACATGTGCATTAAGTCTGCTTCATCCGTACTGCACCAGGGACACTTTGAAGATGTGTTATTGCTGAAACCAACCACTCTCTGTGGGGTCATGTACGCACGAAACAATACATATAGCTGTATTTGCCTAAATCTGGCGTTTCTTGACACCTCTTTAGGGTAGGCTAACGCTCTTTCCCATTTGTTGTCTGTTAGTGTGATTCTTAGATCTGCCTCCCACTTTTCTTTCAATGGTGCACTTTTCGGGTTGGGCTTGTCCATTAACGGACTGTAAATTCTAGTTATTGGTTTCCAGCCATCTGTGAGATCATACATCTCCTGTAGGTGAGGGTCCGGGGTGGGTTCTTCCGGCCAGCTGTCCCATTTCTTCTTGGCGATTTGTCTGAGTCAGTGATACCACAGGAACTGTCCGCTAGTGAGTCCTTCCCTTATTTGAAGCGTTTCGAACTCCCTAAATTCGTCTTCATCGAACATATCTCCCCAGGCATAGAGTCCGGCTCTTTCCCAGCTTCTTGCTACCGTGAGGTCTGTTTGGGTTCTACATGCGTCCACCAGGATGGGGATGTTGGGGGAATAGGGGTGTTTCGTTTGTCGGATCAAGCAGGTTCTAGACCATATCTGCCTACCCAGTTTTGCAATCATTGGGTCATTCTGTGTCTGCTTCAGTGGGTTCCAGAGTGTCTCTTTGTGGAACAGCTTGGAGGGTGTTTGTTCCAGCATCTCTGATTCGGGGTTGGGTCATCTAAGAGCCACTTCGTGACATGGGTGAGCTGTGCGGATAGGTAGTATATTTGTAGATCAGGTAGCTGTATCTCACCTTCTTTGTACGGTAGTGTGAGAGTAGATAGTGACAGTTTATGTCTGGATGGTCCCCACAGAAAGTCTCTGATTATTGCTTCCAGCTTTTTGAAGAAGGGAGGTCTGATATAGTAACTGATGTTAATTAAGTAATACAAGATCCGGGGCATGATTATCATTTTGCCAATTGCTGCTCTACCCATCATTGATAGTGGCAATTTGGACCAAAATTTCATAGAGTTTCGGAGGCCTTTTATTATTGCTTCAGTGTTGTGTTCATGCGTTAGTTCCGGGGTGTGTCTCACATTGACACCTAAGTATCTAAATGTTTCCGGTTGCCATTTCACCCCCCCCCACTTGGCAGGTCCGTTTCTTTCTGGCCCCTGAGCCTAGCCAGGGGAAACGCACAAGATTTCTGCCTGCTGAATTTGATTCCGGAGTAGCGTGCGTAGTTGTCCAGAACATCCAGTGCCACTTGTGCATTAAGTTAGGGGTCTTTTATGTAAAGGAGCACATCATCAGCATATAGGGATATTATGGTGTACTTGTTTCCCATCCTTATGCCCGCATCAAAAAGCTGTCTCCTGAAATATATGGCTATCGGCTCCAGACCCAAGATGTACAGCATTGGTGACAGTGGGCATCCCTGTCTGGTACCCCTTTGTATGTCCCAGGGTTCAGATATCATACCTCCGGTCCGGACTCTTGCCACTGGTGAATTGTAAAGTACCTTGATCCATTTCAAAAAGCCCTCTCCGAAGCCAAATTCTCTCAGCACTTCGATCAGCCACTCCCAGAATATGGAGTCGAAGGCCTTGATGGCGTCGAGCGACAACACTGCCAGGTCCTCGTCTCTCCTGTATGTCTCAGCCATGGTGTGTTGTAGCCTTCTGAGGTTAGCTGTTGTATTGCGTCCCGGGACGAAGCCGTTTTGGTCGTTATGAACTATAGAACCCACCACTCTTGCTAGCCTCTTGGCCAGGATGGTGGTGAGGATCTTACTGTCATAATTTAACATCGCTATCGGGCGATAGGAGTCGCATTCAGAGTGGGGTTTGTTCGGTTTGAGGATTGGGGTTATTATCGTTTCCTTCATAGAGTTAGGCATGATCCCGTTCTCATATGATTCTCGATAGACCTCATGGAGTATAGGGGTGAGGGTCGCCTCATATGTTTTGTAAAATTCGGGCAGGAGGCCGTCACTTCCGGGGGTCTTGCATGTTGCTAGGGATCTAATCGCTTCAGCCACATCTTCTGGGGTGATCTCCATTTCTAGGGATTCTCTTTGTTCATTGGAGAGTTTTGGGAGTCCTATTTCTTCTAAGGTGTCTCTGATTTCATCCCTGGGCACCTGTTTGTCGTGGGCGTACAGTTTGGCGTAAAATTCTGCAAATGCCTTGTTTATGTCTTGTTGCGTTCTATGTGTTGTCCCATTGTCGTCTGTGATTTCGGTTGGGAGGTGTCTTGGGTGTTCTCGTTTGCAGAGCCAGGCCAGCAATCTTCCAGGTTTGTCAGCTTCTCTATGTGTTCTAGCGGTGTGGGTTGCGAAGTCAAACTTAGCGAGCCTGTCCCAGGCTGAGGCACATTCTTCTCGGACTTCCTTCAGTTTAACTTCCCCCTCCGGACCGGCTTTGGGGTTTGTTTCCAGTTTCGTTATTTCCTCTTCGAGTCCTTCTAGTTCAGCCTTCAGTCTTTTGCGGATACCTCCCGCTTTTGCTATGGCTTCCCCGTGTGTTACCACCTTCATGGCTTCCCATAGTGTGCCCCAACTTGCCACTGAGCCTTTGTTGTTGTTAATGTATTCCTCCAGCGCTGTGTTCAGGTCTTCTCTGAATTCATGGTCGGTGAGTGCTGCGGTGGGCATTCTCCACGTTGGGATCGGTGGTCTAGGTCCCCTAACCTTCCACTGCATGAGTAGGGGGGAGTGGTCCGAAATCGTTCTGCCAAGGTATGTCGCTGAGTCTGCCTTCGAAATGTGTTCCCGATCTATGAACAAGTAGTCAATCCTAGTGTGGATCTTGTGCGGGGCTGAGTAATAGGAGTAGCTCCGATCTGTGGGATGTTGTTCTCTCCAAACATCCACCAAGTTTAGATGATCGAGTGCACTGTTCAGCGACTGGGTTGCAGCGTTTCGCAGTTGGTGTGGAGGTTCGGACCTATCCATGGTTTCGTCCCTGACGCAGTTGAAGTCTCCTCCCCATATAAAAGTTCTATCCCTGTGGTGCACCATTTTTTTGCACAGGGCCTTGAGATGTGCAGGTATGCCGTGTTGTGGGAAGTAGGAGTTTACCAGGCAAATGGTCATGTGTTCAATGGTTCCCCACATAATTAGGTACCTGCCTTCTTTATCAGCTTCAAAGCCCTGTAGTTGAAATGGCACGTTCGGGTTCACCCAGGTGAATATCCCTCTAGCATATTTGGAATAGTGTGCTCCCCTTCCGGTGCCACCCCAACGCTCCGATATTTTGGACGTGGATTCTATTGTGAGGTGGGTCTCTTGTAGCATTGCAATTGAGATCTTTTTTCTGCGGAGGTAGGATAGGATCCGGTTTCTTCTTAAGTATGAGCCCATTCCCCTCACATTCCATGTCATAACTTTAAGTTGGGATGCCATTTAGTTGGTATCTGGGTTTTGTCCCCTCAGGTGCCCCCCTGTTTTCTCGGGGTGGTTCTCACTCCAGCTGCGGGTGTTCGGTGTTGGTTCAGGAGTCTCTTTATCTCCGGGTCCTGAATTCGTCCTATCCTGTGCCTCTCTGGTTTTTAGTGGTTCGAAGACTTTATAACTAACATAACATTTAACAAAATTGGAACTGGTGCGCCCAGCGGCTGCATTCATCCTGCGGCGCTCGGGCGCTCTCGTGTTCTCCAGACCCATCCGGGTATCAGGCATGAGTGGGGTCGAACTGTCTGTGGGGGTAGCGTCCTGTGCCTGGTGGGAGGCCGAGCGAGGGCCGCTTCTATTTAGCCAACTGTTGTATGGATTACCTACTTATTTTCTGGTTGCCCTGTATTTTGCTTCAGTCGTGCTGGTGCTTGGGTAGTTGTGATCCTCACTTACCCGGGCTGGGTGTGTCGCTGGGATCTGTTGGGTGGGCATCTTTGCCTTCTGCGAGGTTATTGTCCTCAAGCCACATGTTGGCGGCTTCCGGGTTTTCCAAAAATATCGCTCGGCCTTTGAAGATGACTTTCAGTCTCGAGGGGTAGAGGAGCATATATTTCAGGTTGAGCTGACGGAGCCTAGCTTTTACTGGTACAAAGGAGTTCCTCTCCCTTTGGACTTTTTGGGTGTAGTCAGGGTAAATGGATATTTTGGAGTTGTCTCGTTCTATCGGCCCTTCTTCCCTGGAGTGCCTCAGGATGATTTCTCTATCTTGGAAGTTGAGTATTTTGGCAATTATGGGGCGAGGGTGTGAGCCAGGCGGGGGCCTTTTTTGTAGGGATCTATGTGCCCTTTCAACTGAGAATCCTTGTGTTAGTTTCCCGGCGCCGACCTCTTGCTGTATCAGGGACTCTATATAGACAGTTGGGTTCGGGCCTTCACTCCCTTCTGGACCCCAAGTATTCGGACATTACCTCTCCTCGCCCGTCCTTCGGCTTCCTCGGATCTTGTCTCTAGCATCGCCACTTTCCTTTCTAAGTCCAACACCTTCGCCTTCAGGACTCCTGTATCTTCAGATGTTTCTTTTATGGCCGTCTCAGTGCTTGCTACTCTCCCTGTTAGGTTTCGGGCATCCTGACGCATTAGTTGGAGTTCAGATTTAAATTCTTCAATCCTTGTATCTATGAACGTCCGTAGTGATGCAATAGCCTCTAACACCTGTGATTGGTTGTCGGCGGTCTCACCTGCCCTTGTATGTGGCGGTTCTGGGGTGGAAAGGCATGGTTGTGCAGGGTTTCTTGTCTTAGCAGAGACATAATTGTCCAGGGTTGTTGGTTTACCTTTGTTTCTGTTAGCCATACTGTGGTTTTGTTGGGGCGTTGCTCAGTTGTTCTGGTTGGGGTGTTTCTGAGCCAACGGGGTATTCCAGTAGTTGGTTGTTGTGCCCTTCTGTGAGGGAAGGGGTCCGTTCCGTATCTTCCCTGGGATATGGTTAATTGTTTGGGTGGTACCAGGTGTGTTGCCAGCGCGTTACTATATTGTGCAATGTCACCTTGGCGTATTGTCGCGACTTGGCAGTCAGTTCCTAAGGGGGGCCTTTGGCCATTTGGGTGGTTCAAGCCCCTGCTTTACATCCCATGGAATGTGCGGCGTGTTACCGTTGGTGCACCCTCCCCACGGATCTCCTCACCTCTGGTTGCACCTACCCGCCAGGTGCTGGAGCTGAGCGGGGGAAAGGGGACCTCAGCCGGTTGCTCCGCGCGTTGTCTCTCGCTCTGTCTCTCCCCGTACCGCTCCAGCCGCAAGCGTGCCAGCAGGCGTTCTCCGCAGCGGCGAGCGGTTTATTAGGGTGGCCGTTCCTGGTGGTCCTAGAAGTCGTTCCGTCCTCCTTCTTCAAGCGGGAGGCGGAATTGCTGCCTCCGGGCACTTTTTTGCCGATTCGCGGGTTCAGCTGGGTCACTGCTGGTGGATGTCGGCTCACGGCTTTGTGTGTCCCTGGGCGGGAGGGAGAGGCAGTTCCTGGCCGCGACTGCTTCAAGGACTTCGCCGTGTGTATTTCGCGCAGCGGAGACAAGAGGCGTTGTTGGTGCCGGCGGCCCCAAAGTCACTGGGCAGGCGTCATCTTGGATGCATGTGGAGGTTGGGGGGGACCCCGTTCTCATCGACCGTCTACTAGTTCACTTGTTCGGCAGGGATAGAGAGGATCGCATGGAATTGCGTTCCCAGTGTCGGTGGGCAGTTTGTTTGATTAGTCATGCCTCTCCGCTTCCTCAGGCAGGAGGGGGGTTTGCCGCCTCCGGCGCATGCACCTCCCTGCCGATTCGCGTCTGCTGGGTCGCTGTCGATGGGTGTCCCTTGAGAGGACTGCGTGTTTCTGGGCAGGAGGGAGAAGCTCTTCTTAGCAGCGATTTCTCCAGAAGGGTCGCTGTGGTTGAATCGCGCAGAGGAGTCGGTGGGGTTCAGTTGCCGGCAACTCCAGTGTCGCTGGTTAGGCGCCATCTTGGATGGGGGTGAAGGTTGGGGGGGTCCCCGTTCTTTTGGACCTTCACAAGTCCCACAGTTCCGATTCTTCTGTGAGTTTGCAGAAGTCTGCGGGGAATTGTTTCTGCTACCCTCGTAGCTGCTTTCCAGCGCTGGGAGTGAGGATTAAATGCAGTGAAAAGGATCTAGAAGCGGCGCCTCGGTCAGAGCTCCGTAGCTCAACCTCTACTCGCCATGAGCTCCAGGCCACGCCCCTCGCACTGGTTTATAGTCATAAAGTCAAATGTCATAATGTCAAAAGTCAAAATGTCTAAAAAATAAAGTAGAAAAAAATGTTGAATTTCTTTTTTTGGTTGCTTTTTGTTCAAAATGGGGGGGTTCCCTCGCCAACCCTCTTTTTTGTAATTTTGCTTTTGTTTTACCCCTTTTTTTACCCCCGGAACCCAAAAAAACATATAAATAAAAAAATAAAGAATTCAACATTTTTTTTCGACATTATGTTTTAGACATTTTTGTAATTCGACATTATTTTTTTGACATTATGACTGCACACCGCTGACCAGACTGGCTGGAGCCTTCCCAACAACCGTATGTTGTGGGTACTAGGGCTGTACCGAACTTCGGCTTCGAGTCCCTATTCTGCCGAAGTTCGGCTGAAATACAGCTATCCGGCTTCGGCAGAATAGTTTCTGTTTAGGGACTCGAAAGCCGAAGTCCACTTTCTATGATTAGCTGCCCTCTCCCTGTTTGGGAGATGACAGCCAATCATAGAAAGTTTGACAGTGTTCAGGCTGCAGAAGCCAAACAAGCTGTTTGCCTATTGGCTTCTGCAGTCTGACCACAGAGGAACCAGCCCAACGTGTTGAAATAGGAAGCGAGGGAAGGGAACAGTTCTTCCCTTCCCTCGCTTCCTATGCCAACAGACGGGCTCCAGCAGATGCCAGCACCCTGACCCAGAGAAATCCCCAGGTAAGTGACCCCCCCACCATCCCTCCTCATCAAGGTGAGGCCGCGGGGGTGCTCTGCACCCCCGCGGTCTCACCACAGTAATTGCAGGTATGCTGGTCGGGCCACCGGTGCAAAGCCGGTGGCCCGAAATTTATTTTGCATTGGGGGGCCGCTCCAACAGGAGCGGCCCCCCCAGACTCATGAGGCCGCCGGGGCACTTTGCCGACCCCGGCGGCCTCGCTGTGAAATGGGCCCCCCTCGCCCCTTGAGCACGGTGAGGCCGCGGGGCCACAGGGAACCCCAGCGGCCTCACCGCAATAATGTTGTGTTTGTCGGGCCACCGGGCCAAAGCCGGTGGCCCGACATTGTATTGCATAGGGGGGCCGCGGCCCCCCCAGAGTTATGAGGCTGCCGGGGCACTTTGCCGACCCCGGCGGCCTCGATTTCTAATGTGCCCCCCATCCCCCTCACCACGGTGAGGCCGCGGGGGTGCCCTGCACCCCCATGGTCTCACCGCAGTAATTGCAGGTATGCTGGTCGGGCCACCGGTGCAAAGCCGGTGGCCCGACATCTATTTTGCATTGGGGGGCCGCTCCTACTGGAGCGGCCCCCCCAGACTCATGAGGCCGCCGGGGCACTTTGCCGACCCCGGCGGCCTCGCTGTGAAATGTGCCTCCCCTCGCCCCTTGAGCACGGTGAGGCCGCGGGGCCACAGGGAACCCCCGCGGCCTCACCGCAATAATGTTGTGTTTGTTGGGGCACCGGGCCAAAGCCGGTGGCCCGACATTTGTTTTGCATTGGGGGGCCACTCCTACAGGAGCGCCCCCCCAGACTCATGAGGCCGTCGGGGCACTGAAGCCACCCCAGCGGCCTCGCTGTGAAATGTGCCCCCCCTCGCCCCTTGAGCACGGTGAGGCCGTGGGGCCACAGGGAACCCCCGCGGCCTCACCGCAATAATGTTGTGTTTGTCGGGCCACTGGGCCAAAGCCGGTGGCCCGACATTGTATTGCACCCCCCCAGAGTTTTGAGGCCGCCGGGGCACTTTGCCGACCCCGGCGGCCTCGATTTCTAATGTGCCCCATCCCCCCTCATCACGGTAAGGCCGCGGGGGTGCCCTGCACCCCCACGGTCTCACCGCAGTAATTGCAGGTATGCTGGTCGGGCCACCGGTGCAAAGCCGGTGGCCCGACATTTATTTTGTATTGGGGGGCCGCTCCTACAGGAGCGCCCCCCCCAGACTCATGAGGCCGCCGGGACACTGAAGCCACCCCGGCGGCCTCGCTTTGAAATGTGCCCCCTTATCACGGTGAGGCAGCAGGGGTGCCATGTTCCCCCCACCCGCAATGTTCTCCAATGTTCCCCCACCCCCACAGTTGTCCAGCAATGTACTCCCATTTATCCCCACCCCTCAATTGTCCCATGATGATCTTCCATGTTCCCGCCCACCCCCACTGTTGTCCTGCAATGTTCTGCCATTTACCCCCACCCCCACTGTTGTCCCTCAATGTTCTCCCATGTTCCCCCACCCCCACATTTGTCTTGCAATGTACTCCCATTTACCCCCACCCCTCAATTGTCCCATGATGATCTCCCATGTTCCCGCCCACCCCCACTGTTGTCCTGCAATGTTCTGCTATTTACCCCCGCCCCCACTGTTGTCCCGCGATGTTCTCCCATGTTCCCCCACCCCCACAGTTCTCGAGCAATGTACTCCCATTTACCCACACCCCTCAATTGTCACATGATGATCTCCCATGTTCCCGCCCACCCCCACTGTTGTCCCGCAATGTTCTGCCATTTACCTCTACCCCCACTGTTGTCCCGCAATGTCCTCCCATGTTCCCCCACCCCCTCCATTGTGCCACAATGTCCCTGCTGGAGCAGCCCCCAGGGTTGCTTTTAGCCTTGCCCTCCATAGAGTTCTGTGTCTGAAATATTTTATGAGTGGATCTCAGTCCCGCTGGCTGTGATGGGACTTCTGCGTTCCAAAGAGTCTCATAGTTTGTTCCTTTTAGGCCATAGTTTCGTGATCTTATGATCCAGTTGTCCTGGGCCATGTATTTGTTCTTGTAGACTTGTTGTGACAAAATGTGGTGAGTGGAAAAATTGTGCATTTTCTTAATCCTGCAACACTTTTCTAGCAGTAACATCATCCTTTTCTTTACTTTAGTTATACCACAGCCCAGAAAAGACACAGCACCTACCAAGGAAGCTCACCCCCTGAGACGGACTTACACCACCTTGATGCAGATGCCTGCTTAGTGCCTACAATCCTGGTGAGTACTATGGGGGTTTTAATATTCAGGGGGAGCTTGTGGTGGGAGGTTAACACTCATATGCCTGATTAAATGAAAGACTGCTATATTATGCGTGCTGCCGTCAATGGATGTACATAATGACTCCAACTCCTGGCAATTTCAAGTGAGGTTTTTGTCGTTCATATTTCGTTTTTTTACATAGTTATTTTTGATAAAGGTTTTTTCAAAAACTTTTTTAAAGGGAACCCCGATACCACTTCAGAGCCCAGAGCCATCATGCAGTACTGCCCTGCCAAAAAATTAAGTTTGACTTTTGCTTTACATTTCTTTGTCACCAGTTCGAGCTTCTGATTTACCTAAAGGCCCACAAGCAACAGCTAGGAGACGTGCCCAGCAGAAACCCTATCCCTCGCCCAGAGCTGCAGAACCCCCTTTGTTGTCGGCATGAGTAGCACCAAGGAGAAAACCAGCCCTGTGTGGGATTACTTTACCATAAAAATGGACGATAACTCCAAGGCAGTGTGTTCTGTGTGCCTTGCGGTTTTGTCTCGTGGATCTGCAAACTCGAGATAGTGCAGCACATCAGCACTGACCAACCATCTGCGGTCCAAACATCACAATGAATATGTCCAATATGAAAGGAAAAAAGAGCCAGTTGTTTCGAGAATCAATAGCAATGTGTCTCCCGCAAAGTGCAAGAGGGCATTGTCACAGCTGTCCATTAAAGATTGTCTGGACAAAAAACAAGCATGACCTCTGGAACGCCCTTCCGCACATGCAGTGCATCGCAGTATTGGCGAAATGATAGCGCTAGACTTGCAACCATTTTCTGTTGTTGAGGATGTCGGTTTTGTGCGTTTACTCCATAAATTGGAGCCTAGGTACAAGGTACCATCACGTAAATATTTTTCAACACGCATCATCCCCGACCTGTATGAGAAAGTGTGCCAGTGTATTGCTTCAGAGGTTCAGAGGGCTGAGAAAATTGCATTTACTGTGGACATTTGGACATCTGATAACACTGTGAAATCTTTTATGAGCTTAACAGGGCATTGGCTGGCCAGCAACATGAAAAGGCATGGAGTTTTGTTGCAGTGCGAGGCTTTTGGCGGAAGCCATACTGGTGCCAAAATAGGATTAGCATTTCAAGAAATGCTAGAAAGGTGGCAAATTAGCCATTCCAAAGTGCACGTCATTCTTCGGGATAATGCCGCTAACATGTGCAAGGCCTTCAGAGAAGCAGACCCATCTAGTGTGGGGTGTTTTGCTCACACCCTACAGCTTTGCATCCATGATGGCCTTTTTGTGCAAAGATCTGTGTCAGACATGATGGCACATGCAAGGAAACTTGTAGGCCACTTCAAACATTCTAGTTCGGCCACGTCCCGCCTACACGCACTGCAAAAAGATCTAGGGCTGCCTGAATTGCAGTTGATTCAAGATGTATCTACATGGTGGAACTCGTCCTTTTTGATGCTGGGGCGACTGGTAAGGCAGAGGCGGCCAGTAAGTTTGTACTGTGCGGAGGACGATAAAGTGTCAAATCTTTCTGCCTGCCAGTGGCTTTTGGCAGAAAATGTTTTATCTTTGTTGGCACCCTTTGCAGAGCTCACAAAGGAGATTTGCTCTCATGCATCAAGTATCTCCTTGGTGGTTCCTGCTGTGAAAGCTTTAAGGGCCTACCTGAGCTCTGGCGAGGTTAGGGACACTGGTGTGAAGCTAGTGAAAGCAGAGTTATTGAAGGCTGTAGAGGCAAGATTCAAAGACATTCAGGCTATATCTATCTACTGTGTGGCAACAGGCATCGATCCGCGGTTCAAATTAACATTTTTCAGCAATGATGTTGTGGCCAACAATGTGAAATGTTCTATGCACTCTACTGCCTTAGCCCTCTGTGAGCAGTCCTCCCCTCCTGAGGGGCAACCTGCAGACCCTGACCCACAAGAGGATGAGCCACCACCCAAGAAGAGCGTTCCACCATGTGGCATATGGGCATTCTGGGACAGTGTTGTTGAGCAGTCCACGGCTGGTGTGAGTCAGTCCATAAATTCCCTGGCCACTGAGCTCACTGTCTTTTTGAGAGAGCCGCTGCTCCCTAAAACTGCAAACCCGCTGGAGTGGTGGGACATGAACAGTGTTCGGTTTCCTGGGTTGGCAAAAGTTGCGCGTGTGTACTTGGCACCTCCTCCTACCAGTGTGGACAGCGAGAGAGTGTTCAGTTCAGCTGGAGATATTTATTCCGAACACAGAAGTAGCCTCTTAGCTGAAAATGTTGAAAGGCTTGTTTTCCTAAAATACAACCTTCCCCTTACAGGTTACTCTTACTAAGAGTGAGGGCTTTTCCCGTAACTTTTGGTTTTTTTCTTTGTCTTTTGTCATAAGCTTACAGAGATGTGTCCAATTAATAAATATACACCCATGCAATAGAATGCCTCCTTAGTTTATTCATTGAAATGCTGATTTTTTATGCCCTAGAATATGTTTGCCTAAAAAAAAAACTATTCGGCTCACTATTCGGCTCCGGCCGAATAGTTGACAAACTATTCGGTATCCGGCCGAATACTAAATATGCTATTCGGTACAGCCCTAGTGGGTACACCTGTGGGTGGGACCTGGGTGAATGGAGGGTGTGACGAATACGAATTCTGTGTCGTGGGTGTCTAGTATCTGGTGTTTGACACAATGACTGAGACAGCCCTGCCCAAAACCGGTATGAATGCAGTGTGGAGTATGGAATGGCTGGGTACCTGTCCCAATACACATAACTTGTTGTGAGTGTCTGGAGAGAAGTGAATGGCCTGAATGCACTGTGTGCCTGATTGGCTGCCTGCCTGCATGAATGCCCTTTGCCGTGATTGGACGCTTGAGTATGACCTAGCGGAATGAATGGGAGATCAACAGTATATCTGGGGACCTCTCACTGCTAGGAATCGTGTTGAGAAGCTGAAGTCCACTACGACGAGTAACTGGAGTAAACCTGAAGCATAACCTTGAATATTAATTATATAAAGACTGTGTTTTAACTAATACAGTGTGTGGACATTCCTTTGTGGGCGCTTGGGGACTACACTGTACTTAAGAACCAGCCTGCATCACTTCCAGAGAAGCTAGGCCTTGATTGCTGGACCACGTACCAATAATAGAGAATCTTGGCTGGGATCCTCTGTGCCTCCCCTCTACCATATAGAGAACAGAAGTACAGACACCCCCCTTCGGTCCTTTGCACTGCCTAGCATCGAACAACGAAAAAACTGAACTAATTGTGGTGGGAACAAACAAGAAATTAGCCAAGATAGCTCCATTTTATGGATGGATAACTCAGGGGCAACAGACTCGGCTTGGAACCAAGATGACGCTGAGCAACACAGGTGTGATACCTGTGTTCACGCTTAGAAACCTCTGGGTATTAAGCGCGTTATAAATTACCTATTATATCATATCATCATTCTAGGCCAGATTCTAGACCATAATTTAACCATGAAATCTCAAGTGTGCAACCTATTCTCATCATACACTTACTATCTAAAGTTATTGGCTAATCTACAGCCATTAATATCACAAAACAATGCAGAAGCAATAGCCTGAGCCATAATCGGTGATAAGATCGATTATTGCTGCAGCTTACTCATTGGGGCCCCACTAACAGAAGTGTATCATCTGCAAGTATTTCAGAACAGTGCAGTTCGGGTAGTGAAAGGTCTGAAATTGCTAGATCACCTGTTGGATGACAGGCGCAGCTTGCATTGCTTGCCGGTGAAGGCTAGAATCCATTTCAGATTCATTTTGGTCATCCACAAATGCCGGTTGGGGTGCATGCCAACCTACCTATTGGAAGGGGTGGTGGAGAAACAGATCCAGATGACTCTGAGATCCAACAATGCCCATCTACTGAAAACACAGCGATGCAAAACTAGCAAAGCCCTTAAGGGAACCTTTAGCATGGCAGCCTGTATGACATGGAATACTATGCCCCTGGATCTAAGAGAAAAAGAGTCCACGAACACCTGTAAAAAGAAGATACTTTGTTTTTATTGTATTAGATGCCCATAATAACTAAGAGAATCCTCTGTTATACACGAACGCTGCGTGTTCGTTATATATATGTGCTCCCATAAGCCTTTGGGTGCCTTGGAGCACGGTAGAAATTAAATAAAGTAAAGTAAAAATGGGGAGGCTTTTCCATAGCAGGGAGCC
Source organism: Ambystoma mexicanum (assembly GCF_040938575.1). Lineage (NCBI taxonomy): Eukaryota > Metazoa > Chordata > Amphibia > Caudata > Ambystomatidae > Ambystoma > Ambystoma mexicanum. Next base: position 1,114,524,074 of record NC_090924.1, on the reverse strand, counting down.
AGCAGAGGAAAGTGATCAACCACCTACCTTCTGTCTAGCAAAATGCTTTACACAGAAAGAGTTGGTGCCAGAGGAACATGGAGTTCTAGTGGGGGATTATTTAGCAAGATAAAGTTGAAGATAGTGTGGTCTCTGGGCACTGACAGCCTTGTGGATGATGCAGAGGGATTTGATTTTAATCCGTGCAGCAACCGGGAGACATTGAAGAGTTTTTAGAGCAGAAGAGATGCGGTCCCCGGGCTTAACACACATGATACGCCTTGCTGCCCTATTCTGGATTAGCTGAAGGGGTCACAGAGTGGAAGATGGTATATTAAGGAGGTGGCTTTTGCAAAAGTCATGCCTAGCGTGAACCAGGGCTCGGATAACATTAAGCCTCTGGGGGAAAGTGAGAAAAGGGAGAATTCCTTTGAGAAAGAAGAGCTGTAAGTGGGACTTCTTGGCAATGTCCTGAGTGTGAGGGGGGAAGGAGAGAGAGGAGTTGAAGATGACTCCAAGGATTCTGTCTTCAGAAGAAGGAGCAGGGGGAGAGCCCAAGGAGGAAGGGCAGAGTGAAGGGAAGAAGGAGGGATCAGGGGTCCCGATGGGAAGGATCACAGTTTGACAGGCATTGAGGCAGAGGTTGTTGGAGGAGCACCAGGACTGAATGGCAGGTAGGCAGTCAGTGATGATGGAGGGTGCAAGAGGATCAGCAGGAAGTTTGAAAAAGAGCTATGTGTCATCTGCATAATACGGAAGTTGGATGAAAAGGAGGAGATGAGGCATGCAAGCCGAGCAAGGTAGACGTTAAAGTGACAGGGGGAGAGGATAGAACACTGAGGGGCACCACAGGTGCAGAAGGACATAGAAGAGCAGAAGGTAAGGAAGGATGTCAGCCAGTCCAGTGCCCATTCCGAAACACCAAGGGTATCATGGAACCTTTGCATGAGGATGGAATGTTTGACTGTGTCAAAGGCAGAGAAGAGATTGAGAAGGATGAGGACAGCTGGGGAGTTGGAGTCCAGAGAAGCAAGGAGTTCTTCACGGGTGTTCATAAGAGCAGTTTCCATGCCTCTGGATGCTCGAAATCCAGATTGATTATCATGGAGATCACCAACACGTTTGGTGTGTGAGTTGAGTTGGGGAAACTCTCTGGAGAAGCTGCTCATGAAGTTGGTAGGATTCTCTGGAAAGGTTCTCATTGTCGATGAAGTTACCATTGCACAGTGTTAAATCTCATGCGTAATTGTGTACATATGAGAATTCAGCAGGTGCTTAAGACAAATTATGATCAGCTTTTAGGTGAAAACATGAGATCATTTTTGGTGATCTACTGCAGTTACCTACTGTGAGTGCTAAGCCTGTCATTAAGATGTTGCCTACTAAAGATTTGCAAAGCTGTATTGGTAGTATAGAAATGTGAGCTTCTGGTATCATTTCCTAACATCATGAACTGTCAACATTTTGAATGTGCACAAATCTTAAAAGGTCTGTGTGGAGGTTTTGGGCCTCATTACGACTCCGGCGCTGGACCATGATGCCATTAGCACCATGGTCCATGCCGGAGTCCGGCATGGTGGATGGCGGAATTACCGCCCCACTCCAAGGTGAGTGGGGCGGTAATTCCCAATTCACCATTTGCCCTTCCCCATTCCCATTTTTGCCCCATAGGGCATAATGGGGATGGGGAAGGCGCTAATTACGGCACCGTAAATTACGGTGCCGTAATTAGCACCAAGGTCGCTTAGCGCCTTGGACTTTAACGCCTGCGAAAAGCGTTTTTTACCGTATTTTTACCGTATTCACAGAGTACGTCCACACAGTCCATTCTTATTTAGTTTGACCACCTTAAAAAACTACAGTTGGTAGGGAGAATCAACATTTAAAGGCATCTATGTCCAAAGAGCACAGTTTCCTCTGTGTTCTGCCTATGCCATCAGAGTGCACACATTTCAAGGTTTAAGTTTAGATGTTGTACAGACTGTCTTTAAGGAAGGCAAGTCTTATGTGGCATTGTATTGTGTAATAAGGATTATGTTTAACTGTGTTTGAGGAGTCTAAAGTGTCTACTGACATGGAGTGTGTTGTAGAATACAACTATCTACGATTACTGTGTACTCCTCATCTGGGTTCCTGTGAGATCTAGTTTTAAAAGAAAGATGATTGATGCGGCTACTAAAAGAGAAAGGGATGGAATGATGCCTTTTAAAAAGCAAACTTTGGTGAAGGAAGAGAACTGTGCTTGGCTTGTCAAGGCGGCATTCCATCACCAAAGCACAGAGAAAATTGCAATGGCTTCCTATCAGGAACAGGGTGTCTTTCAAGATACTCACACTTAAATTCAAATGTCTGAACGCCATTGCACATAGCTACCTCATAAACGTATCCAACGATACGTCCCAGGACGATCTATCAGCCTCGCGTTTGTCTTGGCAAATTTGGAAAAACAAACTTTGATGTTATCGCTCCAGTTTTGTGGAACTCTATCCCACTTTATCTTAAGTCCTCCACCTCCTTGGTCGACTTCAAAAAGAACCTGAAGACCTTCTTTTTTCACTGCCCCCCAGTTTTGCTCTTCTCCGATCTTGATTTCTTTACTCGTTTCTGACTGTTTGTCTTGATTTGTTTCATGTGCGCTGTGATGCCTGCAGGCGATTTGGCACTCTATCAAGAATTAATTAAATAAATAAATAAACAGCAGTGTTTCTTTTCTGGAATGCACTGAATTGGCTTTCAGTAACAGAACAGGAGTTGAATGCTCTTGCAATTCAACTTTGACTTTGCAGTTTCAGATGGCAACATTAATGGAAAGTGTAAACACTCATGCACATAATATCCTCTTTGTGGAATTAAACATTCTCCAAACATTAAGGCAGTTCCACATGATGTGCATTGTAAATCTTCAGTTTGTCACGTGGTTGTAGTTGCAAGTCAATGTTCATATTTTTCTGAAACCTCTCAACAAGATGCTCATGAGCTTCTCATGTCAATCTTTGAGGTTCTACAAAATGAACATGTTCCCTTTGACTCTTTTGTTGGTTTGTCATATGAGTGGGCACATGTTTGCTCTGGTTGTCATCATCACATTGTGGACTTTGAACCCTTTGAGCAGTTTGTGACCTAGTTAGCAAAGCGTAACAAGACATGGTCTGTGGTCAATGTGGTGTGGACTTCCATTTTACATTAGGAAATGTGCAGTGTCAACAGTGTGTGATACTTTTGTTGCAGTGATACAGAGATGATAGTACAAACATTAATAACAACAGTGTGCAATCTTTACATGTGATTTAGAATTAAAATAAACAGCATTCTCTTCAATAATATCTGTTAATTAGACTTTCAAGTACCTTATTTTGCATAAGAAAAGAACATTTATTTTTTACTGTTTTACAAAGGTCTGAAAAATCCCTATGGTAAAACATTTTCCAATGCACATCTCTAAACCGCTGTACATTTCTACCAGTATATTTTCTTGAATGCTGTTCCAAGAACTGACTTTACCTGTTTTTTTTTGCTTTTCTGTCTATTTGACTGCTTACCATGAACAGAAGTCCCACCAATGTCTGCATCTGAACTGATGATTTTAATGTTAGTGTATACTAGTCCACCAATGCAATCATGCAATAACTATCATTTATGGTATTATTACTAACAACTTTTGAGGAATGTACTTAATACTCTGAACCAATATTAACTTTTAGACTTTCCACAACATACGATTGCAGCGCTTTTCATGGTTCTGCTGGTTCCTTAAAGGAATCTTTTGAAGTCACATAAAGAAATCACATGCCTATAGTAGATGCTATGGGATGACTGGTCACACTGCTGGATAAAGAAGGATTTGTGCGACAAACACTTGCTGTACTATCTTAAAACCATGTCCAATCATTTACTATCCAAACGAGATAGCACACTATTACCTTACTTGCAAGACGCTCTGCCCACACCCATTTCAGAGTCCTTTCTGCAACACATATACATAGATGTTCAGTAGGACACCAGAACAACAACAATCTATTCAAACCTCCAATGTTGTTGCAAGCCCAACAATTTACAAACAACCTAGGAAGATCATTTTCAGTGTTGCTGTAAATAACACAGACAAGAAACATGACTTCCAAAAACATATACAAATGTTTCCAAACACATAATTTGTTTTTCAAGAATTGCACAAAGGCAAAAATGAAAAGAATGCACACACTAAAGAAACAAAGGGAAAACAACATTACATTAATTGACAAACATGTTTCTGTGTGCTGACCCAACCACCATATGAACAGCATCACAATTAACATAAAAACCCCAACAGTGAACTATTTAAAGAAGATAGACCTGACCTAAGAAACTTTGGAAATTATTTGTTCCTAAAAAACATGCACACATGCCTACTTCAGTTTTAGAAACACCCATCATATACCTCAATAACTCAAAAGTACTTCTAAGAACTACCTATACATGTGTTTTTTAACCATGTACAGATCGAAATCCACAAAATACATCCATAAGAAAAGTATTGAGATCGAAATCTCAATACAAATTAATGATGGCTGACCATTCAAAGGCTACCTCAGCACAAATCAAGATTCTCATCTATATACAATGATATTAAAAATGGACTTTAAGATTTCAACAACTTTAATTTGACAGAACAAGGCATCTAAACAGTAAATACATCATATATATGTAAACTTATTTTCAGGAAAAGGCGCAGTGAGCACATAGACAAATCTGCACTATTTTTCCTGAAATCTCATTTTGAGATTTAAAGAGAAGCTGAACATGTACAATTCATGAGACAAATCATACAATCAAATAGTACATATCGCCCATAACACATCAAGACAGTTCTGTACTTAACTAATCATACTTTATAACCCAAAAACTCCTTACTACCCACTTTATAATTCTGGGTTGACACCCACATATAGTATATAGATTCTTAATGACTGACTAAAGAAATGTGATAAATGCTATCGATAAGATACCACCGCACAGTATCCTCTTCCTTCTTGCAACATGGAGGTGGTTCAGTGTGCTGACAGTGGGCTAGTGTTCCAGACAGCCGCCGCCGAGCCGGGAGCTCCGCCCCCGACGCACGCAACGCATCTACCTATAGGACCTTTTCTTTACTAGGATAAGGGACTTCCCGTGTTGGTCATCATCTGTTTTGTATTCTATTCATTTCCCTATCTTGGTTTGGGAAAGCGAAGGACCGTTTAGGGCTACTTTCACTTTCACGGCGTTGCGAAGACGCCGCTTCTGGCAACAGACAGACTGCACACAGGTAGGTTAAAGCAGTATTCTTGCATCCTGGCAATATCCTCATTATTCAGTGCAGCAGGAGGATAGGGGTGGTATCTCCTTCTGTTTACTATTCCTTCTATATTTTCAGACATCAGTGCTTCCATTCTGACTTTAGTGATTTTGTCTACCTCGCTACTGATCACCACTGTCAGAACAGATCACTTCACCCCTTCCTGCTTCAAGGGTAACGTTGGTTCCATCTTAGTTTCTGTAGGATTTCCGCTCAAGTTATCTTAGATACTGAACACACTCTGTAGTCTTTTGGCAGATGTCTTATAGCACGCTTCTTCCAAGATTGGGATCCTCACCCTCTGTCGTTCGGAGACTTTTGATTCATACCTCAGGGTAAACCACATCGCCCAGTTTGAGGTCTTTCATTTCCTCCTTGCTAGAATAACTCCTAATTTACCTCTGATATTGTTCTTTGATCCTAATTAGCACATTCAGACCTGTTGAACTACCTGTACCCTTTGAAAGAAGAACAATTCTGACCATACGAGGGGAACTGTTCACAGGGCACCTTGAACTCTAGCAGCTCTTCCCCGCACAGGGGTTTTCCCCCTACGGGGGGTTTTCCCTGGAGCTCTCACCACCGGCTGAATCTTTTTTTCCAGTCGACGGAGGGGCTTTTAGGTATTTCCCCATTATCATCTTGTGCAGAAAAGAGCTGATCTAAAGAAGCCTCAGGTGGATGAATTCTACTCAGTATTTGAACCTTGTCAAAATGATTGTATTACTAATTATTACAAGAAAGTAAAAAATATTGTAACAATCATACATTATATAGATATAATAAACACCGAAGAACTCACAATGTGAGATTGTTCTTTTCTAGTTTTATATTAGAATACAAATCAAACAAAATACAGAGATGAATAAGAAAAATATGCAGGTATAAGATCGGGATTGATGAAAAATATTTAAAGATACCAGTGCATACTCTGTAAACTAAACATTATTGAGAAATGGTAAAAACACAAAGCGCCTGATTTATACAAAGGTTTTCAATGGTACTTTCACATGTAAATCAGGCCCTACGAACAATGTGAAACATCATTCCTTGTTGTCTCCATATTGACATTGCATTCTAACAAAGTACTGCGATGAGTTAAAGCATTGAGATCTAGATTAGTGACCAATAATAAAAAAATAATTAAATTCTATATAAATTATACATCATTCACATATTCTGAACAATGTAAGGTGAGTCCCTTTCTGTATCAATAAAATCAATCCAGTGAGCCAAAAATGTGATGGACAAGAAATGAGAAAGAAAAATGTATTATAGCTCCAAACCAGTGTACTTAACATGCCTACCAGCCGCCCTCGTCTCACCAGGGTCCACCTGAACTCCCTAGTGTCTCCCAATCCCTGAAACACTCAATGCATCTATGGTGCTACTCCACCCAAAATGTTCGATATCCGTGGCTACCAAACGTCCCTAAACACAGGAGTATTGCCATAATCACCATAGTAGTAATATGTGTATAATATGTAATATATGTATAGTAATTATAGGTAATGTTGTGGGAGTATAACGTGTTTGTAATATGGAGGAATGATGTCATTGAACTGTATATGGTACTCATAATGGTAGTACAATGGAGGATAGTGCTTATTGAATTTGTATTTGATTATAATTGCTATGGCTACTTGGTTTTATAGTGTTAAGAACCCGGAATCTCTGGTTTATTTTCTGTCTGAAAAAAAGCAGGACAATTTGTTAAGCACGGTAGTTTAAAAGCTGTAGTTTTATACAGTTTTACATATACAACATATTTTAGAACCTCATAAACAGTACATTCTAAGTACTACGTTTGGTACATTATTAGTGTATGACACACTGCAGTTGTTTTGACATTAAATAATCATTGGGTCATTGGGAAAACAACCTGTACTGGATTACAAAACCCAATCACAGTTATGTGAGTGTGAGGTTGATAATATGTTTGTTTGTAGTATGTTGTGATTAAGGGAATGCTTTAAGTAGTTAGAAATGTGTTGGCGTATTCTAACTACATTAGAGGTTAGAAGATGTTTTGTCGTATAAGAATTGAGATGCGTACTTGAAGAGTTTTGGAAAGAAGGGGATTTTTCAAGTAGTTAGATACCTGTTGGCATATTCTAACTAGATTGACTTTTAAAAGTACTATTGTAGTATTATGGATGTAGTTAGATACCGGCATATTCTAACTGTTATTTGTTCTATAGTTTAGTGACTAAATTTGGATTGAAGGAATATTAAGTAAGCATTTTTTAAATTTACTGGTAAGCTATGTTTGGAGTAACAGAGGTATCGGTTCATTCGAACCAACCACTTCTTTTTGTGAAAATGCAGTGTAGTGCCCTGAAGTGGTTGTGCCACCAGTGTGGTATACTATGCCTACTCTTGTGATGGTTTTCTTTCCAAGATATATTTGGCTGTGTGTGAAGCCTGTAAGCTTACAGTTATTTTTGGTACCTTAGAAGCATTAGTATGACATATTGACTTGTGATTTTATTTGTGTGGTGAAACGATTGTCTGAATTGCAAAAAAGCCATAATATACCATGATTTGCATCTGCAGAAGCTGGTAAAATGGATTGGATTCAGAATTTGGAATGGCTACATAAACACATCATTGATTAGGGATGTGGTCTTCTGAGAAAGAAGTGCATGTATGTTTCCAAGTTTATGAAATCTGGACATTTAATTTAAAAGGATGTTTTTGTTTTCCAGTACTTGTAGTAAGTACATTAGGAATTCTTGAGGATCTTCCTATGTGTTAATGGTAAATTGTACAATTCCTGCACAGTAGTGCTTTAAACCTGAGACAATGTAAGTGTTCTCAAGATTATTTGTGGCATTTCTGTGAAGGACGAGCATTTGCAAACACAACTGGTCCGAGCCGTTTGAGTAAATTTTGTGGTGAACAACTGGTGGCTATCGAAAGAGAAGATTCATTATCAGATTAGCAAAACAATGTACTCCAGTTGACATGCTGAATTTAAATGGACCAGAGAGTTTTTTCTGTGGATTGTTTGATGGGCCTGCACATCTTTCTTGAGAAGAGACATTTGTGTTTTTCTTTTCTGATGGACGTGCAGTTGACTTTGTACTAGACAGTTTTCTGGTTGTATTGTTTGTTGCAGAAGGAGTTGGTTGTTGTTTTTATTGTAGTGGTATTGTTGGGAGATGTGCTATAGCTTCTGTTTGTATTACTTATCTTATTAAAGGTTTCTTTTTTTGAGGTACAAGGTACATATCTAGATGGGGTGTATGGTGCCCATAATCTGCTGAATTCCAGGATGCAAGGAATGTCAGCGATGAATTTGTTTGCATCAAAGTTAAATAGGAATAGGACATTGATTGTATGTACATGTGAAAGCGCTACACAACTCATACCTTCTTCAAAGACTGTGCTGCCAATGTCAATCAATGCTTGATCTAGGGTTACACCTTGTGATTTGTGAATAGTGACTGCATATGAAAGAGATAGCGAAAATTGCTCACTGCGTGTGTACATGTCTTTGAAAAGAAGGAAACATGCTATTGTCCAGCCCATTTTTTTTTTTACTTCTGCAAGTTTGTCAAAGTGGATGTTGACAAACTGAATGTTGTTGTCATGTGGATATGTTTGAAAACAACAACTATACTAATTGCTCCTTTGACTAAACCTTGTTCGACGTCAAGGTTATGTTTGCGAATTATTCTGCCGTTTAGACACACAGTCAATATTTTCTCCAATCCAGCTTTGTTGGAGATACATTTTTCTAAGCTATTTAGTCTTGCTCTTGCTTGTTGACACATAGGAAGTGTCATGCTGTGCACTTTTTAAAATGTTAGCATTGGTGAGGTCTGCAGACTGGCACAAGTTTTGAGTTAGCTTATGTAGTGAAAATGTTGCCATTGATGTACATTTCCAATGCTGCTGAGGGTATTGCGGCATTGTTTGTGTCCTAATGTTTTGAAAATAGGTTTACCTTTCACTGGTGTTAACTGTAGGAGGGCTCCGAAAACAATAACATATTTTCATCCAAACAGTTCTTCATGGTTTGCTTCTAGATCTTCATGCATTCTGAGATGAATTAAAGCCAAAATGAGGTTGGAAACCATGCTTACTTCATCGATCAGAGGCACTTTCATTTGTTTTAGAATTCTGCATACTTCAGTAGCAACTTCTGCTGATAATTTGTAGCATTCTCATTAGTTTTGATGTTCTAGGGGAGGAGCAGTAGCCGGTGTGAAGTTACACCTTCTATGTTGTAAGCAGCTAAACCAGTGGGGCCTGTTACTACAGCCGAAAGGTTGTTGTTTGTTAAGTTTTGTAGAAATGTGCTGATTATTTTAATTAAGAATGTTTCACCAGATCCAACGTCACCACGTACATACAGGAGCAGAGGTTTATAATTTTTAAAGCTACATGTTTTAGTTTCATGTTCAAAACCATGTCCAATTTCTTGAGTGACTTCTAGATATATGGTGAGTTGTTCATCATTTAGCTCCAATTGCAGCACTGACAAGTCTTCCTCAGGTTGTGTACATTAATACATGGTATTTTCTTCATCAGTCATGGCTATTTCTGCTTCATTTAGAATGAGTGGTTCTCCAAGTGTTTCTTGGCTTCCTGTAAAGGAAGGTGGACTGCCCACACGAGTGCCTTTGTCTAGTTGAGCTTGTCCAACATTTATTTGTATTGTTTGAAATTGTCATTTTGTTAAACTGCTTTAATTTGCTTTGAATCCAGCTTCAAATGAGTCATAGTCAGCTAATAATTAATTTTCTTTTCTAAAAGGTTTAAGAAATAGGAGTAGGGCCATGTAATACAGTTTTCTATGTTGTGGAGTTTTAAATGATCACTTTATATGAATAATTAGACTGGGTTTGGTGAGTTTCACTAGACCTCCTTCACAACTTGAGACTGAATATTTGCCAGTTGTATCATTTGGTGTGACATTGTTTTTGTAGGTGTAGTTTTAGGTTATGTCGTAAAGGCACATGTTTTCCTAAGCAGTACTTTTGTTTGGATAGTGTGTGTTAATTAAAAAAAATTTAAAAGTCCTAGCTGTCGGGATCTTTTGAGGCAATGTTTTCTATCTCTTGGTGGGATTTTAGTACTCTTTTTTGGGATGAAGCTGATCCAAGGTTCAGACAGACAATGTGTTCAGATTTGCCATATAAGGCTGTATGTGTTAAACAGTCTGCAGTTTCGTGGCACCTGAATTATCTATAGGAGAGCATGTTTATACCAAATCTGTACAATTGTTTTGTCAGATGATGTTTCAGCTCTGTTTTCTCAGCTTTGGTGAGATAGACTGTGATATTTCTTGCAATTACAGTGGAATTGTCTGCAATGTATTGTGTGTTTATGTTTGCATTCCACAAGAGGGCTATGATTGGATTGTAATCATTGATGTAATTAGATGCTTAGTCCCCTTTAATGTTTAATGAATTTTTGGAGGATTTGCCTTTTACGCTGTGTCTAACAGAAGACATCAAGCTATTTACTTGTTTTTTTTTTCCAGGCTTGTCAAGGGAAGGCCACTGTGGCATTTGGTATAGTATTTGCCTTTGTTTTTATATTTACGTCGGCAGTGTGTGCCGCACTTATGTTTTTGGAAGTGTAAGACTCGTGTATGTAGGCCACTATCTGTCATTTCTGAAGGGATGTTGCAGGTGTTGTATTATTCAATAAACTGTAAAATAGTGGCATGACTATTATGGCCAAATTTAGGAGCATCTTTTATCCACAAAGGCATGTTGATGCGTTGTGCTCTTCTGGATTGATATTCTTTTCTCCAAATGAAGTATTGCACTTCTCCGAGCGGAGGTGTAGTTTTATTGCAGATAAAATGCAGCATGGCTATGAAGTGATAGTGATATGATATATGATATGGCATTTATAACGTGCCTATACACAAGTGTTTCAAGGTGTGACAAGGCAAGGGAGGTGGAACAAAGGGAGGACCGACAACAATCCTACTAGGCCAGGTGTGATTCAGATCATGCAAGTGCATGCGATGGGTGAAGGGGGAAAGTGTGGGGGAAGTCGGGAGGGACAGTAGAGTACATGTGCATAGAATAATAACAATAAGTAAAGTAACGGCCAGCAGGTGGCAAGTGCAAATGTAAGTGCAGACAGTACCTTAATACATTGACAGGGTCAAGAGAACTGAGTTCACCTGGTGTTTTTATATCTATTTGGTCTTTCATTTGGTTTGCAGTGCATAAGAAGTTGTGCAACTCATCCCATGTGTACTATGCACAACTTTAAGTAACAAACCATGTGGGGGGGCCTAGGTTACTTAGCATACAACGTACCTCAGTGTCACGTCAGAACCAGTATTCTTTTATATCACGCATGTTTGCCAAGAGATTTGTGATATTTGACGGCAAAACTTCATCTTTGTCTTTTATTCTTTAAGCAGTTGGGTAGCGGATAAGTTAGAGCCTGTTTTTAATGTGTGTGCAACTCCATAATATAGAGTTGCTAGTTTACTTTCGAAGAGGAGGTGGAAAATGTATTCAACATTTTGTCTGAATTTGTGGTCTTTTGAATACATTCATAAAGAGCGATATTCTGAAGCACTATTTTGCGCAGACCTTTCATCATATCTTCCTCCCTCCTTTACCTGTAGGAAAGAGTAGAGGAAAGCAACGTGCTTCTACAATTTTTTACCATATGCCCATTGGGGATCCTTTGTCTTGATGCATTTGATATGTTTCTAATTTTTCATCAATTGTGTCTATGGAGTGTAATTGGTGAATTGTATACTGGTCTAAAATGTTGGCTGCAGTAACAGGATCTACATGTTCAAATTGGCCAGTTGCTGGTGAGCCTTGAATCATGTGGGTGGTTTCTCTTAAGTTTTCCTCTATGTTTATATCTTTGTAGTATTCATTGTTTTCTTTTAGATATTGTAGAGCTTGACTAGCTTTGTTTAAGTAGACTAGTTGTTGCCAAACTATTTTGCCTTTTGTTGGCACTCCATTAACTAGTATAATCAAAGATTGATCAATTGATTGTTGGAGTCCTAGAGTGAGTACATTTTCTTTTAGAACTAATGGCAAATATACTACTTTGCCACAGATGCCCTTTAGTAACTCTGATGGAGGTAATTAGGCTGATTTCGGTTAAAGGCATATTATAGATTAAAATGGGAGCACTGTTTGGATTGTAATGCTCTCGTACAAGTTGAGCTGTTGGAGAGCTTTCGGAAGTGAGAATAGTTCTAAGTTATTCATGATAGAATGTGATGGCATTTGGTTATTGTCAAGCTTTGTTTTGCAGTATGTGCAAACTGGGAGTCGTCATTGTCTTCTATTTTGTAGGCTAGATCTACTATTATCGTGCCCTTTTTCTAAATCATTCTGCGACAACAGACACATATTTTGGCCCTCATCAGTTTGACTGTGTAGTTATGGTTAAGTTGCTAATCTCATAGGAACAGCACTTTTTGGGAGGCTTATAACTTCGCTCTCCCTGGACGAATCCTCACCAAACTTTGCAAAAAAAGTATATGGCCCACACTGATTTTTTTGTAGTTTGGTGAGGTTTTGTCCGGGGGGCAAAGTTATAGGCGGGGTCATTAAATTTCTTTTTTTCCCATAGACTGAATGGGTAAAAAAATGTGCGCACGCCTACCTCCCAAAACTCTGGAAGGATCTTCACCAAATTTGCAGCAGGAGCAGCGGCTTGGTCCCGAAAGTGTGCTTTTATAAATTTGGTGAAAATCCGTCCAGTAGTTTTTTTTAAAACAATCAAAAAGTAGGTCTACAAAAACATGTGATATCTATGTCCGCTCCGCAGACACACTTCCCTGTTCGCTCCGCGGGCAGGACACCGATCGGCTAATCGGCTTGCGTCATGTCTGTGGACATGTGACGCATTCGCTGATTGGATGGTGAAGAGCGTGAAGTGCATCAGATTGTTCTAATGCGTCTGCCATCTTGGATCCGCTGACAGCGTGGCAGTGAACAGAGGCAAAATGCAGTTTTGGGGAGTGTTTTGGTGTGCAATAGTGCTTGGAGAGCTTTGGGGAGTAAGAGATGGGTCAAATATTGTATTTGTTTAGGTGGCAGGTGCTACTGATGTATTCACCATGCCTGCGCTCTCCGGGATGTCCGTAATTAGTGAAAATAAGGGGTGTCCTACGGACCGTATTCCCGTCCGTGCTGTCCGCAGGCAAGTTGAAACTGTTCCAAGGCCACGCGTGGTGGCCGCAGACATAAAAATTGCCCATATGCCACAGTTAAAATGTTTGATTCTATGGGTGTGATATGCTGTGGTGGTGTGTCAGGGCCTAGAGTCTTGGGTGTATGGCCGATAGCTATCTGGCCCTCAGCACATCACAACGAATACCAGCCCTTCAGTGTGAGGAGTGAGAGGTACTGGACATCTGGACATTTGTACATTTATACAATTTCAGTAATAATGTCCAGCCCCTCTGCAAGTTAATAATCAGTGGTCTAGAGTTTGTGCCGAGTTCACTTATGGCTTATACAACAATATGCACATGGATTACATTTGGTTTACATTCAAACAAGTTACAATGGCAAAGTGCATTCCAGGATTTAGCAGTAAGCCTTAGCACATACCCCTTCACAATGCAGTTCAGCTAGTGTCCACGCTCGACATTTGCTTTGAATTGTCTTCGATGTATGTTCGCGGATGAGGCTTATTGGTGCAGACAGTCCTAAAACCACAAGTCATGCATGGGACAATGTCCCTTTACCCACTAAACATTCGGCCCGCGGACAGTCTAACCATTAACTTGGGTACAAAGATCGGGAAGGCTCGGTTACAATTTGGAAACACAGTCCACCATTTTAGAACACAGAATTAGATATGAAGAGAAATCAAAATGGCGGACGATCCCAAAATGGCGGCGAAGTCAATCTAAAATTGGAACTTTGCAACACAGTTTTCTTCTCAGAGCGACTGGGCTTAGGCCAATATACATTAGAAAGGAGGCACAATATGATTTCCCGTTTAACAGTGCTACATATCTCATGCCTTCTTTAAAGACTGTGTTACCATTATCCATTACTGCTTTGTTTCGGGTAAGACCTTGTGATTTATGAATGGGGACTGCGTATGCTAGAGTTAATAAATTGTTCTCTGCGTGCATACATGTCTTTGAAGAGAAGGAATCAAGCTGTTGAGCACCCTATTGTTTTTACTTCAAAAGTTTGTCAAAGAGAATATTGACAAACTGAATGTTGTTGTCATGTGGGTATGATTGAAAGCCAACAACTGTACCCAGTGCTCCATTAACTAGTCCTTGCTCCACGTCAAAGTTACGTTTAAGCATTACTCTACAGTTTAAGGATAATTTTAATATTTTCTCCAAACCAGCTGTGTTGGAGATAGAATTTTCTAAGGCATTTAGTCTTGTTGTGGCATGTTGGCACATGGGTAGTGTCATACCATGTACGTCCGGAGCAAATTTCAATTATTGGTTGCATTTCTTTTTTCAACATTGTTTCATTGAATTTGGAACAGGTTGCAAGAGTTGGCATTAAGGACATACAAGTGAACTTTTTGTGTGCTAATTGTTCCATAACATCAGTAGCAATGAGTTATGGCCATAAAGTGAATGGATGTGCCGGGTTTTTAATATTGTTTGTGCTTCTTGAGATAGTACACCAACTCTAATACTTTTTCAAATATTGGCGTAAGTGAGGTCTGCAGATTGGCGCATGTTTTCTGTTAATTCTCTGTATTGGAAATGTTGCCAAAGGTTGACATGTCCTATGCTGCCAACAGTTTTACCACAGAGTTTGTGTCCTAAGGTTTTAAAAATAGATTCACCTTTCACTGGTGTCAATTGAAGAAGATCTCCAAAAACAATAATGTGTTTTCCTCCAAAGAGCTCTTCATAGTTTGTTTTAAGTGTCAGTCTAGAAATACGGATACCTCTACTTTGAGACCGCAAACGCATTTTGGTGGCTGTGGGCCAACCGTCTCATGCACGATATGACAGAATATAGGTTTTCGAGTTTGCCAATGAACGACCATTTTGATGTAACAAGAATCGCCATTTTGTTTTCTAACCATTGCTCATTGCTTTCTGTTCCTATTGCTTCGCAGTATATTTCCCGCTTACACTGCTCGACTGTGAAACATTGTTGTCTGTATGTGAAAAGGACAAGGCCGCAGGGCCGTGAGGCTAACAAGAGTTCGCTGAAACACAAACGTAGGCAGTGCCAGGAAGAATGCCCGGCTCCCTCACAAATGTAGCCTTGAAGC
Source organism: Ambystoma mexicanum (assembly GCF_040938575.1). Lineage (NCBI taxonomy): Eukaryota > Metazoa > Chordata > Amphibia > Caudata > Ambystomatidae > Ambystoma > Ambystoma mexicanum. Next base: position 1,114,508,560 of record NC_090924.1, on the reverse strand, counting down.
AGAGCTGCAGGGTATTTAATCATTTCACAGCTGCCAGCCAGTCTCGTTATATGGTAGAATATGTTAGAATAATACCGCTAAAGGCTTGAATTATGCTTTTCTAACGGCCTCCATTTGCTGCGCCCGCTAGAGCATGTCGGCTCCCAGGACGCAAATAGCACCTGATAGATAGCAAGGTCCGGAATGCAACTCCCCCCGTATGTAGTTCGCTTCCAAGAACAGAAGCGCCATGCTCTATTCAATAACCGAAAGATGCCTTCACACTCACAAATTGAAAATTGTTACTAGAATAGATGTTTGAAGGTGTCATAGTGGTCGGAGATGTCCATCATCACACCAAGTTCAAAGAAACCCAATAAAGGGGGGTGTCAAACATGTCATAGCTGATTGTTTGATATGCATTTTGTATATATGTAACTGATGAACGTAATTCGCTCTCTTGCGTCCCTTGAGGTCTAGAGATACACGTTGTGGGGCGTGAGACCGAGTTGGCCAACTGAGACTTTTGCTTTGCAATAAAACCCTAGCTTTGGGAATACAACCTTGTGTCTGGCGTCTCTATTGTGTGTGGTGACCCGCCTTGTTTCCATAGACATCAGGGTCCCCTAGGGGCCCATTTCATAAGTACTTCTTGCAAACTGAGGTGAATCAAAGCCAACATTAGGTTGGAGACAATTCTCACTTCATCTATTAGTAGCATTTTCATTTGTTTTAACACTCTGCGTAGTTCCATTGCAGCTTCTGTAGAAAGGTTTTAATATTCTAATTTGTTTTGGTGTTCTACAGGAAGGAGTAGTAATCGGTGCAAAGTGACACCGCCTATGTTGTAGGCAGCTAAACCTGTAGGGGCAGTTACAACAGCTGACAGTTTGTTGTTTGTCAATTGTTGAAGGAACTTGCTGATGATTTTGATTAAGAATGTTTTGCCTGAACCAGCTTCACCACTGACGTATAGTAGAACAGGTTTGTAATTTTGGCAGGTACATTCTTTATTTTCATGTTGTAGACCATGTGCAATTTCTTTTGTTACTTCTTGAAAAATGGTGCGCTGCTTTTTGTTGAGTTTTGATTGTAGTACAGTTAAGTCTTGTGTATTTTCTTCATAGTGACACATGGTGTTCTCTACTTCTGTCATAGCTAATTCTGCCTAATTTGCTATTGGTGGCTATCCCAGTGGTTCTGGACTTCCTGTTACAGAAGGTTGACTACTGTCGGGAGTGTCCTTATCTAGTTGGGCCTGGAGTTCTTCTTCGTGTTGCTGTTCATTGTGCAACATTGTTTTTTACTGCGTAAAGTTTATATCAGTGATAGTGCTTTCATTTGCTTTGAAAGCGTCTTCATAGGAGTCATAGTTTTCTAGTATATCTTCTTCTTTTCTCCATGGTTTAAAAAGTAGCATGGACATGTAATATAGTTTTTTCTGTTGAGTTTTTAATGACAATTTGGTATAATTAATTAAGCTTCATTTGGTAAGTTTCACTAAGCTGCCTTCACAATCTGTCACTCTATATCTACCTTTTTTTCATCAGGTTTTATATTATTTTTGTATGTGAAATTTGGGCTATGTGGTATAGACACATGGTTTCCAAAGTGGTACTCCTGTTTGGTTAGTATGTGTCTAGTAAATCGTTTTTCAAAATGTCTTGGATGTTGGGATCATTTTTGGCTATTGTTTTTATGTCCTCATATGATTTGAGAAATCTTTTTCTAGATTTAGCAGGACCAAGACTTAGCCATACTATATTTTCAGATTTTCCATACAAAGCAGTACCGGTTAAACGATCTGCAGCTTCATAGGAGCCACATTCTCTATGAGAGTGCATTTTTCTGCCTAAACTGTGCAATTTCTGAGATAGTGTTCTGTCTGATGATAGGTCATTCCAGAGGTCTTGAAGCTCTGTTTTTTCTGCTTTTGTTAAGTAGGATGCAACATATCGTGCAACTGCAGTGGAATTGTCTGCAATGTACTGCACATCTATGTTTGCATTCCATAAGAGGGCAATGATTGCATTGTAATCATTGATATATTTTGATTTTTCTGTTCTTTATATATAATACGTGTTCTTAGGTGATTTACCTTTAACACTATGGCACTCATTAGGACTCCAGTATTAGCACCATGGTCGATGCTGGAGTCCGCCATGGCGGAATGGAGAATTACCACCCCATTCCAAGGTTGGCGGGGCGGTAATTCCCCATGCCACCATGGCCATTCCCCATTCCCATTTTTGCCCCATAGGGCATAATGGGAATGGGGAAGGCGGTAAGTACAGTACTGCAAATTTTGGTACCGTACTTACCTCGCAAGTCCCTTTGCGGGCCCCTACTTTAATGGCTGGTCTAGACCAGCCGTTAAGGTCGGGTCCCGCAAGGGGACCTCGTAGTAAAGCGTTAAGGGTTTAACAGCGCCGACACCTTTTACGGCGCCATTAACCCCTTAACGCCAGGGTCCTAATGAGGGCCTATGTCTAACTGAAGACATGAAGTTGTTCACTTCACCTGTTTCTGTAACTGGTCTAGGGAAACCAAAGCTGCATTTGGTGTAGTATTTCCCTTTGTTTTTGTATTTTCGATGACAATATTTGCCACATTTGTGTCTTTGAAATTGTACAATTAGTGCATGAAGATCACTATTTGTTGCTTTCGATGGAATTTCACAAGTGACATATTTTTCGATAGACTGTAAAACAGTGGAATCACCGTCTTGACCAAATTTAGGAGCATCTTTAATCCATAAAAGCATGTGGATATGTGGTGCTCCTCTGGTTTGGTATTCTTTTCTCCACAAGAATTGTTGCACTTCTCTGAGGGGAGGAACAGTTTTATTACAAATAAAGTGTAGCATAGCAATGAAACGATGATAGAAATATCTTGAAATATTAACAGGATCTAGAGAGCAAAGTTCTCCAGGTGTTAGTATATCTATGTTGGTTTTGTTTTTGTTTGATATAAGTAGGACATCATGTAAATCTTCCCATGCATATTCTGCACAACTTAATGTAACAAACCAAGTGGGTGGGCCAAGGTTTCTTATCATACAAGGTACATCTCCGTGACATCGGAACCAGTACTCTTTCATACCATGGATGTTTGCTAACAGATTTGTAATGCTTGATTGTAAAACCTCATCTTTTTCTTGCACTTTTTGTATTAATTGTGTAGCTCACATATTTTGAAAGTGGGTTCCTGATTTCAATATGTGTGCAACTCCGTAACATAGAGTTGCTAGTTCACTTTCAAGGAGTAGGTGGAATATGTATTCCACATTTTTTCTAAATCTGGGATCTTCAGAATACATTCGTAATGCACGGTATTCTGTTGCTGTTATCTGAATAGGTCTATCATTGTACCTTCCTCCTTTGCCAGTAGGAAAGAGTAGCGGAAAAGCATGTGCTTCTAAACTTTTTTCCCAAATGCTGATTGGTGATCCTTTGGTTTGTCGCATATGGTACGTTTCTAGTGCATCATCTATGGTGTCATTAGAGTGTAATGGATTAATTGTATAATGGTCTGAAATATTGGATACTGTAGCAGGATCTAAAAGTTCAAATTGACCAGTTTCTGGTGACTCTTGAATTATTGCAGTTGTTTCCCTAAAGTCTTTTTCAATATTTTTTTTTTTTAGTATTCATTATTGTCTTTTAGATATTGCATGGCTTGTCTAACTTTATATAAGTCAACCAGTTATAGCGAAATTTGTTTGTCTTTTGTTGGTGCACCATTTACCAAGACAATTAAAGATTGTTCTATTGGATGTTGCACTCCCAGAGGGTGCACATTTTCTTTCAGATCTAATGGTAAATAAACTACTTTGACACAAATGCCTTTCACCAATTCAGAGGGAGGTAATTTTGCTGTTTTTGGTTGAAGGCATGTTATTGCTTGAAATGGGTGCACTGTTTGAATTATGGTGCTCTCATATAAATTGAGTTGTTGCAGGGGTTTTGGTAGTGGGAATAATTCCAAGTTATGTGTGATAGCACGTCAAGGAGTTTGGTTGTTGTCAAGTTTTGTAGTGCAGTAACTGCAAAGTATTAAGGGGTCAGTTATTTCGTATTTGTTTTCGGCTATAAGGAAGAGAGCTAATTCAAACCATTTAGAATCTTCATTGTCTTCTATTTTGTATGTCACGTCTATACGGCAACACACACGCACATTGTTTGGTATTTCAGCGGATATACTTTTAAATTTTTGAATCACTTTTTTGTATGTGTCTAGGTGGAGGTTTCCATGTGCAGATTTGTTGCTAGTCTGTTGTAAAGCTATTGCATTTTGTAAGTGGCTTTCAGTTCCAAAATATTTCTCTAGATATGGTATATTTCTTCGAGTAGGTCTTTTATTGTACCATGTAGAAGAGTGTTATTTAAATTGGCTAGTGCTAAAGCAGGACTTTTAGCATAGTACAGTTTATAGACTAGATTTTTTATAGTTGAATGATGTGTTGATATCGGTTACATGTCATTTGGTTGAAAATAAATGGTCGACAGGACAAATGGTCGACGCAATTTGGTCGAAAGACAAATGGTTGAATTTTTTTTTTGTATTTTTACATTTTTTATTTTTTTTTGGGGGGTCCCCCCAACCCAATTTTTTTGCTAAAAAACCCTTTTTTTCCTAAACGAAAACCTACAAAATATATATAAATAAAAAAAAATATGTCCATTTGTCTTTCGACCAAATTGCGTCGACCATTTGTCTGTCGACCATTTGTCTGTCGACCAAATGACTGGACAGCGTTGATATGATGGAAGGTGCTTTTGCAAATAGGTCCTGAAATGCAGGCTAATAATGTCCTTGTAGTCCTGTGTATTTGCGCACTGGACAGGTATCCATATTTTTCAGCACTTTCATTTTGATTTTGTCTTTGCCTTTCATATACTGATTGAGGAAATGGCGTAAAGATTTGAGAGATTCTTTGGGAATGGTACACATTGACGTGCATGGCCATTTGTATACTGGACGTTCTGGTTCAGTCGAATGGAGAGGTAATTCTGAGTTTTCTGGGGATATTTTTGTAAGCAGTATTTCTTGTTCCATTATGGTATTATTAATTTTTTCATAACCTCCTCCACTGCTATGGATGGCAATTGTGTTTGTTAGGTTTTGTTTGTATGCTTCTTCATTAGAATATGGTTCTTTGCTCATGATGTGACTCCATTCACCTCCACAGATATTTAAGAAGCTATTTTTGTTGACATTCCGTTTATTGAGAAGTATTTTTGGTAATTTAGTAGTTAGTTTAGTTAGTGCTTTCATTCTGTTTAACACTAAAATGAATAACTTTCTTTTGAGAAGGATTGCACTGTCCATTAAAGCTTCTAAGATTAATTTTCTACGGTAGGTTTGAAGGGTTGTCCATGATTTGTCTCCTGTTTTTATAAGATAATGATGTACTCTGTGATGGAACATTTTTGCTAAAATCCTTTCTTTGGTAGGGCTACTTGCTAGTATATCAAGATTTATAGGAGCAATTTTAGCAGTAGTGGTAGCCAAATTCGTGTTAAGCATTTTCTGTTTTGTTTTAAATTTTGATAGAGGAGGCAAAGTTTCTGTACTGGAAGCTTGTTTTGTTTCGCTAAATTACTGTATTAGCTGTTTTGTTTGAACGTTTTGCACAAACTCTGGTAGAGATGGATGCTTATTTTGGACACTTATTTTCATTTGCTCTATTTCTGCGTTGCTTTCTACAGACTTGCTTTTTGGTAAGCATTCTTTGGGTCTGTTGAAAAAAAAAGAAGGTATGGGTTGGTCCGTTCTGCAATGTATGTGTGTGTGCTGTGTGCATGAGTATGATGGGAAAGATGTATGTGGTGGTGTGTGATGGTGCATTGGGCAGTTACAATTAGTTGGGAAGGCTATTCTTCTATTTGTGTGTTACTAAACTGTGGTTCAGATGAGAGTAGAAAGTGAGCTAGTGGTGAGGAGAAGCATTAATAGTAAACCTAATGGTATGAAATTAAAACAGTTCTTTGTTTTGTAGTACTAACATTCTAAGGGTTGAGTATGTTATTTGTGTTCCAAAAAAAATGGGGATTTGTGTGCCATTCTGCCTAAAGCTGTGTTGTAGATAGCAGACAGGTTTGGAAGTGACAGTTGCTTATAGTAGATGGGAAAAATTTCAATAAGTTCAATTTATAGGTAGACATTTCAACAATCGGGAGCCCCTGAGAGAGAAATTTCAGCACAGTAATCAGGAATATTTATTTTTCCCATAGGATTGCATTGGGATTAGCATCAATTCAGGGGGGAGACAGTAACAAAAAGTGTGATTTTTCAATGTAAAATCGGGAGTCTCACGCCTAAATCAGGAGGGTTGGCATGTATGTATAGGTTATGTGGCAGACAGTAAAAAATAGTGTGATTTTTCAATGAAAAATAGGGAGTATTGTGGGTAAATCGGGAGGGTTGGCATGTATGTATAGGCTATGCTGGTTTAGTGGCATTACTCTGTTTATATGGATTCATACCAGTTGTGCATGTACTGTGAATAAAATATGCATACCTGTAGTTTGTATTCATGCATGTGGATATGAATGCAGCTGTAAGTAGAAATCTTGGCGACTTGTAGAGTAGTTTTTGTAGTAGGTGCTTTCCAATGATATGAGACTTGTACTCAGAGTGATCAACAGTACATTTGAAGTGCAGAACTCTGATGATGGAGTTAGATGTAGAGGTCTTGAATGTGATTGGTGGATGTTTGTGTGACTGCTTAGCTGTATCCAATGAGGGAATGGCACCGAGAGTGATGTGCAAAGGGTAGAAGGGCTGGCTAAGAGTTATGGTCCGTGCGGACACCGCAGCTGTCCGCGGATATGGAGTGCCACATACAGGGTTTTCCAGCAAATCCAGTATGGAAAGGGGACTGTAGGGATGAGCCAATCAGATGTTGATGTTGTGGATTTGTGTAGAAAGAGAGTGCGTGTAGTGAAGATGGCAGAGGTGGAGAAAGTCAGGGTGTTGGTGCTCGGAGATATGTTTGTTTATGGTTTACAGCAGTATCCTCAATGCAGGCATGTGGCAAACAATTACGATGTTAAAGGAGTGGAGGTGGTGTGGAGCGCTGTACCTGATTGCAATGTAGAGGGAATTCTACAAGTTTGTGAAGATATGGGAAGGATGAACAGTCTCCATGTGGCAGTTTTGCACTATGGTGCTTTCCATTTGGGCTATGACAGTGGCCCTACTTTATTGGCAGATTTGGAACAGTTGGTTCAAGCAGTAATGAACATCCTTCCAAATGCGAAAGTAATTTTTTCTGGATTACTTCCTAGGGCAATATGGGACAATAGTTCTGTTCTTTGTCCTCAGCAAAACATTGCTAGTTGTGCAATCAATCGAGGCATGTGTGCTTTCATGCTTAGAGCTGGTATGTTTTTCTGTAATAATGAGAATATTGATTCAAGTAATGCTGTTTATTTTGAAGAAGATGGCATTTCCTTATCTTTTTTGGGAAATGCCATGCTGTTTAGGAATGTAAGGGTTGCTTTGGAGAAGGTTATGTGAAGATTTTAGTAGTAAAATAATAAGAAAAAAAAAACCCAAAAAATACTAAATAACAGATGTCTGTCAGGCATCTGCAAACATTTAAAAAAAAAAGGCTCTTTTCAGAGCCCACCACAAAGGGAAAATGGGGCACACTATTTAAATTTATATTCACCATGCTCAGATTTTCGATATGTCCGCGGACATGGTGGTAGTCTGTGGACAGCGCGTAATACATACAGGGATTTTGGGGTGGAGAGGCATACAAATGAGAATGAGCGGAGCTAGGGATTGGTCAGTAAAGTTTAATGGGTGTGTTGTGTAAGGAGAGATTTTGTCAGAACGTCTTTTTCCTGAGAGAAGAACAGATAGCTATGGCTGTGTGTTTCCGAAAACAGATTATCTGGATTTTGGGAGACTCATAGATACATTGGTTGGAAGAGCATGCAGAACTTTGTGGAGTAGCTGCAGATCTTGGATTCCCTCATGCGGACATGCACTGGCATGGAGTGCGTTGAATGAAGTGGCTGGACTTGCTACCTCTCTGTGCTACTTTAGAGACAAAGCATCATCCAGACACAATTATAATTCATTTTGGAGGGAACAGTTTAGGACATGTGTCTGGAATTTCTTTGCAATTTGCAATGAAAGAATGACTTGAGAAGGTCATGGACATGTTTCCAAATTCCCAAGTAATTTTTTCTTGTATTGCGCAAAGACAAATGTGGCTGCATTCTTCTTTATTTGGTACACAAATGGAGAAAGCGAGGCGCAATGTCAATAAGGCTGTTTGTGATGTTGGCATGTCCTCTTTTCACAATGAAAATATTATGTTTCGTAGCACTTAGATTTTTCGCAGCGATGGAGTCCATTTTACTTATGCTGGTAATCAGATTTTTCTGAGACATGTACAAAATGCATTGCAACCTTTTTTGGAATTAGAGTCATCTCTTTTGCAGTAGATGTTGATGATTTCAAGTATTTCAAACACACAGAGGGCGTAATTCATGGATTATTTGCGCAGAAAGAAACAGGATGTGTGCGCCATTCTGCCTGCAAATCCCCATTTGTTAAACAGGGATCTGCAGGCAGAATGGCGCAAATAATCCATGAATTACCCCCAAAAACACCACCAAAAGGCTCTTTCAGAGCCACCGCTTCCTCCCAGAGAAAAGTGCGTTGGTTTTGCCACAGCAGCACCCTAAAATTTGATATGACCTAGGACTGTGCGCAGTCTTCCAAAAAATGCAGAGGGTCCTGCACTGTTTATTTGCCACTTCTATTTTTAAACTGTGAAAGGCGGCTCTGAAAAGAGCCTTTTTTTTTGGATTTTTGTTTTATATTTATTTTTGGTTTTTTACACACAACACACTAGGAGAGGAGAGGAGGGGAAAGGAGGGTAAAGAAGGGACACCAACCACGGGGATAAGAAAGGGCAGGTGGAGAGAGGAAGATGTAGGGTGGGCCTTATTTAGGTAGGTAGCAGGTCTTCTGGTGCTCGTTAACCGTAGTCTTGAAATACAATATTGTGACCCTCAAAAGGTAAGGGTCAACACCATCATGAATGGCCTGTGAAGCAGCTGGAGCGATGCACTCTCCCACAGGAGTGTCTCTTGTGGTGAGAGGAGCGGAAACGGAAGATGCTGTAGAGGAACTCAACCTACTACGTTTATCACAAGGTACAACTTTGCGAATGTCCGCACTGTGGTACGCGGTTAGGTGTCGCTTCATAGATGTCGTACCAAAGCTGTACGAACCATGTCTCCCACGACTCAGCACCATTTTGCACTGTTTGCAGGTGACCTTGTTTGCGTGTGCTTTTGGTACTTTACCATGAATGGTAAACAACTACCACACCTTAGATTCCCGGCGAGTGCTGGTAGTTGGGAGTTCCTCAACCTCATTCTCTTCATCCTATTCATCCTCGTTCTCTACATCCTCACGCCTGTTCCCATCTGCAGGCCCTTGGGGAGGTGGTGGTGGTGGAGGGTTTGGGGGTGGTGCTGAGGCAGATGTAGCAACAGCAGCCATGGATGCCATCAGGGTTGATGAGATAATCTCAGCAAGAGCAGCAAAGGCAGCAAAGGCAGCAAAGGTCCATCTGCAATAGCCGGAAGTACAATGAAGATCAGCTCTGGGGTGTGGCCTTTTATAGGAGTGGAAGGGTGCGCTTCGCGAACAGATCGAACACCCAAGAAGGTTGAAAAAGTTCCAAAAAGTATGTGGAAAGCCAGGGTCATTGTCTGGGACATGTGCAATGGTGAATGTTTACTGTAGAATAATTTGGATTGTCTGAATAAATTCTTTTAAAATGTTGGGGAACCAGACAGTGTCCGCAAATTAGGACACACGCTCAGCATGGGTGCGGTCACATGATGACGTTGGGAACACGTCTGCAAAGGGAATGAGTGTCTGCAGGACACCAAATGCACGGGAACGGTCATGCGCGCGGGTGTTCTACGGACAGTGTTCGGGTCCTCAAACAAATTAAAAGTGCGACACAAGTGAGACGGACACTTACGCATAGGTGAGATGTTTGCAGGACTTATGGGTGTGCTGCGCATGTGCGTAGATGTTCTGCAAACTGTACAGACAGGTATAGTGTCCTTAGGACACCTCTGTTTTGTTTGATTACGGAAATCCCAGAACCGCGTGTGTTCTTAGGACAGTTTCAACTTGTCTGTGGATGGTACGGACAGGTATAGTGTTCTTAAGATTCCCCCATTTTGTTTATTTACGGACATCCTGGACAACGGGTGTGTTCTAAGAACAGTTCCATATTTGCTGTGAATGGCACGGACAGGTATAGTTTCCTTAGGACATCACCATTTTGTTAAAACAGACAGCCTGGACAGGCACGCTGTCCGTGGACATTTTAACTGCTTTAAAAAAAAAATTAGGCACAAAGAATTTCATTAAAAGAAACATAATTTTTCTTTAATTATATACATATACACAATTTATGAAAGAGAGGGGGATGCAGAAACTGATACAAATACAGGGGAATTAGGGGTTTGGAGAGGATGGGTGGGAGGGGATGAAGGGATGGAAGTCTCATCAAAACGTTTTTCTTGGAGTTGAGGGTTTGGGGAAAGTTCACTGGGACATGGAGAGGGAGAACAGGTACATGTGGGACAATGGTATTTTTTTTTCTTTTATGTGTTCCTCCACAAACTGTTTCAAAACATTGACATTTTCCTTCAGCATGTCTATTTTTTGTTCAATGCGTTGCAGAGTCTTTTCCAATGTGTCTTTTAGTGTAATATTTTCAATGTTTGTATGGTCTGTTAAAAATATATATATATATGTTAAGTACACATATAGTAATGATTATTAATTTGCTTATATAGAGAAGTGACTACCATTACTATCACTGTTTTCAGACATTTCCTCAGGTGGACAATTTTCCTCAAGCCACTCCAAAGTACTGCACATTTCTGTGTGAAAAACAAAAATATATTAATTGTAGTTTACCTAATACAAAAAGTTTAGAAATATATTTAAAAAATGAAGTTTACTTTCCGGCTTCTGGTAAACTGTGTTCTTACTGTTGTGTGCGTCTGCTGTTGCTCCTAGCTCTGCAGTTTCTGTGAGGTAATTATGTTGGAGGCATATCTTTTTTGTTTTGGTATATTCCATTTTAGTAAATATGGTATTTAAATGGATGGTTGATGTGTTACATATATAGGTTCCACTTCTTATTTATTATTACATATAATGTGTTTATATGCTGCTTTTTGAACTTGTGCAGTGTTTATATGACTTGATCGAACAATTTAAGATACCCCCTGAGTTTTTGCGTAGTGTTGCTGTTGTCCGCGTCCGTCCGCGGACATTCGCACAGTCCGCAGACATCAAAATCACTAGCAGGGGGTTCAGTATGTTCTATGTTACATGTATATAAAGTCAGGGAATCCTAGTAAACATCTATCAAATTAACAATATGAATATGTATATTCAATACAATAAAATTTGATAAAGGGAGGTTACGGTCCAGTTGCGCTACTAAAAACCTATGGAATTCAGTAAAAAAAAACTTTGTTAAAGGGACGTTATGGTTCCAAGTAAAACGGAAAAACCCCTGAAATTTGCCAGTTATTGTAACTCGCGCCACCTCCGTGCATTGCTAAGACTAACACCCAGAACATCAAAGATGACATCACAAATGTCATTGATGACATCACTGATGACATCACATGTGCATTTACTTTTCATGAAAAGTCTGTACAAGGGATTCCTATTATAATGTTGACAAAAAAGTGTCAAGGATCATTGGAATAGATGTCATGAGCTATGTATTGCATTAAGCAATGCATTTATATAAATAGCATTGTATTATGAAGTTCTTTACAGTATAATAAGCTACTCATGTATAAACATAAGCATTACGTGCAGCATACATGATGGAGGTTCAATATTCATAATCTTCCCATGTTGAATAGTGAAATGATAAATGCTTTTTTATCAGTTTTGTGTACTGTGCAACATGTACTAAGTAGCTAACAAAACCCACTTACTATATAATTTCATTATTACATACAAAACACAAACGCACAACAACACATACAAATATGAGTATGTACAGGAAAAGTGAAGTATGCAAAAAAGCAGCAGTAGAACCAGAAAGTGTTCATAACCTAACTGATTATCCTTATGCACAGACACGATTGTTCTGCTTCAAACCTACTTCTTCCCTATGTACAAATATCACATGATGTGACTGCACCCTAAAGAAAGTAATGCAAATACAAATATGAGCACATCCAGAGAAAGTACAGTAATAAAAAAACAGCAGAACAATAAGAAAGTGTTAATAACCTTACTGATTGTCTTCATACACAAAAAGCATTGCTATTTTTTAAGTGTGCATTTTTCCTATCTATATGTTTCATATGCTGTGAGTGGACCCTAAGTGAATTATTGTAAGAACATATTTGAAGTATAAGTCTCCAAATATAGTACTTTTTGATTTCTTTGTTCCTAACTATTACTGTCTAAGATATATCACTAAAGGGAAAAACAGCAAGTCAGACATGTGATGTCATCGGTGATGTCATCAATGACATTTGTGATGTCATCTTTGATGTCCTGGGTGTTAATCTTAGCAATGCACGGAGGTGGCGCAAGTTATAGTTGCTTAGCTTACCATAACTGCTGAATTTCAGGGGGTTTTCGTTTTTACTTGGAACCATAACGTCCCTTTAACAAAGTGTTTTTACTGAATTTCACAGGTTTTTAGTGGAGCAACTTAACCTTAACGTCCCTTTACTGAATATATATATATATATTTGTGAAAGAGTTGAAGATTTTTTTTTTAATATAAGCATTCCTTTACTATGTTTTGTTAGATGCAGATCTTGTTTCTGGAAATAGAAATCTTGGAATGTTGCACAGTAGTTTTTTGATGCAGATGCCTTTCATTAACAGGAGATATGTACTCTGAGAGTTCAAGTGTACATCTGAAGTGTTGAAGTGAGATGACAGGGTTAGGTGTAAATGTTGTGGATGTGATTGGTGGATGGATGTAAGACTCTTTGAAAGCAGCCAATGAGGGAGTGTTTAGAACATGGAAGTGGAAAGGGTTCTGCGGACAGCGCAGTAGTCCACGGAGGGCCGGTGCCACATCTGGGTCTTTTCAGGATGCCTGGCATGCAAAGGGGACTTTGTGGATTAGCTAATCAGGTTTGCTGGATGTGGTGTACAGGAAGAGAGGGTAGCAGGAGATTTGTTTGTAGGAGTTTTGAGAGCACTGAAAATGGCTATGGCTATGTGTTTGAGAAGGCAGACTGTGCGGATTCTTGGGGGGGGCTCTTCAATTCAGTCATTGAAGGTATACACCTGAAAATGATGGCATCCTTGAAAATATTGGATTGGCAGAAGTGGAAGTTTTGTGACATGCAGTTTGTGGCTTAAACTGGACAAGCTTGTTTTCATTCTGTGAGAGCACGGCTCACTTAAAATGTCCAGACATTGTAATTGTGCATTGTGGAGGGGACAGTTTGGGGTTTGTGACTCCAGTGACTTTGCAGGTTGCCCTGAAGGATTTCTTTAAAAGCCTAACTGTTTCCTGCTGCTAAGATAATTCTTTCTGAAATAAATCATAGGCAAACATGGAGATGACCAACAAAAGTTTTCAGTGCACAAATTAAAGAATCAAGGCAGCTTGTCAATAAAGCTGTATCTGCTTTTTTATATGCTGCAGGAATGTGATCTTTTGAGAATGACAATATAAGTTCTGATGGTGTGAATTTTTTTGTCAAGATGGAGATCACTTCACAGATTTCAGAAATGCAATTTTCCTTTACAATGTTAGGAATGCATTGAAAATGTTCCTGTAAGGAAATTGTGAAGGAAGATGTAGAGTGTACTATACTACTGTACATAAAACCAAGAAAAATGTGTTTATTAACATACAGAGCCACAACTAAACATTAAATAACTTAAATTGTGTTTAATTCACCCCTCTGCCCTTTGAGTGGTTGTGATGTCCACGGACACCGCAGTAGTCCGCGAGCCGCACATGCCACTTCTGGGTCTGTTATAGTTGCCTGGCATGAACTGCGCAGACAACGGACAGACGTGGATGTCCGCAGACATCGGAGGATCAGCCAATCAGGATTCCTGGGTGTGGTTTACAGGCAGAGAGGGTAGCAGGAGTTTTGTTAGTAGGAGTTGTGAGAGGATTGAAAATGGCCATGGCAATTAATTTCAGCAGTCAAAGTGTTTGGGCTTTGGGGGACTCTTTTGTTGATTGGTTGAAGGTGTATGCTGAGCACTGTGGAATAGCTAAAAATCTTGGATTACTTGAATTGGAAGTGTTCTGGTATGAAGTGCGGGACATGAAGTGGGTGGACTTGCTTCCATTTTGTGCAAATATGGTTGAATTGAAAAATCCGGACATTATTATTGTTCATTGTGGAGGGAACAGTTTGGGTAATGTGACTGGAATTTAAATGTAGTTGCAATGAAGGAGTCATTGGAGTCATTGGGAAAGTTGAAGGAAATGATCCCTAATTCAAAAATCATTTTTTCACGCATTGCCCAGAGATAGACGTGGATACATTGCAGTTCATTTGGTCTGCAAATGGAAAAATCAAGGTACCACATCAATAAAGCTGTCTGTGCTTTTGTTAGAGATGTTGGCATGACATTGTTTCATACTGAGAACATTACATTTGATAGGGCCAACATTTTACAGTAAGATGGAGTCCATCTAACCAATGTGGGTACTCAGATTTTTGTGGAAAACATTCAAAATGCTTTGAAGCAGTTTTGTGAAAGTGAGAATACATTATTTAAATTCAGTGAAATGTTTTCTTAGTTCAGGTTGTAAAATGCAACATTTTAAAAAATACAAAAGCGAAAACACAAAAAAGTTCTTTTAAGAGACAATCTTTTTGAACGCAAAACAATTAAAATGATTTCAACTGTCTTGCGGCTGGAATTTTTTAGATGTCCGCAGACTACTGCACTGTCCGCAGACTATGTGGCTGCACAGGAGCCTATGACTTTTTTCTGCCTTTTTTTTAACTGTGAAACACAGCTCATTTTTTCAATTTTGTCTTTTTTTGGGATTTTTTTTTCAGGAGAAACAAGGTAGGGGAGGGAACTGAGGGAAGGGGTACCAACCACAGGGATGAAGGGGCAGGTGGAGAGAAGAAGATGTTGGGTGGGTTTTAATCAGGTAGGTGGCAGTGCTTCCCCCTACAGATTGGTGCATCACAGTACATACATAAAACTTTGACCCTCAAAAGGTAAGGGTCAATAGCATTCTGTATGGCCTGTGAAGCTACAGCTGGGTTCTTCTGCCCCAAAGGAGTATCCTTTGTGGTGACAGCAGCAGATTAAAATGATGGGATTAATGAAGTCCACCTGCTCTTACCTGAGAATTGTATCGCCTTTCTCAGAGCAGTTTTGTGGGTCGATTTGGTGTGGCTCCTCATGGAAGAAGTCCCATAGGACACTTCCAACAGTTGTGAATAATTGCTACACCCAGGATTCACTCGGAGTATTGGTGCCGGGGACATTATCCACTTCATTCTCTTCTTCCTCTTGATCCTCTTCTTCTGCATCACTGTGCCTGTTCCCCTTTCTAAGCCCTCCAGATGATGATGGTGCTGGTGGTGGTGGCTGGGAAGAAGGAATGGCCATAAGAGATGCAATGGTCTCCAAGAAGAAGTTCTGCAAAAGAAATATGCCCAGCAGTGAAACGGGTGATCTCTCCTGGATAGCCAGATTGAGAATGAGGAAAAGTAATGAGTGGGTCCCTTTAGAGGAACTGTTCCATGGAGAGTCGCATTGTATGCGGAATACCGAGTCACAAAAAAGCCTTGAAAAGTTGTAAAAAGTTGCCAGATCAAAGTAGAATGGGTCTGGGAGCTGTGCAAGGGTAAATGGTGTGCTTGAAACATCCCAGATTTGCAGGAAAAGCACTTTTAAATTGCCAGCAGCCATGAACACCAATTGTGGACAATGACATCATGCTGCATGGGTGCACTCACATGATGAAGGCTGCGGCCGTCAGTGGCCCTGATGGCCGACTTCGGACACCCATCGGGTGGGAATCAAAGGGCCCATGTGCTGGATTTCCGTAGAACAGGCATGGTGCCCGCGTCTAATTAAAAGTGCATCACATGAAAACAGACATGTTCGGATATCACGCCTGTCCGGGGGCACCTCCATTTTGAGTGCAGACACCCCAGAAAGTCATACTGTCTGCAGACTCATAATGGGAGTTTTAAAAAACAGGTGCAAGAAGGACAGTGATAGCGAACATTTTTAATGACATGATTTTTCACATATTCTTAAATCATTACTATGTTCATCCAATTTGTTGGACACATTCATGAATTCATCATTTACAGTTGGGGATAGGGCTTCTGTTTGTGATTCTGGGGATTGGGTATAATTAAAATGGGGCATTGTTTCTTCATGAAAACTATATACTGTAATAATTTTAGTTAAGTGTGTACAAAATACATTATTTGTTTACATTAAAATATCTATTGTATACCTTTGGAGATGTTATCTTTGCTCATTTCTTTTTTTGGGAAGTTCTCTTATGACCATTCAAGTGTGCTGGCCATTTCTGTGAGGAGAAAATAAGGCTTCTGACCTAGAACACATGCTTATATAGAAAGCTTAGAATAGAGAAATAAATACAATGCACTTCTTATTCAGTGAGAATGTGTTGTCCAATAAGCACCTGGTGTTTCTCAATCTGTATGCAGAGATGTAGTGAGGAGATCATATGAAGTGTACAATTATGCTTTGTGATTGGTGCATTCAATTGTAATGTGTGCTAAATAAAAATATCATTTGTATTTTTTAACGTGTTTGTACAAAAAGGTATATTTGAATTTTGTAAACCTTAGTTGTGATTTTATGTAGATATGTTTGTTGGTTGCTATGATTCTGGCTTTGTAAATGTCGGTCACGTCCGCAGGCCATCGCGCTGTCCACGGACTCCATATCTGACATATTGGGGTGGGGAGTATAATATAATAAACTTGTAGCAGATTGAAGGGGCACTAGTAAAAACCTTCGAAATTCTCTGAAAACACTTTATTAAAGGGACGTTATGGTTAAGTTGCACTAACAAAAACCCATGGGGTGTTCTGATATGGTTTGCGCCATCAGTGCCTTTTCAAGTTCTGCAGACTAAGACAGATGATGAGGGCAGGATGGTCCTTGTGCATAGTTTTATTGAAAACAGAGAAACGTGCATAATCAGCATGTATGCTTCTAACTACGATGCTAATGCCTTCTTTTGTAAATTATACACCAGGCTCGACCCCTATAGGGGTTGCGTCTGGATATGGGGTGGTGACTTCAATTGCACGCTTGACCCAATACTGGCTAGGTCTGATAGTAAATTCCAGGAGCCAGCTCCACCTGCCAGAGCACTGGGCTCCCTGTTCAGGTTTTTGTCTGCTGACTGATATCTGGTGTGCCAAACATGGGGATGTCTGGGGTTACTCACACTTTTCTGACCTGCACACAGTGCATACCTCCTATGCTTCCCCTTCCTCTTTGTCTTTAGACCTTACTTTTCTCCTCCTCATTCCCTTCCACCCTCCTCTGCTAAATACCACAGTTGTTGAGATTGGTGACCAGGGCCCTTCTGTGTCCATCTGGGTCCTGGCCTCACACACCTAATCGCCTTCAGCCTCCACCTGCTCCTGCACTTGCCTAGGCACCCACTGGCCTGTGCCACCACAGGCCTGCACATATTCATTGTCACTTGACCATTCTCACCAAAGCACTTAACAGCTGCTTACCCCCACCCATTGAACTTCCCCTGTGGCACTCGGCACACTTAACCCTCCCACTCCCTCATCTCTTCTCTCTCTCTGCACTTGCACATTCTGAATGCTTAGCCGGAACACCTCTATCTTTCATTGTTATATCCGCAGTCGCATGATGTAGTGGAAGAGCTAGATATCCCAATCACTGTCAAGGAATTGCAGGCCACGATCAGAAAATTGCCTACGGGCAAAACTCCTGTGGCAGATTGCTAGTCGGGTGAATTTTATAAGGAGTTTGCAGAGGAATTGGGCCTGATGCTCCATCAGATGCTGCAAGAGACGTACAAGGTGAGCGTGCTTTCCCCAAGCTTGAGACAGTGCTTTATAATACCTATACTTAAACCCAATAAACCCCAGCTGGAATGTGGGTCCTGTGGACCCCTGTCCATGGTGAATCAAGACAGTAAAATACTGATGACCAACTGGCAAATAGACTGAAGGGTGCTACTGGGAGCCTGATACACTCAGACAAGACCGGCTACGTCCGAGGCAGGAACACCTCCTGGGACTTACGAGGTCCACACCACTGAATCGATAGAACTAAGTGCCTAGAGGAGCTCTATGCAGTGTTCGATTCTGTTCGGTGACACTGACTGTATGCCACTCTGCAACAGGTTGGCATTGGGTGTGGATTCCTGCGGTGGGTTAAATTGGTGTACATCATGACTAGGGCCAGGGTAAAAATGGCTGGTGCATCTCAATGGAATGGGAGCTTAAAAAAGGTACCAGGCAGGGGTCTCCGCTGTCCCCAACTTTTTATTCTCACAATGTAATCGATCGTGATGTTCCTTAGAGAGGAATACATGGATGCTGGTTTCCAGATAGAAGGAGTGACGCATGTGATCTCCATGTATGCATATAATATGCTGCTCTACGTGCAATGACCTGATGTCAATCTGAAATTAATGCTATACATTCTGTATCATTTTGCCGAACTCTCAGGTAGTACCATTAGTAGAGAAAAGTCGTGCTTCTTCCCACTGGCAGGTTTGAGGGGTATAAGAAGTGAGCAACTTCAGGCCCTGGAACTAAAGTGGTCCACTGACACCTTCCGATACTTGGGCATTGACATTTATCATGATGTTAAGACTGAACACAAGTGCAACACCCAAAGCACCCTGGGCAGAGTGATGAAATCAATGGACTTTTGGGGTAGGCTGCCTCTAATGATGACAGGCAGAGTGCCACTTTGAAGATCGTTATCCTCTCCTCGCAAACTGGACACTGTTGCACTGGAGTTTCATCCGATCGGAGGTAGCCCCTCCTTTTCCAACGTGCTAGCCCTACGTGCACTGTTGACGTGTCATAGGCAGAGTCACTGTACACCGTTACTTCCTGGTCTGCATTTTTCTCGAGTGTGACATTCAGCACCACTAATTCTGCAGCTTGTGCCAAAAAGTGTATAGTAGTCGTGCACTTATCGATACTTCAAATTCCCCATTAGCCATGTGCCTTACCATAGCGGCACCTGTATATCTTTCCCCATCAGTTTGATTGATTTTTGAAGAACCATCAATAAAGTGAATCTCGACAACTGCAAGAGCATTTTCTTTCAACCTCGGAATCTCATCATAGAACTCTTCATAGTCGGAGCAATCATTTGCCTGCTCGTCGTCTGCCAGTGGTTCGGCTACAAACATGGCAGAATTCACTGTTTTACATCTGACTATTTTAATCGCTGGATTTGATATTACCACCTCATAAGCAGAAGCTCTTTGAGACGTCAGCATACTCTTAGGTATTTCCAAAGCTGCAAATAATGCATGCTCAACAAACATCGTCATGGAACACCGCATTACTATGCTAGCAGACTTCTGAATAGAGAATGCAGCGGCTACCAAGGATTGTTTGCAGAATAAGTGACCCCTCATTACTGGTTCAAAATCCCACTGTAATATGCTAAAGGCCTGTACCCCAATGTAGTTCTCTGCATGAGTACTGCTTTCCTAACTGTTCCATCTCTAATACCGGAGCTGTTCAAATTGCCTTTTTCAACTCATCAAACCCTTCCTCCATTTCCTCAGTCCAGACAATCTTTTCCTGTCTCGCATGAGCCTTTTTCAGGGCTTGCAACAATGGCCTTGTGTATGAACTATAATGAAATACCCATGCCCTTACATAATTGCATAGTCCCAAAAATGTCTGCATCTGCTTTATTGTATGCGTTTTTGCTGTTTTCAAAATGGCCTCATCTCTTTTCAGGTGTAACTTTCGTTCCTTCATGCAAAATGAACTGGCCTTTGTATAACACCTCTTCTTGACAATACTGCAATATTTCTCTGCCCACCTTATAGCCCTTCTCGGCTAAAATAATCATTAGCTGAACTACACTCTTCTTCTGATGTGCTGCAGAACAAAATATCATCCACATAAGTCCATCTGCAAGAATCTATTGAAAATCTATTGAAAATCGATAAAGACTCACAGTACCTCTGTGGTAATCTTGTGCTTTTTAACTTAGTCTGTCTGAACGTGAATGACGTCAGATCTTGAGAATCTTTATGCAATGGGATTGAGAAAAATGCATTTTTCAAATCAATCACAGTGAACATCGCACCTCAACAGAGATAATACATAAGCTCAACGCCGGGTTAGGAACTAGTGGAATCTCGGCTTCTATAATCTGGTTAATCGGGCGCATGTACTGAATTAAATGCCACGACCCCCCTTCAATTTTTTCACAGGATACAAAGCCGTATTACATGGTGACCCTGACGTCACTAAAATGCCTTGATCCATCATGGTGAATATTGTCTTAAAAATACCCTCATCTGCCTCTTGAGACGTAGGATACTGTCCTGCTCGAGTGAAAATGGCTCCTAGCTTCAGTTTAATCTTAACTTCTCCAACCCCCTTTAATAGGCCTACCTCATAGGGGCCTTTAGTCCATAAAGAAACTGCCACTTTCGCCATGTCCTCATTGAAAAATGCAGGACTCTCACTATCATAATTCTTTGCGGATTCTTGTGTTTTTCTGATCTAACCCAATATGTAATGCTCATTTCAAACACACTTCATCATCAAATGGGGCATCTTTAAACATGTCCTCATCGGTGACGCCAGTTAATCTGTAACCTTCTCCGATAGCAATTACTGTGCTCCAATGTCTGCCATTGTCATCAAATCCTATGAGCATCGCTGAAACTTCTCGTACCACAGCTGCTTGCAGCACTAAGGGAAAAAATCTGTCCACCCTCTTTGTCCATGGTAATCTCTGGGCTAAAGAGAAACTCATCAGGTATTTTCATATTCTTGCCTACTAAACCAGGCAGCCATGTTAACAAAATATGTACCACATAATGACACACCTCTGGATCTAACGGTACTCCTCGTATGGCTATTTGCCCTGCAAATGCCATAATGAATTCACTCACATTTAAATAATGTATTCCTGGCTTTGAACACAGTATGCCTTTCATCAGAAAAAGAAATCATCCTATTCAACTTTGTCATTAAGTCCCGACCCAGTATATTAACTGGTGTCTGCCTTGAATACAACAATGGCACAGACATATCACATCCTCCTGTAGAAACTGGCAATTATTCAGTAAAAGGAACTCTACTTGTAGCTTCTGTGAAACCTTGAGCATTCATGGCATTACCCGAGAGTAAAAATGTTCCTTCCTGTATACGTAAGCGAGTTGCACCCGTATCTACTAAAAAAGAAAAGGATTTGCCTCCTATGTTGATGTCATCCCTAGTTTCCTCTTGAGGATTTGGCGTTACTGATAGTACTGAACACATCAAGTCACCCAGTGAGTGTCATGATTCCTGCTCCTCATGTCCCCAGCCCTCCAAATGTCAGGCTGGAGCCAGGCCACGATCATCTACATGGCCCTCAAGGGCCTCTCCATCCCTCCAAAGACCCACTTGGAGTCAGACTTGGTGCTTGTAGCACCAGACTCACTCACTCCCATAGGATAACATTGGGGATTGGACTTGTAGTGCATTGATGGGGACAAGATGGATGCCCACACATATTTCGGTTCCCAGAACTGCATGTGCGGTCTAGTCTTTTGGGTGTGGTTCAGCCCAAGGACACCTGGGATACCCAGAGACTATTCAAGCCACACCAGGCTGAGAAACATGCTTTGCGTTTTCTGCACCTGCAGCGTGACACTCACTGTGTTCGGATCAGTCTCCAGTAGGTCTGCATATTTCTTCTGCGCTCAGCTCCTGCACGAACAAGAACACTGTTAGGAACAGCCTTACTTTGCGGCGCTTCTGCCCATCATTCATCGGTCCTTTTGTTCTGCGGGTATCTTCGGCGGTGTCATTACCATCCCGACATGCCGCTTCCTAAGGAAAAGGGAAAAGAACAGAAAAAAGGCATTAGTAAGCATTCTGCAAATCTTTGCTTATTTTTAAATACTGTACGAGCTTCAAACGCTTACCTGAATCCCAGCAGCTCTGGCGGAACTCTGTCTCCGGAACTTCTCATCCATCTGCAAGAGGAAAAAGACACTCCAGGTTAGCATGGAAACATCTAAAGGCGCTGCATACCGTGCTTACCCACCGCATTTGTTCTTCATAACCGACATCCACGCTGAAAACATTGCGGCACCTAAAAGACACAGAAAAAGAACTCAGTTCAATGCAAGTAAAAAAGGGGTGCATTGCGCATCGCGCACTCACTCACCTTCAGCGCTACTCATCTCAGCAGCACGCCGCCATCCCCGGACGCCGGCCATCATCTAAGGAAGGAAAGGAACGAAGTTAGAGAACTGTTCAAAAGACTCATTATACTTACCTGTCAGAGTCTTGCCAGTGAAGTAACTAGGCAGCAACAAGCCCACATAAATCAACGTGCCCCTGTGCTGACAGCAGGACGGAGAGGACACTATCCAAGAAAACAAGGTGAGCTGTGGATCAAAGGGAAGGGTTGGACCCCAGGGAAGAAGGGGTTCAAGCACACAGAGACAATAGGGAGTTAAACTCTACTAATCCTGTGTTTCAGGCCCAGTCTCCAGTCGAATAGCCTCCAGGGAAGGGTTTGAGGTCGTAAGAGGTCAGAACAGGCTGAGTGACATCCCCGTGGATACCAGGTGAGCGTTACAGTGAGCTGTCCTATTGCGGGTAAATTCTTATTCCTGTGCCCTTGAAAGGATTCTCTCCCTTCATGGTGACACCCCCTATACTAGGAGTCAGTAATTGTCATGTGTTTGCACTCTGCTGTATCAGCATGGGTGCATGCTATGACTACCCTTGTGGCGGACTCGATGGTGCCTGCTGTGGTTGCAAAGCCTATTGTATTCTTGGCGCTTGTGCTTGATACACTGTTTGATCTTGGGCAAACCCTCTCTGTATCTTGTGTGCCATATGCAGGTGGATAAGTGGTCCCACATCTTGAGAACTGCTGATTCTGTACATACCCTTGGCTCCTACATGTTCGTGCTATATGCCCTGGCATTCCACACATCCAACATAGAGGAGGAAGCCTTCTAATTTGTCCTCCCTGCATCCTTTGATTATCGTTCTGTACAGACTGAAACCCACCTTGATTACTCTGAAAGTTCCCTTGATTGTTCTGAAAACCTCCCTTTCTGCAGAGGTTTCCTCTACCCTGTGGTACAAATCCATTCCCTCCTTGATCAAACTTCTGTTGGTTATTCACCTGTGGCATTCCCATTGCTTGCTGTGTTCCCTGCCCTTCTCCACTAGTGAATATTGTCCCTTCTGTAGCATACTTCGATAGTTTTTTCTGTACCAACTTAGCCTCTTCAAGTGCCCTGCCCTCCTCTTCCTTTTGATTTTTCTCTTGTAACAGACGGCAATTATGCGCTATTGTCAACTGTATGTCTGGCCAAGGTTTTGCCTCCATACCCACCAATTTCTGGAGCTGTCTCAATCAACAGATCCTCTCCTTCCTGCATCTTATGTGCCATTATAGCTCCCGTATCCGACGTGTCTGGATACTGAACTCGAAGCGCTTTCCAGACTGCTGCTCTACAATTATTAAATGGTGCTATGTCATGAGTAGTATTCTGAGCAGTGATGCCTGCATATCCTGCTCTTGCCCAAATGTTATAACCTCTCTCCCCAAGTATAGCTGCTAGAAGACCCTTTATTTCCCATATAGATAATGTATTTCCTCCTGTCATTTTCTCTAATTCATAGACCCATTTTCTGGCACCCAACGTTAAACTAGGGAGTTTACACCTTAAATGATCCTTATCCATCTGGTGCCACAGTATATATTGTGGTCTGACCCCTCCTTTCTCTAACAATGGGAATTGCGAGATCCCGAATTCGCATTCAACCCTCATCGTCTGTCTGTCCAGAGCAGGGGCAATAGTTACACACCATCTTCTTCCCGGTAATAACCTTAGTCTACTCACATAAATTGGCGAGTCCCCCCTCACACTATGGGATTGCCCTCTTGGTCGATCTGGCAGCGTCAGGTGCTCTTGCGTCCTCGATTTAGGTAGGTCTAGATCTGACCGTCTGGCTTTTCTGTCCATAGGAGAACACCCTTTGGGACAACATGCGCCTTTCTCCCCACGGAAGGTTTCTCTGTCTTTGTTTGGCATATTCTGACATATTCTGTCCCCAACTCATGTGACTTCCCTCTTTCTCGTCTCTATTTAGAGTCAGCCTATCCAAAGACAAAGCTCTATGCTCGAGGCTGAACAAACTTCCCTCTTTGCCTTGCGACTGCGTACTTTCAAATTGATCATGTTTTCCCTTGCCTTTTGATTCTTTCTTGGTCCTCATGTCATGATAAATCTTACCAATATCAAAATCATCTTCTAGATTTGCTCTAGACGGGCCTGGCATTGGTTCATGTTTCAGGAAGAATTCTTCTATGTCTTCCCATGCTACTAATGGATAAGGTTCTGTTAACTCTTTCTCTATGAGATCAATATTGCATGCCCTTTGCCTTCTCTTTAGTTCCATTTCTTCATTGACTTCCCTTTTCTTCATAGATTCTTCTCTAACCCTTTCCTCTCCCTGGCTTTTCACCTCTTTTCTCTCATTTGCTCTGCGTACTTCTTCATCTCCTTGTCTTCGTATCCTTCTATCCCTTAACTTCTGTTCTTCTTCTTCCTCCTTTTTATTCTATAACATCTCATTCTTCGATTGCTCTTTGTCTATTATCATACTTTCTTTGCTCTTCCTTGTTTTTTCAACTGCTTAACTTGATACAGCTGTTCCCTTCTTTGTCTATCTTTTCTTTTAGCCTCATCCTCTTTCAATCGTTTCTCTCGTTCCCTGTCGTTTTTATCCTGTTCATCCTGATCTTCCTCTTGCCATACTTCCTCAATGCTCTTTCCATCAAGTTTGAGCAATATCTGATCACCCATCAATGTGTTCTGCATGAGCGCTACCTCGTCACCTTTGTCTTTCTCTCCTTTCAATCTTTTTATCTCCCTCTCTATATCTAAAGAGATTGCTGGTCGATCACTTCTCTCCTTGTCCAGTGGGACTTTAGGAATCACATCTCTTTCTGGAGTTTTTTTGGGACTCTCGTTGCTGCTACATGCAGGCAATGTATGCGTTGTGTTACTGGGAAATGGAAAAGTACCATTCAAAATCTATATGTAAATCACACCCATTATGTCTCTTGCTTTTGCAGCCTTGTATTTCCTCTGGGAAATGCTGCTGGCTTTCAAGTGTTTCTAAATAACACACAGCCCATTAATCAAAAGGCCTGCTAAGTGAGAGGTCTTAGCGCCTCTACGATAACTGCAAGGGTTTGCCCCTGTGTTTCAGAGCAAATCCACGCAATCTACGATAATCAAGGATTTCAGCAGTTTATAAAAACAAGCGCTATTTAACACATGCCACACTGTGCACAGTGCAGCCCTTTGATAATTGGCCCCTGTTCATAAAGTATGCACTCTTTTCTTTACCCACTCCTCACAAACCTTGACATGAAACCTGTGCATATTTCTTATCATCTCAGTACTTTCTGAGTTATCGATATCAATGCATAAACAGCAAGCAGCAATCTCACAAGTTCCTAGCACTCTTCTTACCAAATCTTAACAATGTATAATGTATACAATATCTACTCTGTTCATTAGCCATTCAAGACAAATATAATTCTCATGGCTACATCTAACTCGCCCCAAATACTTTCTTAGATCTCCATTTAAATAACAAAACAAAAAACAACAATCATAAACAGTGTGCAAACTGTCCTTACCACATCAGAATAATGCATAATTTCAATACCAATTACTTTTTTAATTTCCATATTGATGTCAAGATCTAAGAAAGTACTGGGATGGAAAGAAGAATATATGGGATGAGATTGAGATTTGGTACGAGTGGTTAAATAAGACAGTAAATATTGTACAAATTGTAAATTATTCAGATGTGGGAAGCACACTACTCACAAAGTATGGAAATGCTTGCTTTCTATTCACATATTGACATTGAGATGTAACAAAAGTAATAAGATGACTGGGATATATGCACAAACATGACATTGAGATTTGTGATAAATGGCAAAAAATAAATAATAAACATGGGGAAAAGGGGCAAGGGTACACATTGAGACCATCAAGCAGAGAGACAGGACAGTGTCCCAACACCTCAAAATGGCTTTGTCCATTACCTCACCATACAATACATCTCCACACTGTGGTACTCACATATAATGCTTTGGCTCATGCTACACCTCCTACTCACCTCTCCCTACACTTTCTCCTATCATGTTACAACTTTCTCCTTTCCTATACTTATCATAAAACTCACATCTCGAAAATCCAACTACTACATCTCCGTTGCACCTCCTACTTCCAACAACCAAGGCTGATGAGCAAACCACACCTCTTCTAATACCTATCCACCCCACCTCTCTTCCTCTGACACTCAATTTTTCTACTCTTCCATACCGTGACAAATGAACATTGCACTCTGGAATGCTCAGTCTGTATGACTGACTACTTTCATGCCAGCTCTCCTCCCCTAGATCTCCTTGCCATCCCTGACACTTGTACTTCTCCAATTGGCAATGCCACCCTCGTGACCCTACCTGACTCCAAACCATCCTTCATTGGCTCTCCTCATCTGACTGACAGAGGTGAAGGCATTAAACAACTACTCTCTTCCTTCCTAATCGCCTGACAAATCTCAAACCCTGCATCCTCGCCATCTCTACTATTGTTACACCTCTCTTGGTTCACATCATTCAATCTATCACACTTTTGGTCCCTCTTGGTCCCATTGGACCAATCTTCGATGAAGTTGGGAAAATCCTTGATTCTCTTTCCACCAAGCATCATCTCATTCTCTTAGGTGACTTTAACCCTCCCTACCCAACCTCTTCTCAGAAATCTGAATTTAGTGATCATCATCTCCACTCTGTCGAAAACCTACCAACACACACCGGGGTTAACTCTTTGGATATCTTATTCAGGTCCTCCTCTATCTTAGCCACTACTACTATTATCACATTATTCCTATCTGATGACTCCATTTTTTCTACCATCATCTTCTTTCTATCGTCTGGCCTCTCCTCACCGCTTGCCTCAATTATGAATAAAGGAAATGTAAACATTCTGGCATTCCTCCCTTTCTCTCTGATCTACAGTTCTCACTCTCCTCCTTTACACCTGATGACACTTCCAATATCATCGCCTTCTCAAGCTTCCAATCCCTACTAAATAACTCATTCTCCACTGTAAACATTCACTTGTAAGTCTCAGCATCCTCAAACATGCATCACCCCATTTATACACTGTCTTCAAACAAACATTTGTCGGCTGCGCAAATGGAGGCATACCCACTCGTATGAGGACCTGTCTGTCCGGAACACTCCCAAGTTCTCTCGATAGAGCAAAAATCATGTGTAGACCACCCACAATTTTAGGTAAGATCTCAATCTAACATTAATGGATTGTAGAACCCATATTTTCAATTGGATATTTTGATGAGAATTTAGGGTGATTTTGCTCATATTAACCAACTTGAAATGCTATACGGATTCCAAACTAAACATCCTTTTAATGTGTTCTTTAGGAAGTCATTCATATGGATTGCACCAACATAAGAAATAGATTACATTACAGTAGGATTATGACTTACTAGAATGAGTTATTTTTAAATTAAGTACAGCTATGCCTACCTTTGCGAAACATAGATGAATTAGTGTGCTTCGATATTTAGGGTCTAGGAATTTTAGAAGATATTTTGGAACTTACCTTAAAGTTTTTACCTTAAAATTGCAAATCCATTCATACTGGTATAATTTGCTTTTCACCCAATTAAGGTTATATATCAACAAGTTCTCTTCAATATTCGCTTTTTCAATGATAGACAAACAGTGATTCTTCCAAGAATTTTTTGACTTGTCATGTTTACTTTTCAAGGCAAATGCAATTTTAGGAATTAAAGTTGTTCCATGTTCTAAATGGATTAGATATTTCCTGTACAGCCCTAGTATTTGCCATTCCACCATCCTTCTAAGCGAAGTCAACCATAATTCGTATTATATAATCTGATTGGTACCATCTTTGGGAGTCCTAGTAATGTTTTCCAATATACTCCTTCAAGGTAGTCCCATTTCGGGTGATTAGCGGGCAGTTTTGATTGTGCTCCAGTGTTTGAAACATGGACATTTAACCCACTGACAAGATATTGAACAAAACAAGAAATGCACCATGAAGTGGGTGTTTTCAGGAGCTGTGCAATTTTAAATTACTACAAAGGAACACGCTGCAGCACAGGTGAATGGGATGCCTAATGCATAAGGGAACTGAAACGAGTAAAGGGGGCCTGGCAGTTAAATGAGTTGATGGATTAGGCAGCATGCACAGATTTCAAATGAAGATTGGTGCAGTCCAGTATCAGTCCAGCTGCGAGCCTCCTAGAAAGAAAGCGCTAGAAAGCTTTATTTACAAGTTCCAGTAACGCTTACGTATAGACTTCCCTCATGCACTCCAACCCAGGGCCCTAACTGACACATTCAAAACATTCACAAGCCAACCTTTTATCAACTTTCTCCTGAGCTGTCACTCAACGACTTCCAACAAACATTGCATCGGCCTTCATCATGGAGAACAAGGGAAGACAGCATTCATTCAGACACAACAGAGCAGGAACATAGTGCAGACAACAGAGGGGCCCACAGAAATACTCGTAGGCCCAAGGCAGCTGCATTACTGACCATCGGAATTTTCAACCATTCCAAAGTTTATTGCCTGGAAATAATTGACATTGATTATTTTACCATAATCCACAGGGTGCTATAAACATTTCAAGAGAGTATTGCAAACTCACACGTCTTATCATGGTAAACATACGCACCCTTTTACAAAAAAACACCATAATGTAACAGAATGTGTGGCCTGATTGAATGTCACACAATATTCTTTGTATGCAAATAATTCATACAAGGGTTTGACACACCGAGATCCGAGAACTGATTGACAGTCAAATGTGTCCTTCGTTTACCTTGTGATAATAAAATGATAATAGCGGCATTGAAGATGAATATTATAGCTGGTATCCGACAATGGGTACTTCATACACAGAATTGTGTGTGCCCACACAGGGGACGTAAAGGAATTTTACCTCGCATATCACTTTGCTTTTCCAATTATTTTATTTTCAGTTCAGAGTTTGAAGCAATGACTGATTGAACGTTTATACGTAAAGTATTAGCACAACAAAGTACCTGTTGGGTGTGGGTAGGAGACAAGTGCCTCTCCGTATCTCACATTGACAGGAGTCTCCTGGGCACACGTTATGACTCACATCACATGCGCATTGATGAACAGGAAACAAAAAAGCTCTACAAGAACGAGCACTGCAGGCGAAATGCCAAGCAGACGATAATTGCTATCCCCAGAAAAAGAAATTATGCATTGAGCGCTGACTGCTGCCTGAGGTACCGTGAACATCAAGGTGACAAGAGCTCTGTCTGCTTAAGCTGAACCATGCCATTAATTGATTGTAGCAAGAACATGCTGCTGCAGTATAGTTCCGTTGAGTAGTGAGTTCCATAGGAAACCTGAAAAATGAATTGCTCATGACTTTTGTAAAAATGGTAAAGTTATTAAGAAAATAAGAAAATGTTGTTTCGGCCTAATCCCCATTCGTTTTTCAATAGAGAAAAAGTCAAACTGTTGCTAAAGTGCACAAACAAAAACCGCTGGATGGAATTGAACCAGGTACGAAACAACATGGGCACAAACCATTGACTTACTTTCCTTGACTGGCTTGGGGTATATCGATCCAGTAGTTTTTGAAATATTTGATAGAGACATGGGGGTGTCCCCCTCTTCCTTAAAACCTTTATGTTTATCGGCCTTAGTGCTCAGAAATGAAAAGTCTCTTTTTTTTCATTGTTTTTTTGTTTTTTGCTCAATGCAAGTGATTCCTGTGATGTTACCAGGGGATGCCACAAATAAAATGGCATGCAGTGATTATATTGAATAGGAAAGAACAAATGCAATGTTACCAGAAAAAAGACTGAATGCTAAATATATAGGGGGTGGGCCAAGGGGTGAAAAGGTGTGGTGGGTGGTTTGGGTTGGGGTCAGAAGCGTAGTTAAACAGGGGATTTATGCAGGGAAATTCCAATTAAAAAAATAATACATTCAGTTATAATCATATCTAACCAAATATAATACCTCAAAATGCTATTTGGAGGAGGAAAAGAATGCCATCAAACTTTAGAACGAACTCTCCCATGACCTTACTTACAGAATCTAATAACATTGGGGGTAATTCATGGAATTTCGCACAAAAGTGGCGCACGCGGCTGGCGCACAGTGTTCCCGTGCGATAGACTGTGCCAGCCGCGTGCGATAAAATCCATTTCATCGCACAGCGTATTCATGGATTTTAGCCTCCAAAACCAGCCATGGCGCAGCGACCCTGCAGCAGCACCTGTTACGCCCCCAGGAACGCCCTTGTGCAAGGAAAATCCATCAAAAGTCCAAATTCAGCGCAAAGGGCTGCGCTAACCCTGGACCAGTTTACAGGGCTGCCAAACAGCAAATGCCAAAAGGGGAATGTGTATATCAGGGCTGCGCGGGAAGTTCCACACGCGATTGGGCTGGGTACGTGTATTTCGGGGTGCGCAGGAAGTTCCACACGCGGTTGGGCTGGGTACGTGTATTCCAGGGGTGCGCGGGAAGTTCCACATGCGATTTCAGCAGGGTACTTGCATTTCGGGGTGCGCGGGAAGTTCCACACGCGATTCCAGCAGGGTACATGTAATTCGGGTTGCGCGGGAAGTTTCATACGCAATCCCTTCAGGGTACATGTATTTCAGGGGTGCGCGGGAAGTTACAAACGCGAATGTGCCGGGTACGTGTATCTCAGCGGTGCGCGGGAAGTTTCACACGCGATTGGGCTGGGTATGTGTATTTCAGGGGTGCGCGGGAAGTTTCACATGCGATTGTGCTGGGTATGTGTATTTCAGGGGTGCGCAGGAAGTTTCACACGCGATTGTGCTGGGTACGTGTATTTCAGGGGTGCGCGGGAAGTTTCACACGCGATTCCAGCAGGGTACGTGTATTTCAAGGTGCGCGGGAAGTTTCACACGCGATTGTGCCGGGTACATGTATTTCAGGGGTGCGCGGGAAGTTTCACACGCGATTCCAGCAGGGTACGTGTATTTCGGGGTGCGGGGGAAGTTACACACGCGATTCCAGCAGGGTACGTGTATTTCGGGGTGCGCGGGAAGTTTCAAACGCGAATGCAGCAGGTTACGTGTATTTCAAGGTGCGCAGGAAGTTACACACGCGATACGCCATGTGCGAGTGGGGTACGTGTATTTTAGGGGTGCACATGAACAATCACACGCGATTGGGCCTGGGAGAGCGGGGTACATGTATTCCTGGGGTGGGCGGGAAGATTTACACGGTCGCCTACAATGCGCCAAAAAAGAGGGTCCAATCCGGAAACACGTACGCCAGCATGAAGCAGGCGTACGTCGACTCACAGGAAGCAAGCGTACGTCGACATGCGCAGCATAAAAGTGCGCGCAAACAACAAACAAGCTCAGACGCCAGGATGAATATACCGTTCCTAGCAGCAGTGGCCGTGGGATACCACAGGAGGAGGAGGAGGATAGTCAGGGCCAGAAACTTCACACCCAGAACCAGCCTTTTTGGGATGCCTGATGACCAGGTGTATGGGAGGTACAGGTTTCCACCTCACATAATACTCGACCTGGTCAGTGAGTGGGAGGATGACCTCATATCACCCACCCTGTGCTCCCAAGCACTCACCCCCCTGGAGAAGGTCCTCAATGTACTGCACTTCTTGGCTACCGGATCATTTCAGCGGACAAGTGCCATAGTGGGGGGGTGTCACAGGCCACGCAGTCACGATGCCTACACCAGGTGTTGGCCATCATCACTGCACGCCCATCAGTCCACAGGCATATATACCTGCCCAGAACACCTGCAGAAAGGCAGGCTCCCGTCCAGGATTCCTATGGGATGGCACAATTCCCCAAAGTGCTAGGTGCCATTAATTGCACCCATGTGGCTCTACGTCCCCCCAGGGCATCTGAGCACATCTATAGAAACCGCAAGCACTGGCATTCCATCAACGTCCAGGTAGTATGTGATGCCAAGGGAATCATCACCTCAGTATATGCCAACTATCCAGGGTCCACCCAAGAAGGCTTCATTTACAGAATGTCAACCCTAAACCGGGACATGGAAGCTGGGCAGCATGGCGATGCATGGCTGCTTGGTGAGTATAAATGCCACTGCACATGCATGCATGTCAGATACAGAGTAATGTCACTACCCCACTAATGATACCCATCACCACCTCCCCAGGGGACAGTGCCTACCCTCTGAGCACCCACATGATGACGCCAATTCGGAACCCCATCACGCCTCCCGAGGTAAGATACAACATAGCCCATATTGAAACCCGGGGCATAGTGGAGCGCACATTCGGAGTGCTCAAGTCACGCTTTCACTCCCTTGACCGTTCTGGTGGGCAGCTGTTATACGCTCCCCCAGAAGTGTGCAGGATCATAGTGGCAGCATGTGTCCTGCACAATGTTGCAACACACCGGGACCTGGCTGTGGACATGGTGGTGGCCCCACATCCCCAACCACATGCACGCCCGCTGCGCATGGGAGGGGAAAGGGCATGGGGTGAGGCAGCCCGTACGCAGCTGGTGGCTAATTACTTCACATAGAAATCACACCCCTGTGGAGTGCACATAGCCCTGGCACATACCATCTGACAATCAATGATGCCTCAATCAGACAATGATGAAGAATGAAGGGACAGTCAACTGTCACAACCATAGCAGCCTGAGATTGCTCACCTGGAAGTGTTACAATGTGTGCATCCCTACCTACACAAACACCACCAATGCAGTGTCATCAAAAGACACACTTCTATGCAGCAAAAATGAATACCCACTTGCAAAATACAACATGAGAACAGTGCCATGTCACCCAACCCCTCCCCGGCACCGCCACACAACACACCATGGCATGTCATGCAATGTGAGAGCAAACAAAGTAATCCCCACAACATGACACAAGTGTCACAAAGTACAGTGTCCCTAATGGAAACTGGCCACACATGAAATGCTCACAGTAATGCAGGACCAACAACACACATGAGCAAATAATTAGCAATAATACAAATCAGCTACACAACCTCAAACCTACCATAAACATGACAGTACGAATTTAAAAAAATTGGTAGTCTCACTACCTGATAATGACAGCACTCCGACCACTTCCAACTGTACAGTGTTGGCGCCACGCAAAAGTGTAGGTGCACTGCTTACAACATGGACTCCATCTCCAAAGTAGACGGCCTTGTGAAGAAATGAGGAATGGACCTGCAAATCAGGAGGATGAGATGGATGCAGAGGCACATACCAATACACCATGCAGTGTAAAATACAACAACAATATGCACTAGGAATGTATACACAGTATTGACTACAGACTGCCCACACAGCACATGGGAGTCCAACGTCACTGTGTAAGTCAATGTCACTTGGGTACACCCTTTGCAAGCTCATGGAAACGGGAAGCAGGAGGGGTGTGTGTCTCACAAACCCAAGCATCTAACCCAAATTCAGGACAAGCCTGCATGTGCCTAGCCACAATACAGCGGATGCCCACGGGAGCCACACAAGGCAACACACAAAAAAAAATCAAAAATCAAAAATCAAAAATCAAAAATCAAAAATCAAAAATCAAAAATGGCCATGTATGGGCCAGAGGGGGATGGGGGAGGCCACCCAGGAGGTCCGAGGACAGGGTGCACACCAAAACCCACCTGTGTGGATTCTGCAAAAAAAAAACACCTCCATGGGCTCATGGCCTGCACGGCTACCCTATTGTGGGAGAATCGCTGCTGTCGCTCTCCCCACCCTCCGCAGCTGCATCAGGAGGTGGTGGCACTATGGGAGGCAGCCCACGCAAAGCCCTAGTGTGGTCCTCCATGGCAGCAAGCATGCAGGTGTTGAAGGTCTGGTTCTGGAGGATAATCATGCAGAGGTCCCCATGCAACAACTCACAGGATGCCCGGACCTCCTCCCGTGTTGCCTGCATCTCAGCTGAGCGCGTACGTGTGAGCCGCCCCAGCTGCTGTTCTGTCCTCGTGTCACTTGAAGCCTCAAGCTCAACAAGAGTCACCCTATAGAAATGGCTTCCCGCAGAGTCTCCAGTGCCGCCCGTCTGTCCCTGTTGGACGCCAACATGTCCTCCCTGTGTGACTGGCAAATGGAGTCTGTTGCCTTCTGTAGTTGCTCCATCAGCCTTTCTTGGGGGACAATGGAAGTGGCCACCCTATCCATGGCCTGAGCCATCATCTCAGCTGATGCTGCCTGTTGGTTTGCCATACCGTATATGGATTGCTCCCATGCGGTATTGCCAAGTGGCATACGGCCACTGCGTCGGCGGGCACCACACCTGTCTGGGGCAAGGCGAACTGCGCCTTGCTGTGCCGGCAATGCCTGAGCTGCAGGACTGCATTCCCCCTCTGATCTGCTGGCCCAGGAACAGGATCAGATGTTGCGGAGTATGACCCTGCATCCGTAACCACCAAAGGCGGACCGCCAACACTGACATCCACACTGAGGGTTCTACCCCTGGTGCAGGTGGGTCGGACAGAACAGAATCCCTCCCAGAAACACTTACCTGCGACCGCACATAGGTCTCATCATCTGAATCGACACCTGAATAGAGCTCGGGGGAGGTGCACCCAGAATCACCCCTTGAGAGAATGGTCTGCAGCAAGTGTGGGTTCTCACCCACCACCACACCACGTCCCCCACTGGTGCCCGGTCGGGCCTGAGACCCCTTCTGGGTCTGCACCATCTCCACAACCCCAGCAGTATCAAGTGTGTCATCCCCTGCAAAGACATGAAAGAAAAGAAATGGGAACAGGCATTAGCACCATGGTACACAATTAGGGCTGAGCAGCAACAGAACTAGTACTTCATTGACACATGTCCCACATGACTATAACCCTCCCATGCATGCACCGTCACTGCGTATGAAGGGGAGGCAAATGGCTCACATTGATGACACCAAGATGGAAGATCAACACATTCGCTGCATGCTGGCTAGCAGTGCCATCACACATTGGCCTGTGATTGGCATGTCCAATACACATACATGACACATGCCATCACACAGATGGCATGTACCATAGTCATGTCACACTTGTGAAAATAGGACTGAGAAATGCCTAGTGAAAGTGGTGGAATGCAAACAAAAAGCCTGAATGAACACAGAAAAATATGCAACAATGTCGTGGCAAGATGACACTTCAAGGGCAATTGGCGTGATGTTGGGCTAAATGTCTAATGTTGCCAGAACGGATACTGCACTGATTGTGATGCCAGGTCATTCCAGCGCTTGTAGCAATCCTTAGCTGTGCGCCTCACGATTCCAAGGGCTCTTATGATGTCCACGATCGTCTGCCAGTGTGCCTGATGTTGAGCAGGTGTCGTCTTGCACCCTGCAGTAATCAACATTTCCCGGTCATGTGAGGACACATACTCCACAAGTGCATCACATTCGGCCTCACTGAAGCTAGGCTTCCTCGAGGTGCCGGACTGTGTAGCCGTGTCTGGGGCATCAGCCTGTACTGGACAAGCACTCTTCCTCTTCCGCTTGGAAGGTGGTGGGGATCCTGAGTGTCCTACGCCGCTCTGGACACTAGGGGCAGGTGCCCCGGTGGACTGTGTACTAAGAGTGTGGGAATGAACACTGAGCATGGGACTTGGTGCAGGCATTAGCTGAAGTGTGATGCAGTCAGGGGGAACGTCAGCAGGATGGACTGGGACCGACACTGTCCTGGCTGGGTGAGTGAGAGCTGGGGTGGATGGAGCCACAGCTGCCCCTGCAGCCTCCCCACCCTGCCTACTTGGGGCAGCAGATGACATAGCTGCCCCTGATCCACATGGCCTGGTGACACCAACGTGCACCGCCACATGTGGCCTAGACCTGCTGACCTGGAAGTCAGCCTGGGAGTCACCTTGTGCCAGGTCTGGTGCCACAATGTGCTGGTCCACCAAGGGCTGAGCATGGATGGTGTCAGCCACGTTACCCTCAACCAGGGGGGTGGGGGCATGGGTGTCCCTGACTGCTCCTCCACACATGGGGGCTAGGGGCACCTTGCAAGTTCCGGCCACGTCCCCTACCGTATCCACCACGCCCACCTCTTGAGGCTCGGCCACCTTTGCCACCCTTACTGCTTGCTCGCCTCCCAACCATGGCACTGATGTTGTTGTGCGTATCAGAGTTGCAGTAAACTATTGTCCTGGGCAATTGGGGGTCAAAGTGGTAGGGTACTAGATGGAATTCGTACCCTAGTGCTCTAGCAAGGCTGTATGTGACCCCTGGGGAAAGATGACGGGTCACGCAACGCACAGGCACCCCAAAAAAGGGAGATAACATGCACACAACCCCTCCTAGACCACGTGTGTGGAAAAATAAACCTGCACTACGCTGTGGCACCCAGAAACACAAAAATGAACGTATGCGTGTCACAAGCAGCCTAGAATGACCCCTGAAGGGGTACGGCACACACGGGGCAAGCACAGATGTTAAATACGTGCACGACTCACCATCTGCCTGGAAAAATAGCGTGAAAAAGACGCGCATGTGCGCGCTGGCAACACACCCGCCAAAAGAAGAATTGTACGCTGTCTGAGGAGACAGGACAACAGAAGAAGTGTACGCTGTTTGAGGAAACAGGCCCAGAAAAAAGACAAAAAGAAAAAAAGCTGTCAGAGGTGACAGGGAGTACGAACTTGAAACGCCGTGAAGTAAATCGCGTGTGAACCGAAAAGAAGTACAGATTTCACCCACTCGCTCTCCACGAAAAACACGTACAAGGAAATGGCGTTCTACACGTGCCTTTTAAACATGCCCACACATCCAGCGTCACTTCCGTGTCTACGCGCTAAGGCCCTATCCTCCAATTACACGAGCTGACACTCTGACGTGCAGTCATTGGACGTGTAACATGCACCCGTGTACAGGGAAACGCCCGCGCACGCACGTCACAGACGCGTATACGCGCTGAGGCCCTTTCCACCAATTACACGCTTTGACACTCGGACGTGCTTATTTTTTCCACACGCCATGGAAAACGCCAGTGCGCGTAACGTCATAGACGCACCTGCACGCTGGGGGCCTTTGGGCCAATGAATTCGCGTATGTGTGCTGACGCGCTTACGCGCTAAGGGCCTTTCCTCGATTTACACGCTGACGTGCTGGATTTTCACGTGCCAAATCACTCCGTAGCAAGCTGGCCACACGTAAGCACACGGAAGACCACGCTCCTGCCCAGAAGGCCGAATCACTGCCCCCCAGAACCCCGAGCACGCTCCCACCTGCCATCTGCTGCTGCCTGACTGCCTGCTGCCCACGTGCCCTGCCATTTGCTGCCTGCACATCAGCCAGGGGTGCTGTTGCTGTGACCACCCCTGCTGGAACCGAAGACTCCCGACTGGGATTCCATCGCTCCAGAGCCCAGCCCCAGGACCCAGTTGCCCAACCACTCCTGCCTCTGGGGTTGCCATGTCGGGCACTACACCATCTGGCACCACTGGCAACCCCCAGCCAGAGAGGCAGAGGGGCACCAGCTTCACTGCCACCGAAGTTGGTGTCCTGGTGGAGCATGTCCTGGGGCAGTATGATGGCCTCTTCAGAAGTTTGCGCGCTGACAAGGAAGGACGGACTCAGATCTGGACGGACATCGTGATTGCCATCAACGCGGAGGGGGTGGCAGTCCGACAATTCCATCATGTCAAGAAGCACTTGGAGGACTTCAGGTCCAGGACCCTGAACAAAGCCCGCCACCTTTTGAAGGCAGCGGATGCGAAGGGGTCGCCGGGGCCACTTGTCGGAAGATCAGATGAAGGTCCTGGAACGCATATCCCCAGCGCTCCACGTCCAGGTCCTTGAGAGGCAGACCCGTCTGGAGTCGAGCGATAAGTGTACATGCATACTGATTGTAAGCTGTGCGTGTGGTGGTGTGCCAGTAGTGTGCAGGTTGCACATGTGGTTTTATGGGGCCAAGTATGGGGGTGTGTGTACAGGGCCGTGAGGCTAACACATGCGAGGGCTCTCATGTGTGAGACATGGATGGTGCTTGTGTGTGTAGGCTTGCATGCCAAATGCAGATGTGTGTGCACACATGTTTGAATGAATGTGTATGTAAGTAGGCATGGTCGTGATGTCACACATGGATGTTGGTTTCAGCTGCATGTATCTGCACAGTGTACATGTGCATATGTGTGTATTTGACAAGGGTGCAACAGTGATGCAACATGGATGCATGTGACACCGGGATGTGGAAGACTGATTGGCAGATGTGACATGGATGCCGATCTCAACACTGTGACAGTTGGCGGAGGTGTACACATGCATGCAAGTGTGGTGGTGTGTGTTTATGTGTAGTGCACTCCCTGTGTTGCATGTGATGTCTGGCTCACCTTTCCCTGCTCATGCTTTTGTATGTGCATGGATGGTGCTGGCTGTTGCGATATGGCTGTGGTATAGCTCATGTGTGCGAGTTGAAATTACATGTGTGTTGGGGATTGTGATGCCATGTCTGAGGTTTGCCAATGCCACTCATGTACAACTGTCATGTGTGTATGAGTCCATTTTACAGTGCCCTGATGCCTGTGTTTTATTTCTACCTGTCTGCAGCGTCAACTGATGAAGAGGGCGGAGAAGGTGCTGTGGAGCACAGCGGCAGGGATTGCACCGCCAGCTGGAGACAAGGCCCGGCTCCCCTCCCAGGTTGTCATCTCGTTGGGGAGTGAGGAGTCCAGTGCCACGTCCCAGGCCGCAGCTGCCGAGGGGAGGTCCAAGAGGCAGAGGTCGGAGTTGGACTCCTCGGCAGCAGAAGGGGCAGCTGGGACCCCACAGGGCCCGATGGGGGAAGATGGCACGGAGTCATCCAGGTTGGTGGGGGGTTTGGTGGAGGAGGAGGCCGTGCAAGCGACAGAGAGGGGGTCTGGAGGTGGGGATTCCACTGGTGCTAGTGGTGCAGTGCAGGACCAGGGACAGGAGGCAGCACAGGCCGCAGAGGAGGTGCCTGTGTGCAATCCTGTCCCTGATCCTGTCACTGCATCATCTTGCACCAGCAGGGATGCCTACGTCCAGACCCCTTTTCTGGCAGGGGATGAGCTTACAACAACTGGCCTTCCTCTGCCTGCGGACGTGGCTATCCAGGTACGGGTGTAGCCTGTCCTGACTGGTGTGGCGTTGCGTCAACGGGCCATGCAAGTTTACCTGCAGTATTTTCGTGAGGAGACTGCACGTCATCTCGAATGGCTTGTTGACCGCGTTGGCCTACTGGGACGGGTCACCCAGGCCGGATTCCTCCGTTTGCTGGAGCTTGTTCCGACCCCCTCCTCAACTGAACCCCCTATGCGCCAGTCGTCCTCTGTGCCATCTTTCCACCCATTTGTCACCTGGGTGCCCTGTGGAGCTGCCTCTGACCGTGCGGCCAGGCTGGTGGAGGA
Organism: Ambystoma mexicanum; assembly: GCF_040938575.1. NCBI lineage: Eukaryota > Metazoa > Chordata > Amphibia > Caudata > Ambystomatidae > Ambystoma > Ambystoma mexicanum. The sequence goes on along the minus strand of NC_090924.1, from coordinate 1,114,468,828 downwards.
CACATCCCTGCCACAGTCGGGAGTCGGACATCCAGCAGGGGTGGCCACATCAACGACTGCACCCCAGCCGGAGGAGGATGTGCAGGCAGCAGGAGCCAGGGCACAGGCACAGGCACAGCAGCAGCAGCAACGAGGTGGGAGCCATGATGGCTCGGGGCCTTCGACATCGGAGGGGCAAGCATCGGCCGGAGGGCAGGAGGACCCAGGACGGGAAGTGTCTTCCGTTTTGCAGCCGTTGGGCCACACCATAGATGCAGAGCAGCAGCGGGCGGAAGAGGCATGGCTCACGATGGTCAGGTCGGAGAACTCCATGCGGAGGGCCCTGAGGCGGGCCGAGTGCCTCGAGGCAATCCGCAGGGAGTTGGAGGAGAACATGTCGTCGTCCCTGCGGACCCTCGGGGCCATGGAAGAGGACCACCTCCGGGACAATGAGCAGGAGTTCGATGATGACCTGGCCCGGAACATCCAGAAGTGAGCCGTCAGACTAGCCCGCTGCCCTTGTAAATAGTTCTTTAGTGTTAAGTTTCCTTTCGTTTTTTTTTTTTTTGGGGCGATTGGACAATGTCCCAACTTCTTGTATATAGTTCTTCATTAGGTAGGGTTTTATTTCATAGGTTTCATTTAAAGAATTGGGCACATGGACCCTGGATGTTCACTTTGGAAATAGTTTGACAATGGATTTGGATTATTGATTTTTCTTTTTCCATGGATCAATGGTTTTTTATTATTTTTGCACCTTGGATTTATTTTCTCAGACTAACACTTTGGAGACTTGCTTTTGGATTTCTTTTCATTTGGATTTCATGCATCTTTTTCATTTATTGGACATGCAGGATTTCATTTCTTATTTCCATTTTCTTCTGTTCCATTTCATTCCCTTGCTTTTCTGTTTAATACATTCTCATTTGGTACTTCAATGTGTGGTATTCTCTCATTGGTTTCATGCATGTCACAATGTGTGTTTTATCATTCACATGCTCTCATTGTGTGGGTTTGATGGATATATGTTGATGTGCAGACTAGCTATTTGGGATGCATCATGTGGTGGTGATTTCTTTGTGGGGTGGATGTGGTACCTGGTGGTGTGTTCGGACTGGGGTGGAGTGGGGGATGTATTGAGGGGGCATGGGGACCATGATTGTGGATCGTCATGAGGTGTTGGGGGGACATGTGTGAGGGCCTGCTGGCAGGTGCCCTGCACTGTTGGGGGTGGGGGTGCAGGGGGACATGAGTGGGGGCCTGGTGGAGGGCGCACCTGACTGCTTGGGCGTGAGGGTGCAGGGTGACATGAGTGGGGGCCTGCTGGCAGGTGTCCCTGACTGCTGGGGGTGGGGGTGCTGGGAGACATGAGTGGGGGCCTGGTGGAGGGTGCCCCTGACTGCTGGGGGGTGGGGGTGCAGGTGGACATGAGTGGGGGCCTGCTGGCAGGTGCCCTGTAGTGCTGGGGGGTGGGGGTGCAGGGGGACATGTGTGGGGGCCTACTGGCAGGTGCCCTGCACTGTTGGGGGGTTGGGGTGCTGGGAGACATGAGTGGGGGCCTGGTGGAGGGTGCCCCTGACTGCTGGGGGGTGGGGGTGCTGGGAGACATGAGTGGGGGCCTGGTGGAGTGTGCCCCTGACTGCTGGGGGGTTGGGGTGCAGGGTGACATGAGTGGAGGCCTGGTGGAGGGTGCCCCTGACTGCTGGAGGGTGGGGGTGCAGTGGGACACCAGTGGGGGCCTGCTGGCAGGTGCCCTGTAGTGCTGGGGGGTAGGGGTGCAGGGGGACATGTGTGGGACATGAGTGGGGGCCTGCTGGCAGGTGCCCTGCCCTGCTGGGGGGTGGGGGTGCAGGGGGACATGTGTGGGGGCCTGCTGGCAGGTGCCCTGCACTGTTGGGGGGTGGGGGTGCTGAGAGACATGAGTGGGGGCCTGGTGGAGGGTGCCCCTGACTGCTGGGGGGTGGGGGTGCAGGGGGACATGAGTGGGGGCCTGCTGGCAGGTGTCCCTGACTGCTGGGGGGTGGGGGTGCTGGGAGACATGAGTGGGGGCCTGGTGGAGGGTGCCCCTGACTGCTGGGGGGTGGGGGCACAGAGGGACATGAGTGGGGGCCTGCTGGCAGGTGCCCTGTAATGCTGGGGGGTGGGGGTGCAGGGGGACATGTGTGGGACATGAGTGGGGGCCTGCTGGCAGGTGCCCTGCACTGCTGGGGGGTGGGGATGCAGGGGGACATGAGTGGGGGCCTGCTGGCAGGTGTCCCTGACTGTTGGGGGATGGGGGTGCTGGGAGACATGAGTGGGTGCCTGGTGGAGGGTGCCCCTGACTGCTGGGGGGTGGGGGTGCAGGGGACATGAGTGGGGGCCTGGTGGAAGGTGCCCCTGGATGATGGGGGGTGGGGGTGCTGGGAGACATCCGTTGGTGATCAGTAGTGCAAGGTGACATGTGGGTTGGCTGGGGGGCATGGCCATGGTGGATGTGCTGCCTGCGGGACATGACCAGGGGTGCAGGGTAGGCCCCTGTGGTGTGGGCTGCCTGCAGGGGCTGTGGAGGGTGTAGAGGGAACACCTGGGAGGACCCACACGGCCAATTCACGTGTAGTACTCCCCGGCACCCCCGAAATACACGTACCCTGCTGAAATCGCGTGTGGAACTTCCCGCGCACCTCGGAATACACGTAGTCTGCAGAATTTGCGTGTGGAACTTCCCGCGCACCCTGGAATACACGTAGCTGCAGAATTTGTGTGTGGAACTTCCCGCGCACCCCAGAATACACGTAGCCTGCTGTGATCGCGTGGAAAACTTCCCGCGCACCCCGAAGTACACGTACCCTGCTGTAATCGCGTGTGGAACTTCACGCGCACCCCGAAATACACATACCCTGCTGAATTCGCATGTGGAACTTCCCGCGCACCTTGAAATACACGTACTCTGCTGCATTCGCGTGTGACACTTCCCGCGCACCTTGAGATACACGTACCCTGCTGCATTCGCGTGTGACACTTCACGCGCACCCCGAAATACACGTACCCAGGCCAATCACGTGTGGTACTTCCCGCGCACCCCGAAATGCACGCACACGCTATTTTTCACGCAGCGGGTGTCCGTGTTTGTCACGTACCCCTTTGCACGTCATTTGTCCTAGAGGGCCACAGTATTGGACATTCATCATAGCTGTATATAGGTGCTTTTTGTTAGCGCACATTTTGGCGCACATTTATTTCAGGCGCAGGGATGCTACCGCCTGCATTCTTGTGGCGGACGTGTTTGGGCCTGTGCGCGTCTTTGCCCGTGCGCTGGTTTGCCTTATTTGATTCCATGAATACGTGTTGTAGGCGAGCGTGTGGGTGTTCCACACACTTGCCTCCTGTACTTCCCTGTGACGCCCATATTTTCATGCCTTGTTCCCCATTCCGAGTGTTACGCCCCGTGTTCCGCCTACTTTTGTTATGTGCGCCACGCTATGTGCGATTTTGCTGTGGCCGTGGCGCATGCCGTTAGATGACCTGTGCGCCGGCGTGCGCCACGCACTTTTTCAGCGCACATCCAATATTTTCCTCGCGCACGGACTTCCATGAATCGATGTGCGCTGGTTTCCCTGCGATTTTCGCACTTGCACTATGATTCGCACATTTTTGGCCGCTTGCGCCGATATTTTCGGCGCACATTGATTCCATGAATCGACCTCATTGTTGACTTCAGAAAGAGACTCAACACTCTTTTGGATATGTATTCACTCCTATGGGAATACCGATTGTTTTGAACCACAGCGCTAAGATGACCTGGCCGTTTGCCTAGTAAATACCAATAGCAATAGCAAACACATCAGGCTATAGATTGGGGGTAGGAAAGAAGACACCATGTGATGTTGGGGATTTGTGGATAGGTTGGGGAACCAGTTACGGGTGCAACATTTTTGGTTCATCATCAAAAGACCGGCGGAATCTCACGAGATTAGAGCGTCAACCCCGCAAAACACTTTCGGAAATAAATCTATGTCACACAACATGATGAGTGATAGGTGGTAATGGTAGGGGATTAGGTTGGTAAAAAGCAATTGAGTGAAGTGAGGGGACCTGGAAAAAAGAAAGGGGACACATGTTGACTGCCAGTGAGGATGTGGAATACTTTTTAATTCTGAGCAGCTTTTACTGTTATCGCAGGTATCTGCAAACCTCTACTCTCCCGCAGGAATTTCTGTCATTGGAAATAATTACTGTGAAATAATCATGGGAATAAGGAGTTAGAAAAAAAGGTTATACATTTGCAGTGCCTTCATATACTGAGCAGGGGGAACTGGGTGTTTAGTAACAAAGTAATGGTTTAACATGTCCAGTGGCCATGGCTCGTGGGCCCAAAAGAAGGATATTGGTGCAATACGCACAGAGGCCACAGCCGAAGGCCGTAGCTAGTGAGACCTCAAGAAAACTATGCAGCATGTACGGCCGTGGCCCCTGGCCATGGCTGAAGGCCATGGCTGGTGGGCCCAAAAGAAAAAACTAGTGGTAGAACATGTGCAATGGTCACGGCCGAAAGCCATAGCTAGTGGGCCATCAGGAAACTAAGGTATAGCAAAACACTTGAAATTCAGTACAAAAACATTTGTTAAGACAGAATTAAGGTGATCAGATTTACTGCACCAATACCCCTGGAAAGCAACACATTTCAATCAAGTCCACTGCAGAGAACACTAACCAAACAGTGATAGGGTGTAATGGCCAGGAGAGGGCCAGGGAGGAATAAAGTGATTCAGGGGAGTGGAGGGACCATGTAAAGAGCACTTGGTGAGTGCCTATAAGTACATGGACGAGTTTGGGATTTTTGATCATTTTCCATGGAATACCAGTGAAATCATGTGGCCATGGGTAGTTCAATGCCTAGATAATTGAATGTGTAGTTCATTGCAATTATCTGGGAATATTTGGGGAAACATAGAGTAATGAGAGAGAGTGAAGAAAAATAAGTTTACACCTGCAGTGATCATATCTCCTAGGCAGGGGGTAATGGATCGCTGTGTACGAGGCTATGGCTAGTGGGCCCAAATGAAACCTACTGGTGCAACATGAACAGCGGCCATGGCCAAAGGACATGGCTAGAGGGCCCCAAAGAAACTTCAGAGAGGTATGAAGGAATGAGGTAGTGTCAGTCATAGCATGTGCAAACCTACTGAAAGCCAGTATGTTTAAGACATAGTGAACTGCGTGTCCATCTCCACTAAGTCTGCTGCCTACCATGCCCACCCAAGCCTGCAACAGGAAATGCAGGCAGTAACCCGCTGGACGATTGCATCTAGAAAATGATTCAGGCTGTTGGTCACATCCTCAGCATTGTGCTCCTAGAATGCCAATTAGTCATGTCATGTTTTGGCCCTTTGGCTTGTGAAGGCTTGCGTGAAAAGGATGCTTCTGTAAAAAGTGCTTCTCTGCATCTGGGTGGGTGCACAAAAATAAAATCAGGTTATGAAAGAAAACCCAATCAAAAATGTAAGTGTGTCACACAAAAGCACAAATGTTAGCTAGGGAGGGACAAAGGAGTTGAGGGGATTAAGGGGAGCAGGCCAAAGGGAGGGGGCTCTTGGTGAGTGTTTGGGAGGACAGGGACACATTTGTCTGTGCTGTTTTTACAGATAACCACAGGTATTTATAGTGCATTACCAAGTAAACTGTGGTTATGGGATTTTTTTAATACATAAAAATGATTTTTATAGCTACAGTGAGGTGGGGGGTGGAATGCGGACATGGCCTTTGGCAGTGGCCACTGGCCGTGGCCAACAGCCATGGCTAGTGGCCCGGTACTGTTTTAAAATACACAGTGGGCATGGCCGAAGGCCCTGGCTAGTGGGTCAAAAGACATGCATAGTGGCAACGGCCAAAGGCCGTTGCCACCTAATGGGTCCAAAAGAAACATATTGGGGGAACATGTACAGTGGACATGGCCGAAGGACGTGGCCAGTGGCCCTTTAGTGTTTTAAATGATACAGTGGGCAAGGCCGAAGGCTGTGTTCACTTGCCAGGGCTGAAGGCAAAGTTTTAAAAAAAAGAGAGTTAAAAAAATTGGATTCATAAAAAATAACATTGTTTTTTCCAGCTACAGTGAGGTGGGGGCTATAAAGGGGAAATGGCTGAATGCCATGGCTAGTTGCCAGGTAAGGTTTTAAAAAAATACAGTGGACACGGCCAAAGGCCGTGATCATGGGTAAGGACCCAAGGCACTGGCTAGTGGACCTAAAAGATATGCATAGTGTCCACAGTCAAATGCTGTCGCAACATAGTCGGTCCAAAATAAACATATTGGGGTAGTATGCACAGTGAACACGGCCGAAGGCCATGACTGGTTGCCCTTTCACGTTTTAAAAGATTCACTGGGCACTTCTGAAGGCCCTGGCTAGTGGGCCTAAAAGACATGTATAGTGGGTCCAAAACAAATATATTGGGGAACATGTACAGTGGACGCGGCCGAAGGCCATGACTAGTGGCCCTTCAGTGTTTTGAAAGATAGAGTGGGCACGGCTGAAGGCCCTGGCTAGTGGGTGTAAAATACATGTATAGTGGCAACAGCCAAAGGATGTGGCCACCTGGTGGGTCCAAAAGAAACACATTGGGGGAACATGTACAGTGGACACAGCCAAAGGCCATGGCTAGTGGCCCTTTAGTGTTTCAAAGGTCATGGGAAGATTGACTGCTCATAAGGAAGAGGGGTTTCCCTGAAACGCATAGAGCCAACCTAAATTGAATTATTATTTGTATTTTGATTTAATGTGAAATTGTAAACTCATCATATGGTGGAATATTTTATTATGAGCTTACGAAATCTACTTAAAAAGAATATAGTGAAAGTGTGTGTTTTTTTCACTCAAGAAAGTCTAAAAAGTTTGAATTGTAATGGTATGGTACAATTTGGACTTTTGTTTCCAGGGGAGTCCTCTACTTAAATAATCAACATAACATTTAAATATTGACTGGTACCCAGTATCTACAGGTGTTTGGGGGACAGGAGTGACCCATGACTAGTGGGCACTTTATTGTCTGTTCTTATTGTACTCAACCTAGTGCCAGGGTTGATATTCTTCCTTGCACCCTTTATGAATACTAATTTTTGACAAATAGAGTTAATGTAGGTGTGCTACTGACCTTTTGTTTTTCTTGGTATTTACATTTCCTTCCCAGCTATTTCTGTATTTGGGTTGTGTGGCACATAGGTTGTCGGTAGCACCCAGACACAGGCACATTTGAAGACATTATTTTGTATTTTTCTAAAATAAATTCCAAAACTGACAAACATGCTAGAACACTAGCATTTAATGAAGAAGAAGCCAGTCGCATCTTAGGGCTGATTAAAGATATTAAGTCAACTGTGACTACCACAACTAATCCCGATCGGATTTTCATTCAGTTAGAGAGATTAATACAGAGGGAAATCTCTCAAAAATTACATTAAACAATATAAACCCAATATGATCCGTTCAAACGAATACCCAGGGGATTAAGAGTCTACCTTAGACCCGCTTTATGTAAGGACAATCCCGACTTTGTGAAACAGTGGGAACAAATCCTGAACAAGTGTTCATTAGATCTCATTTTGTTAACTATAGAGGATCTCTCAAAATCAGTGACACAGCTTGACGTAGAGATACAGGAATTGACTGAACAGCTATCCAGATTTAAAAGCAATTATGAACTACAGAACATGCTAAAGGATATTAATTGTTCGCTAGAAGGATGTAAAAGTGGCATTGAACAGTGAAAAGTACGAAAGTTCAGGAGAGACACATTAGATAATTCTCAGGATATTGTCTATACATGGCAAGAGAATTACCAAAACATTAGCCCCACACGAGCCAATAGGCCTCAACCCAAGGCACCGGTACAAGAGAACGGAGACTTGAGTAGTGACACACCACCAAGTGGAAAAGAATCACTGAGAAACATTACCTTCCCCATCCCCCGTTGGGGTACAACAACATCCCTAGTGCAAAACATAGAATTTAGCAGCTTGCCATCAACAGGTTTGCACTGTTCCCAAACAGCATCAACTTCTGCAGCCATATCTACGGTCTCCTTTTTTGAAAAAAGAAGAAAACAAGAAGAGGTTTCAAAAAACCTTCAGTCAAAAAACAAAACAATCAATAGTTAGTGGTAAATATTTCTTCCAAACATCTGACACAGAACCAAATGGACATATTAAACTTGGGTTTGTCCTTTGTACCAACATAGATTTCTACACTACTGGAAGAAAGAACCAATTTATACAGGCTCATAAGAAAGATGCGGTTGAAAGTATTTTTTTATCTACAACCACTGCACGAACTACCTGCAACTGTGGAATATTTAGAGCTTTAACTAAAAAGTAATTTTGACCCACAAAGCAACATTGTGGCTCTAAATCTTTTTGAAACCCAAATGACGAGGGACCTTAAGAAAGTTAACTTCAAAAAGACTGTCCATTACAACATTAGGAAACATTAGAGCAAGCTCATCAGAGATCTAGCAGATGACATAACATTATCAATATCAATAAAGTCAGCTGAAAAAGGAGGGTCGTTTTTTCTAATGGATACCAGCTTATATAACTCCCAGTGCATGAGACTACTGAATGACACAGATACTTATGTAAGGATATATCAAGACCCGACCAACTTGATCAGAATAATAATAGAAAGCACATTGGAGAAGCCACTCAATAATGGATAGATTACAAACAAGACACATAGGTTTCTTACGAAAGACTTCCTGATTACACCAGTCTTCTATGGGCTCCCGAAGATCCTCAAGAACAGCAGTCATCCCCCCTCAGACCAATAGTGGCTGGGACAGACAGCATATTTGACTCATTAGCAATCTATTTTGACAAGGTACTACAGCCCATCGTAGAAAAAACGACGACCACCTATTTTAGGGATACATCCAATTTTTTGAGTATTCTCAAAGAGATAGTCCCGTTGATGGATAATGACATTCTAGTATCCTTTGATGTACGGAGTCTCTACACCTCGATTCCCCACGATGGGGTGGTCGAGGCACTGGAATGGGTTCTACTGAAAAGAATATTGCTAGGCTTCAAAAGAATTTGTAATTGAATTTACCAAAATCATATTACACAACAACTTCTTCAGATATGAACCACAATTTTATCTACAAGCATCAGGCACTTCAATGGGGTTCTCTATGGTCCCAGCATATGCACATCTTTTGTGGTCATCCAATCTGGTCATCCAGACTAGTAGTATGGATACGTTTTATAGACAACATGTTTGCTGTCTGGAGATGAGACCAAAATTTACTAGGGGAGTTCTTGACCTTCCTTCACAATATGCAAGATTGTATCAAGTTTACAATGGAGATAGGAACACCAAAATTATATTTCATGGATGTGGAATTAGAACTGAAAGAGGGGGAGTTTATAACAGACATATTTCATAACCCCACAGACGTCAACAATTCTCTTCACTACTTGAGTCATCATCCCATACATCTGAAAGACAACCTCCCATATAGTCAATGTTTATGATTGAAACAAATAGTAATGAAAGAAGAAACATTGAAAGTGGAGAGTGATAAAATGGTGACTAGGTATAATGACAGAGGATATCCGGTTAACATAATGAGACTGCACAGGAGAGAGATATCAATTTTAGAAGAGAGGAGTTATTTCCACCAAATAACAAGAAAGTTGAAATACCCTTTCTGTACATGATAAGATTTTCGAGCCAAAGTCACCAGGTATCGAGACTGATTAGGAAGACTTGTAGACTGAGGGAATTAGACCCTCAGCTCCGCAGTCTTTTTCCCCAACCACCCCTCATTGCTTACAAAAGAGTAAGAAACCTGTGATAAACGAGTGAAGGCAGAAAAAAAATGATAAATACACAACTTACATTAGGAAAGAAGAAAAGTGGCACCTTCCTGTGTTTACAATGTGATGTCATCTTTGATGTCCTGGGTGTTAGTCTTAGCAATGCACGGTGGTGGCGCGAGTTATGGTTGCTTAGCTTACCATAATAGTGAATTTCAGGGTTTTTTCGGTTTTACTTTGAATCATAGCGTCTCTTTAGGCCATACACCCAAGACTCTAGGCCCTGGCCACAACCACTGCAGCATATCACACCCATAGATCACACCCATAGAATCGAATATATCTATCAAATGTTTGAAATCTACAGTTTCTGTACTGTCTGATTTGTATAGTTTGTATGTGAAGTTTTGGCTACGTCATGTTATTAAGATTGTAGAGTTTGGTAACAGGCACTGTAGTATAACATATCCATGGAAGTGAACATTTTGTATTGTGGCGTATGGTTAGATGTTTGCTTCAATGGTTCTGTTATGCAGCAGTATTTATGTGTTCTATTAGAATATACTTACTGTTTGATTTGTTGAGATTGGATATATTTATTTATTTATTTATTTATTTTATTTGTTATAGTTGAAATTAATCAACCTTTCAAATATACATAATCCAAATGTATTTAGAAAAAAGGACAATAAAACCAATAAATAGAACACAACCGACAAACATATCATAATTACATTACACAAGAGAAATTTAAAAAGAAAAAAAGAAAGAAAATAATTTGGAAATACATTTCATTGTTATTTGATAAATTCATGACTTATTATTTCACTAACTTATACTGACTCAAAAGTCACTATCGGTTCCAACTTTAAACTCAAAAGAAAATTAACAGTTGCAATTTGTAATGGCTGATATCCCGAGCCCAAAACAAGAAACCATGACAACTCTTGTGTAGCAAGTTGGAGGTAGTTGCAATGTCGCGCAAAATAAATTTCGCGGAGGGGACGCAGAACTGTGCATTCTGTGATAAGATGCCTCATGGTTTCAGGAGTGTTGTAAGTTGTGCAAAAACGACAAAAATTTCCAACTCCCTGCAGTTGATTCCTTTTATAGAGTAGTTCTCTGGTGCCCCATAAATTGAAACGTAATTTTAGAATATGATGACGGTAATTCGGAGAAGGGCAACGTACTAAATATGAAGGCAGGGTTCGCATTTTCTTATGCGGAAATCTATTAGCGTCAGCATCCTGATACATAAGACAACTCTGTCGAGTTGTAATCCAGTCTATGGCATAAATTTTGCTTTTGGCTGTGTCTGGATTGCAAATTAATAGCTCAATGGATACTTCGGCTTTGATTAGTACCACATAGACAGACATTAGCCATGTCTTAACAAACTCGTGATTTGTTGAAAACATATAAGATGATAAATATTGCAGCAAAATTCGTGATGTGGTTGACATAATGCATTTTCTAAAAAAGGCACATTTGTGCCAATTCAGGATAGCATGTAATGAAATCAGGCCAAGCTCATATCTCAGCCAACTCACCGGGATACAGTTAGGCAGATGCAGAATGTGACGCCAATAATGCGCTTCCCATTTGGCCAAATGCTTGGGTGAAATTTCTTGAAAGGTTTCCAAGCCATATAGTAGGGCCGGGACTATTTTTGCAGTCCAGAACTGCCATGCAGGAAGGACTGAAAATTTGCCAAATTTGTGCATTAAAATAGTTGCCTGAGATATGAAGCCAGTTAGCCTGCATGCCAAACGTGCCAGATGACTTGCGGGAGATTGTACATTCTCAAATACAATTCCCAAATAAGTATATGAGGGCACTCTGCTAATCTGAACTTGGTTCATGTGCCAAATATAAGAAGAGAAACAACGCCTTTTTGGACAAACAGCCACAATTTGAGTTTTTGTAAAATTGACTTTGAGTTCATTATGCACGGTATAAGAGTAAAATGTATCCAAAAGTCGTTGGAGCCCTACTTGAGTCTTTGAAACCAAAACCAAATCATCAGCGTAGAGGAGGGACTGAATTGTGTAACCATTCAATTTCGGTGAATCTGAAATGGTTTTCACTAAATCAAATCTTAAATCTTGAATGAAATAATTAAAAATGGCAGATGCCAATAAACAACCTTGCTTTAGGCCTCGTGATGTAGGAATTTTTCCAGATAACATACCGTCTAAGGTTAGACGAACTGTAATTGAAGTATTGTAATGGAACTGATGTATGATGTCTAACAATGTCTCGGGACACTGATCTCTGTGCAATTTGGCCAACAGAAGCACCCGACTAACTGAATCGAAAGCTGAATTGAGATCAATAAAAGCAAAATAAACGGTTTGCTTTTGGTGAATGCAATGTAATTTGATGGCATTGAGAGTAAATAGGTTTATGGATGTGCCCATGCCCGCTACGAATCCCGTTTGATTTGGATCACGCAGCTGAGCACGGCAAGTCCACGCATTGAATTCAGCCAAAACAATCTTTGCGAATACCTTCCCCGGAGCATCAAGAAGAGCGATCGGCCGATAATTGGCAGGGATGGTACGGTCACCCTTCTTGAAAATGGGGATGATGATCGAGGTCTTCCAAGAAGCAGGAATTTTGCGAATGACCAGAACTTTATTAAAAATTAGAAACAAAATACGAGCCCATTCATGTGGAGAAGACTTAAACATATAGTTAGACAACCCATCTGGTCCTTGGGCTTTCGATGAACTGATTTGTTTGAGGGAAGCTAGAATCAAATCTTCTGACAAACAAAGTTGCCAGGGTGATCGGGAAGCTGATGTATAAAGCAATTTGTCATAGATCGGATCAGCATATAATGTCGAAAAGTGTGAGATCCATTCTTTTTCGGTGACGCCGTTGATCTGAGCGTCTCCCTGTAAGTTGATTTTGGCATTATTCAGCATTTGCCACATCTGTGCCGCATTTTTATTCCTCACTGCACCGAGCCAAGAGACACTGTCATGGTGAAATTGTAAGGATTTCCTCTGTTTGAGCCAGTTTTTATAGCGGCATTTGGCAGTCTTTAATAGCTGATAACAAAATGGACCATGTTGAGCAATAATCTGTTTCTTAATGTTCCTATATTCAGCTTTTAATTTCTTAATTACAGGATCAAAAGTATGTGAATGATAAATGCGATTATGGCGTAAGATCGTGATGTTTTGTCTGTGGGGCTTTAACAGATCATTATAAGATACCCCATTGGTATGCCAATCATTTGCTTCTAGAGTGAACATGAATGAATGTAATTTCTGCGAGGTCCATCTGAGACGATTTCGTGCCGTGTTAATAGATGCTACGTCACGATGGACCTGGCGATGGGATTCATGTTCAAATGTCCATGCAAATTTCACAATTAAAAGACAATGATCACTATTAGGATGTGGACAAATGGTGAGCTCTTGCGCTCTTTGAAACAGAAAAGAGTTCGTGTATATGTAATCTAGAGTGCTCGTGGTTGAACCTCGATGCCAGGTGTAGTGAGATTGAGTGTCACCCTTTATGGAGCCATTTAATCTATATAGGTTCCTTTCAGTCATCAGAGTTGTCCATTTTAAGGCCACTGAAGAAGGTGTTAGTAAATCTCGACAATTCAAGTTAAGGTCCCCCGCAACAATAATGTGGGATACAGATTTCCTAGTTAATATAAGGTTAAGCATTTTATTCATACCTTCAAAAAAAACCTCATCATCCATCATGGACGGATTGCGATAAACATTTATGAGTGCTAATTCTTGAGAATGATCCCAGATGAGGACCAACTGAATCTGGATATCAACTGAGGCCCACGGGGCAATGCAAAAACCACTGGCATGATGTACCCCCACTAATAAGCCTGATGAAGGACGGCCTTTGCTAGACTTGGCAGGAAGAAGGGAAATTTCATAGCCATCCCAAACAGGACAGGCGGTTAGCCAGGTTTCTTGTAAGGCAATTAGATGATATTTGACGGAAAATTGTGCAAAAGTGGAGGGTAAGTGAGAGTGTCCTCTTGTGTTCCAACTCAGAAAATAAGCTCTCTGTCACTTCTGACGTTGATGGTTACAGGTGGGAAATATCATCGTTCTGTACATTACCCGAAGGACGTTGAGCGCCACTGTATATATTGGGTTTATGCCTAAGCTGTTGAATTGGCAAGCGCTCCTTAGCTGGATCTTCTGCAAGGAGAAAACCCATACTGAATAATGACATTTTACATTGCCAGATGGCATCATGAACTAGAGCAGATGGTATCCATAGCCTCACAATTGAATTTGTTAAGTCAGAAACAAATTCAATTTGGTCAATATCATGTGATGCCACCTTTTTCAAATCCTCAATATCTCTAAAAATGTTGAGAACGCTATTACGATTTAAATCATAGCTGGGAAAATTTCCCTCTCTACATTTGAGAATGAGTGTGAAAAAGGAAGCACGCCGTGGATGTAAATGACGTGATATTATCTGACTCGAATTTTTCTCTGGTGCCCACTGTAAGTGGGGCATATCAGGATGATTAGACTCATGATTTCCATGAACACATACACTGGTTGAGTGTTGACTTATAGAAGGCTGCAATGGATGTTGAGTTTCAGCAGCTGCTGTCGATGACCTCAAAGCATTTTGTGCTTGAGCTAAACTATTGGCCAGATAGGCATCTATTTGTTGTTTGAGAGTATGCAACTGTAAAGAAGGAACCAGATCAGCCGGGGGAACTGGCATTTTGGCTTTCTTTTGGTGGCCGAAATCAGTAATATTAGAGTCCATGTTCATCAACGGCCCATTAGTAGTAGAGGAGCTTAAGAAATCTCTATGAAGAGGTATGATGGTCTGACTTGGCTCTCTTGTGTTTGGGACACCTTTGGGCACAAAAAGTCTATGATGTGCTTCATTTTGTGCTTTTAATGTCACCAGTTGTCTGTCAGCCTCTATATTCCGGTCTATGGCAGATATCAATTGGGACAAAGGAGATAGAATATCTTTTGTCGCAATTAAAGACGGCTGTTTAGAATGTTCCGTGGAGGTAAACAAATGTTCTTCTGACAGCATGGCCGGCATTGGAAGTGATGACTTGAAGATCTTGTTTGCTGTAAACGGTATCTCTGTCTGTTGGTGTGTCATCGGCCTACTCTGTCCAAAGTTCAAAGGGTACTCCTGAGCAGCCTTCTTCGATGGTTGAAAGTCTAAGGGGGCACTCCCCGAAGGGCCGGCACGTTTGTAAAGGTGAAAGGCAAAACGTGGGGTTGCTCACTCTGTTGGAGTTTCATTGACCAGCTCTCGCCATCTCTCCCCGGAACTGGTGCGTTCTTAGTGGTGTGTGTCAAGACATGGGGAGGCCCTGGGGGTACAATTTCCCTTTCTTGGTGCGCTGTCGACTTACCCAGGGCTTTAAAAAAGGAATTCAATGTTTTTTTGGTTTGTTTCAGACCAACCATGTTTTTGGTCTTTTTTAGTGCTAAGGGGTTTTTTGGCATGACCTTTGGGTTCCGAACGTTCAAGGCGTCCAGATGACTGCGGCCCAGACCATTTTTTCTAATATCAGATCTTGTCAGAGCTGGATTGGGTATTTTGTTATCTAATGGAATCTGATTTTGTGTCTGTGCAGAACATTTTTGAGGTGCTGATGTTATGTCATAAGAAGCCTCACATGGGCAAATGATACCAGGAATCAAAGGAAGGGCACAAAATCCAGCAATGGGTGCATTAGCAGTATGGGCAGATTTGGCTGCTGGTGATAAAGATGTTATTAGATCCTCGCGTTGTTGCGCGGGATCGGTCATACTTTGCTTACTTGGCGAGGTGATGTTTTTAGCAGCAACAGAGACATAATGAACCGACAACCATCTCATTAAATCGTCAAACTGTTTAGATTGATGAGAGACCTTTGTATCTAGAGATTCAAATAGCTTACACAGGCTCATGAGGGTGGTATTGATAGCAGACACAGCTGGTTGTGTCATAACCATATCGTGTAATCGTGTATCTGTCGATACTTCTTTAAAAGCTCTTGGGGTTGGTAAAACAAAAGAAGGTAACAAAGATTGAGGGGAATGGGAACGAAACCGATCATTTTTAAGAGACATGGTTCCTAATGGATTAGCAGGTGGATAGATCGACATGCTCCCATCCAATATAGACTCATTTTGTGTTGATTCCGTCAATGGATTGGAGCGATCTTGTAGTAAGGGTGGAAAGGGAATTGGTGAAATGCCAATATGGGATGAGGAAAGGCGTGAAACATTTCGCGTCGAGGCCAACATGGTGATATCTGATAGTGGACAAGGATTATTGGTTACACTAGGAGTTTTAAAATGGCTTGGAAGTTCCGTATGTTGCCTCTGTGATCGAATACCAGAGGTTCTCAAGTTCGATGTTGACATGGCAGAAATCGAAACTATAGGATCATGCACATCGTGTTCAAATGAGAAAATAGGCTTGACTTGAAATAATTTCCCCGAATCAATGGCGGAGTGTGCCGAGTAAAAAGGTTGAGGTCCAGGATCTGTTTCCACGACCATACAGGAAGTAGAGCAGGTTTTAGGTAAAAGATAAATATCGGTACTGTGAGGGGGCATATTTGTTGTAAGGCGGTAAGACATTTTTTTTTTTTTTTTTTTTTTTTTTTTTTTCTTTTTCCCCTCTTAACCACTCCGCGCTCTGCGTAATATAGTAATGATAGTCAGGTAACCCACCTCTTCTTGTTTAACCTGGGAGAAGGAGAATCTACCGTGGTGGGCCCCCACAGGGAAAAGGATTCCGCCCCGCCGCTCCGCGCACCGCGAACAGCAAACAGCACTCGCTGTACTCGACGTGTGCGCGGCGCTTGTGCGCGGAAGGCATGGTAGTTATGGATGGTGGGAGGGGCGGAGTTAGTGAGGGACGGCCTCACAGACAGGAAAGGACCTTTAAAAGTAAAAAAAACCAAGAACACAATAAACACTTGCGACCAACGTTGTAATCAAGAAAAGGGAGGGAACATAGTTTATGGCGTGTCACAATAGGACCACCCTTTTTCCCTTTCAAACACTGGGAGGCTCCTAAGAGTGTACACAAGTCAATAGAACCACCCTTTTTCCCTTTGGGACACAGGCAGCTCCTGGGAGTGCACACGCAAGCACTGCCCCTCCCCTGGATACGTATGGTGAGCCCCCGAGAACACAGTCACCTTGGTCAGGCACACTAGGTGCAACTGTAAAAGACGTCCTCCAGGCAGAAAAAAGTTCCGCGTTCACTGCAGCGCAGACGAGCGCAGGCAATCCACACGCAGTCTCCCTCCAACAGCGCAGGCGATCCAAGCAAAGTCTTCCTCCAGCAAACAGCACTCGCTGTACTCGACGTGTGCGCGGCGCTTGTGCGCGGAAGGTGTGGTAGTTATGGATGGTGGGAGGGGCGGAGTTAGTGAGGGACGGCCTCACAGACAGGAAAGGACCTTGGTCAGGCACACTAGGTGCAACTGTAAAAGACGTCCTCCAGGCAGAAAAAAGTTCCGCGTTCACTGCAGCGCAGACGAGCGCAGGCAATCCACACGCAGTCTCCCTCCGACAGCGCAGGCGATCCAAGCGAAGTCTTCCTCCAGCAAACAGCACTCGTGAGTTTGGTAACTGGTGTACATATTATTTTTCAATTTCTGTGATAAAGGAAAAGAGCATGTTAGTGTATGTATTTTATAAAGACTTATTACATTGCATAATAGACATTTCAGCTTTTTTTTACCCTCATATTTAGTTTACAAACCCGTGTGATGTGATATTTGCTCAGTTGCTGTGTTTGTTTTTCAAATCATTGGTTCTGTGGGAAAAGAAAATCCATGTCGGACTGCTAAAGTCTATTTGTTTGTTTGTTTTCAGTGTTCACTTGTTGTTTCTGGCTAATGTTCTTTCTGTTGGCTTGCTGCAGATTTTTGGAGCAGTTAGATACCTGTTGGCGTATTCTAACTGTCTATTTTCTGTTATAATTTAGTGGTATTCATTTATCTGTTTGGTTGTTATAGAATCTTGGGGCAGTTAGATACCTGTTGGCGTATTCTAACAGTTTATAGTTATTTAATTGAATTTTTGTTAATGTTTAAGTACAGATTAGTTATTACTTTTTGGTTTTAAGAAGATAGAATAAGCATTTGTAAGATTTGCTGGTAATCTCTGCTTTAGAGTAATGATACTATCATGACATTTTACAATACCTTTTTTTATATATGCTGTGTAGTGGCCTGCATTGGTTGTGGCTCCTGCATGGTAGATTATACCTATTGTTGTGAAGGTTTTCTTACCAAGTGATACTTGACCATGTGTGAATCCTGTCAGCTTGCAGTTGTTTTTGGTACCATCTGCATTGTAACATAGAAGCATTAGTATTACGTAGTTACTATGTGTTTGTATTAGCAAGGTGGAGCGATTATCTGAATTGCAGGTAGTACATAATCTACGATGGTTTGCATTTTGTACAAGTTGCTGAAATGGAATGTATTCACAATTAGGTATGGATACATACACGAAGCGCTCATTAGGGATTTGTTCCTGTGTCATATTGTTGCAGAGAGTGAATGTATGTTTCCACATGTATGAAATCTGGAAGATTTCATTTACAGGTATGTTTTTGTTTTCCAGTACTTGTAGTAAGTACATTAGAAATTCTTGTGGATCTTCTTGTGAGTTTATAGTGAATTTCACCATTCCAGCACAGTAGTCCAATTCTTGTCTTATTCCATGAACACTATATGTGTTGTCAGGATTGTTTGTTGCGTTTCTATGAAGGACTAACATTTGAAAACACATTTGGTCTGTACTGTGTAAGTAAATGTTGTCAACAATTGGTGGCAATTGAAATAGAGTATTCATTGGTACATTTGCGTAGCAATTTACACCGGTTATATTTGAAAATTTGAATGGAGCAGATAGTCATGTGTCCAAGTCATTTTTTCGGAGTGTGTGTTGCTTCTTTGACGAAGTTCCTGAGTTACTTTGAGTAATAGGTTCTTCTTTGGTTGTGGTAATTGATGAAGTATTAGCTTCTTTTACTCTCTTTGGAGGATTTGCAGTCAGATCCTGTTGCATTTCTGTTTGAATTAGTTTTCTTTTACAATGTTTTCCTTTTTGTGGAACAAGATATGTTTTTAGATGGGGTGTATATTGAACGTAGTCTATTTTATTCAAAAATACAAGGAATATCAGCATTTACTTTACTTGCATCAAAGTTGATTAGAAATAGACCGTTAAGTGTACATGAGCGTGATAGTGCTAAGTAGCTAATGCCTTCTTTAAAGACTGTGTTATCAATATCTATCAATGCTTTGTCTAGGGTAAGACCTTGTGATTTATGAATGGTGACTGCATATGCTAGAGTTAAAGAAAATTGTTCTCTGCGTACGTACATGTCTTTGAAGAGAAGGAATCGAGCTGTTGAGCACCCTATCCTTTTAACTTCTGAAAGTTTGTCAAAGAGAATATTGACAAACTGAATGTTGTTAATACGTGGGTATGTTTGAAAGCCAACAACTGTAACAAGTGCTCCATTAACGAGTCTGTGCTCCACGTCAAGGTTGCGTTTAAGCAGTGCTCTACAGTTTAAGGATAATTTTAATATTTTCTCCAAACCAGTTGTGTTGGAGATAGAATTTTCCAAGGTATTTACTCTTGTTGTGGCTTGTTGACACATGGGTAGTGTCATACCATGTACGTCCAGTTTGATGTGGAGCAAATTTCAATTATTGGTTGCATTTCTTTTTTCAACATTGTTTCATTGAATTAAGGACATACAATTGACATTTTTGTGTGCTAATTGTTCCATAACATCAGTAGCACACAAGTTATTGCCATGAAGTGCATGGATGTGCTGGGTTTTTGATATTATTATATTATCATAATGTGTTTTCCTCCAAAGAGCTCTTTGTAGTGTGTTTTAAGTACTTCTTGCAATCTGAGGTGAATCAAAGATATTAGGTTAGAGACCATGCTCACTTCATCTGTTAGTAGCATTTTCATTTGTTTTAACACTATGTGTAGTTCCATTGTAGTTTCTTTAGAAAGTTTGTAATATTCTAATTTGTTTTGGTGTTCTACTGGAAGGAGTAGTAATCGGTGTAAAGTGACACCACCTATGTTGTAGGGAGCTAAACTTGTGGAGGTAGTTACAACAGCTGACAGTTTGTTGTTTGTCAATTGTTGAAGGAACTTGCTGATGATTTTGATTAAGAATGTTTTGCCTGAACCAGCTTCACCAATGACATATAGTAGTATAGGTTTGAAATTTTGGCAGGTACATTCTTTATTTTCATGTTGTACACCATGTGCAATTTCTTTTGTTACTTCTTCAAAAATGGTGCACTGCTCTTTGTTTAGTTTTGATTGTAGTACAGTTAAGTCTTCTGTATCTTCTTGATAGTGACACATGGTGTTTTCTACTTCTGTCATAGCTAATTCTGCCTCATTTGCTATTAGTGGCTGTCCCAGTGGTTCTTGGCTTCCTGTTACAGAAGGTTGACTACTGTCGGGAGTCTCCTTATCTATTTGTGTCTGAAGTTCTTCGTCGTGTTGCTGTTCATTGTGCAACATTGTTTTGTACTGCGTAAAGTTTACATTGGTGATAGTGATTTCATTTGCTTTGAAAGCGTCTTCATAGGAGTCATAGTCATCTAGTATCTCTTCTTCTTTTCTCCATGGTTTCAAAAGTTGTAGCAGGGACATGTAATATAGTTCTTTCTGTTGAAGAGTTTTTAATGACAATTTGATATGATTAATTAAGCTTTGTTTGGTAAGTTTCACTAAGCTGCCTTCACAATCTGTCACTCTATATCTATTATTTTTGCATACAAAGTTTTGTGATATATGGTATAGACACAAGGTTTCCAAAGTGGTACTCCTGTTCGGGTAGTATGTGTCTAGTAAATTGTTTTTCAAAATGTCTTGGCTGTTGGGATCATTTTTGGCTATTGTTTCTATGTCCTCATATGATTTGAGAACTCTTTTTCTAGATTTAGCAGGACCAAGACTTAGCCATACTATATTTTCAGATTTTCCATACAAAGCAGTACCGGTTAAATGATCTGCAGATTCATAGGAGCCACTTTCTCTATGAGAGAGCGTTTTTATGCCTAAACTGTACAATTTCTGTGATAGTGTTTTGTCTGATGAGAGATCATTCCAGAGGTCTTGAAGCTCCCTTTTTTCTGCTTTTGTTAAGTAGGCTGTAACATATCGTGCAACTGCAGTGGAATTGTCTGCAATGTACTGCACATCTATGTTTGCATTCCATAAGAGGGCAATGATTGCATTGTAATCATTGATATATTTTGATTCTTCTGTTCTTTTTATGTAATACATGTTCTTAGGTGATTTACCTTTAACACTATGTCTAACTGAAGACATGAAGTTGTTCACTTCACCTGTTTCTGTAACTGGTCTAGGGAAACCAAAGCGGCATTTGGTGTAGTATGTCCCTTTGTTTTTGTATTTGCAATGACAATATTTGCCACATTTGTGTCTTTGAAACTGTACAATTTGTGCATGAAGATCACTATTTGTTGCTTTTGATGGAATTTCACAAGTGACACATTTTTCGATAAACTGTAAAACAGGGGAATCACTGTCTTGACCAAATTTAGGAGCATCTTTCATCCATAAAAGCATGTGGACATGTGGTGCTCCTCTGGCTTGGTATTCTTTTCTCCAAAAGAAGTGTTGCACTTCTCCGAGGGGAGGAATAGTTTCATTACAAATAAAGTGTAGCATAGAAATGAAACGATGGTGGAAATATCTTGAAACATTAACATGATCTAGAGAGCAAAGTTCTCCAGGTGTTAGTGTATCCATGTTTGTTTTGTTTTTGTTTGATATGCATAAGAAATCATGTAAATCTTCCCATGCATATTCTGCACAACTTAATGTAACAAACCAAGTGGGTGGGCCAAGGTTTATTATCTTACAACATAAATCTCTGTGACCTCGGAACTAGTACTCTTTCGTACCACACATGTTTGCTAACAGATTTGTAATGCTTGATTGTAAAACCTCATCTTTTTCTTGCACTTTTTGTATTAATTGCGTAGCTGACATATTTTGAAAGTGGGTTCCTGATTTCAATATGTGTGCAACTCCATAACATATAGTTGCTAGTTCACTTTCAAAGAGTAGGTGGAATATGTATTGCACATTTTGTCAAAATCTGGGATCTTCAGAATACATTCGTAATGAGCGGTATTCTGATGCTGTTATCTGAGTGGGTCTATCATCGTACCTTTCTCCTTTGCCAGTAGGAAAGAGTAGAGGAAAAGCACATGCTTCTATACCTTTTTCCCATATGCTCATTGGTGATCCTTTGGTTTGTCGCATTTGGTACGTTTCTAGTGCATCATCTATGGTGTCATTAGAGTGTAATTGATGAATTGTATAATGTTCTAAAATATTGGAGACTGTAGCAGGATCTAGAAGTTCAAATTGACCAGTTTCTGGTGACTCTTGAATTATTTTAGTTGTTTCCCTTAAGTATTCTTAAATATTTATTTATTTGTAGTATTCATTGTTGTCTTTTAGATATTGCAAGGCTAACTTTATGTAACTTTATGTAAGTCCACAAGTTGTTGCCACATTTTTTTGTCTTTTTTTGGTACACCATTTACTAAGACAATTAAAGATTGCTCTATTGGACGTTGCACTCCTAGAGTGTGCACATTTTCTTTCAGATCTAATGGTAAATAAACTACTTTGCCACAAATGCCTTTCACCAATTCAGAGGAGGGTAATTTTGCTGTTTTTGGTTGAAGGCGTATTATTGCTTGAAATGGGTGCTCTGTTTGAATTATGATGCTCTCATATAAATTGAGTTGTTGCAGGGGTTTGGTAGTGGGAATCATTCCAAGTTATTTGTGATAGCACGTGAAGGTGTTTGGTTGTTGTCAAGTTTTGTAGTGCAGTAAATGCAAAGTATTAAGGGGTCAGTTATTTCGTATTTGTTTTCTGCTACAAGGTAGAGAGCTAATTCAAACAATTTGGAATCTTCATTGTCTTCTATTTTGTATGTTACGTCTATAGTTTTTATGTTACTTTTATAAAAAGTTCTGCGGCAACACACACACACATGGTTTGGTACTTCAGCAGAAGTGCTTTTAAATGTTAGTATTTATTTTTTGTATGTGTCTAGTAGAAGGTTGTCATGTGCAGAATTGTTGCTAGTCCTTTTTTTTAGTGGCTTTCACTTCCAAAATATTTTCTCTGGATACAGTCGATTTCTTCTTGTAGGTCTTTGGGTGTACCATGTAGAAGAGTGTTATTTAAATTGGCTAGTCTAAAGCAGGACTTTTAGCATAGTACAGTTTATAGACTAGATTTCTTATAGTTGAATGATGTGTTGATATCATTTTTATATCATGGAAGGTGCTTTTGCAAATAGGTCCTGAAATGCAGGCTAATAAATGTCCTTGTAGTCTGTGTATTTGCGCATTGTACAGGTATCCATATTTTGCAGCACTTTCATTTTGATTTTGTCTTTACCTTTCACATACTGATTGAGGAAATGGCGTAAAGATTTGAAAGATTTTTTGGGAATGTTACACATTGACGTGCATAGCCATTTGTATACTTGACGTTCTGGTTCAGTTGAATGGAGAGGTAATTCTGAATTTTCTGGGGTTATTTTTGTAAGCAGTTTTTCTTGTTCTATTATGGTATTATTAATTTTTTCAAAACCTCATCCACTGCTATGGATGACAATTGTGTTTGTTTGGTTTTGTTTGTATGCTTCTTCAATAAAATATGGTTCTGTGGTCGTGGTGTGACTCCATTCACCTCCACAGATATTTAAGAAGTTATTTTTGTTGACATTCCGTTTATTGAGTAGTTTTTTTATAGTTTAGTAGTTAGTTTTCCTTTTGAGAAGGATTGCACTGTCTACAAGAGCTTCTAGGATCGATTTTCTACGGTAGGTTTTAGGGGTTGTGCATGATTTCTTTCCTGTTTTTATAAGATTCTGAAGGACTCTGTGGCGGAACATTTTTGCAAAAATACTTTTTTTGGTATGGTTACTTGCTAATATATCAAGATTTATAGGAGCAGTTTTCGCAGTAGTGGTAGCCGAATTCTTGTTAAGCATTTTTTGTTTTGTTTTACATTTTGATAGAGGAGGCAAAGTTTCTGTACTAGAAGTTTGTTTTGTTTCGCTAAATGACTTCATTAGCTGTTTTGTTTGAACGTTTTGTACAAACTCTGGTAGAGATGGATGCTTATTTTGGACACTTTTATTTTCATTTGCTCTATTTCTGCGTTGCTTTCTACGGACTTGCTTTTTGGTAGGCATCCTTTGGGGTCTGTTGAAAAAAAAAAAGAAGGTATGGGTTGGGATGTTTTGCAATGCATGTTCGCAGTGTGCATGAGTGTCTGAGTATGATGGGAAAGATGTATGTGGTGGTGTGTGATTGTGCATTGGGCAGTTACAATGAATTCTACTATTTGTGTGTTACTAAACTGCGGTTCAGATGAGAGTAGAAAGTGAGCTAGTGGTGAAAAGAAGCATTAATAGTAAACGTAATGGTATAAAAATAAAACAGTTCTTTGTTTTGTAGTACTAGCATTCGAGTACGTTATTTGTGTTCCAAAAAAACGGGGATTTGTGTGCCATTCTGTCTGCTAATCTCTGTTTAATAAATGGGGATTTGTGGGAAGAATGGTTCAGAAATCACTGTTTTTTTTGGTGCGCAAATTACATGAATGAAGAGCACAGTGTCTTTGAGGAGCACTAAGAATATTAAGGTAGTATTGTACTTAATCTTTTTTTGTGGAATGAGCAGGTTTCTTTCGATATGTTGTTTGTAGTTTAGATGCTGCTGATTTTCAGGATTGTGGTCTTCACTGCAATTGTAAAAGAAAGAAGTTAGTAATTTTGTGTGTTTATAGCACTGTTAATGTAGATGTTCATTTTTATATTTTTGTGGTAGTATTCTTGTTTGATATCTGAACATAGCGTATGCATGCATTTCATTTGACTATGGGCAGCATTTATATTTTATTTACAATATGTTAGTTTGACATGCTTTGCAAATGCGTAGAATTTTAAGTGCATGAAATTCACTTGGTTTTTTAAAGCTGTGTTGTAGATAGCAGACAGGTTTGGAAGTGATAGTTGATTATAGTAGATGGGAAAAATTTCAATAAGTTCATTTTATAGGTAGACATGCCAACAATCGGGAGCCCCAGAGAGGGAGATTTCAGCACAGCAATTGGGAACATTTATTTTTCTCATAGGATTGCATTGGGATTAGCATTAATTTAGGCGGGAGACAGTCAAAAATTGAGTGATTTTTCAATGAAATATCGGGAATCTCGCGCCTAAATCGGGAGGGTCGGCATGTATGTATAGGTTATGCGGGAGAGAGTAAAAAATTGTGCGATTTTTCTATGAAAAATCAGGAGTCTCGCGCTTAAATCAGGAGTGTTGGCATGTATGTATTGGCTATGCAGGTTTAGTGGCATTAGTCTGTTTATATGGATTCATAAGAGTTGTACATGTACTCTGAATAAAATATGCATGCCTGTAGTTTGTAATCATGCATGTGGATATGCATGGAGCTGTAAGTAGAAATCTTCGAGAATTGTACAGTAGTTTTTGTAGTAGGTGCTTTCCAATGATATGAGACTTGTACTCAGAGTGATCAACAGTACATTTGAAGTGCGGAACTCTGATGATGGAGTTTGATGTAGAGTTCTTGGATGTGATTGGTGGATAGTTGTGTGACTGCTTAGCTGTATCCAATGAGGGAATGGCACCAAGAGTGATTTGGAAAGGGTAGAAGGGATGGCTAAGAGTTACGTGACGCACGGACACCGCAGCTGTCTGTGGGTAGGGCATGCCACATCTTGGGTTTTCCAGCAAATCCAGTATGGAAAGGGGACTGTAGGAATCAGCCAATCAGATGTTGACGTTGTGGATTTGTGTAGAAAGAGAGTGTGTGTAGTGAAGATGGCAGAGGTGGAGAAAGTCAGGTTGTTGGTGCTCGGAGATATGTTTGTGTATGGTTTACAGCAGTATTCTAAATGCAGGCATATGGCAAACAATTTCGATGTTAAAGGAGTGGAGGCAGTGTGGAGCGCTGTGCCTGATTGCAATGTAGAGCCGATTCTCCAAGTGTGTAAAGATATGCGTAGTATGAACAGTCCCCATCTGGTAGTTTTGCACTATGGTGCTTTCCATTTGGGCTACGTGAGTGCCCCTACTTTGTTGGCAGATTTGGAAAAGTTGATTCAAGCAGTAATGAACATCCTTCCAAATGCGAAAGTAATTTTTTCTAGATTACTACCTAGGGCAATATGGGACAATAGTTCTGTTTTTTGTCCTCAGCAAAACATTGCTAGGTGTGTAATCAATCGAGGCATGCGTGCTTTCATGGTTAGAGCTGGTATGTTTTTCTGTAACAATGAGAATATTGATTCGAGTAATGCTGTTTATTTTGAAGAAGATGGTCGTTCTTTATCTTTTTTGGGAAATGCCATGCTGTTTTGGAATTTAAGGGATACTTTGGAGAAGGTTATGCAAAGATTTTAGTTGTAAAGTAAGAAGAAAAAACCCCCCAAAAAATACAAAATAACAGGTGTCTGTTAGGCATCTGCAAAAAAAACAAAAAAAATGGCTCTTTTCAGAGCCCACCTCAAAGGGGAAATGGGGCACACTATTTAAATGTATATTCACCACGCTCAGATCTTCGATATGTCCGCGGACATGGCGGTAGTCAGCAGACAGTGCGTATTACATACATGGATTCTGGGGTGGAGAGGCATGCAAATGAGAATGTGCAGAGCTAGGGATTGGTCAGAAACGTTTAGTGGGTGTGTTGTGTAAGGAGAGATTTTGTGAGAACGTCGTTTTCCTGAGAGAAGAACAGATAGCTATGGCTGTGTGTTTTCGAAAACAGATTATCTCGATTTTGGGAGACTCATGGATACATTGGTTGGAGGTGCATGCAGAACATTGTGGAGTAGCTGCAGATCTTGGATTCCCTCATGTGGAAGTGCACTGGCATTGAGTGCGTGGAATGAAGTGGCTGGACTTGGTACCTCTCTGTGCTACTTTAGAGACAGAGCATCATCCAGACATAATTATAATTCATTGTGGAGGGAACAGTTTAGGGCATGTGTCTGGAATTTCTTTGCAATTTCCAATGAAAGAAGGACTTGAGAATGTCATGGACATGTTCCAAATTCCCAAGTAATTTTTTCTCGTACTGCGCAAAGACAAATGTGGCTGCGTTCTTCTTCATTTGGTCCACAAATGGAGAAAGCGAGGCGCAATGTCAATAAGGCTGTTTGTGCCTTTCTAAGAGATGTTGGCATGCCCTCTTTTCACAATGAAAATATTATGTTTCGTAGCACATACATTTTTCGCAGAGATGGATTCCATCTTACATATGCTGGCAATCAGATTTTTCTGAGAAATGCACAAAATGCATTGCAACCTTTTTTGGAATTATAGTCATCTATTTTGCAGTAGATTTTGACGATTCCAAGTTTTTCAAACACACAAAACATCACCTAAAGGCTCTTTTCAGAGCCACCACTTCCTCCCAGAGAAAAGTGGATTGGTTTTGCTAGGGCAGCACCCCAAAATTCTATCTGTCCTAGGTCTGTCTGCAGACTTTCAAAAAATGTGTGGGGCCCTGTACTGTTTATTTGACACTTCTATTTTTAAACTGTGAAAGGCGGCTCTGAAAACAGCCTTTTTTCTGGATTTCTAGGAGAGTAGGGGAAAGGAGGGTCTTCTGGTGGTCCATGACCATAGTCTCGAAAGCACTTCGAAGACTCTCCCCCCTGCAGAGTACTGCGTCGCACTACATACACAATATTGTGACCCTCGAAAGGTAAGGGTCAACAGCATCGCAAATGGCCTGTGAAGCAGCTGGAGGTATGCGCTCTCCCACAGGAGTGTCTCTTGTGGTGAGAGGAGCATAAATGGAGGATGCTGTAGAGGAACTCTACCTACTACGTTTATCACAAGGTACAAACTTGCGAATGTCATCACTGTGGAACGAAGTTAGGTGTCGCTTCATGGATGTCATACCAAAGCTGTACGAACCACGTCTCCTATGACTCAGCAATAATTTGCACTGGTTACAGGTGACCTTGTTCGTACATGCTTTTGGTACGTTACCATGAATGGTAAACAACCGCCACACCCAAGACTCCCAGCGAGTGCTGGTAGTTGGGCCTTCCTCTACCTCATCCTCTTCATCCTCGTCCTCTACATCCTCAAGCCTGTTCCCCTCTGCAGGCCCTTGAGGAGGTGGTGGTGGTGGAGGGTTTGGGGGTGGTGCTAAGGCAGATGTACCAACAGCAGCCATGGATGCCATTAGGGTTGATGAGATAATCTCAGCAAGAGCAGCAAAGGCGGCAAAAGTCAATCTGCAATAGCCAGAATTACAATGAAGATCAGCTCTGGGGTGTGGCCTTTTATAGGGGCAGAGGGGTGCGTCTCACGACCATATCGAACACTCAAAAGCATTCAAAAAGTTTTAAAAAGTATGTGGAAATTGTCTGGGAGATGTGAAATGGTGAATTATACTGTAAAATAATTTGGATTGTCTGAATAACAGAGTCCGCAAATTAGGACACACGCTCAGCGAAGGGAACGGGTGTCCGCAGGACACCAAATGCACAGAAACGGTTGTGTGCATGCGCGCGGGTGTTCTACGGACAGTGTTCGGGTCCTGAAACTAAGTCAAAGTGCGACAGTTACAGACAGGCGCCATGTTCGCAGGACTTAAGGGTGTAGTGCGCATGTGCGTAGATGTTCTGCAGACTGTATGGCTAGGAATAGTGTCCTTAGGACACCTCCATTTTTGTTTGACTACGGACATCCCAGACACCGGGTGTGTTCTTAGGACAGTTCCATCTTGGTTGCGAAGGGTACGGAGAGGTAGAGTGTCCTTAGGACACCCCCATTTTGTTCATTTACGGAAATCCTAGACACCGGGTGTATTCTAAGAACAGTTCCACCTTGGTTGCGAATGGTACGGAGAGGTATAGTGTCCTTAGGACACCCCCATTTTGTTCATTTTCTGACATCCCAGACAGCTGGTGTGTTCTAAGAACAGTTCCATCTTGGTTGCGAATGGTACGGACAGGTGTAGTGTCCTTAGGACATCCACATTTTGTTAATTACAGACAGGCCGGACAGGCGCACTGTCCGCGGACATTTTAAATGCTTTTTAAAAAAATAAGACACAGAGAATTTCATTAAAAGAAACATAACATTTTTTTATTCTATACATATAAACAATTTATGAACGAGAGGGGGAAGCAGAAAATGATACAAATATAGGGGAATTAGGGGTTTGGAGAGGATGGATGGGAGGGGATGAAGGGATGGAAGCCTCATCAAAACGTTTATCTTGACGTTCGGGATTTGGGGATAGTTCACTGGGACATGGAGAGGGGGCACAGGTACAGGTGGGACAATGGTACTTTTTTTTTTCTTTTATGTGGTCCTCCACTAACTGTTTCAAACCATTGAAATTTTCCTTGAGCATGTCTATTTTCTGTTCCATGTGTTCCAATGTGTCTTTTGGTGTCATATTTTCAATGTTTGTATGGTCTGTTAAAAATAAGTATATATGTTAAGTACACATAAAGTAACAATTATTAATTTGCTTATATAGAGAAGTGTCTACCATTTTCATCACTGTCTTCAGACATTTCCTCACGTGAAAAATGTCCTCAAGCCACTCCAAAGTACTGCACATTTCTGCAGTGTTTATATGGTATGATAGAACAATTTCAAATACCCCCTGAGTGTTTAAGTAGTGTTGATGTCGTCCGTGACCGTCCACCGGCATCAAAATCATTAGCGGGGTGTTCGGTATGTTCTATGTTACATGTATATAAAGTAAGGGGATCGTACTAAACATCTATCAAATTCACACTAATAAAATGTATATTCAGTAAATAAATCCAGGGCCGTAATGAGGCCCCTTGACTGTTACTGAGCAAAACCATGTGGCCTAGATATGTCAGTTTAGGAAAAAAAGGGGGAGCCGGACATGTGATGTCATCAGTGATGTCATCAACGACATTTGTGATGTCCTGGGTGTTAGTGTTAGCAGTGCACGGTGGCGCGAGTTATGGTTGCTTATCTTACCATAACTGCCAAATTTCAGGGGTTTTTCGGTTTTACTTTGAACCATAACGTCCCTTTAACAAAGTTTTTTCACTGAATTTCGTAGGTTTTTAGCAGCGTAACTTAACCTTAACGTCCCTTTAACAAAGTTTTTTCACTGAATTTCTTAGGTTTTTAGTAGTGCAACTTAACCATAACGTCCCTTTAACAAAGTTCTTTCACTGAATTTCATAGGTTTTTAGTAGTGCAACTTAATAATAATGACTTTGACTTTATATACATGTCATATGGAACTGACTGAATCTCTTCTACTGTACTTGATGTCCGCGAACTAATTTCATGTTCGCGGACATGTTCGAAGAACAGTACCACTACCTAAAAACTCTGGGGAGGTATGTTTGATTGTTATATCATAACATAGGAACATTTAACAAATTCAAAAAGGAGCACACAAACACATTATATGTACTAATACATAAGAAATGTAACCCATATATACAACACACTAACCATTCATTTAAATGCACTATGTTCTAAAATGGAATATACCACAAGAAGATAAATTGGCTTCCAACATAATTACCTCACAAACACGACAGAACTGAGAACAAGAGCAGACCCACTGAGTACATAGGACATATCTTACCTGAAATAGTAAGTGTACTTAATTTTATTCATATATTTATAAACTTTCTGTATTAGATAAAAAAAATATTATCTTTTTTTTTTCTCACAGAAATGTCTAGTACTCTGGAATGGCTAGAGGAACATTTCCCACATGAAGAAATGTCACAAGATAGTGAAACTAATGGTAAACACTTTATAATATAAACCATGTAATTATTATTATTTTGTATACATTTAACATATATATATTTTTTTTTGTACAGAGCATACCAAAATAAAAACCTGTTATGGAAAACACTTTTCACAGTATAGAAGAAAAAATGGATTTATTGTTGACTAATTTTAATAATTTGAAAACGTTTGTGGAAGATCATTTTAAACCAAAAACCTCGTAGCATTGCCCCACATGTACCTGTCCCTCCTCACCATATCCCAGTCAATTATCCCCAAATCCTCTCCATAACCCAAAACGTTTTGATGAGACTTCCATCCCTTCTTCACCTAATAACAATCATGTTGAAACCCCTAATTCTCCTGTTTTTGTTTCTGTTTCTGCCTCACCTTCTCTGTCATAAATTATTAATATATGTTAAATAAAGTTTAATTTTTATATTGTGTTGTAAATAGTTTCATTTTTTTTTTAAAAACAATGTAGGTGTCCGCGGACAGTGCAGGTGTTCTAAAATGTTCGTAAATAAACGAAAATGGAAGTGTCCTGAAGAACACTATACCTGTTCGTACTGTTCGCTAGCAAGTTAAAACTGTTCTAAGAACACACACGGTGTCCTGAAATGTTCGTAAAAAAAAAATTCAAGTGT
The DNA here is from genome assembly GCF_040938575.1 of Ambystoma mexicanum. Lineage (NCBI taxonomy): Eukaryota > Metazoa > Chordata > Amphibia > Caudata > Ambystomatidae > Ambystoma > Ambystoma mexicanum. The sequence goes on along the minus strand of NC_090924.1, from coordinate 1,114,437,523 downwards.
CCTAAAGAACACTATATCTGTCCGTAGTGTTCGCTATCAAGTTTAAGAACACAATTGGTGTCCTGAAAGGTTCGTACATAAACGAAAATGGAGGTGTCCTGAAGAACACTATACCTGTTCATAGTGTTCGCTAGCAAGATGAAACTATTCTAAGAACACACGCGGTGTCCTGAAATGTTCGTAAACAAAAAAAATTAAAGTGTCCTAAAGAACACTATATCTGTCCGTAGTGTTCGCTATCAAGTTTAAACTGTTCTAAGAACACAATTGGTGTCCTGAAATGTTCGTACGTAAACGAAAATGGAGTTGTCCTAAAGAATACTATACCTGTTCGTAGTGTTCGCTAGCAAGTTCAAACTGTTCTAAGAACACACGCGGTGTCCTGAATTGTTCGTAATTAAACGAAAATGGAGGTGTCTTAAAGAACACTATACCTGTCCGTACTGTTCGCTAGCAAGTTGAAACTGTTCTAAGAACACAATTGGTGTCCTGAAATGTTCGTACATAAACGAAATTGGACGTGTCCTGAAGAACACTATATCTGTCCTTACTGTTTGCTAGCAAGTTTAAACTGTTCGAAGAACACACGCAGTGTCCTGAAATGTTCGTTTCACGTGTGACGCATTTTTAATTACTTCAGGACCCGAACAGTGTCCGTAGAACATCAACGCGCATGCGCTAACCAATCTCCATGCATTTGGTGTCCTGCGGACATGCGCTTCCTTCGCGGACTTGTTCGCGAACGCATCATATGACCGCACCCACGCTGATCGTGTGTTCTGAATGCGGACACTGTTCGTATCCCCGAACAATTTAAAAGTACATTTTCAATTAATCCATAATATTTTTCAATAAAATCTCACCATGGCACAAGTCCCACAAAGTAATCCTGAGTTTCTACATACCTTTTGAAACTTTTTGAACTTTTTTTTGTGTTCGATCTGTCTGTGGACAGCACGCATGTCCGCTGACCACGCACAAGCACCCCTATAAAAGACCACGCCCTAGAGCTTATTCTCATTGTGTTTCTGGCTATTCTTCAGAACACAGCGATTTTTGCTGCCACCTGCAGATTACACCATCATCAAGATGGCATCCATGGCTGAACTACTGCCTCCTGGTGCTGCACCTGCTTCAGCACCACCCGCACCCCCTCCACCACCACCACCTCCCCAAGGGCCTGAAGAGGGGAACAGGAGTGAGGATGCAGAGGAGGAAGAAGAGGATGATGAGAATGAGGTAGAGGAAATCCCTACTACCCGCACTAGACGTGAATCTTGGGTGTGGCGGTTATTTACCATTCATGGGAATGGTCCTAAGGCTTGTGAGAACCGTGTTACCTGCAATGAGTGTAAAATGATACTCAGTCTCTGGAAGCACGGTTCGTACAGCTTTGGGACCACGACCATGAAGCGACACCTGAGGTCATTTCACTCTGGGGCTATTCGCAAGGTTGTACCTTGCGAAGAACGTAGTAGGTTGATTTCCTCTACTTCATCCTCTGTTTCTGATTCTGTCACCACAAGGACCACCTCTGTGGGACAGTGTCTTCCTCAAGCTGCCTCACAGGCCATACAGAAGTCTGATGACTCTTACCTTTCGAGGGTCACAGTTGTATGTATGTACTGTGACACAGTACTCTGCAGGGGGGAGCGACTTCGGAGTGCTTTTGAGACTATCGTCTCAGAGCACGAGAAGATCTGCTCACTACCCAAATTAAAACCACTCTACATCTTCCTCTCTCAGCTCGCCCTTTCTTATCCCTGTGGTTGGTGTCCCCCCTTTTACTTTCCTCTCCTCTCCTAGTGTGTCGTGTATAAAAAACAAAAAAAAATACAAAATATCAAAAATCCCAAAAAAAATAAGGCTCTTTTCAGAGCCGCCTTTCACAGTTAAAAAATAGAAGTGAAAATAAATGAAGCAGGGCCCTTTGTATTTTTTAGAAGTCCGTGGACAGTTCGCGAACATTTAAAAAATTGGGTTGCTACCCTATCACAAACATTGCAATTTTCTCTCGGAGGAAGTGGTGGCTCTGAAAAGAGCCTTTGGGAGGTGTTTGTAAGTCAAAAATTATAAATGCTTAACACCTACTTCAAAATGGATGTTGTAATTCCAAAAAAGGTCGCAATGCATTTTGTACATTTCTCAGATAATCTGATTGCCACCATAAGTAAGATGGACTCCATCTCTGCAAAAAATGTTTGTACTACGAAACAGAATATTTTCATTGTGAAAAGAAGACATGCCAAAATCTTTTAGAAAGTCACAAACAACTTTATTAACATTGCGCCTTGCTTTTTCCATTAGTGGACCAAATGAAGAAGAACAAAGCCACATTTGTCTCTGCGCAATCCGTGAAAATATCACTTGAGAATTAGGAAACATGTCCATAACCTTCCCAAGTCCTTCTTTCATAGCAAATTGCAAACAAATTCCAGTCACATGTCCTAAACTGTTCCCTCCACAATGAATTACAATTATGTCTGGATGTTGCTCTGTCTCCAAAGTAGCACAGAGAGGTAGCAAGTGCAACCACTTCATTCCACGTACTCCATGCCAGTGTACTTCCACATGTGGGAATCCAAGATCTACAGCTACTCCACAGCTTTCTGCATGTACCTTCAACCAATATATCCATGAATCTCCCAAAATCCATACAATCTTTTTCCTAAAACACACAGACACAGCTATCTGTTGTTCTCTCAGCAAACACAGTATATGAGAAACTCTCTTCTGGCACAACGCGCCCACTAAACTTTCCTGACCAATCCCTTTCAGTACTCATTCTCATTTGCATGACTTCTGAACCCAAAAATCCCCGGATGTAACTCCCGATGTCCGCGAACTACCGCCATGTCCGCGGACAGATCGTAAGATGAACAGCCCTTCTACCATTTCCAATTCACTCTCTCTGCCATTCCCTCATTGGATGTAGCTAAGAAGTCACATGACCATGCACCAATCACATTCAAGACCTCTACATCTAACTGCATCATCATAGATCAGCACTGCACATGTACTGTGAATCTCTCTGAGTACAAGTGTCATATCATTGGCAAGCACCATCTACCAGAAATACTGTACAAGTCTCCAAGATTTCTACTTGCAGCTCCATGCATATCCATATGCATGAACACAAACTTCAGGTATGCATATTTTCTGTACAGTAGATGAACACATTTTCAAACCGACTTTTACCTTGTATAATCTGTAAAATGAATTTACTATCATTTTTTCAATTTCCTAAAATCAACTATCACTTATAAACCTTTATACTATTTACTTTCTTTATACACACACACTCAAATCATGTTAAAGTAACATTTTTTAATTAAATATATAGACTACATATATTCAAACAAAATTGCATGCAAGCACAATCTATGTTTAAATCTTTAAAAAAATACTTATACAATTTCATATTTTTTGTTTTTATTTATTTATTTACTTAATTACTTTAATGTAGACATGACATTGAGGCGCTATTACCTAGAACAGCTTAGTTACAGAAATAGTGGTATTCACTGGTATATTATAGATTTCACAAGACATAGTAAAGATATTTCTTTTGCTACAGTTAGTCATTCAATACAATGTGTTCATTAAGAACATATCATATGTACTGAACTGATGCAATGTATCTTATGTAAATAAATCAGTTTAATGGTTTTGAAGAAGTCGCTGAGGATTTCAATTAAAAAAATCAATATCTAAATTAAAAACAGTGCTATATACAAACAAAGTTACTAATTTGAATCTTTTACAATTGCAGTGAAGACCAGTCTCCTGAAAAGAAGCAGCCGAATTCGAAGAACAAAGAAGAACTAAGAAGTTACCTGTTAATTTAAGAAAAAAGTAAGTAGAATATCACCATAATATTTGTATTATTACTCAAACATACTGTAAAGTTAATACAAGCTATTTCTGTGCCTAAAAATAGAGATTGTGTACCATTTTGTCCAAAAATCTCCATGTCTTAAACAGCGATTTACAGCCAGAATGGCCCACAAATTCCTATTTTTGGACACACAAATTACCAAACTGAATCGCTAGAATTTTCATATTATAGAACAAACAACTGTTTTAATTGTATACATTAGATTTACTATTTGTACTTTTCCACACCACTAGCTTACTTTTTTTTTTGTCATTTGAACCCCAGTTTAGTAACACATAAATTCAAGAATACCTATCCCTACGAGTTGTAGTTCCCAATGCACAATTACACACCATTACATACATCTTTATCATCTTACTCAAACACTCAGGCACACAGCACACATACATTGCAGAACACCCCAACCCATACCTTCTTTATTTTTTTCCAACAGACCCTAAAGAATGCCTACCAAAAGTCAAGTCCGTAGAAAGCAACACAGAAGTAGAGCAAATGAAAATAAAAGTGTCCAACATAAGCACCCATCTGTAGCAGAATTTGTAAAAAAAGTTGAAACAAAACAGCTAATACAGGGCCTCATTACACGGATGGCAGTAAGGCTTTACCGGTACCGGTATTTTACCGGTACCAGTAAATCCTTACCGCCTTACTACGAGGTCCCTTTGCAGGTTGGGGAATTTAACGCCTGCTTTTTGCAGGCATTAAAAACCAACCCGCAAAGAGACCATGGAGCTAATTACGGTACCGCAATTTGTGGTACCGTAAATAGCGCCTTCCCTATTCCCATAGAGCCCTATGGGGCAAAAATGGGAATGGGGAAGGGCAATGGTGGAAGGGGGAATTACCGCCCCGCCAACCTTGGAATAGGGCGGAAATTCCCCTTTCCACCAAGGCGGTGCCGGTATTTTACCGGCATGAACCATGGCGCTAATAGCGCCATGGTTCACCGCCATCCGTGTAATGAGGCCCACAGTCATTTAGTGAAACACAAGAAGTTTCAAGTACAAAAACTTTGCCTCCTCTATCAAAATGTAAAACAAACCAAAAAACAATTAACAGAAAATCAGCTATCACTACAGATAAAACTACTTCTTTAAATTTTAATATAGTGCAAAGTAAGCATATCAAGAAAAGTATTTTAGCCAAAATGTACCGTCACAAAGTCCTTCAAAATCTTATAAAAACAGGAGAGAAATCAGGTTCAATGCTTAAAACCTATCGTAGGAAATTAATCTTAGAAGCGTTAATGGACAGTGCAATTCTTCTCAAAATAAAGTTATTTATTTTACTGTTAAACAAAATGAAAGCACTAACAGAACTAATAACTAAATTACAAAAAAGACTTCTCAATAAGCGAAATGTCAACAGAAAGAACTTCTTAAGTATCTGCGGAGGTGAATGGAATCACACTACGAGCACAGAACCATATTTTAATGAAGAAGCGTACAAACAAAAGCAAACAAATACAATTGCCATACATAGCAGTGGTCGAGGTTATGAAAAAGTGAATAATACCATAATGGAACAACAAGTACTCCTTACAAAAATATGCCCTGAAAACTTAGAATTACCCCTACATTCAACTGAATCAGAACGTCTAGTGTACAAATGGCCATGCACGTCAATGTGTAACATTCCCAAACAATGTTTCAAATCTTTACGCCAATTCCTCAATAAATATGTAAAAAGCAAAAACAAAATCAAAATTAAATTACTGCAAAAAATGGATACCTGTCCAGTGCGCAAGTACACAGGACTACAAGGACATTCATTGGCCTGCATTACAGGACCTACTTGTAAAACCACTTTCCATGATATCAAAAGAATATCAACACATCATTCAACTATAAGAAATCTAGTCTATAAACTGTACTATGCTAAAAGTCCTGCATTAGCACAAGCAAATGTTAATAACATCCTTCTACATGGTACAGCAAAAGACCTACTTGAAGAAATTGACTATATCCGGAAAAAATATTTTGGAAGTGAAAGCCATTTACAGAATGAAATAGCTTTAAACCAATTAAGCAACAATTCTACACATGGCAACCTTTTGCTAAACACATACAAAAAACAAATACTAAAATTTAAAAGTACATCGGCTGAAGTACCGAACCATGTATGTGTATGTTGCCGTAGAAATTTTTATAAAAGGAACACAAAAACTGTAGACCTATCATACAAAATAGAAGACAATGAAGATTCTAAATGGTTTGAATTAGCTCTCTACCTTGTAGCAGAAAACAAATACGAAATAACTAAGCCCTTAAAACTTTGCAGTTACTGCACTACAAAATTTGACAACAACCAAACTCCTTCACGTGCTATCACAAATAATTTGGAATTATACCCAGTACCAAAACCCCTACAACAACTTAATTTATATGATAGCATCATAATTCAAACAGTACACCCATTTCAAGCAATAATACGCCTTCAACCAAAAACAGCAAAATTACCTCCCTCTGAATTGGTAAAAGGCATTCGTGGAAAAGTAATTTATTTACCATTAGATCTAAAAGAAAATGTGCATACTCTAGGAGTGCAAAGTCCAATGCAGCAATCTTTAATTATCTTAGTAAATGGAGTACCTACAAAAGAGAAAAAATATGACAACAGCAGGTAGATTTACATACAGTTAGACAAGCCTTCCAATATCTTAAAGAGAATAATGAATATTACAAAGAAATTAATATTGAAGAAAACTTGAAAGATACAACTGAAATAATTCAAGAAACACAAGAAGCTGGTCAATTTGAGCTATTAGATCCTGCTACAATATCAAATACTTTAGACCATTATACAATTCATCCTTTGCACTCTAATGACACCATAGAAGATGTACTGGAAACGTACCAAATGCGTCAAACAAAAGGATTGCCAATCAGCATATGGGAAAAAAGTATAGAAGCACGTGCTTTTCCTCTACTCTTTCCTACTGGCAAAGGAGGAAGGTATGATGATAGACCTATTCAAATATCAGCTTCAGAATACCGCTCATTACGGATGTATTCTGAAGATCCCAGATTTAGACAAGATGTGGAATACATATTCCACCTACTCTTTGAAAGTGAACTAGCAACTTTATGTTACGGAGTTGCACACATATTAAAATCAGGATCACACTTTCAAAATATGACAGCTACACAATTATTAGAAAAAGTGCAACAAAAGGATGAGGTTTTACAATCAAATATTACAAATCTATTAGAAAATATGCGTGGTACTAAAGAGTACTGGTTTCGACGTCATGGAGATGTATGTTGTATGATCAGAAAACTTGGCCCACCCACTTGGTTTGTTACATTAAGTTGTGCAGAATATGCATGGGAAGATTTACATGATTAGTTACGCATATCAAATAAAAACAAAACAAACATAGATATACTAACACCTGCAGAACTTTGTTCTTTGGATCCTGTTAATGTTTCAAGATATTTTCACCATCGCTTCATTGCTATGCTACATTTTATTTGTAATAAAACTGTTCCTCCCCTTGGAGAAGTGCAACACTTCTTTTGGAGAAAAGAATACCAAGCCAGAGGAGCACCACATATCCACATGCTTTTATGGATTAAAGATGCTCCTAAATTTGGTCAAGAGTGATGCCACTGTTTTACAGTTTATTGAAAAATATGTCACTTGTGAAATTCCATCAGAAACCACAAATAGTGATCTTCATGCACAAATTTTACAATTTCAAAGACACAAATGTGGAAAATATTGTCGTCGCAAATACAAAAACAAAGGGAAATACTACACCAAATGCCGATTTGGTTTCCCTAGACCAGTTACAAATACAGGTCAAGTGAACAACCTCATGTCTTCAGTTAGACATAGTTTTAAAGGTAAGTCTCCTAAAAATACATATTACATAAAAAGAAAAGAAGAAGAAAAATATATCAATGATTATAATGCAATCATTGCCCACTTATGGAATGCAAACATAGATGTGCAGTACATTGCAGACAATTCTACTGCAGTTACACGATATGTCACAGCATACTTAACTAAAGCTGAAAAGACAGAGCTCCAAGACCTCTGGAATGACCTGTCATCAGATAAAACAGTGTCAACCTTTGGCAACATTTCCAATACAGAGAATTAACAGAAAACATGAGGCAATCTGCAGATCTCACTTATGGCAACATTTTAAAAAGTATCAGAGTTGGTATACTTTCTAAAGAAGCACAAGCAATATTGAAAACCCGGCACATTAATGCACTTTATGGCGATAATGCATGTGCTACAGATGTTATGGAACAATTAGCCCACAAAAATGTCAATTGTATGGCCTTAATGCCAACTCTTGCAAGCTGTTTCAAATTCAATGAAATCATGCTAAGTAAAGAAATGCAACCAATCATGGAAATTAGCACCACAGACCAACTAGATGTACATGGTATGACACTACCCATGTGTGACCAAGCCACAACATGACTAAATAGTTTAGAAAAATCAATCTCAAGCACAGCAGGCTTAGAAAAGATATTACATGATCCTTAAATTGCAGAGTAATGCTTAAACGTAACCTTGACTTGGACCAAGGACTAGTTAATGGAGCACTGGGTACAGTTGTTGGCTTTCAAACATACCCACGCGACAACGAAATTCAGTTTGTTAATATATTCTTTGACAAACTTTCAGAAGTAAAAAGGATGGGACGCGCAACAGCTAGATTCCTTCTCTTCAAAGATATGTATGTACGCAGAGAACAATTTTCTCTAACTCTTGCATACGCAGTCACGATTAATAAATCACAAGGTCTTACCCTAGACAAAGCAATGTTAGATATTGGTAACACAGTCTTTAAAGAAGGCATAAGCTAAGTAGCACTATCACACTTATGTACACTTGACGGTCTATTTCTAATCAACTTTGATGCAAGTAAAATAAACGCTGATATTCCTTGCATTTTAGAATACAATAGACTTCACTCACTATACACCCCCCACCTAAACACATATTCTGTTAAACAAAAAGTAAAACGTTATAAAAGAAAAATAAATCAAACAGAAATGCAACAGGATGTCACTGCAAATCCTCCAAAGAGAGTAAAAGAAACTAATACTTCATCAAGTACCACAAGCAAAAAAGAATCAGTTAGGGAAAGTAAACCAGGTACTTCTTTAAAGAAGGAAGACAAACTCCAAAAAAAGCAGTTAGATACAGAACTACCTGGACCATTTAAATTCTCAAATATAGTTGGTGTAAGTTGCTACGCAAATGTAGCAATGAATATTCTATTTCAATTACCACCAATTGTTGACATCATTTCCTTACACAGTACAGACCCATTGTGTTTGCAAATGTTAGTACTTCACAAAAATGCAGCAAACAATCCTGACAACATGTATAGTGTTTATGGAATAAGACAACAATTGGACTACTGTGCTGGAATGGTGAAATTCACTATAAACTCACAGGAAGATTCACAAGAATGTCTAATGTACTTACTACAAGTACTGGAAAACAAAAACATACCTATAAATGAAATCTTTAAGATTTCATACATGTGGAAACATACATGCACTCTCTGCAACAATGGGACACAAGAAGAAATCCCCAATGAACGCTTCATATATATATATCAATACCAAATTGTGAATCCTTTCCATTTCAGCGACTTGTACAAAATGCAAACCATGGTAGATTATGCTCTAACTGCAATTCAGATAATCGCTCCACGTTAGTAATACAAACACATAGTAAATACATAATATTAATGCTTCTACGTTACAATGCAGATGTACCAAAAACAACTGCAAGCTGACTGGATTCAAACATGGTCAAATATCACTTGGTAAGAAAACCTTCACAACAATAGGTATAATCTACCACGCAGGAGCCACAACCAATTCAGGGCACTACACTGCATATATAAAAAAGAAATGTGGATGGTTTGAATGTAATGATAGTACCATTACTCTAAAGCAGAGATTACCAGCAAATCTTACAAACGCTTATTTGATGTTCTTAAAACCAAAATTTGATAACTAAACTGTATTTAAACCCTAAGTAAACTTGTGTTAAAAAAATATAAACTGTTAGAATACTCCAAAAGCTATCTAACTGCTCAAAGATTCTACAACAACTAATCAGATAAATGAATACCACTAAATTAGACCAAAAAATACACAGTTAGAATACGCCAATTGGTATCTAACTGTCCCAAAATTTAACAATATTGAAATAGATAAATCAATACCACTAAAATATATTAAAAAAAATAGTTAGAATACTCCAATTGGTATCTAACTGCCCCAAAATGTTATAATATCCAAACAAATAAATAATATGTTACTGCTCCAAAAAAAATGCAACAAGCCAAAGTAGAAAGCATTAGCCAGAAACAACAAGTGAACACTGAAAACAAACAAACAAACAAACGGTAGCATAACAGAAAAAGGTTTTTTTTTAATCCAACATGGATTTTTTTTTCTCCCACAGACCCAATGATTTTAGCAACAAATACAGAAACTGAGCAAATTGCACAGTACTCTGATTTGTAATCTACTAAATATGAGGGTCAAAAAAAAAAAAGTATGTTGATTATACAATGTAATAAGTCATTACAAAATACTAATACTAACATGCTATTTTCTTTTATCACAGAAATTAACAAGAAATACATGTACTCCGGTTACTAGACCAAACAGTAAGTATACAATAATAAGGAGAACCATCGCAGCATATCACATCCATAGTATCTAATACCTTTGTTCCTTACACATTTGTTTTTCACTCAAAGTTATAAGCAAATATGAATGTGATATGCTGCGGTGGTTTTGGCCAGGGCATAGAGTCTTGGGTGCATGGCCATGCACCCAAGACTCTATGCCCTGGCCAAAACCACTGCAGCATATCACATCCATAGAGTCAAACATTTCAACTATGGTCTATGGAAACTTTTAATGCCCGCGGACATTATGAGTGTTCTTAGAACACTTTCAACTTGCCAGCGAACAATACGGACAGCGTTTTCAGGACACCCCCTACGAACATTTCAGAACAACGCGATAGTTCTTAGAACACTTTAAACTTGACAACGAACAATATGGACAGTGTCCTCAGAACACCCCCATTTTGTCGTCGAGTACAAAAACCCCTACACCAACTTACTATATATGATAGCATCATAATTCAAACAGTACACCCATTTTAAGCAATAATACGCCTTCAACCAAAAACAGCAAAATTACCTCCCTCTGAATTGGTAAAAGGCATTTGTGGAAAAGTAGTTTATTTACCATTAGATCTAAAAGAAAATGTGCATACTCTAGGAGTGCAACGTCCAATGCAGCAATCTTTAATTATCTTAGCAAATGGAGTACCTACAAAAGAGAAAAAAATATGGCAACAGCTGTTAGATTTACATAAAGTTAGACAAGCCTTCCAATATCTTAAAGAGAATAATGAATATTACAAAGAAATTAATATTGAAGAAAACTTGAAAAATACAACTGAAATAATTCAAGAAACACAAGAAGCTGGTCAATTTGAGCTATTAGATCCTGCTACAATATCAAATACTTTAGACCATTATACAATTCATCCTTTGCACTCTAATGACACCATAGAAGATGTACTGGAAACGTACCAAATGCGTCAAACAAAAGGATCGCCAATCAGCATATGGGAAAAAAGTATAGAAGCACGTGCTTTTCCTCTAGTCTTTCCTACTGGCAAAGGAGGAAGGTTTGATGATAGACCTATTCAAATATCAGCTTCAGAATACCGCTCATTACGGATGTATTCTGAAGATCCCAGATTTAGACAAAATGTGGAATACATATTCCACCTACTCTTTGAAAGTGAACTAGCAACTTTATGTTACGGAGTCGCACACATATTAAAATCAGGATCACACTTTCAAAATATGACAGCTACACAATTATTAGAAAAAGTGCAACAAAAGGATGAGGTTTTACGATCAAATATTACAAATCTATTAGAAAATATGCGTGCTACTAAAGAGTACTGGTTTCAACGTCATGGAGATGTATGTTGTATGATCAGAAACCTTGGCCCACCCACTTGGTTTGTTACATTAAGTTGTGCAGAATATGCATGGGAAGATTTACATGATTAGTTACGCATATCAAATAAAAACAAAACAAACATAGATATACTAACACCTGGAGAACTTTGTTCTTTGGATCCTGTTAATGTTTCAAGATATTTTCACCATCGCTTCATTGCTATGCTACATTTTATTTGTAATAAAACTGTTCCTCCCCTTGGAGAAGTGCAACATTTCTTTTGGAGAAAAGAATACCAAGCCAGAGGAGCACCACATATCCACATGCTTTTATGGATTAAAGATGCTCCTAAATTTGGTCAAGACAGTGATGCCACTGTTTTACAGTTTATTGAAAAATATGTCACTTGTGAAATTCCATCAGAAACCACAAATAGAGATCTTCATGCACAAATTTTACAATTTCAAAGACACAAATGTGGAAAATATTGTCGTCGCAAATACAAAAACAAAGGGAAATACTACACCAAATGCCGATTTAGTTTCCCTAGACCAGTTACAAATACAGGTCAAGTGAACAACCTCATGTCTTCAGTTAGACATAGTTTTAAAGGTAAGTCACCTAAAAATACATATTACATAAAAAGAAAAGAAGAAGAAAAATATATCAATGATTATAATGCAATCATTGCCCACTTATGGAATGCAAACATAGATGTGCAGTACATTGCAGACAATTCTACTGCAGTTACACGATATATCACAGCATACTTAACTAAAGCAGAAAAGACAGAGCTCCAAGACCTCTGGAATGACCTGTCATCAGATAAAACAGTGTCAACCTTTGGCAACATTTCCAATACAGAGAATTAACAGAAAACATGAGGCAATCTGCAGATCTCACTTATGCCAACATTTTAAAAAGTATCAGAGTTGGTATACTTTCTAAAGAAGCAGAAGCAATATTGAAAACCCGGCACATTAATGCACTTTATGGCGATAATGCATGTGCTACAGATGTTATGGAACAATTAGCCCACAAAAATGTCAATTGTATGGCCTTAATGCCAACTCTTGCAAGCTGTTTCAAATTCAATGAAATCATGCTAAGTAAAGAAATGCAACCAATCATGGAAATTAGTGCCACAGACCAACTAGATGTACATGGTATGACACTACCCATGTGTGACCAAGCTTCAACAAGACTAAATAGTTTAGAAAAATCAATCTCAAACACAGCAGGCTTAGAAAAGATATTAAAATTATCCTTAAATTGCAGAGTAATGCTTAAAGGTAACCTTGACTTGGACCAAGGACTAGTTAATGGAGCACTGGGTACAGTTGTTGGCTTTCAAACATACCCACGCGACAACAAAATTCAGTTTGTTAATATACTCTTTGACAAACTTTCAGAAGTAAAAAGGATAGGACGCGCAACAGCTAGATTCCTTCTCTTCAAAGATATGTATGTACGCAGAGAACAATTTTCTCTAACTCTTGCATACGCCCACAAAAATGTCAATTGTATGGCCTTAATGCCAACTCTTGTAAGCTGTTTCAAATTCAATGAAATCATGCTAAGTAAAGAAATGCAACCAATCATGGAAATTAGCGCCACAGACCAACTAGATGTACATGGTATGACACTACCCATGTGTGACCAAGCCACAACAAGACTAAATAGTTTAGAAAAATCTATCTCAAACACAGCAGGCTTAGAAAAGATATTAAAATTATCCTTAAATTGCAGAGTAATGCTTAAACGTAACCTTGACTTGGACCAAGGACTAGTTAATGGAGCACTGGGGACAGTTGTTGGCTTTCAAACCTACCCACGCGACAACAAAATTCAGTTTGTTAATATACTCTTTGACAAACTTTCAGAAGTAAAAAGGATAGGACGCGCAACAGCTAGACTCCTTCTCTTCAAAGATATGTATGTACGCAGAGAACAATTTTCTCTAACTCTTGCATACGCAGTCACGATTAATAAATCACAAGGTCTTACCCTAGACAAAGCAATGATAGATATTGGTAACACAGTCTTTAAAGAAGGCATGAGCTATGTAGCACTATCACGCTTACGTACACTTGACGGTCTATTTCTAATCAACTTTGATGCAAGTAAAATAAACGCTGATATTCCTTGCATTTAGAATAAATAGACTTCACTCACTATACACCCCCCACCTAAACACATATTCTGTTCCACAAAAAGTAAAATGTTATAAAAGAAAAATAAATCAAACAGAAATGCAACAGGATGTCACTGCAAATCCTCCAAAGAGAGTAAAAGAAACTAATACTTCATCAAGTACCACAAGCAAAAAAGAATCAATTAGGGAAAGTAAACCAGGTACTTCTTTAAAGAAGGAAGACAAAATCCAAAAAAAGCAGTTAGATACAGAACTACCTGGACCATTTAAATTCTCAAATATAGTTGGTGTAAGTTGCTACGCAAATGTAGCAATGAATATTCTATTTCAATTACCACCAATTGTTGACATCATTTCCTTACACAGTACAGACCCATTGTGTTTGCAAATGTTAGTACTTCACAAAAATGCAGCAAACAATCCTGACAACACGTATAGTGTTTATGGAATAAGACAACAATTGGACTACTGTGCTGGAATGGTGAAATTCACTATAAACTCACAGGAAGATTCACAAGAATTTCTAATGTACTTACTACAAGTACTGGAAAACAAAAACATACCTATAAATGAAATCTTTAAAATTTCATACATGTGGAAACATACATGCACTCTCTGCAACAATGTGACACAAGAAGAAATCCCCAATGAACGCTTCATATATATATATCAATACCAAATTGTGAATCCTTTCCATTTCAGCGACTTGTACAAAATGCAAATCATGGTAGATTATGCTCTAACTGCAATTCAGATAATCGCTCCACGTTAGTAATACAAACACATAGTAAATACATAATATTAATGCTTCTACGTTACAATGCAGATGTACCAAAAACAACTGCAAGCTGACTGGATTCACACATGGTCAAATATCACTTGGTAAGAAAACCTTCACAACAATAGGTATAATCTACCACGCAGGAGCCACAACCAATTCAGGGCACTACACTGCATATATAAAAAAGAAATGTGGATGGTTTGAATGTAATTATAGTACCATTACTCTAAAGCAGAGATTACCAGCAAATCTTACAAACGCTTATTTGATGTTCTTAAAACCAAAATTTGATAACTAAACTGTATTTGAACCCTAAGTAAATTTGTATTAAAAAAATATAAACTGTTAGAATACTCCAAAAGCTTTCTAACTGCTCAAAGATTCTACAACAACTAATCAGATAAATGAATACCATTAAATTAGACCGAAAAATACACAGTTAGAATACGCCAATTGGTATCTAACTGTCCCAAAATTTAACAATATCCAAATAGATAAATCAATACCTCTAAAATATATCAAAAAAATAGTTAGAATATGCCAATTGGTATCTAACTGCCCCAAAATGTTATAATATCCAAACAAATAAATAATATGTTACTGCTCCAAAAAAATGCAACAAGCCAAAGTAGAAAGCATTAGCCAGAAACAACAAGTGAACACTGAAAACAAACAAACAAATAAACGGTAGCATAACAGAAAAAGGGTTTTTTTTTAATCCAACATGGATTTTTTTTTCTCCCACAGACCCAATGATTTTAGCAACAAATACAGAAACTGAGCAAATTGCACAGTACTCTGATTTGTAATCTACTAAATATGATGGTCCAAAAAAAAAGTATGTTGATTATGCAATGTAATAAGTCATTACAAAAAAATAATACTAACATGCAATTTTCTTTTATCACAGAAATTAACAAGAAATACATGTACTCTGGTTACTAGACCAACCAGTAAGTATACAATAATAAGGAGAACCATCGCAGCATATCACATCCATAGTATCTAATACCTTTGTTCCTTACACATTTGTTTTTCACCCAAAGTTATAAGCAAATATGAATGTGATATGCTGCGGTGGTTTTGGCCAGGGCATAGAGTCTTGGGTGCATGGCCAGACGGCCATGCACCCAAGACTCTATGCCCTGGCCACAACCACTGCAGCATATCACATCCATAGAGTCAAACATTTCAACTATGGTCTATGGAAACTTTTAATGTCCGCGGACATTATGAGTGTTCTTAGAACACTTTCAACTTGCCAGCGAACAATACGGACAGCGTTTTCAGGACACCCCCTACGAACATTTCGGAACAACGCGATAGTTCTTAGAACACTTTCAACTTGACAACGAACAATACGGACAGTGTCCTCAGAACACCCCCATTTTGTTTATTTGCGAACAGTACCAGTACCAAAACCCCTACATCAACTTACTTTATATGATAGCATCATAATTCAAACAGTACACCCATTTCAAGCAATAATACGCCTTCAACCAAAAACAGCAAAATTACCTCCCTCTGAGTTGGTAAAAGGCATTCTTGGAAAAGTAGTTTATTTACCATTAGATCTAAAAGAAAATGTGCATACTCTAGGAGTGCAACGTCCAATGCAGCAATCTTTAATTATCTTAGCAAATGGAGTACCTACAAAAGAGAAAAAAATATGGCAACATCTGTTAGATTTACATAAATTTAGACAAGCCTTCCAATATCTTAAAGAGAATAATGAATATTACAAAGAAATTAATATTGAAGAAAACTTGAAAGATACAACTGAAATAATTCAAGAAACACAAGAAGCTGGTCAATTTGAGCTATTAGATCCTGCTACAATATCAAATACTTTAGACCATTATACAATTCATCCTTTGCACTCTAATGACACCATAGAAGATGTACTGGAAACGTACCAAATGCGTCAAACAAAAGGATCGCCAATCAGCATATGGGAAAAAAGTATAGAAGCACGTGCTTTTCCTCTAGTCTTTCCTACTGGCAAAGGAGGAAGGTATGATGATAGACCTATTTAAATATCAGCTTCAGAATACCGCTCATTACGGATGTATTCTGAAGATCCCAGATTTAGACAAAATGTGGAATACATATTCCACCTACTCTTTGAAAGTGAACTAGCAACTTTATGTTACGGAGTTGCACACATATTAAAATCAGGATCACACTTTCAAAATATGACAGCTACACAATTATTAGAAAAAGTGCAACAAAAGGATGAGGTTTTACAATAAAATATTACAAATCTATTAGAAAATATGCGTGGTACTAAAGAGTACTGGTTTCAACGTCATGGAGATGTATGTTGTATGATCAGAAACCTTGGCCCACCCACTTGGTTTGTTACATTAAGTTGTGCAGAATATGCATGGGAAGATTTACATGATTAGTTACGCATATCAAATAAAAACAAAACAAACATAGATATACTAACACCTGGAGAACTTTGTTCTTTGGATCCTGTTAATGTTTCAAGATATTTTCACCATCGCTTCATTGCTATGCTACATTTTATTTGTAATAAAACTGTTCCTCCCCTTGGAGAAGTGCAACACTTCTTTTGGAGAAAAGAATACCAAGCCAGAGGAGCACCACATATCCACATGCTTTTATGGATTAAAGATGCTCCTAAATTTGGTCATGACAGTGATGCCACTGTTTTACAGTTTATTGAAAAATATGTCACTTGTGAAATTCCATCAGAAACCACAAATAGAGATCTTCATGCACAAATTTTACAATTTCAAAGACACAAATGTGGAAAATATTGTCGTCGCAAATACAAAGACAAAGGGAAATACTACACCAAATGCCGATTTGGTTTCCCTAGACCAGTTACAAATACAGGTCAAGTGAACAACCTCATGTCTTCAGTTAGACATAGTTTTAAAGGTAAGTCACCTAAAAATACATATTACTTAAAAAGAAAAGAAGAAGAAAAATATATCAATGATTATAATGCAATCATTGCCCACTTATGGAATGCAAACATAGATGTGCAGTACATTGCAGACAATTCTACTGCAGTTACACGATATGTCACAGCATACTTAACTAAAGCAGAAATGACAGAGCTCCAAGACCTCTGGAATGACCTGTCATCAGGTAAAACAGTGTCAACCTTTGGCAACATTTCCAATACAGAGAATTAACAGAAAACATGAGGCAATCTGCAGATCTCACTTATGCCAACATTTTAAAAAGTATCAGAGTTGGTATACTTTCTAAAGAAGCAGAAGCAATATTGAAAAACCGGCACATTAATGCACTTTATGGCGATAATGCATGTGCTACAGATGTTATGGAACAATTAGCCCACAAAAATGTCAATTGTATGGCCTTAATGCCAACTCTTGCGAGCTGTTTCAAATTCAATGAAATCATGCTAAGTAAAGAAATGCAACCAATCATGGAAATTAGTGCCACAGACCAACTAGATGTACATGGTATGACACTACCCATGTGTGACCAAGCCACAACAAGACTAAATAGTTTAGAAAAATCAATCTCAAACACAGCAGGCTTAGAAAAGATATTAAAATTATCCTTAAATTGCAGAGTAATGCTTAAAAGTAACTTTGACTTGGACCAAGGACTAGTTAATGGAGCACTGGGTACAGTTGTTGGCTTTCAAACATACCCACGCGACAACAAAATTCAGTTTGTTAATATACTCTTTGACAAATTTTCAGAAGTAAAAAGGATAGGACGCGCAACAGCTAGATTCCTTCTCTTCAAAGATATGTATGTACGCAGAGAACAATTTTCTCTAACTCTTGCATACGCCCACAAAAATGTCAATTGTATGGCCTTAATGCCAACTCTTGCAAGCTGTTTCAAATTCAATGAAATCATGCTAAGTAAAGAAATGCAACCAATCATGGAAATTAGCGCCACAGACCAACTAGATGTACATGGTATGACACTACCCATGTGTGACCAAGCCACAACAAGACTAAATAGTTTAGAAAAATCAATCTCAAACACAGCAGGCTTAGAAAAGATATTAAAATTATCCTTAAATTGCAGAGTAATGCTTAAAGGTAACCTTGACTTGGACCAAGGACTAGTTAATGGAGCACTGGGTACAGTTGTTGGCTTTCAAACATACCCACGCGACAACAAAATTCAGTTTGTTAATATACTCTTTGACAAACTTTCAGAAGTAAAAAGGATAGGATGCGCAACAGCTAGACTCCTTCTCTTCAAAGATATGTATGTACGCAGAGAACAATTTTCTCTAACTCTTGCATATGCAGTCATGATTAATAAATCACAAGGTCTTACCCTAGACAAAGCAATGATAGATATTGGTAACACAGTCTTTAAAGAAGGCATGAGCTGTGTAGCACTATCACGCTTACGTACACTTGACAGTCTATTTCTAATCAACTTTGATGCAAGTAAAATAAACGCTGATATTCCTTGCATTTTAGAATACAATAGACTTCACTCACTATACACCCCCTACCTAAACACATATTCTGTTCCAAAAAAAGTAAAACGTTATAAAAGAAAAATAAATCAAACAAAAATGCAACAGGATGTCACTGCAAATCCTCCAAAGAGAGTAAAAGAAACTAATACTTCATCAAGTACCTGAAGCAAAAAAGAATCAATTAGGGAAAGTAAACCAGGTACTTCTTTAAAGAAGGAAGACAAAATCCAAAAAAAGCAGTTAGATACAGAACTACCTGGACCATTTAAATTCTCAAATATAGTTGGTGTAAGTTGCTACGCAAATGTAGCAATGAATATTCTATTTCAATTACCACCAATTGTTGACATCATTTCCTTACACAGTACAGACCCATTGTGTTTGCAAATGTTAGTACTTCACAAAAATGCAGCAAACAATCCTGACAACACGTATAGTGTTTATGGAATAAGACAACAATTGGACTACTGTGCTGGAATGGTGAAATTCACTATAAACTCACAGGAAGATTCACAAGAATTTCTAATGTACTTACTACAAGTACTGGAAAACAAAAACATACCGATAAATGAAATCTTTAAGATTTCATACATGTGGAAACATACATGCACTCTCTGCAACAATGTGACACAAGAAGAAATCCCCAATGAACGCTTCATATATATATATATCAATACCAAATTGTGAATCCTTTCCATTTCAGCGACTTGTACAAAATGCAAACCATGGTAGATTATGCTCTAACTGCAATTCAGATAATCGCTCCACGTTAGTAATACAAACACATAGTAAATACATAATATTAATGCTTCTACATTACAATGCAGATGTACCAAAAACAACTGCAAGCTGACTGGATTCACACATGGTCAAATATCACTTGGTAAGAAAACCTTCACAACAATAGGTATAATCAACCACACAGGAGCCACATCCAATACAGGGCACTACACTGCATATATAAAAAAGAAATGTGGATGGTTTGAATGTAATGATAGTACCATTACTCTAAAGCAGAGATTACCAGCAAATCTTACAAACGTTTATTTGATGTTCTTAAAACCAAAATTTGATAACTAAACTGTATTTAAACCCTAAGTAAATTTGTGTTAAAAAATATAAACTGTTAGAATACTCCAAAAGCTATCTAACTGCTCAAAGATTCTACAACAACTAATCAGATAAATGAATACCACTAAATTAGACCAAAAAATACACAGTTAGAATACGCCAATTGGTATCTAACTGTCCCAAAATTTAACAATATCCAAATAGATAAATCAATACCTCTAAAATATATCAAAAAAATAGTTAGAATATGCCAATTGGTATCTAACTGCCCCAAAATGTTATAATATCCAAACAAATAAATAATACGTTACTGCTCCAAAAAAATGCAACAAGCCAAAGTAGAAAGCATTAGCCAGAAACAACAAGTGAACACTGAAAACAAACAAACAAATAAACGGTAGCATAACAGAAAAAGGTTTTTTTTTAATCCAACATGGATTTTTTTTTCTCCCACAGACCCAATGATTTTAGGAACAAATACAGAAACTGAGCAAATTGCACAGTACTCTGATTTGTAATCTACTAAATATGAGGGTCCAAAAAAAAAGGTATGTTGATTATACAATGTAATAAGTCATTTCAAAATACTAATACTAACATGCTATTTTCTTTTATCACAGAAATTAACAAGAAATACATGTACTCCGGTTACTAGACCAAACAGTAAGTATACAATAATAAGGAGAACCATCGCAGCATATCACATCCATAGTATCTAATACCTTTGTTCCTTAAACATTTGGTTTTCACCCAAAGTTATAAGGAAATATTAATGTGATATGCTGCGGTGGTTTTGGCCAGGGCATAGAGTCTTGGGTGCATGGCCAGATGGTCATGCACCCAAGACTCTATGCCCTGGCCACAACCACTGCAGCATATCACATCCATAGAGTCAAACATTTCAACTATGGTCTATGGAAACTTTTAATGTCCACGGACATTATGAGTGTTCTTAGAACACTTTCAACTTGCCAGCGAACAATACGGACAGCGTTTTCAGGACACCCCCTACGAACATTTCAGAACAACGCGATAGTTCTTAGAACACTTTCAACTTGACAACGAACAATACGGACAGTGTCCTCAGAACACCCCCATTTTGTTTAGTTGCGAACAGTACCAGTACCAAAACCCCTACACCAACTTACTTTATATGATAGCATCATAATTCAAACAGTACACCCATTTCAAGCAATAATACGCCTTCAACCAAAAACAGCAAAATTACCTCCCTCTGAATTGGTAAAAGGCATTCGTGGAAAAGTAGTTTATTTACCATTAGATCTAAAAGAAAATGTGCATACTCTAGGAGTGCAACGTCCAATGCAGCAATCTTTAATTATCTTAGCAAATGGAGTACCTACAAAAGAGAAAAAAATATGGCAACATCTGTTAGATTTACATAAAGTTAGACAAGCCTTCCAATATCTTAAAGAGAATAATGAATATTACAAAGAAATTAATATTGAAGAAAACTTGAAAGATACAACTGAAATAATTCAAGAAACACAAGAAGCTGGTCAATTTGAGCTATTAGATCCTGCTACAATATCAAATACTTTAGACCATTATACAATTCATCCTTTGCACTCTAATGACACCATAGAAGATGTACTGGAAACGTACCAAATGCGTCAAACAAAAGGATCGCCAATCAGCATATGGGAAAAAAGTATAGAAGCACGTGCTTTTCCTCTACTCTTTCCTACTGGCAAAGGAGGAAGGTATGATGATAGACCTATTCAAATATCAGCTTCAGAATACCGCTCATTACGGATGTATTCTGAAGATCCCAGATTTAGACAAAATGTGGAATACATATTCCACCTACTCTTTGAAAGTGAACTAGCAACTTTATGTTACGGAGTTGCACACATATTAAAATCAGGATCACACTTTCAAAATATGACAGCTACACAATTATTAGAAAAAGTGCAACAAAAGGATGAGGTTTTACAATCAAATATTACAAATCTATTAGAAAATATGCGTGGTACTAAAGAGTACTGGTTTCAACGTCATGGAGATGTATGTTGTATGATCAGAAACCTTGGCCCACCCACTTGGTTTGTTACATTAAGTTGTGCAGAATATGCATGCGAAGATTTACATGATTAGTTACGCATATTAAATAAAAACAAAACAAACATAGATATACTAACACCTGGAGAACTTTGTTCTTTGGATCCTGTTAATGTTTCAAGATATTTTCACCATCGCTTCATTGCTATGCTACATTTTATTTGTAATAAAACTGTTCCTCCCCTTGGAGAAGTGCAACACTTCTTTTGGAGAAAAGAATACCAAGCCAGAGGAGCACCACATATCCACATGCTTTTATGGATTAAAGATGCTCCTAAATTTGGTCAAGACAGTGATGCCACTGTTTTACAGTTTATTGAAAAATATGTCACTTGTGAAATTCCATCAGAAACCACAAACAGAGATCTTCATGCACAAATTTTCCAATTTCAAAGACACAAATGTGGAAAATATTGTCGTCGCAAATACAAAAACAAAGGGAAATACTACACCAAATGCCGATTTGGTTTCCCTAGACCAGTTACAAATACAGGTCAAGTGAACAACCTCATGTCTTCAGTTAGACATAGTTTTAAAGGTAAGTCACCTAAAAATACATATTACATAAAAAGAAAAGAAGAAGAAAAATATATCAATGATTATAATGCAATCATTGCCCACTTATGGAATGCAAACATAGATGTGCAGTACATTGCAGACAATTCTACTGCAGTTACACGATATGTCACAGCATACTTAACTAAAGCAGAAAAGACAGAGCTCCAAGACCTCTGGAATGACCTGTCATCAGATAAAACAGTGTCAACCTTTGGCAACATTTCCAATACAGAGAATTAACAGAAAACATGAGGCAATCTGCAGATCTCACTTATGCCAACATTTTAAAAAGTATCAGAGTTGGTAAACTTTCTAAAGAAGCAGAAGCAATATTGAAAACCCAGCACATTAATGCACTTTATGGCGATAATGCATGTGCTACAGATGTTATGGAACAATTAGCCCACAAAAATGTCAATTGTATGGCCTTAATGCCAACTGTTGCAAGCTGTTTCAAATTCAATGAAATCATGCTAAGTAAAGAAATGCAACCAATCATGGAAATTAGCGCCACAGACCAACTAGATGTACATGGTATGACACTACCCATGTGTGACCAAGCCACAACAAGACTAAATAGTTTAGAAAAATCAATCTCAAACACAGCAGGCTTAGAAAAGATATTAAAATTATCCTTAAATTGCAGAGTAATTCTTAAACGTAACCTTGACTTGGACCAAGGACTAGTTAATGGAGCACTGGGTACAGTTGTTGGCTTTCAAACATACCCACGCGACAACATAATTCAGTTTGTTAATATACTCTTTGACAAACTTTCAGAAGTAAAAAGGATAGGACGCGCAACAGCTAGATTCCTTCTCTTCAAAGATATGTATGTACGCAGAGAACAATTTTCTCTAACTCTTGCATACGCAGTCACGATTAATAAATCACAAGGTCTTACCCTAGACAAAGCAATGATAGATATTGGTAACACAGTCTTTAAAGAAGGCATGAGCTACGTAGCACTATCACGCTTACGTACACTTGACGGTCTATTTCTAATCAACTTTGATGCAATTAAAATAAACACTGATATTCCTTGCATTTTAGAATACAATAGACTTCACTCACTATACACCCCCCACCTAAACACATATTCTGTTCCACAAAAAGTAAAACGTTATAAAAGAAAAATAAATCAAACAGAAATGCAACAGGATGTCACTGCAAATCCTCCAAAGAGAGTAAAAGACACTAATACTTCATCAAGTACCACAAGCAAAAAAGAATCAATTAGGGAAAGTAAACCAGGTACTTCTTTAAAGAAGGAAGACAAACTCCAAAAAAAGCAGTTAGATACAGAACTACCTGGACCATTTAAATTCTCAAATATAGTTGGTGTAAGTTGCTATGCAAATGTAGCAATGAATATTCTATTTCAATTACCACCAATTGTTGACATCATTTCCTTACACAAAACAGACCAATTATGTTTGCAAATGTTAGTCCTTCCCAGAAATGCAACCAACAATCCTGACAACACGTATAGTGTTTATGGAATAAGACAACAATTGGACTACTGTGCTGGAATGGTGAAATTCACTATAAACTCACAGGAAGATTCACAAGAATTTCTAATGTACTTACTACAAGTACTGGAAAACCAAAACATACCTATAAATGAAATCTTTAAGATTTCATACATGTGGAAACATACATGCACTCTCTGCAACAATGTGACACAAGAAGAAATCCCCAATGAACGCTTCATATATATATATCAATACCAAATTGTGAATCCATTCCATTTCAGCGACTTGTACAAAATGCAAACCATGGTAGATTATGCTCTAACTGCAATTCAGATAATCGCTCCACGTTAGTAATACAAACACATAGTAAATACATAATATTAATGCTTCTACGTTACAATGCAGATGTACCAAAAACAACTGCAAGCTGACTGGATTCACACATGGTCAAATATCACTTGGTAAGAAAACCTTCACAACAATAGGTATAATCTACCACGCAGGAGCCACAACCAAACAGGGCACTACACTGCATATATAAAAAAGAAATGTGGATGGTTTGAATGTAATGATAGTACCATTACTCTAAAGCAGAGATTACCAGCAAATCTTACAAACGCTTATTTGATGTTCTTAAAATCAAAATTTGATAACTAAACTGTATTTAAACCCTAAGTAAACTTGTGTTAAAAAAATATAAACTGTTAGAATACTCCAAAAGCTATCTAACTGCTCAAAGATTCTACAACAACTAATCAGATAAATGAATACCACTAAATTAGACCAGAAAATACACAGAATACGCCAATTGGTATCTAACTGTCCCAAAATTTTACAATATCCAAATAGATAAATCAATACCACTAAAATATATCAAAAATATAGTTAGAATACACCAATTGGTATCTAACTGCCCCAAAATGTTATAATATCCAAACAAATAAATAATATGTTACTGCTCCAAAAAAATGCAACAAGCCAAAGTAGAAAGCATTAGCCAGAAACAACAAGTGAACACTGAAAACAAACAAACAAATAAACGGTAGCATAACAGAAAAAGGTTTTTTTTTAATCCAACATGGATTTTTTTTTCTCCCACAGACCCAATGATTTTAGCAACAAATACAGAAACTGAGCAAATTGCACAGTACTCTGATTTGTAATCTACTAAATATGAGGGTCCAAAAAAAAAAGTATGTTGATTATACAATGTAATAAGTCATTACAAAATACTAATACTAACATGCTATTTTCTTTTATCACAGAAATTAACAAGAAATACATATACTCCGGTTACTAGACCAAACAGTAGGTATACAATAATAAGGAGAACCATAGCATCATATCACATCCATAGTATCTAATACCTTTGTTCCTTATACATTTGTTTTTCACCCAAAGTTATAAGCCCTGGCCACAACCACCGCAGCATATCACATCCATAGAGTCAAACATTTCAACTATGGTCTATGGAAACTTTTAATGTCCGCGGACATTATGAGTGTTCTTAGAACACTTTCAACTTGCCAGCGAACAATACGGACAGCGTTTTCAGGACACCCCCTACGAACATTTCAGAACAACGCAATAGTTCTTAGAACACTTTCAACTTGACAACGAACAATACGGACTGTGTCCTCAGAACACCCCCATTTTGTTTATTTGCGAACATTTCAGGACACCGCGAGTGTTCTAAGAACACATTCAACTTGCCATCGAACAATACAAACAGCATCTTCAGGACACCCCCTACGAACATTTCAGAACAACGCAATAGTTCTTAGAACACTTTCAACTTGACAACGAACAATACGGACAGCGTCCTCAGGACACCCCTATTTTGTTTATTTGCAAAAATTCAGGACACCGCAAGTGTTCTTAGAACATATCAACTTGCCAGTGAACAATACGGACTACGCCTTCAGGACACCCCCTACGAACATTACAGGACACCGCAAGTGTTCTTAGAAACGTCTTCAGTACACCCCCATTTTGTTTATTTGCGAACATTTCAGGACACCGCGAGTGTTCTAAGAACACATTCAACTTGCCATCTAACAATACGAACAGCATCTTCAGGACACCCCCTATGAACATTTCAGAACAACACGAGAGTTCTTAGAACACATTCAACTTGACAAAGAACAATACGGACAGCGTCCTCAGGACACCCCCATGTGGTTTATTTGTGAACATTTCAGGACACCGCAAGTGTTCTTAGAACACATTCAACTTGCCAGTGAACAATACAGACTACGCCTTCAGGACACCCCCTACGAACATTCCAGGACACTGCGAGTGTTCTTAGAAACGTCTTCAGAACACCCCCATTTTGTTTATTTGCGAACATTTCAGGACACCGCGAGTGTTCTTAGAAGCGTCTTCAGAACACCACCGTCTTGTTTATTTGCGAACATTTCAGGACACCGCAAGTGTTCTTAGAACACATTCAACTTGAAAGCGTCCTCAGGACACCCCCATTTTGTTTATTTGCGACCATTTCAGGACGCCGCGAGTGTTCTTAGAACACATTCAACTTGCCAGCCACAACCCCCATTCATATTTGGGAACATTTCAGGACACAGCGAGTGTTCGACAACGTCTACAACACCCCTGTTTTGTGTATTTGCGAACCTTTCAGGACACCGCGAGTGTTCTTAGAACACATTCAACTTGACAGGGAACAATACGGACATCGTCCTTAGGACACCCCCTACGAACATTCCCCGCACACCGTGAGTGTTCTTAGAAACGTCTTCAGAACACCCCGATTTTGTTTATTTGCGAACATTTCAGGACACCGCAAGTGTTCTTAGAACAGTTTCAGCTTGCTTGCGAACAAAATGGACACATATTGAGTCCTCAGAACACCCCCCATTCAATTTATTTAGAACATTTCAGAACACCTGTGATGTCCGCAGACAAATCGAACACAAAAAGAACGTCTAACACATAAAAAAACACAACTTTCATCCTATCTCATACACTCCCACCCTCCCCAAACACTCCTACACACCAACACACTCTACTAAATACAAATTTTGAACAAAGTTTCACCGCGCTGTCAGCGGACGTCCGCGAATCCAAGATGGCGGGTGCTACCGAAAATCTGACGCGCTTCACGCTCCATGCTGTCCAATCAGCGAACACGTTGCATGTCCGCGGACATCACGCAAGCCGATTGGCCAATCAGGACCCTATCGCGGAGCGAACAGGGAAGTGTGTCCGGGGTCCGAACACAGATATCACTAATTTTTTTTACCTACTTTTTGGTCATTTAAAAAAAATTACTGGACGGATTTTCACCAAATTTGCAAAAGCACGCTTTCTGGACCAAGCCGCTGCTCCTGGTCCAAATTTGGTGAAAATCCGTAAAGCGGTTTAGGCTGTAGACGCGAGCAACATTTTTTTCCCATTCAGTCTATGGGAAAAATAAAAGTTTTGGGACCCGCCCTATAACCTTGCCCCCCCTGGACGAATCCTCACCAAACTTTGCAAAAAAATTCAGAGTGGGCCATATACTTTTTGTGTAATATATATATATATTACATGGCCACGGTAGTGGCCATGTAGTTATGGTTAAGTTGGTGTTTCCATAGGAAGAGCACTTTTTGGGTGGCTTATAACTTCGCTCCCCCTGGACGAATCCTCGCCAAACTTTGCAAAAAAAGTATATAGGGGGGTCCCAAAACTTTTGTTTTTTCCCAAAGACATAATGGGAAAAAACTTTGCTCACGCCTACAGCCCAAACCGCTGGAAGGATTAACACCGGCAGGAACAGCGGTTTGGTCCCAAAAGCGTGTTGTGCTTTATTTGGTGTAAATCCGTCCAGTAGTTTTTAAAATAATGACAAAAATGTAAGTGAAAAAAATTAGTGATATCTGTGTTCGCTTCGCGGACACACTTCCCTGTTCGCTCCGCGGACAGGACGGTGATTGGGCAAGCAGCTTGCGTGATGTCCGCAGACATCTGACATGCTCTCTCATTGGATGCAGTGAAAGCGTGCAGTGCGTCTGGCTTCAGAGACGCCCGCCATCTTTGTTCCTTGCATGAGAGGCTTTGTCAGCAGGAGCGTGATCTGCTGCCTGCACAGTAAGTCTGCCCGTGTCTGTCTCCTGTTCCTCCCACCCCCGCTCATGCCCCGTATGTCCTTCCGGTCCCCCCACCCCCACTCATGCTCCGTGTCTCCCCTGTTCCTCCAGCCCCCCGCTCACGCCATCGGCACACGGTGGCCAGCGGAGGGCCGAGGAGCGGGATCTGCCGCCTGCACACAAATGCTGTGTGTCTCTCTCCCTACCCCCCAACCCCCGCTCACACCCCGTGTCTCTCTCTCCCTCCCCCCACCCCCCGCTCATGCCCCGTGTGTCTCTCTCCCTCCCCCCCACCCCCCGCTCGTGCCCCGTGTGTCTCTCTCCCTCCCCCCACCCCCGCTCATGCCCCGTGTGTCTCTCTCCCTCCCCCCCACGCCCCGCTCATGCCCTGTGTGTCTCTCGCCCTTTCCCCCACCCCCGCTCATGACCCGTGTGACTCTCACGCTCCCCCCCACCCCCGCTCATGCCCCATGTGTCTCTCCCCTCCTGCCCACCCCCCGCTCATACCCCGTGTGTCTCTCCCCCTCCTGCCCACCCCCCGCTCATGCCCCGTGTGTCTCTTGACCTCCCCCCACCCCCGTTCATGCCCCGTGTGTCTCTCCCACTCCCGCCCACCCCCTGCTCATGCCCCATGTGTCTCTACCCCTCCTGCCCACCCCCCGCTCATGCCCCGTGTGTCTCACTCCCTCCCCCCCACCCCTGCTCATGCCCCGTGTGTCTCTCTACCTCCCCCCCACCTCCGCTCGTGCCCCGTGTGTCTCTCCCCCCCACCCCCGCTCATGCCCCGTGTGTCTCTCCCCCTCCCGCCCACCCCCGCTCATGCCCCGTGTGTCTCTCCCCCTCCCGCCCACCCCCCGCTCATGCCCCGTGTGTCTCTCCCCATCCCCACAACCCACTCATGCCCCGTGTGTCTCTCTCCCTCCCCCCACCCCCGCTCATGCCCCGTGTGTCTCTCCCCCTCCCGCCCACCCCCCACTCATGCCCCGTGTCTCTCTCCCCCTCCCCCCCACCCCCGCCCCGTGTGTCTCTCCCCCTCCCCCCACCCCCGCTCATGCCCCGTGTGTCTCTCCCCCTCCCGTCCACCCCCGCTCATGCCCCGTGTGTCTCTCCCCTCCCGCCCACCCCCCACTCGTGCCCCGTGTGTCTCTCCCCCTCCCGCCCACCCCCCGCTCATTCCCCATGTGTCTAGCCCTCCCGCCGCCCACCCCCCGCTCATGCCCCGTGTGTCTATCACTCCCGTCGCCCACCCCCCGCTCATGCCCGTGTCTCTATCCCTCCCTCCGCTCATGCCCCATGTCTCTATCCCTCCCCCCCACCCCCCGCTCATGCCCCGTGTGCCTCTCTCCCTCCCCCCAACCCCGCTCATGCCCCGTGTGTCTCTCCCCCTCCCCCCCACCCCCCACTCATGCCCTGTGTGTCTCTCTCCCTCCCCCCACCCCCCGCTCATACCCCGTGAGTCTCTCCCCTCCCCCCACCCCCGCTCATGCCCCGTGTCTCTCTCCCTCTCCCCACCCCCCGCTCATGCCCCGTGTGTCTCTCTCCCTCCCTCCATCCCCCACTCATGCCCCATGTGTCTCTCTCCATCCCCCCCACCCTCGCTCATGCCCCGTGTCTGTCTCCTGTTGCCCCCCACCCCCCGCTCATGCCCCATGCCTGTCTTCTATTCCCCCCGCTCATGCCCTGTGTCTGTCTCCTGTTCTCCCCAACCCCCGCTCATGCCCCGTATCTGTGTCCTGTTCCCCTCACCCCCGCTCATGCCCCGTGTGTCTCTCCCCCTCCCGCCCACCCCCGCTCATGCCCTGTGTGTCTCTCCCCCTCCCGCCCACCCCCCGCTCATGCCCTGTGTGTCTCTCCCCATCCCCACAACCCACTCATGCCCCGTGTGTATCTCTCCCTCCCCCCACCCCCGCTCATGCCCCGTGTGTCTCTCCCCCTCCCGCCCACCCCCCACTCATGCCCCGTGTGTCTCTCCCCCTCCCCTCCACCCTCGCTCATGCCCCGTGTGTCTCTCCACCTCCCCCCCACCCCCGTTCATGCCCCGTGTGTCTCTCCCCCTCCTGCCAACCCCCCGCTCATGCCCTGTGTGTCTCTGCCCCGCCCGCCCACCCCCCGCTCAGGCCCCGTGTGTCTCTCCCCCTCCCGCCCACCCCCCGCTGATTCCCCATGTGTCTATCCCTCCCGCCGGCCACCCCCCCGCTCATGCCCCGTGTGTCTATCCCTCCCGTCGCCCACCCCTCACTCATGCACCGTGTCTCTATCCCTCCCTCCGCTCATGCCCCGTGTCTCTATCCCTCCCGCAGCGCACCCCCCGCTCATGCCCCGTGTGTCTATCCCTCCCCCCATCCCCCGCTCATGCCCCGTGTGTCTATCCCTCCCCCCATCCCCCGCTCATGCCCCGTGTGTTTCTCCCCCTCCCCCCAACCCCCGCTCATGCCCCGTGTGTCTTTCTCCCTCCCCCCAACCCCGCTCATGCCCCGTGTGTCTCTCTCCCTCCCCCCCACCCCCCGCTCATGCCCCGTGTATCTCTCTCCCTCCCCCCACCCCCCGCTCATGCCCTGTGTGTCTCTCTCCCTCGCCCCACCCCCCGCTCATACCCCGTGAGTCTCTCCCCTCCCCCCACCCCCCGCTCATGCCCCGTGTGTCTCTCCCCTCCCCCCACCCCCGCTCATGCCCTGTGTCTCTCTCCCTCCCCCCACCCCCAGCTCATGCCCCTTGTGTCTCTCTCCCTCCCCCATCCCCCACTCATGCCCCATGTGTCTCTCTCCCCCCCCCACCCGGCTCATGCCCCGTGTCTGTCTCCTGTTGCCCCCCACCCCCCGCTCATGCCCCATGCCTGTCTTCTATTCCCCCCACTCATGCCCCGTGTCTGTCTTCTGTTCCCCCGCTCATGCCCCGTGTCTGTGTCCTGTTCTCCCCACCCCCCGCTCATGCCCCGTATCTGTCTCCTGTTCCCCCCACCCCCGCTCATGCCACGTGTCTGTCTCCTGTTGCAACCCACACCCCCGCTCATGCCCTGTGTCTGTCTCCTGTTGCCCCCCACCCCCCGCTCATGCCCCGTGTCTGTCTCCTGTTCCCCCGTGCCCCGTGTGCCCCATGTCTGTCTCCTGTTCCCACCACCTGCTCATGCACCGTGTCTGTCTCCTGTTCCCCCCACCCGCTCATGCCCCGTGTCTCTCTCTTGTTGCCCCCCACCCCCCCGCTCATGCCCCGTGTATGTCTCCTGTTCTCCCCACCCCCGCTTATGCCCCGTGTCTGTCTCCTGTTCCTCCCACCCCCCGCTCATGCCCCGTGTCTGTCTCCTGTTGCCCCCCACCCCCCCGCTCATGCCCCGTGTCTGTTGTTCCCCCCGCGCCCCGCTCATGCCCCGTGTCTGTCTGCTGTTCCCCCACCCCCCGCTCATGCCCCGTGTCTGTCTCCTGTTGCCCCCCACCCCTGCTCATGCCCCGTGTCTGTCTCCTGTTGCCCCCACCCCCCGCTCATGCCCTGTGTCTGTCTCTGTTGTTCCCTCCACCCCCGCTCATGCCCCGTGTCTGTCTCCTGTTCCCCCCACGCCCCGCATCTCTCTCCTGTTTCCCCCACCCACCGCTCATGCCCCGTGTCTGTCTCCTGTACCCCCCACCCCCGCTCATGTCCCGTGTCTGTCTCCTGTTCCCCCACCCGCTCATGCCCCATGTCTCTCTCCTTTTGTCCCCCCACTCATGCCCCGTGTCTGTCTCCTGTTCCCCCACCCGCTCATGCCCCGTGTCACTCTGCTGTTGCCCCCCACCCCCTGCTCATGCCCCGTGTCTGTCTCCTGTACCCCCACCCCCACTCATGCACCGTGTCTCTCCTGTACCCCCCCTTCCCCCGCTTATGCCCCGTGTCTCTACTGTCCCCCCACCCCCCACTCATGCCCCGTGTCTGTCTCCTGTTCCCCCCACCAGCTCATGCCCCATGTCTCTCTCCTGTTGCCCTCCCGCTCAAGCCCCGTGTCTGTCTCCTGTTCCCCCACCCGTTCATGCCCTGTGTCTCTCTCCTGTTGCCCCCCACCCCCTGCTCATGCCCCATGTCTGTCTCCTGTACCCCCCCACCCCCCGCTCATGCCCCGTGTCTGTCTGCTGTTGCCCCCCACCCATGCCCCGTGTCTGTCTCCTGTAACCCCCACCCCCGCTCATGCCCCGTGTCTCTCTCCTGTTGCCCCCACCCCCCGCTCATGCCCCGTGTCTGTCTCCTATTGCCCCCACCCCCACTATTGCCCCATGTCTGTCTCCTGTTCTCCCCACCCCCCGCTCATGCCCCGTATCTGTCTCCTGTTCCCCCCACACCCTGCTCATGCCCCGTGTCTGTCTCCTGCTCTCCCCAACCCCCCCGCTCATGCCCCGTGTCTCTCTCCTGTTGGCCCCACCCCCCGCTCATGCCCCGTGTCTGTCTCCTGTTGCCCCCCACCCCCCGCTCATGCCCTGTGTCTCTCTCCTGTTGCCCCCCCACCCCCTGCTCATGCCCCGTGTCTGTCTCTTGTACCCCCCATCCCCCCGCTCATGCCCCGTGTCTCTCTCCTGTACCCCCTCACCCCCCGCTCATGCCCCGTGTCTCTCTCCTGTTGCCCCCACCCCCCGCTCATGCCCCGTGTCTGTCTCCTATTGCCCCTACCCCCACTCATGCCCCATGTCTGTCTCCTGTTCTCCCCACCCCCGCTCATGCCCCGTATCTGTCTCCTGTTCCCCCCACACCCTGCTCATGCCCCGTGTCTGTCTCCTGTTCTCCCCACCCTCCCGCTCATGCCCCGTGTCTCTCTCCTGTTGGCCCCACCCCCGCTCATGCCCTGTGTCTGTCTCCTGTTGCCCCCCACCCCGGGCTCATGCCCTGTGTCTCTCTCCTGTTGCCCTCCCACCCCCCGCTCTTGCCCCATGTCTGTCTCTTGTACCCCCCGCCCCCCCGCTCATGCCCCGTGTCTCTCTCCTGTTGGCCCCACTCCCTGCTCATGCCCCGTGTCTGTCTCCTGTACCCCCCCACCCCCTGTTCATGCCCCGTGTCTCTCTCCTGTTGCCCCCACCACCGCTCATGCCCTGTGTCTTCCTCCCGTCCCCCCACTCCTCGCTGATGCCCTGTGTCTTCCTCCTGTTCCCTCCCACCCCCTGCTCATGCCCCGTGTCTTCCTCTTGTCCCCCCTCCTATGATGCCCCTTGTTGACCTCTTGTTCCACCCACCCCCTGCTCATGCCCCGTGTCTCCCTTCTTCCCCCCACCCCCCGCTCATGCCCCGTGTCTGCACTGTTGGAACAGGGCAGACACGGGGCATGAGCGGGGATGGGGCCCCACCATGCCCTACCCCCGCTCATTCCCCGTGTCTCTCCTGTTCACCCCTGCTCATGCTCCGTGTCTGTCTCCTGTTCCCCCCACACGCTCATGCCCCGTGTCTCTCTCTTGTTGCCCCCCACCCCCCGCTCAAGCCCCGTGTCTGTCTCCTGTTCTCCCCACCTCCTGCTCATGCCCTGTGTCTGTCTCCTGTTCCTCCCACCCCCGCTCATGCCCTGTGTCTGTCTCCTGTTGCCCCAACCCCACCGCTCATGCCCCATGTCTGTTTCCTGTTCTCCCCACCCCCAGCTCATGCCCTGTGTCTGTTGTTCCCCCCACGTCCCGCTCATGCCCTGTGTCTGTCTCCTGTTCCCCCGCCCCCCGCTCATGCCCTGTGTCTGTCTCCTGTTGCCCCCACCCCCCGCTCATGCCCCGTGTGTGTCTCCTGTACCCCCCACCCCCCGCTCATGCCCCGTGTCTGTCTCCTGTTCCCCCCACCCGCTCATGCCCCGTTTCTCTCTCCTGTTTCCCCCCGCTCATGCCCCGTGTCTGTCTCCTGTTCTCCTTACCTGCTCATGCCCCGTGTCTCTCTCCGTTGCCCCCCACCCCCTGCTCATTCCCCATGTCTGTCTCCTGTACCCCCCCCACCCCCCGCTCATGCCCCGTGTCTCTCCTGTTGCCCCCACCCCCTGCTCATGCCCCGTGTCTGTCTCCTGTTGCCCCCCACCCCCCCGCTCATGCCCTGTGTCTGTCTCCTGTTCTCCTTACCTGCTCATGCCCGTGTCTCTCTCCGTTGCCCCCCACCCCTGCTCATTCCCCGTGTCTGTCTCCTGTACCCCCCCACCCCCAGCTCATGCCCCGTGTCTCTCCTGTTGCCCCACCCCCTGCTCATGCCCCGTGTCTGTCTCCTGTTGCCCCCCACCCCCCGCTCATGCCCCGTGTCTGTCTCCTGTTGCCCCCCACACATGCCCCATGTCTGTCTCCTGCACCCCCCGCTCATGCCCCGTGTCTCTGTCCTGTTGCCCCCCACCCCCTGCTCATGCCCCGTGTCTGTCTCCTGTTGCCCCCCCGCTCATGCCCCGTGTCTGTCTCCTGTTCTCCCCACCCCCCGCTCATGCCCTGTATCTGTCTCCTGTTCCCCCTACCCCCACTCATGCCCCGTGTCTGTCTCCTGTTCTCCCCACCCCCGCTCATGCCCCGGGTCTGTTTCCTGTTGGCCCCATCCCCCGCTCATGCCCCATGTCTCTCTCCTGTTGCCCCCCACCCCCCGCTCATGCCCCGTGTCTGTCTCCTGTTGCCCCCACCCCACCGCTCATGCCCCGTGTCTGTCACCTGTTCTTCCCACCCCCAGCTCATGCCCCGTGTTTGTTGTTCCCCCCATGCCCCGCTCATGCCCCGTGTCTGTCTCCTGTTCCCCCGCCCCCCGCTCATGCCCTGTGTCTGTCTCCTGTTGCCCCCCACCACCCGCTCATGCCCCGTGTCTGTCTCCTGTTGCCCCCCCGCTCATGCCCCGTGTCTGTCTCCTGTTCTCCCCACCCCCCGCTCATGCCCTGTATCTGTCTCCTGTTCCCCCTACCCCCACTCATGCCCCGTGTCTGTCTCCTGTTCTCCCCACCCCCCGCTCATGCCCCGTGTCTGTTTCCTGTTGGCCCCATCCCCCGCTCATGCCCCATGTCTCTCTCCTGTTGCCCCCCACCCCCCGCTCATGCCCCGTGTCTGTCTCCTGTTGCCCCCACCCCACCGCTCATGCCCCGTGTCTGTCACCTGTTCTTCCCACCCCCAGCTCATGCCCCATGTTTGTTGTTCCCCCCATGCCCCGCTCATGCCCCGTGTCTGTCTCCTGTTCCCCCGCCCCCCGCTCATGCCCTGTGTCTGTCTCCTGTTGCCCCCCACCACCCGCTCATGCCCCGTGTCTATCTCCTGTTGCCCCCCACCCCCTGCTCATGCCCCATGTCTGTCTCCTGTTGCCCCCACCCCACCGCTCATGCCCCGTGTCTGTCTCCTGTTCTCCCCACCCCCCTCTCATGCCCCGTGTCTGTCTCCTGTTGCCACCACCCCACCGCTCATGCCCTGTGTCTGTCTCCTGTTCTCCCCACCCCCAGCTCATGCCCCGTGTCTGTTGTTCCCCCCACGCCCCGCTCATGCCCGTGTCTGTCTCCTGTTCCCCCACCCCCCGTACATGCCCCGTGTCTGTCTCCTGTTGCCCCCACCCCCCGCGTCTCTCTCCTGTTGCCCCCCACCCCCCGCTCATGCCCGTGTCTGTCTCCTGTACCCCCCACCCCCCGCTCATGCCCCGTGTCTGTCTCCTGGTCCCCCCACCCGCTCATGCCCCGTGTCTCTCTCCTGTTTCCCCCCCGCTCATGCACCGTGTCTCTCTCCTGTTGCCCCCCACCCCCCTGCTCATGCCCCGTGTCTGTCTCCTGTACCCCCCACCCCCCGCTCATGCACCCTGTCTCTCCTGTTGCCCCCACCCCCACGCTCATGCTCCTTGTCTGTCTTCTGTTCCCCCCACCCCCGCTCATGCCCCGTGTCTGTCTCCTGTTCCCCCCACCCCCCGCTCATGCCCCGTGTCTGTCTCCTGTTGCCCCCCACCCATGCCCCGTGTCTGTCTCCTGTACCCCCCACCCCCCGCTCATGCCCCGTGTCTCTCTCCTGTTGTCCCCCACCCCTAGTTCATGCCCCGTGTCTGTCTCCTGTTGCCCCCGAATCCCCCTGTTCATGCCCCATGTCTGTCTCCTGTTCTCCCCACACCCCGCTCATGCCCTGTATCTGTCTCCTGTTCCCACCACCCCCCGCTCATGCCCCGTGTCTGTCTCCTGTTCTCCCCACCCCCCGCTCATGCCCCGTGTATGTCTCCTGTTCTCCCGACCCCCTGCTCATGCCCCGTGTCTCTCTCCTGTTGGCCCCACCCCCCAGCTCATGCCCCGTGTCTGTCTCCTGTTGCCCCCACCCCCTGCTCATGCCCCATGTCTATCTCCTGTTGCCCCCCACTCCCCGCTCATGCCCCATGTCTGTCTCCTATACCCCCCAACCCCCACTCATGCCTCGTGTCTCTCTCCTGTTGCCCCCCACCACCCGCTCATGCCCCGTGTCTATCTCCTGTTGCCCCCCACCCCCTGCTCATGCCCCGTGTCTGTCTCCTGTACCCCCCACCCCCCGCTCATGCCCCGTGTCTGTCTCCTGTTTCCCCCCGCTCATGCCCCGTGTCTCTCTCCTGTTGCCCCCCACCCCCCTGCTCATGCCCCGTGTCTGTCTCCTGTACCCCCCACCCCCCGCTCATGCCCCGTGTCTCTCCTGTTGCACCCACACCCACGCTCATGCCCCGTGTCTGTCTTCTGTTCCCCCCACCCCCGCTCATGCCCCGTGTCTGTCTCCTGTTCCCCCCACCCCCGCTCATGCCCCGTGTCTGTCTCCTGTTGCCCCCCACCCATGCCCCGTGTCTGTCTCCTGTACCCCCCACCCCCCGCTCATGACCCGTGTCTCTCTCCTGTTGTCCCCCACCCCCAGCTCATGCCCCGTGTCTGTCTCCTGTTGCCCCCGAATC
Source organism: Ambystoma mexicanum (assembly GCF_040938575.1). Lineage (NCBI taxonomy): Eukaryota > Metazoa > Chordata > Amphibia > Caudata > Ambystomatidae > Ambystoma > Ambystoma mexicanum. The sequence goes on along the minus strand of NC_090924.1, from coordinate 1,114,400,157 downwards.
CCCCTGTTCATGCCCCGTGTCTGTCTCCTGTTCTCCCCACACCCCGCTCATGCCCTGTATCTGTCTCCTGTTCCCACCACCCCCGCTCATGCCCCGTGTCTGTCTCCTGTTCTCCCCACCCCCCGCTCATGCCCCGTGTATGTCTCCTGTTCTCCCGACCCCCCCCGCTCATGCCCCGTGTCTCTCTCCTGTTGGCCCCACCCCCCCGCTCATGCCCCGTGTCTGTCTCCTGTTGCCCCCACCCCCTGCTCATGCCCCGTGTCTATCTCCTGTTGCCCCCCACCCCCGCTCATGCCCTGTGTCTGTCTCCTATACCCCCCACCCCCCACTCATGCCTCGTGTCTCTCTCCTGTTGCCCCCACCACCGCTCATGCCCCGTGTCTTCCTCTTGTCCCCCCCTCCTATGATGCCCCTTGTTGACCTCTTGTTCCCCCACCACTGCACATGCCCCGTGTCTTCCTCTTGTCCCCCTCTCCTATGATGCCCCTTGTTGACCTCTTGTCCCCCCAGCCCATCTCATGCCCGGTGTCTTCCTCCTGCTCCCACTCCTCGCTGATGCCCTGTGTCTTCCTCCTGTTCCCTCCCACCCCCTGCTCATGCCCCATGTCTTCCTCTTGTCCCCCCTCCTATGATGCCCCTTGTTGACCTCTTGTTCCACCCACCCCCGCTCATGCCCCGTGTCTCCCTTCTTCCCCCAATCCCCGCTCATGCCCCGTGTCTTCCTTTCCCCCCCACTCCCCGCTCATGTCCCGTGTCTCCCTTCTTTCGCCCCCACCCCTCCGCTCATGCCCCGTGTCTGCACTGTTGGAACAGGGCAGACACGGGGCATGAGCGGGGGTGGGGGCCCCACCTTGCCCTACCCCCGCTCATGCCCTGTGTCTCTCATGTTCACCCCCACCCCCGCTCATGCTCTGTGTCTGTCTCCCTCCTTTTCCCCCCGCTCATGGCCCGTGTCTCCCCTGTTCACCCCCACCCCCCGCTCATGCCCCGTGTCTCCCTTCTTCCCCCCCACCCCCCACTCATGCCCCGTGTCTCCCTTCTTTCCTGCTCATGCCCCGTGTCTGTCTCCTGTTCCCCCACCCGTTCATGCCCCGTGTCACTCTCCTGTTGCCCCCCACCCCCTGCTCATGCCCCGTGTCTGTCTCCTGTACCCCCACCCCCACTCATGCACCGTGTTTCTCCTGTACCCCCCTTCCCCTGCTCATGCCCCGTGTCTCTCCTATCCCCCTCACCCCCCACTCATGCCCCGTGTCTGTCTCCTGTTCCCCCCACCAGCTCATGCCCCGTGTCTCTCTCCTGTTGCCCTCCCGCTCATGCCCCGTGTCTGTCTCCTGTTCCCCCACCCGCTCATGCCCCGTGTCTCTCTCCTGTTGCCCCCCACCCCCTGCTCATGCCCCGTGTCTGTCTCCTGTACCCCCCCACCCCCCGCTCATGCCCCGTGTCTGTCCTGTTGCCCCCACCCCCCGCTCATGCCCCGTGTCTTTCTCCTATTGCCCCCACCCCCACTCATGCCCCATGTCTGTCTCCTGTTCTCCCCACCCCCCGCTCATGCCCCGTATCTGTCTCCTGTTCCCCCCACACCCTGCTCATGCCCCGTGTCTGTCTCCTGCTCTCCCCACCCCCCCGCTCATGCCCCGTATCTCTCTCCTGTTGGCCCCACCCCCCGCTCATGCCCTGTGTCTGTCTCCTGTTGCCCCCCGCTCATGCCCTGTGTCTCTCTCCTGTTGCCCCCCCACCCCCTGCTCATGCCCCGTGTCTGTCTCTTGTACCCCCCACCTCCCCGCTCTTGCCTCGTGTCTCTCTCCTGTACCCCCCCACCCCCTGCTCATGCCCCGTGTCTCCCTCCTGTTGCCCCCCACCCCCCGCTCATGCCCCATGTCTGTCTCCTATTGCCCCCACCCCCACTCATGCCCCATGTCTGTCTCCTGTTCTCCCCACCCCCCGCTCATGCCCCGTATCTGTCTCCTGTTCCCCCCACACCCTGCTCATGCCCCGTGTCTGTCTCCTGTTCTCCCCACCCCCCCGCTCATGCCCGTGTCTCTCTCCTGTTGGCCCCACCCCCCGCTCATGCCCCGTGTCTGTCTCCTGTTGCCCCCCACCCCCCGCTCATGCCCTGTGTCTCTCTCCTGTTGCCCCCCACCCCCCGCTCATGCCCCGTGTCTGTCTCTTGTACCCCCCACCCCCTGTTCATGCCCCGTGTCTCTCTCCTGTTGCCCCCACCACCGCTCATGCCCTGTGTCTTCCTCTTGTACCCCCTCCTATGATGCCCCTTGTTGACCTCTTGTTCCCCCACCCCCCGCTCATGCCCTGTGTCTTCATCCCGTCCCCCCACACCTCGCTGATGCCCTGTGTCTTCCTCCTGTTCCCTCCCACCCCCTGCTCATGCCCCATGTCTTCCTCTTGTCCCCCCTCCTATGATGCCCCTTGTTGACCTCTTGTTCCACCCACCCCCTGCTCATGCCCCGTGTCTCCCTTCTTCCTACCCACCCCCCGCTCATGCCCCGTGTCTTCCTTTCCCCCCCACTCCCCGCTCGTGCCCCGTGTCTCCCTTCTTACCCCCCACCCCTCGCTCATGCCCCGTGTCTGCACTGTTGGAACAGGGCAGACACGGGGCATGAGCGGGGGTGGGGACCCACCATGCCCTACCCCCGCTCATTCCCAGTGTCTCTCCTGTTCACCCCTGCTCATGCTCCGTGTCTGTCTCCTGTTCCCCCCACCCGCTCATGCCCCGTGTCTCTCTCTTGTTGCCCCCCACCCCCCCGCTCAAGCCCCATGTCTGTCTCCTGTTCTCCCCACCCCCTGCTCATGCCCTGTGTCTGTCTCCTGTTCCTCCCACCCCCGCTCATGCCCCGTGTCTGTCTCCTGTTGCCCCCACCCCACCGCTCATGCCCCGTGTCTGTTGTTCCCCCATGCCCCGCTCATGCCCCGTGTCTGTCTCCTGTTCCCCCACCCCCCGCTCATGCCCCGTGTCTGTCTCCTCTTGCCCCCACCCCCTGCGTCTCTCTCCTGTTGCCCCCCACCCCCCTCTCATGCCCCGTGTGTGTCTCCTGTACCCCCCACCCCCGCTCATGCCCCGTGTCTGTCTCCTGTTCCCCCCACCCGCTCATGCCCCCCGGGGTACAGGAGGGAGACACGGGGCATGAGCGGGGGGTGGGGTGAACAGGGCAGACACGGGGCATGAGCAGGGGGTGGGGGAGGAAGAAGGGAGACACGGGGCATGAGCGGGGGGTGGGGGGGAAGAAGGGAGACACGGGGCATGAGCGGGTGGGAAAGACACGGGGCATGAGCGGGGGGTGGGGGGTACAGGAGGGAGACACGGGGCATGAGCGGGGGGTGGGGGGAACAGGGCAGACATGGGGCATGAGCGGGGGGTGGGGGAGGAAGAAGGGAGACACGGGGCATGAGCGGGGGGTGGGGGGAAGAATGGAGACACAGGGCATGAGCAGGGGGGAAAGAAGGAAGACACGGGGCATGAGCGGGGGGTGGGGGGGAAGAAGGGAGACACGGGGCATGAGCGAGGTTGGGGGGAAGAAGGGAAACATGTGGCATGAGTGGGGGGAAAGAAGGAAGACATGGGGCATGAGCAGGGTGTGGGGGGTACTGGAGGGAGACACAGGGCATGAGCAGGGGTTGGGAGAGGAAGAAAGGTGACACGGGGCATGAGCGGGGGGGTGGTGGGAAGAAGGGAGACACTGGGCATGAGCGGGGGTTGGGGGAAGAAAGGAGACACGGGACATGAGCGGGGGGTGGGGGGGAGAAGGGAGACAAGGGGCATGAGCAGGGGGTGGTGGGGGAAAATGGGAGACACAGGGCATGAGCGGGGGGTGGGGGGGAAAGAAGGGAGACATGGGGCATGAGCGGGGGGGTGGGGGGAGAAGAAGTAAGACACGGGGCATGAGCGCGGGGTGGGGGGAGAAGGGAGACATGGGGCATGAGCGGGGGTGGGGGGGAGAAGGGAGACAGGGGCATGAGCAGGGGTTTGAGGGGGAAAGAAGGAAGACATGGGGCACGAGTGGGGGGTGGGGGGAAGAAGGGAGACACGGGGCAAGAGCGGAGATTGGGGGGTACAGGAGGGAGGCACGGGGCATGAGCGGGGGGTGGGGGGAACAGGGCAGACACGGGGCATGAGCAGGGGGTGGGGGAGGAAGAAGGGAGACACGGGGCATGAGCGGGGGGTGGTGGGAAGAAGGGAGACACGGGGCATGAGCGGGGGGAAGAGGGAAGACACGGGGCATGAGCGGGTGGCGGGGGGAACAGGGCAGACACTGGGCATGAGCGGGGGTGGGGGGAAGAAGGGAGACACAGAACATGAGCGAGGGGGTGGGGGGAAGAAGGGAGACACTGGGCATGAGCGGGGGTGGGGGGAAGAAGGGAGACACGGGACATGAGCGGGGGGTGGGGGGAGAAGGGAGACAGGGGGCATGAGCGGCGGGTGGTGGGGGAAAATGGGAGACACGGGGCATGAGCGGGGGGTGGGGGGGAAAGAAGGGAGACATGGGGCATGAGCTGGGATGTGGGGGGAAGAAGGGAGACACGGGCAATGAGCGGGTGGTGGGGGGTACAGAAGGGAGACAGGGGGCAAGAGCGGGGGTGGGGGCGTACAGGAGGGAGACACGGGGCATGAGCGAGGGGTGGGGGGAACAGGGCAGAAACGGGCCATGAGCGGGGGGTGGGGGAAGAAGAAGAAGAAGGGAGACACGGGGCATGAGAGGGGGGTGGGGGAGGAAGAAGGGAGACACAGGGCATGAGCGGGGGGTGGGGGGGAGAAGGGAGACACGGGGCATGAGCGGGGGGGAAGAAGGAAGACACGGGGCATGAGCGGGGGGTGGGGGGAACAGGGCAGACACTGTCCCCCCCGCTCATACCCCGTGCCTGCACTGTTCCAACAGGACAGACACGGGGCATGAGCGGGGGTAGTGGGAAAGAAGGGAGACACGGGACATGAGCGGGGGTAGTGGGGGAAGAAGGGAGACACGGGGCATGAGCGGGGGTGGGGGGAGAAGGGAGACACTGGGCATGAGCGGGGGTGGGGGGAAGAAGGGAGACACGGGAACACGGGACATGAGCGGGGGGTGGGGGGGAGAAGGGAGACAAGGGGCATGAGCGGGGGGTGGGGGAAAGAAGGGAGACACGGGGCAAGAGCGGAGATTGGGGGGTACAGGAGGGAGACACGGGGCATGAGCGGGGGGTGGGGTGAACAGGGCAGACATGGGGCATGAGCAGGGGGTGGGGGAGGAAGAAGGGAGACACGGGGCATGAGCGGGGGGTGGGGGGGAAGAAGGGAGACACGGGGCATGAGCGGGGGGGAAAGAAGGAAGACACGGGGCATGAGCAGGGGGTGGGGGGTACAGGAGGGAGACACGGGGCATGAGCGGGGGGTGGGGGGAAAGAAGGGAGACACGGGGCATTAGCGGGGGGTGGGGGGGAGAAGGGAGACACGGGGCATGAGCGGGGGGTAAAGAAGGAAGACACAGAGCATGAGTGGGGTGGGGGTTACAGGAGGGAGACACAGGGCATGAGCGAGGGGTGGTGGGTACAGGAGGGAGACACGGGGCATGAGCGGGGTGTGGGGGGAACAGGGCAGACATGGGGCATGAGCGGGGGGTGGGGTTGGAAGAAGGGAGACACAGGGCATGAGCGGGGTGTGGGGGGAAGAATGGAGACACAGGGCATGTGAGCGGGGGGGAAAGAAGGAAGACACGGGGCATGAGCGGGGGGTGGGGGGGAAGAAGGGAGGCACGGGGCATGAGCGGGGGGTGGGGGGAAAGAAGGGAGACACTGGGCATGAGCGGGGGGATGGGGGAAGAAGGGAGACATGGGGCATGAGCAGGGGGTGGGGGGTACAGGAGGGAGATACAGGGCATGAGCAGGGGGTGGGAGAGGAAGAAGTGTGACACGGGGCATTATCGGGGGTGGGGGGAAGAAGGGAGACACTGGGTGTGAGCGGGGGTGGGGGGAAGAAAGGAGACACGGGACATGAGCGGGTGGTGGGGGGGGAGAAGGGAGACAAGGGGCATGAGCGGGGGGTGGTGGGGGAAAATGGGAGACACGGGGCATGAGCGGGGGGTGGGCGGGAAAGAAGGGAGACATGGGGCATGAGCGGGGGGGTGGGGGGAGAAGAAGGGAGACACGGGGCATGAGCGGGGGGTGGGGGGAGGAAAGAAAGGAGACACGGGGCATGAGCGAGGGGTGGGGGGGAGAAGGGAGACAGGGGGCATGAGCAGGGGTTTGAGGGGGAAAGAATGAAGACACGGTGCACGAGTGGGGGATGGGGGGGAAAGAAGGGAGACACGGGGCAAGAGCGGAGATAGGGGGTACAGGAGGGAGACACAAGGCATGAGCGGGGGGTGGGGGGAACAGGGCAGACACGGGGCATGAGCAGGGGGTGGGGGAGGAAGAAGGGAGACACGGGGCATGAGAGGGGGGTGGGGGGAGAAGGGAGACACGGGGCATGAGCGGGGGGGAAAGAAGGAAGACACAGGGCATGAGCGGGGGGTGGGGGGTACAGGAGGGAGACACGGGGCATGAGCAGGGGTGGGGGGAAGAAGGGAGACACGGGGCATGAGCGGGGGTGGGGGGGAGAAGGGAGACACGGGGCATGAGCGGGGGGTAAAGAAGGAAAACACGGAGCATGAGTGGGGGGGTGGGGGTTACAGGAGGGAGACACAGGGCATGAGCGGGGGGTGGGGTACACAGGGCAGACACGGGGCATGAGCAGGGGGTGGGGGAGGAAGAAGGGAGACACGGGGCATGAGCGGGGGGTGGGGGGGAGAAGGGAGACACGGGGCATGAGCGGGGGTGGGGGGAGAAGGGAGACACGGGGCATGAGCGAGGGGTAAAGAAGGAAAACACGGAGCATGAGTGGGGGGGTGGGGGTTACAGGAGGGAGACACAGGGCATGAGCGGGGGGTGGGGGGGTACAGGAGGGAGACACGGGGCATGAGCGGGGGGTGGGGGTGGAAATAAGGGAGACACGGGGCATGAGCGGGGGTTGGGGGGGAAGAAGGAAGACACGGGGCATGAGCGGGGTGAAGAAGGGAGACACGGGGCATGAGCGGGGGGTGGGGGGAGAAGGAAGACACAGGGCATGAGCGGGGGGTGGGGGGTGGAAAGAAGGGAGACACGGGGCATGAACGGGGGTGGGGGGAGAAGGGAGACATGGGGTATGAGCGGGGGTGTGGGGGGAAGAAGGGAGACACGGTGCATGAGCGGGGGATAGGGGGGAAATCAGGGAGACACGGGGCATGAGCGGGGGGCCCCCCCGCTCATGCCCCGTGCCTGCACTGTTCCAACAGGACAGACACGGGGCATGAGCGGGGGTAGTGGGGGAAGAAGGGAGACACGGGGCATGAGCGGGGGTGGGGGGAGAAGGGAGACACTGGGCATGAGCGGGGGTGGGGGGAAGAAGGGAGACACGGGACATGAGCGGGGGGTGGGGGGGAGAAGGGAGACAAGGGGCATGAGAGGGGGGTGGGGGAAGAAGGGAGACACGGGGCAAGAGCAGAGATTGGGGGGTACAGGAGGGAGACACGGGGCATGAGCGGGGGGTGGGGTGAACAGGGCAGACATGGGGCATGAGCAGGTGGTGGCGGAGGAAGAAGGGAGACACGGGGCATGAGCGGGGGGTGGGGGGGAAGAAGGGAGACACGGGGCATGAGCGGGGGGGAAAGAAGGAAGACACGGGGCATGAGTGGGGGGTGGGGGGTACAGGAGGGAGACACGGGGCATGAGCGGGGGGGTGGGGGGGAAGAAGGGAAACACGGGGCATTAGCGGGGGGTGGGGGGGAGAAGGGAGACACGGGGCATGAGCAGGGGGTAAAGAAGGAAGACACAGAGCATGAGTGGGGTGGGGGTTACAGGAGGGAGACACAGGGCATGAGCGGGGGGTGGGGGGTACAGGAGGGAGACACGGGGCATGAGCGGGGTGTGGGGGGAACAGGGCAGACATGGGGCATGAGCGGGGGGTGGGGTTGGAAGAAGGGAGACACGGGGCATGAGCGGGGGGTGGGGGGAAGAATGGAGACACAGGGCATGAGCGGGGGGGAAAGAAGGAAGACACGGGGCATGAGCGGGGGGTGGGGGGGAAGAAGGGAGACACGGGGCATGAGCGGGGGTTGGGGGGAAGAAGGGAAACATGTGGCATGAGCGGGGGGAAGAAGGAAGACATGGGGCATGAGCAGGGGGTGGGGGGTACAGGAGGGAGACACAGGACATGAGCAGGGGGTGGGAGAGGAAGAAGGGTGACACGGGGCATGATCGAGGGGGGTGGGGGAAGGAGGGAGACACTGGGTGTGAGCGGGGGTGGGGGGAAGAAAGGAGACACGGGACATGAGCGGGGGGTGGGGGGGAGAAGGGAGACAAGGGGCATGAGCGGGGGTGGTGGGGGAAAATGGGAGACATGGGGCATGAGCGGGGGGTGGGGGGGAAAGAAGGGAGACATGGGGCATGAGCGGGGGGGTGGGGGGAGAAGAAGGGAGACACGGGGCATGAGCGGGGGGTGGGGGGAGAAGGAAGACATGGGGCATGAGCGGGGGGTGGGGAGAGGAAAGAAAGGAGACACGGGGCATGAGCGAGGGGTGGGGGGAGAAGGGAGACAGGGGGCATGAGCAGGGGTTTGAGGGGGAAAGAATGAAGACACGGTGCACGAGTGGGGGGTGGGGGGAAGAAGGGAGACACGGGGCAAGAGCGGAGATAGGAGGTACAGGAGGGAGACATGGGGCATGAGCGGGGGGTGGGGGGAACAGGGCAGACACGGGGCATGAGCAGGGGGTGGGGGAGGAAGAAGGGAGACACGGGGCATGAGAGGGGGATGGGGGGGAGAAGGGAGACACGGGGCATGAGCGGGGGGAAGAAGGAAGACACAGGGCATGAGCGGGGGGTGGGGGGTACAGGAGGGAGACACGGGGCATGAGCAGGGGGTGGGGGGGAAGAAGGGAGACACGGGGCATGAGCGGGGGTGGGGGGGAGAAGGGAGACACGGGGCATGAGCGGGGGGTAAAGAAGGAAAACACGGAGCATGAGTGGGGGGGTGGGGGTTACAGGAGGGAGACACAGGGCATGAGCGGGGGGTGGGGGGGTACAGGATGGAGACACGGGGCATGAGCGGGGGGTCGGGGGAACAGGGCAGACATGGGGCATGAGCGGTGGGTGGGGGAGGAAGACGGGAGACACGGGGCATGAGCGGGGGGTGGGCGGGAAGAATGGAGACACAGGGCATGAGCGGGAGGGAAAGAAGGAAGACATGGGGTATGAGCGGGTGGTGGGGGGAACAGGGCAGACACTGGGCATGAGCGGGGGTGGGGGGAAGAAGGGAGACTCGGGACATGAGCAGGGGGTGGGGGGAAGAAGGGAGACACGGGACATGAGCGGGGGGTGGGGGGGAGAAGGGAGACAAGGGGCATGAGCAGGGGGTGGTGGGGGAAAATGGGAGACACGGGGCATGAGCGGGGGGTGGGGGGAAAGAAGGGAGACATGGGGCATGAGCGGGTGGTGGGGGTACAGAAGGGAGACAGGGGGCAAGAGCGGGGGTGGGGGCGTACAGGAGGGAGACACGGGGCATGAGCGGGGTGTGGGGGAACAGGGCAGACATGGGGCATGAGCGGGGGGTGGGGGAGGAAGAAGGGAGACACGGGGCATGAGCGGGGGGTGGGGGAAGAATGGAGACACAGGGCATGAGCGGGTGGGAAAGAAGGAAGACACGGGGCATGAGCGGGGGTGGGGGGGAAGAAGGGAGACACGGGGCATGAGCGGTGGTTGGGGGGAAGAAGGGAAACATGTGGCATGAGCGGGGGGAAAAGAAGGAAGATAGGGGGCAAGAGCGGGGTGGGGGCGTACAGGAGGGAGACACGGGGCATGAGCAAGGGGTGGGGGGAACAGGGCAGACACGGGCCATGAGCGGGGGGTGGGGGAAGAAGAAGGGAGACACGGGGCATGAGAGGGGGATGGGGGTAAGAAGGGAGACACGGGGCATGAGCGGGGTTGGAGGGGAAGAAGGGAGACACAGGGCATGAGTGGGGGGTTGGGGGAGAAGGGAGACATGGGGCATGAGCGGGGGGAAAGAAGGAAGAAACGGGGCATGAGCGGGGGTGGGGGTTACAGGAGGAAGACACGGGGCATGAGCTGGGGGTGGGGGTGGAAAGAAGGGAGACACGGGGCATGAGCGGGGGATAGGGGAAAGAAGGGAGACACAGGGCATGAACGGGGAGGTGGGGGATAAGAAGGGAGACACGGGGCATGAGCAAGGGGTGGGGGGGAAGAAGGGAGACACAGGGCATGAACAGGGGGGTGGGGGGTCGAAGGGAGACACGGGGCATGAGCAAGGGGTGGGGGGAAGAAGGGAGACATGGGGCATGAGCGGGGGTGGGGGGAAGAAGGGAGACACGGGGTATGAACAGGGGGTGGGGGGGAGAAGGGAGACACGGGGCATAAGCGGGGGGCGGGGCCTCCATCCCCACTCATGCCCCATGTCTGCCCTGTTCCAACAGGACAGACACGGGGCATGAGCGGGGGGTGGAGGGAAGAAGGGAGACACGGGGCATGAGCAGGGGGTGGGGGGAGAAGGGAGACATGGGGCATGAGTGGGGGGTAAAGAAGGAAAACACGGAGCATGAGTGGGGGGTGGGGGTTACAGGAGGGAGACACAGGTCATGAGCGGGGGTGGGGGGTACAGGAGGGAGACACGGGGCATGAGCGGGGGTGGGGGGGGAGAAGGGAGACACGGGGCATGAGCGGGCGGGAAAGAAGGAAGACATGGGGCATGAGTGGGGGGTGGGGGGTACAGGAGGGAGACACGGGGCATGAGCGGGGGATGGGGGGTACAGGAGGGAGACACGGGCCATGAGCGGGGGGTGGGGGGAAGAGGGCAGACATGGGGCATGAGTGGGGGGTGGGGGAGGAAGAAGGGAGACACGGGGCATGAGCGGGGGGTGGGGGGAAAGAATGGAGACACAGGGCATGAGCGGGGGGGAAAGAAGGAAGACACGGGGCATGAGCGGGTGGTGGGGGAACAGGGCAGACACTGGGCATGAGCAGGGGTGGGGGGAAGAAGGGAGACACGGGACATGAGCGGGGGGTGGGGGAAGAAGGGAGACACTGGGCATGAGCGGTGGTGGGGGGAAGAAGGGAGACACAGGACATGAGCAGGGGTGGGGGAAGAAGGGAGACAAGGGGCATGAGCGGGGGGTGGTGGGGGAAGATGGGAGACACAGGGCATGAGCGGGGGGTGGGGGGGAAAGAAGGGAGACATGGGGCATGAGCGGGGGGGTGGGGGGAAGAAGGGAGACACGGGCAATGAGCGGGTGGTGGGGGGTACAGAAGGGAGACAGGGGGCAAGAGTGGGGGTGGGGGCGTACAGGAGGGAGACACGGGGCATGAGCGAGGGGTGGGGGGGAACAGGGCAGACACGGGCCATGAGCAGGGGGTGGGGAAAGAAGAAGGGAGACACGGGGCATGAGAGGGGGATGGGGTAAGAAGGAAGACACGGGGCATGAGCGGGGGTGGAGGGGAAGAAGGGAGACACAGGGCATGAGCGGGGGGTTGGGGGGAGAAGGGAGACATGGGGCATGAGCGGGGGGAAAGATGGAAGAAACGGGGCATGAGCGGGGGTGGGGGTTACAGGAGGAAGACACGGGGCATGAGCGGGGGGTGGGGGTGGAAAGAAGGGAGACACGGGGCATGAGCGGGGGATGGGGGAAAGAAGGGAGACACAGGGCATGAACGGGGAGGTGGGGGATAAGAAGGGAGACACGGGGCATGAGCAAGGGGTGGGGGGAAGAAGGGAGACACAGGGCATGAACAGGGGGTGGGGGGTCGAAGGGAGACACGGGGCATGAGCAAGGGGTGCGGGGAAGAAGGGAGACATGGGGCATGAGCGGGGGTGGGGGGAAGAAGGGAGACACCGGGTATGAACGGGGGGTGGGGGGGAGAAGGGAGACACGGGGCATAAGCGGGGGGTGGTGCCTCCACCCCCACTCATGCCCCATGTCTGCCCTGTTCCAACAGGACAGACACGGGGCATGAGCGGGGGGTGGGGGGGAAGAAGGGAGACACGGGGCATGAGCAGGGGGTGGGGGGAGAAGGAAGACACAGGGCATGAGCGGGGGGTGGGGGGTGGAAAGAAGGGAGACATGGGGCATGAGCAGGGGGTGGGGGGAGAAGGGAGACATGGGGCATGAGCGGGGGTGGGGGGGAAGAAGGGAGACACGGTGCATGAGCGGGGGGTCGGGGGGAAGAAGGGAGACACAGGGCAAGAGCAGGGGGAGGGGGTTACAGGAGGGAGACACGGGGCATGAGCGGGGGGTGGGGGGAACAGGGCAGACACGGGGCATGATCGGGGGGTGGGGGAGGAAGAAGGGAGACACAGGGCATGAGCGGGGGGTGCGGGGAAGAAGGGAGACACCGGGCATGAGCGGGGGGCGGGGCCTCCACCCCCACTCATGCCCCATGTCTGCCCTGTTCCAACAGGACAGACACGGGGCATGAGCGGGGGGTGGGGGGGAAGAAGGGAGACACGGGGCATGAGAGGGGGATGGGGGTAAGAAGGGTGACACGGGGCATGAGCGGGGTTGGAGGGGAAGAAGGGAGACACAGGGCATGAGCGGGGGGTTGGGGGGAGAAGGGAGACATGGGGCATGAGCGGGGGGAAAGAAGGAAGAAACGGGGCATGAGCGGGGGTGGGGGTTACAGGAGGAAGACACGGGGCATGAGCCGGGGGTGGGGGTGGAAAGAAGGGAGACACGGGGCATGAGCGGGGGATGGGGGAAAGAAGGGAGACACAGGGCATGAACGGGGAGGTGGGGGATAACAAGGGAGACATGGGGCATGAGCGGGGGGAAAGATGGAAGAAACGGGGCATGAGCGGGGGTGGGGGTTACAGGAGGAAGACACGGGGCATGAGCGGTGGGTGGGGGTGGAAAGAAGGGAGACACGGGGCATGAGCGGGGGATTGGGAAAGAAGGGAGACACAGGGCATGAACGGGGAGGTGGGGGATAAGAAGGGAGACACGGGGCATGAGCAAGGGGTGGGGGGAAGAAGGGAGACACAGGGCATGAACAGGGGGTGGGGGGTCGAAAGGAGACACGTGGCATGAGCAAGGGGTGGGGGGAAGAAGGGAGACATGGGGCATGAGCGGGGGGTGGGGGGAAGAAGGGAGACACGGGGTATGAACAGGGGGTGGGGGGGAGAAGGGAGACACGGGGCATAAGCGGGGGGCGGGGGGAGAAGGGAGACATGGGGCATGAGTGGGGGGTAAAGAAGGAAAACACGGAGCATGAGTGGGGGGTGGGGGTTACAGGAGGGAGACACAGGTCATGAGCGGGGGTGGGGGGTACAGGAGGGAGACACGGGGCATGAGCGGGGGTGGGAGGGAGAAGGGAGACACGGGGCATGAGCGGGCGGGAAAGAAGGAAGACATGGGGCATGAGTGGGGGGTGGGGGGTACAGGAGGGAGACACGGGGCATGAGCGGGGGTGGGGGGGAAGAAGGGAGACACGGGGCATGAGCGGGGGGTGGGGGGGAGAAGGGAGACACGGGGCATGAGCGGGGGGTAAAGAAGGAAAACACGGAGCATGAGTTGGGGGTGGGGGTTACAGGAGGGAGACACAGGGCATGAGCGGGGGATGGGGGGGTACAGGAGGGAGACACGGGGCATGAGCGGGGGGTGGGGGGAACAGGGCAGACATGGGGCATGAGCGGGGGGTGGGGGAGGAAGAAGGGAGACACGGGGCATGAGCGGGGGGTGGGGGAAAGAATGGAGACACAGGGCATGAGCGGGGGGAAAGAAGGAAGACACGGGGCATGAGCGGGTGGTGGGGGAACAGGGCATACACTGGGCATGAGCAGGGGTGGGGGGAAGAAGGGAGACACGGGACATGAGCGGGGGGTGGGGGAAGAAGGGAGACACGGGGCATGAGCGGTGGTGGGGGGAAGAAGGGAGACACAGGACATGAGCGGGGGTGGGCGGAAGAAGGGAGACAAGGGGCATGAGCGGGGGGTGGTGGGGGAAGATGGGAGACACAGGGCATGAGCGGGGGGTGGGGGGAAAGAAGGGAGACATGGGGCATGAGCGGGGGGGTGGGGGGAAGAAGGGAGACACGGGCAATGAGCGGGTGGTGGGGGGTACAGAAGGGAGACAGGGGGCAAGAGTGGGGGTGGGGGCGTACAGGAGGGAGACACGGGGCATGAGCGAGGGGTGGGGGGAACAGGGCAGACACGGGCCATGAGCGGGGGGTGGGGAAAGAAGAAGGGAGACACAGGGCATGAGAGGGGGATGGGGGTAAGAAGGGAGACACGGGGCATGAGCGGGGGTGGAGGGGAAGAAGGGAGACACAGGGCATGAGCGGGGGGTTGGGGGGAGAAGGGAGACATGGGGCATGAGCGGGGGGAAAGATGGAAGAAACGGGGCATGAGCGGGGGTGGGGGTTACAGGAGGAAGACACGGGGCATGAGCGGGGGGTGGGGGTGGAAAGAAGGGAGACACGGGGCATGAGCGGGGGATGGGGGAAAGAAGGGAGACACAGGGCATGAACGGGGAGGTGGGGGATAAGAAGGGAGACACGGGGCATGAGCAAGGGGTGGGGGGAAGAAGGGAGACACAGGGCATGAACAGGGGGTGGGGGGTCGAAGGGAGACACGGGGCATGAGCAAGGGGTGCGGGGAAGAAGGGAGACATGGGGCATGAGCGGGGGTGGGGGGAAGAAGGGAGACACGGGGTATGAACGGGGGGTGGGGGGGAGAAGGGAGACACGGGGCATAAGCGGGGGGTGGTGCCTCCACCCCCACTCATGCCCCATGTCTGCCCTGTTCCAACAGGACAGACACGGGGCATGAGCGGGGGGTGGGGGGGAAGAAGGGAGACACGGGGCATGAGCAGGGGGTGGGGGGAGAAGGAAGACACAGGGCATGAGCGGGGGGTGGGGGGTGGAAAGAAGGGAGACATGGGGCATGAGCGGGGGGTGGGGGGAGAAGGGAGACATGGGGCATGAGCGGGGGTGGGGGGGAAGAAGGGAGACACGGTGCATGAGCGGGGGGTGGGGGGAAGAAGGGAGACACGGGGCATGAGCAGGGGGAAAAAGGGAGACACGGGGCATGAGCGGGGGGTGGGGGGTACAGAAGGGAGACACAGGGCAAGAGCAGGGGGAGGGGGTTACAGGAGGGAGACACGGGGCATGAGCGTGGGGTGGGGGGAACAGGGCAGACACGGGGCATGATCGGGGGTGGGGGAGGAAGAAGGGAGACACAGGGCATGAGCGGGGGGTGCGGGGAAGAAGGGAGACACCGGGCATGAGCGGGGTGGGGGGGAGAAGGGAGATACGGGGCATGAGCGGGGGGAAAGAAGGAAGACACGGGGCATGAGCGGGGGGTGGGGGGAAAGAAGGGAGACACTGGGTATGAGCGGGGGGATGGGGGGAAGAAGGGAGACACAGGGCATGAGTGGGGGATGGGGGGTACAGGAGGGAGACACAGGGCAAGAGCAGGGGGTGGGGGGGTACAGGAGGGAGACACGGGGCATGAGTGGCGGGTGGGGGAACAGGGCAGACACGGGGCATGAGCGGGGGTTGGGCGAGGAAGCAGGGAGACACGGGGCATGAGTGGGGGGGTGGGGAAGAAGGGAGACACGGGGCATGAGCAGGGGGTGGGGGGCACAGGAGGGAGACACGGGGCATGAGCGGGGGGTGGAAAGAAGGGAGACACGGGGCATGAGCGGGCGGTCGGGGGAAAGAAGGGAGACACGAGGCATGAGCAGGGGGTGGGGGGAAAGAAGGAAGACATGGGGCATGAATGGGGGAAGAAGGGAGACACAGGGCATGAGCGGGGGGTGGGGAGGAAGAAGGGAGACACAGGGCATGAGCGAGGGATAGGGGGGAAATCAGGGAGACACGGGGCATGAGCGGGGCACTGTTCCAACAGGACAGACACGGGGCATGAGCGGGGAGTAGGGGGGGAAGAAGGGAGACACGGGGCATGAGCGGGGGGTGGGGGGGAGAAGGAAGACATGGGGCATGAGCGGGGGGTGGGGGGGAAGAAGGGAGACACGGTGCATGAGCGGGGGATAGGGGGGAAATCAGGGAGACACGGGGCATGAGCGGGGCACTGTTCCAACAGGACAGACACGGGGCATGAGCGGGGAGTAGGGGGGGAAGAAGGGAGACACGGGGCATGAGCGGGGGGTGGGGGGGAGAAGGAAGACATGGGGCATGAGCGGGGGGTGGGGAGAGGAAAGAAGGGAGACACGGGGCATGAGCGGGGGTTGGGGGGGAGAAGGGAGACACGGGGCATGAGCGGGGGTTTGAGGGGGAAAGAAGGAAGACACGGGGCATGAGTGGGGCTGGGGGGGAAGAAGGGAGACACGGGGCAAGAGCGGAGATTGGGGGGTACAGGAGGGAGATACGGGACATGAGCGGGGGGTGGGAGAACAGGGCAGACACGGGGCATGAGCAGGGGGGGAGGAAGAAGGGAGACACGGGGCATGAGCGGGGGGTGGGGGGAAAGAAGGGAGACACGGGGCATGAGCGGGGGAAAGAAGGAAGACACGGGGCATGAGCGGGGGTGGGGGGTACAGGAGGGAGACACGGGGCATGAGCGGGGGCTGGGGGGGAAGAAGGGAGACACAGGGCATGAGTGGGGGGTGGGGGGGAGAAGCGAGACACGGAGCATGAGTGGGGGGGAAAGAAGGAAGACACGGAGCATGAGTGGGGGGTGGAGGTTACAGGAGGGAGACACAGGGCATGAGCGGGGGGTGGAGGGGTACAGGAGGGAGACACGGGGAATGAGCGGGGGGTGGGGGGAACAGGGCAGACATGGGGCATAAGCGGGGGGTGGGGGAGGAAAAAGGGAGACACGGGGCATATGCAGGGGGCGGGGGGAAAGAATGGAGACACAGGGCATGAGCGGGGGGAAAGAAGGAAGACACGGGGCATGAGCGGGGGGTGGGGGGAACAGGGCAGACACAGGGCATGAGCAGGGGGTGGGGGGGAAGAAGGGAGACACGGGGCATGAGCAGGGGTTGGGGGGAAGAAGGGAAACATGTGGCATGAGAGGGGGGAAAGAAGGAAGACACGGGGCATGAGCAGGGGGTGGGGGGTACAGGAGGGAGACACGGGGCATGAGCGGGGGTGGGGGGTACAGGAGGGAGACACGGGGGCATGAGCAGGGGGTGGGAGAGGAAGAAGGGAGACATGGGGCATGAGCGGAGGGGTGGGGGGACGAAGGGAGACACTGGGCATGAGCGGGGGTGGGGGGAAGGAGGGAGACACGGGACATGAGCGGGTGGTGGGGCGGAGAAGGGAGACAAGGTGCATGAGCGGTTGGTGGGGGGTAGAAGGGAGACACGGGGCATGAGTGGGGGGTAAAGAAGGAAGACACGGAGCATGAGTGGGGGGTGGGGGTTACAGGAGGGAGACACAGGGCATGAGCGAGGGTGGGGGGTACAGGAGGGAGACACGGGGCATGAGCGGGGGGTACAGGAGGGAGACACGGGGGCATGAGCAGGGGGTGGGAGAGGAAGAAGGGAGACATGGGGCATGAGCGGGGGGTGGGGGAGGAAGAAGGGAGACACGGGGCATGAGCGGGGGTTGGGGGGGAAGAATGGAGACACAGGGCATGTGCGGGGGGAAAGAAGGAAGACACGGGGCATGAGCGGGGGGTGGGGGGAACAGGGCAGACACGGGGCATGAGCGGGGGTTGGGGGGGAGAAGGGAGACATGGGGCATGAGCGGGGAGAAAGAAGGAAGAAACGGGGCATGAGCGGGGGTGGGGGGTACAGGAGGAAGACACGGGGCATGAGCGGGGGATGGGGGTGGAAAGAAGGGAGACACGGGGCATGAGCAAGGGGTGGGGGGAAAGAAGGGAGACACAGGGCATGAACGGGGGGGTGGGGGGTCAAAGGGAAACACGGGGCATGAGCAAGGGGTGGGGGGAAGAAGGGAGACATGGGGCATCATGAGCGGGGGTGGGGGGAAGAAGGGAGACACGGGGTATGAACGGGGGGTGGGGGGAGAAGGGAGACACAGGGCATGAGCGGGGGGTGGGGGGAAGAATGGAGACACAGAGCATGAGCAGGGGGTGGGGGGAGAAGGAAGACACGGGGCATGAGCGGGGGGTGGGGGGTGGAAAGAAGGGAGACATGGGGCATGAGCGGGGGGTGGGGGGGAGAAGGGACTCATGGGGCATGAGCGGGGGTGGGGGGGAAGAAGGGAGACACGGTGCATGAGCGGGGCATGGGGGGGAAGAAGGGAGACACGGGGCATGAGCGGGGGGTGGGGGGTACAGGAGGGTGACACAGGGCAAGAGCAGGGGGTGGGGGGGTACAGGAGGGAGACACGGGGCATGAGCGGGGGGTGGGGGGAACAGGGCAGACACGGGGCATGATCGGGGGTGGGGGAGGAAGAAGGGAGACACAGGGCATGAGCGGAGGCGGTGGGGAAGAAGGGAGACACAGGGCATGAGCAGGGGCTGGGGGGGAAGAAGGGAGACACGGGGCATGAGCGGGGGTGGGGGGGAGAAGGGAGACAAAGGGCATGAGCGGGGGAAAGAAGGAAGACACGGGGCATGAGCGGGGGGTGGGGGGAAAGAAGGGAGACACTGGGCATGAGCGGGGGGATGGGGGAAGAAGGGAGACACGGGGCATGAGTGGGGGATGGGGGGTACAGGAGGGAGACACAGGGCAAGAACGGGGGGTGGGAGGGTACAGGAGGGAGACACGGGGCATGAGCGGGGGGTGGGGGGAACAGGGCAGACACGGGGCATGAGCGGGGGGTGGGCGAGGAAGAAGGGAGACACGGGGCATGAGTGGGGGGGTGGGGAAGAAGGGAAACACTGGGCATGAGCGGGGGGTGGGGGGCACAGGAGGGAGACACGGGGCATGAGCGGGGGGTGGAAAGAAGGGAGACACGGGGCATGAGCGGGCGGTGGGGGGAAAGAAGGATGACAAGGGGCATGAGTGGGGGGTGGGGGGGAAAGATGGGAGACACGGGGCATGAGTGGGGGTGGGGGGGAAGAAGGGAGACACGGGGCATGAGCGGGGGGTGGGGGGGAGAAGGAAGACATGGGGCATGAGCGGGGGGTGGGGGGGAAGAAGGGAGACACAGTGCATGAGCGGGGGATAGGGGGTAAATCAGGGAGACACAGGCCATGAGCGGGGCACTGTTCCAACAGGACAGACACGGGGCATGAGCGGGGAGTAGGGGGGGAAGAAGGGAGACACGGGGCATGAGCGGGGGGTGGGGGGGAGAAGGAAGACATGGGGCATGAGCCGGGGGTGGGGAGAGGAAAGAAGGGAGACACGGGGCATGAGCGGGGGTTGGGGGAGAAGGGAGACACAGGACATGAGCGGGGGTGGGGGGAAGAAGGGAGACAAGGGGCATGAGCGGGGGGTGGTGGGGGAAGATGGGAGACACAGGGCATATGCGGGGGGTGGGGGGGAAAGAAGGGAGACATGGGGCATGAGCGGGGGGGTGGGGGGAAGAAGGGAGACACGGGCAATGAGCGGGTGGTGGGGGGTACAGAAGGGAGACAGGGGGCAAGAGTGGGGGTGGGGGCATACAGGAGGGAGACACGGGGCATGAGCGAGGGGTGGGGGGAACAGGGCAGACACGGGCCATGAGCGGGGGGTGGGGAAAGAAGAAGGGAGACACAGGGCATGAGAGGGGGATGGGGGTAAGAAGGGAGACACGGGGCATGAGCGGGGGTGGAGGGGAAGAAGGGAGACACAGGGCATGAGCGGGGGGTTGGGGGGAGAAGGGAGACATGGGGCATGAGCGGGGGGAAAGATGGAAGAAACGGGGCATGAGCGGGGGTGGGGGTTACAGGAGGAAGACACGGGGCATGAGCAGGGGGTGGGGGTGGAAAGAAGGGAGACACGGGGCATGAGCGGGGGATGGGGGAAAGAAGGGAGACACAGGGCATGAACGGGGAGGTGGGGGATAAGAAGGGAGACACGGGGCATGAGCAAGGGGTGGGGGGAAGAAGGGAGACACAGGGCATGAACAGGGGGTGGGGGGTCGAAGGGAGACACGGGGCATGAGCAAGGGGTGCGGGGAAGAAGGGAGACATGGGGCATGAGCGGGGGTGGGGGGAAGAAGGGAGACACGGGGTATGAACGGGGGGTGGGGGGTCGAAGGGAGACACGGGGCATAAGCGGGGGGTGGTGCCTCCACCCCCACTCATGCCCCATGTCTGCCCTGTTCCAACAGGACAGACACGGGGCATGAGCGGGGGGTGGGGGGGAAGAAGGGAGACACGGGGCATGAGCAGGGGGTGGGGGGAGAAGGAAGACACAGGGCATGAGCGGGGGGTGGGGGGTGGAAAGAAGGGAGACATGGGGCATGAGCGGGGGGTGGGGGGAGAAGGGAGACATGGGGCATGAGCGGGGGTGGGGGGGAAGAAGGGAGACACGGTGCATGAGCGGGGGGTGGGGGGTAAGAAGGGAGACACGGGGCATGAGCAGGGGGAAAAAGGGAGACACGGGGCATGAGCTGGGGGTGGGGGGTACAGAAGGGAGACACAGGGCAAGAGCAGGGGGAGGGGGTTACAGGAGGGAGACACGGGGCATGAGCGGGGGGTGGGGGGAACAGGGCAGACACGGGGCATGATCGGGGGGTGGGGGAGGAAGAAGGGAGACACAGGGCATGAGCGGGGGGTGCGGGGAAGAAGGGAGACACCGGGCATGAGCGGGGGTGGGGGGGAGATGGGAGATACGGGGCATGATCGGGGGGAAAGAAGGAAGACACGGGGCATGAGCGGGGGCTGGGGGGAAAGAAGGGAGACACTGGGTATGAGCGGGGGATGGGGGAAGAAGGGAGACACAGGGCATGAGTGGGGGATGGGGGTACAGGAGGGAGACACAGGGCAAGAGCAGGGGGTGGGGGGGTACAGGAGGGAGTCACGGGGAATGAGTGGCGGGTGGGGGAACAGGGCAGACACGGGGCATGAGCGGGGGTTGGGCGAGGAAGCAGGGAGACACGGGGCATGAGTGGGGGGGGTGGGGAAGAAGGGAGACACGGGGCATGAGCAGGGGGTGGGGGGCACAGGAGGGAGACACGGGGCATGAGCGGGGGGTGGAAAGAAGGGAGACACGGGGCATGAGCGGGCAGTGGGGGGAAAGAAGGCAGACACGAGGCATGAGCAGGGGGTGGGGGAAAGAAGGAAGACATGGGGCATGAGTGGGGGAAGAAGGGAGACACAGGGCATGAGCGGGGGGTGGGGAGGAAGAAGGGAGACACAGGGCATGAGCAGGGGATAGGGGGGAAATCAGGGAGACACGGGGCATGAGCGGGGCACTGTTCCAACAGGACAGACACGGGGCATGAGCGGGGAGTAGGGGGGGAAGAAGGGAGACACGGGGCATGAGCGGGGGGTGGGGGGGAGAAGGAAGACATGGGGCATGAGCGGGGGGTGGGGGGGAAGAAGGGAGACACGGTGCATGAGCGGGGGATAGGGGGGAAATCAGGGAGACACGGGGCATGAGCGGGGCACTGTTCCAACAGGACAGACACGGGGCATGAGCGGGAGTAGGGGGGGAAGAAGGGAGACACGGGGCATGAGCGGGGGGTGGGGGGGAGAAGGAAGACATGGGACATGGGGCATGAGCGGGGGGTGGGGAGAGGAAAGAAGGGAGACACGGGGCATGAGCGGGGGTTGGGGGGGAGAAGGGAGACACGGGGCATGAGCGGGGAGGTGGGGGATAAGAAGGGAGACACAGGGCATGAACAGGGGGTGGGGGTCGAAGGGAGACACGGGGCATGAGCAAGGGGTGCGGGGAAGAAGGGAGACATGGGGCATGAGCGGGGGTGGGGGGAAGAAGGGAGACACGGGGTATGAACGGGGGGTGGGGGGTCGAAGGGAGACACGGGGCATAAGCGGGGGGTGGTGCCTCCACCCCCACTCATGCCCCATGTCTGCCCTGTTCCAACAGGACAGATACGGGGCATGAGCGGGGGGTGGGGGGGAAGAAGGGAGACACGGGGCATGAGCAGGGGGTGGGGGGAGAAGGAAGACACAGGGCATGAGCGGGGGGTGGGGGGTGGAAAGAAGGGAGACATGGGGCATGAGCGGGGGGTGGGGGGAGAAGGGAGACATGGGGCATGAGCGGGGGCGGGGGGGAAGAAGGGAGACACGGTGCATGAGCGGGGGGTGGGGGGGAAGAAGGGAGACACGGGGCATGAGCAGGGGGAAAAAGGGAGACACGGGGCATGAGCTGGGGGTGGGGGGTACAGAAGGGAGACACAGGGCAAGAGCAGGGGGAGGGGGTTACAGGAGGGAGACACGGGGCATGAGCAGGGGGTGGGGGGAACAGGGCAGACATGGGGCATGATCGGGGGGTGGGGGAGGAAGAAGGGAGACACAGGGCATGAGCGGGGGGTGCGGGGAAGAAGGGAGACACCGGGCATGAGCGGGGGTGGGGGGAGAAGGGAGATACGGGGCATGAGCGGGGGGAAAGAAGGAAGACACGGGGCATGAGCGGGGGCTGGGGGGAAAGAAGGGAGACACTGGGTATGAGCGGGGGGATGGGGGAAGAAGGGAGACACAGGGCATGAGTGGGGGATGGGGGTACAGGAGGGAGACACAGGGCAAGAGCAGGGGGTGGGGGGGTACAGGAGGGAGACACGGGGAATGAGTGGCGGGTGGGGGAACAGGGCAGACACGGGGCATGAGCGGGGGTTGGGCGAGGAAGCAGGGAGACACGGGGCATGAGTGGGGGGGTGGGGAAGAAGGGAGACACGGGGCATGAGCAGGGGGTGGGGGGCACAGGAGGGAGACACAGGGCATGAGCGGGGGGTGGAATGAAGGGAGACACGGGGCATGAGCGGGCAGTGGGGGGAAAGAAGGGAGACACGAGGCATGAGCAGGGGGTGGGGGGAAAGAAGGAAGACATGGGGCATGAGTGGGGGAAGAAGGGAGACACAGGGCATGAGCGGGGGGTGGGGAGGAAGAAGGAGACACAGGGCATGAGCGGGGGATAGGGGGGAAATCAGGGAGACACGGGGCATGAGCGGGGCACTGTTCCAACAGGACAGACACGGGGCATGAGCGGGGAGTAGGGGGGGAAGAAGGGAGACACGGGGCATGAGCGGGGGGTGGGGGGGAGAAGGAAGACATGGGGCATGAGCGGGGGGTGGGGGGGAAGAAGGGAGACACGGTGCATGAGCGGGGGATAGGGGGGAAATCAGGGAGACACGGGGCATGAGCGGGGCACTGTTCCAACAGGACAGACACGGGGCATGAGCGGGGAGTAGGGGGGGAAGAAGGGAGACACGGGGCATGAGCGGGGGGTGGGGGGGAGAAGGAAGACATGGGACATGGGGCATGAGCGGGGGGTGGGGAGAGGAAAGAAGGGAGACACGGGGCATGAGCGGGGGTTGGGGGGGAGAAGGGAGACACGGGGCATGAGCGGGGGTTTGAGGGGGAAAGAAGGAAGACACGGGGCATGAGTGGGGCTGGGGGGGAAGAAGGGAGACACGGGGCAAGAGCGGAGATTGGGGGGTACAGGAGGGAGACACGGGACATGAGCGGGGGGTGGGAGAACAGGGCAGACACGGGGCATGAGCAGGGGGGAGGAAGAAGGGAGACACGGGGCATGAGCGGGGGGTGGGGGGAAAGAAGGGAGACACTGGGCATGAGCGGGGGGAAAGAAGGAAGACACGGGGCATGAGCGGGGGTGGGGGGTACAGGAGGGAGACACGGGGCATGAGCGGGGGCTGGGGGGGAAGAAGGGAGACACGGGGCATGAGTGGGGGGTGGGGGGAGAAGCGAGACACGGAGC